>NC_142503.1:95232500-96432500 GCF_057876585.1 Rhinolophus sinicus
TTGTAACCATGTATGGGGATGGATGTTAATTAGACTTATTCTGGTGATCATATCACAATATATACAAATATTGAATCCATATGTTTTACATCTAAAACTAGGATAATGTTATAATGTCAATTATACTTTAATAAAAACATTAATAAAAGCAATGAAGCCAACTGGTGATGTGGCGGTGTTATTCCCACTGAGGCTCGGGACAGCTTCCAGGAAACCAAAGCCTTTGGGGGGAGTATGGGAGCAAAGCAGAAACTTAAAGGACCAAGAAGCCATGCTGAGGTTAGAGAACAATCACGAGAGCACAGCGACCCAGCCCCCAGTGAGGAGGTCATTTCAGACAGAGGATTGTGCCACATGTTGCTGAACCCTTGAGTCAAATGAACAAAGAGAAGTGGTGATTGGACCTGGCAGAATGAAAACTGATGCTGACTTTGGCAAGAGCAGTTTCCATGGGTGATAAAGACAAAACCTAATTGTTGTGAGTTGAAGAGAGACTGTGAGACTGTGAGTCAAAGTGAGATGACAAATAGAGACACTGTTGTTGACTTTGGCTATAAAAAGGAGCCGAGAGGTGGGGTGGTGGCTGAACGACAATGCAGGAGCTAGGAGCTAGGGAGAGCATGTTTGAAAAGATATGACTTGTTACAGCTCCTTCAGAAGCTGATAATAATGGCTCTGGAAAGAGCGGAGGCAGAGAACATGTGTAAAATGGAGCCAGACAAGCAGATTACATGATCGCAAGCTTGGGTTATTCTCCCACTGCTTCTGTTTTCTCAGTGAAATATGATGTTGGACCAGTCTGAGGAAGATGTGAGGGGTTATGAGAGGTTGGAGGATGTGACAGAATAAACTTTGCCAATATAACAGGACACCTGGGCAGTGCTGAGGTTCACCTTGAGAATTGTACTCATAAATGTAAAGGGAGCGCTGTCAACGCTCTTGTGTGGTTTTATCCAGCCATGTTCATCGGCTGGGCAAAGGCGAGAGGTTGACAGTTGAGCTGGAGGCAGTTAGGATGGTGGGAGGGAGGAGTCAGAGTAGGTAAGGATGTGTGCAGGGAAGGATGATGAGGATGGAGCGTGGAATGTAAGCTGGGCTAGAAAGGAAGTAAACACGTGAGGTAGAATGGAAAAGTGGCAGAGTGAATGGATTGGGGGCCCCTGCCATCAAAATAGGGTAAGGGAGAAATGAGTGTGAAATGGGTGACGGTTGCCATGGTGGCAGTTGTCCTCTGCAAATGGAACTCTTCTTGCATCTTAGTGATAACACTGAGGCCTGCCACTGTCTTGTCCATGTACTAGGGCTAGTTGAAGATAAGGGATGGGACCCAGACAAACGGAGTCCTAGGAATTTACCGGATAGTGCAGGGAACCCTGATAGTTCGGCTTTGACTAAGAATATTGGATAGAAACCAAAGTAAGTTGAACCAGGAATAATGAGGTAAATCTGAAGCAAAGAATCTGGACCCAAGTGGGAATCAAAAGTGCATCCAGAGTAGGCAGTGTAATGCTAGAAGTGAGTAGAAATCAGGATATAGAAGAAGCATGTAATACAGACATGTCCACGTGTAGACTTGTCAATGCACAAAGGTCTGGACAGAGTTGTCTGAATTTGCCAGTGTGGCTGCTGTTCCACACTCAGGTGTCTCTGCCCTTGCATGTCAAAGGCACGTAGTGTGTCTTTTGGCAGCAGTAAAGTGTCACAGTCCCATGGATGTAAACAGTATGGTGGAGCGAGGGTCATGGAGCCACCAGGTCAGTGCCCACTGGGCAGGGCCACACTGTGGCTGGTAGGATAGTGATCATTTCTGAGGGTTCAAGTGAGGAACAGACCACATGTTTCAATTCTCCCAACTCAGCACTTACAGGGCAATGAGATCGTCAAGGTGATTAAGCAAAGTAACGGCAGTTAGGGACACTGGGTTCTAGACCCAGCTCTGCCACACAATGATTGACTAATTAATTAATAATTTAACTCCAGCAGATGTAATACTGCCAAAGAATGTTGGGAGATGTTGTCATCTAGGACAGTGTATTTCAAATATTAGTGTGTGTAAGAATTACCTGGAAAGCTTCTTAAAGTTCGGCTCCCTAGGCCTGGAGATCCTGATTTAGTGTGTCAGGAACAGGAGCCAGGCGTTCATTTCTACCCAGCTCGCCCAGGTGATGTAGCTGCTGCTGAACCGTGGTCCGTACTCTTGAGTAGCACTGGTCGAAGAGGAGCAATGGGAGAAACAAGAGCAATCAGGGACACAGGTGGTCAGAGGACACTAAGAGGAGAGGGAGAGGCTGAAGGTGATTTCCGGGGGCTTCACAATGTGTTTGTGAACATGGCCCTTGTGGGAAGGGCCATCCTTTCGGAATTTAAGGAACATAAGGTTGGATCATGAAGACATGGCACACCAGAGAGATAAGTTTGGACTGCTTCCTATAGATGATGTGATGCAATAATTTTTGAGAGTAGATGTGATGAAAGATGTGAATAATGGTGTAGGAATGTTCTTTTGGCAGAAGATTGCAGGGAAGACTATTCGGAGTCATCAAAAGGAGAACTAGAATGAACTTCATTACTCACTGAGAAATGGGAGGATTATAAAAAGACATGGAACAGAGAGCGTGCAAGGAAAACAGGAAAGTAAGGGTGATGGGGGGGGAGAACAATAGGGCTGAATGACAAATAGCTGTGAAGGCAAAAGTGAGGGAAGAGCCGGCAATGACTCTAAGGCTTTTTGACCTTCTGTATCATTTATCTTTGGGACAGGATTAAAGAAAAATCACCGGAAATATATCTTCTTCCATTTGGGTCATGAAATTAAATTTTATGGATTCTTACTTTGGAAGGACGAATCAGAGACAAGCATTAAGAAGTTAATTTGCAAAGGACTTCTGGCTTATTAAATAAGAAACATAATAATTATTTAAAGTAGAATCCCACAAAATTACCAATTTTAACAGTTAGTCCATTCGTGGTAGAAAATGGTTTCCTGACATTATAATTGTATCTGCAAATGTCATGGTGTATCCTTAGATATCAGAATTGTAAAAGTCAGAGATAAGCTCGTTTTGTTGAGAATCTCAAATACATAGAAAGTCCTCAAGGAAAACCTTGTTATTTTTCCTTCTCTTGGGTTGCAAAGGGTTCTGTTTTGGTTTTTGATTTCTTTGGTTTTGTTTTCTGATGATGGGACTTAATGTGCATGATAATTTGTACTGGTGCAGGAAGTGTCTGTTTTGTTCCTTTTCCACATTCTGGTTCTAACTAAAGAGACAGTGAAGTAAGGTGGAAAAGCGCTGGGCTGTGAGTCAGGAGAACTTGCCTGGGCGCATGGCAAGTCATTAACTACCCACCTCAGGTCTCTCTTAACAAGGAAATTAGATTCAGAAGCTGCCAGGTAGCTTCCAGAGCTGACAGCAAACAGGTACGCAGCACTGGAATTATAGCACTGTCATGTAATCTTAGTGGGTACTCCCTTCCAAACAAGCCTATTTCTCCAGAGCATATCAACCGCATCATGAACTAGTGTAGCGAACCCTAACACGTCGGCTTTGACTGATCTGTACTAAGAATGTCGGATAGAAACCAAAATAAGTTGAACCAGGAATAATGAGGTAAACCCAAGGGAAAGAATGTGGAACCAAGTGGGAATCAAAAGTGCAGGGCTACTGGGGATGCGAAGATGCTGCCTTTCTCTCCCCTCCCGTCCCTTCCTCTCCTCCCCTCTCTTCTCCTTTCCTCTCATTTGCCCCTCCCCATTCCCTTCTCTTATTTTCTTCCTTTCCCCTCTTTTCTCACTTCCTTTCCCTTCATTTTTCTTTATTCCTGTAACCTTCTCTTTCTCCCTTCCCTCCACCATACATACACTCTTAGGCTGTCTCTCTTGTTCTCCCTTTCTGCACAAAAATAACAGAGATTACCATATGTATGCCCCAAGGCGGTCTCCTATACCTAAAGTTTGTCTTGATAACTGCTACCAGTAGGTGAAATGTCAACATTTGAGATCCATTTTTGTGTGTGGAGACTGTCTAATGAAACCCTTTATGAAAATGCGAGTCATTCCCACAAATGTGATGTTATCATATGTCATCCCATCTGATGTTTGCTAATTCATTGGATGCCCACCCGTCCTCTCACTGAGCACCAAGTGTTGGAAGGCAGATGAGCGAAGCAGCGCCACTGAACAGAGCAGGACGCAGTGAGCAGTCGGTGCTGGTCCCTGGCCGGTCATGGCTGTGGGAAGTGCCTGCATTCTCTTCTGGAAAGAGGAAACAAGTTGTAATCCTGTGTCCATGTGTAACCAAAAGTCGCCATTTACGGAATGCTTAGCTTTCTCAATTATAAAATAAGCTGTGAGAAAATGTTCTCATGAAACTTCAGAATGATGGCTTTCAGAGTACGCGGTAGAGGGAAAAGAGCAAGAGACAAGAGAATCATGGAAGCAAACCTACTTCACACTTTTGCCCAAGACCAGCCATGTGGAAGTACAAGTTCCCCACAGATAGACAGTAAATTGAGATGGTCCAGATTTATGCCTAGAATTTCAGCTTAATTATTAGTAATGCCTCCTTCACTTGCAGAAGTATCACAGTGTGGATAAAAAATTATGTGCTCATCCATTCATAGTGAATGTTTCCCAAGGATTCAGAAGAGCAGGCACACTCCTGCCTCTACCACACAGCAGCCTTTTGCAATCTTTTCTTTTTTTTTTTTTTCCTTAGTGGAAGCCAATCAAATCTATCCTACCGCATTTGACTAAGATACACACACAAAGCAGTTATGTAGCTGTGTAGAGAATTAGCAGCCATTTTCCCAAGTGCATTCTTGCATCCAGAGCTTCATATTAAGACAGCTGACATTGACCTTTGGCTATTGGTCTCAGGGTACCACATACACTAAAAAGTTCAAAGCAAAAATCTTTTTTTGCTTTGAAACCAACATGGATGAAATCAGCGCAGGATAAAAATGCTTAAAACAGAAAGTCTTCAACATCAGGTATTGCTATGGAAAAGCATGATGGATGTTTGGGGATTTCTTAACCCAGGCATTTGTGACCAATCTGCATTGATGACTGTCATCTGTAAGGTTTCAAGTGAGGAGGCACCAAGTCCCTCTCCTGCAGTTGCAGCCATAAAATTCTGTCGTGTCGTTGGTCAGTGAACAGGTATCTGCCCTCCTCCTTCTCACTCTGAAGAATTCTTTTCCCCAATAGGACAATAATTTCCTCATCTTGGCTCTGCAAGACCTCCACTTTATGAGATCTTGGAGGCTCAAAGCAGCTATCTACCATCCCAAACAGCCTACCCTTTCATCTTCAGCAGAAGATCTCCAGCCCCTTTTCAAACAAGTATTATTACAACCATTTTATAAAACTCAGACAGAGAAAGCTCCCTGGTGCCTCTTTTGAGTGGTCTAGTGTAGCAGTCTTCTCAGCAGGCAACGCACAGGAACTTCTCCTTTCCTTCTCCCCACCCCCACTCCCGCTCCTAGAAGGATCCAGGAAGACAAGAAACCCAGTGCCTCAGGCCACAAGCCGAAGGAGGGCACTCAGGAGAAAGCCATAAAGGATGGGGTGGTAGGCTAAACCATGGTCCCCAAACATATGATCGTGTCCTAATCCCCAGAACCCACAAGTGTTTCCTTGTATGGCGAAAGAATCTTCACAGATGTGGCTATGACAAGGAGCTTGAAACAGGGATATTGTCTTCAATTATCTAGGTGGGCCCCAAATGCAACCATATTTATTTTTATAAGAGGGAAGCAAAGAGAGATTTCATATACACATACACACAGTCATACACACATACACTCACACGCACACACACATACATGACAAGGAGAAGGCAAAGTGACCGTGGTGACAAAGATTGGAGTGATGTGGCCACAAGTCAAAGAATGCCTGAAGCTAGAAGCTGGAAGAGGCAGGGAATGGGTCCTTCTCTGGAGAATCCAGAATGCAGTGGGAGCATGACCCCGCCCACACCTTGATATTGGCACAGTGAAACTGATTTCAGACTTTGGCCTTCAGAATTGTAAAGGAATGAATGTGTGTTGTTTTAAGTTATCAGTTGTTGGTGATTTGTTACAACACCCACAGAAAACTACCGCAGTCAGTCATTGCAGTACCTGAGATGTCAAACCAGGAGAGGTCGACCCAAATAGCCGGTGCTGGGGAAGGACCACACAGCCAAGGGTGAGGCAGCTGGAATCAGCTGCGCGGTAGAAAGACTGGTTTTAGCATTAAAGAGCTTGAGCTCCATCTCTGGTTTGCCACTTACCAGCCACGTGATACTCGACAGCCCTTAGCCTCAGTCACAAATCTTTGAAAAAAAAAGTAACAATGGCCAACTTTCAGTTGTGGTGAGAAACATAAGAGTTAATAAAATGAAAAATGTCTCACACGTGGTGGGTACTCATGAAAAAGTAATGACTGCTGATGTGTGGGAAAATAAACTTATTTTAAAAGACGAGTGGCAGAATCCATCTTTGGGAGAGAAGTGATTTTGTTTGGGAAAACACTGTGATACCTTCTTTGGATGTCCATGGGGGAAAATATCTCCTATTTTCTGTTCCCTGCTCCCCTATCTCATACTCCACATGGCTCCAGAGTGTTAGAGATAAAACATACAAAACCAAACTTCTCAGCCCAATAAGGAAGGAGGAATTTAAAGTTTCCAAAAATAAGACAATGTTGAGGCCCCCAAAGGTATGTGCAAATAGTAATCCCCAATACCTATGAATGTGTCCTTATTTGGAAGTAGGGTCTTTGCAGATGTAATCAAGTTAAGAAGAAGTCATACTGGTTTAGGGTGGGCTCTAATTCAATGACTGGTGACTTTATAAGACAAAAGGAATTTGGACACACAGACACATACAGGGGAAAGATGGTCATGTGAAGCCAGAAGAGACACACAACAGAATGCCAGGTGATGACAGAGGCAGAGATTGAAGTGACACAGCTATAAGCCAAGGAAAACCAAGGATTGATGGCCACCATCAAAAGCAAGGAAGAGGCAAGGAAGGATTCTGTCCTATGGGTTTTAGAGGGTGCATAGCCCAACTAACAGCTTGATCTTGGACTAGAAGTGACAATAGAAGAGACAATAATTTTCTGTTGGTTACATTACCCAGTTTGTGGTACTTTGTTATGGCAGCCTTAGGAGACTGTTATGGCAACCCTAGGCGACCTGAGACAAGAATGCTAGAAACATTTTGCCCAAGCAGGCACACCCTTGTCAAACCAGGAGAGTTGCTGGCCCGTGAAGAATCCCTGCTGGTGGGAATGTCAAGCTTTGATGAAATGTGTTGTCCAACACTCACTTGTAGAGGGTTTACTGTTAGATTAACCTTCAGTGAATCTCTGCCTCACACAAATACCCTTAGATTTACCTGTTGGGGAACTCAAGCACTGCGTTACCTAATTATTTCCTCTGGGTAGATGGAAGAGAATGCCCACTGGTCTAAGACCTGGGCAGGGACAAGAGATCGGAATAAGAAGGGGCCACAAAATACGGACATGTAGCCCCTTAAGAATCCCAGAGATTTTACAAAAGGGATGTTCTTATTTTCCTAGTAAAAGACAAGGTGACAAGTCAGGGCCAGGAGACGTGGGGACCTCACCAGGAGAGAAAGTATGGCTGCATTCTTATTAATTACTATTATGGGCTGAAGATGAATGAAACAGGTCCAAACCTCAGGATGTATGACAGTGAGTTGAGTGAATGTTTATTTTCCACAATTCCTCTATACCCCTTCTCTGCAGCCCCTTGCTGGTTTAAGAAGCCACGGTGCCCCCACTCTGGCCTGGCAGGGCCCCTTGGCCGCGTGGGTCCCCACCAGCCTTTCCTCCCTCTGGAGAGTGCCGTTGCTCACAAGGGGGCGCCTGCCTCCTGGTGCTCTTCCTGGAAATTCTCCCACAAGGCTCCTGTGCCTGCTTGCCTGACCTTGGCGGTGCTTGAGAGAATGTGAGATCAAAGGGATGAAAATGCTCCTTTCTGGTACTTCAATCAGGGAGAGAAGCAATTAAAATATGAATTAATCTAAGTGAGATGAAAATGCAGATGTAGAACAAGAGCATCTCGATCACCTTGAACCTGCACTGCACGCAGTTTAGCTCGTGTGATTAAAGACATTTTCATGCCATTAAAAACCTTCTCTTCTAATGTTGCAAATGCTGTGCCAGTCAAACGCTCCGAGCAGCCTCTGTGAGGACTGCCCTCTCCTCAGTTGGGTCCCTTGATCCTTTCAGAGGGCTGTATGGGGGGCCCCTCTTAGAAGGGAACAGTGAGGGCTTGAGGAATTATGGGAGTGCAGGATTCTGAACTAAATGGAAAGAGCCTGCACGTGCCCCCTCTCAAATAGATCCTTTCCAGTTGCTTGACTCTATTGTGCAGTCATTTGGGCTATCTAATGGCACTGGGAGAACAGAGCTGGGGAACCCGGTAAGTGGCTCACTGCCAGACCCCTTCTGGTTTCCCAACTGTTTCTTTGAAATGAATGATAATTGTAATATTTACTTCCAGAATTTTCCTTCTGCTTCCCTATAGTCTTAAGGACACTCTGTTGACCCAGTGCTGGGAGGGCTGAGGCTGGGACCCCAGAGGAAGGGATGCGTGTGAAGGAGTGTCTGTTGACAATCTTTTGAACCACTGGACTTTCCAGGCCAGCCATGCGTGCTCTTATCTTGGACTGGCTTCCTTCTGTGCATACCCTACATCTGGCTATGTCTCCCTCATGGTTGTCAACAAGTATTTGTTAATCTCAAGTTTTGAAGCTTGGAACATGAAAGAACTCATTCTGAATCTCTTTGTTACTTTCCAAAGCAAACCTTCCTGCTCCATCCAGCCCCTGGGAACTGCTGACCCATCCTGGTCTGAACCTGAGGTGGTTTCTCTGTCTTCCCTTCTCTGACTCTCCTTGAGGATCTACCAACTGGATTGGCCCAGGGGTAAATCAGAACCTGAGGTAACATCTGCTCTAAGATTAATTGAGAAAAGACCACCCGGGGACATTGTGATGTCCACTCTAGGTGGGGTAGTCGCCCCCCAGGTTGTCTTCTAACACTGACAGCTAACCAAGTTTCTGCTCTGTTCTTGCCGTCTCTAGAAGCTCCTGTTTAGGTCATGCAAGACACAGGTCCTGAGGATACCTAGGATTTAATAAATGAGTGTCTCTTTCTACAGAACCTCTTAAGAGATGGACAGAAGCCAAACGTTCATACACACATAAACTATAAGGGCAGCACTTGTACCAATAAGACTTGTCATACAAATAGTGTAAAGAGCCCCAATATTTGAAAAGCCATCATAATTTACCACAATATTCTGACTTAGACAAATGCGATGCAAGATGCTCCCCACATTTCATCTCCAGAAAATGCACTGCCATGCTGTGACATCGTTTCTTTGGGCCTACCCCTCTGCTGGCTTCTGCACCATACGGGCAGGAGAGCCCCAAGTTTATTGTCATTGTGTCCACATGCCTCCTTCACCTTGAATGACTTCTGATGAAGCCTGAAGGGCTTCTTTACTCACCTGAGCTGAAGCACAAAGCCCAGAAGACCTCTGAGTAGCCAGCCAGTTCCCTGCTCCCCTCCAGGCCCACCCTACCTGGTGCCTTAGGTCTCCGGGGGAGAAGTCTTCTGGCAGAAGACAGTACCAGCCAGGTCTACAAGAGCCTGCTCTCTAATCTGAGGACTTCAGTAGAGCATCCAAAACTCGAAGTTGTTCCAGCCTGAGGAAGGAGAGGAGTGCGGGACTCCTTTCTAACCTTTACGACCCTTCTCTCCCCCGACTCCTCAGTTCTACAGTGTCTTAGCAGACGAGCGGAGGGGACGGCCTGGTGCCTCCTGCCACCATGTTGTGAATCCTTCTAATCCTCTCAACCTCTGCATATCATTTTCATTTAGTGTCTCTGAAGGTCATCATGTATAATAATGGAGAAAACAAGTTTTAATTACATAGCTCATTAGTTACATAGCTATGTGTCCGTAGTTTGAGGAAAATAAGTGTACCTATCTCAAAGGATTCTTTGTGACAATTAAATGAGATAGCATATGTGAAGTGCTTAGAACACTCCTGATACATAGTAGGTGTTGATAAATGCAAGTTATTATTGTTATTTATTATCACTATCATTACTAGTACTTCTGCCATGACCAGGTCCTCCTCCTTGCAACTGATTTCCCACGTTAGTGTGGGGTCCTACGCAGAGCGCCCCCTACCACCTCAGTCCCTGTGGACAGCCCCACCTGCCCCTGATAGGGCTCTGAGTTCCTACTGGTCTCCCTCTCCCGGCCTGCCCATCGCCGGTCACAAACACCTTAGAACCAACAGTGCAACATTACTCGCCCTGCTAGAGTGATGCTTCCTACCACTCTAATGGGTAGAGTTTCCCTACCCATTTGCTTCATGTTTTGATCTTCTCAACCCTTCATCATAATTACGTGCCAGCCAGATACAGCCTTGGCAACACAATGTATAGGGAGACCTGCTTCTTTCTTTAGCACATTCAGCTTTTGGTGAGTTAATAATTTCCCTGGAACCAGAGCTTTATTTCACTCAGTCGAGTGGCCTTCTGCCCATGTCACTGAAGGGTGATGGAAAGCGAGGGACCAGGAATGAAGAGCACTTTTCTCTCCTTCCAGTAACTGTGAATAACAAGCTGAAACCAAGTCATGCCTGCAGTGTCAGGGTCCAGCATTCTGGAAACATTGAGCCAAACATGCTAAAATGACTGCAATTGATAACTTGCTTATTGTTAGTCAATAAGCAATACTTAACCCACATTGAGTTCCTGCAACATGGAACCACAGCCACTGCACCCCAAATGTGTGTGTGTGTGTGTGTGTGTGTGCACGCACACCCACGTGGTGCCTCTGCGCATATGCCATCCAAAAATGAGAACACTCCTATCATCAGTGAGATGGATTGGGCCATAATTGATTTTCCATAGACAAATGCTTTAAATTTTGGTAAACCCTTTATAACATCTTAGTCAAATTAAACTGAGCTCTTTCAAGTCAGATTTCTAGTCCATAGGATTCCACTTAACTGAGACAAGCGATGCAATTTCAGGGCAATTTAAAGGGTATTTCATTTGGAGACAGTACCAATCCTTGTCAAGGCCCTGGAGGTAATAAGAAATCTTCCAGCTCTCATTTGCCTGGAAGTAGTTGCTATACAGTCCATGGGGGCCGTGCAACCCGTGGAGCTCTGTGAATAGTTCCGTGTGATCAGTTTTATGACCCATGTTCACTGAAGGGGAAATGACGAAAAAGAGGGGGTGGAAAAGAAGGCAGGGACTATGTAAGGCATTGAGAGCCTTTCCAAGGCTTAAGACATGGTGTCCAGCCTGAGTGCACAAATTACCAAGAGACACTGCTTCATCTCAGGCTGCAGCCCCTGTGAGGGCACAAGACTTGGGATCTGAGCACTGGCTGGATTTCCATCCCCATTTGCCCCCTGGACTGGTACCTTTGAGCAATGTGCAACCTGCACAACTGTACACAGTGGCCCTGGGAGAATGATGTCAGAAGTTCGTGCACACATATTACCTTCTTTAAAGCTCACACACTAGGATATTTTAATTTCTGTTCCAGTCTTACAAATGGCTGGGAGAGATAAAATACTGTATTCATATAAATGTAGGTTGAGCTGGGATTCTCATCCCAGTCTGTCTGATTCTAAAATCCAAACTCTCTAATTCACCATGGAATGTGAGCTCAACCGAAGGGCTTGGTAGACTTTTTTCAGGGACAATGGAAGAATTAGCAGGGTGTGAGCCTCAAATCTTTCAAGGCGCTATTGGGAAGGGGGAGCAGACATTCTCAAGTGGCCGTCCAGCTTCTGCTACTAAGCTCCTGCCGACCTGAGGCAGCTATTTTGTCTGCTGACTCTGCCTTACGTCAAGCTGAAGCCTCCCTCGTGTTGACGCAGAAGAATGAAAGGACAAATGCCTGAACTAATGATTGCAGGTCCCTGCTCCATAGGATCCGCAGGCAAAGCCAGCAAGAGACAGGGGACCTGGAGCCAGCCACCTCTCTCCTCTCAGTCTCGGTTCTGCTCTTGAAAAATGAAACTAAAAGTCCTTGTCCTGCCCATCTTATCAGGTTATGAGCAACAAAAGATGGAACAAATGGACTACAACACCCTTGCAAGTGAAATGAGGAAACAAAGAGAACATATTGAGATTTTAACTTTATAAGTTTATATTGTTATATATGTTGTTCTATATATAGCAATATATTGTTATATATTTATATATGTTTATGTTGAGTTTTTATATATTGAATATTTAATATATTAGTCTTTAAGTACAATTTATTTCATTTAAAAGATTGTCTTTTATACTGGCATTAAACCTCTTTATTGCTGTTTTTAAAAATATCCTTTATTAAATTAAAGAAGGTAATAAATTATTGTGTGTGTCTGTCTGTGGTTTCATTGTAGTCTGTGTTGTGTAAATCTCTTGAAAAAAATTTAAATTTGGCAAGTGTTTGTCAGTATCAAGAAATCACATGCATGCATGTGTATTATGTATGTGTATATGTTGTGGTGTGTGTGTGTTTTATGTGTATAGGTCCATGGCCCCAACGTTATAGAAATCATTGTCTTAGATGGAGAGAACTAACATTTGCTGAGTGTCAGTGATATGATTTAATTCTCATGACAACCCTGCCAGTTAAGTGTCTCTGACTCAAGATAAAACTGTTCCTAAAGAATCTGTGTATCTTCTCCACTCTTTCACAGTTAGGTAGCTGAAGATTTGAACACAGTTCCCTCAAATGCCAAAATGCCAGGATTTATTGTTTGTTTCTCACTTTACCACATTGTTTAATAGCTTCCTTTTATTTTTGTGGTTTCACAGTGGGATAATCAAAGGAAATTTGCTAGCTTTGCATCTAATCAGTAAAATTTCATTAATCCTTTCCCTTGGTATCCACAGTGTCAAATGTATATGGCTGCAGAAAACATGTTTGACCCAGTCGGACAGATGTGTGGAATCTATAATGTAGTGCAACCAAAAGAAAGCTACTGAAAAATTTAGACGCCTTTCCTTGGCTTCCTGGATTGCTTCGATCGATGGTTCTTTGGAATTTTCAGTTTCACTGGAAATTAAACTGCACAAAGGCAGGATTTTTTTGTTTGTTTAATTCACTGCTGTACTTTCTACACCTAGACCATAATAAATACTCCAAAAGTATTTGTTGAATGAATGAATGAAAATAGATTCATTCGAGTATCTGACAAGAGCTATGGACCATCTTCCCAGGAAAATGTATGCAGCCACACACCACACTGAGCATAGCATTTTCAGGTGTAGCAACGCTCTGAAGCCTATCCATGGTACACAAAAACTTAGATTGCTTTCTCATGAAGAAATACCTCTTGACACTTTCCATGATGGAGAGGAACAAGGCCCTTTGGCTCTGGACTCTTTCTTCCCTGTTGATGGGCATCTGGACAGTGTGAAGCCATCAACATTTTGGATCACCCATTGCTTCACCTATTTAATCTGGATGCCTAGGACCTTTCTGGACCTGAGAGGATAAAAAGGGAATAATAGTCGCCACTCAATGAGGTTATATAATCTGCCATGCACTACTTTATGTGTTTTACATATAATCTAATTCTCATGACAACCCTGCCAAATAAGTGTTATTATTTCTATTTTTCAGATGAAGACATTGAGGCCCAGAGAGATAAAGTAACACGCCTAAGGCCACGCAGCCTGGAAATGTCAGGCTAAAGATCTGGATCCTTATCTGTCTAAATTCAAAGCTCTTGCTTTTTCTAACGTGTCAGACTGCCTCGTTGCTACAAGTAGCCCAGAAAAGTCTGTATCTTCAGGCCTAGGAGATGCCTACAGTCCAGATATGAAACCCCTGGATTGGGCATCAAAACCAAATAAGCAAATAACCAAAACAACCAAGTAAGCAAATTAGCCATTTTAGGGTCAAAAATTTGAACTTGAAGGTGTCACTCTTTTTTTTTTTTTTTTTTTTTTTTTAATTTTAAATGTGTTTTCACTTGCTCATTCTTAAAAGTCCCATGGAAAATTGCAGCCTTTTTCAGCTGTGCTCATGAGAACAAGGGAAAGGGATTGCCATCATTTAGGAACCTGGCCATGACACAAGTGAGGCCACGGTGATGAGAACTCACCCATTGTAGATCTGACGCTTTAGAGTGTGGGCAAATCCGAAGTATGCTGTTCAGACAGAGGCAATAATTCATACCCGAGGCCAAAGAGTTCCAATTCAGTGGGTCGGGCATGAGCAAGAATGATGAGCCCTGTTCCCTGTTTGAGCATCTGGGTTCTCAATCCTTGTCCCTAAGGAAGGTGGCAATAAGCAAGTAGGGTATCAGAGTCCCCCCAAAGATGGCTGGGAATGAAATCACAAACCATCCTCAATCAGATCCAATACAGAAGCCAGTTTTCCTAATCTGAGTAAACATGGTGAGGTCCATGGGATAGCTACAGCTGGATGGGCACAGAGTTTTCTAGGCTCCTCCCTCCGCACTGTGTTCCACTAGATACATTATGAGGGCCTGGAGGTCCGCTCTTGACCTGTCATTCTCGGGGCTGGTCAGGATCTGGGCTAGGTTGTGGATTCTGGTTCCGAGCCCCAAGAACTTCACCAGAGGCAGAACCTGGGCAGGCTGTGGATTCAGATTCCGAGCCCCAGGAACTTCACCAGAGGCAGAACCTGGGCAGGCGAGGCCAGACAGATTTGGCTGCCGTCATTCTGCACAACAACCCCAGAACACCATGTCTACTGGATTCCATCCACACCCAAGGCAAGAAAGGGAGATTATTACAACATGACAACAAAGTGGCCTAAAAGACAAGTGCATTTCACCTGAGCATCATCAATAGGTGGACCTTGAAACCCCAGAGCCAGTTGTTTCCATGTCTTGACAAAGCAGTGAAAGCTAGAGAACAGCAGGATCCAATGTGCTTTGTGAAATGGGATCGCCTGACAGCCATTCCTTCATTTGAGAAGACGAATCCAGTAGAGACACAAAGCGAGTTCCAAAGTAATATTTGGTTTCAAATCTGAGCTGATATGACTACAGACTTAGGAATCTTTCATTTTTATTATGAAAAATTTCAAATACATACAAAAGTAGAGAAAATAGCACTGTGAAGCACCATGTTGCCTAAGCAACCATCAAATTTCTGCCAATCTTGTTTCATCTACCCTACTGTATTGTTATTACAATTTTAACCATATTTTTCTTGATGCCCTCAAAAAGCATTGCGGTGACGATATCCCAATAGAGACAACTTGACTCATGTTTAAAGTAGTAATCATTTTTTGTAGCATAAAGAGCAGGGGATTGGTGGGCAAAATAAGCTGCTCATTAAATTTAAAAAGAATGCAATTTTAAATTATGGATATGCAGAGGAGAAAAGGACCACCACCAGCACACCAAGTAGACTGTAACAGTCTTTCAATCTGGCAATGAGGTTCCCTGGGATCTGTTGAATCAAGCTGTATTCCCCAAAGTACTTGGGTCTTTTATATTAGTTTCACTAGGGTAGTTCTGGTTCTTCCTTGTAGCAGAGCTTGGTAAATGAGAGGCCACCTGAGAAGCAATTAAACTAAACCAGAAAATCTTTCCTGTTCATTTCATCTTGTCCTTAAATAGTTTATACATCAATTGAAGTGGGAAGAGCTCATGGTGGTTTATGATGATTACTCCGGTAGGGGTCAGCGCCTAATGAGTTGGGTACTTATCTGTGACCCTGACAAGATGACTGTAAATGAACAGATAAGAGGACCAATGGGACTAGTTCTCAAAGCTGCCCAACGAATCAAGATAACAGAAGTGAATGGAGTTAGGTAGACTGAAAAGTGGAAGCTGGTAGAGTTAGGTAGATTGAAACACCTGGGGTTTTTTAGTTAGAAATATAAGGTACTTATCTTAGCTCTTGACAGGTTACAACATGCCTGTTCCACATGTTTTTTTGTTGTTGTTTTTTGTTATGTGGGGCAGCCTGCTGGGTCTCAGCTCCCGCTCCCCACATAAGAACGCAGGACATAGAGAGGCCAAAAAGGAACACCCACGGAGCCATACGTAGGGCAGTCATACCACTATAGTCTTGCTGGCAGCTGGGTTGGAGACACAGGTAGCAGGAGCCACACTGTCTGCAAACTTCTGTCCACTTCTCTGCAATCTGCAACCTGCACTCGGCCATGCTAACTGCAATCCGTGCTTGCCAGCCACCATCTTCTTGCTAGCTCCCATTTTCTTCCTGCTAGCATTGCCACAGCAGTTATATTAGTGGCCAATGGCTCACTGGTTACAGCTGACAGCCAACTAGCCACAGCTGATGGCCATGCAATCACAGTTGATGGCCATTTACTACCTGAGCCAGCACTTTTCTATGTGAGGCCGAGAGCCTGGAAACTGCTCTTTGGGGCTCTGTCCCCACACTCCACCCCTACGGGTCTCGCCTCATAATCTATGCAACAAGCGTCTTCCGCGATGGGCCCTGTACAAGGATCCTGGAGGTGAATGCAATATCCTGGACACAGCCAGGCTCTCTGGGCACAGCCAGGGCCTCTCAGGGCATCACCAGTACTTCTGGGCACAGCCAGACTTCCTGGGCTTCTTAGGGTACCACCAGTCTTCCCGGACACAGCCAGAGTTCTCAGGGCACTACCACTCTCTCTGGGCACAGCCAGACTTCCTGGACTCAGCCAGGGCTCTCAGGGCACTGCCACTCTCTCTGGGCACAGCCTGACTTCCTGGACAAAGCCAGGGTTCTTAGGGCACTGCCACTCTCTCTGGGCACAGCCAGACTTCTTGGGCTCAGCCAGGGCCTCTCAGGGCACTGCCACTCTCTCTGGGCACAGCCAGACTTCCTGGACTCAGCCAGGGCTCTCAGGGCACTGCCACTCTCTCTGGGCCTCTCAGGGTACCGTGCTGGAACAACAGCGGCTCACAGTCAAGGTGCTTACATATTCTCGATGGCGGCCGGTCAAGACACAAAAGCAAACATCCACCAGTTCCACTACATGGTGGCTTGTTCCCAAACAAACAGTCAAGTGGTCCATTAAATCAGGGATGGAAGGCAATTCCCCATAGTCCATAGTCATTTGCCAGGGCTGTCCTGGGGGTGAGGGACGACCTTGACCTCACCCACATCTCCCATGGAGGACTCAGCAAGCGTTTCCTCCTGGGACTACAAGTCCTGCATCCGGGCTGCCTCAGCAAGTACTTCCCAGCCTACAGGGCCGCAATGACCTTCGCTTTCTCCGGCCTGTGCTGGTTGGGGAACCATCCATGTCTTCCCACCCCTCCTCGAGGGTCCAGCTCTCCAGCAGCTGCTCCTCCTGGTCTTCCTGAGACTGACGCACAAACTGCTCCACTGCCCTTTGGAGAGCTTTGACCGGCACCATACCCTGCTCGCTGCGCCATTTGTCATGCGGGGCAGCCTGCTGGGTCTCAGCTCCCTCTCCCCACATAAGAATGCAGGACATGGTGAGGCCCAAAAGGAACACCCACGGAGCCATAAATAGGGCAGTCATACCACTATAGTCTTGCTGGCAGCTGGGTTGGAGACACAGGAAGCAGGAGCCACACTGTCTGCAACCTTCTGTCCACTTCTCTGCAATCCACAACCCGCACTCCACCGTGCTAGCTGCAATCCGCCCTGCTAACTGCAATCCGTGCTTGCTAGCCACCATCTTCTTGCTAGCCCCATTTTGCTGCTAGCGTAGCCACAGCAGTTATATTAGTGGCCAATGGCTCACTGGTTACAGCTGACGGCCAACTAGCCACAGCTGATGGCCATCCAATCACAGTTGATGGCCATTTACTACCTGAGCCAGCACCTTTCCACGTGAGGGCGAGAGCCTGGAAACTGCTCTCTGGGGCTCTGTCCCCACAGTTGTTGTCATTGGTTTACATCACGCTTCCTCTTCTTTCTTCCCTATACCTGGTAAACTTGTGGTTCCCATCAAATTATTCCTTTGAGGCAGGTATCTTCAGTTATTACAGAAGATGTGTGTCAACATCAGTCTAGTGGAGTGGGACAATGAAGCTTACACGCATCACAGAAACATCCTGAAAGTGGCAAAACAAAACAAAACATCTTAGTAAAAGTGCATAGTTCACAGGTAAATTATTGGTAACATGTCCTATGACATAATCAAAATTCTCAATAATTGGCAAACTAGAACAAGCAGTATTTTTCCCCCATTCACTAGCTGGATTCGCCAGGTATTTTCTGTGAAAATGTTGGATGACAATCAACCAAATCTCGGTGACTTGCAGCAAAAATATATTTGTTTCCAGCTTGTGGATTGAAGTTTGGCTATGGTTTGGCTGATCTTAGCTGGGCTCAGCTGGGCTAAGTTGGATCCAGGTCTGTTGCCTGTGTTTTCATTCCAAGATCCAAGCTTAAAGAACAACAGCTGCTTGTGGCATATTTTTCTCATTACAGAGGGCAGACACTCAACAGGGCTGGTGGAAATTTGCTAATTTCATCATCCCCTCAGCTGGGAACTGGCACATTGTCACCTGTTACCTATATTCCAATTATCAAAGCAAATTGCATGGTCAAGTCCAAAGATGGGTAGAGATGTACATGCTACAGACACTAGCGGAAGGAACTGTGAAATACAGGAAAAAGGGCATGAAGATATAAATTCTCTTCTGAGAATGAAAAGTCAAGAACACTAATTCAACCTCCTACAACATCCATGAAAAGAGCCAATTTCTGCCAAAATTCTGGCAGCAACATGTGTGAATATCTTGACACAATTTATAACCAAATCTGCTGGCTTGTGGCCATTTTGGCAAGACAGCACTCTCACGTTCTTAACGTGTTTCCTTCCATGAAAATAAGACCTAACCGGAAAATAAGCCCTAGCATGATTTTCAGGGTGGCATCTCCTGAACATAAGCCCTACTGCGTCTTTTGCAGCAAAAATTCTTAAGACCCAGTTCTTATTTTCAGGGAAACACAGTAGCACCCTCATCTTTTAGCTCTTTTGACAATGGCACCAACCATTCTATTTATACACCATCAGCATGGGATTTTCTCATCTTAAGCAAAACATCAATAATTACCTTTATCAAAGAAAGGGATGAGTCAGGTGTCAAGCACATCAGAGTAGAAAAAGCAGTGCTGCTCAGGCTAAAATAAATGACTTGGGATGGGGCTGTCCACTGATACTAAGTAGCTTAATAGAAAGGGTGTCTTTAGTTAAAACGTGTGAAATGAAAGGGTTGGGCTCTTTTGCCAGTTAATTCACAAGATTAATATTTGCCTATTTCTTTCTGGGTTACTTGAGAGAAGCTAGACAGTTCTATGTGCTGCACACTAGGGACAGAGCCATTCCATCTCATAGGTTGGTGCAAAAGTAATTGCGGTTCCTGCAATTATTTTTAACCTTTTAAATCGCAATTACTTTAGCACCAACCTGATGCATTCCCTGGTGCCCTGTCGGAGAGCAGATGCGAGGCAGGTGGGCCCTGGGAAGGACCAGGAGGGACGCTTTGCGTGACCCTCTGATGCCCTGGGTGATCTGCACCACCTGAGACAGGGCCCATCCACTCACATGCCTTCAGGGGCTGGCTCTGTGGCAGGGATGGAGCCTGGCTGGGAGTCAGGAAAACAAGAGTGTAAGTATGAGAACTGGTGGTCTCTGACACTCAGCCCTGGTGTCAGGGAGATGACAGAGGATGGCGAAGACAGATCACGTGGAGGGCACAGGCCTTGTCTGGAAGGGGAGCCCTTCATTCACTAGCTGTAGCTACTGCCAGGTGCATATGTGGGCCTGTGTCGCCAGGTATTATCATGGTTCAGGAGAAGCCAGAAATTAGACAAACATCTCCTCTTTTTTTAATGTTGACAAGGATAACAGATTTTACAAAAAGAAAAGGAGAGAGAGAGCAGGGAGGGGGAAGGAAGGAAGGAGGGGAGGGAAAAAGGGAAGGAAGGAAGAAAATGACTTAGTAGGTCCACCCTGTGGGTGAATCTGTCAAACAAAAGCCATTCACCAGACAAGGACAGCCAGGATGGCCAATCTGTGACTCTGTGTATGAGATGACCTTTACCCTCGTGGGGAGTTGGAAACAGCAGGGCCCTGAGCAGGGAAAGCGATGGTTACTTCCAAGTTCTCCCAAGTTCTCCCGAGTCAGGCCATCACACCATATGCTCACCATTTTGCAAGAAGTGACATGCATCCCATAAATAGCAAACCCCTATTCAAACATAAATAAATAAGTGCATTTTTAAAGCAAAGCAGCCATGATCGAGTAATTATTCACGCCTATGAATTACCTGTGCAATTAGTCCCAGGAGTGTGGATAACAGGATTTAATATCAACATTTCATTTACAATCCATTAGCTCAATAAAAAGAATGAGCACATGTTTATGGAATGTCTACTCTGAGTCAACACCATTCTAGGCACTGTGTAGACTAGAATAAGGACAGGTTCTCGATGAGCAGGCACTCCAGTGGGGACAGTGGGGACAGGGAATGGCTGTGGGACATCCAGCTTTGGCTCCACTCCTGTCTCACCTCACAGGATGTGTGCACTGAGCGATGGACTTAATCCCCTAAACCTCCCTGTCTTCAGAGAAAGCTGTGAACTTCTCCGATTTGCAGAAAAGAACGATGATAATTTATTTAAAGTCCCAAGTCCAATACTTGGTGCTTAATAAACATTGAGAAAGTTTTATATAATATTAATGTGTCTCAGTTTTCTCATCTACATAAGGGGAATAATAATAGTTCCTGGCTCTGAAAATTAATATGAGAAGTAAGTAACGTATATACAGAGTTTGGAATGAAGCTTGACACCACTTAACATACATAAATATTAGATATTATTTTTTCAATACTTATTACTATTATTATTACATAGACTTCATTATGGGGGGGGGGAAATCTGTCAACACCGTAATGTGTCATCCATGTCCCAAATGAAATATTTTTCATAAACAGAAACACTCTGTATAATTCCAGGAACTTGCTGGCCCTTTGGCTTGCACCTTTTCTGTGGGTGGAAGCAGTAATTAAGTTATTCGGTTTACAGGAGAGACATGGAGACCCCTTCTCTCCAGCTCTGCCAGTGTGCAGACAGAGGTGGTGACCCTATTAGCTCTGGAGTTGCTGCAAGCTCATGGGGGCAGAGGCCACGTCTATGCTGTCTTCTGTTGTAGCAGCAGGATGAGACCCACAGAAGATGTTGTACGTGTCCATAGAAACATGCACACATGCACATGATGAATGACGCTATGGTAGCAGCAAATTCCGGTGGGGCAGGGTGAGTAGTGACCGTTCTGCCCTGTGTTTCTGGAGCACAGATCGCCACTGGGATTGCACGAGAGCAGGACCCGTGGAGTCCTAGTGCATGCAGACCCTGGGGAGGGGGATGACGAGCTGGTGGGCCATCAGAAAAGAGAAGTGCTAAGAAAAAGAAAATGAGCTCCGTAATTTTGTGTTAGCCTCACTTCTCAGATTGTAAAGCGCATTCATTTGGAAGGGTGGAAAATGAGAAAAGCAGGTGGGCTGGATTCTTCGCGTCCTCAGCCATATGTCTCTGAGGAGGAAGAATAATTTGTTTAGTCCTCAGTTTCTCCATTTACAACAATAACACTTAATGATCTGAAAGGTACTTGGAGATTCTTGAGAGAAAGGCACTCCATAAAAGTAAATGCTTCTCATTACCTATTGGGGTTTTTGCTCCTGGTATCCAGGCAGCTTGTGCTGTAGATGTCGAGATGGGTGGGCTGAGCACAGCGAGGAGAAGGACGTGGGGGAGCGGTTTGGGTTGCTGGGCGAGAGAGAGCAGAATGGCAGTTTTCAGGCGGTTGCTGAATTGAGGGCCCCTTCTTCTCGGAATGAAAAGCTGGCAGAAAGCTTTGTTTAATACGAACAGAGTCCCCAGTGAGAAGAGACAAAAGGTGGGCCTAAGTGGGGCTTAGCTTGGGGGAAGATTCAGTGGAGAAGCAATGATGCCATGTGCTGCCTACCTGCCATCACCTGGCTGAGACAAGGCCCCCACAGTGCATGGCCTGTTCTGGAACTTGAATCTCAAGAAGCAGCTGTACTACACCATCCTTAGGCTCCTTTTTCTAAGCCCCTCGGACCGTGTAACCTGTCCTGCAAGGTGACGGCACTGGGTGTGGGAGGGAGCTGAGGGTGGGTGGGCTTTTCAGCTGCTAGAGGCTTGGAAAGTCGATCTCCAAAAGGTATCTGGATCAGTGGGCATAAAACAAATGGGGATAAAGAGCTAGATTTTAAACACAGGCACGTACATGTACACACATTCTGGCACATGTGTCTCACCAAACACAAATACATACGTATACAGACCATGAACACGTACATGTACAGAGTTGCAGAAGGTTGTGTATTCAAAAAAGGGAGAGTGAAACGACAGAGATATTTTAGTATTTGCAAGTCATACTGTTATTCAGCCCAAGAATTTTCAAAACAAAAGATGTGGGATCAAAATTAAATAGACATTTTCAGATCGATGCCTCATACCAATGCACATTGCGCATAATTGGAACTCAATATTTGTTGTGTGGATAAATGGGGACAAGGAAGGAAGAAAGGAAAGCAAGAAGGGAGAGAGGAAATCTGGATCATTTCAAAGCACAAAGGATTCTAGATGAGATGGGGTGATCTTGACAGTCAAACTGCTCTTCCTTTATCTTGATTCACCACAAAGAGGTCAGTCCTTTCTGTAGAAATACTTAGACGGAGAAGGGGGACTCTAGGTCCAGGATGGCTTAGACACAATATTTTGTCCATGTCCTGCTCTATTCTAGGATTTTTTCTTTCCCTTTGGGGTAGGGGGGTAGCAGAATTAGAGCATTTTTTCTAGGCCTTTGCTTCAAGTAGTGGCCAGGTAACCAGCAGGTTCAGAGAGAGAAGAGGCCTGTCTAACTAAGAAGCCTGCGCTCCGGGGCCAGGACTCAGGACTACATGGGGCAGCCGTCTGTCCAGGAGCTCTGGACCAGTTTTCTGCCTCTATTGTTATTTTGTTTGTTTCTCTTTTGCTTTTTTTTCTATTTGGTTAGGTTCTTTGTTTATTTTTAACATTTCAATTTCTCTCAGCTGTTCTAAGGAAAATGAAAGTTATTTGTGTCCACACAAAAAACACATACACATGCCAGTGGATTAAAGGGAAGTGACTCCCATAGAAGTGTGGTGACAACAGTGGGGATCCAAGCAGAACCCCTTCACCTGGAAGGAAGACGCGCTTGGGAGACACGCGCTTTTCTGTGGGCTATTGCCCCCTTCCTTGAGGGTTTCCTTCCGGAGCTAAAGCCTTGAACATTCTGGTCTGCTGTTAAATAAGGGCAGCAGTGCTCATATAAAAGAGTCCCAGAAAATAAGAAGGCGCTTTCAAAGAAATGCAAGGAAACACAAGGCTAGGTAAAGAAAGTCAGTCTCAAAGAGTCAACGCCATTTCTAACCCAGCCCACCAGCACCAACTGCAAAAGCAGATATGTACAGTTCCTTCAAACAGCCACAGAGCAGAGGTGAGACTCAGGTCAGGCCGTACAGGATGTGCTCTTTTGACAAACATTTCTTGTGGATAATAAACACAGGAAAAAATGGACAATTATTTTCCAGGAGGAGAAGCCAAGTCTCTGCCAGCACTTTCCTGGTCCCTCGGGGCACCTGTTTCCACAGCGACCACAACTTAGGGAGAACACCACTTTCAAGTTAACCATCCCAGGAAGATGTTTAGTCTGGGTTATCCATCCTGGATGGGCAGAAAGAGCACAGCAGCTGAGTCACAATCCTTGCTGGGGCTAAGGTGGGTTGAGGAAATTGGTTCTATGGTTAACACATGGAAATAGTGCTCAATCCCAATCCTGAACTCCACCCTGCTGACTTCTTGCTGAGTTCCTGCAGCAAGTTCCTGCTCCCCCTGAACCTGGGTCCTCATCCTGGCAACCTCCATTTGATGGTGACAATGATGATGATGACAATCAGGGGGATGGCGACGACGATGGTGATGATGGCAATGATGATAATGATGATGACAGTGACGATGAGGACGATAATGAGGATGGTAATGACGATGAGGAAAATAACAGTAATCATAACAGAAATGAACATTGATTGCTAAATACTTCACGTGCTTATTTTGCCTCACAAAAGCCCCGTGAAGTAAATGCTATTCTTGACCCACTTTACGGATGAGGAAAGAGCAGCTCAGAGAGGTTAATAACCTGTGCAGAGGCACATAGCCAGCAAGAAGGACCTGATGTTTGAAGCCAGCTCTGTGGAACAGCAAAGTCATTTCTTTCAGGGACAGGATAGCTTAAGAGCTCAGATTCTGCAACAGACAACTGCAATCCAGCAAAGCTTCTCTTTTCCTCTTCCTTTTCTTTTTGGCCCTGCATTCTTTCTTATGTCTTTATTTTAATACATTTAGCATGGCTTTCTCTTTATTTTTACATTTGGACCTCAGATGGACAGAATTAATCATAATGTTGGCTCATGACACGCCTTCATCATTTCTCCCTGCCTATTATGCTCGTTGTTTTGTATATTAATTTATTTTTAACAAGGTAGTAAGCAACTATGAACCCACTCCCAAACCAAAAACTAAAGCTATGACAATATCTTACAGTGTGTATTTTTTCCCTATTTCAAAACATCTAAAAGGATTTGTGTGCTTTTTTGAGTAAAATCAATAAGCTGTTATTCAGAATAACAAATAAAGGCCAGCATAGAGAGAAAAAATTACCTGTAATTCAGTCCCGTATACCCACCCACTTCGTCAGTGGCAGTAAGCATCCTAGTCTGGAATATTTATATTTAATTTTTTTATAGTTTAAGTTATAATGTACAGAAAGTTTCATATCTTGTTTTTTTACCACTTACAATTATGTATTAAACACTTAAGTTAAATTATTTGTTATAATTTTGACACTGAACATTATCAACCATATTTGAATGGTACCATAAATGATTTAGTAATTGATTTGTTAGATATTTAAGCTTTTTTTTTTTTTTTTTTTTTTTGGAGGGCGGGTAATGATAAATAACATGATGAAACTTAGTTCATAAGTATTATTTCACTTTTTTGTTTAATTTTCTGTGTAGAGTTCTAATTCTTAGAGATGAGATGTCTGGGTCAAAGAATATTAATATTTTAAACTTGTCAAAGCACATTGCCCAATTGTTTCCTAGAAAAACTATACCTGTTACTACTGATCTTGGCGAAAAGGGCCCCCTTCCCTGTTCCCACACTTTCTTGGGCCCCTCTTTGGCTTTTTTCAAGCCATGGAACTTCCTATGAGTCAAGGGTTCCATGGGCCAAGGGGGTAACCCACGCGCACCCATGACCCCTGGCTGTCTAAATCATGCTGCAAGTGCCCGGGGTCCTGGAATCGCCTGCCTCAGAATGACACACCTGCTTCCAGGGTTTCAGAATCTCGTTCCTGGGGCCATTTTCTCAAGAGCAGACCTCACCTGCCATGGGCACACCCCTACTTTTGTTTGTGGGCTGGGTGGGCACTGGAAAGGCCTCGGATGTGCAGTCACGGCATCCACATGCGCAGGCACAGAGTCCCTGGCAGAGCAGACGGAGCTACAGGGGGAGGACGAGGACGGCAGGCCAGGGGTCAGGAGCCTGGGCTCACTACCTATACCACCAAGTTCTCCCAGAGGACTCCGAAGGATACAAGACTTAGAAATTCAGCCAGGTCATTAGAAGGTGTATTTGTCAAGGCAGGAAGATTGAAAATATTTAACTTAACAGTTTGTTAGCTTTGTAACTTTTAAATATGTAGGTAACATGGTATGTGGACTTCCAGTGGTCCTCTTGCCCTGGGCCCTGACCTTGTGAGGGGAGAACCTGGTACCCATTTCTTCTTTTACCAGCACATTTGAATGTGCCTGCTCATCAACATTATGGATTATGATTGTCCTTCGCTAATTTGGTGGGTGAGAAACAGTACAGTACAGCAGTCGCCCCTTATCCACAGGCGTATGTTCCAAGACCCTCAGTGGATGTCTGAAACCACAGATAGTATCAAATCATATATATATATATATATATATATATATATATATATATATATACACACACACTATGTTTTATCCTAAATACACATACTTTTTCATTTAAAGGAAGCATTTTAGTCTTCCCTTTGGCATATCTGAATTGCCAGCAGCACTACTCTTGCGCTTTGGGGCCATTACTACGTAAAATAAGTGTTACTTGAACACAAGCACTGCAACAGTTAATCTGATGATGGAGATGGCTATCAAGTGACTAAGAGGCAGGGAGTATCTACAGTATGGTGATTCTGGACAAAGGGATAGCTCACGCCCTGGGAGGCACAGGGTGGGATGGCACGAGATTTCATCACACTGCTCAGAATGCACGCTTTTTAAAACTTACAAATTGTGTATTTTTGGAATTTTCCATTTAACAGTTTTGGACCGCGGTTGACTGCAGGTAACTCAAACTGCAGAAAGTGAAGCCGTGCATACGGAGCAGACTAATGTATCTTATGCTGTCTTTAACCTGCATTTTAAATATATTTGACCATTTGTATTTTTAGTTTGTTAATGATTTATGCCTTTGTTTATCTACTGGGACCTTAGAGTTTTTTTTAGAATTTTGTGAAGACTGTCTCTATATTAAGGATATATACCGAGGGTGCCAAAAAAATGTACACAAGTGGCCGCTTTGGTCAGCGTTGCTCAAGCAGTAGTTCGCCGTGATCAGAAGTGTATGGACGCTGATGGGAAGCACTTTGAGCACCTCTTGTAATTGCAGAAGTCAAATGTGACTTGTATTTTCCATTTAAGAATGGAGACGATATACACATATTTGCCTCCATGGAGCTTTGCTGATTTAAATGAATATTTGACTCAGCTTCCTCAAATTAAACAAAGGCTGTCAAAATGGCACCACTACTACAATGTTATCGGTATATATTGAGTATTACAATTTTAATAGCTTTTTATCCTTTCTTAAAATGGGTATACATTTTTTGGCACCCTCTATATACATATATACATATATATGTATGTATGTGTGTATATATATATATATATATATATACACACACACATATATATATGTATATATATATGTATGTATATATATATATATACACACACATACATACATATATATGTATACATAGATATGTGTATATATATATAACCTCTATACGTTTAACACTTAACCTACAGTTAAGTATGTGGTATCTGTCCAATCCCTACCCCACAGAGGAAGCCTCCTATGTCCAGCAGGACAGAAGAGCCAATGAGTGAGGAGCAAATGCAATTTGAGAGAACCCTGGGTGCCCTGTTTGGTTACAGTCACTTGGTGGCAGTCACTAAAACAATGAGGGCGTTGGAGCCAACCAAAATCAGGATGATGAACGCAAAGCAGTCCAAAGGAGGGCATTCTGAGGACGTTCTGAGAATGAGGACCATCACCTTAGCTTGGTTTGCCATTTGCAAACTCCTGGACTGATGAGCACAAGATTCAGGTAAGCGAGCTGCCACTGGGCATAGCCTGGTATTCAATACATGCATAAAGAATTGAATTCTTCACCTAAGCTGTAGTCTAACTGAACTGAATGTCCAAAAGCAGAGTCAACTCTTCCCCTAAAATCATGCCCATTCAACAAAGATGCACTAACTTAGTTTGTCTAAGAATGGAGACTATACACACATATTTGTCTCCATGGAGCTTTGCTGATTTAAATGAACATTTGACTCAGATTCCTCAAGTTAAACAAAGGCTGTCAAAATGGCACCACTACTACTAACAATGCAGCCTGAGCCAATAAAACTATGGTGGTCAAAACTCTCACTTTTTCTATGTCCTCTCAAGTCCCAGTGGGAGGACTTCATGGCAATGCCACGTGCCTTAGTTTTAGGACAAGCCATGACATTCTTAAGATTATTGATTCATTTTAAATGAAAACATAGGGAGAAGAGAGCAGTGGGAAGGGAGAGAAAAGGAACTGTCTTGCTTGAAGGCCTGCTGTCTGCTAAGTACTGCACAAGGGAGTTACAGACATCGTCTCCTGCTTTCCTTCTTGCACCAGCCTGTGTGGAGGGTGTCATGCAGATGCAGTTTAAAAAGTAATAATACAGCCCAGAGAGATGAAGTCAGTCCCAAGCTCAGACCACCATTAAGGGCAGAACCCTGGATAGTCCAAATCCAAACATCTTGCTCCTTCCAAGGGATTTGGAATCCCTTAAATATAAGGAATTTAATTTAACTCCAAAAAGAGAAAATTGAGTTCTTTGGGAATAGCCTGATTTCTACGTCTCAGGTGTGATCCACTCTCCCCCTGGGAAGTGAGAGCTGCAGGAGCTAAGAGTGAAGTTGGTTCTCCCCACAGGCCAAGTAGGTATTACACCACTGGTTCTCCATCTTGGCTGCACGCTGGACTCAGTGCGGAGCTTCAAAGAGCACTAATGCTGAGCTCTCAGCCCTGCAGGTTCTGATTTCACTGAGATGGGGCTCAGTCTAAATATGGGCATTTTGTAAGCTCCTCAAGTGATGCTAATGTGCAGCCAAGACTGAGGACCACGGAGCTCCATGCACAGTGGAGCTCTGAGAGAAGGCTGTGGAAGCCCATTCTAAGAGTGAAAATGCTCTCCTGAGCTTTGCAAACATGTGCCCCTCCTGCACACTCTCTATTCCAGCCCCTGGAGGTGAACTGGCAGAGAGTCGCCAAGGAGGAGAGTGAAAGAACCCAGGCAGGGTCTCTCACAAGCATTGTGATTTGGGCTGGGTAAGTTAGCATGAGTCTCAATTATCCATGAAATGAAGATAAGGAGAACCACCTGGCTGGGCCAGAGTGAAGACTTTTTAAAAACTGCATTCCTACCATGCCTAGCAAATGATACTTCCAAGTAATTGATAATGATTTGTTTAAAGCATGTGGTCCTTGGAGGCGGAGCCCATATCTGTTTGGATAGCGCCCTATCTGCAGCTCCTGGAATAGGGCTGCCTCAGTTTGTGCAGTAACTGATGCTCTCATCCCTGAATTACCCTATAACTGGAGCCACTGGATGAAAGGAGTTTATGCTCTATACCTCTCAAAATGCAACAAGCATTATTATCATTCATTAACACCTTAGTCCAGTATCTCCTTTTTAATAAATTTTTCAGAAAGCTAAAGCAAATAGGTTTGGAGTATAGCACAGGCTAGAGTCTCCATTCTGGAGAACCACAAAGCATTTTAGAAAATTCAATCCTTTAAAAAGTTTTTGCAGTGATAAAATCCATTTAACATTGTATATACCAGCATATTCCATAATATATTTTTCCTAAGTATATTTAATGGAACACTTTTTAGTATCTAATGGAACTAACACTCCATGGGGCTCTCTCTGGGGAGCCTCATGCTACTTCAAAGTGTGCAGTAAAAAAGATGTTAGCAGGAAAGAGGCCAGGAAAATGGCCAGCCACCTTGCAAGGGGCCTGTCCTTTGAGTTTGGCAACCAGCTTTCAAACTGAGACATTTGACTTTTATCAATTTACCCACAGGTTAGCTTTTTCTGGGAAATGGATTCACAAATACTGAAAGCAAAAGACATTATATTAAAACACAAAAAGTCTTTTGATTCTGATCAAATTAATGAAGTCCTCCTAGCTTCAGAAATGTCATCTGTAAAATGAGGATAATACAGCAACCCTGTGAGTGAGCTATTATTTTAGAAACTATGGAAGCTTTTCACCAAATATTTCCCACTCTGCCTTTCTGGGCACAAGGTAGGATTGTGTGTCCTGGCTCCCTTGGGACAGGGTGGGGCTGTGTGACTACCACATAATGACTTGTGAAAGTAAGTGAGCATATGTCACTTACAGGCAAGAGCGTTTTATTGCTGGTGTGTGCTCTCCAGAGCTACCTTTCTATCTAGAATGCCACCAGTGACATTCAAGATGGAGGTGATTCCACCGGCCGGGGTCCCACAAGAAGCCGAGCCCACCTTCTGAACCTTCAATGGACGTGTAAAGTAAACAAGAAATAAACTTTCAATGTGCTAGTCACTGAGGTATAGATGGTGTTACTGCAGCACAACCTGGCCTAACCTGTCTGAGTCACGAGTCAAGTGAGATAACACATAGCAAACGCCGTGGCTGATGGTCAGTGTTCAATAAAAGTTCAGTCTCTCTTTCTAAAAGGGAGAACAGGGACACTCTCTCTAGATGACTCAGCACACCTTTGAACATGAGGCACTCCATCCTGGTGAGCTGGTCCACTCAGGAGAACAAACATACAGCAGAAAGTATGTGCAGAGCATTAGATCCAAACCAGTTGGCATAATGTGTTAAGGTGTCTGCTTGTTTGGGCTTTCCTTCTTTCTTTTTCTTTCTTTCTTTTCCTTCCTTCCTTCCTTCCTTCCTTCCTTCCTTCCTTCCTTCCTTCCTTCCTTCCTTCCTTCTTTTCCCTTTTTCTTTCATTCTTTTTCCTTTTCCCGTTCTCTGTCTCTCTCTCTCTCTCTCTCTCTCTCTCTCTCTCTCTCTCTCTCTCTCTCTCTCTCTCTCTCTCTCTTTCTTTTTCTCCTTTCTTCCTTCTTTCTTTCATGCATAATAGGCTCCTAGAAAATGGTTGATAAACTGGTTTGAATTTCATACCTTGAACATCAACTAATCCTGCTGTTTCTCAAACAAAGTGAAAAGGGACCACAGGGCAGACACCAAAGACCCCAAATTGCAGAGAGGACCCTCGGCTTCTTCTGATGTTCCCCCCCACCTCCCAAGTCTCCCTCTTTTCCTTTCTTCCCTTTTAAATGGTTCTGGATTTAGCTCTTTGTACCATTTTACATAATTAGCCAAATTTTTACCCCTGATTTAGGATGATAGCCTGTCCCTTGTTTGCATGAGCTTATAAACACAAACTGGACATGTTTGTCATTAACATGTGCTAGGGGTCTCAGAGGAGGGTGAACTCAGCTGAGGCGGGTTCAGCACCACTGTTGGCTCATTGTACAGGCACTTGACCTGCATTCTTTTCCCATTGAGGTGTGAAAGTAAACCTTTGTTTTCTTAACATAAAGCATAGGCAGATAAAACAGAGGCTGCCTCCACTGGAGCCAGGGTTGTCAGGCCTGCTTACCAGCCTCCTAGCCTTCCTCTCCCCACAGCAAAGGCTGCAGTCATCCACCTGCACAGAAGTCTACCTGCACATTCAGCCTAACTGCAGTTATTTCTCTGGATTAAGAAGGACCAAGGAATAGGCAGATGGTGGGCCCTCTGGCTCCAGAGTCAGGTCCTGCCCTCAAACCCCTGACAAGTGGCTTGTATAAGAATCACTGCCCGCCTTACTTCCAGTTGTACGAGGTCGGACAACTAGGTTTGCGAATTCAGCCTAGAAAAGTGCTACCTTCCTCATTGCTGAATATCACTGTGGTCACCTTCGAAGTCCTCCCCTTGGGAAGCTATGCACTGATGCCAATGCCTAGCCCACCCTTTAGAGCAATTTTGGAACTCTTTTTCTGGAATGGTCATCAGAGCTGTCATTGTATTACCCTTGATGTCCTGAATGTCTTCAAAGTGTCTCCCTTTCAATATTTCCTTTATCTTCAGGTAAAGAAAGAAGTCACTGGGGGGCCAGATCAGGTGAGTCGGTAGGGTGTTCCAACACAGTTATTTGTTTACTGGCTAAAAACTCCCTCACAGACAGTGCTGTGTGAGCTGGTGCATTGTCGTGATGCCAGAGCCATGAATTGTTGGTAAGAAGTCCAGGTCGTCTAACTTTTTCACGCAGCCTTTTCAGCACTTCCAAATAATCACCTTGGTTAACTGTTTGTCCAGTTGGTACAAATTCATAATGAATAATCCCTCTGATATAAAAAAAAAAAAAAAAAAAAAAAAAAAAATGGTTAGCAACATCATTGCAACAAAGTTCTTAATTGTCCGAGCTCACATAAATAGTCTGTGCCTCATTCCGGGCCACCACCCTGACCCGGTGAGTGTCCCAGCACCCAATCACTGGGTGCTGCTCTGCTCTAGTCAGCCCCTCGCAAGGACTGGAACCCCAACATCAATGTCACAGTTGAGGATATAAATCAGTGCAGGTTACTTCCCTCTGCTCCCTGCAGACTGCCTGGAGTAGCCCCTATGGCCAAGGCATTGTCCATCCTTCACGTACCCCTCTGTCGTGCCTGCTGCCTTCTCCATGCCTCAGATGCTGGCCTTGCAGATGCCCCAGAGTGCCAAGACTGTGATGCAGGGCTTTCCTTATAAACTCTACTTCCTACCTGGGCCAGCCAGACCCAAGTGAAAGGGGACCTAGTCCAGTGCCCAGCTCCTTCTGGACAGCTTCCTCTGCTATGTTTAACTAAGCTAAGCCTGGGCAAGATGGGCAAACTGATGCAATGATAAATAAGTAAATGACCAAAAAATATGGTTCATGGGTAGCGCAAAAGTTATAAAGATGATCTTCAAAGAACCAAATTTTAGTAAACAGTATTTCATGGGACAGTGTAATCCAAATTCCTGTGCACTGGTTGATGGATTTCTCTCTCTTCTCTTTGGGGGGCTAACACCCCACTCGGGTGAGGTTGTTGGAAGAGTCCAAAAAAAGGGATGCAGAACACTCGCCCGGTACCTGGTCTACACGTTTTGTCTGGTATCATTGCATTGTTTGTCGTTGTCAGTGTGGTTACATACCCCATAGTCAGGATACCAGCTACTCCTGCTGTTTCTCAGAACAAAGTGAAAAGGGGCCACGGGGTAGACACCAAAGCCCAAAGTTGCTGGGAGGGCCCTTCTTTTTGACTCTGCATTTCCCACACAGCCTGCAGACTTCATAGCTGCAATGCAGGGAATACAGGTGAGACTCTTGTCTGGGATCCCTCCCTGCCTTAGGCTGTCATTTGGTTCAATGATCCCAAAGAAGGGCGGAGTGAGCCTGCAGAGGTGTATCCTGGGATATCAGTATTTCCTCTCTGGCCTACTCAGCTGTTCCGCCTTTTCTGAACACTAGTCAGCTTCAGAGCACCACAGAGACTCCAAATAAAATCATCTCCAATCGAACGAAGGATTCCCAAGGCAGGTAATGCTGTAGACATTTCCCGTGAGGTCAATGCTGCCGGCAGCCAGGTGTACCCTCTGCCTTCCAGTGCGATTCCATCTGGGCTTAGCCAGATGAGGAAGCGAAGTGCAGAAACCTTAGATGGCGCTTGTATAACCCTAGCTGATTCTGCAGCAATCATTGTCTGAGTTAGCTAATGGCAGGGTACGGGGACTTCCTACTGAGATTCCATTACCTTGTAATTTTCAGCTTGTTCACTGTTGCAATAAAGCCCCTCTGTCTTCTAATTCCCCAGCATTCACGTCTCATCTTCTCAAGAACTGAAGTATGTAAGATGCTTTCTGCTGGGGATTCATTGAGATAAGTTATTGAAGTCAAGCAGAGAGGCAGGCTTCCAGCACTCGGCTATTCATCTCGAAATTTATGTTCGTGCTTCCTTTTGAAGGTCTAACGTAATCACAAACAATGTGCTTTCTATGTTTAAAAATTCATAAGTTTCCTGTACACGGAAGGCAGAGGGTCATCCCCACACTTGGAGCTCATTAGCAATAGGAGCTTGGAACAGCTTGGAACCGTTTTTGATGTAATTTCTAAGGGACTGAGATGCTGCAGTTACTCAAAGCCACTCAGTGGGGAGGAGTACTGATGTCTACACATACTCATTTCTTGGCCCAGGAATTGGGCCACGTGATTATCAATCAAATGATCTTTCTTGAAAACTGCTGCTCCCTCCCTATCTTGTTCTTTGGTCTCTGAGATATGGCCTTTCTGTCCTCTCTGTGTACACAGCTCCCTCCCAGTTCTGAGCATGACCATTTCATCGGTCTCCCTACCCCGGAGACCCCTCTGCATCCTACCCAGCTTGCAATCCTCCCAGAACAGTGATCTCCTCAAAGCTGCCACTGCGGGAGGCTCTTCTCATTACCAAGGAGAGCAGCAAATGGAAATATCTCAGGGTGGGATTTGAGCCCCAACCTCTCTGTCTCTGCTTGAAATCCAGCAGTGCAGTAATGACAGTTGCCCTTGATGGTTCCCAGGGAGACTCCAGGAAGGGAACAGAGAGAGTCATGAGGGGCTTTGGGCTAATGCTCCTCAACTCACTGGTCTCCTCCACCAGATAGCTTCCCAACACAAGACTCGTGGAGTATGATTTAAGGAATGAGGTTCTAAACAGAAATTACTGTAACACATGGATTATATGACACTCCTCCTATTGAGAGGTGAGGTCCTTGACCTCCAACTTTGAATCTAAGAGGGCTTGTAACTACTTTGGCTCATAGTGTATGACAAAAGTGACCTTATGTGTCTTCTGATGCCCTCAACTTGCTCTTAGAATTCTGAGACTCCATGAAGGAAGTCCATTGACCATGAGCCACCATATTATAAGCCCAAGCCACACAGAGAGGCCATATGTAGGTGCTCTGGTTGAGAGTCTCAGCTGAGCCCAGCCTCTGAATCATCCTATCACAGGCACCAGACTTGGGAATACAGCAGTCTCCAGATGATTCCAGCCCCCAACCAAGGAGTCACGCTTGGCCATCTGAGACTTCTCGTCTGAGGTCCTAGATGTCATGGAGCAAAGACAAGTCATCTTCACCATATCTGTCCAAATGTGTGCCCCACAGAACCTGTAAGCATAATTGAAGTTTGTGATTTTAGGCCACTGAATTTGGGGTGGCTGCAGCAGTAAACTGGGATGAAGGAAGATGATGAAGTTCCTCTCTCGTCCTGAAAAATTGCTTCCCCCTCCAAGGACTGAAGAGGAGAAAAGCCCTGAGAGCTCATTGTTCAGATTTTGCCCTTTGACAGGAGCTGAGGAGCCCTGGGACTCAGGGCAGATGCATTTTGATGAGAAGGTGAGTGGAGAGGAAGTTTGCAGCACGGAGCAGCACCCAGGGGTGGCGACTGTCCGCAGCACAGCGGTGGAGGGTCCTGGCTGCCGATGTTGCAGCAGAAGGCCTGGGCAGGAGCTGTGAGTGCAGAGGGAGCAAGCTGGGCTAACAAGTGGTCGAAGGGAGCATGTCATACAGCCAAGGTCAGTGTCATTACCCAGCTATATCTGGCTCCATTCAGCTCCTGGGTATAAAATATTGCAGAAATTCTTATGACAAGTCAGTTCTAGTCACCTAAAAAGTACCCAGCATCTACAAAACAGGAGGCTAGGTGTGGGAGGGAAATATACAGATGAGGAAGATGCTGTAACCTCCGGTCTCGGGGAAACCCTTCTCTGTTCCGGATATATATATGACTTTCCAGAAACTGCAGGCACAGGAAGGCCAAGGAACATTCTGCTTTACCATTGTGTAAAGTGCAGGGGTCTCTTACTTGAGAGGGGAGGGGTGAGGCTGTCCCCTCCCGGTGCATCACGCTCGCAGAAGAGCAGAGAGCAATCTGAGCATAAATGTGGTCCTCAAAAGGGAACCTCGGCAACACCCTCTGGCTGATCCCTGTGCTTTGCCAGCTGGCTGCAGAGGAGAGCCTGGAACAGCTTCCTGAAACCACGCAAAGCCCGCCTCAGAAGCCGCAAAGTGGGTTGCAGCTGCCTCTCCTCCTGCTGCGCCTGATTGCCTCTGATCTCTACTCAGCCCGCTATGGGTGTGCCTGCTGACACAGCCTGTTGTGTGGGAGACCTGATTATTGCAAATGCCCTTTGATGCAGAAACTGACCTTAAAATGGTTCCCTACCACGTGGAACTGAGCTAAAATGGTGGCCCGAGTGGAGAGAGAAGTCCTCAGCCTAAGCCCCAGCCCACTTCCGCATAACCCCCTCCAAGCCACACCTTGAACCAATCACCAGATGACACCTACCCCTTTCCCAACTTAAGGAAGTCCCCAACCCATAACAACCTGCTCAAAACCTTGCTGGGGTCTCAGTCTTTTGGGAAGGATCCCGCTGAGCCTGTGGGCATAATAAAGCTGTGTTCTCCCTGATCTCTGCATGCAGCTTGAGTTTCTCAATCCTTGTCGTTTTTCTGCAACACCTTTCCACCCCACAGAGTCCTCAGAAATCGCAAACATGTCTGTCTTTGGCCAGCCTGCCTGGAAAGGTCACTGCAGCAGCTACTGGGTCCCACTGTCATTTCACTCATTCACACACATACAAACCTTAAATACTCAAGATCAAAACAATCACTTGCTGCTGGTTGATACTGGCCAGACACTAGCTGGGCCCTATGCAGAGACTAGCGAGGCTGCATCCCACAAAGCAGTGCTTCTCAGGGATCCCTGGAGATTCTAATGTAATTGATCCAGACCCTGGAAGCTGTATTTTTCAAACGCCCTGGTTGAGATAATATGCTTGAGAACTGCTGCCACGACAAATGGGGCTAATATTAGCTGAGTGCCGATTATGAGCCAGGTCCTGTATGCTACAAACTTCGTATTTCACGTGTAAAATGGCTATTAGTGAAGTATTTTCTTTTTGGAAGAGTGAGGAAATGAAAGTTTAGAGAAGTTCAAAGTAATTGTCTTACACCACTCTAAACCAACTGAAATGAAAAAGATGGACCATGACAAGTATTGGTGAAAAAGCAAAGCATATGGAACTTTCATCCATTGCTGGTGGGAATGCAAAGTGGTACAGCTAGTCTGGAAAACATTTCAGTCATTTCTTGTAGAATGAAATATATACTTCTCATAGACCCAGAATTCCACTCTGTGTACTTACCCAAAAGAAATAAAAACGTATGTCTGATATGGGAGAGCTCCCTCTCTACAAAAGTTTTAAGCCTCCCTCACTATAGAAATTTTAAGTCTCCTTTTCTCTAGTTTCTTAGCTCCTTAACCCCGGGCTTTGATTGCTCTTCTACTCAGTTTCTGAATCCTAAAGATTGCGCCTCGCCTGAAGCACAGAATGTCTCTCACCCCTGCCTCAGATAACTACTTAAAAGTCTGTGACTTCCCAACACCCCCAAGCCATTTCGGACCTAACTCTTGGCCATCCCAGAAACCAAATAGGTTTTAACACTTCCCCAGGCCAGTATACTTGTTGATTGTAATCACTAAAGCCTAAAGTTCTTTCCAACCCATTCTGGGCCCAGCTCTGGGACAATTCATGCCACTTAAAGGACTGGTTGAATGGACACAGGCTCTACAGAGCTAACAGATTTATTAATTAAAATCTATTTTTCCTCACTTAGTGGCCCCTTCGTCTCATCTAAGATCAGATAGGGTGAGAGTTCCATGAATGCCCCAATAGGTAGGGACAGCTCTACGCCCCAACCCAGCAGGAAGCAGATACAGAAGAAGAATAAAAGAGTTTCAGTCCTGGAAGGTGAAAGAGTTGTTTTTGTTTGTTTGTTTGTTTTGTTTGTTTGTTTGTTTGTTTTTTGTCAGGGGCAGTAGAAAAGTTCCCAAATTGAATCCCCTGGGGGAGCTTACTAAATATATTGATTCCTGACTTCCCTCCAGGTACACCAAAACACATTCACAGAAATGAGATCTACACACCTTCATTTTTAAAAAGCTTCCAAGAGAGTCTGATGGTTTGCGGACCACTTAAATGCCTTGCTTCCTCCTGGCTCAGCAGCATTTCACACAGACACACATTGCCTCAGAGATATTCTCAATTTTCTTACCCACTGCAGTAATATTTGAACCTGGAGAGTTTTCTATGAACAACTTCAAAACAGGTCCTGATGATGTAGAAGTATTTTCCTGTGAGTCCTCAAATGACGTAGATGATGTTGGATCTGCCGGCAGTTTCTGGGTGTGGGCGGGGATCGTGTCTCGTGAGACCGAAGAATGGAAACACAGACCCAAGAGAGGCAAAGAGTTTTAAAAAGAGGATAGTTTATTGAAAGCAAAGAGTCAGAGTTCCCGAGTAGGAGGGGGTCCCGAAAGGGGGTGGCCCCGTGAGTGAGGCAAAAGCTCCTACTTTTATACCTTCCCTTGCCTGCTTGGGGAAGGGGAGCTGTTTGGAGAAGGGAACTGTTTGAAGAAAGGAACTGGCACCTTCTAATGAAATTCGTCTACCAGGTTTGTTCTGCTTGCCCATCCTACAGGAATTAGCAAAGTAACCCACTCTTATCTATCAGATCTGCTCCGTTTGTCAGGCCAAAAGGAATTTTATGATTAATCTCAAGGCCTTGTTACATTATGTCCTGGAGCGAAGGAGTGATTTCAAAACCTGAAGTTTTAGGATATGGCTCTTTGTTTATTCCACCAGGGACCTCCCTGTCTATCTAGGGACGTGCTAGCTAACCTGTATCATTAGAATTGAGCCAGCCCACAAGTCTCCCTTTGGGCAGTCACCCCTCTGCCCATTGTATACAAAGTAGCCTCTGTGGACAAAAGCTGGTGATGAAGAGTCTGGGCACAAGCAGCATTTCTCCTAGGGATGCAGTCTCTGCTCTGGATCCCTTTCCTTTTTAAGAAATAAAATAAAAACTACAAGCAGATGATGTCAAGCAAAGTACCTTGAAATATGAATTGTAGATTGTTACACATAAAAGAAGAAATGGTGTGTTCTTATAGCCTTCATTGATTTCTGGGAGAATCAGATTAATGCATGTAAGAGTATAGACCTGGAGGATTGCTGTTCAAGTTCTAAGTTCAGATTCATGAAGCTGTTTGATAAAGAGTACATCATGGCAATTCTTTGATGGTGCAGAGCTGTGTCTCCCCATTGTTTCCTGCATGCAAATCAGCAGAAGGCATGAAGCAGCAAGCAAGAAAAAGGCACTAAAACATCTCAGCCCCAGGGCCTGCCATCCTCACCTACCTGTGACCTGGTACTTAACAATAAACTTACAAATGACCCCTAGATCCTATATCCTAAGACAGCTATGCAAGCAAAACCACACAGGTGGCCCTGAAGCTCTAGGGAAAGGTGACAAGCCCAGACTAAATGACCTAACCCCCATCTAACAAGACCACTTTCAAACAGAACCTGATTAAAATACATGCTGGTGCACATCACTACTGCTCTTAGGGTGAGGACAGACTTCTTTACATGACCTATCTGAACAGGCCTCAGCCTCTCCAACCTCATCTCATAGTCTCATTCTCCTCTTCAGACAGATGGGCCTTTTAGCTTCTCCTGCCCCAGGGCCTTTGTTCAAGCTCTCCCCGGCTCCTGGAAATTTTCTCTTTTCCTTCTTCACGTAGTTAACTTCTACTCGTCCCTGAGGGAGTAATTTAAGCCTCCTTTCCTCCAGGACAGCTTCCTCTGAACTTTCTGTGTCCAAACTCCTATTATAATGATCCATATGTTATGCAATCCCCTTTACAGCACCGATCATGACTGTGATCTTATAATTGTGTGGTTATTTCCCTCAAGGCAGAAATCTCAGTCACTTCTTGTTCCCCTCTAGAACCTCAATATATAGCACACTACCGGGCACACACATACACAAAGCATTTGTTTAAGGGGAGAATGAGTGAATGAATGATCATCAGTGCAAGTTTCTCATCTTGAAGATAAGGAAATTGAAGCCCAAGGAGGTGAGTGACATGCCTTGGGGTGGAAGCTGCTGCAAGTTCGGGACTGAGCTGAGCCCAGGACTAAGGGTCTTGAGCACAGAGTTCTTTCTCTGATGCTGCCATTCCTTCTAAATAAAATGATGACTTCGTTGAAAAAAATATGAAAACGAGCCAAAAGAAAATCAGAGTTTTCCACTCAGTGGAGAATTTTTGTGCTCAAAGAGAAAGGACAGTACACAAAAGAAATAAAAAGAAGCAGGGGATATTATAAGCAAAGGACTTGATATGAATAATAATGAACAAAAACATTCATGCTTATTGTTTATCTAATTTTGAATTTTAATGAATAGCAGGGATGGTAATTACTCAATTCCTATGTTTATATAAAACCAACACATGAAACCTCACAGTTCGATATTGATGAAGTGTCAGGTTCCCTTAAATACTCAGCTTTGCAATTAGAAGGGGAGCTATTCATTAACATTTTAAACTAGATAAATAAAGAATAGAGTTGTTAATTATTCATTAAAATTTTAAAAACTGGAAATTATACACTCATCTTTTGGGTGTATCCATATCACTTAATTAACTATTAGTCAAAATGCTACTAAGAAGCATGTATCTACACGCCTAGAATTAGATGTAATACCTATTAGCAAATCGGATGATTTAATCAGGTTAACAATTCAGATTTATCTTCCATTTGTATTGAGAACACGTTGCCAGATGTCTAATGATTTGTAAAGAGTATGGGCTTTAGAGTCAGAAGGAGGTGGGTTTCGGTTATTTTTCTCCTGAGTGACCTTGGGCCATGTGCTCACCCGTTCCAGAATCAATCCTTTATCCATCAAATGGGATTATAATTTTACTTCCCAGGTTTTTGGGAGGCGATACAGCGTGTGAAATGCATACAGTGACTGGCTCAGGGTCAGTATCTCATGAGTCATGATGAGTAGAACGGTTCTCTGGCCCCAGCTCTGGCCCAGCTGTATGGAATAAGCATCGAGCTTTCTACACGTGGTGCTCCTAGACCCAATGAGACGGTCAAGACATCAAAAGCAGTCACCCACAAACTGGTAGCATTCGAGGCTAGGAGGCACTCTACCTGAGGGTTAAAACCAGGGCTCTGTAGGGAAAGCACTCTAAGCACCAGGCAGGGACCACGTGTTTGGCTTGTCACTATATGTTTGGCGCCTGGCAGCCAGGTCATAGTGAGTGTTCATTGATGTTCATGAATGAACAACTGCGGAAGTACAATTGTGGCGCTGACATGCCTAGTTGCGTCCTGTAAAGCTCAATCTCTCTTCCACACACATCACTTGTGTCCCCAGCTCTCTCTGCCCTCCCAGGGTATTAGCACCTAGAGGAAGCCTGCCTCAGGACCTTGTCAGCTGGGGCCTTTTCCTGACAGCTCTGTGCCCCAGTACACCCCCTCACTCCACACTTCCTTTGTCTAACTTTCAGATGAGTTCGGGAGCTGACAGCATGAAACGGTTTATGTACTGCTACTGCTCTGCCCTTCTCAGCAAGTGCTGTCCTCTTAAGTCTCAACGCAGTGTCTGGGGCCTGAAAGCTCCATATCTGCCATGCCCATGCCAGGATGTGAGATGGGATTGCTTCAACCCCCTGCTTGGCTTCCTGACGGCCCATTTCCTGGAAATCTGTCTGGCTTTAATTATGATTTATTTATTCTCCCACATCTCTGCCAGTTATTAGAGCTTCGCTCTGGAAGCTTTGCTTCCCTTCTTTCCCAGCCAGCACACACTACTGTGGGCAGTGTCCACTTACCAAATGTAGGGCTCTTCAGCAATGAGAAGTGAGCGAGGGCAGATGGTTGCCTTTCTGAAGAGTGTCCTGGCATCCCCCAGTCCTCTGACAGAATCCGTTGTCTCCTATGTAGTGATCTAAGTAGAACAGGTAAATCATGTGCTTCCACAGCCCTACCTGCTTGCCTCCCAGGCCGTCCAGGCACAGGTCTCAGTCCACTGAGAGTGGAGAGGGCAGACGTGTCTCAGTCCAGCCCAGAACAACAACGAACAGTTATTGGAGTGGGACACTGTATTAACTGTATTGAACATGTCTTCATTCTGATGTTTGGCATCTGGGGCCTTACCCAGGAAAAGACTGCCCCTCTCAGGGCTGGCCAATCCTTAAAGACAGGAAATGACTGTCCTGCAGGTGCATCTCTCACATGCAAACGAACCAATCCAGAGCCCACACCCAACCACCGCCCACATTGGGCTCTTAAATTCCTGGGCAATATTATCCTGCCTTAATCACCCCCAGGGCCAAGTACCAGACAACTTGGGACAGTCCCTACACCCCAGAGCTTGCTGCAATTACTCAAACCAGCCAATCTGAAGCCTTCTTACCCTAATTCAACTGTTTCTTTCCACAGAAACCACAATAAAGTCTCTTGCTCACGTTTCGCCTTGTTCCTTCTGCCTCCACATTTTGCCGTGCATGGTAAGGCAGGCACCTCCTCTTGGGAACTGTGAGTAACAAACTGTCTTTTCACTGGCAATCATCTCTCCTGCATGGACTAAGCATCACCATATCTGAGTAATGAAACCTACATTTTAAAACAGCTACTCCTTTTTCAGTCTGTACCTTGTTTTGGGGTGTATATTGTCCCATAATCCAAGCCCTAGAAAATCTATTCTGACCTCGAAAAGAGTGAACTCTCAGAAACTAGCAATATGAGTGAAATAATGCCCTACAGCATTAGATGCACTGCAGAGAAACAGCATAAGAAAACACCTTCTGGGTATAGATGGGGGCTCATATGGTTGGGGGCCAGCAATCTCCCTCCATAGCATTATGATGAAGGGACATCATGATGGGGCATAGGAGTGGAATGAGAAGATACTGAATGGTAGTGAGATCAGCCATGTGAACAACTTTATGCTGGAGCTAGGGTGAGTGTGGTTGTAGCAACTGCAAGCTGAAGCACCCCTGAGGTGGAATGAAGAACTGAAACAAAGCTGAAGAATTCTGATGGCCACCATGGAGCACATGGAGTTTGTTGAATGTTTTTTGTTGATTTCATTCGTGTTTGTAACAAAGGTACTGTTATGGGCTGAATTGTGTCCCCCTAAAATTCATATGTTGAAGCTCCAAGCCCCAGTACCTCCGAATTTGGAGACAGTATTTAAATAATTAATTAAATTAAAATGAAGTCATTAGGTACATTCTGATCCAATATAACTGACATCCTTATAAGACAGGGAGATTAGGGCACAGACATACACAAAGGGGAAATGATGTGAAGACACAGGGAGAAGATAGTCATCTACAAGTCAAGGAGAGAGGCCTCAGAAGAAAGAAGAAACCAACCCTGCCGGCACCCTGACCTTGAACTTCTAAGCCACTCAGTCTATGATACTTTGTTATGGCAGCCCTAGCAGACCAATATAATGTTGTCTCCCCATTTAGTAAGACGTGTTTTGAGAAAGGGAAGAAAGGGCTCTATAGCATAATAGAATGTATCTTATTTTTTCACCCAGGCTTCCAGTAGACTCTCTTACAGCCAAAATTAGATGTAGATAGCAGTGGCAAGTGAAGTTACCACATCAAAACACGGAAATGAATATGGGGTGTTTGAGCTCCAGCCCTCAGAAACTCGTATGTCTCCCAATGCCCACATCCCTTGCCCACAATACTGCCATCATCAAAGGTGGTTTTGAAACTTAGAAACCTTGAATCATCCATAAATTCAAAAGTTGAATCCACGCTGTCCTGCTGCGCCTACGCAGCATGATCAAGTAGAGTTAAAAGGATGAGCCAAGGCTTTCTAGGTACATGCAAATAAGGCTGTTGGACTTGCAGAACTTTAGGAGTTCTTTCAAGTGTAGTATCAAAATAAGTAAAGGCTTATGCCCTCACTTTTTGAGGACTGCACAGTTATTAGGGAGAATAACTCTGTACATGGGCCTGATTCGACCTACAGCATACTTAAACAAGGTGAAAGCTCAATGCATTGGTGTCTATTTAGAGAACAAAGAGTAACTGCCAGATTTCAAATCCAAGATAGTAATTCCTTAATGGCTACAAAGCATGGATAATAGGGATACTGGCAAGCCTCTGGCATAATGATGGCTGTGGTCTTGAAATTTAAAAACCTGGACTCCCCATACACTGGTTATTTATCTAAATCATTTATTCTCCACAAACATGTGTTTTCTGATCCAAAAAAATCAGCATTACTCCACACCTATAACTCACACTGTTGAAAGGCTCAAATGAGAAAGTCACTGTGAAACCACTTGGAGAACTCTAAGTGCCAAGCGAAGGCAATGGCTCCTTACCCACCTTTCAAAGGGGCACATGTCTTCATCTGTAGGACAATGGCAACTTAAGCATTTAGAATCACGCAGAAAACTTACCAGCACAACCTTCCTGCTCTATTTTAGCTCTGACATTTTATATTAAGATAATTTTAGACTAAGGAACAGTTTTGGTATAACCTTCATGCAGAGTCCCCCAGTGCTAACATTTTGTATAAGCATAGTAAAATGATCAAAGCTAAGAAATTATCATTGGAACAATACTAATAACTAAACTATGGACTTTATTCAGAGGTCCCCCACTTAGTTTTTTCACTAATGTTCCAGGATCTAATCCAGAATTCCACATGACATTTGCTTGTCATGTCTCCTTAGTCTCCTCCTCTGTGACAAGCCTTTCCTGACCTTGAGGTTCTTACTTTGTAGACTTTCCCTGGATTTGGATGTGTCTGATGTTTTCTGATGATTGTATATGGAAGGATATTAGCTAACCTTGATCACTTGTTTAAGGTGGCATCTGGGGGTTTCTCCAATGCAAGGTTACTATTGTTTCTATTCATTTCATAAATGTTACTTTTGGGGCAGATATTTTGAGACTGTGCACATATGTTTCTCCTTAAACTTTCACCCATTGATTCTAGCATTCTTCAGTGAATCTTTTTTTGTAATTGATATGTAATTGACATACAACATCATATTAGTTTTAGGTGTATAACATAATCGTTTGATATATGTGTGTATAGTTGAATAGCACGACATAGTAAAAAATACTTGTATGACTTTTGACTCCTGAAAAACACAGTCATCCCTCAGTACCCCAGGTGATTTGTTCCAGGTCTCTCTCTCTCTCTCTCTCTCTCTCTCTCTCTCTCTCTCTCTCTCTCTCTCTCCTTCCCTCCCTTTCTCCCTCCCTCCTTTCTTTTTGTCTTCCACTATGCATTTATATCAACATGATCTCACGGATATTTATTTTATACTTTGAGTTTTAATTCAATACCAGATTTGACTACCGGTAGCACCTTCAGCATTGGTTCCTCTGCCATTTCAACATGCCCCATCTTTGAGTTTTTTGTTCATTTGTTGGTTGGGGTCATTTTTCATCTTGCCTAGCCCTATAATCAACCACTTCCCACATGCTCTCCATTTTATCAAGGAGCACTAAAACATCAAAATCACATTGCAAAAAATAGAAAGTAATTTATGTTGTGAAAGATAAAATGTGGGTTTAATTTATTTTTTAGGTTTCCATCAGGTTCCCCACCATCACCACTTCCTCCCACATAGGAAGGACCATATAGTCTCATTAAGAAGCAGTTACTGGAGTATGTGGTAGGCACTGGGTTCATCAAGATGGGTGTCATCTAACGCCATTCCCTGCACTCAAGAAGTCTCAGTCTGTTGGAGAAGATGCTTTTAACAGATGTGTAACAAATAAACAGTTGATAATACCCAGCAATAGAAGTACATCACACATTTATGCTTAACCTTACTTGGCCCATGGAGAAGATCAGCTTGATTTTAGATTCTGTACTCTGAGAAAATAACTTGGCACATGTGGTAGGCTGAATAATGGTTCCCCAGAGATGTCCACGTGTATTGAGTAAGGCCATTGTTGTGTGTGTGTGTGTGTGTGTGTGTGTGTGTGTATCCATACCCACATGTATGTTAAGAGCCAAGCCCCTGTAGGTGTTGCATAAATGATAATCCCTGAAACCTGTAAATATATTACTTTATATGGTAAAAGGGACTTTGCAGGTGTGATTAAGGAATCTGAGTTGGGGAGATTATCCTGGATTATCTTGATGGGCCCAATATAATTATAAGGTTCCTTGTAAGAGGGAGGAGGAGGGTCAGAGTCAGAGAAGGAAATGTGGTGATGCAGGACCACTAGCCAAGGAATGTGGGCAACTTCTAGAGGCTGAGAAAGGCAAGGAAACAGATTTTCCCCTAGAGCCTCTAAAAGGAGCCAGCCCTGCTTCCATAATTATTAAAGAATAAATTTGCATTGCTTTAAGACACTGAGTTTGTGATAATTTGTTATAACAGATGTAGGAGACTAATACCGCATATAAGCCTATGACTGCTGATGGCCACAGTTATTTGGTCACCTATTACAGTCTGTGAGCCATCAAGTAGATTTAGAATTGTGATTCTGTGTGACTGACAGACATCTGCTGTGATGTCAGCTTGAGAAAGACAGCTTCATTCACAATGTTGTCCAATGGAAAGAGACCAGGAAATCTCACAGTGACAGGGGCATATCCAGGAGAATATAAAAATGTTTTGAAAACAGGAACCTTGTGCTACTCATGACATTTCATCTCCAAAAACTTGCCCTCTTGCAGCACACACTGGGCTCATATGCATCATCAAAAGAGGAAATTGAATTGAACACCAGCCAAGACTGGAAGGTGAAATATCTATTCTATTTCCCCCAATCACCATGGCTTCCTCTTTTAACTCTTCACAGGGCAAAGAATAAAACCCTGTGTGTGGCTAAGCTAACAAAGGAAGGCTTTGGAGGTTCTCATCCTTTCGCTCAGTCACCAAACATCCATTCAACACTTGGCAGGAAAGGAAAGGGAAAAAGGCTCTTGCAACACAACATCCCTCTGACGTCCAGACTTCTACGGAATGCCAATTTGCCTCATTGGATGCCTGGATATGCCCCTGCTGCCTCTGAGCTCTGTGTTTTCTTTTGGTTAAAGATCTGCTTTTATATATTAGAATATATAAATGCCCTAAATTTGAAGCCTACCTCATCACAAAATTTATAACATAAGCAAATAAAAGTAGACAGATCCATGAGGATCTCTCAACTGACTCTATAGGCCAGAAATTCTTCAGCAAATGGAACCAGATTGCCTTCCTTTTTGTCTTCATGTTGTAGACTTTCTTCTGCCTTTAAAAAGACTAGGGGCTGTTCATCATTAAAGATCAGATCATTGGCTTGGTTTGATGTGGTTCAACAGCGTGTATGTCATCTAGGCTGATACTTTTGCCTATTTCAAAGGCAGAGTCTTGGTAGCTCTAATTCCCATTCACACACTGAGAGATCAAAAATGAATACTTCCTGAGGAAATGAGAATAAAATAGGCAGCCCACACATGCTTCTGTGCCCCAATTATATTCCATTTTCAGGTTGTGTTCTACTTCTAGACAAGATAGAAAAATGTGGCATGCTTCTAATCTTTGCAGTATGGATTGGATCCATCGTCCCTGAATTGTTTTAAAGTGGGCTAGCCTTAGGAACGGTTTTCAAAAAATAGCCAAGTATCTGGCCTGGTTGGTTCCAGACTTGGTCAATTGGAAAATGTTTTGTTTCACCAAAAATGTTACCAAATCATGTCAAAGGCAAAATGTATCAATTTGAGTTCTACAGACTTATTTTTATTTCTTTCAAATGAGAGAGGGAAGCAGCATTTATTAAATATCTAAAGAGTTCCATGCCCTGTGTTGGTATTTTACATGTTTTATTTCACAAGTACAAGACAGGTCTGCTTTTGCACATTTTAAGTGCAAAAAAACAGAGATGTGCTGGTATTAAAAAAATGTTGTTCTCCAAGAAAACAGGGGTGTAAGTCTAGGTGCGACTAGGAGGCAATGTATCAAGATGAAAACAACAGGTGTTTTGGAACTGGATTAGAATCTTGGCACAACCATTTATTAGCTTTAGGGCTTGAGCAAGTTACCTTATCTTTCTGAACTGGTCATTTATAAAGTGGAGATAACACCATCTAACTTGTAGGGCCATCGTATTTTCCGTGTGTATCCATACACATGTATTTTAAGTGCCAGGCCCCTGTAGGTGCTCCAGAAGTGATAACTAATATTATTAAGTTAATAAGTAATGACTGACCACCTGTAAATTGGCAGGAAGGATGTCAGGCCCTGGTACTCCATGGTACGTGATGCTTACATTTTTTATTGTGTTTTCTCACCTAAAGCAACACAGTGGATTCTTCCACTGCGGCTAATATTTACAGACACCCTCCTATGTGCAAAGACAATGTTTTAGGCTCTACAGGAGACTTAAGGGTAATATTGCCAAACTACAAACAAAATGATCACGGTCTGTAATGATCCTACTATATTGGTGTAGCCGATATTCCTAGGAAAACAATATGCAAATAAACAAAGTGCTGGGTGAGTCTCCAAAGTGCAGGTAGTCCTGAGGATATCTATAGACTCTTCAAGTAGTAGGCAGCATATATAGCTTTAGAAAATTAGTTTCCAGATCCCTGTCTTGCATTTGTATCCTTTGCTAAAACTGTCTTAACTGAGAATTCACCTGTAGTTGAGGGCACATGGGTTCTCTGTCCCCACTTACTCTTAAATGCTCACCTTTCTCACATTTTACAAAAGAAAGACAAACTTCTCACCAGTACCTATTCATACTATATTTTAAAAATCTGCTGGAGTTTTGAACAAAGGAGAATTTTAAATGCTTATTCTCAGGTTGGGAAAATATGAGCCCTAACAACTGAAAAACAAGTCCTTTTGCAAGGCAGGTGGTTTTTGATTCTTTGTTTTCAATTTGGGGACTCAATTACATTATAAGCAGTCAGATCATTAAAATTAGTTTTTGATGGTTTCTCAAAATGAGTATTTTGCAGATAACTTGAAAAAATAATTGTCACTGTTGTCTGTTTGTTTTTTAATTCTGTTCCTGTCTACTCATTTAAGGAGAAAAGATTTCTCAGCCTTTAAATAAAGAACAATTGAAAGTGGGAATAAAATTTATAACAACTATTTTTATTTAAGGAATAAGGAATATTTATTCATAGATATATAACATAAATGGAAACATTCCTTTCTATCTCATAGAGATGTGATTTCTAATAAAATATTTGTTTAGTAATAAATATGTTATATATTTATATTGTTTGGATAAATTGGATATAATACTAATTATACTGTTTGTAGTTCAGTCCACATTGAACAAAAATGAATTTCAGACTATAGAAAATTAGAAACAATTTAACCCTAAATACTGAGGAAGAGGAGAGCAGCTTCTGATACCCAGGAATTACGACTGGCTTAGAGCTGTCAGGAGCCCGCCTAGAGCACAGCCAGACCATGGTGGCCTCCTCTCTGGTATTGACAATCTCATGGACGCGAACATCAGACTGTGGGGCGGGAGCGGGGGATTGATGCTCTGTGCTCTATGATTGTGATGCAGTGAGACAAAACAACAACACAGAAAAGAAAGCACAGATGAAAATGAAAGTTCTTGATTCAGGATGCTATAACAAAAATTACCATAAACTGGGTGGCTTAAACACCAAATATTTATTTCTCACAGTTCTGGATTCTGGGAAGTCCAAGATTTGATGTCTGACAGATTTGATGTCTGGTGAGAACTCTCTTCCTGGTTCCTAGATGGCCATCTTCTTACTGTATTCTCATAGAGCAGAGAGGGGAGGGTGGTCCCCGGGGTCTCTTTTATAAGGGCACAAATCCTGTTTATGAGGGCTCCACCCTCATGATTGAATCACCTCCCAAAGGTTCCACCTCCCAATACCATCACACTGGGGTTTAAGAATTTGGGGAGGGGGTGGGGGACATAGTCTACAGCACAAAATTACTGTGAAAAACCACAGAAGCACCAAACATCACCCTCTCCTAGCCAGTATGAGTGCCTATTGCTTCATTACCAATTACAGTTTTAAATATATTTTTTTAATCTTCTTTCCTTCCAGATTAGATTTATTAAGACAACCAATCATAGACTTGGCCCCACTTCCTGACAACATTCAATCCACAGTAAATCCCAGTTGGTTTAGCCCTTAACCAAAATCCAAATCCGAGGTTAAGTCTTTTCTTATATCCTCTTACTGAAATGCTGACTTGTCCCCATAGTGTACATTCTCCCAAGCTGCAACTTGTTTGCCTACAGGTGTGCTGCTGTGGGGCTTGGCTGGAGGGCTTTAGCAGGAAGGGATGTGACACCAAGATTCATCTGAAGACATCACAGCCTTGGATGAAAATCCAGGACCCAGTGCTAATGTTCACTCACATCTGAGACCGTCTGTGTCTCTGTTTGAGCTGCTGTCTGCACAAGACAAAGAGATAAGTTCATGCCAAATTGAGTTCCAGTATTTTGCTAAATACCCGAGCATTGGGTTTATTTTATTTTCCTGGGAATATGTTCCCATCTGACATTTTTATTTATCTGATCAGATCTACAGTGTTCTCTGGTGATTTTTTTTTTTTCTTATAGTCTTCTAACACTTGTTCCCGCAGTCTGTCTGCTTGTCTAGTGTTTTGAGTGTTGTTTGTCTATAACAGGAAACTTCTCTAGAGAGAAGGATCAGTGAGGTTTCAAACAGAAACCTCTATTTAGATCCATAGGAGGCATCTATTTTAAAAGGTTTATTGCAATGAATTGGGTTCTGCGACTGTGCATGCTGGCTAGGCAGGTACAAACTCCAGGCCATTAGGAAGGCTGGAACTCTCAGGGACCAGGCTGTCCATGGGCAGAATTTCTCCTTCAGGGAATTCTAAGCTCTGCTTTTGAGACCTTTCAACTGTTTGAATCAGTGTCACCCAAATTATCTAGGATAATCTCTTTTACATAGAACAACTGATTTTGAACTTTAATCATATCTACAAAACATCTCCACAGCAATATCTAGTTTTGACTGAATAATTGATGGACTAGATTATAGACTAGCCAAGTTGACACATCATTTTAACCATCACAGACAGAATATGGAACTAGGTCTAATAAATTTGTCCTCAACCCAGGCCCAAGGGATAAGGAGTTCATTGTGTCTCCCAAAACTGGCCTTTATTTGGACAAAATTTGACTAAATTTAAGGTAAACATCTAAAACGTGATAAGGATGTTTCCTCACTCTTGTGTTGGTGCCCCTGTGAACTTTGTTTATTTTTGTCTGCCTGGAATCAGGAGGCTCTGTCTGCTCCCTGATGATTGCTGGGTGACGACTGGCCTTTGGACCGGGCCCAGAACAGCAGTTCTCCCAGGCTCTCCTCTGACTACACTGGGCCTTTCCCAGGCCAAATCCTGCTTCCTTTTGTTTTCTCACTATCACGCTAACTTGTGTGCTTTTCTCATTAAGTAGCACAATTTCACCAGGGCCAATTCAAAATTGCAGTGGCCACTTTGGGGAGATTTTGACAGAAATGAGAGTATTACTTTGAAAGGTACCTTCCAATGAAAAGTGAGGAAATCCTCAAGAGGAGATTATGTGTCTTGTTTGTCTACAAGAGAGCACTTTGTTTAACCCAGGAGTTGTCCCCTCCTTCATTTTAGTACTTGGGAATTAATAATCACTGACTTTTTTTTTCACGGATAAAACTGTCAAGTGTATGCAAGTTATATCAAAACCACCTGCACACCACTCTCCTTAGTGAGCATATATCAGGGATCCCAATAAAATATACACAAGTGGACACTTTGGTCAATGTTGCTCAAGCAGTAGTTCACCATAATGAGAAGTGTCTGGACGCTGGTGGTAACCACTTTGAGCACCTCTTGTAATTGCAGAGGTCAAACGTGACTTGTATTCATCTGTTGTTATCAGTGTATATTAAGTATTACAATTTAAATACAATTTTCCTTTCTTAAAATGTGTATATTTTTTTTGGATACTCTGTATGTCAAAATCTGTTTTTTTACATCTAAACTTTCTGTCCTCGTTTTGTAGAGTAAACGTAATTAGCTTTTTAGAGTGATAATTTCGTATTTGCCTAAAGACTGATATCTCCTCTCTCTCTCTCTCCTTTCTTGGGGAAAGAGAGGTTAAAGATTAAAAATAAAATTGTCCAGCTGTTATCTGAGCACTCTAAAATATGTAGCCCATATAAACACTCAATAACGTCTGAAAAATGGAAAAATTATTAAACAGTATTTCTTTTTTTCTGTATCCCTAAAAGCATATTTGTATAACAGCCTTGTGACTACAGCTCTGAAGTAAGGGGAGCAAAATGGCTTCAGCTCCAAGATAAAACAAGAGTTTTATACATGATTCAGTCTTTAAAATTTAGTTTACTCTATAAAAATACTGACAGAACACAATTTTATTTGTATAAATACTGAATTAAATGTCTCGTATTTATATTTTCTAAATGGCTACATTGGTTTTGAGTTGCTTCAGTTACCACTGTCTTCATGGCTTGTTTAGAATTAAAATTTTATATGTTTGAAATTATGTTCTCCTAAATAAAATTATAATCATGGATGTGTCTTTAAAGAGTTTAATTGTATGGGAGAAGGACCGAGATGGCAGAATAGGTAAACACTGCCTGCCAGCTGCCAGAATCACAATAAAATTACCAGTAAATTATAGAACAATCAACCTTGGGAATAATATGAAGACTAGCTGAACAGAACCCATATAGCTAAGGATATAAAAAAGAGGCCACATTAAGACTTGTAGGAGGGGTGGAGACATGAAACAGGCTGACCCCAAACCCATAGGTAGTGGTTGAGTACTGGGAGGGACAACACCGCAGGAGAGGTCCCCCCTATAGAGGGAGGGGTCCCAGCGTCCAGCACCACACTGGGATCCCCAACCCATGGAATCTGTGCCGGGAAGAGGAGTCCCCACAACATCTGGCAGTGAAAATCAGCTAGGATTCTATTCATCCCAGTGAGACGGAAGGTGGCTGAAAACCCAGACATCCACTTAAAAAGGCCTGCATGCAGACTCACTCTATCGCAAGCACTCACCCTGGGCTCCAGCAGTGGGGCAGAAACTCAAGAGCTGCCAGAGACATACAGGGAAAGACTGAGTTGTGTGGCTTCAGGGCAAGGGCTTGAGGGATATCTGCCATTGTCCCTGTGTGGACCCTACCTCATGTGTAACCTACAGGGGAGCATCATCTTTTCTGTGTGGAACCCTCTCCCAAAAGATCAAATCTAAGAATACATGGTAAAAATCCGTGTGTGTGCACACTATCTTGGTGACTCCCTTGGACCCTTCCCTGCCCAGCTAGTACAGCATCGCCAGGGGCACTCTTGTCCATCCTTGCCCTGAAAGCTGCAGAGGCTTGAACAGCAGCAGAAAGGCCGAGGTATCCTGGGAAACTTTCGGTGGCAGGCAGTCACCACAGCTTATGCTGCATCTTCTCCTGGGCGACTCTCAGGGATCTGCAAGCCTGAGGTGAGCAGAGGCTGGCAACGGTGTTCTCTGGGCATTTTGTGGAATGGCCACAGGCTCAGCACTGGTGCAAAAACTGAATCTGCATTAACTTTGTAAAAATCATTGGCCATACCCTGGTGATTCCCTGGGATGCTGCCCGGTCCAGTTAGTACAGCATTAATGAGGGCACTGTCAACATCAGGTCAACAATCCTGGCCATGCATAGAAGGAGGATCTTTCAGCAACTGAGCCTCACAGGCAGTTGGCAGGGGGTAAGAGACCTCGGGGTGGGCCTGGGAGTGGGCCTGAGCCTTTTCCTAAGCTGCCCCAGGCCTCACATTGGTGGCAGCTAGCCTCAGTTTACAGTGAGGCCACCCCGATGTGCCTCCATGTCCAACAAAGGCAGCAACCAACTGCATATATCTTTTTAGCTCCTACCAGGTAGCCCCAGGCAGGTCAGGCCAGGCTGAAACTGGCCCGCAAGAAGCCCCTCCCAAGAGGCACCAGAAACAATACACCCAGAGGCCAGCCTCAGACCACACCAAAGCACCATCCAATTAGCCCCACAAATGGCACACCCAAAGTGTTGTCTCAACAAGCACAGAAGCCTGCTCAGGCAAATCCCCTTTGTGGTATCAGCTCCCACACAGCAGCTCACACTGTGGGCATAGCCAGTCCTCACAACCAGCTAGCCTGAGAGTCAATCCCATGCATTGACCTGCCAAAAGCAATCAAGGCTCAACAACAACAGGAGAATAAACACAACACACAAAAGGGACAGTTCTAGAACACATGCACAGGAGACTGGGGAGACTGCATAACTGGCCTCCCAGCAAAGACTAAGAGATATAGGAGACCTACCCAATACATAAAAGCAAACACAGAGAGATAGATAGCCAGAATGAGGAAACAAAGAAATGTGTCCCAAATAAAAGAACAGGAGAAAATTCCAGAAAAATAACTAAATGAAAAGGAAGCAACCAACCTACCAGAGACAGAGTTTAAAACAATGGTTGTAAGAATGCTCAAAGAACTTAGTGAGAGCTTCAACAAAGAGACAGTAAGCATAATAAAGGACATAGAAATCATTAAAAAAAAGAACCAGTCAGAAAAAAAACACTGCACTAACAGACATGAAGAACACACTACAAGGAATCAAGAGCAGATTAGATGAAGCAGAGAATAAAATCACCAATTTAGAAGACAAGGTAGCAGAAAACACACAGTTAGAACAACAAAAAGAAAACAAAAATCTTTAAATGAACATAATTTAAGGGACCTCTGGGACAACATCAAACATAACAACATTCTCATCATAGGAGTACCAGAAGGAGAAGAGAGGGAGCAAGGGATTAACAACCTATTTGAAGAAATGATGACTGAAGTCTTCCCTAACCTGGGGAAGTAAATAGACACACAAGCCCAGGAAGCCCAGGAAGTCCCAAACAAGATGAACTCAAAGAGGCCTACGCCAAGACACATTATAATTAAAATGGCAAAGGTTAAAGACAAAGAGAGAATCTTAAAAGCAGTAAGGGAAAGGCAACTAGTTATTTAGAAGGGAGATCCCATAAGACTATCAGCTGATTTCTCAAAGGAAATTTTGGAGGCCAGAAGGTAATGGCAAGAAATATTCAAAATGATGAAAAGAAAGGACCTACAATGAAGATCACTCTACTAAGCAGGGCTATCCTTTAAAATTGAAGGAGAGATAGAGCTTCACAGAAAAGAAAAAGCTAAAGGAAATCATTACCACCAAGCCAGTGTTACAAGAAATGTTAGAGGGACTTCTTTAACAAGAAGAAGAAGGGGGGGAAATGAATAAACAAAAGATCAAAAATATGAATAATAAAAATGGCATTAATATGTACCTATCAATAATCACTTTAAATGTAAATGGATTAAATGCTCCAATCAAAAGATATAAGGTAGCTAATGGATAAGAAAACAAGACCCATACAGACGTTGTCTGCAAGAGACCCACACCTCAAATTGAAAGATGCACATAGACTGAAAGTAAAGGGATGGCAAAAGATATTTCACACAAAATGAAACAAACAAACAAAAAGTTGTGGTAGCAATACTTCTATCAAAAACAATAGACTTTAAATCGAAGACTATAGTACAAGACAAAGAAAGATATATAATGATAAAGGGATCAATCTAACAAGAGGACATAATACTAGTAAATATCTATGCACCCAACACAGGAGCACTTAAATATATAAAACAAATATTTACTGACATAAAGGGAGAGATCCACAATAACACAATCATAGTGGAGGACTTTAATATCCCATTGACACCAATGGACAGATCTTGAGACAGAAAATCAACAAGGAAACAGCAGCGCTAAATGACATGCAAGACCAGATGGATTAAATTGGTATTTTTAGAGCATTTCATCCCTAAAACAGCAGAATATACACTCTTTTCAAGTGCACATGGAATATTTTCCAAGATGGACCACATGTTAGGCCACAAAAGAAGCTTCAATAAATTTAAGAAGATTGAAATCATATCAACTGTCTTCTCTGACCACAATGGTGTGAAACTAGAAATCAATTACAGAACAACAACAAAAAGTGAAAAACACTTGTAGGCTCAATAACATACTACTAAACAATGAATGGGTTGGAAGGATTTGAGATCTAGCTCCTTGGCGTGGGTCGTCAGTTCGGCTCAAATAAATTCTTATAAAAATTAAAACAAAACAAAACAATGAATGGGTTAACAATGAGATCAAGGAAGAAATCAAAAGATACCTTGAGACAAAGAAAAATGAAAACAGTGACCCAAAATCTATGGGACACAGCAAAAGCAGTCCTCAGAGGGAAATTCATAATAGCAATGCAGGTCCACCTCAAGAAACAAAGGGAAAAAAAATCAAATAAACAATCTAGCTTTATACCTAAAGGAACTTTAAAAAGAAAACCAAACAAAACCCAAACTGAGTAGAAAGAAGGAAATAATAAAGATCAGATCAGAAATAAACAAAACAGAGGCCAAAACAAAACAAAACAAAACAAAACAAAAAAAAAAACACAAAAAGATTAATGAAACCAAGACCTGGTTCTTTGAAAGATAAACAAAATTGGTAAACCTTTGCCAGACTCATCAAGAAAAAAAGAGAGAGGACCCAAATAAATAAAATCAGAACTGAAAGAAGAGAAGTGACAATGGACACCATAGAAATACAAAATATTTTAAGAAAATACTATGAGCAATAATACACCAACAAATTGGACAATCTGGAAGAAATGGATAAATTTCTAGAAGCATACAATCTTCCAAGGCTAAATCAAGAAGAAACAGAAAAATCTGAACAGACCAATTACTACTAATGAAATCAAATCAGTAATCAACAAGCTTCCTGAAAAACAAACAAACAAACAAAAAAAAACCAAGCTCCCTGAAAACAAAAGTGATGAACTAGATAGCTTCACAAGTGAATTTTACCAAACATTCAAAGAATAATTAACACCTATTCTTTGCAAACTATTCCAAAAATCTCAAGAGGAGAGAAGGCTCTCAAGCTCATTCTGTGAGGCCATTACACTGATTCTATTACTCTGAGTATAAAACCGGACAACAGCATTATATAGAAAAAAAGAAAACTGTAGGCCAATATCCCTGATGAACATAGATGCAAAAATTCACAACTAAATATTAGCAAACTGAATTCAGCAATATATTAAAAAGATTATATAACACAATCAAGTGGGATAGATTCCTCGTATGCAAGGTTTGTTCAATATCTGCAAATCAATTAATGTGATGCACCGCATAAACAAAATGAAAAACAAAAATGTGATCATATCAATAGATGCAGAAAAAGTGTTTGACAAAATCCAGCATCCATTTATGATAAAACCTCTGAGCAAAGTAGGAATAGAGGGAACATATCTCTACATAATGAAGGTCGTGTATGACAAACCCACAGCTAGCATCATACCCAATAGGGAAAAGCTAAAAGCATTATGGAAACAACTGAAATACCCACCAATACATGATCAGATAAAGAAATTATGGTGCAATGGAATATTACTTGGCCATAAAAAATAAAAAAGAAATCCTACCGTTTGCGACAACATGGGTAGAGCTAGAGGGTATGCTTAGTGAAGTAAGTCAGTCTGAGAAAGACAAATGCCGTATGATCTAACTTACAGTTGGAATCTTAAGAACAAAATATACAAACAGAGAATAAACAGATGATTACTAGATGGGATGGATGTTGGGGGGCTGTGTGAAAAAGGTGAAGGGATTAAGAAGTACAAATTAGCAGCTACAAAATAGTCCTGGGGATGTAAAGTACAGCAAGGGGAATATAGTCAATAATATTATAATGACTGTGTATAGTGTCGGATGGGTAATAGATGTATTTGGATTATCATTTTGTGAGGTTTATAAATGTCTAATCACTATGTTGTTTTGTACACCTGAAACTAATACAAAAATAAAAAAGTTTAATTTTATGAAATTCTTACAATGCTACAAATCGTAAGAACTTAATGTGTTAGCGAAATTATAATTTTCAGAAGCATAATTAACTTTAAGATCTTAAACAAATATTTTAATTAATTAATAAATAATCGTTGGATGCCTAGACAGTTTCTAAATAAGAAAGAGATATAAAACACTGGTCATTAAAGCAAATGTATCCTTACTTCTTAAAAAGACAATAGATTAACAAATTGTGCAATTGTTTTTAGATAATATTATATATATATATATTTCATTATTCAATTATTTCTTTTTCTCATCAAAATTATTTAAATGATATGAGTGTTCATAGAAAAAAGAGCTAAACAGTTCTTGGTTTTCTATAATCTAGTTTTTTTCTTTTGTCTGATGAAAAGAAACCTCTGTTAGGGAACTATTCATGCCTTTTTCAGAACTTCTAGAGACTTCTCAGGATATCCTTGATTTCCCACTATTTATTGATGGTTCATACTTATTTAAAAAAATTGCCAAGAGACTGTTATACAGAGTTTTATTTACCCTTGAAATGTAAGCTTCTCACAGAAATTCAATCGGTTTACATGGCTAAATTAATTGCCCTTGCCCCAAAACCTACTAACTCACAAATGATAAAAGAACAAATATGTGTACTATAAGAAGGAAATAGTTTGGGTTTAATCCATGACTTTTAAAAGACTTAAAAACAAAAAAGGCTTCCTGACTACTACAGGAACTCCTGTAAAATGGACACAAAATTTGTTCACAGCTACTGTGATTAATGATACTTATATCCCCAACAGAGTCTGGAATCCCACGAGGATTCCACTGTTTAAGTGAATATCAGGTTTATGCCAGCCTGCTTCACACTAACCTCCTGGTGAGCTTGGTGGTAACTATTAGAGACGACTAGATGGTTAAAACTACCACCTTTCCCTGTATTATCTGGAAGGAGAGACTCAGAGAGAACTGAAGCCTTCTTCATGTGAACTCTCTTAATTGGAATTCCCACAGTGATCTGAACATTGTCGTGGACCCTAGCAGATGTTGTAAATAATGCAATATCTGCTCCAGAAGCCCAATATACGAATCTAAATTTATTAGCCAGAGTTGCCACAGACAATCACATACCACTTGATTTCTCCTAACCTTGCAGCGCCTTTGTAAATACTACAGGGCAAGCAAAGCATTGCAAGACAAGAGGAAAAGAAAAAGCCACCCGGGTCTCTGAAACACATCCTACTGAATTCTGGGATATGTTTTCATTGCCTGGGTTTTATAATCTAGGTCTCTTGCTTTCAGAGCTGTTACAAGGACTAGTAATCATGTGGTTTCTGGTCATTGCTTGTGTTACAGTTGGCAGATGGATCCAGTCCAGAGTCTGTAACCACTCCTGTGCAGCCTTGTCACCTTAGATGAGAAGGAAAGAGTGACCCCAGTCTAACTACAGACTAGGGATACTCTCTTCATCTTGATCAGCCAAATTTCAGCACTCCAGACATCTCAAATTAATATCCCGTGGTCATTAAACCGCAGGGGACCAAGAAAGAGGAGAGCATCCCTTGATATGCAGGGGCAGGCCTGTCACTTAAACTAAGCCCTGGAGCTGTTAGGTAGGCACTGGCTGTGCTCACAATTAGGCCATGGTTTTCACCTCTGGATATCAACAATCTCACAAAGCACCAATATCAGACAGAGTCATCATGGTGAAGTAAAACAATAACTGAGATCAGCTCATAATTTTGTCTACGCATAAAAAAAACCACACACGGTGCAAATCACAAAAAATGTACCCCCCCCACAAACACACTCCTCGCAGCAGATATGAGTCATGACTGATTCTTTACCATTAAGCTTTTACCTTGCTCTTATCTTTAGTCCTTCCACATTAAATTAAGATAATGAATCACAGACTTGTCCCCGCTTCCTGACAACATCCAATCCAGGGCAAAGCCGAGTTTCCATAAACTGTCCCAAATTGCCTCATCAGAGCTCAAATCATACACTAAATCCTTTCTAACATCCTCTCACTGAGATGCGCATTGCTTCCCCATGGTGTGTGTTCTCCCTCATTTCAATGAGAAATATACTCAACTCACTCAACTACAGGTGTGCCCTGGTTGGCCTTGGGGACCAGAGCATTTACTATAAATTTTTGCTGCAGATGAAAATAATGAAATAATTAATAAAAGGCTTTCAAGCTCAAAATCATTATAGTAGGATCAAATTCTGTGTTTGGGATAGAGGATAGAATGGAAATAAGGAAACAGTAAATGTTCCTATGCTAAAGCAGAGCTCCTTTGTTTATTTTTAAAATGAGTGATGTTATGTGTCAGAATGCTATGGTATATAGATTCTATTGGATCCTTTTAAAACAAGGTATTACTTTTATTTTTTAATTGACAATATTTATAGTTCACTGGAAATCGTGTTCTTTGCAGCTCTTTATTGTCATGATGAAAATATGTATATACCAGTATTAACTTAAAAATATACAAAAGATGATAAAGAAAGCCTATCCACAATGTTACGAGAACATATCAATAATTGAAGAAATTTCCCTTAACAAAAACTTAAAGTCTCTGCATAATGACAGATACTAAATGGATCTTATTGGAAATACTTTCAAATACACATTACCAGCATTTATTTCAATTAATCTTTTTGAAGTTTGCTCACTTGTGACTACAAGGACTGTCTGTGCCCCCTCTGTTGTCACAAGGTCTCCTGTCCCTTACTTTAGTTTCACAAGGCCCCTCCTCTCCTCTTGGCCATGAAAAAACAAACAAACAAACAACAACAACAACAAAAACACCCTTGTGTGTAAAAGAAAGTCTATAATTTTGATGTGTTAGGGCACTGGGATATGTTGGTCACCCAGGTTATGTTAGATGAGCCCATTTCTCCTTCCTTCCTACATAGACTTTTAGAACATAAAATCTTATTTTAAAATTGCTGTCCGGGTAAAAGAAATATCAGTTTTTCAAAACTGTCTTAGAGGATTCATAAGCAGAATGGTTTAAAGACCCCTGTTTAATTTGTAAGCTGTTTTGTTTGCTACTGTGGGCCCAGATCCAGAGGAAGCTCTGACATGTCAGAGATCCTCCACAGACACTGGTGTAGGGCTGACTGACTGACGGACTGACTGAATAATTAATGCAGGGGGTGGAGTTGAAGCTTTACCTGGTGATTAAGGGATAAAAGAGGGGATGTGATGAGGAGGTGGCTGGGGGTTGGGGCGAGGTGCTGAACGGGGAGATATCAGAACATTGTAGGAAAGGATGGCTAGAGCAAGAGAAAAGAATAATTTCCTTTTCCCACCAAATGAAATCAAGGGGTGTTTTATTGGCTACTGGATTCCTTGAAAAAGTTGTCTATGCTTACTCTTTCTGAATTCTCACCACGACCCCACAACACCACCCCCACTCTCCCTTGAATACAGTCACAGTAAGGCTTTTGTTACCACCTTGTCACTGAAGCAGCTCTTGTCAGGGACATTCATGGTCTCCACTTTGCGAGATCAGGGGTCAGTTCTCATTCCCTTTCGCACTTGACCTATCAGCAACATTTAAAGCAGATCTTTACTCTTTCCTTCTTGCTTCTAGGACATTCTCTCTCCAGTCTGCTTCTACCTCTTTCAGCTCCACTTCTAAATCTCTCATGCTTCTTCCTCCCTACTTTCCCCATCTGTATATATGGGAGTGTCAACTTTAATACCTGATTTTCTTTCCTATGTAGAGTCATTTCCTTAGTGTTCTCATCTGTTCTTATGTGAAAATTCCTCCAAACATGATGACTCGTAAATTCAAATCTCCAGTCTGGATATCTCTAAATTTCAGGTTTATGTCTATCTGTCCCCTTGACATCTCTACTTAGATGTTCATTTGAACATAACTCAAATGTGGATGTCTGTAACAGAACTCCTGATTTCTTTACCTTTCTTATCCCTCAAGCTTGCTGTCCCCTTACCTTCTCTATTTAAGTAAATGTCTACTTTTATACTATGTATAAAATCCTTCCAATTGCTCAGGCCGACCATCTTGCTCATCATTGAGTCTTCTCTCTCCCTTATGTGCCCCCATGAAGCCTCCATCAAATACTATATTCAGAATCCAAACATTTTTTTATCATGTCTGCTGCTAGGTCTCATCTTATTCCTGTCACATTCCCCCCCAGTCTACATTAGTGCAAAACCCCTCAAGTTTTTCTCACTGCCTCTGCCTTTATGTTATATATTATTTAGGAAGAAATAATGCTAGCTGATGATTCAAATAATCCCCAAATTATCAGTGGCTGAACACATGCACACCATTTTAGTTTTTGCTCATATCTCAGTCTAATGAAGATAATACAGCTCCTTGATTTTCATTTAAGGGATCATCCCTCTCTTATGCCTCAGTGTATATGATGAGAGAAGTAAAGCCTTAGGATTCCATGGCCCCGGATATTATACCATCTCCCCAATTCCATAGGGAAGATTACTGTTGGCCATAGTGAAGTGGACGTCTGTTCTGCTTTACCAGTTTGTCATCCATTTTCCCTTGTTCTGGCAACAGTTCCTGATTTTTCCTCAGAAACACACACTCCCCTGGTCTTAGTCAGTTCAGGCTGCCATAACAAAATGCCATAGGCTGGGTGGTTTATAAACAACAGAAATGAATTTCTCACAATTTTGGAGGCCACTAAATGTAAGATCAAGGCACCAGCGGTTTCAGTGTCTGGTGAGGACATGCTTCCTCGTAGATGGCCTTCTTTTCCCTTGTCCTCACATGGTGAAAGGGGCAAGGGGGCTCTCTGAGTCCTCTTTTATAAGGACGTTAATCACATGCAAAAGATAAATGCATGAGACAAATTTCCTCCCAAAGGGCCCACTTCCAAATACCATCATGTTGGGGGAAAATAGATTCAACATTGGAATTTTGCGGGGACACAAACACTCAGTCCATAGCACCCATATTTAGCCGCATGAATTAGAGCTGACTCACTGCAACCCTCGATGTTTAGATAGGGCATGAGAGCCAAGGAGAACCATTTTTTAATTGATTCAACAAATGTTATTTAGCATCTACTATGTGCCAGGCATGGCCATAAGTTCTGAGGAGATAGCAATAAACAGAAAACAAAAAACAAAACCCAACTCAAAGGAGGATTCAGGCAATGTTTTGTGAGCATGTGTGGGTTATTTCAAACCCCCTTAGAGGAAAGCCTGCCTAAAACTAGGTCAACATATAGGGATGTACAGCTGAGATTTACAGTAATGCAAATACGTTTGAGCACCTGATTCCAGCAAGTCTAAAGCCAAATCTACCTCTTGACTTTTCCACTATGGGAGCCATAAATGCCTTTTTACTCCAATTAATCTGAGCTGGTTTTTGTCCCTTGCAGCAGAAAGGAATCCTGGCTGCACTGCCCATTAAGGATGATGTAGCACAACATGATGGAATGCCTATAAAGAAGCCATATACGCTAGCTACAGTGATAGCACTCATTTGCACATCAGCACAAACATGCAGAAATTAAGTGAAAATTATTGTCACTGGATACGATCAGGAGGAAGTGGGAACAGTACCTTCCTTGAATTTGAACTAAAGACTTCCACATACTGCCAGCCCCACCATTTTATAGAATGACGAGAAAGACCTTAATTACTTTTAACACAGGACAAAGAATTTGGGGTATGAATGCCACAACATAGAGATGGCCTCTTTTATTGCAGAAAGCTGCCAGAACATAAGGTTGCCAAGTAACTCTTAAGAGGGTCCAGGTTTAAGAAAGGCTAAAACACACTTGTAACTGTGTGTAAAATGCTTTAAAATACCTGTAGTGAATATTAATTTATCTTGAAGGTAATCATTTACTGATTGGACCTAGCAAATGGGAAGAAATTAAAATTTTCATCCACACATTCAATTATTTATCAACCTACCTTTTCTTCAGGTTGAGGGTATCTGAGTAAACATCATCCAAGAATAAAATTCATGCAAGATATGCACCAACAACATTTATACTTGGAGCGCTCTTGCTAGAGTTATTTGCTAAGATGGCCCTTAAACCTTAACTAAATAACTAGGCTAATTACAATAAGTGTAGCCCATATTGATATTATTTCTCAGAATCACTATCAGAAAGTATATGTTCCAACCACGCTCATCAAGAAAGTTGCATTTCAGTAGCACAGTATCAAAAGACCACAAAGAAACACAATTTAAATATTTACCCAGTTCGTTTTTAACTCTTTATTCATATATTAGCTAGAACCACACCTTCATGTTCACTGTAGACAAAATAGATGTCAGTGTTCTCTATTCCCCTTTACCAGGGCAAACTCAGCTGTATTTAGGCCAAGCCACGCAGTTATCATGGCGAGTGCACATAGATCAGATAATTATTGGCCATACATGAAATCATGAGTAGAGGAGGCATTAAAACATCTTGGCATTGAAGAATCCAATCATGACTTCTGAAAGAGATCTAAGAAAAACACATAAGGGTGGAGAGCAGGAGCTATGAAAAGGTGGAGAATGGATTAAGTAAGTATTTGAAGCTGCCGTCCGACGTGGATGAGATGTTGTTCAGAAAAAGGCTCACCCGGAAACCTGGGAGGCTCAAAGCTTCTCCCAAGTGTAATTATAAACGTGCTAATATGCAAGGTTAGGTGCCAGTGAGATGGGCATCATACCCCATCACAACTGAAAACGAGTTTGGCCGTGTTGGCATCCCTGTGCCCAGTGGTGGATGGCTGCAGCACCACCTGTCACGGCCCATGTAGGCCCCCATAATGAAAAGGTTGAATTAATCATGTAAACAAATTATCTTCAACAAAGGAGTTTACAAGTGCTGGCTAATTAGTTTAAATTCCCCAAAGCTTTCCGCTGTTTTTAATTCAATAACACAGTGTAAATTCTCCAGTTAGAAAAAGTCTAATAGGAATTGGCAGAAAACTAAATAATTGATATCATCAGCAACTGCAGCAGGCAAGCACTCCAGTGTTGGTGTTTGCTGGTAAGCAGGATGGCAGCGATTTCCAGGGAGGATAAAGCATGAAGTTTAATGAATTAACAATATAAACCATAGACAGCTGGTGCTCAGCAGCCTCTCCATAGGCTCAGCCTCTAAGCGGAGAGACATTTTAAAGTACATATAAATAGACATTCCTCAGGCTTGGATTATAATAGAGCATCATAGCAACCAGCACTTTAAGACCAGCTTATGGTAATGAACTAGTTAAGTGAGATCATCAAATAGCTAACCATCCCCGAGCCTTGCTTTCTTTGTAAGTACAAACAAGGGTAATGACATCAACTCTGGAGTCCCCAGACTCTTACTGGACATACCTGGAACCATTAATACAGAGGACATGAGAACATCGTAGCATTAAAGAAGGGTCCGAGAAGGCAAAAGTGTGGTCCTCTAATCATTGTCAGTGTTTCAAAAAGTTTCATGGAAACCGTGTATTTACCCATCATAAGAGAGTCTACACCAAAGCTTCTTAAACCGGGGTATGTAGACCCCAAATGTATCTGGTTATGTGTGAGCAAGGGGAGTGAATCTGCAGAATAAATATGGCAAGTGTTCGTGGAGCACCAATTTTACCTGACAATTTAGATATATAGTTGACTCCTGAACAATGTGGCTTTGAACTGTGTGGGTCAACTAAAAAAAAGTCTGCATCTAAGTGGACCCGAGCAGTTCAAACCCACGTTGTTCAAGGGTCAACTGTATACTAATTTACCATGATTTCTTTTAAGTTTTCAAAAATGTTCTAACGTAATCAGTAAAAAATGGCTTTAAAAGTCATAAAATTAAAATGTTTGTGTTAAAAACAGTAGATCTTTGCCCAACACTTTCCCTCTCCCACTCCATTTTCAACACGTTTGTGGGGGCAGAGCCCCAGAAAGAAGTTTACAGGCTCTCGGCCTCACGTGGAGGGGTGCTGGCTCGGGTAGTAGATGGCCATCAGCTGTGGCTGATTGGCCGTCAGCTGTAGCCATTGAGCCGTTGGCCACTAATATAACTGCTGCGGCTACGAAGGAGAGCTGAGGAGAGTGGAGGAGAGTGAAAGAGAGTCGTCGGTGGGTTGCAGACAAAACGAACAGCAGGTCGCACGTCCAGTGAACCCAGCCTCCAGTGAGACCGTAGTGGTATGACTCCCCTACCTATGGCTCCGTGGGTGTTCCTTTTTGGCCTCACCATATCCTGCGTTATGTGGGGAGCGGGAACAGAGACCCCGCAGGCCTCCCCGCACGACAACGTTCTACTATTTTTTCATTAATTCCATTGTTTTTTCTAAATAAGATGTATCTACCACTGTTAAGTCATCTTAAAAAATGATATGGGGCAGACAGGTGGCTCTGTTGGTTAGGACGAGAGTACTGGGTAATAGGGCTGCCGGCTGGATTCCCACACAGGCCAGCGTGCTGTGCCCTCCGCATCTAGAATGAAATCAGTGAGCTGCCGCTCAGCTCCTGGGTGGCCAGATGGCTCAGTTGGTTGGAGCGCGTCCTCTCAACCACAAGGTTGCGGGTTAGACTTCCACAAGGGATGGTGGGCTGTGCCCCCTGCAACTAACAACGCAACTGGACCTAGAGCTGAGCTGTGCCCTCCACAACTAAGATTGAAAGGACAACAACTTGACTTGGAAAAAGTCCCGGAAGAACACACTGTTCCCCAATGAAGTCCTGTTCCCCTTCCCCAATAAAATCTCAAAATAATAATAATAATAATACAGTAACTTCCAATTTTGATAGATAAGGATCTAGTTCTCTTTTCACTCCTTTTGTCTTTCCAATACATCTATAGTACAAGTTTTATTAAATCTATATTCAGTGTTTTATTGCTATGGCTATAATGATCACTGCTGAGCTGAGTAGTGAACTGTAACCACCTTTTTACCTTGTAACAAATGCCCCTCTTCCACATATAATCATTCTTTTGCTGTTGGCTTAGTTTTCCTTCTGCCTGAGGCCAAGTCTTTCCACACTCTACCATACTTCTGAGATGTATTTCTCAAAGCAAGTGTTTACAACTATCTGATAACTTCTCGGTTTCATTTGTTTTGGGGGAATATCTCCTTTTTGGGACTGAACCCATTGCTTTGAAGACCTCCTACACCACTGTCTTTGTGGACCTAATCTTGGCTGTTCTCCTGGAAATCCTTTCCCACTCTCTTGCGCTGAATACTCTGTTATCCATAACTGAATAATAGTTGTGCTATATATAGAATTCTACGTTAGATATAATTTTCTATCCAGTTTTTAAAGGCATAATTCCATTGTGTTTTCGTTTCCAATATGCATTTTAGAAGTCTAGTATCTTTGTTTGTCATGGCCCTTTGATTTGTTTTCTGGAAGCTTTAAAAATATTCCTTTCAATCTTTTTTTCTGAATTTTCACTATAATTTGCTTTACATGTCCTTTCATTCTGAAGATTTGTCTACATTCTTTCTTTAATCATTTCCTCTGCACTGCTTTCTTTATTCTGTCTTTCTTGATCTCCTTGAATATTTCATGCCCTAATTGTGCTCTCATTTTCTTATATTTTGTTTTCTATTTTATTTCTCTCTTTATCTTTCTTTTCTTCTTTCTGGAATTTTCTGAATTGTATTGTCCAACTCTTCTTTTTTACTGAATTTTAAAATCTGCTTATATATTTAATTTCCATGAGCTCGTTCTCGGTTCTCTAATTGTTTCTTTTTAGATCATCCTTGTAGAGTTTCAAGGATGCTGTATCTCGTCATCTCATTGATGACATCAAGTGTAGTCTTTTTGGAGTTTTCTTCTGCTCACTCTTTTTTTTCCTCCCAGTTTTCTCTTTTGCATATAGGAAACTATCCCTTAAAAGTCTATTGATCCTTGATCATCTGTTGTTTGAAAATTTTTTATTAATTTTAGATGTACAAAACAATGTAATAGACATGTACACCCCTCACAAAGTGATACCCCCAATCTACTACCCATTTGGCATAGTATATAGCTGTTACAGTACCATTGACCATATTCCCCATGCTGTACTTTACATTCTGTGAATATATATATATATATATATATATATACATACACACAAATACATATATATATAATATATATATATATGTATATATATATATATATATATATATATATATGCACAGAGGGTGCCCAAAAATGTATATACATTTTAAGAAAGGAAAAAACTGTATTAAAATTGTAATACTCAATATATATTGATAACAAAAGATGAATACAAGTCATGTATATACATTTTTTTGGCAACCCCAGCATATATATATATATATATATATATATATATATATATATATGTATGTATATGTAATTATAGTTAACATTCAATATTATTCTACATCAGCTTCAGGTGTATAGCGCGTTAGTCAGGCATCTACACAGTCTATGACGTGATTCCCCTGATAAATCCAGTACCCATCTGACACCCTACATAATCTTTACAACATCATTGATTATATTCCCCATACTGTATTTCATATCCCCATGACTATATTGTGACTACCAATTTCTACTTTCTAATCCCTCACCTTTTCCCCTATCCCCACCTCCCTCCCTCTAGCAACCATCAGTTTTTTCTCTATACATCTGTTCTTATTTAAGGATGAGACATTGGAAAGCAGATTGGAAGTTCTGAGAGCACAGATGAAGCTTTTTAATTAATTGACTTTAGCATTGAGTAGTCATCTGATGCCTTTGTTCCAAACACCCTCCCAACCCCCATATTGGTATTTGTATGTCTTTTCTCTGAGGAAATTCAGTTTCTCTGGAGAAAAGTGTATTCTTCTGTTTGGGAGTTATACGCATGGCTGGTACCATCCTGAAGATTGTTGAGACACAATGACTGGATTTATTTCAAAAGGTTTACTTAATTCTCTGAAACAGATTATTCCAATCCCGGAGGTTCCCTGCTCCATTTCTCCAGAGAATATGGTTCTGTGGTCCTGTGGGGTGAGGAGCATTATTCTCTCCCCGCACCCTGGAGGCTCTTGGGGTACCTGGTAACTTCAAATCCCAAGACACTGTGGGTTCATCAATTAACTTACTTTTGTAGGCATCTCCCTTTCTCTTGATCCTCACAGGGGTTCACTTCTATGAGAACGTAGGTTTAACATTTCTCCTTCTGCTTTTACATCTTTATATATATTGTGGTCATAGGACCCATATATTTTTATACCTTTGTTAGCATTTTTCCCATATATACACACAATTAATTTTGTAGAGACAAGTTATTTAAGTATTTGGATGCGATATTAGTTAAATTGATTAAACAAGACAACAAGATTTGATGAGAAAAGAAATTTAAGTTTGGAGACAGTTTGAAAGATGTGTGTCCATAAATTTTAATAGATTTGAGAACACTGTATAGTCATTAAACCCTATCTAAAATATTGAAAAAAGAAATCTAAGTTTGGAATCCCTCCCAGTGTTTGTGTCACTTTGTTATCAGAGCAAAATTAAAAGGAGAGATGACATGCTGTGCAATCTACGAGGACTATGATGACAGAAAACATTTATTGAATGTATGTGAAAAATGGAAGGTTTTATGCAGTCCACTAGGTCAGTTTTCCTTGCCTTTAAAATGGGGTTGGACCACCTTTAAAGGTGCCTTAATCATTTGATTATACCGGGAGAAACATAAAAAACGGCTATGGCCTCTTGATGGATCAACAGAATGGAAACCTGCTCAATCAATAGCCAGGGGCTAATTATCAATTCGGTTTGTCTGAATTCAATCAATGGTTTAGCAGATAGCAGGCAGGTTGACAGAATTAATGACCCCAACCTTAGCTCTCTTTCCAAAGCCTTTTTGTGTTGACTCAGGAAAAAATGGCATGTCTCGGTTGTATAGGGGAAAGAAATTTAAGCAGAAAGAGTTAAAGGAAGCTCATTGTTTAAACGCTCATTTTAACTTGAATGTCTAATTAAGATTGTGGTGCCTTGATGATTGAATAGACCCAAAAGCAGTGTTTCTTACTGCAAGCGATCACAGTTCAAGGCCTGCTAGCCAAGCATGAAGTTTTGTTAATGAGAAATATAAGCTTATAGTCAGGCCTTTGGACACTGCTATTAAAATGTACCTAATCATGTTCTGTAAGCAGAATTGGATAATCACAATGAACTTTTTCACTCAGATGATGAAACTTGCCATTTGATAGATTTGTTCATAAGTAATTTAACTTGGGGTTAATTGATACGAAATATCACTGTCACCAAACTTTACAACAACAACAACAACAAAAACTCCAAGCATTAAATATTTTTTCTTTGGAATTAACTCTGCATAAATTGAAAGTTTTTCCGTTTTGCAGTAGGCTTTTATGGCCTCCAAAGCACTGAATATGTAAATATTCCTGTGAAATGCAGCCCGCCCAGGCTGCTCCAGCTTACAGAGTTAACCTGGTTGTATTGCATCTCGTTCCTTCATCCCGTCTATCCTGGTTTCCACAGGAGAGTTCACCTGGCCCCTTCGTCACTATATGAACAATGTGTTCATGTTGTAAATGAGTAAGAAATGAAAAAGTGTGACAAGCTTAGAGAGGACGTTGCCAGCCGTGGGTTATAGAGAAACATGGAGAGAAAAACCAGGCCGGGTAAGCATGAAGGAAAATGTATGTAACCAAACCGAGGGCACAGCCATGGACTCCCAGACCCTCAGCAGGACAGGAGCCTGGGAATCGGAAGTATGGAGCCCAGCTACCAAATGAGGAATAGGAGACAGGGATGCAGTGAAGGGAGGAGGGCAGTCATTCTGGTTCTGCCTTCAGAACCACTAGCTGGGGCTCCATTTACAATGCCTGTAACGTAGAGGGTATTTGCCGATACATAAGAAGTAAAGTGAGGGTATACGATCTACAATAAGATAGATGTGAGAAATATAAGTATGAGCAATATTGAATAAATTGGAATTATGTCATAATTAGAGGGTAGAATATAAGTATATAAAATTTACCTGCATCGTACATTTTACGCTATATTAATACAACTTTGTGTAAGGCTCTTTTCCCTACAAAATCTGTGGTTCATCGATCCATTCCATGAGCATTTATTGAAAATCTATTCTATGTCACTGTGCACAGGCTGGAAATGCAAAGATACATAAGATATAGTTTCTGCCTTAAAGAAATTAAAATCCAGTCTGGTCAGAGAGGCATTAAAGCAAATTAGGACCAAAGGATATTCTGTACAGCATTATAATATTAGCCAATATTCACTGTAGTGCTTACTCTCTATCAGGCATTCTTCTAAATATTTTATTTATTTATTTATGTATTTATTTAAGTATTTTAAATATACACCTCAATTAATCCTCATGATAGTTCTGGAAGGAAGGCATTTTTATTACCTCCATTTTATGGATTAAAAAACAAACAAACAAACAAAAAACTGAGGCAAAAAAAAAAAAAAAAAAAAAAAAAAAGGAGGTGGAGCAGCTTGCCCAAAGTTGCCCAAATTCTGCTTGGGCAGAATTTGAACTCAAGCCATCTGGCTACAGAGTTCATTCTGTCTTACTCATCCCACTGAGCTGTTAGAAACACAGTGTGCTTTGGAGCTATGGGAGCTCTGAAATGGCGCATATAAATTCGAGGGAGGATGTAAAAAGAGGGTGAGAGGAAAAACAGCGAGAGTTAACCGGAACAATGAACTATGTCTAATTACAGCTCAATTCCTCCTTGTAGAGCTCAGGAGATAGAGTCAAGACACTCTCATTGAGAAAAAGATAGATATTTTAAAGAGTCAATTGGGAATTAAAAGAGAAGGGAGGTAACATAGGGGGCAGGAGTACACGTCTTCAATGTAGATAGTGGGAGGGAAGAGAGCCTGAGCAAATTGCACTTGAACCTTGGGCCCACCTTTCCCAGGTGAGGGAAGTGTTCAAGAGGGGCTTGTATGGCTGAACCTTCAGAGTTCTCACATCTTCTGACCTATTTCAGAAGGACCTCATCGGGAGAGAGCTATGGATCAATAAGTCTATGGGATAGGAGTGGGCAGTGACTGGAGACAATCCCTGGGCACCTCTGGGAGGGCTTTTTCAGTGACCCAAATTCAAATCAAGGTATAAATGTTGTAGCTGGATTGCTACTTAACGGCATGTAAATCATAGAGCTTCTCAGAGGCCATAGTTACTCTCGAAAGGCACTGAGACCTCACCCATAGACCCTCCAAAGAGAACTGCTGCTGTGCCAGGAGCTGTGGTTTACCAGGGATTAATTATGTACAATCCCAGAGAGAACTGTGTGTTTCCCAGGGGGAAGCTGCCCCAGGGTTGGACGGCGGGGGGCAGGAAATGACTAAGGCAGAGCAGTGAATTACCAAGGGGCACATGCCCAGTTCTGTCATTTGGAATATGTATGAGCAAAGGAAGTCAACTTGGGGAGCCTGGGAGCCAGAAGGGATTTCGTTCCATGTACCCTGGCCTCTCATCCTCAGCAGCAAAATCAAGTGCTTCTGCTTCTGCTCTTGGGTTGGACCTTGTCCTGGATAGGTGTTCCTATTCATCCACCAAGGGCACAGGTGCATTTAAGGCTGAAATGCATAATTTCAGTGACAAAGTAAAATGAAAGAAAGGGACCTCTTTCTACCTATGGAATACCATTATTAATCTTATGCTTTAAATTATCTGATGCTAAATAAAGTATTTTAATTGTCATCCAGAGTGTATCAGGTGAGTCTTGAATTATCCTCTTGGGCCCCTGGGGCCTAGCCTCCCTCCAGTTTCAGTACCATGATCCAGTCACTAGTCCTCAGGGGAGAAGGCTCTTTGCTATCACGCCTCAGACATTTCTCGTATTGGGGTTTAGGTCACCCTGTACAATGTTTGGCTTTCTTAGGAGGAATATAAAGGTTCAGGCCCTGGAAATCCTATACTTAAATGTAGACTTATTTCTTTTCTCCCTTTTAATGTCTTCTGATTCATATTTATTGAGCACCATTAAAGTGAGTTCTACCCCTTAGTAATTTTGGTAAGTTAACTTGTTGTTCTAGCACAAGGGCCTCTGAGATGAGGCCTCCCCATCCTAGGTCCCCATCCTAGGTCATACAAGACTGTGACCACTGGGATATGCTGATAAAACATTAAATCTGTTATTTATTTTAGTTCACCCTTTCCTAATCTAACTCTGTGTTTGTTTTAAAATGTACATGAGATATTAACACAAGAATATATGTGGATACCTATGTATATGATACATTCTCAATTTTTTTTAGAAGGGGTATACAATCTAAAGTTTATAGATTACTGTTATAGCCTAAAAGATGTGGGCCCACATCTTTTGCTTATTCATTCACTCATATACCCAATCATTCTTTCATTTATTAATTCACTTTACAAATATTTATTGAGTACCTTGTATGTGGCAAGCTTGCTGGGTGCTGAAGATATGTACATAAACAGAGCATGATATTAGCCCTTGAATAGCTCACCATCTGGTGAGAGAGGCAGAAGTTCAAATAAATAAGTACAGTGCAACATGATGAGTGCTAAACACAAGAGTCTGTCCATGGTGCTCTATGAGCAAAGAGGAAGGAACCAGTAGTGCTGAATTGAACAACATCAGGAAGGCATTTATCACAGTGACATCTTGAGAATGAGGTCCTTTTAAGCAGAAAGAGCAGGATAAAGGTATAGATGCATAAAAGCACGTATGATGGGAAAACAGCCCAAGCAGTTTGAAGACTCGTATGTATGACTTACAGTGCACCTGGAGTGGTGGGTGGTGTGGGCCAAGGGTAGGAATGGCGGGCCATGGGTTAGAAACCGGAAGCTGACGTGTAGCACCTGAGTCAGTGTATGGAAATGTGAGTTTGGACTGTATCTTCTAGATCCCTTCTACTCGTAAGTGTGACCCAACGGCCAGCACCATCACCGTCATGCAGAAGCTTATTAGAAATGCAAAAATCGGAATCCAAGCATGCATATGCATGCTCGAATCTACATTTTAACAAACACTAAAATCAAAATTTCCATTTTAACGATATCCCCAGGTAATTTTGAGAAGCAAAGTGCAGGTATAGTGAATGACAATCATAGGGTCTACACCTAGCACCGCCAGCTGTGTGATCTTCTTAAACTCTTTGTGCCTCACTTTCCTCATTTATAAAATCACTCTAATAGAATTTTCTACCTCATAGCACTGTGGTAAAGATTAAAATGAATAATCCATTGAAAAACAATAAAAAAAAAAAATCCCTTGGTATAGTACCTGGTAAATGATCAGTGAGTGGTAAATATTATGTTTCATTGCTCAAATATTCAGAATTCTTCTCCCTGCTTTGTGCTTGAGGCATAGCTACCATGTTCTGTCTATTTGAACAGCAAAGATGAATGAACGATTCTGAACAGAATAAATAGTCCAGCTGATGCTGATTACCACCCAACCCACTTCCAGAGAACCTATTATTGCTAAAAAGCAGTTTGCAATTTTTGAGCACCTGCGACGAGATGGTGTGTTAGGCAATTTGCAAACATTTTGATCTTCACAATAGAAATATTATCATCCCCATTTTCCTGATGAGGAAATTGAGTGTCTAGAGATAAATAAACTGCCTAAGGCTATGTAGTTCATAAGTAGCTGTGGGGACAGAGCCCCAGAGAGCAGTTTCCAGGCTCTCGGCCTCATATGGAGGGGTGCTGGCTCAGGTGGTGGATGGCTGTCGGCTGTGGCTGGTTGGCCGTCAGCTGTGGCCATTGGGCCATTGGCCACTGGTATAACTGCTGCAGCTAAGAAGGAGAACCGAGGAGAGTAGAGGAGAGTAGAGGAGGAGAGCCGAGGAGAGTTGGAGGAGAGTGGAGGAGAGAGAGTTGTCAGTCGGTTGGCAGAAAAACGGACAGCAGGTCGCACGTCCAGTGAACCCAGCCTCCAGTGAGACCATAGTGGTATGACTCCCCTACCTATGGCTCCGTGGGTGTTCCTTTTTGGCCTCACCATATCCTGCATTCTTGTGTGGGGAGCGGGAGCAGAGACCCCACAGGGTCTCCCGCAGGACAAATGGCGCAGCGAGCAGGGTCTCCTGCACGACAGTAGCAGACCTGGGATTCTGTCAGATACTCACCACCCAAGTCCATAATCTCTTCAACACGCTGATCCATCTTACAATAGAAAAGTATCCCCCCTTAATCAATCTAGTAACTAAAGACATAATATCACCATAGGAGAGACATTTTTAATTTTTTTAAGTGTTAATTTCAAACTTCCAGAAAAGTTGTAAATATAATGGAATGAATACCTACATACCTTTCACCTAGATTCACACCTGTTAACACTTTGCCACATTTGCTTTACTGCTCCCCCCATGCCTTTCATCTGAAAATCAGTTGTAGACATCATGTGCTTACTCCTAAATACAACAGTGTGAATATTTCCTAAGAACAAGGACATTGCCACAGTACAATAACCAACATCAGGAAATTTGACATTGGTACAATACTATTATATAATCTATAGATATTGTTCAAATGCTACCTATTGTCCCGTTGATGTCTTTTATAACATTTGTTCTAGTCCAGCATCCGCAATTGCATTAACTGTCGTAGGTGATATTTAACTCACTGTAGAAAGTATATATGCCATTTGTAGACTTCTTGGAAATTATGAAAAAAATATTAAACATAAAACAGGAATTGCAATTATGTATTTCCTTCTAGAATTTTTTTATGTGCATTCATATGTGTATTTTCAGACATGAAATCATATTGTATATAAATATATCTATCTTTCACAATTAATATTTTATCTGAAGTATTGGGATCCCAAGTGTTCAAAATCCCAAATATTTTCCTAAGTTATTAAAATCTCTTTGTAAATAAGATGTTTAGTGAATTTATAATGCTCTATCATATTTACCTCAACTTTTCTCTATTGTTCGACAGTGAAATTCTATCCCATTTTTCTCATACATAGGACTGCAACGAACACTTTTCTACTGTATTCTACACTAACCATTAACGTAAATTACGTAAGTGTCAGCAACTTTTACAAGAGAGCCAATCTTAGATCCTTTAAGTCAAAAAACAAAAACAACCAAAAACAACTTCATGGTTTAAACAGGCTTTACACAAATTCTATTGAAATAAACTCCACATGCAAACAGACTCTTGGGACCTAAATAAAAACATATACAAGAGCTACACAAACGAATTTAACTTTTTTTCCTCTTTCTTCAACAATTTGTTTCAGGAGCTCGGGAATAAGACCTGTACAGAGGGCCTAGGGTTCCAAATCCAAACCAATGTGTAACCTGCCAATAGTCTAACTTACCTGTCACAGTCTGTGAGAAGCTTCCAACCAATACAAACAACACTAATTCTGTTTCCTCCTGATTTTATTCCTGGTATTGACTTCATCACACGGACATGGAGTTGCCTCTTTATCAATATTCTTGGTTAAAACAACAGAAACCAATGTTGGATAAATAACATCAGAAAAGGGAATTATTGGGGCATCAAGCTCAGAAAACAGGAGGTGACAACATTGCCTGGCAAGGTCACAGCACAACCCACAGCTTGATTAAGTGATGCTGGTGTCTCTGCTACTGGACGCTGCCATTACAGCTTTTTCCTGGTCTGCCTCTGGCACCAGGAAAGTGCTGTTTTTTTCCTACGCATTTATTTGCATCATTCCTTTAAGATTAAAAGTACTGGGCTACATAATCTGATTGTCCAAGTGTAGGGAAAATTCCATACCCTAGCTTCTGGAAAGTGGGGAAAGGAAATATCTGCCTCCCTTAAGTTTCACAGTGAGAAAAAACCTAAAAGAAGGAACTTTGGAGCTGAATAGCCAGAAATACTACTGCAGGCTACCACCTTGTTTATATAATACCTATATAGTTTTTATCATTCTTCCTATTATTACATATCTATTAAAAATTGTTCTGCCTAGCAATAGTAACTATTTCTCCTGTAGTCAAAACACATCCACATTTGCACTATCACCCCACAAATGGAGAGAAACTGAAGTTTCATCAGTTATATCATCCAGCTTTATCATGGAAAATCTGACATCAAATTCCCCTTTATGGGCAAAACCATCACCATCAACTCATAACACTCAGGTTGTCATGCAGGGTCTCTGCTCCCGCTCCCTGCACAAGAACGCAGGATAGGGAAATCATACCACTATATTCTCGCTGGTGGCTGGGTTGGAGATACAAAAGCAAACATCCGCCAGTACCCCAAAAAGGGGTCTTCCTGCACCCCAGTCTCGCTGGGGGCTGGCGAGACACAGGAAGTAGGACCCACACGATCCGCAACCCGCAGTCCGCTTCTCTGCCTGCCAACCAACTAACCAACCAGCATAGCCATGACAGTTATGTCAATGGCCAATTGGCTAACTGGTTACAGCCAATGGCCAACCAGTCACAGCCAAAGGCCATCCACTACCCGAGCCAGCACCTTTCCACGTGAGGCCGAGAGTCTGGAAACTGCTCTCTGGGACTCTGCCCCACACAGGTTTTTTATCACTTTTAGAAGACAAATGAAATTGGAAAACTGTAATTTTCTTTACTTTGGGTGGTCTAAAGCCTCGTTCCCAAGATCCCTGAGTCCATGGTGATCCCTGTCTATATGGAAATGCAGTTGACATCCTAGTATAAAGAGCCCACAGGTTTTACTCATATTCCTTCCTGTCCCCAGCAGCCACAACCCTATTTCTCATGGATTGTTAGGTTCAATCACCTTGTTATTGCAAGCGATTGTCTCCGAGAAAGTGTCACACTGAATCTTTGATAGGCCATTCCACTGTTCCATGTGGCTTGCTACTTCAGAATACACGATAAGACCAACAAACACCATGGCTATCCATCCATTTCCTTTCTTCTTTCACTATAAAGTAACTTGTTCAGGAGCAAATGTTGATTGAGCAACTATTCCAGTGTATAAGACATTTAAGAAGTCCACAGATACTATTACTGGCAAAAGCATAATGGACAAGGGGAAAAAAAAAATCTAAATCCAAAATAAGTATCTGTTTAGTGACCAGAGCTTATCTCTCTACCATGAAAAGAAGTCTAATAAAATCAACAAACCAGCATGATGTTGGCTGCTGTCCATCACTAGGTATGTTGCCATCAGTGTTGGTCACTGATTGCAATGGACAAACTGGAAACAGCAGTGGCTGAAACCGAGTAAAATTTGAAGAGGTTAAGTCCAAGTACTCAAGCAAGTTATAGCCTATATTGCTACTTCTGTACTCATTAAGCAATCACTGAGGAAGGAGACAACTGACATATTCGTAATTATTGAGAACAAAAGGCAGTAAAGATTTCTTGTGGGCTTTCACATGGGACACAAATATTCTTTATATTCTGAGAAATCCATTCATGTGATTTTCCCCTAAATTCCTGGACATTAATATTCTAATCTTGTTCTCATCAAGTCCTAAATCACCTTGACAAGTCATTTTCCAAACTGGATAAGAAATACTGCTTGGTGCTCTGCTCCCTGGGGAGATTTCCCTTCTCCACAGGAAGCGCTGGGAGACCCCATGGACTCAGGCATTGATTGGTTCAGGTCCTGGGATCTTAGGAGCACCAATGAAGTCAATCACTGTGGTGGCAGCTACAGCCAAACAAACATCTAAAGCCATATCGTATTAAGATAATCTAAAGAGGTCCTCAGATGAGGCTGGTTCTCTGCTCTGAAAGCCATGGTTTTCTTCTAGAACTCTTAGGGTATGTGCTGACACTTTCCTTTGGGGCTTTCCAGAGGCTTCTCACAGGATCCTTATTCTCTAACACCATTGGTTCTGTTGGGTCAAAGAGAAACTATTAATTCAAATGACATGTCAACTTGGACTGCAATCCTGAACTTCTCCTGCTCTTTGTTCCACTCAAAACTGGCAGTATTTCAGGTCACATAAGAAATGAATTAGAACATTACTTACAAGTGTTGCATATGCAGCCTCTAAAATCCAGAGGCCCACCAAACACTGTGTCTCTTTCTTAATGCTAGGAAGAACAAGACACAGTGGCTTGTTGTTTTTTTTATCTTAGAGGGAATCTATGCTCTACATCACTGAATATCTACAGCTGCCTTAGTGTTAGACACCTCAATATTTATGGATATTATTACCTCACTCTGGCATGCATATGCCTTGTCAGAATATTCTAGTACTTACCACTAACTACTAACTGAGTTAACAGTACGATGTCAAAAGTATAGCAGGCCAGTGTTATATCTTATGGAATGTTAAAATGATCCAAATTTCTACAGATTGTAAATGATGGAAAACAAGGTTTTTATAGGTCCAAGATACACAGGAGAAGGTGTACTGCTGTCCTTGCTAAGGAAATGCACATTGCTTTTGATCTTCTTACTAATGGGTTTCAAGAAGAAACCATTCAGTAAATTGACAGCCATATATATTCCAAGGTCTAGACACAGTGTTGATCTGTCCACTAAACATACTCTATCTGGCACAGCAGCTGTATTAGGGGTTATCACCTTGTTAAGTTTATAGAGTCCATTATCATCTGTTAAGGTCCATCTTTTTCTCCAGAGGCCAGAATGTCTCATTGAAAGGGGAAATGACAAGGACTACCACCCTGTATCATTCAAGTGTTTGATGTTGGCACAAATTTTTGCAATTCCTCCAGGAATTAAGTATTAGTTCTGAACATGTCATAGGGGCTCCATTTAACCCTTCCTAATAGAATGACCCTTACTTAATACACAGGTAAGAAAGTAAAATTGAGAATTCTAATAGTTGCTAAATATATTAATTACAGTTATACATTTGGGAACTAATTTAAAAACCACCTGTAGATCGGAGGACCTAATTAACCCAATATGATATGGACCCAAACTCCATTTATCACTTTGTCTCTATAAGCTCCTACTCCAACTATGGGACTAGGATGGCATACCAAGTCCTCTGGTATCAATTGCACTTTGTATCTAACAAACCTCAAAAAATCTAGGCATTTTTCTTTTCCCAGTGTACAGTAATCTTGACAAAGAGGTACAAATTCATTTCAGGAAGGATTTGAGAAAATATCAATATATACATCTCTCTCTCTCTCTCTCTCTCTCTCTCTATATATATATATATATATATATATCATATATATATATATTATATATATATGATATATATATCATATATATAAATCATATATATGTATATATATAAATTGTATATATGTGTGTGTGTATATATATATATATATATATATATATATATACACATGAGAGAGAGAGAGAGATGATGATGTAAGTCCCTTTTTTAAGGGGACTCAGCCTTCCCTTTAATCAATGGGCTCTGGGTCTATGAACCGACTTAGATCTGGAAACTGTTGTGAGTCTTCTAGTCACCAAGTCTCATTTTTCCTGATTATATATATGGGCAGATAGCCAGCTGCCCATCTGTGTCACCCTTGGGAACACCGTGGTTAACTTATTACAACAGATACTTACTGATCAAGGTACTTTGTTAATTCAGTCTTCCTATTAATTTCAGTGATTATGTCAGCCTTGCCTCTGATGGCTAAGTGCTACCACCTGTTTCTGCTTTCCCATAATCACATTGTCCCTGTTTGTACTAGAAGTCAAGTTCCCCTACCGTCAATGCTGGCCTACAGAGCAGTCACTATAAAGCATCCCAAAGACACTAGAACTCACTACCAATGAGATTTTTTATTGCCTTAGTGAATAAAATGGCCTTGTATTTAGTTTTCCATCAGTCTCAATTTATCAGAGTAGTGAACCAGTTGGTAAAATAATTAATATATTTGAAAAATAAATTGTGCAGTACAGATTCAGATAGATGATTTAAACCTGGGGTAAGATTATGAAGATGTACTGATGACCCTAACAGGAGGAAGGAATGTGCTTCTGATGCTCTTAATGAGACAGAGATAAAACATTTGCCAGACCAACAGCCAGTCCACTAAGAAAACTACATCAGGGCCAGCAACTATAATTGGAATGAATATCTGATTCAATTTATTATAATCTATCAGCATGGTTTGAAACCCACCATCCCTGGAATATGCCAAACCTCTACTGTTTTGTGTCACTGATAGTGACTCTATTCTTTTTGATTTTTTTGAAAATGGCTTATTATTTGGTTAAATAAGAGAAACTTCAGGCACATCTATTTAGCCCATTCTTCTAGTTGCTGAAGATAATTATTTCAACATATATGGATAAGTATTCCAACACAAAAGAACTGGAAAAATAGCTTCAGTATAGTTTTAAGAGCCCAGCAGGCATTTGTGAGGTGATCTTGGGCTAAAATGCCACTCTAATTGCTGGAATACAATGACATCTTATGTCCTCAGGATTAGAACTAAGTAGGTAAGAGCCATGTTTAATATAACTGAAAAAAACAAAAACAAAACAAAAACAAATGGACAAGATTAACAAACAAAAACTCATAGACACAGACAATAGTTTAGTGGTTACCAGAGGGTAAGGGGGGTGGGGCGTGGGAGATGAGGGTAAGGGGGATCAAATATATGGTGATGGAAGGAGAACTGACTCTGGGTGGTGAACACACAATGCAATAAATGGATGATGTATTATAGAATTGCACACTTAAAACCTCTATAATTTTACCAACCAATGTCACCTCAATAAATTTAATTTAAAAAATTTAAAATATAAAAATACCCAGGCAGCTAGTGTATTTTCCTGGTAAATGGTTGCAGGTCCCTTTGTGGAAAGCTAGGAGTAAGATCTCTCTTGCTTGTGGTATCATTAGGGAGTTAGTTGGAAGCCATAGGACCAACGCACTGGAAAATTTCTATGCTCTGAAGTCCTTTACGTTATATCAAGTAGTTCTCACATCTAAACCTCACTCAGAGTGGGCAAATATTGAGTCTACATTTCAATTAACCAACAAAAACAAGAACAAAAAAACAATTTGTTTTGAAGTAACAAGTTGAATCTGAGATCTCTGATAAATTTACTCATGTCAGTAAATTCAGATTGATCTAATATTTTGCAGTACATTCCTAGGTCAAACTTATTTAGAATACATTTGTACATATTTTCTTCAATTTTCTTTTCTCATAAAATAGCAAATTCCTGTCATTTTTCTGCTCTGTGATCATTCTCCTCACAGTTCTGACATTGTAATTGGTACCTTAGGGCATAGTGGGATCTGACTATTGTTCTGGAAACTCTGATAGTTGCAGAAGGAATTACAGGGTAATCAATAAAAGGGTAAACAGCCTCTTCAAACATAGAGAAAGGGACCTCCTTGTCTGTCAGAGGACATTAAGCATGGGTTTGGAATTGGCACATCTTCAGAGTACTCTGAATCCTCCCATTAATTCACCTTCTAGTTTTGGTTGTGCCAATCTGTATTGAGCAATGCCTCAACTTTGGTATAAGAAACCTAGTAGGACTATTAATTCAAATGTCACTGACATTCAACAAAGAATTAATCTCTTTATATAGTTGTTGGCCATCTCAGATCTACAGCTGCAGGAATTTAGAGGGTTTTTGTTTGTTTATTTTTTAACCAGGCATCAGGAAGTGTTTGTCTGTCCTTGAACCAAGGATTTAGGGACTTGAGCTTGTCATTCTCTTTGAGAAACAAGCTGTTGTTATTAATAGAAGCAGCTATCCTCCCCCAAAGGCATCGAATTTCTCTGGATCTTCATACTGATCCATTGTAACAGTCACTTAGTCATACAAAGATCCTGTGTTAAGTGCCCACACGTACCAATCATGCCTTGCCATTACATGTCACAAATAGCCAAATTTTTATTCCTGAACACTAATCAGTATCATTCCAGTCAGGATTCTTGACTGCAAAGTACATAAACTGACTGTGGATAACCTAAGAGGAAAGAATAATTGTGAACAGCTCAGAGAATTATGAGAAGGTGGGAGAGCTAGGCTTGAAGAAATTAGCAGAGATAAAGGAAGGACAGCAGTTTTGAGTTCAGCCAAGGTCCATCAAGATCATGTTGGAAAGGATACTGCTGTGTACACTGCTGTGTACACTGCTGTGTGAGCCACTAGACAGTTACTACGACCACTACTGGTCTCACCACCTCCAGCCACTTACCACCACCAAAGCTCTGAAATCTGCTGTCTCGTCCTCTGTGAACAGTATCTACTGTCTGTCTTTGTGTGACTTACTCAGGATTCACATTTTCAGTCCAGGCAAAATCTCTATCTTCCTCTCGAGTAGTTTTAGATACAAAGATTTTGTCTACTATACACATAGACTAACACAATTCCTGAATCAATTCAACCAGCCCACCTTAGGTGGTGTTATGCTAGCAAGAATATGAAAGCATTCTTTCTTCCAGCCATAATATTGATGATCCAGCCCTTGAAGTTGCCCAGCCAGACTCAATTGCTTTAAAATTTGCCCCCAGCTCAGCGAAGTGCCCTGAGCCAAATATAAAAGCAACATTTACAAGTATTTTTTCCCTAGTTCTCCCTCTGTGAGTAGAGTTCTTCACTCTGTGAAGTGGAACTTCTTTCTGTGGTCCTAAACTTTCCACACTGAAATTTCAAACGTTTGTTCCTTGCTCTTGTATTTTCGGAGTCCTGTTTGTGGGGCTGTGGCAAGCACAGTGTGAATACAGCTCACTGAAGACTGTGGTGTAGCAGTGACCAGAGGTCAGACTGAATGGCCGGATATTCTCAACAGGACTGTGCAAGGGACTGGGACTTGGCAAAGCCTTTATTCATCCAGTCCTCGCCATGGGACATAGATTTAAATTACATTTCCTCTCCCTTTCCATTCTCTTCATAACTTCTCTGTTTGTTCACCACAAGTTACCACAACATCACTAAGGAAATGGTCTATAGCCTGTCTAGTGCTATTGAAAACTTCTTCTTTTTGTCATCTATGTTCCTGTCTTCCTGAAATAACATATTTAACTGGAGAGAAGTGTGGCAGCAGGAACTTTGAAACTCTAAAAGGCCATGTCATTCCCAACTTACAATTGGAAAATTGAGTAACTCTTGACATGTGATTCCCTCACAGCAAGAAATTGAGTCATACTCAGCTGCAAAGAGAATTTAGATCGGATTAGAAAATTAGGTAGAAAAGAGGTTTTTCGCTAAAAAATGAGTCTTTATATGAGAGATTTCTATACTAGAAATTTAGTTGGCACACTGATTTGATATGGAACATTACACTTTGACTATTTCAAATATAAATGTCAAATGCTAGTAAAAGAGGGAAAGAATTTTACTCTGAGTTGTACGTGCAGGAAGAGGAAATGCACCTGGGCCTCGTTAATAATCTCCATATTTATTCACCTTTTCCAAAGGAGAAACTTTTGTTCTCTGAGAATGCAGCATTTGTTCCCTTCAATACTTGGAGGAAAACATTTCCAAGCAGATGTTCTTCATATAAAATGTTGGTTGGGGAAGATCTGCGTTAGCATTTCAATCATTCAACATTTTTACACAGTATTAAAATGGACTGAGTTTCCCTCTATGGAAGAGACAATATTGAGTCACACGTTTGGAATCACATCAAGGGTAGAACGGGATGCGCTCCACTCCAAGAGCCAAATCACCAACTTTACTGGTGAGTGCTTTCCCCAGGTACCTTTCCAAGTCAGCATAGCAGGGTAGGGGAGACGGAAAAATATTAGGTATGCTTAATATGAGCTGCAGTGCAGCTAAATAGCACACTTCCAGGGTACACTCTCACATGCTGTTACTCTGAAAGATGCAATTTCTCCATTTCCAAAGCTCAACAATTTTTCAGCCTCACAGCACCCTTCCAATAAAACACTGCTATTTTATTCACCTCCTGAAGTACCATATTTTTATTTTGTAGGTGTCTCTAAATCATATCAGTTCACAAAAGACCAATTTCCTGCTGCTGTAGTCAAATCAGACGTTACATGTACATCCACACACACCTTCCTTTCTTTGCTAGTTAGCCGTAGATTACACATTCGTAGTCAGAGTCACAGAGCTCTTAGGCAGGGATGGGGCTAATGAATGCATGGGCCGTCCGCAGCAGCCACGGGCCTCTCCAGGCTCACATTGCTTCCCTTCACCTCACTTACTTCCCAGCTTCCAGCTCAAATTGTACCTTCTCCAGGGAATGTTGCCTTCGTTACTGGAACCCTAACCCATCTCTGTAATTATTATTTGTCAGAGACTACACACATGTGAGGGTGCTAATATCATCAAAACAAACATATTTCAGATATAACTATCGTTCCTATTTAATGTAAAATCTGAGAGCTGAAGGGATCTCAGGGATGTTGCAAGGCCAGCTCACTTTCCCTACGGGGCATCCAAGGCTACAATAACCTAAGTGAGGACATATAGAACCCAGGTTTCACACTGTGGATTATATGCTCTTTCCTCTTCAAGGGAAGCAAACTTTTTCTTTAAGGGCCAGACAACAAATATTTTAGGCTTTGTGAGCTATATACAGTATCTGTCATTTTTTTTTTTTTTAAATAACCTTTAAAAATGTAAAAACTATTCTTAAACTTTAGGGCCTTACAAAACCAGACAACCAACTGGATTTAGTTCAGGTGCTGTAGTTTGCCAAGAGTTATTCTATTTTATAATACACACATCAGCCATCAAAAATAAAGGGATTGTATTAGTCAATAGTTACCACAATAATGTATGTAACAAGTGACCCCAAACCTCAATGACATGTAGCAACAGACATATGCTTTCTGGATTGTGATTGGTTGGGGTGGCACTGCTCCCATGGCTTATTTTGGGGCACTGACCAGAGAGGCCAGTCACTGCTTGGGGCATGCTTTCACGGTGAAGGTTGAAAGTCCCAAAGAGGGGACACAAAACATGAAATTCCTGTTAAACCACCTTCAACATAAATTGACTAAGAATTTCCAGATTGTGGCTTTCCTCACATTGCACTGGCCAAAGCACATTGCACATGGCCAAGCCCAACAACAACAGAGCAGGAAAGTAACTTTATCCTGTGGAGTTGGTGAGAAAGCGAGTGACTCTCTGAGAAACGATGATCTAAAACCGTGGATAAGATTCTAAGAAGTAGGTAGTGGTGGTGACATGATTTTTAATCTCCCTGAGTCCTCACATCCACATAAAAAACAGACAGAACAACTAGGATGGAGAACCAAAGACCTGCAGGTAAGATACCCCCATGGACCCTCAATTAAAAGCAGTAGCAGTCACCAGACTAATATAAATTTCATCTCTGTGAAATTAAACAGAAATAGGGCAACAAAGCTTCAGATGGCTCCAAGAACAGGAGAAACTCAAAATATCAAATGGGTACTCATTGAAAAGTACCACACACTAATCTCAGAGCATCACCTGTAACTGGAATAAATGTCATAAGGATCCAATTTATGAATGCATGAAAGGAGACTATGATAACACCTGCAGCTACTGGAGCAGCCTGGGACTATCAACTCTTAAAACTAATCCCATTCCTGGGCAAAATTTCTGGGAGTAAAACCCAATTTGAGCAGGGCAGAGAGGACTGGGGCAAGAAAAAAGAAGATCCAGATAAAATGGGGAAGAGGAGAAAGAGATCTCAAAAAGAACTAGATCTCTTTAAAACAAAACAAACAAACAAACAATTAAAAAAAATCTATTTTTTCTTTCTTTTTTTCTTTTTGTATAAACAATAGAAAAGCTACAATTCCAACTCTTGTCCAGCTCTCTCTGGGCAGAACCACCTTGTATCCATTTCCTGGGGCTGCCATAATAAATTACCACAAACTTAGTGGCCTAACCAAAAGAAATTTATTAGCTCATAGTTCTAGAAGCAACCAGTCTGAGATTTACATGTCAGCAGGACCATGCACCCTCTGAGGACCCTGGGGAAGAATCCTTCCTTGCCTCTTCCTAGTTTCTGGTGGCTCCCAGCTCTCCTCAGTGTTCCTTAGCTTGTGGCAGCATAATTCCAGCTTCTCCCTCCATGTCACATGGCTTTCTCTGTCTGTGTGTCCTCCATGTCTGCATCTCTGCTAGTCCTTTTCTCTTCTTAGAAGGATGCCAGTCATTGGATTTATGTCTTATGCTAATCCAGTATGACCGCCTCTTGACGACATCTGCAAAGAGCCTATTTGCACTTAAAATCACATTCAAGTACCAGTGGTTAGAACTTGGATATTTATTTTGGGGAGACACAAGTCAACCCACTATACACCTTGACTGTGTTTGCCCTGGTTTTTCTCTCTGGGAATCTCTTCTTTGTCTCTTACCCTCTGTGGCTTCCATGGAATAGGGTGCTGAAAGTATGTATTGCTGAATGAGGCCTCAAACAATGAAGAAAATTCCCTGAGGAGACTGGCAGGCATCTCCTTTTATAAAGTGTATTGTGTACGCACATCGTGGAGTACAGCCTGGAATCCTGTTCCCTTAGGAGAATATCTTCATGTCTTCAGCTCAGCAGAGATCTCTTAGATTACCAAAAAGCACAACAACAGAAAAATTTTGTAAGTGACATTTCATCCAAAAAATAAATAAATAAATAAATAAGCTCATCAAAAAACAACATTAATACAATGAAAAAAAAGGCCATGGACTGGGAGAGAATATCAAAGAGCTACCTCACACATGCTAGAGTGACTAAAAAAAAAAAAGAAAAAAAAAAAAAACGGATGGTGAGGATAACAAGCAACTAAAACTTTTAGGTGGAACCATCATAAAATAACAGAATTCTGACACTTTGAGGAACTGTTTAGCTGCTTCTTATATAAAAGTTAAACAATTGTTGGTTATGATTCAGTAATTTTACTCCTAGGTATTTATTGAAGAGAAATGAAAACATATGACCACAAAAAGATTTATACCAGAATTTTTCAGCAGCCTTTTTCATTATTTATAATAGTTCCAAACTGGGGTGTGTGGGCAGGGAACCCAAGTGTCCATCAACAGCAGAGCTGATGAGCTATGGAATATTGCTCAGCAATAAGTAACAACTGATACGAGCAATGACCTGGATGAATTTCAACACCATCATGTGGGGTACAAGAAGGCACAGGGGAGCATGCATGCGGCATGATTCTGTTTCTGTGAAGTCCGGTAACAGGGAAAAGAAAGCTGTGGGTGGGAATCAGCAAGCAGTTGGCTCTGGGGAGTGGCAGGAGAGGGGCAACGAGCAGAGCAGGACAGGGACCTGCGGGGCTTCCTGGCGCCATAAAGATGTTATGCATCTTGTTTGGGGGAGGGGCATATAATGGTCAAACTGACCAAACTGACCATTGAAGTTCTGTGCTTTGTGTATCAGGTAAATTATACCTAATTAAAAAATAGACAAAGCTCAAGTGTCTTAAGGTAGCTTGAAAGCTTGCTACCACCTAACTTTTATTTAACTCTCTGACTTCATGTTTTGTTTAAACTCTGGGCACAAGCTCAGGTCTAAACCCAAACACAGATGTTTGTTCTGCAAATCAATGCCCATAGTTTGATCCTGAGAGCAAATCCAAACTCTAATTTTGCTCTCTTGTTTCACTTCTTCCTTCATTTTTTTCATTCAAGCCACACTATTCTAGACATTGGCTATAGAGAGACAAACAAGCTAGACAAGATGCCTGCTTCCCAGGAGCACATATTCTAGGTGAGAAAAAGATAAGAAATAACTATACAGTCATCTCCCCTTATCTGTGGGGGACATGTTCCAAGACCCTCAGTGGACGCCTGAAACCTCAAATACCGAACCCTATATATAGTAAGTTTTTTCCTATACGTTGATACCTATGATAAAGTTGAAACTGCTCTCACACTTTGGGACCATTATTAAGTAAAATAAAGGTTACATGAACACAAGCAGTGACATCATGACAGCTGAACTGAGGACCTAGACCCCTACCAAGTGACTGAGGCGCAAGGAGCATATACGTAGTGTGTGGAGACACTGAACAAATTGAATCACATCCTGGGAGAGACAGAGTGGAACGGCACGAGATTTCATCACACTACTCAGAACAGCACACGATTTAAAGCTTATGAATTGTTTATTTCTGGAATTCTTTCTCTAACATTTTCAGACCATGGGTGACTGTGGGTCTCTGAAACCACAGAAAGGAGCATTGCAGATAACTGGTGACTAGTGTAAATACTTCCAGGGAGGGATGAGTGATATGAAGAAAGCAAAGCAGTATTATAGGATAGCAAGTAAGAGTTGTCAGGTGGGGGAAAGAGTAGTTAGATAAGCAGTTTAGGAGGGACATTCAGAAGAGGGATACTTAGAGCTGATGTTGAGGGTGGGGGTGGCAATGCAGAAATCTAGGGGAAGAGTATCCCAAGAATAGGGCATAAGAAGGGTAAATTTCCCAGGAAGAAATCTTTGGGTGTGTGAGGGAAGGAAATGGGAAGTAGGAAGCCAAAGGCCTGCAGCAGAGGAAACAAAGGGAACCAACCAGATAAGTGAACAATAGAAGAGAAGGGTGGAGACCACATTACACAGGAGTTTGGGTTTCATTCGTTTATTAAAGGGTTTAAGCCGAGAAGTGTCATGATATGTATTAGATTTTAAATGATCATTTTGGCAGTTGTGTGGCAAGCATGTCATAAGGGGGTGAGCATGGAAGAAATTAGGTTGGCAGGTGACTCCAGGTGACAATCAGAGATGGCAGGTGGCTCCAGTGGGGAGCAGCTCATGGTTTGGACCAGGAAAAAGCAATAGAGATGGGAGCTTGTGCACGGAGTAACCAGACTGAGCAAGTCTTGGTCAGGCCTACACCTCAGGCTATTCACAGACTTCTGACACTAATTACAGACCCAAGCTGACCACTTATTTTCTCTGAAATTCCCTATGGCCCCAGTTAACAGGTGTTATGTCTCAGTCCATTCAGGTTGGTGTAACAAAGTATCATAGACTGGGGTGGCTTCTAAACAACAAACATTTCTTTCTCACTTTTCTGGAGGCTGGAAAGTCCAAGATTAAGACACCAGAAGATTGGGTATCTGGTGAAAGCTCTTTCTGGTTCATAGATGGCTGTCTTCTCACTATGTCTTCACACGGTGGGAGGATCAAGGAACTCTATGGGGCTTGTTTTATAAAAGCAAAACCCGTTCATCAGGGCTCCACCCTCAGAACTTAATCACCCTTCAAAGGCCCCACCTGCTGATACCATCACATTGGGACTAGGATTTCACATAGGAATTTAGGCTGGACGCAAACATTCGGTGTGTAGCAGGTTGCAGTCGTGCTGTGTAACCAACTACCCCAAAGCATAGTAACTTCAAACATCAATCCTCTCGGCTCAGCAACCTGTGGGTGATCTGGGGTTGGCTCCTAGGGGCTGAGCTCCCGGCACATTGGTGGCTAATGTAGGTGAGCTCAAATGGAATGCCTTGGCTCTGCTCAAGCTCTCACCTTCCTCCTGGGACCAGCAGGCTAGCCAGGTGTGCCCTTCTCGTGGGTGTGGCAGAGGTGCAGCACTCCAAGTGCAATCTCACAGGCACTTTTTACAACCTCTTTTGTCATGTGTGCTAACATCCTATTGGCCAAAGTAAGGTTCAAAAGTCTAAATAGGGAATCATGGGGCCTGGAATAGATTCTGCCTCATTATGGGAGGAACTGCAAAGTCACATGGCAAAGGGCACGGATGCAGAGAAGGGTGAAGATCGGTGCCACAAACGCAACGTGCCACACTCATCTTCAGGTTCACATCTTTGCATCAGTCATGCAACGTGGCTGTTTCAGTGTCTCTGGCCTCTCCGCACTTCTATGAAGCTAGCTCAACACATGAGTGTTATTAAGTCAGGGTTTGAAGACGCTGTTTTTCCTCAGTAGAAAAGCTGTTGCTGCTGTAGCAGCTGCCTCACAGTCCCCAAGGAATGGTTCCGATCACAGCAGCTCATTAATATTCAGGAGGATGGTCACTGTGACAAGAAAGAAGTATGGAGCATTCAATAGTAAAAATAAGTGGACCTCCCCGAGAATGTTGCATTGCAGACAATGCGAACTAGGAGCACGGAAGGGGCTTCTTAAAACAACTCTACAAAGTTAATATTTCAAGCAACGCTGCCAAGTTCAGATCTTGAACACTGATGAGTCACCAAGCCCACGAGCTACGTGACGCCTGCAGGTCATCTGTCCCCAGGGAGGTGAGGCCGAAGGCTTCAGACTACAGTTTCATCAATTGCCCAATAGTGACAAACCGCCTCAACCTTCTCACCGGGCGGATGCTCTTACTCAGGGGAATGAGAAGCCAACTCCAGGTGAGGGTGAGACTGACAATGAGAGGGTATTTTGGACATTTCCTGAATATGTGGAGAGAAGGGGGAGAAGTTGGTTCTCTCCTTCGGGGAAAGAGCTTTATTTTGATAGAAAAGTTATGCACAAAATAATGTGTAAAATGGGTGCTACAGAAACAAATCTTCATAGGGGTGCTCAGCTCATCATAGGTGAGGCACGTTGTATAAGCCAAATGGCACACGCACTTCCTGTAGGATAAACCAGTTGGAGGCAGAATCCCTGCATCTGTGACCTTTGTGTGCCTGTGAGAGTGTGTTTATGCAAACTTAATATTCACTCCACAAACATTTCTTATATACTGTTCTTTAGAAACATTATGTAAGAGCTGGTGCTGGAAAAAAAGGGAAAAAGGACAAATTCTGCTCTCCTGGGCTCACTTTCTTCCAACTGAGGAAGAAAATGGGTAAACAGGTAATTGTGATGCAAAGTACTATCCTGTGTATGTCTGTTCATCTACGTACGCCTCTGTGTTCGTCTGAACAGGCTCCTGCCTTATAGACACACTTGGAATTCTCAAATTCGAAAGCCACGCTTGCAACCTAATCAGTATACTTCAGTGTCCCAGGGTTCTAAAAAGGGAGGCTAAGGTGGGTAAGATTCTCCAGGCTCCCCCAACTTACCTTGCCTTTTTGAGGAAGGCTAGTGCTCTGGATGATGAGGTGGGTAAGGGAGTGGGAAATAGAACAAGAAGTTAAAGGAACAAAGGAGCTTCGTGCTCCCCCAGCAAAAAGGCCCCTTCAATTCACCTAGCCAGGGAGAAGCATACTAGGTCAGTGCTGGAGTGGAGAACCTGTAAGGCTGCAGATGTGGCCTGCGGTCTAACAGAATTCTGGGCAAAGCTCCAACTTCTCTAGTGATCACAGTGCAGCTCTAAGAAGAGCCCTCTGTTCCGTGGAACTTGCCCATTAAGAGCAGGGCTGTAAACCAGCAACCAAACATCTTGTGGATTTTTCTCCTTCTCTCCAAGGCTTGGCCTTCTGCGGTCATAACAGAACATTCCACCAAAGACTCCACAGGTACTAAGGTATTCCAGAAGTTCACGTGGCTAATGAGGATTTTAAATGTGGCCCAGGTCCCACAGCTGTGAACAATTTTGCTTTACAATTTCATAGATTAGAGCAGCTGAAGGCTTGTAAACAAAGGCTAACTTGGCATTTCTTGAATGTCCATTTTCTGTCAGTAAAATACAGAGTCATACAGGAACAAAGAATACGTCCCATACATGCAAAGCAAATATGTTATGTATTTGTATTCAAATTTATTTAATTTACTCATACATTAATGAAATTACTTCTTGTCGTGCGGGAGACCCTGCTCGCTGCGCCATTTGTCGTGCAGGGAGGCCTGCGGGGTCTCTGCTCCCGCTCCCCATACAAGAACGCAGGATATGGCGAGGCCAAAAAGGAACACCCACGGAGCCATAGGTAGGGGAGTCATACCACTATATTCTCGCTGGCGGCACTATACTCTCACTGGAGGCTGGATCCACACTGTCCGCAAACCGCCATCCACACTTGCCAGCCCAGCCGCCATCTTCTTGCTAGCCCCCATTCTTTCTCTCTTCTCTCCTTCTCTCCTTCTCTCCTTCTCTCCTTCTCTCCTTCTCTCCTTCTCTCCTTCTCTCCTTCTCTCCTTCTCTCCTTCTCTCCTTCTCTCCTTCTCTCCTTCTCTCCTTCTCTCCTTCTCTCCTTCTCTCCTTCTCTCCTTCTCTCTCTCTCTCTCTCTCCCCTCCTCCTCGCGTAGCCACAGCAGTTATATTAGTGGCTAATGGCTCACTGGTTACAGCTGACGGCCAACTAGCCACAGCTGATGGCCATGCAATCACAGTTGATGGCCATTTACTACCTGAGCCAGCACCTGTCTATGTGAGGCCGAGAGCCTGGAAACTACTTTCTGGAGCTCTGCCCCCACACTCCACCCCTACAGGCTCTCGCCTCACAATCTACGCGACAAGCGTCTTCCGCGAGGGGACCTGTGCGAGGAGCCTGGGGGTGAATGCAATATCCTGGACACAGCCAGGCTCTCTGGGCACAGCCAGGGTTTCTCAGGGCACCACCAGTACTTCTGGGCATGGCCAGACTTCCTGTACTTCTTAGGGTACCACCTGTCTTCCCGGACACAGCCAGGGTTTCTCAGGGCACCACCAGTACTCCTGGGCACAGCCAGACTTCCTGGACTTCTTAGGGTACCACTAGTTTCCCCGGGCACAGCTAGGATTTCTCAGGGCACCACCAGTGCTTCTGGGCATGGCCAGACTTCCTGGACTTCTTAGGGTACCACTAGTTTCCCCGGGCACAGCCAGGGTTTCTCAGGGCACCACCAGTACTTCTGGGCACGGCCAGACTTCCTGGACTTCTTAGGGTACCACTAGTTTCCCCGGGCACAGCTAGGATTTCTCAGGGCACTGCCACTTTCTCTGGGAACAGCCACACTTCCTGGACACAGCCAGGGCTTTCAGGGCACTGCCACTCTCTGTGGGCACAGCCACACTTCCTGGACACAGCCAGGACTCTCAGGGCACTGCCACTCTCTGTGGGCACAGCCACACTTCCTGGACACAGCCGGGGCTCTCAGGGCACTGCCACTCTCTCTGTGCCTCTCAGGGTACCCTGCTGGAACAACAGCGACTCACAATCAAGGTGCTTACATATTCTCAATGGCGGCCAGTCAAGAAACAAAAGCAAATATCCCCCAGTTCCACTAACAACAGTTCCCAAACAAACAGTCAAGCGGTCCATTAAATTAGGAATGGAAAGCAATTCCCCATAGTCCATAGTCATTCACCAGGGCTGTCCTGGGGGTGAGGGACGACCCTGACCCCACCCTCATCTCCCACGGAGGACTCAGCAAGCGTTACCTCCTGGGACTACAAGTCCTGCATCCGGGCTGCCTGAGCAGGAACTTCCCCGGCCCACAGGGCTGCAATGACCTTCGCTTTCTCCGGCCTGTGCTGGTTGGGGAACCGTCCACATCTTTCCACCTCTCCACGGGGCTCCATCTCTCTAGCAGCTGCATGGCTTTTCCTGTGCTGGTGGGAGAACCGTCCACGTCCTGCCACCCCTCCACGGGGGTCCAGCTCTCCGGCAGCTGCTCCTCCTGGTCTTCCTGACACTGAGTGTTCATACACACAGACTGCTCCATTGTCCTTTGGAGAGCTTTTTCTGGCACCATACCCTGCTCGCTGCGCCATTTGTCGGGCGGGAGACCCTGCTCGCTGCGCCATTTGTCGTGCAGGGAGGCCTGCAGGGTCTCTGGTCCCGCTCCCCACACAAGAACGCAGGATATGGCGAGGCCAAAAAGGAACACCCACGGAGCCATAGGTAGGGGAGTCATACCACTATATTCTCTCTGGCGGCACTATACTCTCACTGGAGGCTGGATCCACACTGTCCGCAAACCGCCATCCACGCTTGCCAGCCCAGCCGCCATCTTCTTGCTAGCCCCCTTCTTTCTCTCTTCTCTCCTTCTCTCCTTCTCTCCTTCTCTCCTTCTCTCCTTCTCTCCTTCTCTCCTTCTCTCCTTCTCTCCTTCTCTCCTTCTCTCCTTCTCTCCTTCTCTCCTTCTCTCCTTCTCTCCTTCTCTCCTTCTCTCCTTCTCTCCTTCTCTCCTTCTCTCCTTCTCTCCTTCTCTCCTTCTCTCCTTCTCTCCTTCTCTCCTTCTCTCCTTCTCTCCTTCTCTCCTTCTCTCCTTCTCTCCTTCTCTCCTTCTCTCCTTCTCTCCTTCTCTCCTTCTCTCCTTCTCTCCTTCTCTCCTTCTCTCCTTCTCTCCTTCTCTCTCTCTCTCTCTCTCTCTCTCTCTCTCTCTCTCTCTCCCCTCCTCCTCGCGTAGCCACAGCAGTTATATTGTGGCCAATGGCTCACTGGTTACAGCTGACGGCCAACTAGCCACAGCTGATGGCCATGCAATCACAGTTGGCCATTTACTACCTGAGCCAGCACCTGTCTATGTGAGGCCGAGAGCCTGGAAACTACTTTCTGGGGCTCTGCCCCCACACTTCTTTAAAAATGTAATGATTATCCGAGACATTGTTCCTCACAGTTCCCGAGGCCAGAAATCTAAAGTTAAGGTGTTTCCAAGGCCATGGTTTCTTGAAGGTTCTACGGGAGAGTTTGCTCCATGCCTTTCTCTTACTTCTGGTGTCACCAGCAGTCCTTGGTGTTCCTTGGCTTGCAGCTACATAATGTCAATCTCTGCCTCTTTCTTCCATTTGCATGTGTCTCATTTCTTATAAAGACACAAATCATATTAGATTAGGGTTCACCTTAATTTACCTCATTTTATGTCGATTACATCTGCAAAGACTATTTTCTAGAAAAGGTCACGTTTACAGGAGTTGGGCACTAACACTGCAACATATCGTTTTCTTTTCTTTTTTCCACTTGTAACAGTAGCCCAAAGCTAGAAGGGTGAGACATTAGTTGGTCTTGAAGAGCTGATACAAAAACTTAATCTTAAAAGATGAGCAGGAGTTTGATAGACAAGGGACAAAGGGATAATCCAAACACAGGGACCTAAACTGTTCAGGAGCTTAGAAGTGTGAGACTGAATTGTGTATTCAAGGAACGGCAGTCAGCTCGGTGTAGCAGTATGGCAGCAGTTCAACGCAGTGGTAGTGGTAGCTTGTCTCCAAAACGGATGCCACCAATTCCTTTGTTTATGCACATGCCATTTTTGTATCAAGCAATAGAGACTGTTCTTCCTTTTCTTTTAGTCTGGGCTGGACTTGTGATTTGCTTGACCAATAGAATGAGGCGTAAGTGACATGCTGAGTCTTCTGAAGCTACTTCAGAATCTTGCTTCAGCCTGGGTCTTTTGGAGCACTCACTCTTGGAAGTTAGCCGTCCCTGTTTCCATTGCACCTAGACCAGTGGCGGCACAAAACAGGCCCTCAATAAATATTTGTTGAAGTAATATCTGCTGCAGAGACTGTAGAAGTAAAACTGAAGGTTTAATCCAAGTTTGTAGGTTTGTGAAAGGTGTTAGTCGTAAGGATCAGGAGCCTGGGAGTGAGCGCTCATGAGGGAGAATAGAAATGATTGCTGTCATGGCCCAGGCTGCGTAAAGAAGCAAGGCCTCCAGGTACCCAGTGGGCTGGCATAACGTGGAGGATATTGGGAAATGCTGGCCTCCATGTAAGGAAAAAGAAAGTACAGAGAGAGAAGAGGACAGAGAGCTGGAAAGACAGGAGGCTCAGGTCACGACGTACAATACTGGGTTGCAGGAGAATGCTCTGAAGAACCCAGCATAAGGAATAGCTGTGTGGGACTTCTGGAAACTTACTCAGAAGCTACTGAGTATATCTCTCTGTTCCCATTTCTCTGTATCTGTCATTCTCTCCCTTTTTCTTTCTGTTTTGTTCTTTTGATAACTTTATTATTGTGAAATAAACCACAAACACTAAGTACCCGAAACATAAATACATGACTCAATGAATTATCTCAAAGTTAAAAAAAAACAAAAACTGTGTAAACAGCATCCAGGTCAAGAAATACATCATCACCATCACAGAAGCCCCTCGTGTCCCCTCCCAATCTACTGTTCCCTCCCCAAAGTAAACTCCTTTCTGGCCTCTCTCACATGCTCCTTGTTTCTCTGTTGTTCCTCTTTCCTGTTTTACTTCCTCCGTATGGCTCCATCATCTCCTTTGTCCCATTTTCAGTAGACTCCTCAAACAACTTCTCAGACCCGCTGTATTAGTCAGGGTTCTCCAGAGAAACAGAACCAATAGGATACAGGTAGAGATAGAGATAGAGATAGAGATAGAGATAGAGATAGAGATAGAGAGAGATAGAGATAGAGGCCATATATATATATATATATATATATATATATATATATATATATATAGAGAGAGAGAGAGAGAGAGAGGATATATGTATATAGAGAAGATATAAAGAATAGAGAGAATATAAGTGTATATACTGGGGGTGCCGAAAAAATGTATACATATTTTAAGAGATGGTCAACGTTGCTCAAGCAGTGGTTCACCATAATCAGAAGTGTCTGGACACTGATGGTAACCACTTTGAGCACCTCTTGTAATTGCAGAAGTGAAGCGTGACTTGTAGTCATCTTTTGTTATCGGTATATATTATTACAATTTTAATAGCTTTTTTCATTTCTTAAAATGTATACACAGTTTTTTGGTACCCTCTGTATGTATATATGTGTGTGTGTGTGTGTGTGTGTGTATGGAGAGAGAGACAGAGAGAAATTCTCCCTTATTTATGCATTTTCTATTCAGACCTCCAGTGGACTAAATGAGGCCTTTCCATATTGGGGAGGGCCATTTGCTTTACTGGGTCTACCAAGTCAAATGCTATGCTGATCTTATCCAGAAACACCCTCACAGACACACACAGTGCCTTGCGGGGTGGCCTGCGGGGCCTCTGGTCCTGCTCCCCGCATAAGAACGCAGGATATGGTGAGGCCAAAAAGGAACACCAACAGAGCCATAGGTAGGGGAGTCATACCACTACAGTCTCTCTGGCGGCTGGGTTGGAGACACAGGAAGCAGGATCCACACGATCCGCAATCTGCCATTCACTTCTCTGCCTGCCAACCAACCAACCAATCAACGCAGCCCGTAGTTACATCAGTAGCCAATTAGCTAACCGGTTACAGCTGATGGCCAACCAATCACCATTGATGGTCATTCACTCCCCGAGCCAACACCTCCCCACACGAGGCCGAGAGCCTGGAAACTGCTCTCTGGGACTCTGTCCCCACACTCCGACAATTGTTTAACCATGTATCAGGCATCACATGGCCCAGTCAAGGTGACATAAAATTAACGATCACGCCCTCCTTTTACTTCTACTACTATCCCCTCTGAATTGGTCACCAAATGGGATAGAACGTTTAATACTCAAGGAATAAAATCTACAGCCCCCTCTTTTTAAATTTAAAGGCTAATGAGGCAAACATGTTTTATCTTTCTTTCTAGAAGACAAAAGACCTAAATAATGCTGCTTTTTTGTAGACGTCTTTGGTTACCTTCTCTCTTGGGGAATCATGTTCTGCGTTTCTGGTCCCCCCAGACCTCTGTTCATCACGTGCTCATGGCTGCCTCTGTCTAAGGCTGGGTGTCCAGTGTGGGCCAGAACTCGCCCTCTCTGGATCAGCTGAAGCTGTCAAGTGTGCTGTTCCTGAAACCTTATCATGAATTGCATTCTTTTCCATGGGAAAGAACAAGCGCCTAACAGTTTAGTTATCTTTCGTTATCAACTTTAAAGACTGATTTTTCTCTCTCTAGGTATTTGATCTGTCCACAAGAAAAGAAAACTGAAGCAAAAATGTCATGATTTTCTTACAATCACTCAGCCAATTAATGGTAAATCCAGGCTTCGTAGTACCTCTTTTTTGAAGCCCGAACTCTGGGTATCTGAGGGGTCCCTCCTTACTGGTGTCCCTGCTCCTACTGACAATAATCTATTCTTGGTAACATGACCAGAGTGGTCATTTTATGCATCAATTTAACCACTTCATTCCCCTATGCAAATCCTCCAGTGGCTTCCCATATTACTCTGAATGGAGTCCAAAATCTTCACCATGGTCTACGAGACACTGTGTAATCTGACGCTGCCTTCCTCTTAGATCTCATCTCTACCTCTTTGCCCTCACACACCACACCTGACAACTCCTGCCTTGCTGCCAGTCTATAAACACTCACCAAGACTATGATGCCTTAGGGCTATTGTACCTCCTACCCTAAGAAAATGTTTAGTTTTGAGAACAAGACTTTATTTTAAAGTCATGCATTACATAATTATTTACTATAGTTAAAAACTGAAATAAACCCAACTGTCCAGCAGTAGGATGACAATGGAATATTTATGAGTCATAAAATTTAATGTCATAAAAATATAGAAATAACAATGAATTTACTCGCAGAATGCTCATAATCTAGTGGATGACATAAGTTAATAAACAACTAGTCTAGTGTGATAAATAAAACTACAAAATAATTTACAACATTGGGGTAGAGGACAAGAACTTAAGGAAAGTAGTATAGTATAGCAACATCAAAGTTGGGCTTTAAAGGTTGAATAGGAGTTTGTTGTGCAAATAGGGAAGGAGCACCATCATAACCTCAGAGGAAATAGGAAGTGGAAAGGCCTAAAACTGCATAGTATTTTCAGGGAGCAATGGACACTTCCACTTGCTAGAGCACTGGGTACAAGGAAGGACTGGGAACTGAAGCTTTGCGTGGCTCTCTCTGGGAGGAGCCTCCTAAGGGCTAAAGTCAGTGTCCACAGATGGAGCTGGGCAAAGATTTGACCAGGAGACAGAGGGTGGAAATCTGTTCCAAAACCAGACCACATTATTAATCGGGCATGGGAACCTCTGCGTCCAAGAAAGCCTCAGGCTCGCAAGCTGGCTTCATAAATGCTGGAACATTTGAATTCTAGTTTTCTTTTTTTCTTTTTTTTTCAGTTTCCATATCTCTGCTAAAATTACCTATCTGATCTTCCATGTTGCCTACTTTTTCCATTAGAATCTTTAACATATTTATTATAGGTATTTTAAATTCCCTGATAGTTCCAACATCTTTATCATATCTGAATCTGGTTCTGATGATTGCTTTATCTTTTCTGCCTGCATTTTTTGTTTTTGTTTTTGTTTTTGTTTTTTGTTTTATGTTTTTATGTGCCTGTAACTATTGAAACCCAGATCTGTTAGGTAAGACAATGGGTGCTGAGATTAATATTTTTTTTATGCTTGGAGATGATGTCCTTCTTTCTGCTAAGCCTTTAGTGTGGGGGCTTATATTCATCTGGTCAGGAGTTGGGCTGGTTAGGAAGTTTGTCATTGCTCTGTTTACACACAGCGTGCCACACTATCAAATTCCTCTAACAATATCTTGTGTTTAGGATGGGGGTTAATTTGCCAGGAGGTTTTTCTCAGTGTCTGCTCCCTGTGTGGCTTCAGGTTACTCTGCTTGCCTTGTTTCTCCCCAGAGAGGGTTTGTCTCTTGTAGGTCTCCCAGCTGTAATCCACTGTTATATTTCATTCTGTACTTGTTAGCATGGTGACTGAGGGTCAGGCACCATCTTTTCTGATTAAACTTCAGGTTGGGACAGGCACTGAGTCCTACGGTGTGGCCTTCACAAATGTTCTTGTACTTTCTCCAGATGCGATGAGCCTAGCACTGCTCCAGCCCTTCTACCAATGACTGAGCTGTCTTTTTTCCTGTTCATTGCCCCTAGCTACAATGGCTAGCCACCAGTGCCCTTGGACTATAGTTTTTCTTGTCTACCCTGCTGCAGATTAAGACTTTTGTTCCTTAGAGAAGGTGAGGTAGATGGGTCTGGGTGGGGTTTTGGCAGTGGCTGCTATTCCCTCCCTCAGCCAACTCCATGAGAGGAATTCTCAGGATTCTCCCCATTTCCCCTCTGAGCACTTGGTAGAATTCTGGGAGAAAAACCTGCAAACTGGTATAAGCTCCCTATGTCCGCAGTTCCCAGGAATGTCCCATTCGCACACTAGCCTGAACCAAGTTTTAGCAAGTTGTGAACAACTTTTAGCTGAATCTTTTTACACATTTATGTGACATCAGGTGACATGTGCCCAGGTAAGCAAATGCTCAGATTCTATTTTTTCCTACAGACATCCATCTCTCTCCAGATTTCAGGGTAGTTGTTTGCCCTGTAAACTCAGCTTTCTGGTGGGTTCAAGAAAAGCAATTAATTTTCAGTGTATCTGGATTTTTCTTTTGTAATGGTGAGAGCAACTGTCTTTCTAGCTGTCTACAACTCTGGGCTCAGTTGCTGCTATATTTGATCACTCTTTCCTCAGTATGCCCCAGGGATTTGGTTCAGTAACAAGTGATTCTGTATTCCACACTTGTCTTTTGACAGGACTTCTGTTGGAATTTGTACCTGCCTCCCTCAAATAGTGTACCCCACATGATGGCAGAGTTTTGCAGGATGCTACATGCTGTGACGATCTCATAGACACTGCTGGGGTAGAAAAGTCATGCATTACCAGATTTCTCTGATAATCCGAAATCAGCTCTTAAAATGTCAAACATCCGTTTGATGCTCTGCTGCTCCCATATGAACATTATAATTTTCTTCTGAGGGAGGCTGAGGGCATGGAATTGGCGCTATTCTTTATCCATGTAAAAGGAGGTATTTATTAAACACCTACTAGGCACCTAGGGTAGTTTTAAGCTCTAGGGAGGACTGTGGAACACGGCTCTTGTTCTTAAACTTTTCAACAACAAAAGGCAATTACCAGACGTCTGGTTAGATGAGTTTAAGTGCCCATCACTTTCAGCTGCTATGAAGGTCTCTAAAACTGTCAAGCTTATGAGTAGGGAGACTTTTAGTCCTATAATTGTAGCCAAAGCCAGAGCCCCAGTATTCACCAGCAGTAGCCGGGCTGCCCCTCATTTTCTTCTGAGATACCTCCTGATTTCCTACTTACCAACCCTACCTTTAACATCCTTCACTAGGCATACTTCTGGGCCTTAATTCTATCTCTTTCTCCCAAGACAGAAACCAATATTTGCACCTTTCCAATGATGATCTCTATATATCCAGTTTCATTATTGCTATAATCATTGTTTCTTTTTCAAGCTTTACGAAGTTGCATCATCACCCCAGTGTAGTTGGCTGTCATGAGGTAGCCTTCTACCATCTCAGTGGTATATGAGTATCTGGCATCACTGAAACCCGGGGCGCCCCTTCTCTTGTGTCCCTCTTCCCTATGCCAGCCTTAGAGTAGCAATCGGATTCTTGGGAAGCAAAGCAAGCACAAGGGCTGAGGAGGGAGCCAGAGGTATTGGTGACATAGAAATGAAACACCGTTGTTGAGGGATAGGAAAGGCAATCTCTGGGGACCAGAGACCCTAGGTAGACACTCTGTGACATGAAAACAAAGCCAGAACAGGAAGCGTAATGTGTGGTGAGAGGTATGGGATTTGGAGCCACACCAGTGTGGGTTCTAATCCAGGTTCTACAGGTTAGCCTACTGGGTGACCTAGAGCGAAAGACTCAACCCCTCCGAGCCTCAGCGCAGAGACTCCTATGAGGATTACATGACGGTTTATATAAAGCACCTGGCACATAATCTGGCTCATGAAACGTACTCAACAAATTCAAACAACTCATAATTATAGATGATACTGTAGGTGGGCCTTGGCCACAGTGGAATAAAAAGGGGCCCAGTTCCTAATACAGTGAAGCCACAGTTGGAAAAATAAAATAAAAGATTAGATTTCTGCCTAGCTGGGTACTTAATATAGACTCTGGCTTCACCAAGATGTAGCCCAGATGAGGCATTGCAGTAACCTGGTATTGTCTGTTTCTGGTCTATCCCCTCTGCCAAATGCCGAAGGAAGGAGGGACACTGCCATTTCCTGAAACCTCCTTCCTGTACACCAGCCACCATGCTAGATACTTTGCAACTTTCATTTTTCTTAGTTATCAACTTATCAACTGCTTTTCACTCTACATGTTCCAACCTCCACAACAGTCAATAAAGAGATACAAGCACTGGTGTCATAAATTCCTTTCCAAATACTCAGTCAAGCAAGCAGTCAACACTACTCTCTGAGCATGTGTTAATGTGAGAATCCTGCTGTGTGAATATAGACATCCCCGAAGTGTCCTGTAGATCAGCTCCCAGGACATTCCGCCTTAGGGCATTTCTATTGTGGTCACTCACCAGCATGATAAGGAATCTGAACAAGCTTTCTCAGGTGCAGTATTTATGGTTCAATTTGAAGCAAAAAACAGAGGCAATGGATAAAAACGAATTTCCTACCCTGTCACCCTGATTATATAGCAAATAGCTGTGAACAAGTGTGTACAATATAATTAAAAATATGATAACATTATAAACTAGGATGATGGCTAGTTAGAGAGGAAGACCTATCAAGTGGGAATACGTGTGCATCACTTGAAATATTGCCTCAATTACTTGAAGTCATCAGCTGAGGCTTCTCATCTCAAAAACAATCCTTACAAGTGCAGACTTCAGGTGACAAGCGCTGTTTATTTCTATGTTGGTTCCCTTTTCATCCATTGGTCCATAGGAATTTTCCTTCGCTGACTGCTGAATGAAGAGCTGCAAGACCAGGACAATACTTATTCTTGAACTGTACCTGTCGCGTTCTGACTCCTCAGTGGATCTTAGCACAAGAGCTGAGCCAGAAAAACACCTTTAAATCCATCAGAATAAAACACCCAGTGAAACTCACGCACAAAAGCAAGTGGAGAAAATAAAAGTGTGACTTTTCATTAATAAACACAATTTACCAAGCCATTACAACATTCCGGTTGCAAAGCAGGTCTGACAATCACCAGGTAGTGTGAAAACCTGTGGCTTACTCAGGACCACATAAGAAAGATAAGGGTCTCTCTATTGGCTTTGCTATGGAGTTTCCAGCCCTGACACCTTTCTCTTTAAGAGTGTGTTAACCCTTACAAAATTGATCCTAAGTTACAAAAGAAAAGCTCAACATTTATCTCTAGTTTTGAACCATTCTCCTCAAGCTCCTGAAGCTCCTCCTTGTGTTTAACGTCGGGTTCCTTCCGGCTACAACACTTCCTCTTTCCCTGCTTCCGTCGTGACCTTGACACTCGGCCCTGAGCTCACTTGTCCTTCCTATGATCAGGATTCTTCTCACTCAGCTACTGTTTTTTATTATCTGAAGTAGCTTGAGGAACCACTCCTACCTGATTAATTCAATATCGAGAACTTTCTGTCATTCATTTCTTTCATGTGCAACTTCTCAAAATGTTTGTTTTGCCCTATGTCTGCGAATAAAAACCAGGCACCCACTGCCTACCTAGTTGTGTGTTTTTCTGACATTCCTGTATTATGCCCAAGTCCACCGAGAGCCAACCCAATTTCCTGCTAGTGTCCTGACAGTATGAAAGTTCTGAATTAATACAATAAGTATTTTCACTGTCCTCACCATGACTTACCTGGAATGTTCTTTTTCCTTTCACTCGTTCAAATGTTACCCATACTCCATGTTCCAATTTAAATTTACTACTTCCATGAATCTGCTCTCACTTTTCTCTTTTTCACTAAGCTCTTGTTTTAATTATAGTAAGTAGCAGCAAGATCTAAAATAATAACTTATTGCTTTGTATCTCTCCACAGATTTAGAAGTTCTTGATAACAGAGATTACATCTTATAATGCTTATCCCATTTAGTACTTTTAAAAACAAGACAATAGGCCCCAAATGGAGTCACTTATGCTAAGCCCCATGTCACCAAACCAAGACTTAATTAGTTTTATTCTCCCAGAAATGGAATCCTAACCCAGTCAATCAGGAATCACCTGATTAGTACTAGGTACATAATCTGCCTGGTAGAAGTCTGCCATCCCCTAAAGTAAAGTAACCTTTTAACAACCAACCCACTTTTTGGCCAGATGTAATATCCTTATTCCTGCTCCCTTCTGCCTATAAAAGTCTTTCATTTTGTACAGCTCCTTCCTATCTGCTAGATTGGATGCTGCCCGATTTGAATCAATTTTGCTTAAATAAACTCTTAAATTTTTTAATATGCCTCAATTTATCTTTTAACAGTGCTTAATATCATTGTAGGCCCATTTTAGATAGTCAAATTATTTTGGTTGATTGAACCAGGAAGAATATTTGGATGAATATTTGGAGGCCATGTAAAAAGAACTTTCCAGGAATAAATATTAATCCAAAAGAAAAAAAAATGAATCTATCTCTTAATTAGGGTCCATTCTAGGGGCCACCGAGAAGGAATATTTAACTAACATGTTAGCTAACACTTAGCTTTGGACTGAAGCCTGAAGTATTTACCATTGGATGAAAGAGGAAATGATTGATATGGCAGAGTCAGGCAGAGTAGATAAAAAGAATAATAGTTAACACTCCATACATGATACACACCAGGCACAGTTCCAGACACTCACATGTATTAACTGGTTTAATTTTCACCACAACAGTCTAAGGTTTAGTATTCCATATTTAAGATAAGACAACTGAGGCACTGAGGTTAGACAATTTGCCTAATGTCATACAGCTACTAAGTGGCTACATTTCTTCTCAGCATTAACATAACTGGTGCCCTAGAAAAGAGAACTAAACAAAAGAACATAAAATATATATGAAGGAATAACTCAAGAAAAACTGTGAGAAATAAAAGATGTAAATTTATTTATTAAAATTACATACTGTACCCCTGGAAAAACTTGATATAGAATCAATAAAACTAAGAAAATAAAGTTACTGGGCTTCAAAGATAAAGAAAGAAGGTAAAAGTAAAGACAAGTAAAAAACACCAAATTTATTTTAAAAAATTAGAAAACCATCTGTCTTTCTACAATTCTATATCAACATTCATTAGAAAACACTTGAGTAATACCAACAGAGTATAATTTAAGAATTTCATATCCAGCCAAACTCTCACTCAAGTATTACAAATAGAAACACCTTTGGGCCTACACATGCTTAGGTAATATATTCTCCATGAGCTGTTCTTGAATAAGATACCAAACAATAAACTTCCGCCAAGAAATGAGTAATAATGAAATGTTGGCAAAAAAAAAAAAAACAAAACACACAGAAAAAAACACAACACACACACACACAAAACTGGAGTTAAGCATTGAATTCAATTTACTGCAGATCTAATTATAAAGCAACCAAAAATGTTATAAACTATGACAACTTATATAATTATATAATTAAGCAAAACATTATATAAATATATAATTAAGCAAAAATAAAAACAAAAAAGGAGAAATAACTTGAAAGTTATTATCGGTACCTTGGTTTCTTTATCTTTTATGATTGGGGATCAAAAGATATTTTTTAAAACTGATCAATTAAGAATGTCCTAATTTAAAAAGAATTTATTGAATTTATTGAGTTGACATGGGTTAGTAAAATTATATAGGTTTCAGGTGTACAATTCTATAATACATCATCCTTATATTGCATTGTTTGCTCACCACCCAGAGTCAGTTCTCCTTCCATCACCATATATTTGCCCCCCTTTACCCTCTTCTACCACTCTACACCTCTCTTACCCTCTAGTAACCACTAAACTGTTATTGAGTCTATGATTTTTGTTTGTTTGTTTGTCTTGTTCGTTTGTTACTTTTATATCCCACATATGAGTGAAGTCATACAGTTCTCTACTTTTTCTGTCTGACTTATTTTGCTTAGTATGATAATCTCAAGATCTATCCATGTTGTCACAAATGGCAGTATTTCATCTTTTCTTATGGCCAAGTAATATTCCATTGCCTATATGTACCACATCTTCCTTACCCAATCATTTATCAAAGGACACTTTGGTTGTTTCTATGTCTTGGCCACCACGAGTAATGCTGCAATGAACATAGCAGTACATATTGTGTTTCCCCAAAAATAAGACCTAGCTGAACAATCAGCTCTAATGCGTCTTTTGGAGCAAAAACTAATATAAGACCCGGTATTATATTATATTATATTATATTATATTATATTATATTATATTATATTATATTATATTATATTATTATATTATATTATATTATATTATATTATATTATATTATATTATATTATATTATATTATATTATATTAAAGACCCAGCCTTATAGTATAGTAAAATAAGACCGGGTCTTACATTAATTTTTGTTCCAAAAGATGCATTAGAGCTGATTGTCCCGCTAGGTCTTATTTTCAGGGAAACACGGCATATCTTTACAGATAAATGTTTTCCAATTTTTTGGGTAGATACCCAGGAGAGGGATTGCTGGGTTGTATGAGAATTCTATTCTTAATTTTTTGAGACAACTCCATACTATTTTCCATAGTGGCTGTACCAATTTACATTCCCACCAGCAGTGTATGAAGGTTCCTTTTTCTCCACAACTTTTCCAACACTTGTTATTACTTGTGTTGTTGATAATAGACATTCTAACACGTGATAGGTGGTATCTCATTATGGTTTTGATTTTCATTTCCCTAATTGCTAGTGAAGTTGAGCATTTTTTCATATATCTGTTGGCCATTTGTATGTCTTCTTGGGAAAAGTGTCTGTTCAGGTCCTCTGCCCATTTTTTAATTGGATAGTTTGTTTTTTGTTGTTGTTGAGTTGTATGAGTTCTTTATGTATTTTGGATATTAATCCCTTATCAGAGGTGTTGTTTGCAAATATCTTCTCTCATTCAGTTGGTTGCCTCTTTCTCTCTCTCTCTCTCTCTCTCTCTCTCTCTCTCTCTCTTATTCTTCTACTTGTATCAGTCTCTTTTTATTTTTATTTTTTGGTAATCTTTTCCAGAGTTAACTACTTCCATTTGCAGGTGATGAAATGTCTAAGGAATCCACTTGTTGGCTGTGAGCATGGTCTTTCCCTTTACTTCAACTCTAAATTAAGACTTTTGATCCTGTTTTTTTATATTCCAGTCCCAGAAGTAGTTTTCACTGTAGAAGTTACCTGAAGTCAGTCTTACGCTTTGTAGTAGTGGACTACAACCAGGCTCTAGCTTCTCCAGGAAGTCTACACAGGATGGACTTAAATATGTATTAAACTAAGAGGCATTCTCTCAAATGAGTTTAAATGAATTTTATTTTTAGACAATCTACATGACATGATTTTCTTAAAAATAATGCCTCTGCTCCAAATAATTCCAGGTCAACATAAATGAAGATTTCAAGGTAACAACAGTCTCATTTGTCCTAGACCGGGTGTGTGGAAGAAAAGTAGCAACCAGTTAGGATGAAGACAGGTGATGGATCCCAATGGCCAACTCTGTTAACACTTTTCCAGTTTGAAACCATCCTTAAAGAAAATTATTCATAGGGTCACACCATCCTCACAGTCGTCCAGCAGAGCAACCGTGCCATCTGGATTCATGTTTTCACCGATAAAGAACTGGCAGTTTTTGAAATTAGCAGGGATGTACTTGATTTGTTCTGCGCCCTGTCATAAAAGGTGTTACTCTTTCTGGTCTCTGTTCTTCAGGTTTCCCTTTGATTTCATGTAATCTTTGATGCACTTCTTGCAGGCTTCTTTTGTGAAGCTGGCTTCTGCAAATGATGGTTCATGAAAATACCAACACCAGTGATTACTGTGTTTTTGGTACCTTTACCCTTGGGGCCTTCAGCGTAGGTATTTCCAACAATGAGGGAGTCATCAATGTTACCCTCTGTTCTACAGACCATTTTCCACTCCCCCTCCAGACACAGCTCGTCAGAGAACATCTCATGATGGCTGATGCAGTCCTGGCAGATGATCACAATGGTGGCTGGAAGGAGACAATAGTGGCGTTGGCTTAGCAGGAGCTGGGAGTGAGCAGACGCAGTCAGAGCAGTGCTAGGTCCTCAGGCGGAGGGAGGAGTGGGCAGAAGAAAGGGTTGCCTCTTTCAGTTGTCGATGGTTTCTTTTGCTGTACAGACGCTTTTTAGTTTGATATAGCCCCATTTACTTATTTTTGCTTTACTTTCCTTGTTTTAATTTACAACAAATTTATAACAAAGTCAGAAAATAAAAATCAAATTCTATATCTGCCCTTTTAGGTTAAGCTAATGGTTGTTTTTTTTATTTGTTTGTTTTTGTTTTTGTTTTGTTTTGTTTTTTTCAGTACTTTCCTGTTAGGATAAAGGAAGATGTATTTAGATGAAGTCCAAATGAAATTATATCTGAATATGTGATACAGAAGACAAATGTAGAGATGAACTTGTACCATCCATTTCAATGGAGTTCTGGGGGCACTTCTTACTGATTCTGATTGAAGCTGGAAGGAGGAAGTAGAAATCCCCTCACATTTAAAGATACGGGCTGAGGGAGAGGTAGGAGACATGGTGCAGGTCTCAGACAAGGGGAAAAAGAAACTAAAGATGGAGGTGTAGCAAAACGATGAATGGAAAAAAGCTTTACAGAAATTTAAATAGAATATGAGCAACTGAAAGAGCTTTATACACAATTTTAGTACAGTTTAGGGTTTAGTAACTTTGCACCATTGCTTACAACTTCCCCTCCAGTGCAGAGAGCTACCCAATCACCTTCCAGTGATGTTCTACCTATGCTTCCTGGTCCGATTTGATAGCATCCCCTCTAAGACGCTTCACCAGCTTGACTGCAAGTAACATCTGGACTGCCTCTGTATGCTTATGTCTGTGCTCCTGTCTCTATCCTGCCCAAACTCAAGGAGCCTTTACTTTAAACCGTCTCTTGACAATATATTCTAATCCTTAACCCTGTACAAGTATTCATGTGCTCCAACAGCCCTGCAACTGGTTTTGAAGAAAGAGATACGGAGTATCCACTGTGGGGAACGAGAGAGGTAGCTGAACAGACATTGAGAAAGTTGTGGGGTGATATTCACAACTCAGCTGAGGTTAAAAGCAATGCATTTTAGACATTGACAGGTGTGGTTGTGTGTAACAGACGTCTGCACTTGACTGTAGCAGGCTGTAGTATCCTACCTACCTGGCGAATTCTGGCTCTCTCACTTCCTAGCTCAATGGACATTTGAGCAAATCATCTCATCTCCCTATTCTCTCTAAAATGGGGTTTTTAATAAATGTGCTGAAGTCTTTTCATGCTGAAATACAAATTCTCCTTTGACCTTGAGTTTCTCTCCAGTCCAATCTCACTCCTTCTTTCTCTAGAGTCCAGTTTTTGAAATAGCACTTTATACTTTCTGCTTTCATTTCTTTCTCTTATTTACTCGAAACCCCTACAAGCTAAGGTCACTAGTAGTCAGCTCAGATGCCACCTTTTCAGCAAGACCTTTCCTAATCCCTCAATTTATAATCCCAACCTGCTCCAATTCAAAACAGCACTCTGCTTCACTCCTGGGCGCTCTCACCCCCTCTCCTGATTCGTTTGTCTCCATAGCACTCATCAGCTTCTAACACACCATGCAATTCACTTTTCTATTCCGTCATTTGCATCCTCTGATGAGAAGACAAACTCCATGAGGGGTGGGACTTTTGTCTATTTGGCCAGTGCCAACATCTTCGATGTTAATAAATATTTGCCCAATCAATAAATGAGTATGTGCTATTCAGTTCTTCACTTATTGAACCCAAGACACTAGAATCTGGTTTTGATTCCTTTATTTTCTTACTGTGTTTCCCTGAAAATAAGACTGGGTCTTATATTAAGTTTTGCTCCAAAAGACGCATTAGGGCTTATGTTCCGGGGATGTCCTCCTGAAAAATCATGCTAGGGCTTCTTTTCCAGTTAGGTCTTATTTTTGGGGAAACACGGTATCACTCTCTCACCCCTTAGCTTCTCTGACAGCCTGTCTCAGCTTGTCATCAGCACTTCGATGACCACTTGCTCACAATCCAGGTTGTCCTTTCCTTCACCCATGTGCTAGGGATCAAGATACTCCCAGGGTTCCATATCTGATCTTTTTCTCTTCTCTTTCTTTTGCTAACCCAGAGATATGTGAGGGACTGACTGTTCTGGGAGCTTTATATGCATTAACTCATATACTCCTCAACCTGAGAATTATGTATTTACCATCAATATCTCATTTTATAGATGAGAAAACTGAAGCACAGAGAGGTTAATATCTTGCCCAAGGCCATGACTCAAGTACGTGATAGAACAAAGATCATTCTTAGGCACTGTGTGTTCAGAGACCTTGCCGCTCTTAAGCATTTGGTAATGCTCACCCTGCAGATATGCTCTGAATGCTTCCACTGCTATATCTCCCAGTTTGAACTGACTCCCCTGATCTCCAGACCATATGATGATCTCACCACACCCAGAGATACCTGGAACTCAATATAGTAAATGCTGAACTCGTCATCTTTCCCCCAAACCAGATCCTATGCCCCCATCTTTATCAATAGCAACTCCATCCATGCATCCATGCAGCAGTCAAAACGGTAGATTTAATGTTGATTGTAATATGACCCCTTCTCACTGACGAGCTCCTCCATTCTTCAAACCCTCTAACTGTTCACTAATTTCAATCCTATCCCCCCCTGAAGTCATTCTATACACAGACGTGAAAGTGAAATTTTTAAAAATTCCCATGTGATCACCCTCTTCCAGTGACCCTCCTTTATCAAACTCCTTAGTCCAGCACTCAGGGCCTTTTGTGATCTGGATCCTGTTTCCCACCACCTCTCTGCCTGTCTTTCAACCCCAAAGGGCTGCCTCTCCCACAATTGGGAGCAGGACAAACTCGCTCCTTTTATTTGGACATACTTGAGATTGAATTTTCTTGTTCACCTCTGGATCTCTAGAAACCAGCCTGACACACAGCAGATGTTTATTCAGTAAGTGAATGGCGACCTCTTCAGCAACTGCTCTGCTTCCCATTCCCCCCACTCCTGTGAATTACCTACATGGGTGATCCCCGTTTACCTTTCACCACTTAGTTACCCTCTCCAGGAAGCTTCTCTAACTCTCTCTCTCCCAGCCTGGGCTAGATACCCCATTTTGTTCTCCCATAGCCCTCAACATAATTTTACTGCAGAGCTCACCATGGGAGTGGTAATTGCTAGCTTGCTTTTCTGCCATCCACTCACACCCCGAATCCCCAGATCAGTGATATGAATTTTGCTCTGTGTAGGACTGGTGAGCCTTACAACTGACAATGAGAACCTTACAAGGGGAACTTGCAACTGACACAATGAAGAGTTTCCTATATTATGAAACATGTTCATAAGAAGTTGTATTTTTGAACAGGGCTATTTTCACAAGGACGCTTGGGGGAAACGTCTTTCATCCGTCAGGAACAGCTTTGACCTTGCAACTTGTTAATGAACCCTGTGACTGCTGAAGCCGATCAGGTTCTCCTTCCCATGGGCTGCCGAGAACACTGAGAGCCATTGTAGCACATGTGCACAGTCTATTGTCACCGGGCTTTCTTCTAAAAGACCCTAACGTTTCTCAATACTTAGCCCATGTCACAAGCTACGCTTGTTCACAGGAATTGAATAGGATTCCAGACTGCACCATGAGGACGGCCAAGCTCCAAGACCAAGGTGCCGAGCACAAAAACCAAGACGGAGATGTGGCACCAGACGCAAAATGTGCCGTGTGCAAAATGGGCTGTGCACAAAAGGGCCAGGTGCAACAGAAGAATAATTGTGCATGCCTCGAAGAATTTAATCACTCCACACCATGGCGTGTAAATATAGAAAGCTCCTTTCCAGTTGGGGAGAAGGTGTGTTTAGAGCATGAGCTCATGCTTCTCAATTCTTTGATCAAAGAATAAAGTTTCTGCTTTGCTTTACCAAACTCAGTCTCATTCTACTGGCGAAAAAGGCACAGGGCAGAAGGATCTTGGTTTAGGTCCCCAACCTGGAAAAGTAGGTAACAGTGTAGTTTGACCTCACTGTTATAACAGCTATCTTAGCTGAAGTTTATTGAATCCTTTCTTTAACATTATAATAATAATGACAAACATTTGTCGAGTATTTACAATGCATCAGACTTCGTGTTAAGTAATTTAGGCTTGTGTAATATTTAAAATAACCCACTCAGTTAAGTGTTTTAGTAGTGAGAAATTGCAGGTTACAAACTCAGCTGCACACCAGACACATTCCTTGTTACTATGTCTTCTCTGCTTCCCCAGGACTGTGTCTCCATTGTGAGGGGCTTAGTTGGTACCAAAGCTTAGCAGACAGCCTGGGATGGGGGTGGGGCCTCTGCTCCTGTGTGATTTCATCTGTCCCCAGTGGTATCCCATTAAGGAGTCTTCATTTCTGTGTTATCTTCAGTCACCGACCCACACACAAGCCTGTGTCAAGCCAGTGTGCATAAGCTCCCGTTCTCCCAAGTCTACCTTTGATCTTGGCATCTCCTCAGGGTTTACCAAGGGTGGGTCAGGTCCCTTTGTTTCCAGTCTCCCTGATCTGTACATGTTTTTTCATTGCCTGCCACGAAAAGCTCAACTAGAGAGAGGGCAGGCATGGGGATCGATCTCAAGGACTCTAATCTCTGTCTCCTCTTCCCTTCTGTCCTTCTCTGCCCTCTTCCTAGCAGGATATTTCAGGCTTTATTTGGAGGAGAGGGAGAGTCTGACCATGAATACTCATCATTTGATGCATCTGGTCCTCCCAGCCTGGGCTTTTGAGATTCAAAAGCCAATAATTGACTGTTGATATTTGCTGTGACATCCCTTCTCAGAGGAAATAAGAAGGATATTCTAGCTGACTCTGTGGGGGTGGGGTGGGGGGTTCTCCAAGACCATCTCCAGGCTCAGTGATTTGCTAAGAATACTGATAGTACTCAGCGTATAGTCATACTTATGGCTACGATTTATTATAATGAAAGGATACATACAACACAAAAAGGTGAATGGGACAAAGCCCAAGGAAATCAGGAGCCAACTTCCAATGGTTCTGTCCCACTAGAGTCACACAGGATGTGCTTAACCCCTGTAACAACATGTTGGGACAACACGTGAAGTGTTATCTACCAGAGTAGCTCTTTAGGGACTCAATGCTCAAAGTGTTTTGGGGATTGGTCATATAGGCATTTTCTGCCTCAAACATTCCACAATCCCAGACTCCCAGACAGAGAGCAGACATTCAGCATAAACCACATTGTTTGTACAATCAGTGCAGGAACAGTGAACCACTCTTCAGTTAGAGTGGTGGGAACCTCCCCAAATCCAAGTCACCAGATGACAGCCGAGGACGAGCCTTAAGCAGAGCATAGCAGTTAGGCCTTCTATATTAACTCTTTCCTGGGCACTAAGTGGGGAAGGAGCAGGAGTCCAGGAAAATGTAAGTTCGATGGTGGTGGTGGGAGGTGGGTAGGGCAGGAGGAAGGCCAGGGGACACCCTTCACTTAGTACTTCAAAATATTATGCTGCCACAGACTTGTTGCTCCCAGTTTATATGTGTAGAAGCAAACAGAAACAATGGAATACTACTTGGCCATAAGAAAAGATGAAATAGTGCCATTTGCAACAAAATGGATGGATCTTGAGATTATCACGCTAAGTGAAATAAGTCAGACAGAAAAAGTCAAGAACCATATGACTTCACTCATATGTGGGATATAAAACTGAAGGCAACAAAGGAACACGACAAAGAAACAAAAACACATCGACACAGACAACAGTTTAGTGGTTACCAGAGTGTGGGGAGGGGTGGGGAAGATGGTGGAAGAGGGAAAAGGGAGTCAAATATATGGTGATGTGTTATAGAAATGTGTACTTGAAAACTATATAATTTTACTAACCAATGTCACCTCACTAAAAAAGAAAAAAGAGAAAAAGGCAGTAAAGCTTAGATTTAAATATTGGCCTGTCTGATTCCAAAGTCCATATTCCTATTTCTCACCGTTCCTTCCTCCGTTTCATGTCCCTCACCTGACTTTACCCTTATGTTCCATCCTGCATTAACTTTATTGTCTTGCAATGTAATCATTCTTTTAAATTAGCTTCCATTTTGCTTGTAGAAAATGCACTAAATTACTTGACTATTCCCTTTCGTCTTTCCCCCCACCCAAGCACCTCGCGTGAGCTCCTTGAAGGTAGAAGTCGTCATCCTGCTCATCCTCATAACCTAAATAAATGAATGCTAGCATTTGTGAAATGAGAGCATTCAAGATCAGAAACACAGTGCACCTGAAAACACTGACATGGAGAAACTTACGTGGGTGTCTTCAAGGCCTAGTGACATCTGATAATGCCAACTTCTCCATCCGACCTGCTTCCAGTTTAGTCTCTTCAACCCCAGTCCATCTTCCCACATGTGTGGAGCCCAGCAAGATTGACAGCAGGTCACCCATTTACTTGAGAGACCCGTTTTCCTTAAATGAGAGAACCCTTCCAAACTTAACAGCATTGGCAGCTGGCTGCCAGGATAGGGCTAAAGAGAAAGGAACCAGATAATGAAGCAAGAGTTACTAAAAGGCTCCTACAAATAGTGAGCTGCCAGTGACTGTTCCCCTGGCTTGACCTGGCAGGCTCTGCCCTCTGGCATCCTCTGTTCACACAGTGCACTTCCAAGGGGCCATCACCAGTCTATATATCAGAACCTGTGTCACACATTTGCATACACATAACATGCAGGGGCCCTGATTTCTCAACAAAGTGAAACCAGGAGCAAAAGTTTACCTTCACAAATGGTAGGCAGTCACACACAACGACATGTTTCCTGAGGAATATGTAATCAGTAGATTTAAAGGAAACATCAGTAATGTATGTAGCATGCACCCAGGAGAGGGAGCAAATTGTTGGCTGGAGAATTTTGTTTTTAATTAAACAGGTAATGTATGCTGCATTTAGTCCTATAAATGAAAATGTATTCACCACAGAGGCATGGATCTTATTAGGCCCTTCTGTACATAAACTGTATGGGTGATTACCACTGATTACTGTACTATTAGAGACCTGTGCGTGGAGTGGCTTGACTGTAGCGTGCCTGGCTCTTGAAAGGGCTCCCATGTGCTTTGCCTGAATTGTGGGGAATCAGCAGGGCTTCAGATTGCCTGGCAAATTCAATTGTGGCAAACCCTTTGAGGAGAAGGGGGATGCAAATGTACACTGTGGAATGGAGGCTTTCTTTATGCAAGCCAGAGAAAGGGAAAAGAGATCTGTGTGGAAGAAAGTGGTGCCAAGTAGTCCTCACAAGCCTCCTGTCTTCAGCACAGAACCTGGGTGCAGACCCACCCTGGCAGGTACCTGCCCATATCACTGAATGATGCCATCTCAGTGGACTCAGACTGTGATGACTTTTATTTTGTATTATTCATACAAATCACACCTGCAGCGTAAGACGTTCACGCTAGACATTTTGGTCTCACTTTGGAAATCAGGAATGGAGGTGGACCAGTGGGCTTTCCCCACCATGCCTCTCCTTTCTGACCTATGGAGGAGCCCTGCAAGCTGCCTCTGACCGCAGTGCATTCTCCCAACTCACTCACTCTTTGCTCTTCCTCCATCATGGATTCTGACTCTCCAGCTCTTACATGTCCTTCCATCAAAAACAACCATGTTACACAAGAGGCCACATATTTATGTGAAATACCCAGAAGAGGCAAATCCATAGTGTCTTAGTCAGCTCAGGCTGCTATAAAGAATATCATAGAGTGGGCAGCTTAAACAACACACACTCATGTCTCACAGTTCTGGAGGCTGGGGAATCCAAGATCAAGGTGCCAGCAAATTCAGCGTCTGGTGAGAACCCACATCCTGGCTTGTAGATAGCTGACTTCTCACCTCACCTTCATGATCTCATCTAAGCTTAATTACATCCCAAAGGGCCTCACCTCCTAATTCTATTCCATTGGAGGTTAGGATTTCAACATATGATTTTTTTTGGGGGGACGGGGTACAAAAAAGCAGTTTACAACACATAGAGACAGAAAACAAATTAGTTGTTTCTAAGAGGTGGGGGAAGGGAGAAATGGAGAGTGACTCCTTAATGGGTAAAGGGTTTCCTTCTGGTAGTGAACATGTTTTGGAACTAGTTAGAGACAATCCTTGTACAACATTGTGAGTGTGCTTAATGCCATTGAATTGTATACTTTCAAATGGTTACAAGAGTACAGTTTGTTCTGTGTATTTTACCACCATCATCACCACTACGACAAAAACACTTGTCCTAATATGGGATTAGTTTACATGACAAAAAACAGGTAGGATTTGGCTGTAAATGGTTAATACTACCATGCTTTTAATCAAGTTTGTCAAAGTCTAAAGGCAAAGGAACAACTACTGGGAATTTTACAGACTGAAAACAGGCCTTACATTAGATAGTCCTGAGTATCTCCTGTCTTTGCCCTTCAATTACACCACTGTCATTCTACCAGCGTGGAAGTTCCACTATTTGGTTTAACATAAATAGTGTGAGAAGTTTCTCTCTCTTTCTCTCTCTCTCTTAGGTTTCTGAATTGGTAAGAAAGGCATTTTTATTGAAAATCGCTGCTGGTTAATTCAGCAAACACAGACTCTTAACAGGCCCTATTCTTTTCTTCTGAATTACCACATCCAGGGTCTGTTTCCAGCCAGCCGACAACACCTGCTCTGTCTCCCTTTGATTGAAATGTATCCCTTCTACCCAACCACCTACTCCATTCTCTCTCTTCCCGGTGTCATTCCTACCCAAACAACCCCATCCCTACCTTCACCTCCCTTCCGATTTGAGCATAATTCTCAAATCGTTAAAAACATAACTTTTGTACAAAAGATAATGAATACATGTCAGAGTTTACTTAACTCTTTACTGAGAAAACCAGCAGAATGACAGGACTGATTTTACGGAATATGAGAAACTTGGATTTATAACAATCCATGGGGAAAATAAGGCTAAAGGAAGACTGTCAAGTTAGGTACCAATCTAGTCGATGTACTACTGGACAATTAAACTGGTGAAGTTATCTTATTTACCAAGCAGAAAAAGAAAAACCATCACACCTTACCAATTTCTACAAATTTGCCTCTAACTTTACAGGATGGTACAGTCTGGGTCTGGGTCTGGGCTTTCCCAAGGAGAGGAAACATTCCTCCTGTGAACAGTGGCTTCCGCCTGTTCAGGATCTTCACTTCTTGACGGCACGCCCAGTGGGTTTTGGACTTAGCCAAGTCAATTCTTTGAAATACATACATACATACATACATACATAAATATCTTTCCTACTTGTTATTTTTCTCTGGTTGAATCCTAACTAATACATTCTTTTTTCTGATGTAAATCCATTGTTCTGCTGAGAGCCAACTCCTGTCTTCACAAAGTAGAACTAAGTATCTTCCAAGAAATAGGTACTCTTTACATGTCTGATGGCTCACACGCCCTCCAGAAAATATGCTCTGTTACCCAATTTCAGCAGGTGGTTCACCTGGTCCTTAATACACAAAGGATGACTGAATAAGAAATGGACTTACATTGTCTAGAGGAAAGAACAATGACTCTTACGTTCTCCAACAAGAGGAGCAATTGACAAACTTTAGTCAGGTTCCCTGAAGCCCTCTTCTTGACCAGGCGTAACCCTTGGCCTGTTGAGCCCAGTTTTAGTAAAGAGTTCTGCTCAGCCAGTTTTTTGGGCATCTCCCACCCTTGATATCCAATCACGTTCCTCTTCCTCCACCCTTGATCTCTAATCAAGTTCTCCTCCCCACCGTCCCCAGCCCTTGATACCTAAGCAAATTCCTCTCAGTAATTTTCTGTCTGCTCCCTCACCCATTCTGTTGTCTATACATCCCCATTGTCCCTGTTGTATTTGCAGTCGAATTCAATCTTTCTCCTCATTGAAATAATTTTAAATAAAGTCTTCCTTGTCACTTTAAACTATTGTCAGAATCTTTTTTCTTTAACAGTACTCAAAATACCTTCCCTTGCCTGTCTTCATTAAGTTCCCTATATGTGCCCATCAGAGCAAGAGGTGTGACTTGCTCTGGTATCATTACCCTGCTGGAAGAAGAGGGTACATTCCTTAATCATGACAATACCAATATGTGTTGAATGTTCACTTTTGTCAAGATCTGCCCTAAGTACTTTACAAGGATTATCTCCTTGCCCAATCCTTCTGCCCAGGTTTTTAGTGGTCCCTGCCTACAATTTATACCATGAGCTCAATATCCTCATTTGGTTGTCTATTGATACTGATATTCAGGAAATTCACCACAATTTCTTGCTGCCATTGTCAGCAAAGTGAATATCCATGTCCGTGATGCTGTAGTACTTGGACTTCCTCAACTTGAAGTGGGTCCAGTTTGTCTTTGGTCCCTTCAGCCATACCAGCAGTCTTCCCAGAATCTCAAGCCTTCAGGATCTCATTACTGTTAAAATCTGACTAAAGGATCTGTTACATATCTGCATTTATGTAAGTGTTAATCTCAACTCCAGAAGTTTGCATTTGAAACCACCTCTCTTGTTGAGGGTGTTAAGGCTTGGTTTCCTTCTTTAGGATTTCCAAATACCAGATGAGACATTTAGGGGAGTTATTGATTAAGAGTTAGGAGAGGAAGGGTTGGCCAGGGCATTTGAAAACCCACTCCATACTGAAAGCCTGATCTCCCAAGGCTGATGTCCCTGAAGAACATAGAAGTCATAACTGGACAAGCTGAGAGGTGAACACATTTGGAAATAGGGAGAGTCACTGTGTACTGTGCAGAAGTGGTTAGGTATGAACGAGAATGGATTTATGTTTAAACGTTTACCCCTAGAACTCTCCTGATGTCATGCCCTTGATCCATGACATTAGCCTGAGCCCAGCTGACTTGAAAAAATAAATGGAGTCAGAGAAGCAAGAGGCTTTCAGAAGGTCTCTGGGAAAATGGCCATGGGGACACCCAGGGTCCCGACAGTGATGACTGCAGCCAAGGGCTAAGAGGAGACCTCAAGCTCCACACACCACCACTTGGTAGAGAGACTATCTGTACAGCAAGCAGAAGGTCAAACCGGAAATACAATTTAAACCCACACGGATAAGTGCTATCAACAGCAGTGCCTCTTGCTCAGCAGACAGAGCTCCAGGCCCTGCATTTTTAAAGAGCTCAGTAAAGAGTCCACGATGATGATCGAGCACTGGCCAGCGGGTCCGCCCAGAGAGCTTTGCTTCTGGGGGTTAGAGTGGCTCCCAGCAGTACAACGATAGCCGTGCAGCCTGTTTTCTAACAAAGGCTTCTGAGGAGGAGAGTGAGCCAGGTGGTCCTGTCCAACTCACTTAGCCCAGGTGGAATAGGCGCCGGTAATGTCACGTTTCCGTAATTAACCATTCACGGCTGCCTTCCATAAACTAAAGCTGCACTTTCCCAAGACTATCCAAGGTGACACAGACTCCTCTTCTACAGGCATTAATTAGGAACATCTCGTTCCCTGTGGCAGGGGTGGAGCACATCTTTCCAACTGTAGTGTGTATTTATTTAGAGCTATTACCACATAATATTTACAAGATACTTAACATACATTAATTACCCTGTAATGAACTCTATGGCTATAATATCAATGTTCTGTCAGGACTGTAAAATGCCCCCCCCCCCCCACACACACACTTTTTTATCACCTTGGGGGGAAAAAAGAAAAATTAAAATTAATTGCATGCCCATTAAATGCTTATTTTTAATAGAAAACTTGCAAATGATGTGAAAATGCTAAACAGGGTACACAGTAAATCAAAAGCAGATAACACACACTTCTAGACACACTCTACTGTTTTTATGAGCATGTTTTACAATCCATTCATTATGCTGTCTGTCCTTTTGAAAGCCGGTTATTATATCGCTCATACAAAGAAACATGTGAATGGCTGTGCAACAAGCCATGAAAATCAGGACAAAACTGAACATTTCTGCTGCTATTTGAATCCGCCTCCCTCAAATCTCTGCCTGGAGAATTCTTACAGGAGGCCCATCCCTGTAACACCCACACAAAGCTTTATATAAGAGAGAGAAAGGGGAAGATTTGCCATTTAGTAGCTCATGATTCAAGATGGTGGTTATCCAAAGAATGGTCAGCAGTCATCCTATTTCTTCAGGAGACAACATTTTCTCTGGAGGCAAATAAATGAGTTAAGGAGATCAGGGTTGTACCGCATAATCTGCCTCCCTGAATCCCAGGTGACCTCTGACATATTCTTTCCCAAATGTAGGCCACCTTTACATTACCCAGGGCAAACCACCATCCACACTGTCTTTCAATCATGCGACCATCCTAACTCACAAAACAGACTGTAACTGATTTAGTTTTCAGCAAAATCTTCCTAACTTGAGCCAAAACCTTGTCTCATGATAACTTTCATTCATTTGTTCTAACATTGACCTCTGTGTTCAAGATAGTCATAAAAGACTTCCCTCTCTCTTTTACTTGACCACTTTTTAAGCATTTGGTAACAGGCATCCAATGTCTGAAAGACTTCAACTTATTGGTATGTGAAGAACGTCTTTACCTTGTCAGAGGTCATGAACCAAGCAGGCAGGTTTATTTAGAAGTTCACCTATGAATAAATACAGAAATGCTATGTTCCAGACTAGGGTTGTCGTGCGGGGCAACCTGAGGGGTCTCTAGTCCCGCTCCCCACATAAGAACTCAGGACATGGGAGGCCAAAAAGGAACACCCACAGAGCCATAGGTAGGGGAGTCATACCACTATATTCTCGCTGGCAGCTGGGTTGGAGACACAGGAAGCAGGAGCCACACTGTTCACAACCCTCACTGCGCCGCTTGCAGGCTCAGCCACCATCTTCTTGCTAGCCCCAATTTTTTGCTAGCAAAGCCACAGCAGTTATATTAGTGGCCAATGGCTCACTGGTTACAGCTGACAGCCAACTAGCCACAGCTGATGGCCATCCAATCACAGTTGATGGCTATTTACTACCCGAGCCAGCACCTTTCCACGTGAGGCCGAGCGCCTGGAAACTGCACTTCTGGCTCTGTCCCCACAAGGGTCTTCCATGGTTTTCCATACCAGCCCTGGTTTGCTAAGAGTCCTCCTACCCACCCGTAAGATGGAATTGTCTGTCCCCCTTCCAGGCCAAAAGGAACTTCAGGTTCTCAATTTCACTTTCAGTGGTAATCACCTGCCTGGAGTCTATCCCAGTGCATTTGTGCGTTTCCTAATTACAGCTTCCAGTTTTATGATAAATTCAGGGAGATTCTTTCATAGAGCTTGCACCTCATGACAAGCACGCAATAAAAGTATTAAATGAACATCTTATTCCAAGAGGAGGATTATAGACAAGAGGACTAGTTGACACGAATACATGCTGGAAATGATCCAGACAAGAGGAAAATTGAATACATTTACTAGATAATGCCCAAGCATTGCTTATTTTATGCTACTGTAAAATGTGAAAATTATATATTGAATTGTCTCTTACACAAAAAAATACCGTGGCATAATATTGACATCCCTTTGGGTTGTATTTCTCGAAGCATGAAATTGAGAGTGTTCATTTAACAAATATATATTGACATCAACTCTGTGCCAGATACTGTGCTAGATGCTGGGGATGGGACAGCTGTTAACACTGCCCCAGAGGTATTCCTAAAGGATAGCCAAGCTCCTTCTGATTTGCCAAGAAACCACAGAGGAGAGAATAACCAACTCAACCTGGCTTCATTGAGGAAACCTTCACAGAAGCAATGATAAGCTAGCACAGTATGAAGCGGCAAAAATGATTTATGGGGTAGAAAAGGGTAGAGGAGACATTCTATGCAGAAAAAGCAACTAGTCAAGGCCAGTAGAGTGAAAGAACATGGCAAATTCCGCAGCAATGTTCGTTCATGGAGATTGAAATTTAGGGGCATGTGAACGAGAAGAGAAATATAAGGCTAACAAAGTAGTTTGGGTTTATGACATACAAGGCCTTGGACGCCTTGCTAAGGAGCTTGGGGTTTATTATGCAGGAGGTATGAAACAATTTAAGTAGAAGTTGTGTGGCAGTTATAGAAGACAGAGTGGTGGGTGACTCTGGAAGCTGAGAGGTTATGTCAGTAGGATAAGAAGGCACTGAGAAGGGCCTGCGTGCCAAATACGGCTGTGGAAATGGAGAAGAAAAGACAGAGGCAAGAGATCATCAGGCTGTAGAGTTAGCAGGGTTTGGAGAATTGGTTGGTGGGGCAGAATGAGGGAGAAGGCAGAATCCAGGAGGATGCATGAGGTTTTTTCTTGGGCAGTTTGGTAGATGACATGACCATTAACTAAGATACATCGTTGGTTCAACATTTTAATATTGCATACATTGAAGTTTTTGTGCCTGTAGGATATATATTTGAAGAATTTAGAAAGGGCCGTTCTTGAGAGAGAGGCTACTAGTAGGTAATAATGAAAAACATGAAAGTAAACGAGATGACCCAGAAAAACAAGATGATTTAAACCATGAAACATCTATATTTAGGGGATGGATAGAAAAGAATAAACCCCAAAGCAAGACTGAGAAGGCAGTATCTCAAGTGTAATCAATGGAGAAAGCAGAAGATTTTGGTGTTACAAGGCACTGGTGTTCAACAAGGAGGGCCCAGTGCCTGCCGCTCTCCAATTGCCACACACAGCCACCTTCCACGTGTCACCAGTGATAGCGGTTTAGATCTCTAGATTTCATTTTACTGAAATCCATCTTGACTTGAGCCAGAATTGCCCTGACACGTTTTAGGCTTGTTATTTCTCCTCTGAACTTTGGTCTTCTGCCAAAACCTTCATAAAGAAGTCTTCAGATTCTCCTACAATAAGGTAAAGTCCTACAATAAAGACTTTACCTCCAAAGGTGCACTTGGTCTTTCCATTTCCCATCAAGGTAATTGCCCAGCAGACACATTACTGTCAGCCAATGGTTCTCAAAGTGTGCTCCCAGGACCAGCAGCTTCTACAAATCTAGTTGGAAATATACGAATTAAGGGGCCCCATCCCAGACCTACTGAATCAGAAACTCTTGGGGTGGAGAGCAACAGTCTGTGTTTTAATAAGCCCTTCAACTGATTGTGATACCCCTTCAAGTTTGAGAACCACAAAAAAGCTTATGGTTGCATCCTTCTAAACATTGCACGTTCCCTGAAACATATGCTGAGAATCCTGTCTTTGATAATGCATAGACAGAGTCTAAAATGAAGAGTCTAATGTTTTCTTCTTAAATTACATTATATTTCAATCATAGATGATATCTGGAGTCTACTCTGTACAATGAATATTTCCAAGTGTTTTGGTCCTTATTATGGTTAAATGTGGGGAAATTAGCAGAAGGTAGAGTGGTTGGCTGTTCAGTTATCAGTAATTGTTATAGGAACAATAACTAAATGCCAAATATGTGTAATGGGATCTTTTTCTTCATCTTTTGACATGATGATGACTGTAATAGGCTTTAATGTTTCTGTATTTTACACTAAAGCATATATTATATAGAAAATAATTTGAAATAATTGGACAAATTATATGTTTTTTATTCATTTATTAGTACACAACCCCATCCTCAAAGGACTTGAAGCAGCATAAAGAAAACATATTGAAATAGTAAACTAAAATATAATGTGCAGATAAGATGCCACTCTTAGCACAGAAGGAGGCCCTGGAAGTTTCCTGCTGTGCCAGATACTAACCTTTCAGCTGCTAGAGGTAGGGTAGCCGGTAGGTAATCCAGGAGAGGGACCAGAGTCACAGAAAGGCACTTGGCAAGGATAGCGCCTGCCAGTCACATGGGCTGATTTCTTTATTCCCTGAAAGAAACATTAAGATTGCCATAATTCGCTGACATGAAGATTGTCGTAATTCGTTAAGAATAAGATTATGCGTGCTGTGCCATTTGTATGCACCTGATCGACCTCTCAGTGCCATTCCCTTCCAGCACTGTGTCCAGAAGACCCCACGCCTAAACACAATCAGCTTGACCCCACAATCGTAAAATCCTCATCCAGTTTTGATTCTGTTATTTTTGTCAAATATGAATTATTTAATAATATCTCTCTAATATACATTTTTAAATTCTGGTTTTTCCATTCTTACATATCAGTCTCCAGTCCTTGTACCTGGTACATAATATGCAACATTAATATTTACTGAGAGAATGGAAGTACAGCCAGGTGGAAGACAAAACTGAGCGATCTGAGCCGTGGTCTGACCACTGCATTAACAGATTTTGTGTGTGTGTGTGTGTGTGTGTGTGTGTTACTTCATTTCTATAAGCCTCAGTTTCCTCACTTCTGAAATACAAATATATAAAAATATTCACTATTTCAAACCTTTACTATCATGCATTAAATAAGAAAAGAGAAGCAGAAAACTAACAACTTGCCTGGAAATTTCACAGGCCTAATCAAAATGTCTGCTACACTCTTCAGAAGTTTCTGGAAGATCCAGGTGGGGTCTCCATTTCTAGTGAACAAGAGCTGATTTATGATTCAGTCCAAGGGCCATGAGAAACTCAAGGGTCTAAATTTCTGTCTCCTTGGAATGATTCTGTTCCGGTGAACTCAGATGAAACGAGCTCAAAGCAGGCTTTCATAGAAACCCTGGTGAAGTAAAACTGCTGATTCTCCTGAGGCTCCAGCTTGTCCCTGATAAATCTGCTGACACCACCTTGGGAGGCTCTCACAAGGTTAACAGGAGTCCTATCAACAAGAAGGAAGATGTAAAAGGGTCTCCTGACCTAAATTCTGGGAACTAACCCAGGCCATTTCTCTATTAGTCTTTGAAAACAGACCTAGCCTGACGTTACACCCATGTCAACCTCACCAAAGTGACAACTGAAACTTCAGTGCTTAGAATATATGTTTATGGCTTTCAGAGTTTCAGATGATGACAAACAGTGAAGGCCTCCACAGGAGGGAGACAGGTTGTCATTAGGGGAACAATTAATAATAACCAGCATTTCTTGAGAATTTAATGCCATCCAATGGTTGTACTTTACATGTGACAGCTCATTTAAATCCACACTCAAAGTGACTAGTTTACAGGAAAGGAAACAGTCTTAGAGCTCAAAATGAACTCCACTCTGAGAGATTCTCAATTGACTTAACTCAGTCAAGAGCAGTTGATATTATCCAGAAAGGAAAGTGAAAGATATTATGGAATCTTATTTAAAATGCTAGTGAAATTTTTGTCTATTCTTCCTTTTCTGTTAGGTAAGATCACATTTTACAAATTCTTCAACAGAGGTTAGCAACATGTCAGGAGTGTTTGCCAAAGATCTATTACATTATTGAGAGGGAATAAAGAAAGAAGCCCGAGGATCCCAGATGCAGTGTGAATGAACTCTCAAGAGAGGTGGGAAACAGGAAACAGGAAGTGGAATTTCAGGAAAGAGGAAACGCAGTGGGGAAATTAACACAAGCAGGGGTGTAGTGGTAAAAATTGTAAAATCGTCAAGAAACAGGTCTAAAACGGACATATCCTTGGAAACCCTGGCTTTTGGAGAAGTCCTGAGTCTTTAGACAACCAAACCACCTCTGGGAGAGAATTGGAGGAAAATAACCTAGTGATGTGATATTAAGATCAGGACATTTTCACCTCCAAAACAGGCAAAGTGGCCCTTCGCTTCCTGAGACTGACTCAGAAGAGGGGTGCCGTCCTCTGTGGCGGGCCACCCTCATCAGCTCTATGCCTTACATGCCTGGCCCGCGAGTCAGGACAACGGCTTCCACCAGGTTGGGGAGAAGAGATGTCCTTCATGGTGGGAAGAGACAACTCTCCTTTTCTTGAAAGGTTTGAGCACACCTGGAAGGGAGGCTTCTGAGCTGCTCAGGAGGTTGCTTTTGGGCAGAGCTAGTGTAGGTAAACACGCCTCCCTGATTCTCTGAGTAATCTGAAAGGAATCTTAGCTATGACAAGGAGAGTCAGCTTTGAGAAACCTCAATGAGTGCTTTGGGAACTGCCAATACTAGTCTTGGGCCAACTCAAAAAACAGAGGACAAGGAGGAAGGGGGTGGGGGAGAGGAGGAGGAGAAGGGGGAGAACCAGAGCACGGGAGAGGAGTGGAGGGGAAGAGACCTGAGCTTTGCCAAGTTAGTACAATGAGACCATCAAAAGCTGTAACCAGAGTGTGAGCAGAAAAACATGGACAAGATATCAAAATCAGGTTTCTGATTTTGGAAAAGAGAGGGCAGAGGTACAGCCAGGTTTATGCATGAAGCTGACAATGGGAGGCACCAAATCAGAACACAGTGTGTATGCAAGGTCAATTAAGTGACCAAATCCAAAGTCAAAGTGAAACTTACATGTTGTCCGCGACCCTGTAGATGGACCCATTTTCTCCAGAAAAGCACATCATTAGGATCCAGTAAATATCTAGGCTTTTATCTCCAGTACTGATCCTAATAATTTCCTGTCTCCTACTTTCATGTTTCTGGTTATCTATCTTGCATAATGACCCACGCCAAAAATATTGTGGTACAAAATAACCATTTTATTATGCTCATGATTCTGTGGGTCAGCAAGACACAATGGGAATAGTTTGTGTGTAGGCCATGATGGTTTGTGTCTAGCGCCTCATCTGGGAAGACTCGGATGGCTGGGGGTGACATCACAGGGCTGGAATCGTCGAGAGCTCCTTCACTCACATGTCTGGTGCCTGGGCTGGATGACTCCCACTGGCCTCAGTGGGGTCTCCCATAAGCTTGGACTCCCTCACAGCTTGGTGACCTCAGGGTAGTCAGTAGTGTCTCAGAGATCCAAGAGCAAGTGCTTCCACAAACAAGAGAGAAGCTACTTGACCTAACAGTGAAGTGACACAGTGTCACTTGCATTGTGCTCTGTAGGTCAGAGCAATCACAGGCCTTCCCAGATTCACGATGAGGGAGCTGAGAGTGTGGAAGGATTTGTAGCAATGTTTTAAAATTGCCACACTCCTCTTCTTGGCCGTCTCTCTTTTGCCCTGCCTCTTCGTGCCAAGTTTTTGCCTCTTCTGTGACAGCTTGTTCTCCTGGACATATCCAGATATGCATCTCCTGCATTCTTCCTCAGACTCATTTTCATTATTGTATTTCTGAAAGCTATGGGCAAATGGTCCCTGGATATGTAGGATTTGGGGTGGCCTCATGTTTATCTGTGATAAGTTCTGTGCATGTATTATCTCATTGGATTCTTATAACAATTCCTTGATTAAGGTATAATTATTTCCCCATTTAAAATGTGAGGAAACTGAAGCTTGGAGAGATTAAGCCATTTGTCTAAAGTTCCACAGCTAAGTAAGTGGTAGAACCACAATTTCAACCCGCATTCTTAATCACCACGCTACACATACACCTTTCTCTCCAGTGCCGTTCAGAGATGACTTCCAGTTCTCTGTACTTGGGCATGCAGAGTATGCTTGCATTTTCTGCCCCCTCCTCCCCTGCATTGTGGTTGATTGGGGCCATGGAACCAGTACTGGCCAACAAATTGTAGGCAGAGGTCATACATGTCATTTTGGGGCAAACATTTAACTGCTGGTGCAAGACTGTCCCTCAGAGCCCCCAAGCACTTAGAGTGGCACTGTTAGAGATGGCGGCTGCTCAGTCAGCCTGGGTCCCCAGGTGACTATGGTGAGCAGAGCCCCCAGCCAACTCACGGTGGACATGTAATATGAGTAAGAAATTGATGTTTGCGGTTTTAAGCCACTGAGTATTGAATTGTTACAGCATAATTTGGACTTACATCATCTGACTGACCATATCATCTCTTTGATCTTCAGTTTCCCTGACTGTAAAATAGGATAATAATTACTACCTAGGGGGACTTTTGGAGCAAGTGGAAACAGCGTATGTATGTAAAATACCTTGTTCCGTGTTTAACTTAAAGTAGGGCATACTGATGTAAGACATTATCACTATCACATGTAACGAAGGCTCATGGCTCTGAGTGGAGTGTGGACTAAGTTGGCTCAGCCTCACTCATATGGACAACCCAGAGCTCACCCCATCAGGGATCCCTTCATGGCACGCTGTCTGGCACTGCCCTGTCCGACCCCTGGCTGTAGAGACATCAGAGAGAAGAAAGGCAGAGAGTGGGGGGAGGCAGACTTGTTACGGCTTATTATGACTGGGATATTTTCCAGGATCAGAAGATGGTAGTGAGTCAGACTTAAGTAAGCAGGGAAAATACAGAGAACAGAGGCAACCACTTCTCCGCGATTCTACCCTAATTTTGATCATAAGAACTTTATGGAACTGAGGTTCCCAGAATAGATTTCTTTCATAACCAAATAACAACCAGGTAGGAAAATCATGTTTCAAAAGATGAGCTTCATTTCCCCCTAGATGAGGAACTTTGAACATTTCCTCTAGTGGGAACCGAGGAAGTGCCTCTTATTCAAATGGATGCCAGTCTATGATTGTCCAATTATTCACTGCATTCTGCCTTTGATGGCCCAGATGTTCTCAATTTCTTGTAATAAATTCTTTCATCTGAAAAGTCGTTCTACTCAGAAATGCAAAATCCTCTTCAGTTCGCCAGCTTTTTTTGATTGAGCTACGATAATTGGCCTTCAATTTGCTTATTGTTTTGCAATAGAAAGCCCAAGTTTAATTTCATTTCTGTAAACCTGTAGACAAGAGCCGACCATTCCACCATTTAAGTCATTTTTCTCATTACAATCTTTTTTGGCTCTACCCACCCCCATCCCCATAATCAGGATGAAATTGTGGAAAAATATTTTTTTTTCTTTCTTATTTTTCTTCTTAAAAAATAAATAACTTTTTCATGTTGCAAATTATTAAATTTGATTCAATAACAGTATTTATTGAATACCTTCTCTATACTTTCCTATTCTTAAAAAATAATGTATATACTTATTATCATATGTAATGATTAATCAATTAATTAATTGCCAAACTAACTTTAATTACCAATCTAACTATATCAACCAATATGTATTGATCTCCTTCCATGATCCTGTATACCATGTAAGCCTTCTGAGAGATACAGACCAGCCTGATGTAGGTTCCTGGCCCATAGGGCAGGTCATCTATTTGTGGGGCTGGGCATATTCATAATAAAAATATAACAAATTAAAAATCATAGATGAATTCACTTATTCAGAAAACATTAATTATTTAACAAACATTGATTAAATGCTCTGCCATGATTAAATACTAGAAAACAATTTTTTTCCATCTTTGCACTTCATATCTTTGTGGTGTTTAATAAAGCCCCCCTTCCATTTTTTCTAGAAGGTTTTGTATCCAACCCCATGTTCCTCATTGAGGAGATTTCACTTTACAGGGTTGAGGAAATGGAACTGTCTGATACGCCTCTGATAGGTGTTCTAGACCATGGAATAGAGAGAATGTCCCATGTGGTTACAGCATTAATCCTGCAGTCAGACACCTTGGGCTCAGATCTGTGGTTATGTGCTTGCTGTGTGACCTTAACCAAGTGACTTATCCCCGTATGACCCAGTTTCCCTCTGTAATGGTTAATTTTATGTATCGACTTGACTGGGCCACACGGTGGCCAGGTATTACATTATTCTGGGTGTGCTTATGAGAACGTTTCCAGAAATTACTGTTTGAACCTGTAAACTGAATAAAGCAGACTGCCCTCCCCAGTGTGGGTGGGCCTCATACAATCAGTCAAAGGCCTGAATAGACCAAAAGGCTAAGTAAGGAAGAATTCGCTTCTCTCTGCTTGACTGTTTTCAAGCCGGGACAGTGGTTTTCTGCCTTCAGACTGGAACTATGCAATCAACTCTCCTGGGTCTCTAGTGTGCCAGCTGTAGATCTTGGCATTTCTCAGCCTCCATAATCTCATGATATATCTTACAATATATCAGATTCTGTTTCTCTGAAGAACGCTAACTATTAGTTCTGTTCTCTGAAGAACCCCAACTAATATACGGCCTATGCGTTTAGTATAAAAAGATCTCAATGATTAAATGGCATAAAATAGAGAGTACTTAAAGCAGTGTCTAGCACATGTTGATGTCTCTGTAAATATGCACTGCTATGAATTTCAAAGCTGTGGTGTACAGCGCTTCCTGGCTATTTATATCTCAAGACCGTCCCTCCACTGCCAATGCCCTCGTCCTGGGCTGCCCTTTCCCAAGACACAATAGATGCTTTTTTGAAGCGCTTAGCTGATGCATTCATTTCCCCCTTTTGTTATCTCACTTGAAATCGCATCACTTCCAGTCTGTGGAAAATGATTCTGTTGGGTCACACACTGATTCAAACAGAGAAGCTAGAAATAATCAGAAATCACTTATACTAGTGAAATGTCAGGTGAGTCTGCACGAGCCATTCTTCCAAGAACATTTTTGGTAATTCTGTAGATAAAAGAGGACTGTGAAGGTTTTGTGAGCCTTTCTTTTTTCTTCCCCTTCTTCCAGATGAGATGAGCCCTAAACAGACCTCTGTTGAAGAATAAATTTCCAAGGCTACCAATTTGGATCTCAAAAGCCCAAATTCAAAGGAACTCTCAGTTCATGACAGGCGCTGCTCTCTAAAGGAAATGCCTGAATAGCTATCAGTTAAGGTACAGACCGCACAGATGGGAAATGGATAGCTACATTATAGATTGCTCTGTGAATTCAAGAGGTCTTTGTCTGAGGACAATAGTAATATGAACAAATATTCAGGTTTGCAGTTATGAGCCAGCCAGAGGATCAAGCAAGAAATCAAATTAAATCTACTCAGCTTTGCCAGCACCGTTTAATACAGAAAGTGTGTACCACCAGACATCCTTCCTCAGGTCTCCTGGCTCAACTCTTGGAAATGGGGTTGAATTATACCTAATCTAATACTTTCAGGTATTTTTCTGGTCAAGTACAATGAGATTTTATTATTTATTATTAAATAGGGTTGATTCAAAATCATGAAATGGTTCCCCTCTGCCTTTCACCAAATGAGAATCCCCTCAAGACTCTAGGCATGCTATCAATAGGAAATGTGGTGTTATTAGTTATTTGAATGTTACTAAATTTAAGCTCTATTAGCAAGATGACCAGGAAAATAATCATCTCTCATCCATAATTGTACTGCTAATCGATTTAAACAATTTAACAGTAAGGTTTGGTTTCACCCACAGCTGCTGTTGGCTGCATTTTACTCAATGGGGAAAAAAAAAGCTATCTGTATTTATATATCTTTTTGCTTAGACTTGCTCTCTCCTCGTGTGTCCTATCTCAACACTCACCTAATCCATCATCTTTGACACCTTCCTCTCACGTCCATATCCAATCAATCACAGATCCTGATAATTCCATCACCTACATAGTTTTCATATTCACCCTTTCCTCTCCTTTCCTCTGCCATTTCTCCTATTGAAGTAGGAACCATCATGGGGCCGGAGACACAGAAGAAAGATATTCTGAGAGTTCCCAATGGAGAGGACAGAACAAGTTGTTTACTGTGGGTGGTAGTTTGGAAACTCATTTAGGCAAAGCTTTCCAGAGATAGGCACTAGCTAGGTTAAATCACTAAATGTCACAGATGTGAGACAAATGAATCCAAGCCACAGTGTTTATACGAGCAAGGTGACTGGGCCAAAAAAGAAGGTATGATCCTGGATAGTAGTTATATACAACCTTGAGTAAAAGTCAAAACCATGGTTCAGAGGTCCCCGTTTGTGTTCAACTAAGACTAAATATGCAAAGCAGCATCAGGCAAGTTTAAAGCAGACACGTAAAAGAGCTAGATGTCAAACTCAAATCTAATGGCCTCTTCCCCAAGGACACACCATTTAAAATATTTTGTATACATTATAAGTCCCTGGTAAAGATCTGAGTGGTCATTGTTCCCCAAGGGAGAAATCGACAAATGTATGAATGACCTTTCTGTTTCATTTCTAAATTGACTGAAGCAAGGCCCTGGGCCTTAGTTTAGACAATTATTGATTATGTGTAACTGGAATTGTATTTAAATTTTTCATCTCACTTTTCTTCTTAGAAATGCATTTGACTAACAATTTCAAGTGCTGATAGCTATAATCAAGATATAATAATAATAATTACAATAATGATAATAACAATATACTTGTATCACACTTTACAGTTTACAAAATGAATTCCAAGATGCTTTCACATATATTATCTCACACATAAGAGGACATTTTTCTACATTAACAGAGATTGCTCCTGAGACTAAGAACGATAAACAAAGTGAATAATCATTTACAAATTGGCACATTACGGTCTTTGTCGCAGGCTCTGTCTGTGCTCGCCCTATATCCCCTCAGATTCCATTGCCATTTCTGCCCAACCTACTCCGACTTCTAAGAGCCAGAATGTCATCTTTGTTGATTGGCTGGCCTTGGGCTATCTGAACCCACTTGGCCCATGTGTAAGGCAAGATAAAAGTGACTGGAAATTAGCATCTTCCCAGGATGACCACACCCCTTTAACAAGTGTGGGAATATAAAAATGCCAGTTCCTTTACCCCTTGGCTAGGATAATTCTGAAGTATGTATTTTGGAGCATTTCCTGACTCCTCCCTGCAGGCTTAAGGTTGGCTGTCCATAGTGATTGCTGGGGTTTGATTATTTTGTCCCCTCTGTATTTATTACCTATCCATTATCCTACCATGTCTCTGCAACTCTCAAATGAACTATGCATCCTCAACCCTCCTCTCAGAATCTGCTTCTTGGATGAACCCTTTTCAGTTAGTGTCAAAGGTAATCGTCAATGCTCTGCATCAACAGATAGCTCGTGACGTACAAATGATAAAAGTCATGCTAAACTGGAGAACATGCACATCCATTTTATTCTTTAAAAAGTCTCTTGCCTGTCCATAATAAGGAAGTGGCTGCTATCATCATGCATTTGTCAGGATAGTTCCAACTTGAGCCCTGAATAGAAAAGGTGCTGGACACGATGCGTAAAACTGAAGTCACTGACCCTTATCTTCTGGACTTCATGATCTGGAGATTAGAAACAAACACCAAAACAAAGCATTGACCAACAGTGGAACGGTGACCATGAGCTGGGGGTGTGTAGAGGAAGGAGAGACGACTACTCACCAATAATTTCCTTAGGGTATAAATCAGACTCAGAAGCACATGTAAAGAGCAGAACCAGGGAAAGAGCCCCCTCTGACTGCACAAATCAGGCAGGCCTACTGTCTGTGGGCTTCATTCACCGTCAGGAAGATGGTGTCAGTAAAACATCATCTCACACTCTAAAACCAAAGGATAAAGCCAGAAGCACTGATTTTAGCAAATCCACAGAGATCTCAGCATTTATCACAAACTTTGTTTGTTGTGTCAGAAAAATTGATGTCTCACGACAAGTTCTGTACAACCTGTCTCCAAAGACAGAGTGGAAATAGACCGACCATGTTACCAGCATGTTCTGTTGGAAGAAAACAAACACTTTCCACAACAATGCATCAAAGAACAGAGAGCAGCACGCTTCCTCCAATCTCCCATGTCTGCTTCACAGAATAAGTGCTGAGATGTTCATTTACACGTACAACCAGCTCCCTTCATCCCTTCTTTCTGTTTTTAGATATGAGCAAGACAATCTCAGGCCAAAAAATAGGCCCAGCGCTTCTTTATACAGTCAATGATAAATATACGTAACTTGTTTCTCTAAAAAGCTATACGGAACGAATACATAAAAAGTTTTCAGAAAGATTGTGAAAGTTTGAATATAGACAACATGGACTACTAATGGGTTTGTCCTAGGTCAGTCAACCACATAGGATACGAACACATATTCAAGTAGCAGGTTGCTGTTTACATAGAGAGCTATCTGCTTGCTTTCTAGACAGCCACGTCCTGCAAGCCTCCTTTTATGTAGTATGATTTCTCTTAGTTCTCAAAACAATTTTTATTTTAGATAGACAGACAGCAAGACCCCAGAGAAGGAAGAGCACCAGGATGCTTCTGGGCATCCAGGGGCTGCCTGAGCCCCACAGAATGTCCTTGGACCTGGCAGAATGATGCCTGCATGTGACCCAGAACAGGCACAGAGGAGCAGAGTGCCAAGAGTTATGCACGCAACTGTGCAGTTCTCTCCCCAAAATGATTCCCTAAGGAGTTAAACTGACTCAACGTCTGTAATTCCTCACTTCTGATTCTCTCTTCATACTTATTCCCGTTGAGCTTTCACTTCTTTTGTCAAAGTCATTTGCAACGTTTATGTTGCTAAATCCAACAGTCCCTCCTCAGCCTACATTGTACTTTATGAGTCAACAGCGTTTATTACAGGTACTCACTTCCTCCTCATCAATTCACTTTCTTCACTTGGTTTCCAAGACACCAGACTCTATATTCCTTGGTTGGGCTCCTCTTCTTCCCAAACTCTTAAGATTAGAGTACCCCAAGTCTCAGTCCTTGGTCTCTACTCTCTACATATTTTTCCAGCCTCAGAACTTAAATACCATCTATTTACCAACAAGCACAAAATGTGCACCTCTAGCCTACACCTCTCTCCAGAACTCCATACTTGTAAACACAACTGGTACGCAACATTTCTACTTGGACATATTCGTACATTCACACTAGACTCTCCCCCCTCAACCATTCTACCTGCAGTCTTCTCCATTTCACTTGGTAGAATTCACACAGATCAAAAACCTTGATGACATACTAGATTTTTCTTTCATTGCACAATCCATCCATCTGAAATCTTGTTGCACCTACTTTTTCTTTATTACCAGAATCTGACTTTTTCTCACCACCTGGTCTGACTGAGCCATCACGATCTCTACATTGTAATTTGTCTTCCTCCTGCTTCCACTCTTGCCACTTCATTTTACTTTCTAAACAGCATGAGAATTATCCTTTTTAAATGTATTCCATGTCATGTTCATATTTTGATTCAAATTTTCTAATGGCTCCCATTTCATGAGAAGAAAAGCCAAAGTCCTTTCAGAGTCTGCTTAATCTGAGGTGCCACCATACCTCTCAGCTCTCTTTTTCCATTACTCTACATCTTTAACTCCCATCTGCCTACAGAGATCTCCTTTCTGTTTCTTTTTTTCTTTTTTTTTAATTTATTGGGGTGACAATTGTTAGTAAAATTACATAGATTTCAAGTGTAAAATTCTGTATTACATCATCTATAAATCCCATTGTGTGTTCACCACCCAGAGTCGGTTCTCCTTCCATCACCATATATTTGATCCCTCTTACCCTCATCTCCCACCCCCCACACCCCACCCCCCTTACCCTCTGGCAACCACTAAACTATTGTCTGTGTCTATAAGTTTTTGTTTCTCGTTTGTTTGTCTTGTTCTTTTGTTGTTTTTGGTTTATATACCACATATCAGTGATATCATAGGGTTCTCTGCTTTTTCTGTCTGACTTATTTCGCTCAGCATTACTCTCTCAAGATCCATCCATCTTGTCACAAATGTTCCTATATCATCTTTTCTTACTGCCGAATAGTATTCCATTGTGTATATATACCACAACTTCTTTATCCATTCATCTATCGAAGGACATTTCGGTTGTTTCCATGTCCTGGCCACTGTAAACAAAGCTTCAATGAACATTAGAGCACATGTGTCTTTATGGGTAAATGTTTTCAGATTTCTTGGGTAGATACCCAGGAGAGGGATTGCTTGGTCAAATGATAATTCTATTCGTAATTTTTTGAGAACCTCCAGACTGCCTTCCATAAAGGCTGCACCAGTCTGCATTCCCACCAACAGTGTATGAGGGTTCCTTTTTCTCCACAGCCTCTCCAACACTTGTTACTATTTGTCTTGTTGATGATAGCCATTCTGACTGGGGTGAGGTGATATCTCATTGTGGTTTTTATTTGCATTTCTCTGATGATTAGTGATGTTGAGCATTTTTTCATATGTCTATTTGCCATTTGTATGTCCTCTTTGGAGACATGTCTCTTCTGGTCCTCTGCCCATTTTTCAATTGGGTTGTTTGTTTTTTTGTTGTTGCGTTGCATGTGTTCCTTGTATATTTTGGATATTAGCCCCTTATCGGAGGGACTTTTGCAAACATTTTCTCCCATTCAGTTGGTTGCCTCTGTATTTTGTCGATGGTTTCTTTTGCTGTGCAGAAGCTTTTAAGTTTCATATAGTCCCATTTGTTTGTTTTAGCTTTTACTTCCATTGCCTTTGGAGTCAAATTCATAAAATGTTCTTTGAACCCAAGCTCCATAAGCTTAGTACCTATGTTTGCTTCTATGCACTTTACTGTGTCAGGCCTTCTGCTTAAGTCTTTGATCCATTTTGAATTAACTTTGGTACATGGTGACAGATAGCAGTCCAGTTTCATTCTTTTGCACATGGCTTTCCAATTCTCCCAGCACCATTTATTGAAGAGGGTGTCTTTCCTCCATTGTATGTTTTTAGCTTCTTTGTCAAAAATTATCTGTCCATATTTATGTGGTTTTATTTCTGGGTTCTCACTTCTATTCCATTGGTCTATGTGTCTGTTTTTCTGCCAATACCATGTTATTTTGATTATTGTTGCCCTGTAGTACAAGCCAAAGTAAGGGAGTATGATACCTCCAGTATTGTTCTTTTTTCTTAAGATTGCTTTGGCTATTCGGGGTCTTTTATGGTTCCAAACAAATCTGATGATTTTTGGTTCTATTACTTTAAAAAATGCCATTGGGATTTTGATGGGGATTGCATTAAATCTGTATATTGCTTTGGGTAATATGGCCATTTTAACTGTGTTGATTCTTCCAAACCATGAGCACGGAATCTCTTTCCATCTCTTTGTGTCTTCTTCAATTTCTTTCAAAAATGTCTTATAGTTTTCAGCATGTAGGTCCTTCACATTTTTGGTTAAGTTTATTCCTAGGTATTTTATTCTTTTTGCTGCAATTGCAAAAGGAATTGTTTTTTGTACTTCTTTCTCTGAGATTTCATTGTTAGTATATAGGAATGCAATGGACTTTTGTACATTGATTTTGTATCCAGCAACTTTACTGTATTCGTTGATTGTTTGTAATAGCTTTTTGGTGGAGTCTTTGGGGTTTCCTATATATAGCATCATGTCATCTGCAAAGAATGATAATTTATCTTCTTCATTCCCAATTTGGATGCCTTTTATTTCTTTCTCTTGCCTGATTGCTCTGGCAAGGACTTCCAACACTATGTTGAAAAGCAGAGGTGATAGGGGACAGCCCTGTCGTGTTCCCGAACAGAGAGCAAAGGGCTTCAGTTTTTCATCATTAATTATGAGATTAGCTGAGGGCTTGTCATATATGGCCTTTATTATGTTAAGGTATTTTCCTTCTATACCTATTTTATTAAGTGTTTTAATCATAAATGGATGTTGTATCTTGTCAAATGCTTTTTAGGCATCAATTAATATAATCATATGATTTTTGTCCTTTATTTTGTTTATGTGATGTATCACAGTGATGGATTTGCGGATGTTGAACCATCCTTGTGCCCCAGGGATGAACCCCACTTGGTCGTGATGAATAATCTTTTTAATGCATTGTTCTATTCGATTTGCTAGAATTTTGTTTAGGATTTTTGCATCTGTATTCATCAGAGATATTGGTCTGTAGTTTTCTTTTTTTGTGTTGTCCTTACCAGGTTTTGGTATCAGGGTAATGTTGGCCTCATAAAATGAGTTAGGGAGTACTGTCTCTTCTTCAATTTTTTGGAAGAGTTTGAGCAGGATTGGTATTAGATCCTCTTTGAAGGTTTGGTAGAATTCACTAGTGAAGCCATCTGGTCCCGGACTTTTGCTTTTGGGAAGGTTTTGGATGACTGATTCAATTTCATTACGGGTGATCGGTCTGTTTAGATTTTCCAGTTCTTCATGGTTCAGCCTTGGAAGGCTATATGTTTCTAAGAACATGTCCATTTCATCTAGGTTATTAAATTTGGTGGTATATAGTCCTTCATAGTATTCTTGGGTGATCCTTTGTATTTCTGTGGTGTCCATGATAACTTCCCCTTTTTCATTTCTGATTTTGTTAATTAGTGTCTTCTCTCTTTTTATCTTAGTGAGTCTAGCCAAGGGTTTGTCAATTTTGTTAATCTTTTCAAAGAACCAGCTCTTTGTCACATTAATTTTTTCTATTGTCTTTTTGTTCTCTATTTGATTTAGTTCTGCTCTGATTTTTGTTATTTCCTTTCTTCTGCTGACCTTGGGTTTCACTTGTTCTTCTTTTTCTAGTTCTTTAAGGTGTAACATGAGGTTATTTATTTGGGTGTTTTCTTGTTTCTTGAGATAGGCCTGTAATGATATAAATTTCCCTCTTAAAACTGCTTTCGCTGCATCCCAGAAATTTTGGTAGGAAGTATTTTCATTGTCATTTGTTTCTATGTATCTTTTGATCTCTCCTTTAATTTCTTCTTTGACCCTGTCGTTCTTTAAAAGTATGTTGTTTAATCTCCATGTATTTGTGTTTTCTCTTGCTTGCTTTTTGCAGTTGATATCCAATTTCAAAGCCTTGTGATCAGAGAATATGCTTGATATGACTTCAATCTTCTTAAATTTGCTGAGGTTAGTTTTATATCCCAATACATGGACTATCCTTCAGAATGTTCCATGTACACTAGAAAAGAATGTATAGTCTGATGTTTTAGGATGAAGTGCTCTATAAATGTCAATTATGTCCATTTCATCTAATGTGCCATTTAGGGCTGGTATTTCATTATTTATTTTCTGTTTGGATGATCTATCCATAGCTGTCAATGATGTATTTAGGTCCCCTAGTATAATTGTGTTTTGGTCTATTTCTCCCTTTAGTTCTGTTAGTAGTTGCTTGGTATGTTTTGGTGCTTCCTGATTGGGGGCATAAATATTGATGACTGTTATGTCTTCTTGTTGTATAGTCACCTTTACCATTATGAAATGTCCATCTTTATCTCTTGTTATCTTTTTCATCCTAAAGTCTGTTTCATCTGATATTATGGCTACACCTGATTTTCTCTGGGTACCATTTGTTTGGAGTGTCAATTTCCACCCTTTCACTTTGAGTCTATGATTGTCTTTGTAGCTGAGATGTGTCACTTGGAGACAGCATACGGTTGGGTTTAGTTTTTTGATTCAATCTGCTACTCTGTGCCTTTTTATAGGTGAGTTCAGTCCATTTACATTTAGGGTGATTATTGATATGTGAGGATTTCCTGTCATTCTATCTTTAGTTTTCTGGTAAGGCTGTGTCTCCATTGTTTCTTTGCCTTTTTGTTGTTGTCTATTATTTCTGTGTGGTGGTATTCTATGATGTTTCCCTCTGTTTCTTCTTTTATTACAGTATATATTTCAGTTCTGGATTTTTTTTTGAGTGGTTACCCTTAAGTTTATGTAAAAGAAAGTTTGATATTTAGAGTATTCCATTTTCTTCAGCACTCTTACTTTCTCCATTCCCATATTGTGGTTCAGGCCTTTGCTCTCTCCCTGTTTATGTTTTGGTTGCCACAGATTGTCCCTGTTGATGGTGGTCGAATAGCCTCCTTTAGTGTTTCTTGTAGTGCAGGTTGTATATTAGAAAATTCCCTCAGCTTCTGTATGTCTGGAAAGGTCTTTATTCCTCCTTCATATCTAAAGGATATCTTTGCTGAATATATCATTCTTGGCTCATAATTTCTCTCTTTCAATAGTTTGAATATTTGGTTCCACTCCCTCCTGGCTTGTAGAGTTTCTGCTGAAAAATCTGATGATAATGTAATAGGCTTTCCTTCGTAGGTTACCGTCTTCTTTTCCCTGGCTGCCTTGAGGATTCTTTCTTTGTTGTTGATTTTAGATATCTTCAATACAATGTGCCTTGGAGAAGGCCTTGTTGGGATTGAGGTAATTAGGTGTTTTATTTGCTTCTTGGATTTGAGTATCCAGTTGTGTCACAAGTTTGGAAGATCTCATCAACAATTTGTTTGAATATATTCTCTGTTCCCGTCTCTCTTTCTTCTCCTGCTGGTATGCCCATTATTCTTATATCACTCTTTCTGATGGAGTCAGAAAGTTCTTGTAGAGTTCTCTAATTTTTTTTTTTAAGTCTCAAGTCTCTTTCTTCTTCCATCTGTGTAATTTCCAGATTTCCATCTTCGATGTCACTGATTTTTTCCTCCATCTGGTCAACTCTACTACCTAAGCTGGCTATTTTATTCTTAATTTCTTCTATTGATTTCTTAATCTCCAGAAATTCTATTTGGTTCTTTTTTAAAAATTCAATCGCTTTAGTAAAATGTTCATGTTGTTCTTTGATTGTGTTTTTGAGTTCATTAAACTGTCTTTCTGTTTTCTTGCATCTCATTGAGTTTTTTCAGAACTGCAATCTTTAATTCTCTGTAATTTAAGTCACAAATTTCCATATCTTTAAGTTCCTTTTCTGGAGACTTTTCACCTTCTTTCTGAGCTGTCTTGTTGCCTTGGTTATTCATGGCAATTACTGATTTATTATTTCTCTTCCTAGACATTTACAGGAGTGGCTTCTGCAACAGGTTGATAGGAAGAGGTCTTTCTTTTGTTTTCCAGTACTTGTTGGTAGAATGTTTCATTTTCTCTCCAACTGCAACCTTTTTTTTTCCTCTCTCACACAGTAGTGCTATGTTTTCCCTGCACTATTCCAGCTTCTCACACAATGGGGGGAGTCCCTGGGAGACGGGCTTCTCCTCTGTTAATAGTTCGTCTAGGTCACAGGGTACAGTTTCCCCGTTGGTATGCGGAGAGCTTTTGATGTCCCAAAGCTCTTCCTGCACCAGATTCAGAGCCCATATGTTTCAGCAGTTCTGTTTACTCCTGCAGGGATCCGCCCAGATGGGTGGGGCCAGGGGCAGGGTGAGTTGTGAGAGGTGGTCCAGAGCAATGGAGGCGACCACCACCACAGCTGGTCCTGCTTCCACAGCTCCCTCCCCTTTGCTGGAACTAGTTGGGCTGGAAACAGGGTTTACAGTTGGGCTGCGAATCTGTGTCTGCGGTCCACAGTTCTCAGAACAGCAAATATTCTGTTCTTTTGATCTGACACTGCTACTGTTCCGCTTTTAGCACTGGGCAGGTGGGGGCGGGGCGAGCTCTGGGAGTGTAGGGAGGGGGCCGCTAGTCTCAATGCCTAAGGCTTCCATTCTCTGCTCGGCAGTGAGGGCTTAAACCGCCGTTTTCAGCCTTCTTCCCTCAGTGTTTTCTCCAAGGTCTCTGCCGTGAGCGTTGGGTTCAGCCATGTTATATGCTGCCCCCTCAGTCCTGTGGGCCACAAGCGGAGCCCTAGTAGTCCGAGTTCTTCCCTCTCCCACAGCTGCATTAGTTCCAGGAAGCAGCGAGCTCGGAGCACTGAGCTAGGTCTGCGTCCTGTGCCCGCTCAGCTTCGTTTCTGCACTCCTCTCTTCCCTCCTCCCCGGCTCACGCGATTCGCCCACCTTTAGGTGAATTCAGTAGTGGGCCTCTTCATCTTGCCTGTCTGCTGTGCAGGGAGTCCTTTGTGGAGTTATTGTTATTCGGTTAGTTGTAAATTTCAGGGGAGCTTTACAGAGGCTCACCTCACGCCGCCATTTTGATGACGTCCTCCTTTCTGTTTCTTAAACATTCCTGACAAGTTCCTGCCTTAAGGCCATTAACTTGCCTTTGTCTAGAATTCTCTTTCCCTTGGTTTCTATTTAGCTCATTGTCCTCCCCACCCCACTTCTTTCGAACCTTTGCTCAAATGTTACTTTTTCATTGAGGCCTATGTTCACCACCCTAAATGAAAACCAGACTTTAGCATTCCCTATCTCTCTCTTGCTGCTCCATATTTTCCCATGTCACCTTCTGGTGTGCTATACAGTATAGTTACTTATGATGTTTGTTGCTCATTTTCTTCCTCCCCCTGCTAAAACATAAAGTTCACAAGGACAGTACTTCTTTCTTTTCAGTTTACAGATCTAATGCCAAAATCTAGAACACTGGCCAGCCCATGCCAGGAACTCAACAGACATTAGATGATTTAATTACATGAGTGAATGTGAATAGCTTGTCAGTATAGAGAAGGAGAAACAAAGGAACCAAGGGAATAAGGTAGAGGTGAGATGTTGTTCCAGAGTGACCTCTATTCCTACCCTTCCCTGAATCCTTATTTTTCAGTTTTTTGTTTTGAGTTTTCCTGCATGAGGGTCTTGTAAATAAACCTCCTATTCCTGTGGTAATTTGAGTGATCCCAGTTTCCTAACACCAAAACACCCATAACTAGAATACTCATAGCTCTCCCTTCCTTAGGAGTCCATATACCCTATTTATGATTTATCAGATCAAGTTCAAAGACAGCATCTGGATTGAAGTCTCTGTGCTTTGTGAGTGAATCTCTTAACTATCTAAATCCTATTCAACCTTCAAGGGCTATCTCTTTTAAGAATATTTCCCCGAGACCAGTAGAACACTCATTTACTCTATCAGACATTTTTGAATTTGATACATTAAGTTTATTAGATGATATATTTGTGTTTCTCTTTAGATGTGAAATTGTGGCTTCCTACAATAAATTTGTAAGCAACTTGGGGAGATGCACAATAATAATAGCTAATGTCTATTGAGACCTTATTAGATGTTGTATACTATTCTAAACTCTTACACATATTATGTCATTAATCATCAAAACAACCTCATTGGAGACATGTACTATTATCTTCATTTACTAGTGAAGATACTGAGACCCAGAGCATTTTATTATCTTGTCCAATATCACAAAGCTAGTTAGCAGATGAGCTAGGGTTTAAACATAATGCAATCAAGCCCTATATCCCACACTCATAACTCTAGGTTATTACAGAACTTTTCCATTGGTATCTTTGTAATACATTCAGAGGTGGTACTCAAAATATGTCTCTGTTACCCAAAGAGTGGTCCACAAAGCAGCAGCTTCAGCATCACCAGAAACCTCTTAAAAATGCAGAATTTGCCCTTCACCCCGCACTCCCCAATCAGAATAATCTGCTTTTAAACAGGACTCCAAGAGTTTAGTATGTACATCAATGCTGAGAAACAATGGAAGATTTAACAACTCAAATCGTATTAGTAAGAAGCATGCAGAAAGAAGGTGAAGGTGAGGAGTGGTTCCAGGGAAGGGCTGGGAAAGTTGGTGAGGGAGGTGGAGAATGTTGTGTGAAAAAAATCATAGCTTTTTATTATTTACTGTTGAAATATTTCAGTATTTCAACAACAGTATCAATTGTAAGTAGTTACCAACTGAAGGTTAGCCTTTGGGTATACTAAAATGCTATGAATGAGTTATAGGTATGTTATATATTGACACACACAAACACCCTCAGCCTTCTTAGCATTCAAATGGAGCTTGGAGTCAACAGAGACCCCAAGCACATGTCCAGAAGCATGAATAGCTTAATCAGGGGTTCCTAAGACGGTGAGCTGGGCAGATGTGGGTCTGACAGTAGATCTCAATATCTCAGCATTAGTATGGTGAGTGAAACATAATACCTGTTGCTTACCACAAATCTCTAAGAGCTGCCAAGGAGTTTGTCTATATATCTTGGGTACCTAAATTACAGCCAGCTGTATGGTGTACCCCAACCCACTGTAAAAAAGGAATCCACAGACCCACGAGTGTAGTTTAGATTCCAAATACCTAAGCAGTCAGGTGCACAGGCAAAGGAACAGGAGTTGGAGTTGAAGAGGCTGAGATATCACCAGGTGTTCCTGGCAAAGCAGCTCCAGGGAGCCCTGAATCTCTGCCTTCACACATATCAGATACTTTTGCAGGTTATATGCCCTTTTAGTGGCAACCAGGCTAGCTGCAGGGTGACTGCACTATCAATGCGTGTGTTTTCTACTAATTAGAGCACCATCATTATTTTGAAATACTTGATATAAAAATGTTCTGTTGGATTTGAAACCCATTTGCATTATCACAAGAAATTTCAACATTGCATTTGTCAGTGCAAAAAAAAAAGAGAAGCTGTTAGCTTCTTTAAATATACTTTTAACTACTGCAAATTTCGAATAACTGTAAAACTGGTTTTAAATTTTTTATCACCTACTACTGTGAATAAATTTTCTTGCCAATGGTGACTATCAAAAATTTGAAAAGATCATCATTATAAGGTCATTATCAGGAATTGAGTATAGCCCTGTCAAGCATAAACCTGATATGAAAAATCATGTTCATTGAGGGTAATGGGTGAATAAGATCCAACCAGATCAGCCCGCCTGCAGATAGTAACTATAAACTGAATATCATACAAAATAAATAACCATCTGAAGTCACCCAAGAATGTACAGACGCAGGCGTATTCCACTGGAGAGTCTATGCCCTGAGGAATATTGTACAGATTTATTTGCTATTTTCACAACTTTTAATCTGAGGTCAAATATGGTTGGCATGGTGCATGAAGCTGTAGGGGTGCTGATGGAAAAACTGCATGTTTCTGTCTAGGGAAACCATTGAAGCTGGACCACTGTAACCACTGAAGAGAAAGGCAAAATACCAAAGATGGAACCCCCAAATTCTGTCTTCCCATAAGTCTGGCTAACCCCCAAACAATACATGCATGGAAAAGAATCAAAGAAACTCAGTTAAAAACAAATAATCTCAACTGAGATCAGAGCTACCAACCAAGAAACAGGGTTTACAGTTCAAGTCCAACTAAGTTAACTGCCCACCAAAACAAAACAAACACTCATTAGAGAAAAATAAAGGAATCCAAAATCTCCAGATCTAAATATCCATAATGCCAAGGTTATAATACAAAATTTATCTGAAATGTGAAGAAACAGAAAAATGCAGCACATTCTCAAGAGAAAATTGACCTGTAGTCAACTCCAATATAAATCAGATATTAGAATTAGCAAAATGAATTTTAAAACAGCTATTATAACTATCCTCAATTAAGTAAAAGAAAACAAGCTGGTAATGAGCAAAAGATAGGAATTGACTATAGGCAAATAGAATAATATAAAAGAACCAAATGGGGGATGGATACTGCAGCTGGAAATGGGATTAATGGCTAGCGACCAGGCTGGCAGGTTCCTGGAAGGCCAGAAGGGGAGCTGAAACACTCGGGGCCCCATTGGCTTGGAAGTATCACAGTATGGTGAGCATCTTATTTCTACTCCTGCAGGTAGAGGCCGGCTTGTAGTTGGAAAATGGACCTTCATGACCCTCTTGTTTGCGGGGAGGTGAAGTCCCAAGGGGCATGCTCTGGTGACAACACAAGGCCACAAATTTATCTTCTGTTGAGAGTGGGCTTGGTAAATTGTGTGCTGGGTGGGGTGCATATATATTTGGGAAGTAGGCCACGGGCAGCTCAGCCTCTCTGTCATTGGTTCTCCAACTTTGGAAAGGCAGTCTCAGAATCACAGGGAGCTTGGAAAATCCAGATTCCTGGGCACCAGCTGTAGAGCTTTCAATTTGGAAGGTCTGATGTGGGGACCGTGCATGTGTGTGTCACAGGCAGTTTTAGTGAATCACAATGCACCACCGTTAAATCCGTCCGCCCCCCTTTTTATTGGGGAAGGGGAACAGGACTTTATTGGGGCACAGTGTGTACTTCTGGGACTTTTGCAAGTCAAGTTGTTGTCCTTTCAATCTTAGTTGTGGAGGGTGCCATTCAACTTCATGTTGTTTTCCTTTCAGTCTTAGTTGTGGAGGGCGCAGCTCAGCTCCAGGTCCAGTTGACGTTGTTAGCTACAGGGGGCGCAGCCCACCATCCCTTGCGGGAGTCTAACCCACAACCTTGTTGTTGAGATACCCCGCTCCAACTCACTGAGCCATCTGGCCACCCAGGAGGTGAGCAGCGGCTCATTGACTTCATTCTAGTTGCAGAGGGCACAGCTCACTAGCCCACGTGGGAATCGACCCAGCAGCCCCTTTGCCCAGAGCTCGTGCTCTAACAAACTGAGCCACCAGTCCACCCAATTAGTTTCCTTTGAGTGCATGCACACTGCTGCTGGAACGGGTGATGGGTATGAGAATAAATATTTTTGTTTTAATAGCCGTGCTTTTGAAAAAGAAAAAGAACCAAATGGAACATCTATAACTGAGAAATATAATTTCTGAAATTTAAGCAGTCACTGGATGGATTTAAAAAAATACCAATAACACAGGGAAGAATAAGTAAACATGGGGAAAGATCAATACAAATTATTCAATGTTAACAACAAAGAGAAAAAAAAAAAAGCCCTGAAAAAGTTAGTAGAGTTTTTATTAAGTAATATAAACCAGTCTAACATATTGCAGTCCCAAAAGGACAGCACACAAAAAATGGGTAAGGAAAACAAAATGCAGAAATGATGGTCAAATAGTCCAAATTTGATGAAAAGTTGTACATTTACAGATTCAAAATGCTCAGAAAAGCAGGATAAAAGTATGACACACGTTATAGTGAAATAGTTGGCAGTCAATGATTAAAAGCAAATATTGAAAGCAGCGAGGCAAAAAAATCATCTCACTACTTGATTAATAGCTGACTTCTTGTGAGAAACCAGAGGTCAGTGGAAAATAGAACAACATTTTTTAAAGTGCTAAAAGAAAAATTTGTCAACACACAATTCTATATCTACTGATTTTTTTTTTTTTAATAAGGGAAAATAAAGTCGCAATAAGATTAATGGAGACTGTGATTAATGGTTCTTACTCAAATAAGAACCGCTAAAGAAAGTTCTTCAAACATAGGAAAATATTTCCAAATAGAAACTCAAATCCTCAGAAAGGAATGAAGAATGAAGAATGGTAAATATCTTGGTAAGTATCAAAGTATTTTACCTTATTTTTTAACAATTTCATTATAATACATATGACTCTTTAAAGGAAATAATTACAAATGGATTTGTGATATATGTGGATAGCATAAACATGGGGGCTAATATGGGCTTTTATGGTGGCAAAGTTGACATATATTCCATGAAATGCTACAATATTAACTGTAAATGAGAATTTACATTGCTTAGCATTATAATCTCAAGATTGTTGCAAATGACACTATTTCATCTTTTCTTATGGCAGAGTAGTATTCCATTGTGTATATATACCACTATTTCTTTATCCAATCATCTATTGAAGGACACTTTGATTGTTTCCATGTCTTGGCCACCATAAATAAAGCAAAATAAGTCAGACAGAAAAAGTCGAGAACCATATGATTTCACTGATGTGTGGTATTTAAAACTAAAAACAACAAAGGAACTAGACAAACAAATGAAGAAACAAAAACTCATAGACACAGATGATAGTTTAATGGTTCCCAGAGGGGAGTGGGAAGGGGGGTGATAGATGAGGGTAAATGGGGTCAAATATATGGTGATGGAAGGAGAACTGACTCTGGGGGGGGGAACACACAATGTGATATATAGATGATGTATTACAGAACTGTACACCTAAAACCTATGTAACTTTACTAACTATTGTCACCCCCAATGAACTTCAATTAAAAAAATAAATAAAACTTAAAAAAAAAAGAATTTACATTGCAATTTCTAAATGGACCACTATAATGTAATGCAAGAAGGAAAGCTAAGAGGGAGATCCAAGATGGTGGAATAGATAACCTCTGTGCCTGCTTCTTTCCATTAACAAATTAAAATTACAACTAAATTATAGAAGAATCAACCTGGAGAACCATCTGAAGTCTCTCTGAACAAAAGTTTTATAACTAAGGATATAAAGAAGAAGCCATGTTGAGACTGGTAGGAGGGGCAGAGACATAGATCTGGCTAACCCCAAATCTCCGTGTGGCATTTGAGAACCAGGAGAGATATCGGCTGCAGAGGTTGCCCCCCAGAGGAGCGAGGGATCCCAGCCCAGAGTACTGGTGCTGGGAGGAGGAGCCCCCACAATATCTGGCTATGAAAAACAATGCTGATGCTGACTATCCAGCTGGAATGGAAGGCAGTGGGTAACTCAGATGTCTTCTTAAAGGGCCCACACACAGACTCTCTTACTCCCAGGCACTCACCTTGGGCTCCAGCAAAGGGACAGTAACTCAGAGGGTGTCGGAGACATACAAGGGGCAGACTGAGTTGTGTTGCTTGAGAACAAAGTCTGGAGGACAGTCCGCATTTTCTCTGTGTGGGGACTTTCCCGTGCAGCTGGCAGGCGGGCACCATGTTTCCTGTGTGAGGTCTCCCCTCATGCTTACGGCCACATCTGAATCTGATTTGTTTGGTGAGCCTCGTAGTTCCTCCCTGCTGATCCAATGGGACCCCATCCTACCTAACTTCCCCAACACCAGAGGCACTTTCTCTGAGAGCAGCCAGCCCTGTCTGAATTGCACTCTTTCTTGGAAAACTATCAGAATCCAACACCCCAGGCAGGTGGCAACTGGCCTTTGTGTGCTATAAGACTTTTGCTGAATAGCTTCAGGCTCAGCACTGGCACCAAACCAGAATTTACATTAACCTGGTGACCATGACTCTTCCCACTCTAGTGACTCCCTGAGACCCAGCCTCGCCCAACTTGCATAGTGCACAAGGCTTTATCAGTGGCTAAACCTTAAAGGATCTGGCAGTTGGCAGCAGGTTTCAGGGTGTCCTGGCATTTTGTGGAGCTACCCCAGGCCTGGTACTGGTGGCAGACATCCTCGGTTCACAGCATGGCCTTTCCTACATGCCTCTAGGGTTAGCATAGGGAGCAAACAAATGCAGAAAGCTTTGTAATTCTTACCAGGTAGTCACCAGCTTGTCACAGGGAGTGGCAGACCTGGGTCTGCACCAGAGCCCCTCAAAGAGGCCCCAGAACCAACATATTTGGAGGTTGGATTCAGACCACAGCAGAGCACTGCCCAATTAGCCCCACAAGTGACACACCCAAAGGGAGGTCTCAATAAGCACCAGAGCCTGTTGGGGCAAATCCCACCCAGTGGAGTAAGCCCTCTGCACAGCAGCCTGTAAGCTATGGATGTGATCAAACCTCACAGCCAATCAGCATGAGGGTCAATCTTACCTACTGATGTGCCAACAGCAACCAAGTCTCAACTATAAAAGGAGGACACACACAACTCAGAGAGTCCCAAACAAGATGACCCCAAAAAGGCCAAGACACATTGTAGTTAGAATGGCAAAGTTAAAGACAAAGAGAGAATCCTAAAAGCAGCAAGAGAAAGGAAACTAGTAATCTGTAAGGGAGCTCCCATAGAATTGTCAGCTGATTTCTCAAAAACAGTTTTGCAGACCATAAGGGACTGGCACAAAATATTCAACATGATGGAAAGCAAGGACCTACAACAAAGATTACTATACCCATCAGAGCTATCATTTAGAATCAAAGGACAGATAAAGAGCTTCCCAGACAAGAAAAAGCTAAAGGAGTTCAGCACCACCAACCAGTACTATAAGGAATCCTAGAGGTACTTCTTTAAGACGGAAGAAAAAAAGATTAAAATTTTGAGTAATAAAATGGCAATAGCTACATATTTATCAACAATTACTTTTAATGTAAATGGATTAAATACTCCACTTAAAAGACATAGAAAGGATAAATGGGTAAGAAAACAAGACCCTTACATATGCTGCCTTCAAGAGACTCACTTCAGATCGAGAGACACACACACACAGGCAGAAAGTAAAGGGATGGAAAAAGACATTTCATGAAAATGGAAATGAAAAAACAACAACAAAAAAGCTGGACTAACAATACTTAAACCTGACAAAATAGTCTTTAAAACAAAGGCTATAAAAGAGACAAAGAAGGACTCATTAAAACCATCTCCGGGTATTTATCTGAAGAAACCCAAACACTACTTTGAGGGGACATGAGGACCCATATGTTTATTGCAGCGCTGTTTACAATGGCCAAGATGTGGAGTAAGCCCTGATATCCCTAAAAGGATGAATGGATAAAGAAGAGGTGCTACATATATACAGTGGAATATTGCTCAGCCATAGAAGGGAATGGGTACTTGCCATCCTGGGTAACATGGATGGACTTGAAGGACATTGTGCTGAGTGGAGTGTCAGACAGAGAAAGACAGATGCAATGAGATTTTGCAATGAGATGCAATGAGATGTGAAATGTAATGAACAAAATAAACCTATAAACAAAAACAAACTCACAGATACAGAGAACTTGTTGATGGTTGCCAGATAGGAGGGGCATTGCGGATGAGTGAAAAAGGGGAAGGCATTAAGAAGTACAAATTGATTGTTACACAAATGCTGAAATCATACAGTCATATTGTCTAACTCAAATGGAAAAAAAAATTAATTCTATAACATAAAGTATCTATAACACTCCAAATATTTGAAAATTAGACAATATACTTCTAAATAATACATATGCCAAAAAAAATAAAAATAAATAAACAAAATAAATTAGAAAATGTTTTGAGCTGAGTAATAACAAAAATTCAACATAAGTACATTTTAGGGATAAAGCTAAAGTAGTATTTTGAGGGAATTATATAGCTTTAAATTCTTATATTAGAAAAGAAGAATGATCTAAACTCAATCTTCTAAGTTTCCAATTTAAAAATTTATTAAAATGCAGCAAAAATAATACACAAGGTAATTAGAAGGAAACAATTAATAAAGATGAGAAAGAAGAAATCAATGAAAATTTTAAAGGACGGACAATAAGGAAATCGATGAAACCCAAAGTTGATTCTTTGTAAAGTTTAATAAAATTGAAAAACTTCTACCTGGTTTTTCTGAGGTGTCACCACAGATCCTGCAACATAAAAATGAAAATAAAGGAATATTATGAACAATTATATGTCAATAAATTCAACAACTTAGATGAAATGGACGAATTCCTTGACAGATACAAAGTATCAATATTGGCCCAGGAAGGAAGAAACAGTAAACATGAATATGAATTAATATGTGAAATCTAATTTATAATTAAAAGCTTCCTGCAAGGAAAATTTCAGGCCAAGATGTCTTTACTGGTGAATTCTATCAAACATATAAGAGAAGAAATGATACCAATCCTATACAAAATCTTTCAGAAAATAGTGGTATTATTTTGTAACTCATTTTTTGAGTCAGTATTATATTGATGACAAAATTAGACAAATATGTCACAAGAAAACTATGTACATCTACATATATCTGTTAAAATATAGATGCAAAACCCCCACAAAATGTTAGCAAATTGAATCTAGCTATACAAAAGGATAATACATTTTGACCAAGAAGGGTTTATACCAAGAACATAAGGTTTGTGTGACATCTAAAAATTAATTAATATGAGTCACAGTATGAATGAAATAAAGGAGAAAAAAAAAAAAACCCACATGAACACATCAATGGATGCAGAAAAAAACATTTGAAAAAAACAAAAACTCTCAGAAAAGTAGGAATTGAAGAAAATTTCCTCTGTCTGATAAAGAGCATTTATGAAAACCTCACAGATAACATCAGATTCAGTGGTGAAGGACTGAGTAGTTCCTATTTAAAAAGCAGAAACAAGACAAGGATATATGTTATGATCATTTCTAGTCAACATTGTATGAAATGTTTTAGCCAGTGTCATAGACAAGAACGAAAAAAACATTAAGCTTTCAGTTTGGAAAGGAAAAGGTAAATCTGTATTAGTAATGACATGACCATGTGCCTAAAAATCTTAAGCAATCCACAAAAAAAAATGTACTAAAATTAATAAGTGAATGTATAAAAGTTCTAGGATAAAATGTCAATATAAAATTAATTTTTATATACTATTAATTAACAACTGGAAAATGAAACAAAAGCTAATTTACAATTATAACTCACAAATAAGTAAAATACTTATAATAAATTTAGTGAAAAGTGTATAAATATTTATACTGCAAACTTTAAAAAATTGCTGAGGAAAATTAAAGAAGACATAATAACCTAAATAAATGGAGATATATACAATGTAAATGTCTTACAAGATTAAAATATTGCTTATATCACAATTTTTCCCAAATTAGTCTATAAATTCACAATAATCCCAATTAAAATAATAGCAGCTCCTTTTGAAGAAATTGACAAGCTGATTAAAATATATATGGAAAGTAAAAAATCTTAGAGTAGTTAAAAGAATTTGACTTACATTTCCTAATTTTAATGCTTACTATAAATTGACTGTAATAATAATTGGGGATAACTAGCAAAAACATAGAAATGGAGATCCGTAGAGCAGAGGAGTGGATTCAAGAAATAGACTCACACATTTAGGGCTAATTGGTTTTAGAAAAAGATACCAAGATAATTCAATGGGGAATATTTACCCTTTTCAATAAATGTTGCTGAAACAATTGGATATTAGTATGGAAAAAAATAAACTTACCACACATCACACAAATAAATTAATTCAAATTCGATCATTGATCTGAACATTAGATATAAAACTATGTAATTTTCTAGGAGGAAAACATAGAATAAAATCTTTATGACATTGGGTTGGGCAAAAATTTCTTTAAAAAGATACAAGACATACCAAAATTTAAAACTTTGCTCTTCAATATCTGACAAATATATTTAATATATCTGACAAATACCTATGTCTCTATCTGTAGCTATCTATCTATCATCTATCTATTTATATATCTATCATCTATCTATCTATCACTGTTAAATTTAAGTAATAAAGGGAACTTATGGGGAAGAATTTGGGCTGGTTGTGTCAGACCCACCAGGCCTCAGGAAATGCAGGAGCCATGGCATTTTAGGGAATTTCATAATGGAACTCCTAGCATGTTTCTAAGTGATGCCATTTCAGTATCTCAGTTCAGGTATATCCAGGAAACACTTTACCACCCAGGGTCTTGTTCTAGGAGAACTTGTTGGCTTTATCTGATCACATGCCAAACCCTTCCTTGGCTAGAAAATTGGGGTAACATGATCAGCTGGTCTACTCAGTCCTCAGGGCTTGATAAAGGGCTGCTTTGCCAAAAGAAATTGGACTGTACTGGGTGCCTGACATTATGCCTCACAGATATAGCACCCAGTTAGTAATGGGTAGCTGTAATCATGTGTTTACAAGGTAAAGTGTGACTGGGGAAATAACCTAGTTGCAGATGGTAGTACTTATGAGAACAGCCAGGCAAGCTCTGCCCAGTGTCCAGGGAACAGTGGATGGAGCAAAACAACCAAATCCAGGGAGCAAGCAAGGGTGTCAGTCAGAGTCCATTCACAGAAGGACCACAATTATTGTCTCAGAATACATTGTTATGCAACTGAAGACCCAAGGGACTCCTGTGAGATGGGACTGCCAGTCGTGACTTTGAGAGTTGTCCCAGCTAAGTGGGCAAGGAGGTTGGGCTCCAGGTTCTTCAGAAACCTGTAATGATAGAAAAACTAAAGCAGAATAGAGCATAGTGGAAATGGTATGAAGTAGAAACGGTAGTGTTATGGCTTTGAAATCAGGCATACCATGGTTTTCCTTTCAGATCTCCTTTACCTAGCCATGTGAACTTCAGTGAATTATGTTATCACTCAGTTACATAGCATCATTATTACTATGAATAATAAGAATTACATGGTGATGAAAGTGGTAAAAAACAAAACAAAATAGGTGCTAAAGACTGGAACCCATCTCAGAGGCACAATTAATCTTAGTTCCAGACCCCACCAGCTAGAGTTCTCCACATCTTGGTCATAAATAACTCAGAGGCGAGATAAAACTTAGGCTGCTTATACAAAATTTTGGTTCCATTTGACAAAAGCTAGTGAAAGCAATGACCAACACAGCATTTTCCTGTAATGACTTTTTTTTTTTAGTGGACAAATATTATCTAAGAGAAACAAATAACTCAGGCCTCTTTTTCACTCAGAAGGTCATGTGATTTTGCACAGTTTCATTTGAAAAGCAGAAGATTAAATTGAAACTTCTATTTACATAAGATGTGTTTTTCAGGGGCTCAGTTGATTAGAGCATGCACTCTTACAAACAGGGTTGCCAGTTCAATTCCCGCATGGGATGGTGGGCTGCCCCCCCTGCAACTAAGATTGAAAAAGGGACCTGGATTTGGAGCTGAGCTGCGCCCTCCACAACTAGATTGAAGGATAACGACTTGGAGCTGATGGGCCCTGGAGAGACACACTGTTCCCCAATATTCCCTAATAAAATTAAAAAAAAAAAAAAAGATGTATCTTCCAACATAATGATGCATGTAAAAGAAGGCACACCGCTCTCGGAATCCATACACTTTACTTTTCTTCCCAGAGGGACAACATACAGTTGCCATCTCAGTGACAGTGTCAATAATAATAATAACTACAACTATCATTATTATTTTAACAAAGAGAAGTAAAAAAACAATTATTGCAGTATTCGCTCCAGCAGATTACCCAGGGATCCCTTTTCTTGTACAGTTTCAGTAATTATTTAATGCATGTAGAATGCATCACCTTCATTGAGGAGCCAGCAGTGAGCAGTCCCTGAACACTCCAACCACATAAGCCTCATGGGTGCTGTAACACAGTTGATTGCCTGCACTGCAGATACAGGACACACACCACTCACCAGTGGCACACAGTAAGATAGAGTGGAATTTAATGACCATTCCTTGCACTGTGTGTTTATAAATAGAGCCTTGATGGGGATCAATTAAAAGTAGGCAAACTCCAAAAGAAGAGAAAGAGTGGGTGCTTTGGGAAGGAAGAAAAGAGAGGAGCATTTAACGGGAAGTCATTTACGTTTTATTGCATAAAGACGAGAAATTGGTTGATGGATAGATCTTAGATTAAAAAAATGAGAAAATACATTCCTTAACAAATTACTTAAATGCACTGTGCTTAGTAGATAAAAATTTTCGAGACATGATTTCCACAGCAGAAAATAACAAAGCCGCATTCTTGATGGCATGCACGATGGGGACCACTGGTGCAGATCTCTGTGCTCATTTTTAATGCCAGACAATAATTCAGAAAGCCCGCTTTTCCAAAAAAGCTTCCTGTAGCCGTGTCCTGCTCCCTTACAGTCCCATTTCTTTTGTCCATCCCTAACTTACTTCTGAATGCCCAGTATTTCCAGGTTATCTGCAGTGGTCAAGGAAACCCCTTGCAGTTTGCCTCTCGTGATTGTTCCCCATCCTACATATAGTTTTCTCTTCAATACTTACCATTCCAGGGTGCTATATCCTTAGAGTTCTAGGCTCTGCTAGTTATTCATATAAACACAATGAAGATATCAGGAGATTGCAATAAAGTTCAACCAATCTCTCAGATCAGACATCTTTATTCAAAATATGCCAGGAACTAGGGGGAATCTGAAAATAAAATGAAGGCATTACCTCAATGAGGAATGATGTTGTTAAATGCTCAAGAGATGTGAACTATAGCTAACATCGAGCACTGACTGTGTTCCAGGATGACAATGGGTGCTTTTAAATTAACCTCTCCCAAAATACCATGAAAGAAGATGCACGTTTAGCTAGAGATGAAACTGAGGCTCTTTCAGATCAAGCAACTGGGGCAAAATTAGACAGAATACATAGGGGGGTTAGGATTTTGTTTCAAATGACTAATTTCAAAATGTGTTTTTCCACAATGCTTTCTTCACCTTACAAAATGTGACTTTTACCTGCATGACCCTCCAATACCTGAGTGGACAGCTAGTGTAGGGCCTGAATAGGCACGGACATGGCTCGAGTCAGAGATGGAATTCATGATCTTTCCTGACAGATATTTTCTCCAAAATATGTTTGTTTATACTTGGATCCAAAAGCACGATTGCCATCGTTTTAACATTTAACCCTTCCTAATGAACAATAATAGCAACAACAATGCCTTACATATGGATATTTTTAAATACTTTTAAAGTATACTTAGGACATTATTTTAAGTACTGAAAGTTCTTTTAAGGCGGGAAAGAAAAATATTATTATGCCATGTTGTTCATAAATCAACTAGTGCCCCAGGCACACAATGAATTCAAGAGACAGAATGTAAAGCAGGTTTTCCACCTGGTGGCATTGTGCTTTTAAAGCTAGACCATGTGCACCTTGAGGAAGGAAAATGTTTAATGAAAACTTAATGCTAAATAGAACAGTAGACTGTTAGAATTGGAGCAGGATAGAGGGGTGTCGTTTATTCTATCTCTTAGCTTTCACAAAATTCCTCTATGTCTTCAAGATAATAAACTCATATTAAACAAACAAAACAGACTCTCAAATGTGGGTAAATATAATATATGTGCAATCTAAAAAAGGAGAGGTTTCTTCTAAAAATGATTAAAAATAGAAACTGAAAATGTCTTTTACTTATTCATTTATTTAACACATTTTCAGTAACTGAGACTAGATTAGAAGCCACATACTGTGGGGGTAGTAAATTTTACTGAAATAGTCCAGTCAAGTCACAAAAAAACAAACAAACAAAAAAAGCACAGATAAACAAAAATAACAAGCTCTGGAGAGGGGGTGGGAATATCAACATCTAAATTTGCTATAATATATTATTAAAATATTCAAATTTCAACAAAAATTTATGAGACATGCAAAGAAAAAGGAAAGTGTAACCCATGCACAAGGGGAAAAGCAGGTAACAGAATTAGCCTTTGAGAAGTCCCAGATGATGGATTAGCAGACACAGATTTGAAGCAGCTATTATAAATAGGTTCAAAGAACTAAAGGAAACCATACTTAAAGAAGTAAAGAAAGGCATGATGATCATACTTCATTACATAGAAAATATCAATAAAGAAACAAAAAAAAAGATTTAAAGAAGTAATGGATGAAAACTTCCAAAATTTAAAGAAAACCATTATTCTCACATTTAAGAAACTCAATGAACTCCAAGGAGGATAATTGCAAAGTGATCTACACCCAGACATGTCATAGTAAAAATGTAGAATGACAAAAACAAAGGTAAAATCTTGTGAGCAGCAAGAGAAAAATGATTCGTTACACACAAGATAACCCCAGAGAGTAGCAGCTGATTTCTTATTAGAAACAGTGAAGGCCAGAAGGTAGTTAGATGACATAGTCAAAGTACTGAGAAAAAAACAACAGTTTTATATCAACCAAACAATTTGTATAAAAGAAAGACTAAATAAAGGCATTATCAGGAAAACAAAAAACAGAGCATTTGTTGCAAACAGACCTGTCTTATAAGAAATATTAAAGAAAATTCTTCAGACAGAAAGCAAGTAACTCCAAACAGTAATTTCACACACACACACGCACACGCACACGCACACACCAAAAAAACACTGGTAAAGGTAATTATGTTGGTTATAATAAAAAGAAAATTTGCATATTTTTCTCCTCTTAAAATCAATTGTGTAAAAATATGCATGTAATTATATTGTTGAATCTGTAACATATAGACATATATTTGCCAATAAAAGTACAATGTGGTGGATGGGAGCACAGCTGCATTAGAGTAAGAAAATGACACTAGATAGTAACTTAAATCCACAGGAACATATAAAGAGAACCAAAATTGTAAATATGAAAATTAATGTAACAAACTATACACGATGTCAGACAATTAAGTTTATGAACTCATCCTGGAAAAAGTGCTACATATCTCATTGCTATATATCTCTATAATCACCTTCGAAGTACTCCCCCTGGGAAGCTATGTACCAGTACCAGAAGTTAGTCCACGCTTTAAAGCAATTTTGGAACTCTTTTTCTGGAACGGCCATCAGAGCTATTGTTGGCATGTTACTCTTGATGTCCTGAATGTCATCAAAATGTCTTACTTTCCTTTATCTTCAGATAAAGAAAGAAGCCATTGGGGGCCAGATCAGGTGAGTAGGTAGGGTGTTCCAATACAGTTATTTGTTGACTGGTTAAAAACTTCCTCACAGACAGTGCTGTGTGAGCTGGTGCATTGTCGTGATGCAAGAGCCATGAATAGTTGATGCAAAGTTCAGGTCGTCTAACTTTTTCATGCAGCCTTTTCAGCACTTCCAAACAGTAAACTTGGTTAACTGTTTGTCCAGTTGATACAAATTCATAATGAATAATTCCTCTGATATCCTAAAAGGTTAGCAATATTGTTGAAAACAAGTTTGCCAACTTGTCAGAACTTGTAAGTGTGTGCTTTCATTTCTTCTCACATTATCTTTAAAATACATAAAATTATATAAAGTAATAATTATAACAATTAATTCTTACACTTGTATATATAGATAAAACTATGATAGTAAAAAAAAAACAGAAGAGGGGATAGAACTATTTCGGAATAACATTTCTGTATGGCACTGGAATTCTCAATATAAAGCTGAAGTAGATTATTTTAAGTTAAAATGTATACTATTAATTTATACTAATAGAGCAACTATATAAAACTGTGTCAATAATAACATTAAACATAACTATCTTAAACAATTCAAACTAAAGGCAGATATTGTCAGATTGAATAGACAAAATCCAATAATATGCTACCTACCGGCAACACAATTTTGATTCAAATATGCAAAAAGATTAAAAGTATAAAGGATGGAAAGAAAGAAATATTCAATCATCAACCATAGACAACTGGAGTAACTATTCAAATATTAGGCAAAATCCAATTCATCAGGAAGATGTGACAATTATAAACTCATATGTACCTAACAATTGAGCCCCAAAATACATGAAAGGAGAGATAGACAACTCAACAATAAAAGTTGGAGATATCAATATCCCCATTTTCAGTATTGAACAAAACAACTAGGGGGATTAACAAGAAAATAGAAAGACTTGAGCAACACTATAAACCTCATAGAACTATATGGAACATTCTGCCACCAACTGCAAAATACCCATTCTTTTAAGTGCACATGGAACATGCTCCATGATAGATGAAATGCAAGGCCATAAATCAGTCTCAATCAATTTAGGATTGAAATTGCATAAATGGTGTTCGCTAATCACAATTGAATTAGAAATTAATATCCTGAAGAAATTTGATAAATTTATAAATATGTGAAAATTAAACAATGCTTTTCTAAATAACCAATGTGTCAAAGAAGAAATCACAAGTACAAAATACTATGATATGAATGAAAATGAAGACACAACATACCAAAATTTATTGAATGAAGCAGTGCTTAGTTAGAGGAAAATGTATAACTATAAATGTGTACATTACAAAAGAATAAAAATCTCAAAAAAACCTTGATGTAACTTATGACACTGGACAAAACAAACAAGCAAGCAAACAACAACAGCAACAACAAAAACAGTAGACTAAATCCATAACAAGCAGAAGGAAGGAAATAATATTGGTAGAATGTAAAATTTTGAATGGAGAATAGAAAACCAGAGAGAAAATAAACAAAACCAAAAATTGGTCCTTAAATGATCAACAAAATTGAAGCTAGAGTAACCAAAATAAATAAACAAATAAATGAATGAATAAATAAATAAATAAATAAATAAATAAATAAATAATGAGAGAGAGAGAGAAGACTCACATTTTAAAAAATCAGGAATGAAGGAGTCATAGCTCTGACCTTACAGAAATAAAAAAAGGATTATAATGGAATATTGTGAATTTGTATGTGCCAACCAATTAGATAACTTAGATGAAATGGGGAAAAAAACAAACTAGCAAAACTGACTCAAGAAGAAGTAGAAAACCTTGATAGTCTTATAACAAGTAAAGAGAACTGAGTATTCAAACAACTTCCCACAAAGAAAGTCTAGATTCACTTACGGATTTTATCAAATGTTTAAAGAAGAATTAACACTGATCCTTAACAAGCTATTCCAAAAACAGAAGGAGGGAATACTTTGTAACTCATTCTATGAGGTCATCACCCTGATACTAAAACCAGACAGTACATAAAAAGAAAACTACAGACCAACATCTACCATGAATTTAGATGCAAAAATCATCAACAGGATCTGCAAAAGATGAATCTAGCAATGTACAAAGATAATTATACAACACAACCAAGTGGGATATCATCAGAATGAAAACATACGTGCTACAAAGGACACCATCAAGAAAGTGAAGACTATCCACAAATAGAAGAAATATTTGTAAATCATACATCTTATAAGGAACTTGTATCTAGCATATATAAAGAACTACAACTAGATATTAATAAAATAAATAACCCAAATGAAAAAAATAGGTAAAAACTTGAATATACTATTCTTCAAAGAAGATATAAAATGGTCAATAAGCACATGACAAGATTGTAACTGTATTCACCATCAAGGAAATAAAAATCAATACCATAATGAGATACCAGTTTCAGACTTGTCATCAAAATGCCAGGTAATAACAGGTATTAGTGAGGATATGGCTAAACTGGACACAGTGGTTGATGAAACACTAGTGGTGGGAATGTAAATGATGCACACACTATGGATAACAGTCTGGAAGTCTCTCAAAAAGTTAAGGATAGAGTTACTATATGATCCAGCAATTCCATACGTAGACACATCCTCAAAAGAAAAAAGAACACGTGTCCACACAAAAGCATGTACATGAATGTTCATAGCAGCACTATTCACAATATTTAAAAAGTGGAAACAACCCAAATGTCCATCAACTGATGAAATGATATGTAGAATGCTGTCTATCCATACAATAGAATATTATTTGACGATAACAAGGAGGTGATGACACATGCTACAACATAGGCGAAACTTGAGGACATTACCTTAGGTGAAAGAAGCCAGTTACAAAAGAACACTTTTTTTTTTTTTTCTTTGTGATTCAATTCCTATGAAATTTCTAGGGTAGGCAAGTCTCTAAAGATACAAAGTAGATTAGTGGCTGCTTAGGGCTGGGAGATTTGGGGTGAAAATGGGAATGACAGAAAAATGGTTTAGGGCTTCTTTTTGGAGAAATTAAAATGTTCTAAAGTTGATTTTTGGTGAGTTGCACAACACTTTGAATACCATGAAACCACTGAACTGTACACTTGAAATTGATGAATTGCATAGCCTATGAATTATATTCTAATAAAGCTGTTTTTAAAAATCCTATAAGGGGCTAATATCCAAAATATATAAGGAACTCATACAACTCAACAACTACAACAAAAAAACCACAAACAATCCAATTAAAAAATGGGCAGAGGACCTGAAGAAAAATTTCTCCAAAGAGGGCATACAAATGGCCAATAGACATATGAAAAAATGCTCAACATCGCTAATCATCAGAGAAACTCAAATAAAAACCACAATGAGGTATCACCTCACCCCAGTCAGAATGGCTATCATCAACAAGACAAATAGTAACAAGTGTTGGAGAGGCTGTGGAGAAAAAGGAACCCTCATACACTGTTGGTGGGAATGCAGACTGGTGCAGCCGCTATGGGAGGCAGTGCGGAGATTCCTCAAAAAATTACGAATAGAATTACCATATGACCCAGCAATCCTCTCCTGGGTATCTGTTGCTAGCACCTGTAAGGGCAGTCACCACAATTCAGTCTATTCCTGAAAGCCAAGGGGCCATTAACCCCTCGGCAGGGCCCTACGTCCCTGCATGGTACTCCTGACGCAAGTGGGAACAAAGTCCTGACACACAGGTTCAGATAGAGTGAGTAACACAGCTTTATTTGGGAGCCAATGTCCCTCCAGAGGCCAATGCTCTGGTAAGCACAGAAGATTATACAGAATAGAATAGAATTTAATAACGAACCAAGTCCCAGAGTCAATTGAGGTGGTGGAGGTCCCTGGTCTGGGAGAGGTGACTGGGCCCACGATGGGTCTGATGCGAGCTGGTCTTGCAGGGAAGAGCTTCGGAGAGTCCCAAAGCATCGTGGCTTGCCACTCGCAGAGGGTCTTAGCCGGAGCACCCAATCAGACCACTCACAGCATTGCTCTGGAGTTCTGCTTTTATCCTCGTTTCCTTGGACTTGTTTACTTCTTAAGTGATAACCAGAAGTTGTTTTCCAGGAGTTGTTTATCTCTTAGGTGATAACTAGAAGTCGTTTGCCAGGAGCTTTTTACCTCTTAGGTGATAACCAGAAGTTGTTTTGGTGAAGGTGTTTATCACTCAGTTTTGTTATGCTCAGTTTCACACAAAAACCTGTTTTTCACTTCACTCTTATCAGTCTCACATGTGTGCGGCCATAGTCCTGTCCCTACCAGTAAACAAATTGTTTTGCAAACCTCAATCCAACATGTATAGTACCTTTTGTATGCTTTATACAGTATCTACCCAAAAATATCTGAAAACATTTATTCATAAAGACATATGTGCTCCCATGTTCATTGCAACTTTATTTACAGTGGCCAAGACATGGAAACAACCAAAATGTCTTTCGATAGATGAATGGATAAAGAAGTTGTGGTATACATACACAATGGAATACTATTCGGCGGTAAGAAACATTTGTGACAACATGGATGGATCTTGAGTTTATAATGCTAAGCGAAATAAGTCAGACAGAAAAAGCAGAGAACCATATGATTTCACTGATATGTGGTATATAAACCAAAAACAACAAAAGAACAAGACAAACAAATGAAGAAACAAAAACTCTTAGGCATAGACAATAGTTTAAGGGTTACCAGAGGGTAACCCTAGAAGAGGGTAAAGGGGGTCAAATATATGGTGATGGAAGGAGAACTGACTCTGGGTGGTGAACACACAATGGGATTTATAGATGATGTATTACAGAATTTTACACCTGAAATCTATGTAACTTTACTAACAATTGTCACTCCAATAAACTTTAATTAAAAAAATAAAAATAAATAAAAATCAAGTAAAATCTCAACAGAATTGTTTGGACTCCTGACAAACAATTTTTTGAAATTTAAGAATCCAGCACCAATTTCTCACATTTCTCAACTATTTTTCTCTGGATATGTCATTCAGATCATCATCATAATCTGCCTGGCATTTCAGATATGGGTGTGTTTGTCTGTCACCTTTGTATACTCTGATGCCCTTGAAAGCAGCTATCATGTCTGATTCATCTCTACCAAATCCCTGAATCCTCCAAGTTCAACCTTGAGTGTAGTATCTGATGCTTGTATCAAACATACTGGCGAGCTGGCTTTGTAGCAGATCCTGCTCTTAGGAATCACATTGCATTAACATTCTACTAGATGCAGGCAACGCAGCTGTTGGACAGCTTCAGAGGAGGTTCAGCTTTATCTCTGGCTCTTGATATTTCCTCCCCAACCTTGTCTGTATTGGGAGAAATCATGCACTGAAGGCAGGCAGGGGGAGTAGAAAAAGGATGACTTTAAAAACTGTGTTTTTTAATTATAATTTCCCTAGGATATTCGATGTCTATCATATCTTTCATCTTGGAAGGATGGGATCACTTGGCTTTCCTGGTGAGTCCCAGGTTTCTGGCCCATGGAAAATGTCCCTATTGTGAATGAAACTCTACTTATCACCATGGTTTTGAGAAATGGTTTATGATTATAAATTATATCTAGTTACAAAGAACTATATATATTACTAAATATTTGCTTGCTGAGACTTCCCCTGCCAAAGAGGAAAGCTTCTCCTGGAAAGAACTTATACTGAGCTGACTCTGGGTGGTGAACACACAATGTGATATATAGATGATGTATTACAGAGTTGTACACCTGAAACCTATGTAACTTTACTAACCATTGTCACCCCAGTGAACTTCAATAAAAAAAAGAAACTTATACTGAATGAGTGCCTACGCCCAAATGCCTGAAGTGTATACAAGCAGGAGTCAGCATGACAAGTCTTATGTCAGTCACGACTGATGCATCCCATTCTGCTCAAGTTTATTCCTCCTGTAAAAATTAAACTTTGATTGTTGTATAACTTGCTAAATTTTGTTTAGGTACATAATGGTTCTCAAACATGTTTCATTTAATTACTCATTCAACAAATATTATTCAGAAAACTCACAGTCTTATACAAAGATTAACTCAAAAAGAATGTAGATCATTGGGTTTAACCAAGTATAGGGTTCGATCAGTTAAGTATAACCAAGAGAGAAAACCAGGTTAAAACATGTGAGGGCATTTCCCAGATTATAGAATGTAGGCTTGGTTGGTAGAGAAGTGAAGATTCCAGGCAGCAGAGAGCTGGGGGGTGGGGGGAAAAGGTTTAGAATTAATGAATGGGCATTCTCAATGCAATTATTACTGGAGTGAGTAAAGAAAATAAAGTCGAAAAATACAAAGTGGTGATCAGAGGGAGGGATGCTTGAAATTAAGATTTCAGAGCTGGTGTGTTGTTACTAAAAAAGGAATAAACATGGGGAGAGTGGCTACGTGCAATGGATGAAAGGATCATTGTTGGTGAGGAAATCAGGTCCCAAGATTCCAAGTAGTTAGACCACCCACCATCCAGGGAGATATTGAGGTCCCGATAATGATGACAAGAAGAGGGATGAGAAGAAGACAGTGAGTTAGACACTGAAGAATCATTGAAGGAGAGGGACGAAGGGAGGTCGCAGTGAGTAGAGCTTGGCTGGAAGGAGTCTGATCAGATGGGAGCTTCCCAGGAGAGATGGGTGGAGGTGGCAATGCAGGGCAAGGGAGACACATTCTCCCCTGGAGGTAAGAGAGAGTACAGCCACCAGAGAATACTACAGAAAGGTTTAGGAGGCATGAGGAAACGTGTGGAGCTATGAGTTGTTTTGGGTAATATGGAACTAAGAACCAAGAGATGATGAATGTCTGGGAAGCTTGGGTTTTCAGAAGCCACAGGGATGTGAGGCAGAATTCAGCTTTCCCACAAAGTGACTATGTGAAACAATATCGTGATTTTCAGAGAGCAAATGGAGCCGAATGCAGAGTTTGACACGGAGCATAGCAGAGCACAACCTTATATGAGTAAAGATTTCTAGTAAATGTTGAGAAAGACAAAATTTAAGTCCCTCAATATATCTCCAGCGCCTAGAAGAGAGTCTGGCACATGATAGAGGCTCGAGAATGAGCAGATAAATTAACAAAAAAGATTGTGTGAGTACTGGAATATGTGAAAACTTTGCCTCAAGAGAGAATTGGGAGAAATAAACTCATCATGAAGTCACCCAGAGGGGAAGGGCCACCAAGTATACTGTGGGGCAACTGTGGAAGATTTTATAACCCAGAGGGATAGTGTGGTTCTCTTGGAGTGAAAGTGTTGTAATAACTGTATATGTGTTGGTATTATTTTGAGTCTTTGATCCTTTCAAGTGTGCCCCACACCATAAAAAACTTCCAGTATTAAAATGTATGGCTCAAAGGCAGAAAGTTTGAGATTTAGTACAGTGTAGGGCTTGTGATTAGAATAATCCTCTATTGATAATTGATATATTCAGCCAAGGTACACTAAGGACCATTCGCTTTCCATATGCCAAATATTTCTTTCCTGGGGAAAATAAAATTTGCAATCCTAAATCAATCACACTCGCCCTTATCTCCTATCATTTTAGTTACAAGGCATTGAACTTTCAAAATAAATTTAATTTTTATCACATTGAATAAAAGAATGCTAGCCATGCTAATCTATTAGGAACAAGGGAGGTTGCACAAAATCAAATGACAATATCTCGCTGCTCCTCTGAAAAAGAACTGCTACTCTAGAGAATACTCCCTTCCTGAATGGCTATAAAGGTCCCAGGCTCCAGAAAAGTCAGGGGAAAAATTACCTCCCAACTTGTGCGTTTATTTTTATGGCTGCAGTTAATTGCTCCCTCCCACTCCTGCCTAGAATGTACCCAGCCCGTCAATTCCCAGACCTAATCCTCCACCAGTTTCCGAAGTCCCAGCTGGGCCAGTTTGCTGAAATGACATGATACAGCCGGCTTTTGCCAGGCATCCAAGTCAAGAATTATAAAGTGAATGAGTCTATCTGTCTTTATAAGTGCATTGTGAACTTTATAGTTTAATATTAAACTTGCATCATAAAAAATGGCTCATAAATGGCTAATAAAAGCCTAGTTTACAGCTTATAAAGTGCATCAGTACTTTACATGGATTTGCTTAGGAAGATTTATGTGTGAGCTCTTTGTCTCCTGGTTAAAGATTATTTCCCCCAAAAAAACCATTAAAAATAACTATTGAAAAATGGCCCTTTCGTTGAACTCTGTGTGGTACCAAATTTGAGGCATCCAAGAAATTCAAACCCAGTGTGCTGGTGCTTAATATCACAGGAAATGCCTGGGGTTTCAGGGAGGCCCAGGGTGGGTGGCACCATGCGGTCTCCCTGGGAGGCACAGAAAGCTCAGACAAATTGGCAGTAACCTTGACATCCAGTAATGTCTACACAAGCCTTAGTAAGAAATCGGGTGTTAGTCTCCTGTCCTGGGGGCACATAGGAGTTTGTGAAAACAGCAGAAAGGCCAACCTGCCAAGCCTTAAGCCGCAGAGGGTCGGTGGGCTCCCGCCAAGAGCACTGAGGAACTCCTTTAATGAGTTCTGGGAGCTGGCCACTCCCCCCACCCCCACCCCGCTCCTCCGCCTCTCTGACTGTCTCCTCCGCTTAATGCACGTGTGATATATGTGACTTGCAATCCACTCACCCCCTCCACCCTATTTCACTTTTTAGTACCCATTGCACTGCTTTATCTAGGTTTATATACTTCATTATGTTCTCTGCTGTCACTTCTCTTATTTCATTTTTGATTTTTATTTTAACTCAGCGGCTGGCAGCTATGCTGTCACCGTGTCCCCTTCTGCCTCCTTGTGCCCCTTCCTGCTGCTAGAAACAAAGGTCTTTCATTATGTATTGACTTCTCACTCTTGAGACATTGACCAGGAGGCAGTGTTCTGTGATGCAATACCCTGGCTGTGGGAGCAGAAATCTGCACTCTGCATTGATTTTGCCACTAGGTAGTTGTGACACTTGGGGGCATTTAGTTAGCTTTTGAACAGGTCAGATGTAAAAGGGAAGTGATAAAACTAAACAATTTCCAAGGTGTCAAGCAATTCACAGATGCTGCCTTGTCTACAAAATGTAGATACTAGCTTTTCCACTTCCCGTCCAAGGTTGGTATTAGGAAGAAATAAGATCACAGCAGTCGAAGATCTTCAAATCCTGTAACACTCTTTCCAAACTTACAAAATTATACCAATTATTCAAGAGTAATTTCAGCACCTTCCTTGTCAGTATACTATTTTTTTATATCTCAAAATCAAGTAATCAATTAATGGGAGGCACCCCATGTTTTCTCAAGAGAGGCATTCAATCATCTTTGCATTAACAAAACTAGATGTCAGACAGAGGAGATCAAAGAAACAAAGAGCACTAATTCAGCCCTCTCTCAGCTTTCTAAGACAAAGACACGAGAAAAGCACACACTAGGGCTGGACAATTGCTTTGGGGCCTTCTTGAAGGAGAAAGACTTAAGCTACATCTTGGAAGCAGAAAAGGTTCATCATAATCCTAAAATAACATCCAATGGCTTTTAATTTTAGTGATTTGGAAAGTGAGGAGCTTCTCTTTAATGGATCACTTCATCTTTGCCAATTATTGGTGTCTAGCGCTGTCGGGGTCCCCTAGGGAACAATAAGAATTTAAGACCATCTGCATCTTCATTTTTAAACACTGAAGGAAAGCCAAATCTTTTCATTATCAATTGTGGCAAATGCTATATTAGGGTGTTTCGTGGGTTGGATTATTTGTCGGCTTTGATTTGAGGACTTCCTCCAACGAAATGTGGAGCTCAAATAAAAGTTGGACCCAGTCTTCTGACAATGGCCAAAGAGAGAGATCCAAGGCCAATTCTTTCCCTGGGATTCATTTACCTGGATCGGAGACAAGACAGAGCTTTTTATGACGATAATAAATCCGAGAAATTGATGTGAATTGGAGAGAGGGCTTTAGTGGCCTGGAGCCCCAGCACCCAGCTATTCCTGCTATTCTCCAGCCATTCCAGATCATAAGGGCAAGTAACTTCCCATTTCGCTTCAGCCAGGAGCATGGGCTCCTGGCACTTGTGATCAAAAGCATCCTCACTAATTATTAGGGTGTCACAGTTCATCAGAAGAAGGTTTCCGTCTCCTCCTCCCAATTCATTTCTGGCCCGTCCCTTACCTGCCACCTAAACTCTCATGGTGGAGGGTCACTGGGTTCCCCCAACACCACCGTGCCTATTCACAGTGCCACAGGTTTGCTTATTCTTTTTCCTTTGCCTGGAACATTCTCCCCTGATTTTTTCATCTGGAAACCTTCCATTCTTCCCTCAAGGCTCTGGTCAAAACACTATGGCCATCCTGAAACCTCCCACTATGCTATAAACTACAGGTTTATTTGTCCTGAAGACACAATTGTTTGCGTGTCCAATTAACACTGTCAGCATGATTAGCACTGAGTTAGACCCAGAGGGGCAGACAAAAGTCCGGAAGACTGACAGACACTGCCTCTGCCATCAAAGAGTTAACTGTCTAGTTGAGGAGTAAGATTAATTTCCATGAAACAATATGAGAGAATGTACAATCAAGCCCCAATTTGGGCAGTACAGATTTTAAATGCTGAAGGAGTTGAGAGGAGAAAATCCATCACAGCTGATTCTGCAAAACTCATGACTCACATGTAGATAGCAGCTGAAAATAGTGTGCTCTTACCAACTGTACTGCCACCAGCAAGTTATTGAAATTTTCTCCCCACCAAGGGTAAAGGGGGAAAAAAAAGCAGGGAGGGAGATGAAAGTGCAGGATTATAAATATTCTCACCTAGGAGGGGAAACAGTAGAAATGCAAATGAGGTTGTCAAAATTTGCTTCACCTCTTTCACCAAGCAATTCCACTTCTGATTGTTTATCCTAGAGAAATATTCTGAATGCACTCAGAGTCAGCATTGTTAGGAATAGAGAAAAATTGCAAACGAGTCCATCAGTAGGAAACTGGTTGAACACATTTTATTATAGCTGCACTGTGGAATCCTATTGCAGCCATTAAAAGAGAATGTGTGTTTCTTTATGTACTGTCATAGAAACATCATCAAAATCTTTTATTAAACAGAAAAAAAAGCAAGTTGTAGAAACAGCGCTATAGTATGATCGAGTTCACATAAAACAAAGGGGCAGGAAATATTGTTTCTCTGTGCAGTCGTTCTTTCATTCATTCAACAATTATCTATTGGGTTCCTACTATGAGCCAGCCAATGTCCTGAGTGTTAGAGCATCCACAATGAATAAAACAGAAGTTCTTATCCTCCGAGAGTTTCCATATAGTGGGACAAGACAGACATGAAGCAAATAAGCAAGTAAGTATGGCATGTATTAGATGATGATGAGAGGCACGGAGAAAAATAAGGCAGTAAGGGGAAAGGAGTAGACCTCTGGGGGCCATTCTGAGGACTCCAGCTTTAGTCCTAAGTGAGACAACTGGCCAACGGAGTGTTGGGCAGAGACGTGATGTGATCTGAGCTCTGTTTCACCTAGGCCACTCTGAGTGCTGTGTTGAGAATAGATTATTGTGGAGCAGAAGCGGAAGCAGAGAAACTATTTAGGAGGCTAATAAAATGATCTGGCAAGAAACACTGGTGACTTGGACCAGGAAGATAGCAGGGAAACTGGGGTGAACTGGTTGCATTTTCAAGAGAGAGTAAACAGGATTCAGCCAAGGAGTATGTGGAGTGTGGAGTATGGAAAAGTGGTTATTCTCTTTCTTCTGAAGCAAATGAAAGAATGAAGTGGCCAACAACTGACATGACTATTGGAAGAAGAGGTTCAGGGGAGGATACGTTTATATAAAATGAGAACACAAGTGTCTGGATAATTTATATGTGTTGTCCCTCTATTCGTCCATCTCTTTTTCTTCATATCCCAAGATGGTAGCTAAGCTCTGTAATTCCTAGAGCCTGGGATTTGAGTAGGGCAAAAACAGAAGTAGTCTGCAGTCCAAGAATCCATTTTAAAAGACATATCAAACTTCATTGAGGAAACAGTGTGGGGTCTTTGGGCAGAGGAACAAGAAAAGTCACTTGAGGGCAAAGAGCTAGAGAAAAGACATTTCGCCCAGGCTGAGCGGGAAGGGAGCAGCCTGAGGTTTCCAGATTGGAAGCAGGTCCCACTCTCCAGCAGTCCTGTGAGGGATGCCTGGGAACTCGGAGAGTTAGCAGGGTGGGCTGGTCCTTAGGCTCTGGGTCTGCAGCCTTTGCAGAATTTTCTGCCCTGAGTAGAGTAGGGAGCAGCAGAGAGAGCCATAATTTAGGAAGACCATGAGGGCAGGATCAAGGGCCATGTGAGGAGTAATCTGCAGGGAGCAATAACCAAAACCCCAAGCGCACCTGCCATGCTTTAGCACAGCATAAAGCCCACTACTTGGCCCAATATAATGGTGGAACTCTGAAATGTCTGCAATTAAATTTTCTGCCAGCTTGACAGAGTGAGAAGTTGGGATCAGATACTACACTGAGTTATGGAAAATGAAAAACATGATATTTCTTGAACATCTGAATTTGTGTGGCTAGATTTACACTCATCAGACAAGAAAACACATATCAAGCAGTCTACAGAGGCAGTCTAAACTGCTTTACCCTCTGAGTTCTACGTTGTTTGACAATTTTGCACAAAAATCTATCTCTGGCATTCTTGTTTAATTAATATTATTTTTTGTCCTCACCTCATTTTGAAGCACAGCTGTTAAGAAATCCTGATAAAGACCCCTGTTTGTCCAGTAGCAATCCTTGTTGTCACATTTTGCTGTAACATACATGTTGTCCCATGCAATAATAAAAGGTTTCTGAAGAAAAACAATACAAATTCATTTCTATTAGAAATGAAACTATATTTTAATATACCAGCGAAAGTAACTCAGTAAAGAAATTTCACTAAAACCACTTGTCAAGTGAACATCGTGCTGCATATCACACGTGCCCAACAAATCTGATTTGGAAGATTCATCTGCTTGGTATAACTGATCACATGTAAGTACACCATGCTTTCAGACATATAGAACTATCGCAGCAGTAGCTCTGTTGTAACATCATCTTGTCCAGAGAATGAATGGCAGAGAAAGATATATCATTTGACTGCAGGTATTTGCTGCAGGAATGAGACAATGGTATACAAGTTGCTTCAAAGAAGAAGGGACTACCTCCCAACAGCTGCCTTATTAAGTAAGGCTGGAACTTGTGGTCTCTGTGGGCCCTTCAAAAAGGGAGCAATCAATAAAGTCAGCCTCTCAGAGTCTTCATAGATGATTCAATGGTGTTTGATATGCCCAATGGGCCCTGGGAGTCCTTCCAGGTTCATAGACCCATATGTAACAGGAATTTGGAGCATGAAGTGCTGTGATTTGCCAAGACTCCCCCATCAGTATCAATGAGCCTACGTCCAGCTCAAGTGGCCAACCTCCCTTGGCTGCTGTGATAAGTGTTAGATCTGCAACCTGTCCAAGCTCAGGAAATCATGTGGGCCCTAACCGGGGAAGCTCTTTGTGCTTGAGTTGACCTCACTTAAGTCTCACAAAGGGAAATCTTTCAAGTGTTCCAAAGGCACAGGACCAGGTGTTGTAAACACCTGCTGTCCTAGAGGCTGAGGCATCTGTCTCCTCCCATTTCCCACAAGGTCTTTCCAAGAGGAGCTCCGATTCCATGAGTCTCAGCCCCAAAGTGTTCCCCACCACGGCTACCAAGGTCTGCCTTTCACTGCAGGTTACAAAGCATCCTTCCTCCCCACAGGCCCCAACAAACCTCATCCCTGTGCTCAGGCCATTCAAACAGGGAGTGATCAATAAATCCAGGGTCACTGAGCCTTCACATCGCACCTAACATAGGCTCAGCTATGTAATTAGTAGGGCCCAGTTCAAAATGAAAATGTGGGGCCCCTTGTTCAAAATTTATTAAGAATTTAATATACATTAAAACGGATAAGAATTTAAAGACAGTATCAGTAAAGCATTAAACCAATTGGGAGCCATTTCTGGGCCCTGTGAGAATGAACACGTCACACATCCATGAGGCCAGCTCTGCCTACCCCTTCTACTGAAGGCCCAAGGCCAAACCCCCACCCGAATCAGTGATGTGACTGCAATGCTTTCTTGGGGTCTTTCCCAAAAGATGTGGGTCCTAGGCCAGACCAGAGGAGAATAGCCCAGGCCTGCCCATGAAGCAAGTGGTCATGAGGCAGACTCACAGGGTTATCCTGGACTCATGACCATGTGTAAAGAAGGAGAAAGACAAATTGCTAGAAGGGTCTCTTTCAAGGTCATAGGGGGAAAAATCACTTAAGGAATCATTTTAGGAGTCTAAGGAGATAGGAGAGGGAGGGGGATTGTTGAGTAGAGTAAGCATGGACCTTCCTGAAACTTCTCATCAACTGGAGGAAGCATTTTCCTTATTACACAGTTGAGAAAACTGAGGCTCAGACAGAATAAGACATTTCTTTAATGTTATGTAGGTAGCAAGTCATGAACAAATGAGATATTACTGTGTCTTTGTCTTAAGGAAACCACTTCGAGACAATTTTTTTGATATCTTCACAAACAACCTTAAATCCTTAAATTTAAATTTCCCCAGTGAGCAAATAATAACAACACAAACTGCTCAATACATTTAAACTCTTATTATGTACCAGTCAGTGTCAAGGAGTTTTGCATGTTTTATTTTAAACCTTCCTAAACACTTAGATGTGGGCACTAAGAAGTGACTGAAAGGTTAAGAAAATCTCCCATAGCTCACATATCTAGTTAAGGACCCGCCACATTTGAAATGCATGTCCGACAATAGCTGATTCCAGGACCAGCGGTCACTGGGCCCTTGCACTCTATTTAACTGTGAGGCACACATGTGTAGCCACAGACCAAAGCCTGAGAGAAAGCACATGCAGATACAGATGAGTCTTCTTTAAGACTTTGACTCTGAAATGGTAGGAAGGGTCGTTCTCCAATTGTACAGAACTTCTAATGAGTATTTCCACTGAGAGTTGGGATCTGCATTAAAAACGTTATCAGAATGTAAAGATGGTAAGGGTTAGAAGTTTGTTAAAAGATGCAGCCATAAAGAAACTTAAATAGGCAGGAGAGCTGGTCTTGGGTCCAAGAAGTATCACTGACTGGCTCGTGTCACTGGGTCTCTTAGTTCTTCCATTGGTTAAAATGAGCTTAAGTGTAGGAAGTAGTTTCTAAAGCTCTGTGATTTTTAGAATTTCTGTTCCCTATGGAAGTCTCACAAAACTTGCAATATTGCTTTGCTTGTTTATTTGTTCATTTATTTGGTTGCTTTGGTTCAAAGGCCTCTGGGCTTGCCTTCCTGGAAAATTTCTATGATCAACTGCTAATAGCAAATAAAGACATCCACCAACTGAAACAGTGGAGAACAGGTACCGTGTGATGCGTTGTATGACTGCTCTGCAGCACCAACACTTCGAGGGCCTGGAAGTCTTATCTTCCTCCTAAATGCTGTAGTTGTGATACCACTGCATCTAGCGAGAGCATTTAAACCAGCAGACCATCATCAAGGCCAGGGCTCAAAAACAAACAAACAAACAAACAAACAAACTGTGGTTACCGTCACACAGTTGTAACCCTACATCTGCACATAGACAGCAACATTTTTCTTCTGCTTTTTGCATCTCTCTCCCTTCTTGTGCTATTTATCTTTTCCTTCTGAACTTTCTTGGTTCAATAATCCTTCCCCAGGCACTTGTCATTGGTTCTGAGCACACAGTAGGCCTCTATATGTCTGACCTTCAGAACTGTTCCTTGCACAAGATTTCTACTTGTTCCATTGGCTTCATCTCCGTCTGGCCAGTCCGAGGAGCCACGTACCCTCTCAAGCTGAATCCCCCAGGAAAACACTTGCCGAGGGCCTCAGAAAACCTGAGCTGGCCCTTTACAGAAGAGGTATGGACTTACTGGACTTCAGGAGGACTGGTCTTAATTCTTAACTTTGCTTTAGCTCCCTCATAGAAAATTGGAGATCAGTCATTTTACAGAAAATGATTTTGATGAAATTAATTCAATCTGCTATTCTGGTTTTCAAGCAGCAATAATGATTCCCTTGGTTAAAATGTTGGGCTTTCAGAATGGGAGAGAAACTTTATTAATACCAAGTAGGGTATCCCCCAAGAGTTCTGACTTAGATCTGTAGCTGAGCCAAGACATCTGGCAATTTCAAAAATTGAACTTGATCTTTAACAAATATAGACACAAATGTGAAGAACATAAAAGCGCTCTTCAGAATGAGCCTTAATGTGTTGCATTGCCTTTCAGAAATATTTTTTAATGAGCCTTCGGACACGAAGTGATTCCAATTTGCGATGCATCTGAGGCAAAACCAAGAGGAGAAATTACATTTGCTTTTCCCCACTGGGTTGTTAAAGGCCCCAGATTGACTGACAAGCCTCGAATACTCAACTGTCGGCAATACTTTCCGTGGTCAATCCTCTCACTTGCTGGGCTGGCACTGGAAGACCCAAGCACAATGGAGCCCTACAGAGCTGTTACAGACCAATATCCCAGAGATGGGACAGGCGGCAGGCAATGAGGGAGGCCTCTTCTGTGCCAGGCACGTGCAAAGCACTGGCTGGAGAAAGAAGAGGAGAGAAGGATACAGAGATGAAAGAGACACAGACTCATGGACAGGAGTGGGTGCTACACCCAGTCTGCTGAAATCCAGGTCTCCATTTATCCAAGTTCTTTAGAGGATTGGCCTTTAAGAAACAGGCCTCTGACCTTGGAACCCCTGCAGACACTCTGACTGTCAACATGTACTCCTGGTATTTCCCGAGTGTCTCAGGGAAACATGTTCCCTGACATGTGACAGCCATGCATTGGATTCGTAGTTTGCTGATGCAGTGAGTTGGGGCTAGTGTCTTAATGTTGACCTCCTTGTCATCGCTTCAACTTGGTAGAGGAAACTCTAAGCTTGCTATGTGGGCTTTTCCACAAGTCGCCAACATTTAGAGAGACCCAACATACAATAGAAATTTAAAATTCTAGACAAACATTAAGTCTCTTTCACTTTAGTTCTCCCATTATTTCAGCAGCTCTAGTTAGGAGCCCATTACTGACCCTAGGCCAGGCTCAAGCTAACAATAGAGATGAATTAAGCCAAAGAGTCGAGATCAAGGAAACAAAATTCCTAGGGCTTGGGAACTACTTGAGTTCCAGGGGAACACCACTCTCTTTGGTATGTCTGGGCTGAGGGCTAATCTCTAAGATTCCATTATGCAAATTGGAAAAGATGCCTCTCAGGGTAAATAGAGCTCCATGAGCCCACAGCTTGGAGCCTCTGGTTCTTTGGATGTCCTTAGGACAGACACACAAATGCACGTCTTGGCAAGCTGAGCCTGGACTGGATTTCAGCCCCACTCACCTTCCAGCCAAGTGTTCTTTTACAGGTCAAAACCTATTCAACTGTAAGTATCGCCGGAGATTCACAGAGAGGACTCAACACAGAGCAGCAGTGACTAGGTTCTTGTTCCCACACAAGAGAGAATTCAAGAGCAAGACAGATGCAGGAAAGCACAAGTGATTTATTAAAAATGAAAGTACACACTTGAAAAGAAAGTGTGGGTGAACTCAGAGAAGAGTTGTGCTAAGGAAGTCACAATCAGGGGTCCTTATCCCTTCTGGGGTGGGAATTCATAAAGTCCCATTGATGTGGTTCATTCATCTCCTCCCCTGGGTGGGACCCTGGGACCCTCCCTTTCCCAATTTTTCTTCTTTATTTGGTTCCTAAGGAACTGTCATGGTGTCAGGTGCATGATGTGAGTCAAACTAACCACAATGTAAATGAGATTATAATGACATTAAAATTAGCTAAAGGTCTGTTCTCTGTCATAGGGATCTGCCTAACTGGATAAAACTGGTTCTTGTTTTTCTCCAGCTGTAGGTACTGGATACAGTCACTTGTTACATGTGTAACCAGTGAGGTACCTCACGTTGTACCCTGGAGGGGTTGTCAATTTCCTGGCCTATCTTTCCTGCCTCATAAGTAGTGGCCCTGTTTCAGGGAATGGCTGCTCTTCTTGACTCCTTCCTGGACTTTTTACTGAGCATTTGCTCCCACGAGGTCCATTGTCAGAATGCCTCTGAACTCCAAAATGACCTGGACCTCTACTCATCAGTAACCTGTTGCCTTCCTTGGGTCATGCCTACATCACCCGTGTGAAAGCCTCCCATGTTGCCTTGCTTCCCAGTGCCCTGAGATGCTAATATTCAGGATTGTGGAAAGGGTGCTAATAACTACTCATAACCAATACAGTACAGTGGTCAGGAATCTTGCTCTGCAACCAGACTGTCTACATGGCAATTCATGTTCCATCCTTTGTTAGTTATATAAGTTTGAGCAAGTTGCTTAAGCAATTTGTGTCTTGTTTACCTCCCCTATAAAGCAAGGATAGAAATATTAACCTCACAGTGTTGTTAGGAGGATTAAGTGAGTTAGCACAAGGAAAGCACTTAGATCAGCACTTGTTCCCACTCAGTATTTAGCGCTTGTTATGTGCTAAATTTTAACTATTATTAGTATGTTTCTCCAATGAAAGATGCTTTATAATAAGAGATACTTACAGCCCAAACTGTCCTGTGTAGCTGAAAATTGTTCAAAATAAAGTTTTGAAAAACTACAAAATAATTTTAAGTGAGGCATGTGGGTGAGCCCTTCCTACTTTGCCTTAGTGCTGGGAGTGGAGTTATATGTAAACAGAATCATATCACACATGTATATACCCGGGGTGCCAAAAAACGTATACAAGAGGACAGTTTGGTCAGCATCGCTCAAGCAGTAGTTCGCCATAATCAGAAGTGTCTGGACGTTGATGGTAACCACTTTGAGCACCTCTTGCAATTGCAGAAGTCAAACGTGACTTGTATTCATCTTTTGTTATTGGTATATGTTGAGTATTATAATAGTTTATTCCTTTCTTAAAATGTGTATACATTTGTCATGCACAGTATTATGCGGGAGACCCTGCTCGCTGCGCCATGTGTCATGCAGGGTGCCAGGCGGGGTCTCCTCTCCCGCTCCCCACATAAGAACGCAGGACATGGTGAGGCCACAAAGGAACACCCAAGGAACCATAGATGGGGAGTCGTACCACTATATTCTCGCTGGCGGCATCCACCTTTCTGCAATCTGTGCTTGCTAGCTCAGCCACCATCTTCTTGCTAGCCCCCATTTTTCTGCTAGCGTAGCCACAGCAGTTATATTAGTGGCCAATGGCTCACTGGTTACAGCTGACGGCCAACTAGCCACAGCTGATGGCCATCCAATCACAGTTGATGGCCATTTACTACCTGAGACAGCACCTTTCACGTGAGGCTGAGAGCCTGGAAACTGCTCTCCTGGCTCTGTCCCCACACTCCACCCCTACAGGGTCTCGCCTCACAATCTACACGACAAGCGTCTTCCATGAGGGCCCCTGTGTGAGGAGCCTGGGGTGAATGCAATATCCTGGACACAGCCAGGCTTTCTGGACACAGCCAGGGTTTCTCAGGCCACTACCAATCCTTCTGGGTACAGACAGACTTCCTGGGCTTCTTAGGGTATCACCAGTCTCCCCGGGCACAGCCAGGGCCTCTCAGGGCACTGCCACTCTCTCTGGGCCTCTCATGGCACCATGCTAGAACAACAGCGGCTCACAGTAAGGTACTTACATATTCTCAATGGCGGCCAGTCAAGACACAAATGCGAACATCCGCCAGTTCCACTACATGGTGGTATGTTCCCAAGCAAACAGTCAAGCGGTCCATTAAATTAGGGATGGAAGGCAATTCCCCATAGTCCATAGTCATTCGCCAGGACTGTCCTGGGGATGAGGGATGACTTTGACCTCACCCTCATCTCCCCCAGAGGACTCAGCAGCATTTCCTCCTGGGACTATAAGTCCTGCATCCAGGCTGCCTCAGCAAGAACTTCCCAGCCCACAAGGCCACAACGACCTTTGCTTTCTCTGGCCTATACTTGTTGGAGAACCATCCACGTCTTCCCACCCCTCCATAGAAGGTCCAGCTCTCCGGCAGCTGTTCCTCTTTATCTCCCTGCGACTGAATGTTCATATGCACAAACTGCTCCACTGCCCTTTGGAAAGCTTGGCCAGCACCATACCCTGCTTGCTGCGCCATTTGTCATGCAGGGTGTCAGGCGGGATGTCAGCTCCCGCTCCCCACATAAGAACGCAGGACATGGTGAGGCCAAAAAGGAACACCCACGGAGCCATAGGTAGGGGAGTCGTACCACTATATTCTCGCTGGCGGCATCCACCTTTCTGCAATCCGCGCTTGCTAGCTCAGCCACCATCTGCTTGCTAGCCCCCATTTTTCTGTTAGTGTGGCCACAGCAGTTATATTAGTGGCCAATGGCTCACTGGTTACAGCTGACGGCCAACTAGCCACAGCTGATGGCCATCCAATCACAGTTGATGGCCATTTACTACCTGAGCCAGCATACTTTAGCATGAGGCCGTGTGGGGACAGAACCCCAAAAAGCAGTTTCCAGGCTCTCGGCCTCACATAGACAGGGGCTGGCTCAGGTAGTAAATGGCCATCAACTGTGATTGCATGGCCATCAGCTGTGGCTAGTTGGCCATCAGCTGTAACCAGTGAGCCATTGGCCAGTAATATAACTGCTGTGGCTACGCTAGCAGAGAGAGAGAAAAGTGGGGGCTAGCAAGAAGATGGTGGCTGAGCCTGCAAGCAGAGCAATGAGGGTTGACAATTGTATGGCTCCTGTTTCCTGTTTCTCCAACCCAGTGACTAGCGAGAATATAGTGGTATGACTCCCCTACCTATGGCTCCGTGGGTGTTCCTTTTTGGCCTCACCATGTCCTGCGTTCTCTTGTGGGGAGCGGGAGCAGAGACCCCGCCTGATGACTCCCCGCATGACAAATGTCGCAGCGAGCAGGGTATGGTGTCGGCTGAAACTCTCCGGAATATACTGGAGCAGTTTACATGTATAAAAGCTCAGTTTCGTAAGCAGGGTATGGTGCCAGCCAAAGCTCTCCGAAGAGTGGTGGAGCAGTTTGTGTGTATGAACACTCAGTCTCTAGAAGACCAGGAGGAGCAGCTGCCGGAGAGCTGGACCCCCGTGGAGAGGTGGGAGGACGAGGACGGTTGTTGTTCAGGAGACCCTGCTCGCTGCGCCATTTTTCAGGCGGGGCGGCCTGCGGAATCTCTGCTCCCGCTCCCCACACAAGAACACAGGATATGGTGAGGCCAAAAAGGAACACCCATGGAGCCATAGGTAGGGGAGTCACACCACTATAGTCTCACTGGAGGCTGGGCCCACCGGACGCGCGACCTGCAGTCCGCCATTCCGCCAACCGACCGACTGACAACTCTCCTCCACTCTCCTCGACTCTGTTCCTCTACTCTCTTCCGCGCTTCTCGGCTCTCCTCGGCTCTTTGGCAATCCTCGGCAATCCTCGGCAGTCCTCGGCTCTCCTCCGTAGCCGCAGCAGTTATACTAGTGGCCAATTGGCCAACCGGCCACAGCCGACGACCAATCAGCCACAGCCGATGGCCATCCATTACCCAAGCCAGCACCCCTACACGTGAGGCCGAGAGCCTGTAAACTACTCTCTGGGGCTCCGTCCCCACAACGGTTCTTCCACCAGCACAGGAAAAGCCAGGCAGCTGCTGGAAAGATGGAGCCCCGTGGAGAGGTGGAAAGATGTGGACGGTTCCCCAACCAGCACAGGCCGGAGAAAGCGAAGGTCATTGTGGCCCTGTGAGCTGGGAAGTGCTTGCTGAGGCTGCCCGGATGCGGGACTTACAGTCCCAGGAGGAAACACTTGCTGAGTCCTCCTTGGGAGATGAGGGTGAGGTCAAGGTCATCCCTCACCCCCAGGACAGCCCTGGCGAAATGACTATGGACTATGGGGAATTGCCTTCCATCCCTGATTTAATGGACCACTTGACTGTTTGTTTGGGAACAAGCCACCATGTAGTGGAACTGGGGGATATTTGCTTTTGTGTCTTGACTGGCCACCATTGAGAATATGTAAGCACCTTGATTGTGAGTCGCTATTGTTCCAGCAGGGTACCCTGAGAGGCCCAGAGAGAGTGGCAGTGCCCTGAGAGCCCTGGCTGTGCCCAGGAAGTCGGGCTGTGCCCACAGAGAGTGGCAGAGCCCTGAGAGTCCTGGCTGAGTCCAGGAAGTCTGGCTGAGCCCAGAGAGAGTGGCAGTGCCCTGAGAGCCCTGGCTGTGCCCAGGAAGTCGGGCTGTTCCCAGAGAGCGTGGCAGTGCCCTGAGAGCCCTGGCTGAGTCCAGGAAGTCTGGCTGAGCCCTGAGATGCCCTGGCTGAGCCCAGAGAGAGTGCCAGTGCCCTGAGAACCCTGGCTGAGTCTGGGAAAACTAGTGGTACCCTAAGAAGTCCAGGAAGTCTGGCCGTGCCCAGAAGTACTGGTGGTGCCCTGAGAAACCCTGGCTGTGCCCGGGAAAACTAGTGGTACCCTAAGAAGTCCAGGAAGTCTGGCCGTGCCCAGAAGTACTGGTGGTGCCCTGAGAAACCCTGGCTGTGTCCGGGAAGACAGGTGGTACCCTAAGAAGCCCAGGAAGTCTGGCTGTGCCCAGAAGTACTGGTGGTGCCCTGAGAAACCCTGGCTGTGCCCAGAGAGCCTGGTTGTGTCCAGGATGTTGCGTTCACCTCCAGGCTCCTCACACAGGGCCCCTCGCAGAAGACGCGTGTTGCATAGATTGTGAGGCGAGAGCCTGTAGGGGTGGAGTGGGGACAGAACCCCAAAAAGCAGTTTCCAGGCTCTCGGCCTCACATAGACAGGGGCTGGCTCAGGTAGTAAACGGCCATCAACTGTGATTGCATGGCCATCAGCTGTGGCTAGTTGGCCATCAGCTGTAACCAGTGAGCCACTGGCCAGTAATATAACTGCTGTGGCTACGCTAGCAGCAAAATGGGGGCTAGCAAGAAGATGGCGGCTGAGCCTGCAAGCAGAGCAATGAGGGTTGACAATTGTGTGGCTCCTGTTTCCTGTTTCTCCAACCCAGTTGCCAGTGAGAATATAGTGGTATGACTCCCCTACCTATGGCTCCGTGGGTATTCCTTTTTGGCCTCACCATGTCCTGCGTTCTCTTGTGGGGAGTGGGAGCAGAGACCCTGCCTGATGACTCCCCGCATGACAGGCCGAGAGCTTGGAAACTGCACTCCTGGCTCTGTCCCCACAACATTATTTTTGGCACCCTCTGGATTAATGTGAAAACCACGGGTACATAACTGGGGCCATATTTCACGTGCTATGGAAAGCTCCTTTTAAACTCTGAACTCATTCTCCGTATTTGCAAAATGAGCGATAATTACATGAGACAATACATGCAGTGTCCGCCAGCTCTTCCCCCTCTTCCTAGGTGTCTACACAAACTCCTGTTCTTCTGTCACCTGCATCCTGCTTTTCCCTCTCCCCAAAGCTCGGAGCAAAGGAAGAAGGGAATGAGCTACCTGCCAGACAGGGCCGAAAAAAATATCATGCTGTGTTTTCTTTTTGACCTCAGTTCTATGCCCTACTGTCGTGTGGGGGACCCTGCTCGCTGCACCATTTGTCAGGCGGGAGACCCTGTTCGCTGCGCCATTTGTCGTGCGGGGTGGCCTGCGGGGTCTCTGCTCTCGCTCCCCACACAAGAACGCAGGATATGGTGAGGCCAAAAAGGAACACCCACAGAGCCATAGGTAGGGGAGTCATACCACTATGGTCTCACTGGAGGCTGGGCCCACCGGACGCGCGACCTGCCGTCCGCCTTTCCGCCAACCGACCAACCGACGACTCTCCTCCACTCTCCTCGACTCTGTTCCTCTACTCTCTTCCACTCTCCTCGGCTCTCCTCGGCTCCTCGGCAATCCTCGGCTCTTCTCCGTAGCCGCAGCAGTTATACTAGCGGCCAATCGGCTAACCGGCCACAGCTGATGGTCAATCAGCCACAGCTGACGACCATCCACCACCTGAGCCAGCACCCTTCCACGTGAGGCCCAGAGCCTGTAAACTATTCTCTGGGGCTCTGTCCCCACACCTACATAATGGAGGTGAGGAAGAATGTGAACACCAGCCTGGAAGGTGTGTCATGCGTTTTCAATGAGATAATGCAGATTTAAATGCCTGGCATTGCGTTTCGTGAACATTGGTTCTTTCTAGCTATGGTACTGCTTAGAAGGTCAATCCAAATCAGTTATATTTTTTCTGAAACTCAGCACACATCGGCCTGTGACTAAACCTTTTCTGTTCGGTGTGATTTTCTGCCTGGCATCTCTCCTCTGTCCTCCCTACCACCCTGTGTTTTGCTGATGGCAAATCAATGGCACATTTTTCTTCAACAGCCTGTACTTGGTATTTTACTACCAACCACGAGGGCCCCCGCCTTTTAATTACTCCTGCTGAGCCCAGCACTACATATAACACTAATGTTTCTGGGACTGCCAGCAATTAAAACCCAAAATAAATAACACATTACAAGCTGCAAACCAGCTAGGTCCCGGCAATACTACGGATGGATAGAGGCTTTTGTTTTTAATTGCTCAAGTTTCTCCAGGCCCTGCAGAATATAAACACCTGACAAACAGCTGTTTGAGATTGGAGCTGAGGAGGCCTGGACTCCAATCTTTTTTCCAAAGTTCTTTTTCTTCTTCTGGGCCCCAGGGAACAGCCTGTCAGTCTTCTGCCTCAGTGTTTCACTCTGCGAAAAGGAGACGTTACGGAACAAAGCCAACTATGCACACAGGTACGTTGATAAACATGCTGTTCTTAGTCATGGATCGAATTGGAACAAGCTATATTGATTTTTGCTGTTGTTTTCATTTTTCTAGCTTGAATAGAATACTGAAAGCGTGGTTTTGATGAATACTTATCTTATTTCATCTATTGAATGTGAGAGTTTCGTACCAGAGATTGTCCGTAATTAGGAAGAACAATTATAAAATCAAATTGTTAAAGCTTTCTTTGAAGCTCAACTTGGAAATGTAACAATTTTTATTTTTGCTAAGGGAAGTCTTTGTGCAGTAGTCACATCCCAAGTTTGGCTCTGCTGTCAACATCTCCCAGTTGTGAAATCTAAGACTGCAGATTTGCTAAGAAGGACCTCAGTCTCAGCTAGCCCCTGCTCCTCACACACCATGAAGGAATACTGACTCTTTTGTACCTTATAGATATACGATTAAAAGATCAAAATTAGCTTGACACTGTAAATGCATCTGACGCATTTTGCAGAGCTATTTTTAGAAAGATTGCGCTTGTCAAAACCCGTGTGCACGGTCAGGGGTGAGTCTCCCTGTTGGTGCTGCTGGGTACCTCCTTATTGGCTCCTCCCAGCACCTAGTCAGTCATGTGGACTCCGGACCCGTCGCCTCTCTGCCCCCGCTCTGAGCAGCCTCTTTGGTGTGGCTGAGAGAGGACAGGAAGGTACGAGCTGCTGCAGACTGAGATGGGGCTCAGCACTTGTCTCGCCAGCAGATGGCTGCTTTGTGGTTGGGTCCCCAACACCGATCTTACTGACTAGGCTGCCAAGAAATGCATGATGTAAAATTCAAACTCACAAGGCAAATCCACATGCATTTCCCCTTTACCCGTGGGTGTTGGTGGCTTTGCTACAGGCAAAGCATCTCTCTCAAAAGCAACAAATAATGAGCCTTGACAGCAGCAGTACTGAACTCAGGCTGATTCATGAATGTCATCATTGTCCTTTTCCTGCTATGGGCATTAGTCCATGTTCAGCCCTAAGCCAGAATGTCTGCATAGAGAACAAAGCTGATTATCTTAACCACAGCTTCATCTGAGGCCTGTTGCAAATGCAGGTAAACAAGAACAGGCCATACTTTTGGGGAAGAAACATCTAGGGACTAGAAACCAAAAGGGCCTGCAATTACACTGTCCATTTGTTCCCGTTGCCCATTGCTTCCTCTTAATGGTTCCATTCAAAAGGAGGGAGTCGGGGAACAGCTTTCAGTCCCATGAGAAGTGACAGCCTGCCTTATTCATGAACCTCAGGAATCATATGTTGGCTGCCAACAAGCTAAAAAAAGTTCTAGCCCTCTCCTTCCACCTCAGCATTGCTTGCCCTTCCCCAACACCTGTCAGTGCTCTGGGCACCCACCTCCGTGCCCTGGGGTAGGGCTGAGGGAGAACAGGGCACGTGCTGTCAGCAGCCCCGCTGTCTGGCACAGCACAGCTAGAAGCTCAGGCTCAGTGCCTCTCCATCTCTTTTCAAGCCACGTCCATCAACATCCTTTTTGCACCCTGACAGGTTCCTGGTCCTCACTTCCACCCCTAGGTCACCCTCGATTGGCCAGCTTTCCTTGAATGAGTGTTTTATTTCTCACATTGATGAATATTTTGGCACTGCAGCCCTGGTTATATACTAGATTGACCATCATACCCATTTAATTTGAGGGATAATCGTTTTTCAAATATGGAGTGTGGTTGGTTAAGTTTCCTACCTGTAGCCCGTGGTGCTCTTAGACATTTTGGCCTCTGAGAGAAGTGTTAGAAAAGGCCAGAGGAGAACCCAAGAATTCCTCCGTGAGAGGGAAAGTCCATGTGAACCTGGAGGGAAATGAAGAGCCTATGCATCACATTCCACAGAAGTACAAAGGTCCCTTCAGGGCTGGACAAATGTGCGAAACTAGCCTTTATAAAATAGCAAGGAGTGAGGGGACCCAGAAGTGAAGAGTGCACACCCCTCCCAGGGGTATTCAGGTTCAAGCTGAAAAGATAATTACTGTCCAGAAAAGCCCACTCACAGACCACTTTACGCAGGCTGCTAGTTTGCCATTCCTGGGCAGTGGCAAGTGCCCGCTGAGAGTGACACACACTTGAGCACCGACCCTCAGCTCTGCTGCTTTCCAGCACCTGACTTTGGAAACATCACCTCACCTTCTGAGCGTTCATCTCCCAGTTACTACAGAACGGAAATGATACTGACTGAGCGCAGTGGGAGGTTACAGAGCTCCTCAGTAATGAGCCCAGCACAACGCCTGGCTCACACAGGGCCAACCAGCATTGGGCTCCTTCGCTCTGAAGTCATCCAGAGAATTCACTGGCACGAGGCAGACAATAGCAGTAAAGGAGTCATCCCCCAACAAGTCAGGCAAATGGACCTCCTCTAAATGCATCGAGGTGTTGAAATAGTAAGTCTGGGGACATCCGGTGCCTCTTTGGTGTTTAATAATCCTCAGTGAAAATTTCTTTCTCCAATAAGAGATCTTGGAAATAGATAAGGGCTCAATAGTATCATTCATTCGTTCATTCATTCATTCATTCATTCACAAAATCTATTAAGCACCTACCTGGTACAAGACACTGTGACTTCTGGTTTGCTTCTTTTGGGTTCTTTAACTTCCAGCCCCAGGGTTTATCACACGCAGTTCAGATTGGTGTTCTGATTTCGCTCAGATCACAGAAGTACAAAGAATATCTTTTCTTTATCCAGTCATAAATATTGATTAGATGACTTTTTAAATCATCTAATTTCTAACTGTGCATCTGCTAGCAATGTCCTTTGTCCAATTTTCCCTCAAAGCAGCTGCACAGGAACCTGGGCTGTAATTTTCCTAACACATCCATCAACATTACGCCCAGCTCTATACCACCTACAGAAACGTGCAAGGCACTTAAAACCACAGCTGGTTTTCAGCACTCACACTGTAATTCGCCAATTACCAAGGCTTATAAAATCATTCCATGGTGGACCAGGCATTATGCAAGCCACAGATATAACAGTGATTATATCTGGCCCTTCTGGGTGGCTCTCACCTCAGCCACAGGAATCACTTTGCAAATACTAATTAGTTGCATTTGTTTGGGGATGCCCCACGTGGAATGCAGCAGGCACTGGAAAGCAGAAGAGAAGCCCTGAGACGCCGTGTCAATTGAACAGGAAGGTCAGTGGCTCTGAGCCCAGCTTTACTCCACATGGTGTGTACCAGAGAACAGAATGAGGCCACAGACGTGGCTCTGGCCAAAGTTGTAGGAACCAAGGGAAAAAGTATGGGGTAATAATGGCCTAAGGGTTGCCTGAATTCATAGAGAGGAGGGGGAATTTGAGTTATGATTGGGTTAGTGAGGAGTTGAGTCAACATCTAACCTGGCCACCTGCACCTGGCTTAGTTTTGCTGGACCTCTTGACCAGACTGAGATGGTCATTTAAGTGATCCCCTGCCTCTGGCCTCTCTCTTTTCCAAATAAACATGTGCATTGCTGTCAGTTTTCCCGCATCACAGTTTTAGTCAGGTAATTAATTATCTGTTAGAATCTCTAACACCCTCTAACCCCACCACTGCCTTTTTATAAGGGTCAGAGGGAGGGCCAGCCTGCTGCCTGTTTTTATAATAAAGTTTTATTGGCACACAGCATTGTCATTCATTTATGCGGGGTCTATGGCTGCTTTGGCGCTTCAACAACCAAGCTGAGTCATTGCAACAGTGATTGTATGACCCACAAAACATCAAGTAATCGCTGGCCTGTAGCAGTGCTTTTGACACTTCCTCCAAAGTACTGTGAAACAAAAAGTGTATTCATCAGCTTCTTACAAGTGCAAAAATACTTTGAAGTTGCCTGCATGATCTTAAAATCACATGACTTTTCTACTATAATGTATCCATGTTTGTTTTAGTATAAAAATTACAGCAATTTTGTTTGTCCCAAATCTACAGATAAAATTGATGACCCCCAAAAGTGTACAATGGTTTTGTGCTCCAAAACAAGAACGATGGACTCATGGGTTAAATTCCAAACATTTCAGGCTGGTATTTAAGTGTCCGTGGTGTAGGCGACCTAGAAGTTAAATGGAAGTTGATTTAGTCAGAGAAACAGAAGCCAGTCCAGGTAATATAAAAAGAGGGAATTTTACCCGGGAATTGATTACAAAGAGGAGGGAAAAACTAAGACACTAAGAGGGGACAGTGAAACAACTAAGAGCCCTGCACGGGAGGAAGCAGCTTCCCTCGCTCATCGCCAACCACTCAGCTCTGGAGACAAAGGGAGGAGGCAGACTCACTAGAACTCAGGAGCTGAGATCCATCCCACAAAGCTTGAATCATAGTGGGCCTGTGGTGGCCTTGAGCTGGAGTGATGAAGGAGCAATAGTAGGTACCAAGGCTTCTCCTTCCTTCTGCCCTCCAGTCTCCCACTGGCACCCACTACTGGCTGAACCAAGCTAGAAGCCAGGTGGCAAGGGAGCCTGGGAAACGTAGCTTTGTTGCACCTTACATAGTGAGAGAAAGTCAGGTAATGGGTGTGAAGGCAAATAGGCAAATGACTGGCACAGACAGCCATGAAAGGAGGTTGCTGTCACTAGAAAAAAATCCAACCAGGTGGCTACCAAGAGGCCAAAGAGAGGACAGAGCCTCAGTGAATTCATTACAGTGCAGGATCTGGTTCTCAGAGCTACGACCCAGAGCTGCTCTCTGACCACACATTATTGACTCGTAGGAACATTCACTCTAACAAAATTCATCTAAAAAACGGGTGTATAAAAAACCAGAGTAACCGTCTAGCTGAGGAGCCATTGAGAGGCCTGCACATTATTCCCCTTTATGAAAACCGCAAGGGAACCCAAGTCATCTTCAGACTCTTTGGGGCACAGAAGCAGAACTGGGCGAGTGGGCGGGGGTGGGGGGGCCTTGTTTTGTGATCAGCGCGTTTTCAGGTGGGTTCCCATAGGCTGAGTGATCATCTCTACAGCAAGGCCATACATACCGTCAGAAGCAGATCTATCTCATTGTGAGTCCAGGTCCCTCTCCAAGGAACTGTGCCTACAGGAGCCCTGCCAGCATTTGCTCAGTGACTAACCTGTCATGCTTTCATGACTGGCTAATGGGCAACTCTTTATTTAGAAAGGATAACACAATCAATCATGTCTTAATCTGGCCTGGGAGACATTCTGCCTCTTTGAGAAGACACATCTTTGCTTTTACTCCGGACATGTTGCTATTATGACTTAACTCACAGAAGGCAACCATTTACGGAATATTGGCATAGCAGGATGGGGAAAGGAAATGAGGTGTGTTTACGATAGCTCCTCGCATGCCACATGCAGACCTTCTCTACATTGTTTTCCTGTTTTTTTCTGTCCTTTAGAAGACAATTCAGTGTGCTGACCACATCCTACATTTTCCCACCCACAGGCATTTGCCCATCTCCTTTCCCCCAAGGAATGACCATTCCCAAGCTCCCTCCAGTGCTCAAGGCCCAACTGAGTGCCCATCTTTCATGGGCCTGTCCTGAGCCCCAAGTCAAGCTAACGTATTAGGTTGGTGCAAAAGTAATTGTGGTTTTTGCAATTATTTTTAACCTTTTAAACTGCAATTACTTTTGCACCAACCTAATAATTGCTACTCCTCCAAGGCTTTGGAGTATCTAGTTTAAACCCTTCTTTACATAAAATATGTTACCATTATTATGGCCATAGGTCTTGTTTGACTTACACAATTTCATACCAAAGAACAGGAACCATGTCTTCCTCACCTCTGTATCTTCAAAGGTGCTTCGTATATAATAGGAGCCCAATATCTGAACGAATAACTCTGACAGACGATCTGGGTTTTCTCCAAAGACTTTCCCCTAAATAATCCTATTCTTAGATAGATTTAATTTTCAGAATGTTCTCTCTACTTTTGACCTAAAATCTTATCATATTTATCTGTTTGCCTTAGGTCATCTTCTGGAGTTACACAGAGTAATTATTTTCCTTCTTCCATGTGACAACCTTTTAGATATTTGAATAAAGATATTAGATTGTTCCTGAGTCTCCTTTTCTCTCAATCATACCTGCGACACATTGGCTCTCTATAATGCCTGTCACATTGCATTGGCTTTGTCTGATGGGTGTCCATTCTACCCTACACATTTACTGGACTTCCATTCAAATTATGCCTTACATGGAACATGATTCCTGGGAAGTCATATATGTTTGATCATTGTCATGTGCTCTTGAAAATCATTTTAGGTAACTTAATTCTCCCTTCGTCCCCACTTTTCCCTGATGTTCCCAGATCTTCTGAACAATGTGGTCTACCAGACCACTTTTTTCCAGAGCAGCTCTGGATCATTGCATTCCCGGCTTTAGTCTATAGAGGCTAGAGCTGGATCCTCTCTTGGGGATTGAGCCGTCCCTGCCCAGCCACCATCTCACTTGTCACAGATGTCTTCGTTAATATTCAAAGTACATTGCTATAAATGTGTTCAATCTTATAATAATCTTCTACAACCCGACCTTGAGACAATCCATTACTGCCTAGGCACATGGGGGGGGGGAGAGAGAGAGAGAGAGAGAGAGAGAGAGAGAGAGAGAGAGAGAGAGAGGGAGAGAGAGTAAAATTCAGAGAGACAGAGAGACAGACTGAAAGAGAGACTAAATATCTCTTAGATACCCAGCTCCCAGCTGCCTGCATGCCCAGGGCCAACAGCTGATCCAGGCTACCCTCAGCTCTCACCAGACAACTGTAAGACCCTGCCTCCAAACTCTTCTCCACACAGCATCTGCCTTGAGTTTGAATGTAAATCTAGTCATAACACTCTCCTACTTAAAACACTCCAATGGCTCTTCTTTGTTCTTGGGACAAAGACCAAAATTCCTATCATGGTCTGTGTGGCCCTTTCATAGAAACTTTAGAAACCACTTAATTGTCCCTTCCTTCCCTACCGCAGACTAGATCAAGCAAACCCTTCTATTACACAGTCTGGTAGCCTCATGTACGATTAGCATGGCCATGTACTTTTACATTTGCTTGTGTGATGCTCTGATTTATGTCTGCCTTCCCCTCTAGAGTGTAAGTGCATGTGGCAGGGACCTTGTCTGTTTCTACTCGTCACCACAGCCCCAGCATCAGGCACAAGACCTGTCTCATAAAAGTCCTCAGTAAGTCTTGGTGAATGGAAAGTAAGGAAGATGGTACGGGAGGCTGAATCATAGCTTTCCAAAGTTTATCCATGTCCTAGTCCCCAGAAATTGTGAATATTCCTTTATATGGTAAAGGGGACTTGAAGATGTAATTAAGTTAAGGATCTTGAGATGGGGGATTCTCCTGGATTATCCAGGTGAGTCCAATGTGATCACAAGGCACTTTTAAGAGGGAGGCAAGGAGGTCAAAGGAGGAAGTAAGAGATGTGGGAATGGAAGCAAGAGGTTGGAATGATTCAAGGAAGGGGTCGTGAACCAAGGAATGCAAGCAGCTTCCAGAAGCTGATGCTCTCCATGCCCAGTCTCTACCCTCAGTGATGGCCTAAACCCTAGTACTCAAAGGGCTTAAGCAGCCCCCGTGACACCTGAGCTGCTACTCGTGAGTGGTGGTGGAGCGACAGCGAAGCCCTTGTCTTCTAGGTCCCTGTCCAGTGCTCTGTCCACTACTTAATGCCTCCCTGCCTACAGGTCAAAAAAATCAGGATGCTCCAGGGCTCTATGTAGGGAGAAAAAAAAAATGACCCTAAATGAAACCTTGCCAATCAGAGAGACCCAAGTGTATTTCCATCATCAAATCCCACTCAAATGTATTCCAGAGCTTGTCTTTTCTACCTCATTGCAGGCTAAGGCTTGCCTGGCATGTGTCCTAATTTCTCTCTGCCTCAAAGGAGCCCCCTGACCGAAGGAGACAGGTTCTCCCATTCAAAGGAGTGCAAACTCCCTGCCTCAGCAAATGACATGACATTTGCATAAAGCCTGAATTGAGATGCTCTGGAGCTGGTGATGCATTCAGAAAGCCCCTTGCACTGTTCCTGTCCATCAGCCTCACCAGCGATCATCTGGCCCACGCCTCTGTTTCCACACAGCCCGCCTCAGAGCCAGAGCAGGGAGGCAGGAACTGGGCCAGCTGCCTGACGACTTTAATGTTAAAATGTGTTGAACATTCACAGGCCACAGAACTCTGCTAAGTGAACCAAATGGGCCTCCCTAAAGCCATATGCTCACTCCATCACAGCCCAGCTGCAGCCCTCCTGCAAAGAGGGAGCAGACTTGCTGGGGAAGCTTTGTGTGTATGCATTTTTTTTTTCCCTTCCTGTTGAACTGCTAATACCAGCTGCTGATGTCACAATCCAAGAACTGGCAGAGAAAAGTCAGCCGCAAGCAGAGCATCCCCTGAGAGCAAGAACCTACCCTTTCCTAACAAGCACTTTTTAGAGGCATCTTTAGACTGTTGCATCCTCCGTGTATGCTTAGAGATGAGATCATTGCTGCGTGGTTAGGAGTTGTGGCAGGGCCTGGCCAGCTCATCTCCAAGGCACTTTGCTCTTTCTCTCGGGCACACAGCTACCCCACATCTGTGCCAGCCTTCCTCACAGTGAGGTGTAGCCAGTAATTGAGTTTTGGCCATCAGAATGGACTATGAGCCCCTTCCTTCCATGATTCAGGGTGAATCGTCCTCCCAATTTCCCCAGGACTGTAAAAGCCCTGCATCCTGGGAAACCTTTCAGTCCCTGGCTGAGGGAAATGGTGAGTTATCCTGCTAGTCTCCCCCACCCCACTCTCACCTGCCCGAGGCTCCCAGGCCCTAGATCATGTTCACAAAGTCCAGTGAGCATCCGTGTCACCTGAAGCCTTGTTAAAACAGATTGCTGGGCCCTGGCCCAGAGTTTCTGATGCAATAGGTCTGGGGCGGGGCCCAGGAATCTGCATTTCTAAGCAGCTCCCGGTGCTGCTGAACCAGGGGCCTCACTTTGAGAACCTGCCCCTAGGTCAGTGGTTCTCAAACTTTGCTACACATTAGAGTTACCTGGAAAGTTGGAAAAAAAAAAAAAATCCATTACCGGGGCTGTTTTCCAGACCAGTCACACCAGAATCCCTGGCAGTGAGTCCTAGTTAGTGACAGTTTCTAGGGCTCAATTTTCAACCAACTTTGAGGACCAATGCCCAAGATCTGTGTGTTTTCAAAAGTTAATGTCCCTGTGAATCGCCTGGAGATAGTATTAAAATGCAGACTCTTATTCAGTCAGTCTGGGAAAGGCCTGGACATTCTGTATTTTTAACAAGTTCCTAGGTCCTAATGGAGCTGCTGGTCTGAACAGCCACACTTGCAGTAACAGGGCCTCAGCTCAGGGGTTCTAAGGCTTTAGTGTGCATCGAAATTGCCGGGAAAACCTTGTTAGAACATAGAGATTGCGAGGCCCAACCCCTAGAACTGCTGACGCAGTAGGCCTGGCATAGGACCTAAGAAATTTACATTTTTAACAAGTTCCCAAAGAAAGTTCTGGCTCCTCTTACCAAAAGAAGGAGAAGGAATGGATTTTGAGAGACCAACAACAATGTTAACGACCTTGATACAGATCCTGATCCTTTTGAGGGAAGCGCTCACCCCCTGAAATTAACAACAGACATTACATCTGCACAAACTTCTCCCTCTGATGCTGGGAAATGGTCACAACGACAAAAATCCATTTTAACCTCAATATTAACTATATCAGGCCAGGTTAGAAATATCTCATTGTCGATATTATTACTACTACAAAAACAACTGTGATGGCCGTGGTGGCCACTAGTACTGCTATTGATACTACTGGTTAATATTTATAGACTGTTTTCTATGTACCATGTGCTGTCATAAGCCCTTAACGTTTTGTCCTTACAAGGACTCTAGGAGAGAGGCATCATTATCATCTTTACATTGTGTTTGCGGAAACTGAGGCACAGAGAAGCAGCATTTCCAAGGTCATGCAACTAGAACCAGGAGTTGAAACCAGACAGTTCAACTCTAATATTCACTGTCATAATTATTGCCCTGTACTGTCTCATCCGGGAACCAGAAAAACACCATAACCTGAAAAGAAACACCCAGACATTATTATTTAAGATAATTATCACTAATATCCTTGTCTCCTTCCCACATCTTAAACTTCTGGTAGTCACTAAGGCTTTAACTGTTTACAGAGAAAATATAAAACCGCAGGAAAAACAGGACATGGAATATTCCACTAAAACCTAAAGGATCACTGAAGATCCCCGAATGCCTGCTTCGTAGCAGAAGCCTACACATTTGTCAGTAAAACTTTTCCAGCCCCGCCCTACATTGTGCTTGGAGGAAATCATCAGCATTTTCCGACCCATGTGTGACTTTGGACAAGTCATTTCACCTCACTTAGCTTCAGTTCCCTCCTCTGCAGAAGCGGGGCAAAGGACAGACTCTGCCACAGGATGGTAATGAGAATTAAACGAGGTATTACCTGTCAAACATTTACGAGTTGTTTAGTGTCTGCCCATAATAAGCATTAAGGAAGCGTTAACTATTATGAGTTATTATTATCGTAAGTTTACAAAATCTACTTTGAAGTTTGATTATGAGGATTGGAAATAGTATATAAGCCACTCCTGGCGCTAAATAAGCATAAAAATTGCTAACTGTTTTTAATATCCCTACCATGTATCAACGCTACCTTTAAGCGAATCCATATTTATGGAGCGCTTATCATGTTTCCAACACTCGTTCATTCCAAAATTATTATTGAGGAGGGGCACATTGTCCACATATTTTGCTGGTGGAACCAATAGAATTTATGGATGGAGCACATGTGGTGGGAGGTGGGGAGAGAAGTCAAACCTGACCATAGCGCACGGTCCTGCTCACTACAGGATCGGAAACAAAAGGGCATGGGCTGGAGACATCGACAAAGTAGAGACCATGAGGAAACCTGTGCACGAGAAGTTTGTTCTTCACTCCGATGGCGATGGGGAGCCATTGAAGGGCTAAGGGTAGAGCAGTGCAGACTTGCAGACAAGCCCGAGTCCAGTGGAACCAGGACAAATTCTTACATAATACACTAGTTTGGGTGCAACCTAAAGGGGCCTGAGCTAGGCAAGCACAGTAGGAATTGATAGGAGGGGGGATGTTTGAGTGAAATGTTGGCATGCTGGCATGGATCGTTGGTGGCTTGAGTGTAAAGGGTGAGGGAATATAGGAATCCAGATGCACTGCCAAGTTTCTGGCTTGGTAGCAGAACAGCCGATTGCCACTTACCAATGCTTCTGCATTCTTCCCTTCCTCATTTCTATCAGAAATCCAGCTACTCTGTGCTCATCTTAAAAACAAAAAAGAAAAACCAAAAATTATCCAGAATTCCTTGCAGATAAAGGCAATGATGTGACATCATTCTAGCCAATGAGATGAAAGTGTTGAATGAAATTTTCTGGAAAGCTCCTTAAAGGGTCTCACTCAACTGGAACACACCATCTCATCTCATCCTTCTTCTTTCCTCCTACCTGGAACACAGCTGGGAAGTAGGCTGGGAGGGGGCATGCAGGGGCCATAGTGAAACCACGTGCAAAAGGCAGCTCAGCAAAGCAGGGGGTCCTGATTATCCCGCAAAACCGTGGCGCTAGCCCTGGGCGGCTGCAGTGGCTGCTGAGCAAGGAGGAGTTTGTGGGAAGGGCTAACACTACAATTTTCATAAAAACAAAGAACTATTTTTTTCTGGCCTCAGTTGGAGAGTGATGTGTATTATTTTCTTTTGACTTTTCATCACTTGCCACTGAATAGAATCATAGAAACATAGACTTTAGTGTTTGGCAGTTTTCACTTTTAAATCACTCTTATCTGCCGGGAAAATGAAATGATGCGGAACTGGGTCTATAACTAATACATCAGTCCAGGAGGAAAATCCTCTCTGAGGTGGTGGCTTAGCTCCTGCTTCCAGAGTTTGCCTTCATCCATCCCCAGACTGCACTGAGCTGTCTTAATTCAGGTTCAGACGTCAATTTATAAGTTCCTCAGCACCTTTTACATATTTTGCCACCACTGCTCCTTCGGAGATAGCGATGGGTACATTTCTATAAGACAACGTTTTGAAAGGAAAAAGATGTTTCACTCTTGGAATGGGAATGGCTTCCCATGGAAGCCATGGACAGGTCTCCTCTATAAAGTGCCCCCACAATGCGGCTGTCCTGCCCTTGTTTAATAAGCCACCAGCCAAGACCTTGCCTCTGCCCTCCCTCCCACTGTCCAGAAATGTGACATTATTAGTTCATGTAGAGCATATCCCTCTCTCAGGGGAAAACTCACATTAACCAGGTGTGTAGGCCTGATGTCTAGAACCAAATAGCAGTTTCTCCAGTTACAGTGAGAAATCACAACTGCCGCTTAAAAAGAGTGCTGGAGGAACAAATCACCAGTGAGAAGACTTTGCCTGATGGGCTGTTTAAGAGCCTCATAATAGAGCCTAGCTGGCCTCAGCAACGGGACCAAAATACTCGGAGTTGGTTAACCACACCTTTCACGTCCTTCCTATATTGGTGCTGCCCATGTCTCCAGCACCAGAGACACTTAGACTTTTGCTAAGGGTCTTTCCCCCTGAGGGGACCTACATTTCCTGTGGGGATTCCCCTGATTGCCAAGGTCTTTCTTTGAATACATGAATAGCTGTAATAAGGTGGCTGTCTGTTCTTACTGCCTCTTTAAGGTGACTTTGTAGTCTTCTGCTCTGATCTATTATGAATCCATATTAAAGTTTAACGTTCAGATGGCATCCTTATTTCCCTCATTTCTCAGTTCTTATGCAATGAGTCACTTTAGACCCCAAGGACTGACAAGAGCAATGAAACTAGACTGATTTCTGCCTGTGGCAAAGGAGCCCTGCTCACAGCTTCTTAGTCTAATGTTATGTTTAGCACCAGAAAGATTTTAAATTCTGGGCCGCAGGGACATTTTTCAGGAAAGCTGCATGTAGGCCTACAGCTTAGAAAGCAAGCTGCGATTTCCCTAGAAGGGGGCTTGAGAGCAGGAAGGTCCAGAATCCCAGGGCGGCTGGGCATAATTATGCCTCGTCAGCTCCGCCAGTGGAGGGCTGCATTCATCTTTGACTCTTACAGGACAATCCTTGGCAGGGTAACGTAACAATCCCCCTAACTTTTGTCGCTTCCTATGATTCTAGCTCTCTCTTCTCCCTAGCAGGCCAGGTTAATCATACTTTATTTGGACAGCTAAATGGTGAGCCCACATATAGAAGGGAATTTTTGGCACCAGAGGTGGGTTCCAAACACATTCCTGATGAGATAGTTAAGTTTTCTGGCACTGGCATGATGGAAACCACCTTCTGTTGACACACAAGTCACCATAGGCAAAAATATATCATTCCAAGAGGCAATTTACTTGGGTGGATGCAGTAGTAAAAACCACAGTAGGAGGAAAGCAGTCTCTCGTTGCCTTCTTCCCTCTGAACTGGCACCCGTCTCCAAACCAACAGCGCCACATCAGTCATCAGCCCCGCCACCCCTGAAATGGGAGGAGACTGGGGGTGGGTAGCACACTGTTGCCTGCTCCTGGCCATCTCCCAATTACTCCCGAGCTGCACTCTCTCGACCTCCTCTACAAAACGAGATGGTGGAACTAGTCAGATTCTAAAGCCCCTTCAAATCCCCATATTCTATTTTAATTGGGGCTTTACTCATTATAAAATCACAACTCTTCAGGCACACAGGGATCAATTCACTTCATACTGGAAAAAAAGAGGTAGTAATTCATTTGGCAAATATTTATGAGCATCTTCCACATGTGATGCACGCTGTCTTCTGCCAGGGGAGACTCAGAACTACGGAGGTGCTACTTTGATTTTCCCATTTTGTCTCAGCGACTGTTTGGAACAAGAAGGTGGAACAAGAAGTCATTAAAATAACAAGGTTTTATTTTCTTATTTTCCCCCCTATGTTCTGTGCATGCCAGTTTCTCTCACCCTGCACTTCAGCTCCAACCCATCCCTGTCTTATCCCAGCCCCTCATAGATGCCCCTAGACTCAGGGATGTGTGTGAGTGAGGGGGTTAATGAAGGGGCCGAGGGGCTGGTTGAAAGTCAAGAATGGATGCAAGTGAGGAGGGTAGTGGCGCTCAGCAATGAATGGGGTTAGAGCCTGACTTCACTGTGGGATATGAGTTCAAGTCCAGGCTTTGCTACTTACCAGCCTTGCATGGCTGAGCCCTGCTTCCCTCATGTAAAGTAGGATTAAAGACAGATCTGCCACACGGGCTCATTGCCAGGGCTGGACAGATGAATACAACAAAACATCGAATACTTAGCACCTGCCTAGAGCGGAGTGAGTGCCCAGTTAAAATAAAGCCATCAGGGTCATAGGGATGGATGAGATTTAGAAATGTGACTGTCATCCAGGATGTCTATATCCAATTACTAAGAAATACCAAAAGAACCGTGTGCATCAAGATCGCTGTGTCAAATCCATCACAACAAAGTGTCCTCCTTTATATAAAATGCCAACCCCACTCTCACAAAGCTAGTGACAGTAAATCTGGCCCTATGACAGTATGACTGGCAATAATACAAAAATACCATGTGGAAGTCAAAGGTCTCATAACCAGTGTTCACAGGAGGAGAAGGCAGTGAATGATCTCATTCAGGAGGTATCACAGAGGCCTTCATGGAGGTGGTGACCTCCAGAGCTAGGAGGCATTTGCACTGCAAAGATTGAGGCAGGACATCCAGGCCCAAGAGTAGCATGAGTACAGGCAGGGAATTGGCCATCTCAGGACATGTGTGAAATAGTCAGGGAGTGTCTGCCCCCCAGGTCCTTGGAAGCGGTGGAAAGGAAGAGAACCCCGTGTTTCCCTTTATGATATGAGCTCCTCTGTGTCACTTGTAAGGGTAGCAGATAGGGCTCTGGTTCCAGGCAGCCTATGTTTTAATCCTGGATAAGCCCCTTACTAACTGTGTGATCTTAGGCAAATTATTTAACTTCTTGTGCCTCAGTTTCCTCAGGTGCAAGATGAGGTTGACAGCACTGGTAATATAGTGGTAGGGATTAAATGAGACAATGCTAGTGCGCCCTGTAGCATGACTCACTGTGTGGGAGCCACAATGACCACATACAATGATACAATAATCCCCCAGGCTGGAAATGCGTGGGATATTGTGTGTATTGCTATGAATTCTCTCAGCACTGCTTGTCACCTCATCAGGAAATTCTGATACCACCACGGGCCACGAGAATAAGGGTTACGATGAGTTCAAACTAGCTTTTCTTTTCAGCAACGAATAAAACCAGCATTTTAAAGAACAATACGTATCCTTGAAATTCATTTCAAAGTACTTTGAAATCACCTCTTGGTGTCCAGCTCCTGAGAAACGACAACAATGATGACGACTGATGTTTACTGAGCACTTACTATGTGCCAGGCGCTATGCTAAGAATTTCAAATATGTTAATTCCTTCCATTTTCTCCACAATAAAACTTATGTGGTTTTTTTTTGTTATGTAAATTTTAGAAAAGGGAAACCAAGGGCTTCCTTCAAAGGGCTTGTTGTATCCAACTTGGGCTGGCTCCACATGAAATAGGAGCTCATTTCTCAAGGCAAGGAGGCTTCCAGAGCATTCATCCCGATTTTTGCTTCAAACCATAACCATGGCACATTTTGGGAATGGCTGACTCTCTGAGTTCCACCATTATCAAGAGAAACACTTGCCAGGCTAATGTATATCTCTAGGCTGATGCCCAGCAAGTGGTGGGCATCAGTGGGTGGTACCATTGCCATTTCCTGATAAGAGACTCTGTGATTCTCCTTTCTCAGGGCCGAGGTGGGGGTGGGGGGAACAGAAGCGTCTGAGTCTCCCAAATGGTCAAAAACAAACAGTCTTTTCAAGGAGCGAGAGGCTGCAGGACAGGGCCACCATCCCAGATGACTGCCCGGTGCGGGACCTAGTGCAGAAGCTCCCTCACAGGACTCCCCAGGAAGGCGCCTGCTTTCAGACAGCAGGGGGGCTCTGATTTCCAAAGCATTTTCATTCCCCATTTTTGCCTTCAGCTCTGTCACCTGGTTTTGTTCCTTCTCCTCCCTCGGGGTCACAAGCACCAGATCCCTTTCCAACGAGAGTAAGACAGACAGACACAGAGACAGAGAGAGAGAGGAATGATGGTTTGGAAAGTTTTAAGAAAAGGTTTTATTCTGGAAAGAACAGAGGCTGTCCATAATTTATCCATCTCTCCTCCCAACTTCCTAAAAAGTATTTGTATTGCTTCCATACTTAAACATTTTAATTACTTATCCACTGTAAGAAGCTTAAATTTACAACCCTTCCAAATCTATCCCTTCACCAGACATTCTAAATATGTCCAGCGATCCCCTTGAACCCTCTGCTCAAGCCCAGTTGGCCCACCTGGAGCTGGTGAGCCTTTGCCCTTGGTGCACGGCCCCTCCCTCGGTGCCTTCATTGGCACAGTTCCTCCTGCCTGCGATGCCCTTGCCACCTCCCCACACCCACCACGTCTGCTCTTCCTTCAGGGACATGCTCATGCCCAGCTTCCTTCATCAAGCCTGCTCAGACCACTCTTCCAAACAGGACCCCTCCTTTCCCTCAGGAGAATGTCACGTGCTACACTGGGCTGGCGTGGACATGCTGCCCTTTCACTGCTAGCTGACATTTCACACGTTTATGAAGATTCGACATTAAGATATTTTATTGAGCATCTGCTAAGGGCAAGCAAGACACCATGCTATCTCTACCCTGCAGAAATTTGAAGACATAATCCCACCCTTCAAGGACTTCAGAATCAGTTGAGGAAGATAAACACATAGGCAACCAAATTCGGCAGCTAACAGAATGAAATGAATGCTCTGTAGATGGATGAGTAATGAGTGCATAGGTAAAGCATAAGGAATTCCAACGCATACCCCTTCCACAAGGCCCCAAACTCCTACTAATAAACCAGGTGAGTTTGCTGGACACAAACTCACAGAGTACCCAGAGGTCACTGTCAAATCATCCAAAGTCTATCCTGTGAGTACAGACTTGGTGTTTGTCTTTTACTGTGCACTTGGGAGGCACAGGTATGTCTCCCCAGGGTGATGTGGTGCAGGATGGTTCCAACCACATGGAGAGAGAAGGCTTGGGAAGCTGGAAGATGATCTCTAGGAATTGGTGGCCAGAGAAGCTTATACAGCACCATCCAAAGAAGGAAGGGGGCATTTGAGGTAGGTCATCCATTTTATAAATTGGCCTAGGCTTGAGCAACTTTGTGTCAGACCAGGGTAAGGGTTTCTATAGGGTAAGAGCACACAGGACAGGTGTCCAGAGGTCCAGGGTCCCCAGCAAGACTCAAGAGGTGAGGCAGATGTCAAAGGTCAGAGTGGTAAAAGCCAATGTCTGGGGTCAGATAAGGCTTGAAGGTCAAGGCAGCAGGGTCTCCAATACAGTAAGTAGCTGGTGAGGGTCAGCACAGGAGCAGAGGGAGAAGCCCGCTCGCCTGCGAGCAGTCTGAACCCCATGTCCGAGGCTCCCTGCCTGGCCTAGCTCGTCTATTGCAATGATATGCTTCGCAGCACACACAGCGTCGCAGACCGGGTCTTCATTAGGGCCTCAAGCCCCTGTCAAACAGTTCCCGCCAAAGTCCCCACAACACTGTCCTCTGCCTTTTGTGGACACCAAGCTACACCCAACTTTAAAAGAAAAAATATACAGTGGTCAGAGGGGAGTGATTTGCAGCCCTTTAGTAGACAGACTGCAAGTCTTCCCAAGTGCCTTCAAAATTTAGTTTCTATCTGAACCTGTCATCCAAAGCCAGTTAACCCTAGACCATATGGTAAACTTGGAGAAGTTGTTCTTGGCAGGCCTCAGGCTCATTTTCCCCTGGGATTAAAGGACCCTTCCCCAGCAATACACTTGGAGATGGCCCTCTTATGTCTCTGCTAAGCACATGCTTATAAGGAGCCAGAGATAGATCCAGGGAAAGCAACATAGCATCATGGTTATGCCATGATTTTCTGTGTGACTTTGGACAAGTTACTTCATGTATCTGTGCATTTTTCCCATCAATAAAATAGCAATGACAATAATAGTGCCTGCCCACTTCATAAGCTTGTTGTAAAGATTAGATTAAATATATGTAAAAGTCTTATGTCATAAGAGCTGGGCAACTTATAGGTACTACTATTTGCTTTTTTCTTTTTTAAGTAGACCACAGTTTGTCCAGAGAAGTGAACTTCCCAGTTGACTGAATTCCATGCACTGAAACAACTGAAGGATTGATGGTATTGAGCAGATGCACTCCCCTCAAAGCTCTCCATTCCTCTCATGTAGAAATCCACCCCCCACACCCCTGCATGGGACTGGCCTGGCCCAGGTTTAACTTTATCACTTCTATATCCAGCCTGCCTTCATCAACTTGATTGTTCTTTACGGTCATGTGATACATTTATTTCTTCCCTCTTTATAAATATCACTTCTGTTTGCTGTATTTACTACTCAAATTGGTGCATTTTTCCACAAGCTGTACATTTGTCTTCATTCAGAAGGAGTAATAGATTTGGGTGTTTTTTTTTTTTAATTCAATAATTTGTTTTTCTATACAAAGCAATTCAAGTTTCTATTCCTGAGGGAAAGGAAACAAAAACAAAAACAAATAAGCAAATAGTACTACCTCAGTATAGAGAGGAAAAAAATAAAACAAAACAAAACAAACCACAGAGAGACACAGAAACCCTGAGGGCGAGAGAGTGTAATTTCACGGGGACAAATTATTCTCTCAAACATGTGAGGTTTTTCACACCATTTGAGTCCCACACAACTATTATTGGCAGGGTCTGGTTAAGGCACGAAGACAGTTAAAAGGTCTGAACAGAGTGCTGTAAACCACCCAAGAGTCCTCTTTTCCAGATGCTCATAGAAGCCAGAAGAGAAAAAAAGAAGGGGGGAAAAAAAAGCTGTCTGAAATTCATATGGAGAGTTGGAGGGCACCCAACAGTGACGGGGATGACCGCACACAGGAGACCAGGAGGAAAGCATCGCTCTCTTGGCTGACAGATGAGGTGAATCTTAACTTTCTCCAGCAGTGGTCAGTGGAGTGGAATTCCAGTCTGAGCCAAGCAAATAGTACTTGGGCTGCACAGACCACTGGGGAGGCAGAAGAACAGAGTGGCTTCGAGTTATTGCAGCCACTTCCCAGCTGTGTGTCATTGGGCAGATAAGCCCTCGGAGCCCATTTCCTCACGCATAAAACAGAAAGCGCAGTGGTACCTGCCTCATGGCAATGCAGTGGGTGTGAGGATGACGTGCAGCGGTCTGTATCCAGGCCTTAGTTAGCATCAGCCTTGGTGGAGGGGAAGCACTCAGTATAGATTCGTTACTTTTTATAGAAGAAGACTTGGTTCACATTCACTGCCGGCTGCCAATACAACAATCGTGCAGGCTTTATGTCATTCCTATGACTCTGACTGCATTGATTTCGTGCCCCACAAACTACAACCATAATTCTTTCCTGGCAGGTCTCTCATTCCTTTGGGCTATAGGTGAGGCTGCTTTCAGTCCACACCCTTAAGATTCTTAGAAGCCTTTTCATCAGACCAAAAAGGTCTATAAGGCACTGTCTTAAATCTTTCTGGACCCTTTTTTCTCCCTCATTCTTATTGAGTTATAATTTGCATATAACACTGTATAAGTATAAGGTGTACAGCATAGTGATTTTTGATGTATGTATATATTGTGTGAAATGACCACCACGATAAATTTATTCAACATCAATCACCTCACAGTTACAGTTTTTTTCTTGTGATGAGAACTTCTAAGATCTACTCTCTCAGCAACTTTCAAATATACAATACGGTATTGTGAACTATAGTCGCCATGCTGTACATTACACCCCAGAGCAGACTCATCTTCTAAAGTTTGTACCTTTCGGCCACTTTCACTCATTTTTCCCACCCCCCACTCCCACCTTCTGCCTCTGGCCACCACGAATCTGTTTTCTGTTTCTATGAGTTTGACATTTTTAGATTCTACATGCGAGGTCACACAGTATTTGTCTTCCTTTGTCTGGTTCATTTCACGTGGCTTACTGCCTTGAAGGTCCATTCGTGTTGTTGCAGATGGCAGGGTTCTCTTCTTTTGTGTGACTGAATAACGTTGCACTGTGTACACAGACCACATTTTCTTTGTGTATTCATCCATCCGTGGACACTTACGTTGTTTTCATGTCTCTGCTATTGTAAGTAACGCTGCAACTACCACTGGGGTGCGTATATGTCTTCAGGATAGTGATTTTATTTCCTCCCAATATATACCCAGAAATTGAATTGCTGGATCATATAGTAATTCTATATATATATATATATTTTTTTTTTTTAGGAACTTCCATTCTGTTTTCCATAGTGGCTGCCCCAATTTACATTTCCACCAGCAGTAAAATCTTAATAAAAGGTCTTACAGCTACTCCTTTGATTTGACCATATCCTGAGGCTGTTTCTTACTTTGAGACTCTTGCTATTACACACCACAGAAGAAAACAATTTTATTTTTCAGCCCAGTACATCCTGGGCCTTCTATATTTCCTCCAACTTCTTTGTAAAAATGAAATATTTTCTTCTTTAGTTCCTCTTCTTATATCTTATATGCAAATACAATTAATTAAATAAAGTAACTTGACCTCTTCAACATTGCAGTTGGAAATTTCCTTAGCCAGGATCTCAAGTTCCTCAGGTACTTTTTCGACCTCCCCAGATACTTCAGGATTGAGTTTTGCTATCTGCTCCTCCACTTTGTGCCACAGGCTGACTTTGCTCCCGCCTCTCACAGCCCTTCCAGCTGCACTGACGGTCTCCTCCACCCGCTACAGCTTTCACACACCAACTGGTCCCAAAGCCAATGGCACATATTTTAGGTTTTTGTCATGGGAGCATTCCATTTCCATTTCAGTCATCTATTGCCCAAAACTTAGGGGTTTAAAACTCCAACAACTGATTCTTTCTCAGGACTTCACAGAACCATGGTGAGCTCCGTTGTGCTGTTCCTCTGCTGGTTTCTCTGGGACTCACTCACGCCTGCAGCTGCCTTTAGCTGGAGGGTTGGCTGGCTCGAGAGTCAAACAGGGCCTCACTCATCCCTCCTGCAGTTATTGCTGGCTTTTGGCAGGGCTGCCTCTGCTCTCCTCCTGGTTTCTCACCATCCAATACGTTAGACTGGGCTTTCTCAGAGCATGGCAGTCTCAATATTCCGGAAGAGTCAAGTAGAAACTTCAAGGCCTGTTAAGAGCTAGCCTTGGATGTCACCAGTGTCATTTCAATCATATTCTTATAGTCAAAGTAAGTCTTGAGGCCAGCCCAGATTCAAAGAGAAAGAAAACAGGCTCCGCCTCTTAATGCAGAGGGGGATGTGAGATGGAACTAATTGCACATGATCTGCCACAAGTCTCATTGCTACTGCAGGCCTACATTTACTCCCATGTGGAATGGGAACAATTGGCAGAATTTGGCATTCTGTGTATCTCAGGATGACGATGTAATTAAGTGATCATTATAAGGGCCCATACTTAGTTCACTTTTGTTCTTTTTTATAGAAGTGAATTCTGTCTCTTATATCCAGGTACCGTCTTCTTTTTCTTCCTTAAAACATCCTATAACAGATCTTACCTGATGATTTTTCTCAGGTCTTCTCAGCCCCACCTGGCTATCACCCAAGATGCCCACGCAAGACCTAAGTTCCACAGAAAGGAATATGTTCCAACGTTTTTAAGTGCATGAGAGTTTTGAGGGGGCCATGGGCTGGATTCTGATGCTCCCTAGCTAAATGACAGACAAGTTTCTCTCTGAGTCACAATTTCCTTGTGATAATAAAATGCCACTCTTAGGATTCAGGTCTGACTTTAGTGAGATAATGTAAAAGAAAGTACTATATAAACTCTTAAAGGCTTATATTAATATCATTTAGCTATTATTATTAATATAATAATAATTATCATTTTTTATAACATAGTAGCATCCTTTGCCAATTATTACTGGGAATGCAAGTGTCTGAACTCAGGCCACAGGTTTTTGGTACAGCCTTCACTTAAGAGACCAACATTCATCCCCAAATAACGAAAGGACTTTCTTACTAGGTAGCAGAGTTTGGGGTAGTTGGGGAATATTTGTGCAAGCTCTCACCTGGGCCTTTGTCCTCTCTAGGAACTGGTTCCAGAGCTTTCACACATGGCAAGGAGGAGGGGAGCCCAGAGATGCCTGCCGGTCTGGCAGCTCCTGTTGAGCAAATAGCTCCTGGAGCTCAGCTCTGAGTAAGGTTCAAGGGCTGAGCCCAGGTGAAAAGCAGCTCTGGGCAAGCAACCTGAGTGTCCCACTGCTCAGAATCAGCACCAGCTTTGGGAGTGAGATTCCCTCTGAAGCAGCCTCAGGGAGCGTGGTAGTGTAGGTGCAGTGTGGCAGTGGGGAGAGGCAGGGACACTGAGGTCCTGCTCCATAGAGGATGGAGTCTCGGCTCTGGCAGATCCTACTGTGCTCACTGATTGTGCAGGGTTACACCACCGACCTCCTGGGTCTCAAAAGAAAGGACCTCTTCCCCAAAACTCACAAAGAAAGGGTGTCCAAATGTCTTTACTTCATTAAAAAAATCTTTGTATGTAAAGTTACATAGGTTTCAGGTGTACAATTCTATAATACATCATCAATATAACACATCAATAAACTTTAATTTATTTATTTTTATTTTTTTTAATTTATTGGGGTGACAATTGTTAGTAAAGTTACATAGATTTCAGGTGTACAATTCTGTATTACATCATCTATAAATCCCATTGTGTGTTCACCACCCAGAGTCAGTTCTCCTTCCATCACCATATATTTGATCCCCTTACCCTCATCTCCCACCCCCTACCCCCCTTACCCTCTTGTAACCACTAAACTATTGTCTGTGTCTATGAGTTTTTGAAAACTAATAAACTTTAATTTAAAGAAGTCTTTGTTTGTTTAGTCTCTGTCCATGTCTACATGTTAGACACTGGGTAGGCACTGGGAAGACAATTAAATTGAACAACATAATATGGGCTTCGTACACTGGAGAAATATACCATCTGGGTATCCCTGTGTTTTACAACAACGTGAATTTCAGCACGTAATTTATTCATTCATTCAATGCTTATTGAGCCTATGCCAGCCCTGTGCTGGGCACTGGGAACCCTAAAGGAAACCAGACAGGCACTGCCCTACCTCATGGTGCATCTATTCCCAAGGGCACAGATGAGAAATAACTGGAGGACAAAGTGGTGAATAGGTTACCAGAAATAGCCGTACGCACTCCGGAAGAAGTAAACTTATGCTGAGATACAGGGTGTGCAGGCAGGCGGGGCCAGGGAAGACGTGCACACCAGGGGACGGGGAAGAGCAGAGCAGGCAGAGAGACCCTATGGGCAAGTAGTCTGAGGGTGGGGACAGTGAGCAGGGGGGACGGCTCCACTGCCGCGACATCCAGGTCCTCCAGCACCCCTGTCTCAATGGGCCGGTGCTTGGCTGTAACCCCATACCCATGCCCGGCTGTAAGCACCAGATGCCCTGCCCTGTCCTGCCCCGTACTCCTCCCTGCCCCGGAGCCCTTGACTCTGCCCTTCACCTTGAATGGAATCATCCTAGCATTCCCACCTCTCCAAATCCAATACTTGGGCTTCTTTTAAAGTCCATGTAAAGGCCTGTCTTTCAATGACCCCAAGTCTAACCTAACCATGCCGATCAGACAAATAAGTTCTTGAAATTTCCACCATGCGTGTACGCATGTGTATTATATGAATATTCTAGCTCAAGTATGTACACATGTGTGTGTATCTATATCTCTAAACTATATTTTTTTGAGCTGAAGAAACTTTAAGAATTATCTGTTCAATCCCCTCCTTTTAGAGAAAAGGTGAATAAGCCTGAAGCTTTAAGAGAGTCATTTAAGTTGACAAAGCTAGAATTTGAACCCAACAAGACACGTGGCATTTGATCCCTCAGGGTGTTCCAGAGGGGACTCTTACATGAGTGAAAAGACTTATTTTTACAAGGTAAGGATGGTTGTTGCAAGCTCTCAAGATACCTGAAGATTCATTTGGAAGAGGGACCCGCACTTGAAGCCTTTTATGCCCCTCTGCACCTTCACACCTGCTGCCTTAGCGAACACTTATGTCCCCTCCTCGGCTTATACACTTTTGTATCCCCCACAGTACTTAGAAATGGAAGCTGTTCAATAAATGTTTGTGAATGAATGAACGGTTGAGTGGGACACAAGTAATGAGATTTGAGAGGACGTCTGGGGGGGATAAAGATTTTTCCTAACAATTTATGTTGCTTTTGACATGCCATGCTTTTTTCCTTGCCCAGGAGGCCTATAGTACAAATACATGACTTGCCATGAAAAATTCACAACTGTGCATTAGTCAGATACCCTGGTGACCTGACTTGCAAACTGGAAAGCCAAGGTCACAGCAAAAGCTGCCGTAAATCGCATGTGTCTTAAACACAGCTTCCTGTTGGGAAATCTACCCGTTTACTCTGTTTTTCCCAGGATGAAGGCTACAGAGGACACCTCCTTCTTAAAGAGAGAGAACGCTGATACTCAGATATATGTGACGCCAACTACAGCAGTTGCCACTGGCTCTGAAGCGGCCAACCCCTCTCCCTGTTAGTAGCTCAAAGGCAAAGCTTATCTTCTAAACGGTGCACTCTGCAACTGCAGGAGAAGATATGAAAGCCTTTAAAACAGCATTTCCCAAACTGCTCCACGTGACATTCCTAGATGCTGGGCAAATAAAAGCATCCTGTGGTCAAATAATTTGGGGAAGCTGTGTATATGATGTCCTATTCTTGAGAGTTTCACAAAGTGCCTGTGAAAAATCCTGCAGGGAAGAAACCTGCTTAACCTTGCTTACCCAGGGTCCCCCAATCATTTGACAACAAATCCTTTTGCACTTGCAGCCACAGCAGCTCTGTGGAACTTTCAGCTCTACAATGATAGCTATTTATAACCGTAGGGGCCATTTGGGGTCCCTATGCCAACTCCCTCCACACTTCCATGGGTCCTTTAGGAACAGAAGTGCTTCCAGGAAGCAGAGCACTAGAAGACCTGGAATTCAGCTCTCCCTGGCAATGTGAAGACAAATTGGCCCTCAGCCTTTTCATTCACAAATGTCTTTGGATACCTGTTCAAATCCTCGATATTTAGGGACTATGAGATTAAAAAGAAAATCTTAACTTGGTAAGGAGAGACTTATATTCAGAAAGATTATTGCAAAAGGGTTGGGGGTGGAACTATTGCAATGGGGGAACACTCTGACCCTAAAATCTGCAAACAGCTCAGAGTTAGGCAAAAAGGGGCTTTCTGTTATAGAGAGGGATACATAAGGCTAGAAAGAACCAGATGTGGGGGAGTGAGAGATGTAAAGTGGCATGACTGCATAGTAAATCAGGAAATGTTTTACCTGGAGGCCAGCCTGATCTCAGGAGAGGCCGTCTGCTGGCTCTGACCGGGGGGCGGGGGGGGGGGGGGGGGGAGGTGAGGGCCCGGAGGAAGTAAAGAAGTTTAACCAAATTTGGGTAACACTCATTTTGTTCCAATTGATCAGTGTGGATAATACAGTTTAGCTAATCATGTATGGGGCAACGCATGGGAATTTAGAGGGTCTGTGTCTGGCTTTGTCATCGGTAAGCAAGGAGGGAATCTGTGGGTCTTTTCTAAGGGTGATTATTTGCAGGCAGATGTTTTCCAGAACACAAAGGTGAGGAGAATTTCTTTAACCCTCGCTGTTTTCTAGGGCTCAGGTATGATTTGATGTTGTTAGAGCCTATTCACAGCACCAGTAGTATCTCACCCCACTCTTCACTGGAGTCCCGGCCTGGTAAGGGGTGGCTCTTTTACCCTTCAGGACTTGGAGTGGAAAGAGGGAGACATGTGTAGCCACAGGGAGAGTTCAGCTATCTGTCTAGGTCCTGATCAATAGGACTGTGTGGAAATCACTGGGCACGATTCCCAGGAGCATTCCCTAAATTGAGACAGAGAGCTGGGGCTACGTTTTTGCCCATCTGCTCTTATTCCTGCCTCAGCCTAATCTGTGAATGGGGTGGTTGGAACTCTAATTGCCATCTTGGATCATGAGATGAGCTTGAAGATGGAAACCAAACACTAAGGATGGTAAGAAAGAAAAATAGAAGGAACCAGATTCTTGAGGACTAGGTGAGCTGCCAGTAAGCCCACGACTATCTACCTCCTCACTTCTGTTTCTTGAGCACACACACACACACACATACACACACACACACATTGTTATTAAGCCATTGTAGCTTCTGGTCTCTATAGGATCCTAGCCCAATAAAATTCCTGATACACAGAGATGGGGAAACAGATAAGTTACAGATTAGGAATAGTGAGAATACTTTCCACTATTATCATTTGAAAATCTGCACCCCCAGGCTAAGCTCACTGACTATAAAGTTTTTCTAAAAGTCAAATTCTACTAGGAATACCCCCTACCTCTTGTGTAGTGGTGCAAAGGGCACAGGCAGAGGTAGGGGCTGTAATGCCCTTCAAACTCCTTTTCCTGAAAGGCCAGGATATGTTGTGACAGCTGCAGGTGTGAGCCAAATGGTCCCATGGGCTGTGTCTTGCTGCTGCCACTAATCACCAAGTTCTCAGGGATGTGCTGCTCACAGCTACCACTCCCAGGGAAAACAGAGGAATTCAGGTAGAGAGAAGACATTGAACTGGAATTCCCTAGCTCAGGCAGAAGATGATGGAATTCCTCAATAAAGCCAGGCTCAAAATAATACAAGCAAGTATTTTCACCCAGACCTCTGCTTAAATAGCCCTGCACACCTGGGTTGCACCCTAGCTGACTGTGACCCATGTCCCATCACCAGGTTAGCATGAGGAAGTCTGACAGGAGGGCAGAGCTCTGAGAAACTGTATCTTACAGGCATGGTCATCATGAAGAGTAGTTTACGATGGTTGGGAGCTCTCAGCTCGTCCCAGAACAGATTGCCCAGGCACTCTTTCTCAATGACACTCAAAAAAGCGCCGTGCTGTTAATCAGCAGACCTGGGCTTTTTGCTGATGCTAGTATTAACCCATTGCATCCCCTTGAAAAACCCAACTATTCTTGAACTCATGTTTCTTCACATGTGTATTAGTGCCCTATTGCTGCTGTAGCAAATGATGACAAATGTACTGGCTTAAAACAATGAAAATTTATTATCTTACAATTCTAGAGTTCAGAAGTCTAAATGGATGGGTAGGGCTGTATTTCTTCTGGAGGCTCTAGGAGAGAATCCATTTCCTTCCCTTTTCCAGCTTCTTGAGGCTGCCTGCATTCCTTAGCCTATGGCCCCTTCCTTCTTCCTCCATCTTCATAGCCCGCAGAATAGCATCTTCCAATCTCTGATTCTGACCCCCCTGCCTCCTTCTTATAAGGACCTTCATGATTACATTTGGCTCTCCCAAATAATCCAGGATAATCTCATCTCAAAACTCTTAATTTAATCATGCCAGCAAAGTCCCTTTTGCCATATAAAATAAAAACATACTCACAGGTTCCAGGGATTTGGATGTTCACATCCTGAGATGGGAGCCGTTATTTTGTCACAATAGGAAAATTGGAAGGTTAGGAGAGAGACACTCCAAAGCCCCTTCCTTCCATGTGCACCTTATTCACCATAATTGCTTCTCCTCTGTGTGATGCAGAGCCAACGGATCTAACAAGCTGTTATCGTACCATAGCACTGGCCCTTTTGACCAAACAAACTGGAGATGCCTCAATGACTTATTGGTCTAGTCAATACTTCTGCAAATACTTATGAAGCACCAGCTGTGTGCCAGGCACTCCACAATGCCCTGTGACTGTACAGAGTTAAATAAGGTATGGTTACAGCCCTCAAGTAGATTTCAGTAGAGCAACCGCAAGGAATTAGGAATGCGGCCTCCTGGATATCTATCCATCACCTTTGAGGCTTGGGTTTGTCAGGCAAGCATGAATGGGGGTTGTGTTCCTTTCTAGTACTATACTTGCAATCTGGATAAGGCATCTGGTGTTCTCAATAGGGTGACATTTTAGACAAAGCAAGTCTTTGTTTTCTTGGACTATATTGAGAATTTGTAGGACATTTAGCATCTGTGGCCTTACCTAATAAGTGTCACCAATGCTACCCAGTCATTGTTACATACACACGTGCACATACATTTCCAAATGTCCGCCTGGGGGTGGGACAGCTCCTGGTTAAGATGCACTGGATGAAAAGTTGTGAACAAAACAGACAGGACTTCCATAGGCTTTCCTGTCTAATTCTTCAATTTTAGCACAATTCTAGTAATCCATGCCTTTTCTAGTGTTTTAAGATGCCTAATGAGCGCCTTAAAATTATTTCTTTTAAGATTAAATATTAACAGTCTAGCCCATCATAGCAATAATAATCATCTCATCGCTGTTTTGTGGCCTTAGAATAAGAGTTAATTGTGTCCTTGTAATTCTATTCACAGCTAGAGACAGAAGGCCGCAGGGATCTCTAAGTGCCCAGGTACACCAGAGAGTTTTGTGGGGGAAGGTGAACCAAGGACAGAATGCACTGCTGTGTTTTGCTAGGCAGGGAGTATGAATTCAGTGTTTGACAGCACAGGAAGCGCTAATTTTCAACAATATTGCTTCCAATCACCACCACCCTTTTTTGCCTATATGTAAGGATTACTTACAAAGATTCTGGTTTGTTTGTTTGTTTTTGTTTGTTTCAGTATCTCTTCTTAAAATGGTTTCTAGTGCAGAAGCCTAATGCTGGGAACCAGAGTCACTTCCTTCATAAGGCTCGGTGGCCATGCGCAGTGTTACCAAGGCACCTGTAAGGTTTCCTGGTCTCCATTGCCCAATCTGCTATTGGCTTCCATCCTCTTTCTTTTCTTCAAAAGCTTCAACCTGTCTCTATCGAGCATCTTTCACTTTCATATTTAGGAAATATCCTTATGTTACCGTGTATTTGGAAAGAATTATGAGCACCTGTCTGGCCCCTCCGACAAGCTGTCTGTCCCTCTCCTGGTCTTCACTGAATCATTTAGCTGTCCTTCTCCACCTAATGTTTGCATATGATCAGCCCAAAAGGCAGGGCTTTCATTTCCTCCTCCCCTTCTCTGGCTGTTGCTGCAGAGGCCCAGGAACCCCACTGTGCTCTGTGCACTATCCAGAGGCAACACAGAAAGGCAAGCTGGGGCTCACAGTCACGTCCTGGTACCTCCTGTGACTTCCTCAGCCACCGCTCAAGGCCCTCATCTTTCTACTCTGCACCCTCTCACTTGGCGCTGACAGGACGTATCCATGTCTGGCCTTCCCCACGATTTCCAGCTGCTCAGGGGACTTGATTTATTAGCAAACAACCCGTCTGTGTGCCTGACTTTTGGCCCTTGGTTACATGTGAATATATTATGCATTTTGTTGGGGATATACCTAGGCATGGCAAATGTGGGTGATAAGGTGATACGCTCAATATCATACTAGTAAATAATGCCAAACAGAGTTCCAAAGTGTTGAACAAATTTACATTCCTGCCAGCAATGCATGCGATTTTTCAGTTGCTCTAAATCCTTGCCCAAACTTGGTCTTCACATTTTAGCCATTCCAGTGGATATATAGTGAAATTACATACTATTTTTAATTTGTATTTCTCTGATTACTAATAAGTGTTAGTACTTAGTCATCTGTTTATTGGCCACTTGAATTCCCCCTTTTATAAAGTTCCAAGTCAAATCTCTTGTCCATTTTTTTTTTAATTCTCTTTTTTTATTATACTGTAGGAGTTTTTGTGACTTTGTGCTGTTTTGATCTCACTATCACTGTAAACTTGAAGTGAGAGCCGTCTGCCCATATAGCTAACTGGCCCCTAGCCTCCCAGCCAGGCCTGCTGACGGGGACAACACGGAGTAAGCAAGTCCCTCTGGAACTGGCATCCACGCACTCTAGAAACAGTGTTGTACATCTCCTCTCTGTTTCTGTGAGCTGACCTTCAGGAAGGCAGCCCAAGGTCATAGTTGAACATAGGCCCCTGAGTTCCACCTCTGACCTTTCATGAGTGACTCGCGTGGCTGATTTAACCCTCTGGGCATCGTGTATGTCATCTGCAAAATTAGGATGGTAGTGGACCCACATCCTGTTGTGAGGAAATGAGTTATTTAATGGAAGACACTGAGAACAGTGCCTCGCACATTGGATGCCCTCAATACACACTGGTTGTTATTATTCAGACACAGCTCACTGACCTCATTTGCTAATGGCACAGTTGTAACTTATTTGCTTCCCCTGATTAAAAGTATTGTAAAGAAATCAAAAGGCATCAGTTTCTAGGTCTGTCTTTGTTGCCACCTCTCTAGATAAGTCACTTAGGGGTGAATGTGTGGGATGTGGTTTTCTTACCTGAGAAACAAAGGGGATGACCTAGATCATCATTGCAAAAAACCTTTCAGCTTAAACTTTCCACCATCGCTCCATTTTCTCGTAACCAGGAATGGAAGGGAAAAGGTCAGAGCATACGACATACAAAGGCTCCACCTGGCTCCCTTCACAACACATCCTGTACCTGCTGTGTTCTCCCAGGTGCACAGGGAAAAGGTAGGTCATGAGGAAAGGAAGGGAATGTGCCAGAAGAATGAGGCATCTCTCTCTCTCTCTCTCTCTCTCTCTCTCTCTCTCTCTCTCTCTCACACACACACACACACACACACACACACACACACACACTTCCGTGAGAGCTAGGCACAACTTGCATCGTTCAATGTTAAACTCCATAAATGTAGGAACCATATCTAGTTTGTCCTGCTAGCCCAGGGGCCTGGCGCAGGGCCTAGCGTAGCACAGATGCAGAGGAGGTAGGGAGTGGCGGGCACCCCACCTTCATAGCAGTTTGCAAGCTCCATTACCCTGCAGGTCCAGCAGCTTCAGGAGGTAACTAGGCCTCCTCATTGTCACTCTCTTTCCAGGTCCTCCCCGCAGGTCCATAGCCCATCTTCTCTAGGGGAGTCTGAATGAGCCTCTACGCAGCCTGGTAGGGCAGAAAGAACACCGGACGGCAGTCCGGGAGACCACTTTTAGTCTTTGTACCACAATTTCCTCTCTGTGTGTCCTTAACTTTCTAGTTCTCACCTAACCCATCTATCAGATAAGGACGATATTGGACACCCCCGCCCCCGAAAAATATTAGGGATTTAGACGAGAAAGAAAGACATTCAAGTATGTATTAACAGTGTTTGTTTCTTAATGATAAAACTCCAGGGGGTGTTTAATTTCTCCTTTATACTTTTTCTGTATTCTCAAAATGTCTAACCGTAGAAACATGTTATTAAAATGGAAGATAATTCTAGGCACTCTGCAATATTTAGAATAATAGTAATAAAAAGAACCATTTTTTGAGCACTTTCTCCCTTTTATTTCTAAACCTAACTTCATATTCACACCTCAGAGAGAGGGATCTTCTGCTGATGGTGTAAAATTGAGCAGTGAAGTATTGGAAATGTTACCCAAACCAGTGTGGCATGGCTAAGTGATTTAGCCTTTCAAGTACTTACTCTCCTCCTTTATAAAGTGACGGGACTGGATTAACACCCCCCTACTTCTGAAACTCTGCGCTTCCTTGCACAATCAGCCTGACATACGTGGATGACGTCTGCGGGGAACTGAGATGCATATTGCTGGAACAAGGGCAGAGGTGTCGCAGAGCTCACTTTGTCATTTCTGCTGGAGAAACCACTGTCTTTCAAAGCACTGAATCTACTGGAAAGTGGATGCAATAGAAGTCTTTGAAATGCGCTGGTTTTGTGAAGGTAAAGGGGGATCGGCATCAGGCCCTCGGGGCCTCGTCACGTTGCCTCGGCTGTAGCAAGAACAGAAGCTCCTAAATTAAATCTAGAGTTGACACTTTCCAACCAATTTTCTGGAGTCGGCAGTTTGCACTACTCCCAAAGTTATGGATAAGTACACGAGACCAGAACGTGTCCCTAGCACTATCTTGGCCACCATGTCCCCCATTCCTTGCCAAAAGGGAAGAAAATCTTTATGAAGAGGGAGAAAGCATCCTTCCTTTCTCTGACCCTCTCTGTTTGTCTGTCTGTCTGTCCCTCTGGTTGGCAGTCACAAACTGGAAGTTGGCTTTCAGTCGGTCTGATAATGAACAGCCGGTTCTTGTTGGCAAACAGCAAGTTCTCCATAGTGACTTCTACAATCGCTAGCAAGAGCAAGCAGTCTCCGCTGCTGTGCTCCCCCACTGAGACCCTCTGATCACCCAGGCTCCAGACGGGAGGTAGCACCAGCCATCAGGAGCCTTTCTTAGTGAAATAAGGATGAAACACTCTTCAAAAAAACTTAACCTTAGATGATATCTAGGCTTTCCCTTTTGTGTTTTATTTCTGGATGTTAAGGATGATTGTGTGATTTATTTATCATTAATGCAAACTGCAGTCCAGCATTAAAGAATTCAGGAATATAACCAAAGCCCAAGAAGGGTGAGAACTTTTCTGTAATCCAGAGTCTTTCAAGGGCTCCAAAGGGTTACGCAGATGCTCTCTCCAGGGAGGGCTGGTGCTAAGAGAAATCTGGGGGGCTCCTTCCTAGCACTCCTGGAGAGTCACCCTAACCAACAGGCTCATACACAAACTCGGATGAGACTGAACACCTAAGAGGAGCTTTTATACATCCTCATCTGAGGATGAGTGGGCCCTGCTTCTCTCACTCAGGCCCAGAGTGCTGCAGGAGACTGCTTCCCCCACCTCTGGCCTCTGCGTTACTCAGCATCGGAGCAGGCCACCTTCTGCTTCACTGCATCGAATCCCTCAGACACTGATGCAGCACTCACCATGCACCAGACATCGGGCAGGACCCAGAGGAATTAGCAAAATGATACTATTCATGCCTTGAGTGTAAAGCAAGTCACAGAGGCACAGACAGCAATGTTCTCCCGGCTATCATATGGGACCGTGGAGCACAACTACAGAGTTAGAAACAGAAACAAATAAATGCCATTCAGTGTAATGGGGGTTTATATGGAGACTGAGTACAAGGAAACCTGAAGACCCACGAGAAAAAGTGATCAGCTCAGCCTGGAAAGGTCATTTCCAGTAATGTGACTGCAGCAGGATGGTGGTAGTAGAGACGGCTACTAGTGGACAGGCATGAACATGTTTATTTGTTTATTTATGTTAGAATTACTTGTTGGTGGTTTGCTGATGGAACAAGAGGGACAGAGGAACGTGAAGACTAACCCCCAAGTTAACAGCTTTCATAACTGAGCGATGGGGGTCCCACTTAGCAACAAAGGAAGGACCAGGGTTAGAGGGCTTTATCATGTTTATGCCACTAGCACCAGAGCCTGTGTCATATGCCAACGGATCTCCGTACTCGGATGTGTTTGTGGCCCATGTGGAAGTGTTTGAGGTCTAGGAGTGGTGGTGGAGATACTGTGCTATAAAAAGTATCGCAGAAGTTCAAGTATCCATCCAGCTCTGTGTTCTTGCTGAGCATGAACACTCCCTCTCTAAGGGAGCATCGATGTATTGATATATTGGTATCAACTCTCAGTAGGGCTCCTCCAGGCTCCACTGGAAGCACAAGAGGGAATTACTTCCATAGTATGATAATTCCTAGAAAGGCCTGCCATTCATAGGAACAACAGGAAAACAAGGAGGAGAGAGCAAGCCACAATCCTCCTTCTGCTGGGTTCCAATCTCCCTGCAGTACCCCCTACTGACAAAGCCTAATATGGAGCCAGCTGGCAAAGAAATGTGTGGCACAGCCCCAGCCCCACAGTGGCAAAACAGAGCACAGTCTGGGTTTGGGGCTGAACAACAAGAGCTTAATTACAATCTTACCATTCAGGACCTCCACTTGCACCGCTGATATGTTGATACCTAACCTGCAGAGTCACAGGTATTTACAGCTATGAGGTGTAGACAGCTGAATATGAATCGAGAATAGGCAATGAAGCTGAGAGGAATTAACCAAAACACAACCTGAGGCTCCTGGGGCTCATACCATCAAAACTGCACTTCCTTTTGGGGCCTTCTCACTGCATACCCTCCCCTAGACCTCCCCGAAGGTATCAGGTGCTGAGTGATACTTACAAAATAAAAGCCTCAGGAAAGAAGGAATTCCACAAGAAGAACTGGTTGACTCTCCCAGTGGTGATCATATCTTCTTGCCACGAGATGCTGATAGAAGCCCCCACTTAATGCTTGGCCCCCTCCTTGGCCTACAGTTCTTGGTGACCCCTCATTGTCACCCTGGTTTCCCTTCTGGTAACTGCCCTCGATATTATCCTTGATTCTGTATTTAGGTGGTGGACTATGCTTGAATGGATGGATGCTGAGTCTTGACCCTGTGAACTTATGACCTTGAAATCTGCTCGATACCAGTACCATGTTGCATCCCGAGAGCTTTCAAAGGAGAAAAGAATTGGGGCTGATGTGCAGCCCTGACCACAGCCAAGAAGAGATGGGATTGGTATGACTGGTCAGCTCAAACTCAAGGCCATACCAACCATACTAACTATTCGCCCTGAGAAAAGTAGGACCTGTTTTTAAAAAATGCTGTGCATCATTGTCAGAGCTCTCTAAAAAGAATAGGTTTAATCCACAAGGACAAACATGGATAAATATTGCGTACACAGAGACCTGTAAAATGGGTATAGTAATACCTACTGCACAGATTCCTCTGAGGGAAGATGAGTTGAAAGGAGAAGCTGTATGTGAACTGTATAATATATAATATCCCTGGAAGGATTGATGGTACTATTCCTGCACTTGATTTAAGGCTATTCCCAAGTTCTTAGAGATGACAGTAAGGGGAAAGCCTTGGAAGCAAATCTGCTTGGCCTCTCTTTTTATTACTGTGTTTCATCAGCAACTTATGGTCTTTTCCTACAGAATAAACCTCATTACAGCTCAGAAGGCAGCAGGTGAACAAAATTGTGTATGTGTTCCAGAAGCTCTCAGGCAGATTTCAAAATACCCTTAGAAAAAGCCCCATTTTATCCAAGTGAATAATATGGTTTCCCTTCTGTAAGCAAAACCATGATATATAGGCAAACTCCACATTAATTGGATAAACCAGTGGTAAAACCCCAATAGAACAATTAACTTTCATGTGAAATACTCCCAGCTGAAATCTTGGAAAACTTGCATGTAATTAGTACTCTCTTCCAGCTCTCCGAAGTATAAAATACAATACATTAGGGCTTGTAACACTAATACCGCCAAGAACACGGCTAATGTGGGAAGTTTAATTTTCTACTAATATGCAGATGGCAGGCTAGTTGGTGCTTTCACCTGTTCTGGCTAATTGTTTTCAGTATGATTTAGAAACTCCATGTCCTATGGTACCATGGTCACAATGCATCTTATCCCCAGTGCTGGGCTGTAGTGAGTCATGAAGTTCAGATTACAAATTCAGAAGTGATCTTAGAGATCATTTGGTCCAGTTCCCAACCAGTGGCACATGGACCTATTGCATCATAAATCATCTGAAGACAATTTACAAATGGTAGTTTCCTGAGTTGCAGCCTCAGATTCTGATTCAGCAGATCTTGGCTGAACCTCAGAAGTCTCAACTAAAAATAAATAAGTGAACTCCTTTCTGAATGCCACCAGAAGATTCTGTGAAACAACCATGATTGGGAACTACTGATACCCTGAACCTTCTACTTAATGCACAAACTCCCTGGATAACTTGAGTGACCAGTGGGCATCCGGTCTGTGCTTGAACATTCTCAGAAATAAACTCAGTGGCTCAGTTCCGTTAATGGCACTGCCTGCACCACGATGCTGAGAGGGCTTCTGAGGCTGTATCTAGGTCCAGTGGGAGGGAGTGACAGGTTGATTGGGGTCCTCTGGCCTGGACATAGGTGAGGGAGGCATGGCAGCATGTATTTGCCCTTTCTGGGAAGAGGCAGCTACTCTGAATCTCATCTACTAGCTTTTAGTTAATGGAGACTGAAAACAGTGGTCTAGTTCATAAGTTGTATCAGAGTATGTCATGCAGGGTGTCATGCGGGGTCTCAGCTCCTGCCCCCCACATAGGAACGCAGGATATGGTGAGGCCAAAAAGGAACACCCACGGAGCCATAGATAGGGGAGTCATACCACTATAGTCTTGCTGGCGACTGGGTTGGAGACACAGGAAGTGGCTCTTGCTAGCTCGGCCACTGTCTTCTTGCTAGCCCCATTTGCTGCTAGTGTAGCCATGGCAGTGATATTAGTGGCCAATGGCTCACTGGTTACAGCTGATGGTGAACTAGTCACAGCTGATGGCCATCCAATCACAGTTGATGGCCATTTACTACCCGAGTAAGCACCTTTCTACGTGAGGGCAAGAGCTTGAAACTGCACTCCTGGCTCTATCCCCACAGAGTATTACAAGGGAAATGACCAAGTCAGAGTCTGAAAACTTGGGTTTTAGTTGTGGCTCCACCAAAATAGTACTACCTGGAAAAATTTGCTTATCCCTTTGAATGTCAATAGCCTGTGTATGAAATAAGAACATAAGATCTGCATGGGAGTGTTTTGAGACTCAAATGCACTTATGAATGTGAAGAGGCTTTGAAAATGCTTATTTATAACAAAAAAATAATAAAGTAGTCTTATTGTCAGTACACTATCAAATGTTAGTGGTATTTTCCCGGGAGTACAGGTGCTCGAGCAGGTAGCCAGATATGTACACGTGGTAAGACAGAATTCAAAACACTGAGCCTTTCTTCCCATAATGATATCAAGGCTGCTTTTGTTGTCAGAACAAAGACTTGTTCAAACCCATAGCAATCAGAAAGCGAGTTTGCCTGGTTTTCAAATAGCATTTGTAAACATTTTGTAAACATTGAGGTCTCTGCCTTCCCCTCCACCTTCACTACAATTTTCCAGCCTGATCATTTAATAGAATTATGTGATTCCAATGGTGACTTGACCTACGGGACCTAACTGACCCCTGTTAGTTTGAACTGAATAGACTTAATTTGTTAAATGCTAGATGAGATAGACACTGATTGGGCTGAAAAATACCAGATTGTAAAACTGATTGAATGATTTCTTTATTTGTTAATAATCTCCTTAAGGGCAAGGAATAGGTCTTACGTACAGTACTCAGCACTATATTTTGTACACTGGACGAACTCAAGACCTGTTTGTTGAATGAGTTAATGACCGATGAAATGATTAAATAGTGCACATGTGACTTCCAGATGAACCAAGGCTACTTGTGCTGCTATGACAACTACGGTGTGTGTGTGTGTGTGTGTGTGTGTGCATGACGCAGAGATTCTCAGACATTCTTGCTTTAGAATAAAGAGAACTATGTCTATCTATCTCTAATAGAATCATCTGATATGTCAATCTGTTTAAAAAAAAATTATTTGACCACTCAGCCAGTTGTTTGACCTTAATTTCTGCAAGACACCTCAGGTGGTATCTTCATGGTATCTTTACTCATCAAAGAAAGAAGATGGTGGTTAGCGGGAACAGCTGCAGCCCCAGGTGACCCAGTATGAATCCCACCTGTGCCCATACCAGCAATTAAGAATATTATCTCAGTGTTTCAGTTCCCTCTTTTGTAAAACGGAAATGAGTGTATCTACATCTCAAGTAAACAGAAAAATCCTTACTGTTGTGAGCATTACTTGGCAAATGCTAAGACCCAGTACTGGGCACATGCTCACTAGAGTGTGGACTTAAAATTACATGTTTCCACATAATACTAACACAAGCCACCAAATCGAGAAAAAGCACCAATTGATTGGTAAGATTTATATCCTATCCAAAAGAAGCAAAATGTTCAACATTGCAACCTGTCAACTCTAGTAAAGTATTTAATCCAATAGGAACTACGGGAAAGGGAGGGTGGGAAGGAGTGGGTAGGATTTTAGTAAACAGTCATTTGTTGAAAGCTACCATGTGCTGGTGCCTTAGTCAAAATACCATAGACTGGGTGGAATAAACAACAGAAATTTATTGCTCAGAGTTCTGCAGGCTAGAAGTCCAAGATCAAGACACCAGCATGGTCAGGTGAAGACCCTCTTCCTGGTTCACAGCCAATGCCTTCTCACTGTGTCTTCACATGGAGAAAGGGGCTAGAGATTTCTCTGGAACCTCTTTTTTTTTTTTTTTTTTTTTTAAGGGCACTAATCCCATTAGTGCTACATTAGTAATTAGGCTACACCCTCATTACTTAAGCATCTCCCAAAGGCCCCAGCCTAGTGCTATCATCTTCAGGTGGACATAAATATTCAGACCAAAGCAGCTAGGCACTCTTCCTGGCACCAAAAGGATAAGGAAGTGTCCATTAATGTGTACAGTCATTTGTAGTCCTCATAGCAGTCGTGAAAGGAAGAATTATTCACCTCAAATTACTGGTAAACCAAGGAGTGAATAACTTTGTGGGGACAGAGTCCCAGAGAGCAGTTTGCAGGCTCTCAGCCTCACGGGGAAAGGTGCTGGCTCGGTTATTAGATGGTCATTAGCTGTAATCAGATGGGCATTCTTTGTGACTGGGTGGCCATCAGCTGTTACCAGTTAGCCATTAGCCACTAATATAACTGCTGTGGCTACACAGGCAAGGGGATGGTTGTTTGGCAGAGAAGCGGGCGGTGGATTGCGGCTGGCAAGTGTGGTTAGTGAGCAGATTGTGGGTTGCGGATCACGTGGATCCTACTTCCTGTGTCTCACCGGCCGCCAGCGAGACTGGGGTGCAGGAAGACCCCTTGTTGGGGTACTGGCGGATGTTAGCTTTGTGTCTTGACCAGCCGCCGGCAAGAATATAGTGGTATGAACCCCCTATCTATGGCTCCCTTGTTGTTCCTTTTTGGCCTCACCATATCCTGCGTTTTTGTGCGGGGAGCAGGACCAGAGACCCGGCATGACAACTTAAATGAGTTTCATAGGTCTCCAATCTAGAAAACAACACACTTAGTCAGAATTTGAACCTAGCTTGTCTGATTTCAAAGCCTTCCATTCACTTATTTAGTAGCTATCTATTGAATGTTTGTTATGTGAATGGACCCATACGAGGGGCAGAGGAATAAGACAGCTGTCCTCCCTGTCCTCATGAAACTTAAGTTCCATCCTGACTTTTCACTACGTCAAAATCACCAGCTATCAAATAAACTTGTATCTTATGTTTTGAAAGTTGATTAATTTATCTATGATTTAAAAAAAACATAAATCAAATTTAGTCATATCCACTGTATGTACAGTATGGACTTGGGCTTCTGTAACTGGTATCAAGGATTTCTTCTCGTGGAGCAATATTCTCAGATTTAAAAATAAATGACGTTGATTTATCATTAAGCATTTTTATATAAGAATTTATCTCAACAGAACTTTTAAAGATATAAAATATACAGTTTATGTAGTCTTCAGTTTCTTAACAGAACCAAATCAAACCGAATAATAAAGTAAAATGGAATAATAAAATGATCAAATAGTATAAGATCAAGTCAGAACTGATTTGGAGCCACCTTTATAATTACCAGGCTGGAAGCAGTCTCTGTACATTCGGCAGGACTGGATCATGAAATGAATTAAGACCATACCAAATTATTAATACTCTTCATATGCTGTGAAAAGTCTTCCTTTATGCCTTTCTGGGAATTGGAGCAACACATCTCAAATAGCAGGTGTGGGGACAGAGTCCCAGAGAGCAGTTTCCAGGTTCTTGGCCTCACGTGGAAAGATGCTGGCTTGGTTATTAGATGGCCATCCGCTGTGGCTGAGTGGCCATCAGCTGTTATCGGTTAGCCATTAGCCACTAATATAACTGCTGTGGCTGCGCTAGGGGGTTGGTTGGTTGGCAGAGAAGCGGAAGGTGGATTGTGGATCATGTGGATCCTACTTCCTGTGTGTCACGCAGGGTGTTAGGCGGGGTCTCTGCTCCCGCTCCCCACATAGGAATGCTGGATGTGGTGAGGCCAAAAAGGAACACCCACGGAGCCATAGATAGGGGAGTCATACCACTATGTTCTCACTGGCGGCATTCGCCTCTCTGTAATCCGCACTTGCTAGCTCGGCCACCATCTTCTTGCTAGACCCCGTTTACTGCTAGCATAGCCACAGCAGTTATATTGTAGCCAATGGCTAACTGGTTGCAGCTGACGGCCAACTAGCCACAGCTGATGGCCATCCAATCACAGTTGATGGCCATTTACTACCCGTGTAAGCACCTTTCCACATGAGGCTGAGAGCCTGGAAACTGCATTCCCGGCTCTGTCCCCACACTGTGTCTCGCCCTACTGCCAACAGGACTGGGGTGCAGGAAGACCCCTTGTTGGGGTACTGACGGATGTTTGCTTTTGTGTCTCGACCAGCCGCCAGTGAGAATGCTATCTATGGCCCCCTATCTATGGCACCGTGGGTGTTCCTTTTTGACCTCACCATATCCTGCGTTCTTGTGTGGGGAGTGGGAGCTGAGACCCTGCATTACAGCTGGCAGGGAAAATTTAGGAAAATTAATACATAAGATATTGCTTATTGTTCTTCAATATCCACTCATCTATGGACCTTTATTCTTTTCAAAGATCTTTTAAATGCCTTATCTCATGGAATCTCTGTAAGACCTCTGTGAGATTCTTGAGAGGGGCCTCCAGGGGAGGTAGGTGCTTAGGAGGCTGAGAATTTGACCTCAGACTCTGCTACTCAAGGTGGGGCCCCTCCAGGCAGGTTCCTTAGCTGACCCGTGCTTCCCTGGCCTCACCTGGACAGGGAAGAGGTAGCACTGTAGTAGACTGGGATATGAAGCATAGTGCAGCTGAGCTCAGCTGACAGCATCCAGTTAATGCTTCTGGGGCCACTTCAGCTTAGGGAGCTGTAGTCATAGCATTCTCAGAGCATCTGCTGGCCAACGGTTGAGTAAGGGAGTGGGACGGGCCATTTCCACTCAAAAGGGATTCCTTGAACGGGCAGTCTGTGCCCCAGAACTCCCACCGGGCTGGCAGAGACTCAGCTCTGCACTGGCCCGACATCTCCCATTGCCCATACTGGTTCCTTCCGCTTTGTCCTTCATCCATGTTACTCCCAGGAAACCTTTTGCATTCCTAACTCTCTCTCAACATCTGCTCCCATGAGCTCAGGAGCCTACCCACTAAAAGTACTTACCTGGAAGGATCACAATAAGATAATATAGGTGAAATTCTTTGCCCAGACTTGCCCCGTGGTAAATCCTCAATAAATGTTAGCTATTGCTTTTGTCCTAACACTGCTTTGTGCTTGGAAGTGTAGAGATAGTGCTGTAAAGTGATTAACCAACTAAACTACGTTTTTCTGCCAGTCAGCAATTTTTAAAGATGCTATCTCAAAGGAGACTTCTATTATTATTATTATTACTTTCAGGTGTACAAAACCATGTAATAGTTAGACATTTGCGCCCCTCACAAAGTGATAACCTCCCTCCCCCAATCTACTACCCCTCTGACATCGTATATAGCTGCTACAATTCCACTGTCAAAGGAGACTTCTTGGCAGTCACATTATTTGAGCTGGTGTGTCAGTCACAGCCAAGAACTCATATCTAGGTTACTTACAAGGGTGAAGTGTTTATCTCTCAAGATGACGCTCGACTCACGTGACAACACCGTGTGTAAGAAGCCCTGGCTTCTCTGGGACTGGTTCTCCAGGTTATCTGCTCTGTGGCCCCCAAAGAGGCAGAAGGCTCAGAAGCTCTCTGCAGACTCTTTGTCTATATGATAATAACCTGTTTGACTTTTTTCATTACATCTCAACTGACTAGCTTTATCTTTTTACACTTGGGTCTCAATCAATTGTCTTTGTAGCATGAGTTTATACATAACCTCTGAGTGACACTTTGCTTTTCAAAATATACAAACAACTCAGAAATGAAATGCTTTATTCCTGCTTTCATGTGTCATTTTACTTCTGCATACCTTTGGTCATTTTGAGACTTTAATTCTTCAATGCAGGGAAGATAGGGATGATTCCATTCTCCTCCTTTCCCTACCATTTGTTAAATGGTTTTCAGATGCCAACCCCTGTATGAAAATCTTTATACCTTATCTCATTTACCCTCCCCAAAACTTTTGAAGCAGATGTTGCATGAATAAAATAAGACTAGATAAGTTCAGTCTTGTCTGAGGTCGCACAGTATGTTTCTATGTTATTTGAGGCTCATAGCTCTAAGTAAGAAATGACAACTATGGGTGAGCAGGAAAAGGATTATTCAAAATATGTTTTTAAAAATAGCAAAAAATAATTTGGGGGACAGTATAGGGGGGCTTGCAGAATCATTGAGAGGGTAGAACCCCAGCTTGGAGTCTATGCAGCCAGGAAAATGCCTCACACTTCCCTCAAAAGTTCCCTCCCTTGTTCGTATGTATCGCAAGACCAAGTCCAGTGTGTATATCTCTGAGGAGCTGGACCTAGGTCACAAGCCTGGGCCTGGGAAAGCGAGTGTCCAGCATTGTCAGCCCTTACAGTGGAAGACAGTCTTTGCACATCACCAAGTCTCGGAAGTTGGGAACTTTCTGAAACATAGGCAGGTGTGGAAGAAAGAAAAATGTCCTCCACCTCAAAGATTTCCACAGGACCTATGAATATATTACGTTACATGGAAAAGGAAATTAAGGAAGTGGAAGGAAACAAAGTTGCTAATGAGCTGACCTTGGAATAGGAAGATTATCCTGGATTATTCCAGTATACCCTATGTAATCACAAGGGTCCTTACAAGTGGAAGAGGGATACAGACAAGTCAGTATCAGAGTGAGGGAGTGTGAGAAAGATTGAATCAGCCATTGCTGACCTAGAACACGGAGAAAAGAGCCACAAACCAAGGAATGTGAGTGGCCTCTAGAAGCTGGAAAAAGCAATGCCTTTTCCTCAAGGGCCTGTAGGAAGGAATGCAGTCCTACTGACACCCCAATTTAACCCAATGAGACCCAGCTGTCACTTCTGACCCCCAGAACGGTAAGATAATAAATTTGTGTTGTTTTAAACCACTAAGTTTGTGGCAATTTGTTACAGCAGCCATAGAAGTCTCATACAGCAGGTCAGATATTGGGTTGCTTAGACAAATGTCCACTGGAATGTAGAGCCAGATTCAAAACCAAATCTGTCTGTTTCAAAGGCCCATGTTCAGGAACATGACAATGGTGACAATGGTACACTGGAGATAATTCAAAATGAGGGCACCGCGGCCAGAACAGAGCTGCGTGGTGCAGCAGATGGCACGGAAGGTATTCAGTGTGTGGCAATAATCTGAGTGAGACACAGAGAAAATGGAGAGGAAATAAACCCAGGCTTTAGAAATGCTGTCTGGGAGGGGAGAACGAGCTGAGATGGGGGTAAAGGACTTGCCAGCTGGTGTTTTGGCTCCAAGTTACCATGTAAACCTGCGTATGAGGAGTGAGAACCTGCATACGAAGACTGATAAAGCTCTGGAGTTTAAATAAGGTTACACAAGATTTCACCTGTCTCCGGCAAGCAGGTGACTCAGGGACTAGAGTGAGAGCCAAGAATATAGAATCAACCAAAGCCAAATCAGGAACACACTGAACATTTGGGTGGAGGACCAGACTTGGAGTAAGTCCCTCTAGCATGTACTTTAACCACAGCAAAGCAAAACAAATTCATTTAAGACTGTGAAGAAGGGAGAGTGTAACATGTTTCCAGGACACAGGAGAATGATAAAGGAAAACAGCAATATTAGTAAATTGAGACACAAAATTAGATTGATATTCTCTATATTCTGTATGCCCGTTTTCCTCTTTTAAAAGATACTTCTAGAGACTTTCAGATGTTTGGTACTGACCTTCATCTAATTTTCCAGGGAGGACTTAGAAGCCTCCACTGTAAATCAACCATGGTAGCAATGTCGGGGACTGGATGGGTAGAAACATAACCCCCACAGTTTGCGAGAAACCACTAAAAGTGACTTTCATAGAATTCAGCTTCTATTTCCCCCTCCCAACCTTTTGAGGCTTACAGCTATGGACCACTTTTCTGGTCTCTGAGTCTCCCTAAGTGACCCTCAGCAAAGCAGAAATTGGCCATGAAATCTGTCACATGTCTGTTCTGATCTGACCTTCTTAAGGAATCTGAGCACACTCCTGAACCCAGAGGTGAAATCCTTCTGGCAAACACCTGGTTTTGTGATCCCTATGTTGCCCTGTGCGATTTTCCCCACACTCTGTACAGCCCCTTGGACTTCCAGCCTGGACATGGCCCGGAAGCCCTGTCTGCACCCGACTTCACACACTGAGGCTGGAGCTAGGTGGTACTTGTACCCTAACGCAGTCCTGAGGACCAGCCGCCAGCCTGTCACATGGGGAATGGCTTCCCATCCGTCTCCCTCTTCATGGACACTGGATGCTCATACAGATTCTATGAGTATCCAAGTTCTGTTTGTCTTTAGAATTTCTAATTTCTTCATCATCTATTTCCGATTCGGTCTTGATTTCTTTCTATACTGCTTTCTCCCTCGGGGATGTGTTCAATCCAAGCATCTGCTTACAGCCTTCTTTTGAATAGTCGGGTAAATAAATATTCATTGAATTTCTGTGGCATTGTTTTCCTCCTCTCTCAATAAATTATCCTGTCTCCTCTTAGAGGCCACCATGTCTCCTTTCCTGAACTCCAGGCTCTCCAGGCTCTGCGTGTGCATGAAAAATCCCTCCAAATTTATCTTCATCTCTCATGCAACCTCACCTTGATTATTTTCTGTAGTCTGCACATTCCTGCCGCTGTCTGATATTAATGCACTGCGCAGCCCACAGAAAAGTTCGGTAACTTGGTTCCTTCCTTGTTCATGCTGGTCTGTCTCCTGAGTGAATAAGCTATAGGGAATAAGGTGGCTGCCTGAGCAAAGATCCCTCAGGCACCTCAAACCCTGCAGGCCCCATGCCACATACTGTTGCCAGCCCAGAGCCCTGCCTCACTGACTCACCTCAGGAAGAGTGACTTCAAAGCACAGCAGAATGGTGGAATGGCCCCTACTGACCCCAGTCACCTTGTCTGGGCCTAGGCCACCTTAGGTCTTCCTGGTCCCAAGATGGGTCCCATAAGCCTGAGGCTGACAGGCATGCGCATTTATACACCGAGGATCATTCTGGTTGGTACCCAAGAAATAATATAAGGGCGACATAGTATAATGTACTTGGAAGAGAAAAATGTAAGCACCATGCAAATGTCAGGCATTACTGTAAGGGCAAACCCCATTCACACTCCATGGGACCCTGCGTAGTCCAAAGACACCAAAAAGAGGGATTTCATTCATTGTCAGTCCACATAGAGACTAAAGATAAGGACAAGTTTCCTTGTCCCTACCTGCAACTGAAGAACATTTCCCTGTGACATCGTCTCAGAGAACCCTCACCAGGGCAAGCTCGGAGAATCCCCAGAGCCAGTCACTGGGGGTGAATGGGCCAGGACATACCATGGCCTTTGTGTTTTGAAAAGGCTCCACCTCTTCTGCTGCACAGTCTGAAATAAGTTATTCAATTTTCCTGAGCCTGCATGTCCTCTGATACATAAATGGAGACAGGGCTACATAACAGGATTGCCTTACAAAGGAAATGAGAGGAGACATTTGATTATGGCATCTGCCTTTCTCCCTGGCTTCTGATCTGGTGATGACCTTCTGGCTTTGGCATTGCAGTTGGTGATTTTGTGGGACTTTCCCTGATGCAGAGAATTCTCTGACATTTTGGACTTGGGCGAGGCCAGTCTCCACACAGACATGGATCCACAGCCCTGTGGTGAGGGACTTGCCTCTGGCGTGGGGCTGCCTGGGAGCAAATCTTGCTTCTGCCCCTTGATTGATGAGTGGTCTTAGGCAGGCGATAAGCATAATAACACAACGGATACGATTTTGTGAGGATTAAAGAAGATAATTCATATGAAATATTTATCAAATATTTTAATAATTATTTGTTAAAATCCAAATCCTTGATTATTTTAACATATTTTCCTATGAGGATGGGGAGGAGGAGTATGAAGTTATTTCCAGCGAAAGAGAAGAACAGATGAATGTTTAGAGCACTTCTGCATGTTCCGAGTTTTGTGTATCTTGATCCTCACAACCGTGAGATGAAGGTGGCAATCATGACTGCTCCCAGGGTACTGAGGAGGAATCGAGATGTGGAGAAGGTCAACGGCTTTTCCGAAGTCACGCAGCCAGTGCACCAGAGCACCGAGCTTTCTGACGCTGGGCCCAGTGATCCGTAGTCCACTGACTCCCACAGGGAAAGCCACGTCAACAGGGGTATGTCCTCCAGGCTGAAGTGAAGACGATTTCCTTTTAGTCGTTAATAAAACCACTTGTTTGTTCAGTGCCACATGTTGTTTCTCTCCTCTGGGCCTGCCATTTGCCTTTTAGCAAGAAAAGGACATCAACTCAGTTATTCAGCTGGTCTTTGAGATTCCAGGCATCAAGCAGAATCACTTTCTGAGGTCAATCCAAATGATTATTTGAGAGACTCAATTTCCTTTAGAGAAGGCATATTGTCAGTTCAATCTACCGTGGGATTTGTAGTATTAATGAATTGAAGTATACTTTAGGGATTTCTCCCAGATGCTTATTTTAATTTAAGCTCTAGGGGTTTAACTTTCCCAAATACTCAATTTTGTTCATTATGAAAACTAATAACTGGCTTATTTCACTGCTAATTTGGGTACGGAGGTTAATTATCTGTAGTGGAGTGGTCTCAAGCTAATCTAAAGTCTACCTGAACACAGCACTGCAGTTAATTGATTGCCCCATGCACTGAAAAATGAGCATTCCCTTGTGAAACAAACAAACAAACAAACAAAAACAAACAACAAAAAAACCTCCCCTGAACTTGGATTCTTTTTGCCTCTGTTTTTGTATAAGGAGCACTCTTTTCCAAGATGGTGGGCAATCTTTCCCTTTTTAGGGTACTATGGAACTCCTTCAGTTATTCCTGTGAGAATGTCCCACTCAGTTCCATCTCATCTTCTTCTTTTCCCCAACAGTATGCCCAGTCACCAGTCCTACCATTGTTTGCTCACCACCAGCTCAGGGAATGTGGATAAATACTTTATATTATACTAGCACAATTCTGATCAAACCAGAATGGCTCGCCTTCTAAAATACACCAAAAATAATGACAACTACGACAATAATAATGTCATACTTTCTTTATAGTTTCAAGCAGGCAAAGGATTTCACAGGCATTTCTGTATCTTCCTGAGAGTCCTGTGAAGCACATAGGACACTAATTTATTCCTGCCTTCAGTAGATGAAGAAAGTGAAGCCCAGAGAGACCAGGTTCATATAACAAGCAGGTGCAAGGTATGGGAACAGAACCCCAACTTCCTAATCGCTAATTCTATGCTTTTTCTACTTTAACACACTTCTAGATCTGTCATGTACTCAAAAGCCATGCTATTTTCAGGATTATCTACTACTTTGGACACCCATCTACCTAATTCTATTTCATGCACTCCAAGAAACACAATTCTGTCTCCAGGGAGTGAGATGGGCTAACACTGCCTGTAGGATCCTAGAGAAAACTCCATCATTTGACATTCACATCTTGCCTGTAAGGTCAGCCCTTTCTCCCCCTGTTGGCTCTGTCCTTAGGACAGAAGCCGAGGTGTCTGGGTCTAATTGATGCCCCTGCTCCTCTGAAAGACGAAAGCCAGATTTGGCCCTGAACTTCCCACACATGTGTTAGTCTTTGGAGCACTCTTCCCACCTTCCACCTCTGATTTATTTAAAAATTACTTTCTAAACCAACTTGAAGCAGCTCAAAATTAATTTAAACTCCCCCAAAACTGAATTTGTCAATGTCCACCATTGTAATTTGTTACGTTGCATTATAACCTACTACAGAACCATGGCAATGTCAGAACTCCAATGATGTAGTGTGGTCTCCATCTACAATACATCATAAGAGCAGTTTCAGCTTGGATGATAGATGGAGCAAGCCTGGGAAGAATTTTAAAAGAGACCTAAATTTCTAGAATATTGTTATTCCCTTTAAGTGGCTGAAGGCGTCACCCCCAAGAGATTACTGAAAGTCTAAATCATTTTTTCTCCTTCTTGCTCTGCATCAAACAGAGGTCTGCAAAAGCAATTAACCCAACATGTTGGCAGAATTGCTGAGGCATAATTTGCTTTTGCTGTGGCCTTGTAGCTTTGGCCTTGACATTGTCCCATTGGTTGGAAAAGGGAAAATAAATCTCCTTTGGCTCAGAGGCATCACCAATTATCTACAATATGGCCCACCCATCTCTTTGGCAGGCTCTTGGGTGCCAGGTTCTTGGTAGGGTTGATCCCCAAAAGAGAGGAAAGAATTCACAGTCTATACACCACATCTGGGCTCCTCTTGGGGGCCAATGCCTGTGAGGAAACCTGCTGGTTTAAATGCATCAATGCCAGGCTGCGCCTCTACAACCATGGAGAATCACCAGGGTATTCTGCAGTGAGATACACCCTCTAAAGCAGGGGGCAAATGCAGTGCATCCATAGATATGGACGACATATCATCATTCAGGTCCTTAGCAGAATCCTAGACTCCTCTAGCCAAAATAGCTCAAAGTCCAGCCATTTTATTTTATGGTAGAGGCAACTCAGGCCCAGTGACTCTCACCAGGTCAAGAGCTGGAATTTAGAACTGGGTCTTGGGACCTTGACCTTTGTGTTTTACACTAAACCAGCACATCTCCTCAGCAACTATTTAACATGCTGGTGTGAGCTTGGCTGCAGGTTATTTGTTACTTAAAATAAATATAAAACTTGGGAATTACTTTGTTTTTAAAAAACATGAATTAAAGTAGCTCTCTCTGCAATTACATCTCTGCTCTTTAGCTATCCTACTTGCTTTCTTGAGTGAAAGAGAATTGGGGACGGGGGGAGGTGTTATAAAAATTGGAATTGTAGGTACCTGTTGGGAGTGAAATTCATACTAAAGTTCAAATGACTTGTACAAGATCTTTACGGAATCTAAATGGCGGTGGGTCAGAGGGCTACCAACACTATGAGAAGAGTTAGGGCCACTGAGGACAATTACTTCAGTGTCACAATTTGCCATGAAGACTACTCTTTCTTTGCTGTGTTCCTTGCCTCCGTCTCTGGGACTGTGTTTCTCCTAACTAACAACACATACATGCATACATGCATGCACATATACATAGATATAGACACAAATGATGGGAGTGTATGCGAATCTCAGAGCAAGCCCTGACCACAGAGATGTGCCGAGGACTGAGTTGTGGGCAGAAAGGAGGACGTGGGTGGGTGCATGGCGACCACTTGATGGTGTTGATCAGCTGTGGTTCTCACGCTCAAAGTCTTAAACATGTTACAGGTGGAGTCAAATGGGGACTGTGAGAGGCAAATTCAGTTTTCAAGCAGACAGAATTATGCCCAATAGCAGGGAGGGAGGTGGCTGGAATGGACACAACAGCGGGCTGCCCAAAGACTTCCTCTGGACCTGCTATGGCCCTGGTTTGGCTCCAGTGTCTCCACTGTGGTCCCAGAGCTGCTGACATGATTGGTTCTGTTTGCATGCAGCAGTTCCTGTGGTTGCCCCAGCCTCTGGCCCCTGTTGCCGGAAATGAGATAGTGTGGGAAAGCAGATTCTGGTCACAGCCTCTGGGGAATGATACTCGCTATGTGATCTCAGGCTGGTCACACAGCATCCTGAGCATCAGGGCTCTCATCTGCTACTCTGCTCAGGACCTGACCCGTACAAGTGTTTAATAAAGACCAGCTCTCACGCTTATCACATTTGAAAGGTCCAGCTACCTCAAATATGGTATCTTATGGCTCGGCTCTATCTATGCTTGATTATAATGGCTGGGTTTATTCTTATCACTTCTAAATCACTGGCAGCATCATGGCCCCAGCCAAGGAAAGTGGCAATAATTTCATCCTTGCTGAAGTTCTGCTAGAAGATACACTGCTTTCTGATGCAGGTGATGAACACTGTACTTGAACAAACCAGTTTGAATTAATCGCAGCTGTTCTGTTTCTCAGCAACTATTGTGCAATTTACCCTTGCCGTGGGCTCCTTTAAAAATGGAAATACTGAGTTTAAGCACTGAGGAAAATATCAGTTAATGAAAAATCAAACTTTAATCTAAAACATGGGAAAGAACTCAAAATACCCATGCTTCAAGAACTAGGTATGATATTTCTACAGGTTGAGAGGGGTTTTTTCCATCAAGAAATTGAATAACCAACACATGTTTCATATCGCTGATAATCACAGCAAATCATATTTTATTATGATCAGACCTAAGGTAGATTTTAATATGCATACAAAATTCTAAAACTGAGTTACATTTCATCCATTTCTCCCCAACCAAACCACAATGCAACCATGATGCTGTAGAAACAACATCCTTGGTATTTACTAAAATGGGGCCAACTCTCACTAGTTTTGCTTGTCAGATCTTACATACGCTATAGGTGGAGTCAAATGGGGAATGTGAGAAGCAAATTCAGGCCCCTCATCTTCACCTGCTTTAATTCATCTGCGTTTCCAGTGTGGTAATGGGACAACAAGCTGAAGCTGAATAACAATGAATGTCAACTATAATTTAACATATATACAGTCACAGGACATGAAGTTCAGCGTAGGGAATAGAGTCAATGGAATTGTAACAGCTATATATGATGTCAGAGGGGCAGTAGATTGGGGGGGGTTATCACTTCGTGATGGGTGAAATGTCTAACTATTACATTGTTTTGTATACCTGAAACTAATAAAATTAAAAAACCAAAAACAGTATACTCAATTCTAGATGAGCCTTCCCTCAGGGCGAGGCCCTGCACAGCCTCTGAGCAGAGCGTTTTTTTCTTGAGCTCACAATGCCATTCGTAGATTTCCTGCTGTGGGTTTCAAGGGGAAGTAGTCATCACCACTACTTCTTCCTGGAAGACCAATGGATGAGTGCAGTGGGTTTCAAATTGTGTTCTGCAGAGCCGGAAGCATGACAGGGGAGGTGCCAGGGAGCGCTATAGAAGGGGGCACCTCTAAGCACAGAAAATCTAGTCTGCTGTTTCCTCTGTCTGACCATCCTCCACAGATACTTTTTCTGCCCCATGTGTTCCACCTTCCGCTGCTATTCTGCTGCTTGATGTTGGGGAGGAGATGGTAGAGAAGGGCTGGGGGTAAGGAGAAAACCTCCCCAAATTCTTCCCTTATTGTCTTGGCCATTGCTATTCCTGGATTTAAAAAAAAAAAAAAAAAAAAAAAAAATCTCTAAACAGGGAAAAGAGCATAGCTGAGGGACAGGAAGCACTCTTAGATGCTAAATTCCTAGGAGAGAACTCTGCAACCTGCCTCTCTTGACCACGTTCCAGAAGTGGAAGAAGAGTGACAACAAGACCAGCAGGTGGATTTGGGAAATCCAAGACCTTGTCCCAGGCAGAGCTCAGAGAAGCAGCAAGACCCTAGCAGACAAAAGGCTTCATGATGCCTCTGGCCCATGAGTCAAAGGAGTCTCATGGCTTCCCCACCTCTCAGAGCCTCTTAGGTGAAGAGTATGTTTCCTGGGCATCCGACAGCAGCACAGACTTGGCACAAAATGCCATGAGAGATTAAGAGGCTGTGCAGAAAAGAGTGAACCTAGCACGTCTGAGACCGTTTTCTGAGAAAGCCTTGCTTATAAGGTTGGTTCTTGGTTGGCATCTGGGAACTTGGATTTGGGGAGGATTATTTAATTGATATGAGTAGTTTACTACCTAGAATGTTGGTACAATGTAGTTTATGCTGAACACTTGCTTTCCTTCTAAGAATCTGGAATTTTGTCATATTCTAAGCAGAGGGTTCCTACAGAGCCAGCCCCCAATAAAAACCCTGGACACTGAGTCTCTATGCATTTTCCTGGTATATGGCATTTCACATGTGTCATCACAGCTACTTGCTGGAGTAATTAAGCACATCCTGTGTGACTCCACTGAGAAAGGACTCTTGGAAGCTTGAGTCTGGTTTTCTTAGACGTCCCCCATGTGCTTTTCCACTTTGATGATTGTGCTTTGTATTCTTTCGCTGTAATAAATCATAGCCATGAGTACAACCATATGCTGAATCTAGCCAGTTCTCCTAGAGAACTATCAAAACTGGGCTGATCTGTGGGATTCTAAACACAGAGGCTATGGATTGGATAAGAAGGATGCTGCGGAACGTGACCCACAAGGACCAAACATCAAAGTCCAGACAGGTGGAGAGAGGCTTCAGAGGGTGCCAGTCCAGATAGGTAACAAACAAGGCCGCCATCACCTGGGCTGGCACCACCCAGGCCCCCCTTCACACACACCCAGCCCTGGCACTGACTGGGAGGATCATGGATTGACAATATCCCTGCCGTGTGGCAGAAGGGGGCTTGTGAGAAAAGGTTAGTTTCATTTTCAAAATTTCAATTACATTTCTGAATTACATACTTGTTCTTGCTACAAACACAAGCTCTCTGAAGATAAAATCCAAATCATATAAAATTGAGAAGAGGCAGTAACATAAAGGTGTGTTTCACCCTGGTCTTGCTAACTTGTTCCCTTGGGGTCTCAGTTTCTAAATCTCCAGACTGCCCTCTTGAAGAGGATTGGTCTAGTAGCATCTATCTCCATGGGCCTCTCTCCATTCCTCTTCACACTTCGTTTACTTTCATTGTCCCCAGTCCTTGCTCTTTTTAACTTATCCCTGACCCACAACCTCCTATGCAATTTTTCTAAAAAATGAAACAGTTCTAAGTGTCTCTTGCTGTTGGTACTTCTTCATAGCCTCGGGCCTGAGCCAGATATCCTTCAAATGGCTTTGTTCTTGGTAAATAAAAGGATAGATGTGGAAGGGGGAGGAGTTGAGGGAAAATTGGGAAGTGGTTTGTTTTTAGTGTTTCTTTTTCTATTTTCATATATGCTGTAGGGAGGCAGGGTCTCCTCTTGTTCTTCAAGAATTAAGATCCTGCCAATTACATTATCAGGTCTGCACCTGAGAAACCTAAACTACCATCCCACTCAGCTTTGGTATAATGCTCAGAGCATTCACTGCCTGTAAGTCTTCAGACGCTTTACAAAGCAGCCTTCCAGTATCTCAGCACTAGGAAGACCCAGGCCCCATTTCTCTTCCTAAATCCTGGGTCTCCCTCCTTCTTGTCTCCCACTCAGCCTGGAGAGATTAGTAGAACAAAGGATGTCCCACCACATATTAAAACAATTGTTTCCTGTGAAGATTTCTTTGTGGAAAGAGTCCTGAGGTTTTAAATCTATAAATCAATATATTATTTTCTAGTTCTCAACTCTGGCTTTAAAAAAATGCTAAAACTTAAGAACATCGTACGTTGTCTCCTATTTTTCACAATGAGCACATCGTGCTGCCTTTCTAGTGCTCCTCCTTGACAGGCCCCCAGAGGTATTGTGTGGGCGGCTATGGTAGTTCTTGATGTCAGCCTCTAAAGTAGCACTTTGAGCATCCCTAACTTCCCCTAAATAACATGCAATAGATCTATTATTCATTAGCTTATCTAAACCTTTTCTTGAAGCTCTTTTTATTTCAACCTCTAACGTAGTCATATTTCTCAGAAGATAATTAAGTATGAAGGTAGTTTGGACCAGTACACAAAGTCCTTAGCCAAGTAATTCCATCATGGGTCTCCCCCAGAGTCCAATAACGTCTCCAAGTGCCAGAAACCTGAAAGGATCTATGATCATTTTCTAACTGGAGCCTCTTTCTCCATTATGAGCACGAGGAAAACCTTCCCATCCATCTTTTTCCATTCAGAGCAGGTCCTTCGCAGCTCACTCTGACTTACCTTGAACTACTCCTCTCATCCAACAGAATGCCTAATGCCAAAGACATCAAAATGCAATATTGGAAACAATGATTCCTTTCTATTTTGTCTCACTAGAGTGGCCATTGAACCTGACTTAATATTCCAATTTAATTGCTGTGAGAACGTCTCCACCATAAAGGTTTCATTTATCTCAACAAGAGCTTCAATACTCTCCTTTGCCTGAACTTGCTTCATTTTACTCTTTAATGTTAACATGACACTTTTATTTTCTATTCCTTTGAGTGTTTTATTTTAATTACCAGATGAATGTTTTTGTACATGAAAGGAAATGGGAAAGCAGGCTGAAAACGCCATTTCTTTTAGTAGCATCAAATGTGATAAGCTTACTTACACTAAATACAAGTATAATGTATTATGTTTGATGTGAATAGACTGTGTGTCTTTTAAGAGGGTAATATTCTAATAATAAGGACTAATTGTATACAGAGCTTCACATTTTACAAAGTGCTCTTCCAGTCATGATCTCAACCCTGTGAAAACTGAGGGTCAATGGAATGATGGTTATTTTACAGATAAGGGAATAAGCTCAATGCTTGGGGACATTCACAGCAAGTCCCATTCTCTGGTTGTGATGCCATGATGCTGTCAAATTGGTCTAAAAGTTGTCCACATCAAACCTGATCTCAAGTGTGAAAACACTTGACTTTATACACATGCATGCAAATAATTGCATGTAAAACAGGTGAAATCTGAATAAAGCCTGAGGAATGTTTTAATGTCAAATTCCTAATGGTGATATTGTGCTATAGTCATATAAAATGTTACCATTGGAGGAAATCGGTGAAGCATCCATGGTAGCTCTCTGTGCCATGTTTTACATCTTCCTATAAATCTATTAATATTTTAAATTTAAAAAACTCTCAACTTTGAAGTTCTGTTCAAGATGGCAGAGTAGGTAAATGCTGTGCTTGCCTTCTCTTGTGACCACATCAAAATTACAACTAAACTACAAAACAACCATCATTGAGAGTCACCTGAAATTTTGTTGAACCAAAGCACTACAACTAAAGCCATACAGAAGAAGACACCTCAAGACTTGTAGAAGGAGCAGAGATGCTGAACAGGTTGGGCTGGTCCCACACCTGCATGTGACCATTAAAAATCAGGAGGGATATCTTGGCTGCAGAGGTCCTCCCCCAAAAGAGCAAGGGGTTCCAGCACCACACTAGGCTCCCCAGCCCAGGGTCCCAGTAGGAGGGAGAAGTCCCTATAATTTCTGGTTGTAAAAACCAGCAGATATTGTGGCGGAGTGAGCAGGAGGGGGGCTGGAGTCCCAGGAACTACTCATAAAGGGACTGCACATGGACTTACTCACCGACAGAATCACTGGCTCTGAGCTCCAGCACTGGGGCAGCAGCTGAAGAGATGACAGGGACATATGGAAGAAAATGAGTGTCTGGCTTCAGGATGAGGGTGGAGGCTCAGCTTTCTCCAAGACAGAAGAGCTGGTGGAAGCCATTATTTCTTTGTTGAGCCCTCTTCCTTCCCAGCGTGCAGATGCAGACGGCTGCCATATCTGAGTCTCCATCAAGCTGATAGCATTGGTTTGCCATGCCCTGATGATTCTGAGACCTCACCTTGCCCAACTTTCAGGCTCACCTAAGCCGCGTCCAGTGGCTTTTTCATACAAACTTCCTGCCGTGGTTCATGCTGCAGACTTTCCTAGGGTCTCTTAAAAGTTCACAGAACCCAGACACACAGCATCTTGCTTAACCATGTCCCATACCTCTGACTGAGCAGCCCTAAGCTGCAGAACTTGGTTCATAGTTTGTCCTCTCAAGGCACTTCCAAGAATGGTGCAGGCCATGGCCATCTGCAGATTGCTTTATGGCCCCTGCCAGGTGGCCTTCAGTGGAGCATAGGCTGTGGCTGAACTTGGCCTGCAGCAGATCCCCTCTGCTGTGGCCCTGAGGCTGACACACCTAGTGGCCAGCTTTGAAACCAGCTCGAGCATCACCCAGCCACCTTCAAGGATGAGACTCATCAGGGGCATATTGGGCAGGCACCAGAGCCCTGCTGAGACAAATCCTGCTCTGTAGGGTCAGCCCTTGCACCACAACTCCTCCACACAAGGCCAGTCCTCACAACCAATCAACCTGAGGATCAATCCCTGCCACTGATGTGCAAACAGCAACCAAAGCTCAACTACAAGAGGAGGGCACACACAACCACACAAGGTACACACCTGGGGTGTGTGGCTCAGGTGACCAGAAAAACTGCACCATTGGACCCCACAGCCCACCTACTACATAAGGCCACTCTACTAAGACTGGAATGCATAGCAGTTATACCTAATATATGGAAACAACCACAGGGAGGCAGCCAACATGGGGAGACAAAGAAACATGTCCCAAATAAAAGAACAGAACAAACCTCCAGGAAAAAAGCTAAACAAAACAAAGATAAACAATACCAAATGCAGAGTTCCAAGCACTGGTTATAAGGATGCTCAGTGATCTCAGAGAGAACTTCAACAAAGCGACAAGAAACATAAAAATGGACATAGAAAACATAAAAAAGAACCAGTCAGAAATAATGGCTACAATAACAAAAATGAAGAATACATTACAGGGAATCAGATTACATGGAGCAGATTGGATGAAGCAGAGGATCAAATCAGTGATTTAGAAGAAAAGGTAGCAGAAAACACACAATCAGAAAAGCAAAAAAAAAAAATAATAATCCAAAAAATGAGGAGAGTTTAAGGGGCTTCTGGAACAACATCCAGCATACCAACATTGACATCATAGGGGTACCAGAAGGAGAAGAGAGAAAGCAAGGAATTGAAAGCCTATTTCAATAAATAATCACAGAAAACTTCCCTAACCTGGTGAAGGAAATAGATATACAAATCCAGGAAGCACAGAGAATCCCAAACAAGATGAACCCAGAGAGGCCTACACCAAGACACATCATAATTAAAATTCTAAAGGTTAAAGACAAAGAAAGAATTTTAAAAGCAGCAAGAGTAAAGCAGTTACTTACCTACAAGGGAGCTTCCATAGCACTATTAGCCAATTTCTCAACAGAAACTTTGCAGGCCAGAAGGGATTGGCAGGAAACATTCAAATTCATATAAAGCAAAGACCTACAACCAAGATTACTCTACCCAACAAATGTGTCATTTAGAATCAAAACACAGATAAATTGCTTCCCAGACAAGAAAAAGCTAAAGGAATTTAACACCACCAAACCAGTAATACAAGGAATCTTAGAGGGACTTCTTTAAGACCGATAGAAAGGAAGGAAGGAAGGAAGGAAGGAAGGAAGGAAGGAAGGAAGGAAGGAAGGAAGGAAGGAAGGAAGGAAGGAAGGAAATATGAATAATAAAATGTCAATAACTACATATCTATCAACAGTTACTCTCAATGGAAATGGATTAAATGCTTCAGTCAAAAGATAGGGTGGCTGAATGGATAACATATTCCAATGGATAACATGTGTAAGGGATAACTCTTACATATGCTGCCTATAAGAAACTCAGTTCAGATCGAAAGACACACACAGACTGAAAGAAAAGGGATGGAAAAAGATATTTCATGAAATTGAAAACAAACAAACAAAAGCTGCAGTAGTCATACTTACACCAGACAAAATAGACTTGGAAACAAAGACCATAACGAGACAAAGATGGACCTTGTAATCCCACTTCTGGGTATTTATCTGAAGAAAGCCAAAACACTGCTTCTAGGGTATGTGCTCATTCCTATCTTCTTTGCAGCATTACTTACAATAGCCATGATGTGGAGGCATCCTGGGTGTCCCTGGATGGATGAATGGATAAAGAGGAGGTGTATATAGAAAGAGGAGGTGTATATGTAAAGAGGAGGTATATATAATAGTCCATATATACAATGGAATATTACTCAGCCATAAAAAAGAATGAACTCTTGTCATCTGTGACAACATGAATGAACCTGGAGGGTATTGTGCTGAGTGTAGTAGGTCAGACAGCGAAAGACAAATGTCATATGATTTTACTTATAAGTGGAATCTAAAGAACAAAATAAACAAACAAAACAGAAACAAACTCATAGATACAGTGAACATTTTGATGGTTGCTAGATGGGAAGGGGTTTGGAAGTGGGGGAAAAGGAGAAAGGATTAAGAAGTACGAATTGGTTGTTACAACCAATCATCACAGGGATATGAGGTATGGCATAAGAAATACAGTCCGTAATATTGTAGTAACTATATATGGTGTCAGACAGGTACTAGATCTATCAGGGTGATAGATGGGAGGGGGATTGGGGACAGGGTGAAAAAGCTGAGGAGAATAAGAAATATAAAGTTGTAGTTATAAAATAGTCATGGGGATGTAAAATAAAGCATAGGGAATATAATCAAGAATAAGGTAATAAATATGTATAGTGCCAAGTGGGTACTGTTGAATTACTATGATGTATACCTGAAACTAATATAATATTGTATGTTAGCTATATTTTAATAAAAAAAATCTTTTTAAAAATTTAAATTAAATTAAAAAACAAAAATATTTGATTATAGTTGAGTCTAAATTTTTTAGAAACTTTATTTTTCAGACGGATGTTTAAATTTTTCTTTTAAACAAAGTAATGGACTATTCTAATAAGGTGACAGTAATATTGACCCACTCTAGGAAGACCTCATCTTAACTACTTACATCTACAATGACCCTATTTCTAAATAAGGTCACATTCTGAGATTACAGGGGTTAGGACTTGAACGTGTCTTTTTGGGAACAAAGAGGAGAAGAGATCAAGAGACAGACATGCACACGTGGAGAAGGTCATGTGGCAAAGGAGGCAGAAATAAAAGCAATACTTCTGAAGCCAAGAAATACCCAGGACTGCTGGCAATACCGGGATCTAAGAAAAGGGTGTGGAATAGACTCTCCCATAAATCATTCAGAGGGAACTTGTCCCTGGCAACAACTTGGTTCTCCAGAACTGTGAGAGAATAAATCTCTGCTATTTTAAGACAAAATAGGTAGATAGATGACAGATAGATGACAGATAGAGGATAGACAGATAGATGATAGATAGATAGATGATAAATAGATAGATAGAATAATGTACTCAACTGTTTTGAGTCAATCTCATGCACACAATGATGCATTGCTCCACTACATGAGGGAAAAAATAATGACATACTTTTGTTTTATTTATTTTTTGCTGATGATTTCTAAAATTACTATCACAATGAACCCCCATAATAAAATTCCATGAAATCTAATGGAAAATTATTTCAAAACATGGGAGCAAGGGGTGACATCTTATAAGGTAAAACTTAACAGGGCTACACGTAAAGTGAATATACGTGGTTTCGAATGGTTGAAGTAACACCTGAGTCACAGTGTTAGATGGCTGCCGGAAGGGCTTGCATAGAACAAAGCTCATCCAGAGCAAGAGAGGCCATGGCCTGTTTACATCCAGTTTGGCCACACAACACCCAGAGAATCATTATCCTCAACTGGGGCCCCATCGTTTAAGAAGGACGTCAACTAACAGAAGCTGACACCAAGGATAAGGACAAGATTTCCCCCCATGGGGAATGGTGAAGAAAGAGATAATCTGGAGAAACAGAAATGTGAATGGGGCTTCGGAGCTGTCTTCTTATATTTCAAGGGCTGTCATGTGGAAGTAAGATTAAATCAATGTACGGAAATTAAATCTAAGATCAGTGATGGCTGTTAGACAATGTTAGACAACTTGGCTCTACATAAAGAAGACTGAGTGTCATTAGGGCTTGCCTGCTTCAAATCTGTCTCCAGTGGCCTCCTGGTTGCTTGAAGTCCCGGCCATTCATGTCAATCTTTCCAGACAAGGGTAGCTTTGCCAGGGGTGTCGTATTAATGGTTATCTAAAAAAGATAACACCTAAAACCATTAGTTGCTACTCACACATTTGCGCAGTTAGTTTCACAGACTAGCTTTCACGTATGAAAGCAGGAAACAAGTTCCTAAAAGAATGGGACTTAGAGGAACCTGCAAAAGAAAATCTGGGGAGGTGGCGGTGGGGTGGAAGGAACACATTCAATAAGAAGGACCCTCTGAAGGGTCTTCCTTCAAAGTCCCATTTTCAGGAAAGAGAGGATTCTTCCATATCCCTCCCTTCCCAGGACGAGGTGCTCTAAAGAACCCCTTGGCTATTCTAAGGTCAGTTTCCTGGTTGTGATATTGTAGTCAAGCCAGATATTACCATTGGGGCAAACTAGATGAAGGGTACACAAGGTTTCTTGGTACAATTTTTGGCAACCTCTTGTGAATCTAAAATTATTTCAAAATAACAAGTTGAAAAAAAACAAACAAACAATAAACACCTGATTTTAGTTTAATCTAATTTTTTTCATTCCCTTCATATTTCAGCAGAATGTTTACGAAGTTTTTGATAGTTTATAAATTCAATTACACTTACACCCCAAATGTCTGGGCCCAGGAGAGGTAATAGTCCTGCTGTCTCTTCCCAGTCTCTCTTTCACCATTTCCTTACTAGACAACAGACCTAAACATGCTGCCAGTGGCTATTTCTTCGATAGAAGGGAAAGCACGGAGAGAGAAGAAAGACATAGATCAAGCAGAGAAGGAAAGAAGGAAGAAGAAAAGCCAGCATCTGTCATTCAAAAAGATAAACATTTTACAGCCCAGCTTGACTGTGTCAAGAACACTTGTGTTTTAATAGTATGCCTGCAAGCTTTCAAAACAAGTGTTTACCTGTCACAATAAACAGTTATGAGTGAGTAACACAAAACAGAGAGAACCAGGAGCTGGCAGGCTGCCAGCCCTGCCGCATGCTGCTCAGCTCTGAGCTTGTCACCCAGGCGACAGCAGCTCTGCATCTCTGGCGTCCCCATGGTGAGGACCCACTCACAGGGATGGGTATCACAGGTATCACAGGTCTAGCAGCTGCTGGGCTCAGAGGAAACCAGTAAGAGCCAGAGGCGGTTGGTGGAACCCGGTACTCAAAGGAAACAGGGCAGCAGCTGCTGGCCTGAGGGTAGCCCACACGGGCCAATGGGTGCCAACAGGTACCAAGAGATGGGAACCCCCAGAAACTTCCAGAAAGAGCCTTTATGGAGAGCTGGAACACAAAATGCCACACTTCCATCATTCTTGTCCTTTTATCTTCACAACAGTCTCACGCAGGAGGTAAGTCAGTAGCAAGTGTCGTACCGCTACTTCTACATCTATCATTTGCTGCTGGGAGATGGCAGCCTCACAAGAGCTAACTGTTGTGGAATGCTTTATACTATACAAAGAGCTTTCATATCCATCTGTGCCACTTAATCTTCACAACCTTTTGAGACAAGCTGGGCAAATATTATTATCCCCATTTTGAGTAACCTGCACAAGTCAGTTTACCTTTGAGCCGTGAAGTCCAACATGTAGTAAACAGCCAAAGCGATACTGGGACACATAAACATATGGCTCTCAGACCTGGGTGTGCGCAGCAGAATCGCGTGAGTCACTAGTTTATTTTTTATTTAATTTAAAAAATCTTTATTAAATTTATTGGGGTGACATGGGTTAGTAAAATTACATAGGTTTCAAGCGTACATTTCTATAACATATCATCTGCATATTGCATTGTGTGTTCGCCACCCAGAGTCACTTCTCATTCCATCACCACATATTTGACTCTCTTTACCCTCTTCTACCACCTCCATCCTCCTTACCCTCTGTAACGACTAAACTGTTGTCTGTCTCCATGAGTTTTTGTTTGTTTGTTTGTCTTGAGTCACTAGTTTAAACTGCAGACCCCCATACCTCACTCCGAGGGCTTTAGATTCAGTAGATGTGGGTTGTGACCCAGGCATCAGCACTTTTTAAATATTCAGGGAAGTCAGGTGATTCTGAAGCAGGTAGTCAGGAAAATGCAATTTGAGCAACATTGTCTCTAGAATCAGTGGCACTAAAGTGACTAGAATACACCACAGCCCTTGTGAATTTCCTTTCTGGAGCTGAGCTGTCTGACCCATTAGCAGCTCGCCCATGTGGCTAGTGAACACTGGAATGTAGCTGGTGGCACATGTTGAAATGATATTTGGATCTATTTGGTTAAATAAAATGTATCATTAAAATCAGTTCTACCCGTTTCTTTTTGCTCTCTAAAACGTGGTTAACAGACAATTAAAAATAACCGATGAGGCAGGCATTATGTTTCGATTAGATGGCACAGGTCTACAGGAGGCCAAAAGGCATAGGGAAGCCAACACATTATGGCAAATGGCTAAGACATAAATATAGGAAGATGAGTTCAGTAGCTCTAGGAAACTCCTAGAAGGTGTTTCTCCTCTGGTCCACCTCGTCTCAAAGGATGAGCCAGAGCATGGAGGGAAGGTGGGGAGCAGGTTTCAGCAGAAGGAACAGCATCAGTTTATGATGTGCCACCAAAGCATTTGGTGTTCCTCTGAACAGACGAAAGATGAAGCCGAAGTAGCAGGCGGGAGCCCATCAATGAGATCTGAAAGCCGTGCCGAGAAGCCTAGGGATGATCTTGAGCAAGACGGCCAGTCACAAAAGGCACTGAGGGAAAAAGAAGCATGGTCAAAATTGACATTGAGACCACTCTGGCTGCAGTGGGAAGGTTGGACTTAAAAGGCAACAAAATATACATCAGGAAACCAGTTAGTCAATGACAACAATAAACCGGGTAAGAGTAATAAAAGCCAAAATTAGAGCTGTGCTGGAAACTCAGAGAGTGAGCTATAGAATCCAAAAATTCAAGAAATGTCTAGGAAGTAAAAATTGGAAGAGCTTGGTGATCATTGGATCTAGAGCAGTGGGGAAAGACTGTGGGCTTCGTCGATGGTGAGGGTAGCTGGTGACTACGCAGACGGAGTCTGGGAGCTTAGGAGGCAGAGAGTTTGTTCATTTGGAAGGAGATGATTAATTCAGTCATGAGAGTTTGCACATGGAGAATCATTTCTATACAGAGTAATGAAAACCATGAGAGTGGATTGAAATCACAAAGGGACAACAGGACATGAAGCCAAGTACAGAATCCTGGGACGCAACAATGTTTTGTCCCGAAACTCAGCTTTGTTTAGTCTACATGTTGACACATCCTCACTTGAGTCATTCCTACCCCTCACTTGCACCACTACCAGGCTGACTGCCTTTGGCTTGAGCTGACTGGCTCAGGGGGCGCTCGTGGACCAAGGACAGGAGGCCACTTCTGAGACCCTTAACTACATTGTTGAGACGGGAGTGGTTTGCATGTGTGGACTTGCCGAGGCAAACTCAAGAATTAGGAAAAGACATTATGTTCCTCTATTTCTAGAATGTACTATACTTTTTTTTTTTTTTTTAATGAATGCTTATGTTACACCACAAAACACATTGTTACTGAGCTTTTTAATGTCTTTTCTAAAGTTTTTAAAGAGAATATAAGTTCCTAAGGACAGGCATACACATTCAAAGTCCTTTTGCATCTTCATTCCACTCCTGCTCTCAGGGATTAGCTGAGTGCCAGACATTCACGAAGACATAATCTCTTTAAAAGCAGGTTTTAAGTAAATATTTGCTGGAAAAAAATATCTATACCCCATGAAAATATGTTGAATTACAGTGAACGAATGGGATGACTATTCAGTTAAGTTGCCTTGGGTTATATCAATAAGAGTATTAACGTAGCTACCAACTATTAAATTCTCTCTAGGTAAACTCACACGGCCTCATGGTTCACATTTCTTGAAGTGACCTTCAATTTATGTTTTCATGACCTCCCCTTTAAGTTCCAAACATGTGTTCCGCATTGCCTCTTGAGGATTCCACTTCCACCTACAGAAGAATCTTAGCGTCAACACAATAAAAACAGAACTCTTATCTTCTTACCTGCTCTTCCTTCATTTTCCCTAGTTTCTCAACCAAAAACCTGGGAGTCATGCTCAGTTCCTCCATTTCTCTCGTGCCCGATTCTGCTCCAGCCCTCCTGTCTGTCCCTCACATGTCAGTCCCTCACATTTTCATTGCCAGTACTGACTCCCTTGGCCCCGTCACCCCGGACTGTGGCAATGGCCTTTTAACTGGCTTCTCTGGTCTTCTCATGACTCTGGTGTCCATTCTTCAATCTTCAGCCTAAGAGACCTTTTTAAAATGTAAATTAGATTGAGTCACTCCCCACCTCCTCCCCTATCTCAGTGCCCTTTATTTAAAACCCTCTAGTGATTTCTTATTGAATTTGAAATAAAATCTAAACTCCCAAGCAGTGTCCCTGAGTCCCTACAATATTTGACCTTGGCTTCACCCCTGATATCTTGTTCAAGGCTTTTCTCCTCCTGTCTACTCTATCTCTTCCCTCTGTATAGAATAGTCTTCATATGACTCACACCTTTTTGCTATTCATAATTCAATTTAAATATTAGGTTGGTACCAAAGTAATTGCAGTTTTTGCCTTTTAAACTGCAATTACTTTGGCACCAACCTAATAACACCCTCCTCAGAGGTACCTTCCCTAATCATCTAACCTAATTTTAGCCCACAAGGCGTAGCTCTATCATATATTAAAACGTAATGTAAAGCTTGTAAAATTAAAACAGTGTGGTCCTTGCAAGTAGATAGACAGACCAATGAACCAGAATAAGAAGCCTAGAAATAGATTCAGCTACATATGGAAACTCAGTAGATGAGAAAGACCCATATTAAATCTCTAAAGAAAATATGGTTTTGTAAAGAAGTGATGTTGGAACAACTAGATAGTCATGTGGAAAAGACATAATTATAACACTTTGCATGCCCTTCCCTTTGATTAGTTGTGAGCTCTCAATAGCAGAACTATGTATTAATCTTTGTATTCTCCATAGTAAACACACAATAAATGTGCTTATTGCGTGGTGGTTAGGAGTCTTAGCTATTGAGTCAGGTTGTCTGGGTTCAAATCCTATGTGTACCACTGGCTCTGGTGCTGAGCAAGATACAACTTTAATCTTCAGGTTTTCTATGAGTAATGAGAAGGGAGAGAGAGAGAGAATTTGTCGTTTTTGGTTGAGTTATGATGAAATTAAATAAAACATGTGAAGTGGTTAGTACAATTCCCAGAATATTATATGTGCTAAATATGTATTAGTTATTGCCGTTACCACAGGGCCAAAAAACCCTTGGCTTTGACAATTACTTGTTATTTGCTGTTATTGTTTCTCTAAAGAACAAAATGTTACAAAGAACATTGCAGCTCTATCACTCGCCCGCAGTCTATTACCTGAAGCAGGTCATCCAGCTTCTCTGAGCCTCAACTTCCTTCTTTGTTTACTAGGCATGACAACATGCAGCTCACAGGTCTTGGCCAGAGTAAAAGTGGACATGCACTTAGAATCAGTGCGTGGAGCATAGCAAATGCTCAATAATGGTGCCTTCATCCTTTCCCATCCTCCACATCTCTCAATGGCATGCTTAGTGTCATAAACAAGCTCAAATATCAACTGCCTGCTCTCCATGGATCGAGGTTTGAGAGCCAGTCCTGCTCTGGGTCAGAAGAAACTCAGGGAATCCTGAACCTGGCACAGCAGCCGAACATCGCACCAGTGCGGATCTAGTCCAGCTCTGATCACAGTCCACCCTCTCCATAGGTGGCAGCTTGGGACCGCTGTGCTGAGCTATCCGGTCTTCTGCATGCTGGCCTCCCTGCCTGGGTTCCTGTCTTGAAAATTCCAGTGGCCAAATCAGTCTACACACAAGTCCTGCTCAGTTCTTCCCAGCTCTCCCTGGGATCTAAGTTTAGCTTCTAAACTTTATCCCTGAGGCTCAGCCGGTACCTAGCCTCCCTCCCACTGCAGCCCTGCAGAGCCCAACAGCCAGCTACACCCCTCCAGACTCTGGATCCTTGCGCTCAGGGCCTGGTTCTGAGAAGGACAGACTTCCATACTTGCAGCACCTTTTAAGATGGGTTTTTTCCAAGAGCTGCACAAGGAGATTTGAGAATCTCTGTTAAACAATCCAAGAAAAAATTTCCCTATAGGAGAATATTCCAGGAAGATTGTGCTTCCCAGTGAGAGCACCATTCTGTTCAGCCAGCCTTAGCAGCGTTCCACGTCAGAACAGCAGAAATGAGCACATACTAAATAAACAACAGGAACAGGTCAAAAGGGCAGAACCCTTAGCCATTTGCATGTGCGTTACCAGCCCAGTGCAGAGATCGCTCTCCAAGTCACAGGGAGGTTCTACTTTTAGGAAAGCGGTTGAGTCCATAGGGCCTCCAAGACATCAAACACCACTCCTTGTCCTTTAATGAATAAGCTGTTAATGAATAAGAGAAACAACTGAATTCTGAAGTGATGGATAGAACAATGACGCACTGGCATGCTTTCCAGCAGGCTGTACACTGAGCCATACTTAGAAACTGGAGAAAACCTAGCAGCACACATGTGCTTTAAGGAGGCGGAGCACAGTTTGTTACAAAGAATGTGAAATACTGTCGGTCTTCCATTGTTCAGCCCATAGTTCCCATGTCTTGTTCCCTGATTGGAATCTTTAAATGAGCGCCAGCATGACTAGGAGACACTGCCCTTCTTACCCATGACCCAAGCCCATGAAGCCCCAACCACTACTGGGCACTATTGAATGGCTGGTGTGCTTCCGCCAGGACATCACACGATCTGCATCATTCCACCCCAGTTCTTCTCACCTCGAAGCACTGGCAAGTTGGAGTCCTCTAGTGCTGTCATGTGGGAGAGAATGTATTGCAGATGAAGCCAAGGATACAGAGAAGTACAAGGTAAGGAAGAGGAAAGAAAAGAAGGGAGAGAAGCCAGCACAATTAAAGGAGACAGTTCCATATGTTTCAGCTGAGGGTCTGGGGCTACTGCTACAATTGAGAGAATTGCTAGGAATTTTGCGTCCAGCTAAGCAGTATATACTTAATTCCTGCTGTCACCTCTGGATGAGTGGTTCTGCCCGTGCGCACACGGCATGTGTTTTCCCAAGTCTCTTGGTCTTTTGTTGTGACGAAGCCAGACATATGCCCTCAGGAGAATCTGCTTGCCTAAGATGTCCAGGGTGCAAGAAAGCGAAGGAATTATGAACCCGGGAAAGAGGCCTCAGCAAAGCATTTTGCTTACTAGATGCTGGTTCTGGAATTTTCTCGAGGTGGGTGTGAATTTTCTTTCTCAACAGCTGCAGCAGCACTAATGAGTACTTGCCGAATACTTCCAGGGAGTCTGGCACTTTGCCCAGTCCCAGTTGCCCAGATCCTTCACCATTCCTCTTCCTCAGCTGAGCAGAAAACTGGGGACTATCTGTACATTAAACATGGAGAATAATCAAAACTCCATGAAACATGTTCACCCTTATGCTGTTAAAGAGAGAAAGACAGGAAGAAAGAAGAGAAGACAGGAAGTACCCTATACTTCCTAAAAGTGACTGGTCATTTCCGTTGCCCTTATCTTGGGGGTCTGTTATATCCCCAAATAAGGGGGGCTTCACTTTCCAGAAACTGAATAAAACAGACATAGATTAATTAGGCTGCAGTTATTCACATATAAAAAGGATCCCTGGCTTCATAAAAGATTTCACTATGGCATTCATTTAAACAGCAATTTCCTTCTATTTTTCCAATGTGATTAGATTTACATGCAATTTCTCCCAGGCAAAATGAAGTACAACTATAACGGGATTTTTCCAATATCTCCGATGAGTTACAAGTTGCCAGAATTTATATACTTCAGTGCTTCAAAGTTCAAATCACAGTGGCACAGGATTCATACATTAAGTTAAAAGACTGAGAAAGAACTTGACCGATAGGCCATCGTGAGAGCCACTCGTGGGCCTTGGGCAAATCACATGTCCACCACATGCGTCAGTCTTCCTATCTGTACAGTGACGTGGCACGGCTGCATTTCCTCTCTGGATTTTTCGGCCCATGAATCCCTGAATATTATTCAAACTTCTATTTGTGATTTCTCCCCTTTTGGATTACTTCATAAGAACTGGATGCACCTAATGGTGTATCCATTTCCATTCCATAGAATTTGGCTAAAATTCTCTGTCTCTATCTGGGTGATAGCAGAGTGCACCAGAAAATATCTGAGCTAATTCTTGAGTCAAAGTGGACCAGGCAGGCCCCGGTGAAGGGCAGGGCAGTTTGACACTATCTACCGGAAACCTCAAACACAGCATTAGCTCTGCTCAAGTATCAACTAATCCACTGCCCTGGGTTAACGCTTCGGCCTCACAACATGTGCCATCAAATCTTCTGATGAAAGTTCAAGGAACACTTTGCCCCATAGGTTTCTACCAACTTTGTGAGAGAGATTAATGAATCTTTCCAACAGAATTGCATTCCAACAGCAATTCTGATCAACTTTCTATTATACAGTGTGAACTTCTCATCAAGGCCTAGGAAGCTGCAGTCATTCATTTTAATGAATCACTGGAACAGTTTGAACAAGAGCCCTTGCTAATAAGGCCTTGCTTGAGTAAGAGGCCATGCATCCTTCTGAATAGGAAAAAAAAAAAAAAAAAATCCTTGCAAAACCAAAAAAAAAATAAAAATGCATGGCATGTTAAGGCTAAATTGGGGGTGGGTGGGAAATCACTTTGGAACCTCTAGTTTTCTCAAGTCACAATTTACAATCTACATTTCAAGGTCAATTGGACAAGGAAAGAGCTACATGAGGAATTATAAATGGCCATGAGGGTTTCTGACACCAGCCAGACCCTCACAGCCACACTCCACTAAGTTTGTAATGATCTCAGTTCATTCCAAACAGTGCAGGTCAAAGGGGCTCTGTGAGCACAGAGACCGTTGATTTAACACCAGTCTGGTGACATCCATTCTGCTCACTCTGTGGGTGGACATTAAATGTGGAGAGATGGCACTAATGAGCTGTGAGGGGGAATATGGGGATTAAACGTGTTTATAGGAACCTGACCCTTCTCTGACAGGCCATGCTCCCTTCTCAATTGTGAAATCTCCATCCTGACTTAGGTACTCTGCTGGCTCATGATTGGCAGAGGGGTGAGCGGGATGGTCACCATGGAGATTTGGGAGTCATCCACGGGGTCATTTTGGGAAAGGGGTTTAAGGAAGGCACCTGAGGAACCAGAAGATAGAATTGGTCTGTGTGTGTGTGTGTGTGTGTGTGTGTGTGTGTGTGTGTGTGTGTTCCAACATGATGCTTCCCCGGTTAACGGTAAGGGCAGCCACAACTCTTTTGTGTATAAGGGTAAAAACCTATCCCCTAGACTGAATGCTTACATGGATGTTCAAATATGAATTCATTTGGGTGCTGAATCAGAAGTCATTGAGCCTTGTCTTTGTAGACTTTGTCTTAAGATTATAAACCGTTATATCCGTTGTTCCTAAATGTTTAAAGATGGGTATAGATGTGGCTGCCTCTGAATCACTGGGGACGTTTATCCAAAGTACAAGTCTCTAAGTCCCATTTCCAAGGACCTGAGTTTAGCGAGTCATCAGTAGTTCAGTTCTCTCACTGTTCAGTTGGAGGGACTGAGTCATGGAAAACACATTTACCTTTCATAAATCTCATTACATTGTTTTTGAGAAAGGCAGGGTACAAATGCATGTAAAGCGATACAGCTGGTTCAAGACTGAGCCATGCCTGGAACTGAGATCTTCAACCGCCTGTCCAGTATTCTTTCCTCTGCTCTTTTTTTTTTTTTTTTTTTTTTTTTTTGTCAATTTGAAGGATTTCCTTCCTCTTAAACCTCCTGCTTGTCCAACTGAAACACTCTATTCCTTGCATGGCATATAGTCTGCCCCTGAACCCAAAGCAGGGCATGTGCTTTTGCATTCCACCCTACAGCTCAGTCCTGCTCTTTGTCGAGTTGCGTGCTCAGCCACAACGCTTGCTCCTGCCCCTAATACATTGTGACACCCTATTACTACAGTGCCTTATAAGCTTCAAGGGAAATTACATTTTAAATTATAGCCTATAAGTATAATGGAAAATCTAATTGTAGTGATGACAGTTTATTTATCAATCATTTATCATTTTGATTTATAAGGTGCCCAACTTGATTTAAAGGTAGCTAATGTTTAAAACTCTCAAGGCACCCATACAACCAAATACGTGTTGGAAGGAGCAAAGTGAATAACTCCTGCTTTTCTGCAGCCCTGTGCTCATCTTTCCTGCACCCAAAGCTGAGGCCAGAAGCACAATGAGGTTGATCCCAGGGACCCCGGGCAGAATCTCAGAACCCACGGCGACCTCTGAGCAGTAGTTTTCTCCAATCCCCATGCACACTTCTCGGTACATCCTGTTTTGTGGCTTATGCATACAGTAGCTCTCTGCTGGGATAGAACGGCCCTGCTCTAAGCTGCAGACAGCACAGCTGAAACTCTGCTACTCTAATGTGGTTTGCCACCCCTCTATTCTGAAGGTGGGACTTTGTCCCCCAGGTCTCCCGGGGGGCTAGTACTTCTCTGTGATTGAAAGTATAATGTTCCTTCCCTCCTGCTACCTAGAATCTTTCACTATGCTCGACTCACTGGATGAGATCTCCTTGGAAGCTGAGAGCAAAGCTAGTTAAAGTCACACTCAGGCCACCTTGGTCACCTGTCACGGGAATTCAGACTCTTCCACCCCAAAGTGGGATCAATTATTTCCAGTCCTGCCTGCATTCAATCCCATCTTTCATCTCTAACCTGGGGGCCTCTATGTGATCTACGACTCGATAAGTCAGAGGAGAGAACCAGAAGTCAACAGATGGGGGTGCACAAACCTCTGTATGAGCCCTGGGAAGCCTGATGAACAAGACACCCACTACCCTTCTCTGAAGCTTGGCCTCAGCTCAGATTTAATCCTTTCACAAGACTGAGAACCTTTGGGGCGGAGACCAAAACTCACTGTTTTCATCCCCAGGTCCAGCACAACGCCATGAGCATCTGCTGTGCTCAGTTGATGTCTGTTGGCTAAATGGACAAATGAATAAGTACCCTTGATTTCCTGCTTCCTAGTATCTCCCTAAGATCTAGTTCTGCCATGGCAACAAAATGTAGGCTTGTTTTTCTACTAGACAATAGGTGAGCTACATGGTATTATTAATATCTGCCTTTACAAGTAGTACTTTTAATCAGCTAAAAATCATTCAAACATGTTTGCTGCAGAAAATTGAATGTGGTCAATTGAGCAATAAGTGAGAAATGCAAATCAAAACCACATGAGCTAGCATGTCACACCCAGTGGGATGGCAATAATACTAGTAAAAGTAATAATAATAATAATAATAATAATAATAATAAATAACATGTGTTGGTGGGGATGGCGGGAAATTGGAACGCTTTGTACTCTGCTGGGGGAAATACAAAATGGCTCACCCTGTGGACAACGTTTTGGCAGCTCCTCGAAAAATTAAACATAAAATTACATATGCATATGACCCAGCAATTCCACTCTTAGGTTTTAAAGGTATACTAGTAGTGGGACTCATTCTCATAAGGTGAGCGATGGTTTTTTAAAAAATTGAAAACAGGTACTCACACAAGACCATGTACAGGCATATTCACAATGGCCAAAAGGTGGAAACAGCCCAAGTGTCCATCAACAGATGAATTTATAAACCAATGGTGGCATATCCTTGCAAGGGAATATTATGCAGCCATAAAAAAGAATAAAGTATTTACACCTACATATGCTACAGCCTGGATGAACCTTTAAACATTATGCTAAGTGATAGATGCCAGATACAAAAGGTCACATATTGTACAATTCCATGCATTCGTATAATATGTACATAGAGAATAGATAAATCCATAGAAGCAGAAAGCAGATTGATAGTTGCCAGGGATTGGAGGGAGGGGGGAATAAAAAGAAATTGCTTAATAGGTACAGGGTTTTACTCTGGAGCAATAGAAATCTTTTGGAACTAGGGAGAAGTAGTGGTCATACAACATTGTGAATGTACCAAAGGTTATTGAATTGTCCATTTTAAAATGGTTAATTTTATTGTAGGAGAATTTCACCTCGATAAATTATTTTTTAGAATTAAACAATAGGTGAGTTTGATTCGAGTCCCACTACTAGTGTACATTTATGTAGATTCTTTTGCTAGTGTTATTTTTGTCTTTTTGGCTGATTTGAAATGAACGGAGTCTAACAGGTTGTTGAAAAAGCATTAAAATCTGCCCAAATAGTCAAAGCCAGTTGATTCCGCAGGCATTGCACAAACACAGCTGCTTCTATTCTAAATTTTAGAACCTGCCAGCACCATGCAGGTGTGGCCCAGTGAAGTTAGATGAGCCCGCCTGAGCCCCAGGACTTGGTAGCATAATAGTTGGCACAGGGAGGCGTGTGAGGGTAAAAAAGGGGAGGGGCTGGGTCAAAGGCTGATGGTCCTGCTGTTCATTGAAAACTGACGTTATGGTGAGTTGACGAGTACAACCTTCTGATCTCATGGAGCTTGTGTGCTAGTCAGAGAACTAGACACTAAATCTAACAGACAACTCAGTAAATAAGAAAGTAAGTAAATTCTCTTGAATAGTGAAGCTTGCTCTCGAGACAATAAACCAGAATAGTGTGCTGGACATGGCAGGGATGCGGGGAGGGTGGCATTCGTGAGGGTGGTGAGGGAAGCCCTGCCTGAGGAAGTAGCATTTGGGCTAAGACTCAGACATTGAGAAAGAGAATTCCAGTGATGGAACGGGAAGTGCAGAGACTTGAACGCAAGAGTCCATTTGGGGCAGGTTGCTTCGCTCTCGTGGCTGCTAAAAAGAAACATCTTTACTCACGACACTTCTGACACCACATGTCATGCGGGAGACCCTGCTCCCTGCGCCATTTGTCGTGCGGGGCGGCCTGCGGGGTCTCTGGTCCCGCTCCCCACAGTATACACAGAACATGGAGAAGATTTTCAACAGGAAGAGGAGAGCCGAGAGAGAGGAACAGAGGAGAGAGTGGAGAAGAGTCGGTCGGTCGGTTGGCGGAAAAGCGGACAGCAGGTCGCACATCCGGTGAACCCAGCCTCCAGTGAGACCGTGGTGGTATGGCTCCCCTACCTATGGCTCCGTGGGTGTTCCTTGTTGGCCTCACCGTATCCTGCGTTCTTATGTGGGGAGCAGGACCAGAGACCCCGCAGGCCACCCCGCACGACACCACATGGGTAGGTTTTTCCTTCACATCAGCAATTCTGACACTGATGACCCAGAGTTAGTGTAGACCCCACAGGTTAAAGGCTCGGTCCACTAGACTGCCCCCCACAATTTTAAGCGTGAGTCCCCAGGTTACCCACACTTTTGTCTAGCTTGGCTATAAATTGAGATGCCCATGACACCCTCCTCAGGTTTGATAATTTGCAATAATGACTTACCAGACTCAGGGGGACGCTTTATATACTAATACTGGATTATAAGATACAAATTAGGAACAGCCAAATGGAAGAGACAGGCTAGGTATGTGGGGTGGGGTGCAGGGAACTTTCATGCCCTCTCTGGGCACACTACCCTTCCAACAACTCGATGTGTTCACCAACCCAGAAACTCTCTGAACCCCATAGTTGAGGCCTAACTGATTAAATCATTGCCATTGGTAATTAAATCAATCTCCAGCTCGTTTCCCCTTCCCAGAAGTTGTGGGATGGCACTGAGAGTTCCAATCCTCTAATCATGCCTTGGTCTTTCTGGTGACCAGCCCCCATCCTGAAGCTATGTAGAGCCCCCAGTCACTAATCATTTCATTGCCATATAAAAGACGTTGTTGCACTCCAGAGATTCCAAAGGCCTTAGAAGCTCTTGTGTCAGGAACCTAGGACTAAGGCCAAATATTATGACAAACATGCTCCTGTAACCCCTAACACTCAGACTGCAGTCTTTTAGAGGCAGAGACCAAATATATATGTATATATTTCTTATTATAGCCCAACTGCCATGGCCGCGGCTCGGCCAGTCAGGTCTTCCAGCGCTTCCCTTCCACCCTGGCCTCTGCAATTGCGCCAGCACAAGAAGAGGCTAGGCTATGTTGCTCTTGGGCACAGCTCTCACCAGCCCCAAATACCTCCCATGGACTTCGTGACACAATGTAACTGGTGGCGCCTCCTACCTCTGATTATGAAGGCCAGCAGGGGCCACGTGCGTGGAGGCAAAGCCTCCTGCGGGATGGAGCATGAAGAGTATACTCGGCGGCCACTCCATCGGCGTGGGATAAACGCATACCCTGCAACTATACCATTAAACCAGATCCACAGCTGGAGAGTCGATGCCTTGGCAGCTGTTACAGAGCCAGGTGGCCCCAAGCATGGCCACCGCGATGGCACAGAGACGGGGCCTTCGGGTAGAGGGGGTGTGAACAAAGCTGGACGGGGACTGTGAGCCTTCCTTGGCAGGACGGCCTAGTGGTCGGAACCAGTGAGGTATCCCACCCCTGTAGGCTGCCTTTCGCCTGCCCTCCACATCAGTTACAGAAAGGGACACCCAAGTGATTTGGGAAACGCCTCTGGACACTGCTCTGTCTTCCATGTTCTATGGTTTTCATTTCCACAGTAGCAGTGGAATAAAGCTCAGCCCGTGGCAGCAGCAGCAAACCCTATTTTCCCAAATTTCCATGTCGTATTCTTATTTTAACCAAATCAGGCCATCTAGCTGAAAATAGCCTCAATTTAACATCTGATCCCAGCTGGAGCATTTCCACCGTTAATGGGAATGAGGTGACCGCCCCGCCCCCTCTCCCCCAGCTGGTGATCAGTAGTGGGGAGCGTGGGGAGCAGTAGGGCCTGGCTCTACTGTCTGTGGGCAGTAGGAAGCAGCTTCTGGCTGCCTATGGGCACGTGCAGCTGCTCGGCTTTACACCAGCTCAGGCCGGGAGGCTCCTGTATTTAGAGACGACTTCTCAGGAGGAAAACCCAAGACGAGTTTAGCCATCAAATGCCTTCCCCAAAACAACCTCTTCACCAATCGATGCTTCTATCCTTTTTTTTCTTGAACTCACATCCTCCAGGAAGTCTACGTGGACTACCTTCTCCAATCACTCCTTCCAGAATCTCAGCTTTCTCAAATGCAACACTGTTTTGAATCGATTTATGACTTTTTAATAAATGGGTAAAGGGGGAAGGGAGGTTCTTAATTAGATTATTTCTCAAATTTATCAATTAGAAACTTCAAAAGCAAGAAACTTACTGAACTAGTATTTATCGAGCCCTTTATTGAATATTAGATGTATTCATTTTAATTGCCTGATGTTTTCATTGACTTTGAGATGAAGTGACCTATTCAAAGTCACACAGCTGAAAATGTGGCATCCAGGATAATAACCCAGGTGTTCTGATGCCGGTCCAGCATGGTTTCTGTACACCTGGCCTCCTCTTGCCTGATGTCTCCCTATATCCTGCTCGGTAGGTGCTAAGTAAACGCTGATGAACTGGCTGATGGTTGTAGCAGAGAAATGCAGGCCAGGCTAGTTAACACCCATTTCAGAGTCCAGGAAGGAGAAAACAATCATTCAGTTCCTAAGAACAAGCCTCTCCTACCAATCCATTGGTCACCTGGATTTTTACTCGGTTGACTCTAAAATGTTTAAATTAGTGAAAATAATTCTTCCCCTTCACATGATCTGAGACATGGCCATCTCTCAGCCACCTGCTAGTTCCAGAAATGAGGAGAGGGGGTCGGCATTGTGACCCTATAATCTCAACTAAGCTTCCTGAATATCGCCCCGCCAACCTGGGACAGATAGGACTGGAAGCCCTGCTACACTCTCCAGTAGGCTCATTACCTACTGGGCGAGAACCCCAACATTAGACAGGGTCCCAGACAAACCTCCACTCAGCAACCCATTAGCAGAAATTGATAACTGAGGTCTAAGAGTTCTTGGAGGTCAATTTCCTAAGTGGAAACAGTGGGAAAGAAGCTAGGATGCAAACTGGGTGGGCACCAGTGGTGACTTTGCTTAGTGTCATCACTTTGCCATGCACCGTGCTTTATGTAGGGTTGACTAATTATACCATGCCAGCCACTCGGGCTTGTCAAGCTGTCAGCACCAGTGTTCAAAGGAAGATCAGATTCAGGGCCAAAAGGAGGTGACAAGAAGTCAAGGCAGATGCTATGATTGCAGAGGGATTTCCGTGGACGGTGTCCAACTCTGAAAGGACCCCTCTGGAGAGCCAGCAGCCCTGCATCTCAGTGTCTGCCTCCATGGATCTTAGAGATGCAACACTCTGAATCCAGTATCTAATGGTGACACAAACACAAACCAAGGGGCTTCCTGAGGTGATGCCTGGTTGAGGCAGCTGCCTCAGCAGGAGCTGAATAATGGGAGAAACCAGCAAACAGCAAAACCATTTTAAACTGTGACTGTGGCATGTCACTTATCAACTCAAAACCTTCATTTCCCCATCTGTAAAATGGGACGAGCCATACCCCCTCCACAGGTTGGCTGTGGGGTCTAAAGAGATCATGGCATGTCAAAGAGATAGCCCAGGGCCCAGCAAATGGGACATGCTTAAAAATGCCACCTCTCCTTTCCCACATCCTGATTTGAAAAATCAGAGACCAGCTAGGACCTGCCAAGAGTTCTGAGGAAGGTAGAGGGAACTGCAGAGAAGGCCTGACAGTTGCAGCCACTGGAAGAGGCATGCCACCACCACTGGAAGATAATTGACTGGGGAGAGTGGCCACACAGCCCAAGGTGAAGCACAGGGCACTTTACATATCAATAAGGTCAATTATCAGAGGCTGTGGCTTCCTTGGAGCTGTTATTAACCTGTATTGCTCATGTTAACCTTTCTGATGAAGAATCTTTCAAAAATAATTAAATTTAAACTCTGCAAGTTTAAAACATGGGAAGGTTCCATTTCAGTACTCCTGTGTCATGAGATAATGAGCACCTGATGGTGTGGCTTCCACGACGAGTGTTTTAATCAGACTCCACTTCTTGCTCTACTGCAGGCTCAGGGCCAGTCCTGGGAGGAGCTGGAAGCTCAAGGACACCCATGGAGGGAGGGCTGAGGGCAGGAATGGAAACAGGGAAATGGATTCTGACCAGAAAGGAAGAGGTCAGTCTTCTCTCTGGAAGAAGCAAATGGCCACCCACTTGGTGTGTGTTCTGGGGTCCTGGAAGGACCAGGGAGGGCCCTCTCCCCAATGATTGCCCTCATGTCCTATCCCTACAGCCTGGAATTCTTTTTCACAGAGGACACACTTTGGTTCCACAATGAGAGCTCAGGGGAAGCCCTCAAACAGAGGACTGACCAGTTACTCACACACATATTCCTCTGAGAGGCGTGGGGCAGGGGCTTTTCCTGTGCTGAGCACAGTAAGTGCAGGTCAGGGATACCTACCAATGTGCCAGAGATGGAGAGGAGGGGGTATCAGGCCACAGAAGAGTGGAGACAGGACCAGAGGGAAAGGGTAGCGGGCAAACGTCTTTAGTGTATTTGGTTGACTTCACCCACTCTTACAACTGCCTAAGTTTGAGACAGAGCCCAGCCAGACCAGCCTGGGAGTCAGGCAGACCAAGAGCTGTCTCCCAGCCACTCTTTCACATATGCAGCCTCCAGTTACTTGGCTGTGTACTTGGTCAAAGTCACAGCTGTGGGGCCGCAGCATCCACAGTCCAAGAAGCACAATTCCATTCCAGGGGCCGTCCCTTTCTCGTCATTGAGATGCTGGCTTTCTCCTCCACAATGCCTGTTCACTGCAGGAGATGAGCCTGTGCTCCTGAGACTTCAGAGCTTTCAGAACAATGCCTGGTGCATAGCCAGCCCTCGATTTTATCTTACTAGTAGGGAACAGTGGAAGTGAAAGTGTGTGAGGCACACACTGGAAGCCGCTGGGGATTTGGCCTTTAAATATAAACTCAAAGTAGGTGCTGGCCACTTCCCATCTTAATTTTGCCAACATTAAATTACGCCTCAATCTCTCAGAGGTTTGTCCCCACAATGAAGCTCTTTTCCAACTTTGTCACATGAGGTATATGGGAAATGGGATTTCTATCACATTCCATGCATTCCACACATGTTCACTTAAATCATAACCTTAATGGACTAAACGAAGTGAAAATTCTGTCCCTAAATACAGGCCAGGAAGATGGATACGGGGGCCAGCAAAATCATGGACAACTCTAGACCTGGGTCAGAACAAACATGTGAAATAGTTTTTAATGTCAACCCATTTTACAGATGAAGAAACTGAGTCACAGAGTAGTTAAAGAACTTTTTCACAATCACACAGCTAATAGTGGCAGAACAAGGATTCAAACCCTCGCATTCAGTTTTTAGAGTCTGTTTTATTATGATTCTCTACTGCACAAAACTGGTAGGTTGAGAATTTAGTCCACAAGTATGAGTGAGAGAGAAGGAAACCAAGGCAAGGACTCTCGAATGAAAGGGAAGTTTAGAAGGTGACTGGGTGTGGCCTCAGTACAAGCCCTGTGGTTACAGTAAGTCAAATGCCAGAGAACCCCAATGACCCAGAAAGCCAAACAACAGGGGGAAGGGGGCAAGGATCTTGGCAACTAGGGGTCTGAGCCAAGCACAGATCATGTGACAGGTACAAAGCCGACGTCACCCTGTGAACCAGCCTTTATTTCAAGGAAGATGCCCAGAGAATGGGTGTTAATTCTCCCTTGTGAACCATCTAGTGGAAAGAAAGGTGACAGAATGGCCGAAGTTTCTTATAGTTGAAAGATAACGGAAGGTGAACAGGAGCCAGTTATAAAGAACACCTAGGCCACACCTGGTGAAAACAAATACTGTCTGCAGGCCAAAATGGAGAATCTGTCCATCGGAAAGGCAACCCCGCGTAGTGGTTAAGGATGAGGACACTAGAGCTAAACTGCCTGACCTGGCTTCCCAGCTCCCCCATTTACTGGCTGTGGTGCCTCAGGCAAATTGCTGAACCTTTCTGTGCCTCTTTTTCCTCATTGGTAAAATAGTGTTGTTGAGAAGATGGAATGGGTTAACACATGCAAGGCTTAGTTCAGTGAGTGCTGAGTACATAGCACGCACTAAATCAGCATAGGAAGAACACACACAGAAACCAACAGTCACTGGAATAGAGAGAAGGGAAACTCCCAAACACGCACCAGTGCTGTCTCAAATGCAGTGACAGTGCGTAGTTCCAAACACTTCCCACTGTGTGTATTCAAGTCCCTGACATGTTAGGAACAAAGCAATCAAATGGGAAAATAACACCTGTACTGGAGAGTTGTAAGGATAGAAATAAAATAGACTGGGGGTGACAAACCCAGATGCCTTCAGGACCCCAGGCAGGCAGCAGTAGAGGACATTAGCCAAGCTACATGTGCATGTGTATAGTTTCATTTTTCTTATCAGAAAAGACTTTCTGAAAACCAGCAAGTGCAAGAGTCTCAAAAACAGCTCTTGTTTTTACCTGGGCATGTTCCCATAAATAGCATTTGCTAATGAAATTCTCTAGGTGTTTATAATATTAAATGGGAATGCACATTTAATTTCCAGTAGAATCTTTCTTTCAAACCAGTATCATCAGGCTTTTTTAAAGATGACCTAATTTTTCCTTGTTTTTGTGAGGAATATTATTACCCTATGACAATAAAGGTCTTTGTGGTTTCTATACAAGGCATAAAATTTTAATTTTTTTTTTCCCAAACTGAGAGCTCAGGAAGTAGAATTTGTTCACATTTTGCTAATCAATACATTTAGATACATAAAAATCTCTTTTGTGTGTGTTTTTTCACTTTGTATCATTTAGACCAGTGAGAACTAGAATCCAATGGTTTCTGCTTATCATTCTAGATGAGCAATTTGGTTGAGATCAGTTCTATACCAGCTGAATTGTAAGTCCAACTACATATTTAAAAATGGGGGTGGGTGAGTGTTTTATAGCCAGGACTTTGTTTTGTTCGACTGATATTCTTTGTTATCAGTGTGGTTTAAACGTAGGGACATACATTTTAGTTTCCTTTCAGAAGTCCGCTGAGCATAGACACAAAGGACAATGCCCCAGGCCTAACCAGAAAGCTGCTTGTCTATCAAACCAAAGGTTCTAAATATCTGGATTCTGTTAGTTTTAGGAAATTGCAAAGGATCTGTCCTCCAGTGATTGCAGAAAAATCGAAGTATGAAAAATTGATCACACTCAATACTCTTCAGCAGCCAAACTCAGCCAGTGCCCACATCATGAAGCACACTTGGGCTGTGTGTCTGTCCGTGTTAAGAGATTGGAGAGGGAGGGCAGCGTTTAAGAATAACTGACTCTCCGAGTAACCTTGAAAGTCATCTAGTTCCCACAGTCATCTCCTTTTTATTGTATCTTACTCCACGATCACATTCTAATTCTGACCCCTTCCCACCCATTAAATTGATACATGTGAGGCTGTATTTTAATCTCTGATTCACTTAATTACCGATGCTGTGCTCAAGATCCGAGGCCACAATTACTGTTCCCATGGGAATAAGATTCACTGTGGCTTTCCTATCCCCCTCCACATTCATTTTCAATGGTGCCTCCGTCAGCTCCTCTGGAATCTTCTCCGGGGGACGTTCTCCATGCCAAGCCAAGACGCCTTCAGGAGGACCATTAACCCAAATCATAGCCAGAGGTGCCACCTACCTCGGCAGGCCCCACACCCTCCTTTCTTCCTAGGGCTCAACTGTCAGTGGACATAATCCTTGAAAACACCATCCCCAGCTCCTCAGTCTCGTACCTAAGAAAGACATCCTGCTTCCCAGCAAAGCTTCTACCCCATTCTGGCGCAGATTTAAAAGGACAGTGCTCATAAGTGCAAGACAGTAGATGTCAGGAAGTGCAAAACCGATCGAGCTCTTGGAATTCGTTGGGCCTTCATCTTCATTTTTTTTTTTAATTAAATTTATTGGGGTGACAATTGTTAGTAAAATTACATAGATTTCAGGTGTACAATTCTGTATTACATCATCTATAAATCCCATTGTGTGTTCACCACCCGGAGTCAGTTCTCCTTCCATCACCATATATTTGATCCCCTTACCCTCATCTCCCACCCCCCACCCCCCGCCCCCCTTACCCTCTGGCAACCACTAAACTATTGTCTACCCAAAGAATCTGAAAACATTTAGAGATAAAGACACGTGTGCTCCAATGTTCATTGCAGCTTTGTTTACTGTGGCCAAGACATGGAAACAACCAAAATGTCCTTCGATAGATGAATGGATAAAGAAGTTGTGGTATATATACACAATGGAATACTATTCGGCAGTAAGAAAAGATGATATAGGAACATTTGTGACAACATGGATGGATCTTGAGAGAGTAATGCTGAGCCAAACAAGTCAGACAGAAAAAGCAGAGAACCATGTGATTTCACTGATATGTGGTATATAAACCAAAAACAGCAAAAGAACAAGACAAACAAATGAGAAACAGAAACTCATGGACACAGACAATAGTTTAGATCTTCGATTTTTTTTAACTCCATCATTTAATGAAAGTTTAGCGGTGGAGAAATGACCGGCACTGGGCCTCCAAGGAGGAGGCAGACTCTGTGGACCATGAGGGTGGGAAACGTCCAGCAGCTTCCTTAATTTTACAGCAGAGATTAAAGTCTAAGGGCCTGTAAAACAGACATGGCTCTCATCCTAGCTGTGCCAGTTACAAGCTGAGCCGCCTGGAGAGGACTGTTGGAGTCTCTCTAATGGTATTTACTCTCCAGCAAACTGAGGAAAATGGTAATTACCTCGTAGGGTCCTTGTTCAGAATAAACAATACTGGAAGGACCCCCAAGTGCTCTGTGTGAGCGAGAGATGCTGACAAAGGCACCTCCCTTTCTCCCACCTATCTTTGAAGAAGGGGCACCAAGCAGTAAAAAGACCATCTCTTTGAAGTCGGTCCGAGTCTGCAACAGAATCCTGGATCCATCGCTCACCCGTGATATTTTACCTTTCTGAGCTGCAACTTCCCTGCCTGCAAATGGAAAATGGGAGATTCACCTCAGCTGACGTATGGCACCAGCTCAGAAAAGGCCCTTGATAAAGGTTTATTCTTTTCTCTTTTCAGTTCTCATCCTTTCTCCGTTATTACCTCAGTGTAACCTTGGGAGAGTTATTTAACCTTTCTGGTCTGAATTTCCTTACCCATAAAACTAGGGGATTTGACAAGATCCTCTTTGAATTTCCTCCCATTATATGATTCTATGACTTTGAGCCACCTAAGGGATATGGTAATGGGTTGCATTACACAAAAGACTTGGATGTAACCTTATAAGCTGTAACACTGGCTTCCAGCAAACTCTGCTATGCTCCCCAGCAGATTTCCCTATTGTTCTGAGTATAATGAATAATCCAACACAACACATGCTCTGTCTGAGCCCGGCCATGTCCACACTCAGGGCCAGCCAGAGGCAGCATTGTAAAGCTGGAGAAGGATGCTGTGAACATCTCCTCTCCCCTGGCAACGTCCCTGCCCAGTAAACATATTCACTTACCTTGCCATCACGCACCAGGGCCCATACCACATGTGTCACTACTTCCTGGTCCCACAAGAGCCTCGGAATTCACCTGCTTTTTGTTCCGTTCCTTTGGGAACAAAGAACACTTTCTGTCCGTCTTCTGAAACGATTCATCTGAATACATGTTACTTACTTTAAAAGTTACAAAGGTGAACAAAACACAGACCCCTCCTCAGGAGCCTTCAATCTTCCAAGTGGGAGATCCCAAGACACAATTATAAATTGGAAAGCATCAAGTACAAAAATAAAACAATATTCTGTTAGAAAAGGAAAGTCCTTGAGCAAAGGTGGCATTTGAATTGCACTACAGTTGTAGGTAGGATCTGACAGGCAATGTTGGAGGGTAAGAGCAGTATGGTCAGGGAGAAAAGTATGAACAAAAACATTGGATGAGAAGGTATGCAGTGAATTTTAGAAACCGAGATTAATCTGATTTGGTTGGATTACATAGAAAGGAGCAATGAACGAGGCTAGCAAGAATGGTTGAAACCCTATGATGAAGTACCTGAAAAAGCCTAATTAAGAATTTTTGCTTTCAATACACAATGAAGAGCTATTGAAGGTCATGGGGCAAGCGTGGGGGGAGGGGCAGGTCTGACAATTTCTATAAGCTTAGTCTAGGACCTGTTCTGGAAGGATTGAAGCAGAAACATGGGAAGTTGGTAGCAGGCTCGGAGATCTGGTGAGAGATTATGAGATCTGAGACTCAAGGGCAGCCCGGGGAGTTGAGGTACAAGTGTAAGACCAGAAATCAACAGGACTGGGCTTTGATGACCTATAGAAGCAAGAAGCATAAAAAGAAGACAAAGGATCAAAACCTTGATGACTCCAAACATACAAAGGGGGCGTCAGAAAGAAGCCTGGGTTTGGGTGGGAAGACCGTAAACTCGGTTTGCCAGATGTCGAGTTTCTGATACTTAGGGAATGACCAACAGAGGTGTCTGGGCCCAAATTGAGGAGAAGTCAGGGCTGAAAGCCCAGATTGGTGAGTCAGCCCAACTTAGTGAAGTAGCAGCAGAAACTGTGAGATTGAATACATTTATAAGAAAATGAGCGTTGCAAGAAAAAGAATGGATGCCAAGTAGGGTATCCCGAGGGAAGTTATGTGGATGGGGCTGAAAGAGGAAAAGCAGTCAGAGAACGGTGTAGACACATGACTAGAAAGTCCGCATCTTGGAAGTGCAGGAAGCAACGGGGTTCCAGGAGGGGTCAAAGTTGGTGGGTTTCCTCCCAGCTATGTGTTCACTTTAATCCGGAGTAGTGCCTTACCCCACAGCGCTGGGGCCTGTCTGTGGGGAGGATAACTCAGGACAGGCAGCCCTACCACCTCGTCTTTGAGAGGCTCAGCCCTGCTCTAGCTCAAGTGGGAGTCCAGCCTTTTCCAGCATTTTTGTCGGCCCCCCATAGAGCAGTGGTGTGTGAAGAGATGGAGAGTTTCATTTCAACAGAATCTCTCCTAGAAGAGTGTGGTTTCGTCTGAGGGAAGAAGACCTCGGTGAGCCCGCAGGGAACAGGTGAGGTGCTGCAAAGAGTATGCACGAACAGGTAGGAGGCCTCAGAAGGTACATGAAGCTGGTCTGCACCACAGAGGAAAAGAATGAGGAGCTGCTGAGGCCAAGTTGGAAGGAGAGACTGAGGCCCTGGGATGGAAGTGGGAATGACAGGAAGGAATCCACAGGCTATAGTAGGGCTGGGACTGGGGGTGAGTGTAGGGCAAGGGACATTTGAGGAATTGATACTACATGGAGGAAACAGAAATTCATATTACTAAGTGAAAGGCTACCTGCTGTATGATTCGAACTCTAGGATATTCTGGAATAGGCTAACCTGTGGAAACAGTACAAAGATTAGTGGTTGCCAGGGTTTAGGTGGGGTTTGGGGTGAAGAGGCAAAGTACAGAGGAATTTTAGGACAGTGGAACTATTTAGGGCAGTGAAACTACAATACTACAATGCTGGGTACATGTCATTATACATTTGTCTAAACTCACAGAATGTACAACACCAAGAGTGAACTGTAATGGACTTTGACTGATATGATGTGTCAATGTAGGTTCATCAACTACAGTAAATATACACTTTGGTGGGGGTTGTTCATTGTGGGGGGGTGGGAGGTGGGGGTTGTGGTGACCAGATGTGGGTGGGGTGGAGGTAGGGGATACATATGAACTCTGACTTTCTGCTCAATTTTGCCGTGAACCTAAAACTGCTCTAAAAAATAAAGTCTATTTACAAAGAAAAAAAATGATATTGATATTGCTTTTTCTAAGTACTGGTTTGCATTACTTCCATGTAAACCTTTCTTCTTTTTTCCCTGTCCCCAAACTCTCTGCCACCAAGATTTATCAAAGTACACTGCAGTCCAAACATCCTTGAGATACATACGGTAGATAGTTTTTTCTTTTTATTGTGCGAGAAACCAGTGAAGAGGCTAAGTTTTAGGGTACAGACACAGTCTTCACAGTCCCAGGATCCTGGAAACAGAGGGGACCAGGAGAGTCCAAGTCTTATACAAGTTACGAAAATCGTGGGAAAGTTGTGGATTTCCCCAAGCCTGGAATCAGGAGAGAGAGGCACCCCTATCCAGACCTCAGGGTGCCGGCAGCCTCAGTAACAGCCCGTGACGTCTGGAAGGCGCCAGGTTGGCAGAGTTAATCCCAGCCGTGCCTTACAATTGCAGTGATTCTGGAGAACAGGATGGAGTGTAAGAAAGGGCACCAACGGAGAATGTACAGACGAGGTCTTTTATCTGAGCTAGGTTGTGAGCCCCAGCTTTGACCTTGACCCAGGGCTTGGACTTCATGGTCCTTTCTGCTCTAAAATTCTGGGATTCCAAATCAGGACTTCCACCTTTCCTTGACACTTCCAGAAAGAAAACCATCATTTATAAGCAAGTGGAGCAGTTTGCAGTTGAGCCACTTTTGCACACACCCATGTTATTGAATCCCAAGTTGTGTAGTATATGCTGCCAGAAACACAGGACTTGCTTTCCTTCAGGGATCACCAAGCAGCAGACAGCTCTGGAGGGCTGCCTGAGCTCCCAGCTTTCATCCTGGGCTGGTGCATCCAGCAATTACGTGCAGCGCCCTGGCAGCTGCCTGACAGGGTGGGCAGGGAAAGCCGCCAAAAACCGTGTGCTGGCCCAGAGCAGCAGCAGCCACATCAGCACTGTGCCTGGTGAAACCATCTTCGCTGACTTTCATTCATCTCTCCAGGGGCCCCTGAGCTCAGACATGTTTGAACAGTGGTGGAGTTGAACTTGCTCACCAGGCCAGCTCAGCTAATCGACTCCCCCTGGGCTGCAGGCTTCCTCAGTCGTGGCCAAACCACCAGGTGAGCAATAGGTGAACTTCAAGGTGTGCAGATATTTGGCTTCATCTGCCATCAAATAAATCCTTTTCCCTTTCCCTGAGCTCTAGCAAAACCCAGCAAAGCTCCTGGACCTGCCCAGGAGCGCAGATTTACCCACACACAGCACACCTGCCTAAAGGAAATGCAGGGCTTTAAAATGTCCCTTTTTACACACACAGATTATGATCGGGATGGCCAAACCTCACTTTTCCAGCAACACGTCTTTTCAAAGCATGTTAGCCTGTGCAGGATAATAGGTGATGTTATGCACAGAAATAAAATATCTCTACAGGATACATTAAAATGAGGCGTAGTTTTCAAAACAACTGTGCTAGAGTTATTCAGGTCCATGTGTACTGTGTAAGGGAAGCTGCACAAGGCTTTCGTGTTTTTTCGGAAGTCCTGAATCCTGGACCATGCAGCCTGGCCTTGTCCCTTCCCCCAAGGAAAACGAAGCCCAGCTTTCCTTCCACACCCCAGGCAGCCAGAGAAGTCCTGCTGTGCTACCCACACAGCATCCAGGGCTGTCTTGGCCCCTGTTCCAGTTCCTTCCAAATGAGCCTGGACCAGCTTGCAACAAGGGGGAAATGTTTAGTGAAATCGTTTTGCAGGCTTCATCTTTACCAATTGTTTAAAATGACTTACGCTGAGGAAATTCAAAGGTTGCCTGTTTTGTGCAACTTTTGATTGAGTGGTTCATGTGTTGTGGGCACAGGCTCCTTCCTGTGTCAGTAGTACAGGGCAGAGACGACGTGGGGATTCATGTGATCTGTGTGGCTTTTCCATCTCAGCTCTTCCTTCTTCCCCAGATGCACAGTGCCAGCTTAGTGCCTCGTCTTCCTCTTCCTGGACTCTGTCAAAGAAAGAAACAGCAACTCCCAAGCAGACACCAACACGTACTGAGTCCAGCCAAGTTATGGGGATCCTGTTGGCAGCACCCACATAATGAAACCGCCCACCAAAGCAAGGACTCCCCACATGTGACACAGGCCTTGCCCATGGTCACTACACCAGGGACAAGTAGAATCTTCCTCTCGGGTTGTGGTATTGGAGCCCAGCATGCCCTTTACTCCAAAACTACGTACGGCCATCGTCCATTGCGAATCACCAACAGTCGAATGCAGAGAGCTGTTTGGGGTGCACAGATGACTTTACTACCGTGAGACGGATAGCAGGACACTGGGGCACAGCCTGCCTTCTCACGTAGTAAGTTTAATTGCTAGTTTCTTAGGACCAGATCTCTCCTAAAGAGAAAAGTCCTCTCTCTCCAGGCCACAGACTTTCACCCAGGTTCTCACCCCTAAAATTGCACTGTCTAGTCTCTTTGTCAGGCCCGTCCTGTGATAAATCCATCAGAACTGAGTCTCTAGATCCTTCTCTGATGGGATTCATTTCCTCCACCAATTCTCTTCCCCTACTTGCTCTAAATCCGTATTCTGGTTATCTCCAAATCTTTTCTCGAGCACTTCATGTCTACCCTTGAGTCTCATGGGGCTGCCTGGCTTGTTCCCCTTCAAGTTCCTTCCAAGTCATTATAAAGTGACCATCCCTCAAAAGCCACATCTGCTGCAACATAGTTTAAAAAGGTCTAGCTACTCCAAAACGAGGGGCGGCAGTGTACCTACAACCCAATGGGGAAAGTACACTGATAATCTAGGATGGGGAAAAGAGAAGAAATCTGCAATGTACTGAGCACCTAGCACGTGCCAAGTATTTGTTTAACACCTTATTCTTCTGAGGTCTGACAACAGCCGTGTGATCTGTGCTACAGCTGAGGACTCAGAGCCTCGGTGACGTTCGGGGAGCTGCAGAGACCATGCACTAGCCTGACCCAAGTCTCTCTGTGTATTGTGAGAAGTCTCTTCTCACAAGAGGGACATTGGGCCCTCCCCCCACTTTACTCCCTGTGGCTGTTCCTCCTGTACCTGACAAGTCATGAACTTGAGATGCCTCACATTCAGGTTAGAAATATGAATTGACATCTCACAAACGTGTCTCATTGAGGGGATGTGGACATAAGGAGTACACACGAGAAAGCTCAATCTTGGACTTTTTACTTTGAAATAGTTATAGGTTCACAGGAAGTTGTAAAGACAGCACAGAGAAGTGCCATGCATTCTGCACCCAGTTTCCCCCCAACTGAACCCATAAGATTTTAAATGTAGTAATTGTGCCTTTGGTCAGTTCTAAATATATCTAATTCCCATTAATATCTCTTCTTTGTCTCATGAACTATTTAAAAGTACCATTTTAAATTTCAAATACATAGAATTTCTTAAACTTTTTAAAACTGATATCTAATTTAATTGTATTGTAGACAGAAAATGTGGTCTATTTTGTATTCTGTGATAATTTTTGCAAATGAGCCATGTGTGCTAGAAATAAATATGCATTTGCTAATTATTGAGTACAGAGTATACCTTTTGTATTTTAGGGTGCTTCAGAAGATATTTAAATAATGTCTTTCCTTATAAAATTTTATCTGCTTGATCTAATACCGATAGAGATGTAAAATCCCCCATAATCATTATGGATTTGTCCAGTTCTCCTTATAATTTAGTCATATTTTGCTTTTATATACATTTTTAGGCTATATTATTATTTAAAGTTTAAAATTGTTATGTTTTTCTAAAGAATTGTTACTTTTAACATCAGGTAGTTTCCATCATTGTGCCTCATTATTCTCCTTGCCTTAAAAAGCGTTTGTGTAATATTAATTGTTTTCTCTTGGTTAGTAGCTGCCTTGTCTAGCTTTTTTCGTCCTAATACCTTCAACCTCTGTGTGTCTTTAGGTTTTCAATATGCCACTTGTAACGTGCACTGAGAAGAATTTTTTTTTTTTAATTCATCTCTTAATGTATGCCTTTCAACTTATGAGTTGAGTTCATTTACACTGAGTGTCCAAACTGGTTTTATGTATTCATGTTTATTATTCTATTTTGTGCTTTCTTACCATTATTTTAATGCTTTTTAATGTTTTCTTTCCTGTGTCTTTGGATTAATCAATTTTCCTTTATACGCCTATTTCCCTCTGCTACTTAAAATTTACATATTCAGTTTCTATTTGTTTAGTGGTCATCCTCAAAATTTTAACATGCTTACTTGGCTAAATAAGATTAAAGTCAATCAAGATCTCTACCCTCTTCCTATACAAATAAAATAGCCCTGAAATACTTCATTCTGGTTAACACTCTTGCCATTGCTAGGTTGTAACCAGCATTTTAATTCCTTCCTCCAGGTGTGAAGCACAGGATCTGTAGTCACCGTGTCTCCTGATGTTTGAAGAAAGCTGATCTGAGAAAATAAAGTGAACATCAGAGAGAAACGGAGATGACAGACAGGAAAAATTCTGATAGAATTTGAATTCCTGGCTCCAGTTGTTGCTAAATTTGAGCTGCAACCCTTTCCTTCCCATGGTCTCCTCAATCCAACTAGGAAGAACTCTTCCTCCCCTGAGCTTGCATCAAGTGTCCTGGGCTTCAATCTGATTGGACAACTCTAGTCATGTGTCTTTTCCTGAATCAACCCTCTGCTCGTAGGGGAGGGATTTTACTGAGTAATCGCGGAAGAAGGAAGTGGTGTCATTTTCTCCTGAATGATATGGGCTACGTGGGAGAATGGTACCTTCACACACAGACACACACACACACACACACACACACACACACACACACGACATGCAATCATGAAGAGAATGAGAGACAGATATCTGGCAGCTCCAAACATCAGACATCTATCTCTCAAATGAAAGGGCAATTTATGAGGTATACTTCTTTCATTCACTTATTTATTAATTCATTTAAATGATATTTAATCATTGATTCAAATATTAAATACCTGCCTGTCTGGTGTCAGGGAAGAACTAATAAATAAGGCAGTCTTTGTTCTTGAAGAATTCAAACTTTGGTTGCCAGCAGAAAGTTAAGGTACTGAATAGTAACTTCTATAATTAGGGGTATGTACAAGGGGCTAATGAAATAAATTATAGGGAGATCAGGGAAGACCTTCTCAGAGGAAGTAGTGCTTAGGTTGCATTCCAGTAGGGGGTGTGGGGCACAGCATATGCAAAGATTCAAAGCATGATATGGTTGGAGAACTTCTCTGCCACTTTCAACAATCCCCACTCTCTAGAATTATACATCATTTACTTCAAACTATCCCCATTCTAGCCATTTATTTCTGTTATTTGCATCCTCAAAACATTGTCACTGTGTTCAGTGAGTTTTAGCTCTTGGCCTGCAGTCTCCATTTTATAAGTGAGAAAATGTTTGAGGCCCAGAGAGGCTTAGTAACTTGCGTACATTATGAAGCTGTCTTATCTTCTTAGATAAAAATAGAAGCTCACTGAGGGTTCCTTTCTTGTCTAATTTAAAGCCTTAAAGAATCTGGTGCAAGGCCTTGCAATTACTGGGCACTTGATTAACATCAGAATGAATTAATATTTAGCCTAAAGCTAATCTCTTGGCTTGTGCCCTGAGATACAGACTGGGAAACCCTTTGAAGGAGTAGTGAATAAAAACAACTAGCCATCATTTAATGATTGTTACCAGCTAAAAATTGTGCCAAATGTTTTTCAGGCATTTCTTTTAATTCTCACAATACCTCTCTGAAATATGCTCTGTCATTATTATAATTAGTCTCAATAACAAAAATTAGCCCTACTTAATGGAGGAAACTGAGGCTTAGAGTTCTTAAATTGCTTGCCCTCGGTAGGTCATATGGGTGGTTTGTAGTGGAACTCAGATTGAACTGTCTGCTCCTAGAAAACCAGTGCTTAACCACCGCCTTCTAAACCTTCTTGCAGACACGCTCTCTCAGACAATTGAGCAATGACTCAAGCAGAGAAAATGCAATTTACACCTTTATCTCTGCCTCTGAGTGATGGCCTATACACTCTCCAAGACCTTTTCTGGAATGATGCTCATCTATTATTCTGGAAATCTGAGGAAACAGAGAGCCAGAAGCACACAGGAGAGGCCCAAATAGACGGGCTTTCCAGCTGTGCCCATTCCTGAGGCAAACCCACCTGAATCACCATCCTCCACTCAGCAATCCAACTTTCAGATGCTGCTCTTTTGGAAGCAACTCCGGGGTTGACAAGTCACCATCTGTTCCTTCCTCAAATTGCTGGAGATGCAAAGATGGCTCAACAGGCTTCCTACCTTCAAGAAGTCGACAGTCTAGTGACAAACACGGGCATGTAAATGAATGACTGCAACAGAGGAGGTGCTGTGGTCCGCGTATTATAATAACAACAAAGAGAACAGTGCTAACCTTGCAGGGCTTACCAGGAGTCGGGCACTGTATCAGGTACTCTACCTTTAGTACCTGCCCAAGTAAGTTCAGGCTGCTGTAACAGAATACCACAGATCAGAGACTTAAACAACAAACAGTTATTTCTCACAGATCTGGAGGCTGGACAGTCCGAGAGCAAGAAGCAGACAGATGTGGAGTCTGGTTAGCACCCACTCCCTGACTTGCAGGCGACTGCCCTCTCCTTGACTCCTCACATGACAGAGTGGAGAGACAGGGATAGCTTTGTGTCTCGTCTTATAAGGACACTAATCCCATTCATGAGGGCTCCACCCTCGTGACCTAGTCACCGCCCCAAAGGTCCCACCGCCAAATCATCTCATCACATTGGATGCTAGGATGCTAGGGGTAATAATAGGTGATAATTAGGTAATAATAAATCATTACCGAATTTGTTCTTCATAACTACTCAATACAAAAGGTACCATTAACCTCCATCTTGCATTTTTTACACATTTTACACAGACATGGAGAGGTTAATTGCCGAAGGTCACAATAAATGGTGATCCCCAAAGCCAGTTCTGTAACTGGGCAGAATGCTTTGAGAATCCAGAAGTTACATGACGCTGGCTTTCAGGGTAGGGGGAACCCATCAGCGCTCCAAGGAACATCAAGATGTCTGATGGGGGGAGCAATGTGTCGGAGAGCCTCGAGGTCACATTGCAAGTCCCTGGCAGAGTCTGTGGAAGGAGAAGCAGCAGAGGCTTCCTGGGATGCACATTAATTTATGAGAGTGTTAAAGTCAGGATTCTGATTATAGAATACCTGGGTCTGAGTTCCAGATGTGCCACTTACCATCCACATGACCTACATCTTAAGTTTCTACATCTGTAAACTGAAAATAACAACTGTTCCCACCTCCTAGGATCCTGGACAGGAATAAAATGAGGTAACCCATATAAATGACTAACCACTCTGCTATCATATAGTAAGTGTTCAGTACATGTTAGCTTAGGAAATAATGGAAAGTGACTTTTACAGGGAGAGCTGAAGAATGAGTAATAGGGCTGAGTCAGGCAAAGAGAGAAAGAGGTGGTGGGAGGGGGTGGCATACGCAAAGGAAAAGCAAGAGGTGAGTTCAGAGACAAGAGGAAACAAAGGCCTAGAAGAGCCCAGGGCAGCAGAAGGTGTGGAGGGAGAGGAAAGGTGAAGAAGTTTCAGGGTCAGCAAAGTGTGCTTATGACGGGCAAGCAGAGCAAGCCAAAGAGACAGGCTCTTATGTTAAGTACAGTGTGCGGATACTGTTTTCTGTTTCAGCAGGAGAGGCTCACCAGGTTTTCAGGAACCAGGCCCAGAGATGATGGTGGTGTGGGCTAGGGCAGAGGCAGAGGAGACAGGGACGGGTCCATGCATTCCAGGAGGCGTCTAGGACTTGGTGACTGATTGACTTCTGGGGACAGTGAGGAAAGCATCACCCTGACAGCTGGACTTCTTCAGTTTAGGCAACAGGGCGAATGGAGGTGCCAGTCCTGAAATAGGTGACCTGAGAGACAAGTATGGTGGGGAGACTCTGGGGTTCCTGTGAGATGTGCAGGTGGAGCCGTCCATGGGGAGTGATGGGTACGGCAGACTGGAGCTCAGCAGAGCGATCTGGGCTGGGAATTTGGAAGTTATGGCAGATTTATGGCAGCTACCTATCTCTCTGTCCTTTCTTTTTTCTATCTCAGGAACAGAACTCCATTTTTTCTTAAGGGCATCTCTGAACCTCTCTAAAAGTACTTTTCCCAGCCTAAGATTTGGTTAATGAGATAGAACAAAAGCATTGTGAAGAAACATCTGTCAGTTCCTCTTTTCTGTTGCCTGGAATGCAGATGTAATGGCTGGAACCCCAACTACCCATCTTTGACCACGAAGTGTATTAAAAAACAAGACAACAGGCTCAAAAATGGAGTCATTTATGTTAAGCCCCACCTGACCAAACTGAGACTTAATTATAGTTTCATCTTTCCCAGAAATGGAGTCTTAAACCAGCCAATCAGAATCACCTGATCAGCACCAAATAGGTCATCTGCCTGATAGGTCCCTGCCATCCCCTAAAGAAAAATGAGCTTGCAACAACCAACCCACTTTTTTTTTTTTCCTGGTATAGCTTCTTTGTTCCTGCTCCCTTATGCTTATAAAAGTCTTTCATTTTGTACAGCTTCTCAGAGCTCCTTTCTATCTGTTAGATTGGTATTGCCTGATTCAAGTCAACTTTTGCTCAGATAAACTCTTAACATTTTTAATATGCCTCAGTTTATCTTTCAATTGGTAGAAATCAAGCTCTGAGGCTGTTGGAGCAGAAGTGCTTGAGTCTCATTGCGGAGCTGACAGCAACCCTCAATTGGCCATCTCTAGAACTCATTCACATGACAGAGAATGACACTTAGCCATTGGGATTTGGGAGTTTTCTCTTCTATGTAGCCAAATCTAATCCTTCCAGGACAGATGTCATCAGCCTGTAAATGTTGACAGGGAACTTGAGAGTAAGGAATGGAAGGGTCCTGGAAGAGGAGCTAGAAGAGAAGGGGACAAACAAAGAGACTGAGACTAAGCCAAGATGAGATTGTTGAGAATTAAGACATTCCAGGAGGGCCCAAGCAGGGTGTTGGTAGATGAGGCCCAGGTGAATTTCATGAGCTAAAGACCTTCTCTGTTGTGAGTTTCTGCACAGCGGGATGGGCAAAGAAGGGGCTCAGCACAGAGCCCAGTAATGAAGAGCTCAGCTCCCCAAAAGCCAGACATGTTAACGTCACCAGCCCTGATAGGTAGAAATCTTTTCCTTGTAGGAAACCAAAATCCAACTTCCTGTTGGACCTGAAGACATGCTAAATAAAATCTATACCCTGGGCTCCAAGACAGCCCTTCCGAACTTTGAAGATGACATTCTTCTTCTTTTTTCCCAGATGAAGGAAGACTCGTTAATTAACTCTTGAATTCCAGATTCTTCACAATGCTGGTTACCCTCTTCTAAATGGGTTTTATCTTGTTCACATCCCTGAGAGACCGCAAGCCATGGCAGGCTGACGAGTCCCGCAGACCTTCGCCTCCCCGGTCTGGCACTGCACATCCACACGGCCAGAGTGCTGTGGGTTTCTTCAGGAACTGATCACCCCCTGGCCTATATTGAGCCTAAGGTTTTGTTAAGTCAGCTCATCTATCAAGGCCAAACATGTTGACATCTTTTTAAATGACACCCCACCTCTCTATAGAAGTGGACGGAGAGATTAGATCCCCAAAGGCAGGTCAGAGATGTTCCCTGGCAGTGTTGGGTTAGAAATCAATTTTAATCTTTTGCCTATTATTTCAGGGTGATGCAGTCCCCAGACCAAACCAGCCTCCTTAGCAAAGTAAATGACACACGTCCCCCAACCCTCCAAGCATTCCCAGCTGCTCACTTGCCTTTGGTGACAAAGACAATTGACGTTAAAGAGTTTTAACAAGTGGTGCTAGGCCAATACAGTAGAACACTGGCAACCCTACACACGTGTCCTTCAAAACCACATTCACAGACAACTAGAAGAAACTCTAGAGGTTTGTCTAGAGGCGCCTTACGGAGGAGGGAAAAGTCCATGGATTTCATAATTAAAAGATGTGGGCTCACTGCAGTGAAAGCCGGCTCATGGGTACACTATCTGTTGGCCTCGAACACTTTATCAACAACAAAAATATCGTAATATCTGCTTCACAAGGCCTTGTGAGATAATGAAAGCATCTGATCAATGATACCCACTGCGAGGACAGTGACCATCAGTGTTATCTAAGTCAACATTCCACCCAGAGTAAGCTTGTCTTTGTAGCATCCATTCCAAGCAGATCTCACTGTCTGGCCCCATGCCCCGGACAGCGCCAGTGCACTGAAATATATGCTGAGTGGCAGGACGGATTGATGGGGACCCGGAGCCACACGTGTGGCGGGAAGAACATGGGTGCAGGAAGCGCTTTGTCTTCTTACCTTGTAACTTCTTCGTCTATTAGACGGGTGCCATCATTATGGTAATCAGACACCGTGACATTTTTTTGAAGGTCCTACACTGATGCAGTGGACTCATAAAGCACCTTTACTTTTACTGTGCACTCTCCTGCTTTGATTGAGCAATTACTATGTAACAGGTGCTGTACTAACCTCTTTACATACATTATCTCATTTAATCTTCACAGTAACCCTGTGAGTTATATTTTGGTATCAACCATATTTGGCACAGAGGCTCAGAGTGGTTCAGTAACTTACCCAAGATCACACAGCTCATAGTGGCAGAGTCAGGATATGACCTGGAGTCTTCTGGATTTCCAAACCTGTGCTCTTCACAAGCATGCAGTGACAGTACAAATAACATCATCTCTAAAGCTGTTTAGACTAAAGTGCCGGCTGCCTGCCCCGGATGGACATGGCTTGGGATCCTCACAGGAGAGCAGAAGAGGAGGCCGACAGGGTGAGCAGCAATAGGCAGCAGCCACGCTGACTGTGATCAGTACCCAGGTAGCCAGGACCCCGAGGCCTCACCAGGCAAACTCAGTCCCAGAAGGCTCGGCGGTGGCAAAGGGACACTTCTCCCGCCATAGCTCACCCACAACCACTGGGATGCCAGAAATGGAACTGGTGGAACTTAAAAGACACAGGTGTTGACATCTCTAGCTGTTTTGCTCTGCGCAAGCCATTTACTCACTTTGAACCCTAGTTTCCTCATTTACAAAATGCTGGAGCAAGGACCTCTCAGCATTGTTTCAAAAATAAATGGATATTGAAGGTAAAGGACTGGTCACATATTTGCATTTTAGGTTCTGCCACTTCTGTGAAGTGTGTGGCTGGCCACAGGGTCCACAGTCCCCAGATTACCCTAACCTGAGTCCCGTTTGGAGAAGCAGACCCCACATCTGTGTAGATGGGCTCATTAGGAAGGATTTCCTAGACGGAATGAATGGCTAAACAATAGAATGATGAACGGACACCCAGAAAAACCCATTAATCCTGTTAAACGACACCTTTACTTCCCTCTCAGTAGGAGCAGTCACCTCTGTGATATCTACAATTAAACCACTTTCAGAGGTTCTGGTCACTAACTCATACCTGTCATTGCTTAAGGTTTATTTACATCTGCTTTCCTGAGCCGGCCATACAGCCCTGGCGGGGGCCTTTGTGCCTTCACTCTTACAAAGGATGAGGCAGCATGGTCACCTCCCCACAGGTTCCCATCACCTCTGCATCCTCAGCCATTCATTTTTGTTAAGTCCAGAATAGCTGCTCCCCACCATGTGAGCTACGAAACTGCCAACAAAGCAGTCAAGAATTCACGACCACGAGTCGGGCTTCTGGGAGTTTTCAGACTGTACAACAGTTTAGTTCTTATCGTTCATGTGCTCCAGGCAGCCCAAGGTACACCTGGCAAGGTAAATAGTGATCCTCTGTGACTGTGTTTGATCTTCCCATGAACGAGCCACAGATGAAGAAATTCCATTAGGACAGTGAGTCCAGCAAGGATTTGCTAGAAAAGCAATGCACACATTCTAATCGAAGCAACCAGAGGTGTAGTGGTCCCCTCTGCGATGTGCCTCACCATCCAAACAAATCAACAACAGCAGAAAGCTTCTGAGACTCATTCTTTCAGCCTAAATGCTAATCTTCATTAAGTGCTAATACTTTTAAAGACCTGACACATTTTGCATGACCAGCATTTCTTCTTCAGGATAAAATATGTTTAAGTCCTCGACTGAAGGAATCTTGGAGAAGAAACAGGGAGTGGCTATAAGGACCTGGATACCAGCACCAGGCAGACAGGGCGGGTGTCACATGAGGAGCCTGGTACAAGTGACAGGGACATTTCTATCAGCAGCGCCCCTGGAGCTCAAGTAGCCAGGCCAGTCAGTCCTCCCCACCCCACTCAGCCCTGGCCCAGGCCATTGATTTTTACATATAACTAGTGCCTGCCTCGTCAGAACCATATTCGTAATTTCTAAAGAAAAGAGGGATTTTATTAATTTACATGCATGTCATTCTGTCACTCCCTTAAAATGCCTGAAAAGTTAAATCAAATGTTTCGGGGTTTTTTTTTTCACAACATACAATGAGAATTAGAACAGAGAAACTTCTGCTCATGGAGAAATCGCAGACAATGACAGGTCTTCTCAAGGTGCTATCAAATCACAACAGTAGCTGCAGGAACAAAAGAAGATCCTCAAAATAAAAGTAAAACACTGAGATGAGTCTCCAACATGGGTGTGGTGCTTTACCTGTTTCCAAACCACCTCATAACTGTTACCTCATTGAATTTGTCCTCTCTTTGGTAGAAAAGGAGTGGCTCCTTCTTACCAGATGGAGTTTGGAGGTACTAGAGGTTAAGTGACTTGCATCTCAAAGGCTAAAGCCCAGCTTTCATCCATGCAAATATCCTCATGCACTTTTCCCACTGCAGGACTGGGAGGCAGGTAAAGACTGCTGCAAAGACTCAGCCACAAAGTTGACCCAGGAACATGAATGGCTGGAAAGCCAGGCTTTTGTTTTTCAAGTCAAACAGGGTCATGGGCTGTTCTGTGTGCAGGAGGCAAGGTTTCTCCCTGTGCTGAATTACATATTCTGTTTAGTACTTTATATGCTCAAAGCGTAAGCCATTAAAATGCAGGAAAATAAATGATCAGTGAAAACTAAAGAGTGGGAGGAATTTGCTTTCTCAACTTGAAATGGATAGCTTTTGTGAGGAAACCACAAAACAGTTTTGGAGATTTGTTTGGGTTCACTTCCTATTTCAAGATCAGCTAGAGTGAAGTCTTCTTTATTTGTTATCATTATCAGGTTAGTGTTCTCGTCTGCCAGCCTGTCAGGGCGGCACCTTTCTCTCTGCAGACACATCTGGCCTACCCTTCAAAGGAGTGTTTTCACAGCCACACGTGGGATCTTCACTGTCCAACTCTCCGCGCCTCTAACAGGATGCAAACTACTAACGGGGTGTGGACGCTAACAGCTCCGGGAGGTCTCCAGAGGGTGTCTGATTCTCTAAGCTTATGTTTAAAGCTGATCATCTCAAAAAGCCTCATAAATTAACTAGATGGGCATTTTGAAACTTGTACCAAATGAGACTTATTTGGTTATTTTGTCTCAAAGTTTCCATTACTTGCATTTTGGCCTTTAGTGGTAACTTTTCTGCCAAAATGGCCTGGGTTTATCTGCCTTTGGTCGAATCGTTTCCCTAGAATTCCAAATGGATGATGATTAGTGTTTTTCTGATTAGAGTGGCACTCAACCAGGGTAAGAGAAGGGAATGAAACTAATATAGTTTCTACGTGGTTAATTGTCTCCATAACCACATACTGTACATGATAACATGATGTCACACATGTTTGCATGTATCTTAAGTAGGTACCTTAATAATATATAACTTAATTAGAGTCATTAAGAATAATATCAGCCAGGGTCTTCGTTAGGATTCATTTCCCAAAAAGAGTCTGGGACAATGTAGTTGGAGGCAGGCTCTTTATTTGGAGGTATTCCCAGAAACAGCTGAGGGAGCAGGTAAAGTGAGGCAGGGAGGGGAGAAAAGCCAGGGAAGGGCGCAGTCATAAGCAAGTTGCCTCTGAGGGCCACCTGGGCTCAATACAGCCATGACCTTCCAAGTAGCCAACAAACACACTCCTTAGAATCGGTTCATCAAGTAATACCTATCCACCAAAGCTGGGATATTTACCTGCCCAAACCCTTGTTTCTCATTAGTGGAGGGTTATCCCTGGAGGTGTCAAATGCCTGGCGTTTGCGGGCTGTCCCACACAAAGGGCAGGCAAGTCCCCAGAGCGCTGGAGAAAACCCCCAATAGCTGTGGGTGAGAGAACGTCATCATACATAGTAACTCTCCACGGAAGCTGCTGGTGAACTCAGAGGGAGCTGGGGGACCTGGGCAGGGCAGCAGCAGCCTTTGTTGAAATAATTGGCTCTTGGAATATTTCATGTGAAAATGATTTTGGAGATTGTTTCCTAGGGCTGTCATAACAAATGACCACAAACCACAAACAGCAGAAATCTATTCTCTCACAGTTCTAGAAGCCAGAAGTCTGAAATCTAGTTTGTTGGCAGAACCAGGCTCAATGGGAAAATAGATTCCTGAACTCTCCCAGGTTCGGGGGCCTCCAGACCAGTGTTCCTTGGCTTGCGGTTTTGTCACTGTGACCAGTGACTCTTCTTCACACTGCCTCCTCCTCTTTCATCTGTCTAACCTATCTCTGTCTCCCTCTAATAAGGACATTTGTCATTGAATTTAGTGCCACCCAGGTAATCCAAGGTGATCTCATCTCAAGATGCTTAATTTAATTACATCTGCGAGGACCCTTTTTCCATATAATGTAACATTCTTAGGGTCCAGGTATTAGAATATCTACATAGTTTTTGGGGGGCCACCAGCCAACTCACTGCAAAAATAACTGATTCAATAACTCAGTTGAATGCGTAATGTATCTAAGGCTGGAGAGTCAAAATGACTGGCTCAAGGTTATACATCTGGAGCCAGTGAGCAGATCCTGTCTCCTGATGTGAAAATGGAACTCACCCAATTGTTCAGGACACAAATCCAGGAATCATCCTTTACTTCTCACTTTTCTTCCTCTCCTGTATCCATCTATCAGAAAGTGGTACCCTCTTCATTCCCAGATGGCATCCTGTGGCCGCCGCTTCTCACCACCTCAGCCCTCGCCTCCACAGTCTAAGTAACATCTCGCCGGCTCAGTGCACTCACCTCCACACTGCTTCTCTTGGTTTTCCGTACATCATTCTTCACACCTGGCTCAGAGTATGTTTTCAAGCAAACTGGTCCCCTGCTTCAAACCTTCAGTGTTTCTCACCACATTGGAAATAGAATCGGGTCCTAGTGCCCGCCTGTCCACCCCCCTGCTTCACCGCCAGCCACCCACGCTTCCCCTCAGCACGCACCAGCAGCCTTGCCTGCCTTCCAGGCCCTCAAACACACTAAATCTTTTCCTCTTGGACCGTCACATTGACATCCCTTCAGTTTAGCCAACTCTGTGGGAAATTTGGTTTCGTTATATGTCATCTTGCTTAAAGTTACAGAACCTATTGACATTAAGAGAGGTCTTACTGTACCTTGGATTCTAGAACATGGATTGCAAAACACTTAGAGGGGAGAAAAATGTATAAAGGCAAGGCTTGAGAGATTCTCCAATGAAATATGTTGCAAGAGGCTCAGAGGGATCTAAAAAAGTGATTTACTCACCTTTGAAAGATGCCAATGGGGAAAGAAAGGAGATGTCAAATAAAGATGGGTTTGCGAGCATTACAGAGCTTCCAGATAAGCTCAGAGAAGGGCATGGAAAGGGCCTGTATCCAAAGTATGAGAACAAATAGAACGTGTAGGTCTCCTGCAGTTGGTGCAGGGAGCACAGTGACAGACGCGGGAGAGACTGAGAAGGACCTCTGATTCCAGCCCTTCCCATGGACATCTCCATCGAGGCCTCACCTGGGCCCATGAGATGGGCAACCAGGTATTATTAGCCCATTTTAAAAATCAAACAACCTGGGCCTCAGAGAAACAAAGTCCCAGATCCCACAGCTACTCATCTAACATGGAAAATAATTATCAGACAGAAAAGGACCAAAACACAAGAGATGTGGGAACACAGGTGCACGCCTGGGTGTTCTCACAACATTCACATTTCCAAGCCCCCAAATGTCTCCAATAAATAGTGGAGTCTCTGTTGACAGAGCTAGATGCTAAGGACACACAAGTGAATTAAACATGGGCCTGCCCTTAGGGAGCTGACAGTCTCCTGTGGAAACTGACGTATAATTGAGCAGCGCTTTGGGAGGCATGGCCACAGAGGACCAGCGCCTCACCTGGAATTTGTAGTGTCAGGAAAGCCTTCCCATCCCAGCTTAAAATAGTTGGATTTATTAGGTTGGTGCAAAAGTAATGGCGGTTTTTGCATTTTTTTTTTTTTTAACCTTTTAAACCACCGTTACTTTTGCACCAACCTAATAGCAGGTGAAAGGGGTCAGGAGAGAGTGTTCCCCAGATAAAACAGTGTGTGGCCTAGGGGATTGGTGCTCAGGACAACATGGCCTGTTTGCAGAGTTAATCAGCTCAGAAGATGTGCAATTATGTGCTAAATATTCATCTTCCTCTCTATGCAGCAAGGGCTAGAAGGGCAGCAAATGTCCCTCTCATTCACCTCTGAATCCGCAGTGCCTGGCACATAACTGCTACTGAATAGCAAGAGCAACGATAATAATAATGGCTACTGATGATCAAACACTGATGACTGGATGCCTGATAAATGTTACTACTGGAAAGTGCTCAATAAACAGTTATTAAATGAATGAGCAAATGAATGAATAGCAAGAGTGGCAAGACATCGTTAGAGAGTAGCAGGTTCCAGCTCACAAAGTCTGAGGAAGGTGGGCTCTATCCAGCAAGTAATAGGTAGGGGCACACTGTGGGGTTTTAAGTGGGAACTGACACGGTTCAGTATTCATTTTTTTAAATAATTAAAAAAAATTCCAGTTACAGTTGACATACAATTTATGTAAGTTTCAGGTGTACAATATAGTGATTAGACATTTATATAACTCACAAAGTGATTGCCCCTATAAGTCTAGTATCCACCTGACACCATATATGGTTATTACAGTATTATTGAATATATTCCCTGTGCTGTACTTTACATCCTCATGACTGTTTTTATAACTGGCAAATTGCATATCTTAATCCTTTCATCTTTTTTTCACCCACCCCCAAACCCCCTCCCATCTGACAACCATCAAAATGTTCTCTGTATTTATGAGTTTGTTTCTCTTGCTTGTTCATTTATTTTGTTTTCTATATCCCACATATAAGTGAAATTACATGGTATTTGTCTTTCTCTGACTGACTTATTTCACTTAGCATAATACCCTCTCAGTCCATCCATGTTGTTCCAAATGGCAATATTTCATACATCTTTATGGCTGAGTAATATTCCATTGTATGTATATGCCTCTTCGTCTTTATCCATTCATCTATTGATGGAAACTTAACTTCCCTCCACATCTTAACTATTGTAAATAATGCTGCAATGAACATAGGGATACATATGTCTTTTCAAATTAGTGCTTTGGGTTTCTTCAGATAAATACCCAGAAGTGGAATTGCTGAGTCTTTCTTTGTCTCTTTCTATAGCCTTTGTTTTAAAGTCTATTTTGTGTGATGTAAGCATTGCTACTCCAGTTTTTTTTATTGCCGTTTGCATGAAGTGTCTTTTTTTACCCCTTTACTTTCAGTCTGTGTATGTCTTTCAATCTGGAGTCTCTTGAAGACAGTATATGTAAAGGTCTTGTTTTCTTATCCATTCAGCCATCCTGTCTTTTGATTGGAGTATTTAATCTATTTATATTGAAAGTAATTGTTGATATGTAGTTATTGCCATTTTATTATTCATATATTTTTAATCTTTTTCTTCTTGTTCTTCTTCTCCTTCTCCTCCTTCTCCTTCTCCTTCTCTTTCTTCTTCTTCTCCTTAAACAATTCCCTTTAACATTTCTTGTAATACTGGTGTGGTGGCGATGAACTCCTTTAGCTTTTTCTTGTCTAGAAAGCTCTTTATCTGTTCTTGTATTCTAAATGATAGCCTTACTGGGTACAGTAATCTTTATTGTATGTCCTCGTTTTTTATCATTTTGAATATTTCATGCTAATCCTTTGAACCCTGCAAAGTTTCTGTTGAGAAATCAGCTGACAGTCTGATGGAAGCTCCCTTGTATGTAACTAATTGACTTTCTTTTGCTGCCTTTAAGAATCTCTCTTTGTCTTTAACCTCTGGCATTTTAATTATGATACTCATATGTCTTGGTGTGGACCTCTTTGGGTTCATCTTGTTTAAGACTGTCTGCACTTCCTGGACTTGGATGTCTATTTCCTTCACCAAGCTCTGGGAGTTTTCCAACATGATTTATTCAAATAGGTTTTCAATTCCTTGCTGTCTGTCTTCTCCTTCTGGTAGCCCTATGATGTGATGCTTGATTGCCAAAAGCCCCTTGAACTGTCCTCCTTTTTGATTCTTTTTTCTTATTGCTGTTCTGATTGAGTGTTTTTTGCTACTTTATCTTCTAAACTGCTGATTCTATCCTCTGCTTTACCTAATCTAATGTTGATTCTCTCTAACATACTTCAGTTATTGTATTCTTCATTACTGATTGGTTCTGGTTCTTTATTTGTTTTTTATCTCCATTTTTATGTTTTCTATCTCATTGTTAAAGTTCTCACTGAGTTCATCTACTCTTTCCCTAAATTCATTGTGTATTCTTATAAACAGTGTTTTCAATTCTGCATCTAGTAGATTGCTTGTCTCCATTTTGTTTAGTTCTTTTTCTGGAGTATTGTTCTGTTCTTCCACCTGGGACATGTTTCTTTGTCTCCTCAATTTGGCTGTCTCCCCTTGTTTCATTCTATGTACTAGTTAGTTCTGCTACATCTCCCAGTCTTAGTAGAGTGGCTTATGTAGTAAATGTTCTGTGGAACCCAGTGGAACACTCTCCCTGGTCACGTGAGCTGGGGTGTCCCTTGTGTAGATTGTGTGTGCCCTCCTGGTATAGTTGAGCCTTGATTGCTGTTGGCAGGTCAATGGGAGGGACTGGCCATGACTGCAATGGAGGAGCTGTCATGCAGGGACTGACTCCGCAAGCAAGATTTGCTTTAGTGTGGCTCTGGTGTCTATCGAGTCTGCCCTTTTGGTGTGTCATTTGTGGAGGTGGTTGGATGGTACTGTGGTGTGATCTGAAGCTGGCCACTGGCTATGTTTGTTCTGGGACCTCTGCAGAGGGGCTCCTGTGCAGACCAAATTCAGCTACTGCATGTTCCCAACCTCGGGCCCCCTGCTATGATCTGGAAAGTGATCTGTAGATGGTTGACACTTGTGCTGGGTTTGGAGGTGCCTGGGAGAGACTAGCAGCCACTAGTGCTGAGCTTAGAGTCTCTTAGCAAGAGGTATGGGGCACATCAAGGCAAGATGCTGCTTGTTTATGTTTTGTGAAACATTAAGAGATTTTAGGAAAGTCCAAAGCATGAGCTAACATAGGCAGTTTGTATGGAAAAGCCACTGTAAGTGGTTTGGGTGTGCTTGAAAGTTAGGTGGGACAGGGTCTCAGGGAATCACCAGGGTGGGGCAGATGAAAGGTTTTAGCTAGGTTGAGGGAGACTCAGATATGGCAGCTGCCTGTGCCTGCATACCAGAAGCAGGGAGTGCTCAATAAAGGAACAATGGCGTCTGCCAGCACTTCTGTCTGGAAGAAAGCAACACCTCCAGCCCTTGCCCTGAAACCAGACAATTGGATCCTCCCTGTATGTCCCTGGTGACTTTGGAGCTGCTGCCCAGGACTGGAGCTTAGTAAGTCCATGTGCGTACCCTTTAAGAGGAGAGCCTGGGACTTCAGCAGCCCTCCATCTCACTGGGCCAGAATCTCTGCTGATTTTCACACTCAAAAGTTATGGGACTTCTCTCCCCAGCACTGGAACCATGAGCTGAGGAGCCTGGTGTGAAACTGGATCCCTTGCTCCTCAGAGCAAGATATCCTTTCCATTTCTTAACCACTACGTGGTTCCATGTCTCCACCCTCTTACCAGTCTCAACGTGGCTTCTTCTGTATATCTTTAGTTATAGAATTTCTGTTCAGCTAGTCTTTAGGTAATTCTCAATGATAACTATTCATTAATTTAGTTGTAATTTTGAGGTGGTGGTGAAAGGAGGCGAGCACAGTGTTTACCTACTCTGCTGTCTTGACTGGAAGTGGTATTCATTTTTAAAAGTTCATTCTGGCTCCTATGTAGAGAATGGATTGGAGCAGAGTAAAAGAGGAGCCCAGGGTACCAATTGGATACCTTGAAGAATGGAGGTGACACTAGACACTACAGAAATGGGTGAGTACTATAAGAGCTTAGTTTTTAAAAGAAAGAAGATGGTGGATGCCATAAAACAGAGATAAAAATAGGAACAGTTCCCACTGAATGAAAACAGCTGACATTTATTGAGAACTTGCTGTGTGTCATGCACTGTTCTCAGTGATTCCCACAAATTAGCTATTTAATCCTCAAAACAACCCTTTCTGAGAGATATAATTATTATACCAACACCTCTTAATAAACACCCATGTTCTACCTAACAAGGTATACTCCCACACTGGCCTCTAATTACAACTTCTGCTACTCAAAGAGAACACAACCCACTGCTTTATGAAATTGTGGTATTATATGAACAAGGTTCAAAGACAAAGAGAAGTTGGATCTGGAGGATGAACAAAACTGGAACCAGTGGACAGGACCAGCTTCATGGCCATACAACCCTGTGAAGTGGCACAGAGCACCACAACCAGAGCCCCAAACTTGGTTACTCAGTTGGATGCTGTGCTGTCACCGTTTTGAGATTCTAAATAACTTTTGAACAAAGAGCCCCCTATTTTCATTTCACTTTGGGTCCCACATGTACCCAGTCCTACAGGAGGATATAAGTTACATGCAGTTAATTTCAGATCCACATGGAGAAATGTTTCTTTTCTCACACAGAGTAACTGAACTCCCTTTCAGCACGATGTTCCCCTTCAGCACATGCATTAATGCAGATGCTGGACAACCACACAGCAGAGATGTTATAGGAATAATTTACTCGTCAAGTAGACGGTTAGACTCTGCCATCTCCCCAGAACCACTCACATCATTCAGAGTAATGATAACCTCTCAAATTACAGCAAATTGCCTCCAGTGATCAATCTTTTATGGCCATGGATTTTCCACTCAAAACATTGAATCCCAATCCTTAAGGGTGTGACAAGGTTATGAATCTTTGGAAATGCTCTCCTGGTGATTTTTAAAGGCACCCTGGTTAAGGACCACTCTAGATGGTTCCTGTCCATCGAGACACAATTGAAAAGGCACACAGCACTTTGTGAAATGTAAAAAGAATACCAGCATTAAAACTAAGTTGTAGCCGATCAGTTTCTAGTTCTTTCATCCTGCCATGAAATTGCAACTCTTCTTACCTCTAACATCTCAAATATCCAAAACCCCAAACCGTTCAACAAATAGAAAATCACCAAGAAAATTAAAAGGAACACAGACCCAAAGACAGTATTTTTGATAAATGCCTCGCTCACTACCTCATTGCCACTAAAAAGTCAAATGAACCCTCTACCCATCATCCTAGAGAGCTTTCCTTTTATTCAATTTTCTTCATTATCATAACATTTTCCTGTAGTGGATTAACAGAATCACGTTGTATGGATTAACAAAATCTGAGAGGGTCTCTAGAGACATTCTAATACTATAGAGAACTGAATAAAGTACATGGAGGTCAAGGTGAGCTGGCTTAGTTACCCCAAACTTGTATTATCTCAGCACACTCACGTGTCCTCCCTCTGCCCTGTATGAGCAACCACTATGTCCTAATGTTCTGTCTCCTTCTAGAATAATAAAAACAATGTTTTAACATTAAGGGCCACCTGCTGTGTTTTTTTAATGTGATTTGAAACAGTACTATCCCAAATTACATGAATCATCTCTAAATTTAGAAATCAGCTTGTAATACACATTGCCTGTTCTGAATTGTAAATAATGTTTTCCAGTTTTCATGGGGGAATCATTGCCAGAAAACTTAACTTGGGACTTCACAATCCCTGAGAGGTGAGCATAAAACGTCTTGCTCCACTCGGCAAACAAACCTAGATTCTGTCTGCGTGTGGCGAAAGAACAAATGATTTAGTCAATTCTGTGCACAGATAAAAAGACCACGTGGAACAGTGGCTCTCAACTTTGAGGGTGTTATGGACAGGATGTCTGTGTCCTCCCCAGAATGTACATGATGAAGCCCTAACTCCTAATGTGATAGTATTAGGAGGTGGGGCCTTTGGAGGTAATTAGATGAGGCCATAAGGATGGAGCTGTATGCTGGGATTAGTGCCCTTATAAGAAGACACACAGAGAGCTCCCTCGCTCTCTCTCTCTCCACTATGTGAGAGCTCAGTGAGAAGGCAACTGTCTGCAAGCCAGGAAGAGGGCTCTCACCAGGAATCAAACTCGCCAGCACCCTGATCTTGGATTTCCCAGCCTCCTGAATTGTGAGGAATAAGTGTCTGTTGTTTAAACCACCAAGTCTGTAATATCTCATTATGGCAACCTGAGTTGACTAAGACAGAGGGAGGGCTGGCATCAGTGTCACTCCTGGCTCCCCTCGCTCGCCTCCCTTCCCACTCTCCATTCCTCCATGCCTACTCCTGCACTTAAATCTCAGAATTGCTGGCAAATGCCTTGGGGGGACTGGTGGTTTATAAAAGCCTCAGAGAGGATTCTGGTATTTCTCCCACCTCCTGACAACCAATGGGGTAAGCCAATTTCTCCCTCTTCAACTGCTGGTCATTGCCACAAAGTACACACACGCACACACACACAGCACACACATACACTCACACTAAGGCACACTCGCTCACAACCACGCATCCTAACAAATTCTTTGAAGGGAATTTTCTTTTTGGTAATTTTAACTATTTTATTCCACGCCTTAACATCTCTCAGCCCCCCCCCCCCCCCCCGTAATCAATTTTAATTAAATTCTTCACATTTCAGGGGTTTTCTTTAGTGCCCATGAATACAGCTGCTATCTCTGTGGGATAAGGTGGTGAGCCATATCATGATAGTGGTTTAAGTTGGCTTATTATAAAACCTTCTAGGTCAACCAGTGACCAAGGGCCATTCCCAGCTCCTTCCCGAATTAGGATACCAAACCACAAAACTGCAGCCCCCTCCCTAAGTTTACCACATTACTCAAATTCTGCCCCACTCTCAAAACTCCTACCTGACCTCAAGACAACTGAAAAATATGCAATTCATCCACATAAATAAGGACTCAGTAGAGATTATGGGTTCCATTTTATAGGGTTGTTGCTTTATTTTCAAAACACATAACACAAAACCACTTAATGCCGTTTTACTTCTTCATAGCAAGGCAAATTCAGCAAATCAAATGATAGAGTATTGCAGTTTCCAAAAGGTTGGGAAGATTTTGTGCTGACATATGATTGATGACATAAAGAATGCAATTCAATATGCTAGCCCTACATTCCCTCCTTTTCAGGACTGGCCAAATTCCCACACTCTGAAGCCTGGCTGTCTCCACCTCAGAGGCTGACTGGCCATTATTAGCAGACCCTTTACACCGCAGATTACAGAAGGAAACTAGCCTGGGTTCACAGGGAGGGATTCTGCAGGCACTCAAGGCCCCTCTGCAGCTTGTACCCCAAGAACTGTTCCCTTCCTTAAATTTTTGTCTTTCTTAGTAAGCAACCCAATAACTCATCCCATCATGGATGGGGGCCAGCCTTGTTTGGCAAGTATCCCACACCAGTTCTAACCAAGAACAGAAGTCCCAACCTGAAAATAAAAAGTACTGAGTAAGTGAAAAAATTAATAAATGAGAAAATGAATACCTTATATGATAAAATATATGATTGATGTGATGTGATGTGATATAATGTGATGTGATGATGATAAGATATAATATGGCCCCAGCTTAGATCACTTATAGCTCCTGCTACTAGATTTCCCATCTTTTTCTCCGCCCGCTTTTTTGGAACACCCTCAATTTTCAACCAATTATTGTCTGAGCTACTGTAATGTGTCTATTGCCACACATCTATTTATGTTCTATCAGTGAAACTGGGTTTCCCCCTGTAACTGCTAATGGATCTAGTTCTATCTAGTGTCAGCCTTGTCTGATAAAGAAACCTAATTTTACGGCTGGGTCAATTCACGACTGAGTTAGTTAAGGCTGATGCAGGCAGAGAGTTACCTGGACCCAAGTTAAAAAAGGGAACTTCTTACAGAAAACTGCTGGAGAAAAGGTTAAAAGAAATCTAATAAATGAGCGGAATTAATCAAGAGTCCTAGTTAAGGAAGCCAGGAAGGGGTGCTGAAAGGGCTCCCCAACCAGGGACCAGAAGCAAGATTTGAAAGCCAGTGTTGGGAGCCATGGAGATGAAAGCAAGAGCAACAGAGTGACAGTGAGCCCCCAGAGCACTTCTGTCCATGGCTGGCCTTCCTGTGCCAGCCCCTGAGGTAAGCTATCATTAAAGTGGCCAAAGACAAAATAATAGCCTCTGAGTCTGGTTCATCCGTAACAGTTGGTAAAACTGTCCTATCTTAGCCTGTACTGACCCTGTGTTTCTTTCCACTTTCTAACACACACACACACACACACACGCACACACACGCACACACACACACTATCCCCATCACTTTTGACAGAACTATGAAGTGTCTGGTTTCAAACCTTCTATATCTGCACTCTTCACCAAGTAAATCTCCAGAGAAATTTCTCCATTCTTCTCACAGTGAACAACAGTATTTCCCAAATCCTGGTCCCCATTGCCAAGCAGTAGCAAGGCAGTCACTCAGAGATGTTTGACACATCACTCCAGGACCCCTGTCCACATCCATCACTGAAGCAATCAGCAGATCTTTATTGCAGTCCTGTTCCCTGGTGCTTGTTCATCGCTCATTAAGCTTGATAATGCCAACAGTGTTCACAAGTGCAAGGCTGAATGAACACACAAGGCGAGCTGCCCCAGAGACTGAGCAGTCAGGCTGAGACTTAGCCCGGGCACCCAGGTTCTGAGCTGGAGTGTCCCCACTAGCAGAGAGAGACTGGAGAAAAGCTGAAGGATACAAAGGAATTGGCCTTTTATATGACTATTGTCCCAACCTGATGCAGGTACACAGAGATAGATAGTGAAAACTTTCCTAAATAATCTGGCCATTTGGGGCCATGTGTCATTAACAAATAACTAGAACATGTAAAACAATAGCATCAAAGAATAATGATTATCTAAAGTCACCCACTGTCATAGAAAACTGAGGGACAATTGTAGTAACTACTCGAGGAACAGCAGTGATCATTATGCACTAGGCCAGACCACTTATAATTGATCTGTAACCCTCTGAGAAAGCACACAAGTAACTTTTAGTGTTTTGACTTTACAGACAAGTAAACTAGGTTCAGAGAAGTTAAGCAACTTTCCCTGGATTGCATAGTCAATAAATGGCCAAACTGAGTTTTTTAACCCCAGATTTTTGTAGTAGACAGAATAATGTCCCTCAAAGATGTTCATATCTCAGTCACTGAAATGTGTGAACAGGTTCCCGTAGCAAAGGAAGCAGATAGAATTAAGGTTGCTAATTAGCTGACCCTGAGAGAGGGACATTATCCTGAATTATCCAGGTAAGCCCTGTGTAATCACAAAGGTCCTTAAATGTGGAGGCAGAAGAGTCATTGTCAGAGTGATGTGATGTGAGAAAGACTCAATTGGCCATTGCTGGCTTTGAATATAGAGAAAAGAACCACAAGCCAAGGAATGCAGATGGCCTCTCAAATCTGGAAAAGGCAAGAAAATAGAGTCTCTCCTAGAGTCTCCAGAAGGAGCACAGCCCTGCTGACACCGTGATTTATGATCCATTCCAGACTTCCGACTTCTAGGATGGTAAAATAATAAATTAATGACCTGGGCCTGCACCAGAGCCCCCTCCAAGAGGCCCCAGAATGAACACTTGGAGGTTGGCTTCAGACCACAGCAGAGCACCATCCAATTAGCCCAACAAGTGGCACACACAAAGAGTGGTCTCAAGCATGAGAACCTGCTGGGGTGAATCTGACTTACCCCACACCCCCCAACACATACACACAAAGCAGTCCATAAGCTGTGGACATGGTAAAACCCCACAGCCAATTAGGCTAAGGGTCAGTCACACCCACTGACATGCCAAAAGCAATCAAGGCTCAACTATAACAGGAGGGCACACACACCCCACAAAAGGGACACTCCTGGAGCACCCAGAGCAGGTGACCAGGGAGACTGTGCCACTGAGCCCCACAGGGCACCTACTATATATGTCCACCCAGCCAAGATGAGGGATGTAGCAGATATATCTAATACATAGAAACAAACATAGAGGCAGCTAAAATGAGGAAACAAAGAAATACATCCCAAATGAAAGAACAGGAGAAAATTCCAGGAAAAAGAATGAAACAAAATGCAGACAAGAAACCTACCAGATACAGAGTTCAAAAGAATAGTTATAAGGATGCTCAAGGCACTTCAACAAAGAGATAGGAAGCATAAAAAAGATCTAGTCAGAAATGAAGAATACAATAACTGAAATGAAGAATGCACTAGAAGGAATCAGCAGCAGACTAGATGAAGCAGAGGACTGAATCAGCAATTTGGAAGACAAGTAAGCAGAAAATACCGAATCAGAACAGCAGGAAGAAAAAAGAATTTAAAAAAAAATGAGGATAGACTATGGGGCCTCTGAGACAACATCAAACATAGCAATATTCTCTGTTCATTGCATTCAGAACCATGCAGGTGGAAACCTAGTAATGTTAAAAGAGCTAACTTTGATTGAGCACCACACACTGATGTAAGAAACATGCCCCCCCATTAGTCTATGAGGTAGGTGGCTATTAATACAACCCCAGTTTTACAAAGGAGCATACCGAAGCCCGGAGAGGTTAAGTAACACAATCACTCTTAATTATGGGACAGAGCCAGGATTAAAAGTCAGGTCGTGTGACTCCAGAGTCCAGCTCTTAACACATTGCTAGCTTCTGAGCTTCTAGCGAAGTTCCTCACACCATTAAAGTATTAATGTACTTTTGATGCTACATCTGATGATTACTGTATTCTACGTCAGCAGATCTTATGTGGGGAGCTGAAACCCAAAAGGGTCCATGAGACCCTTCTAACAAACTGTTTCAAAATACATGTGTTTTCTACCCCGATTATTTCTAATATAACCCAATTTGGAAGGTTGATACAAGATGGTCACAATTTGTACACATTTCTGGTGATTCTGTGTCATTCTCAGGAAACCCCACCCCCACCCCATGCACACACACAAACATACACCACCAGGTTGATTATCCTAGGATCGTGCCAATGGTCATTATTAACAAACAAGGAGAGCGTTGGCACTTCATTCATGTAAAAGTCAGAATGGAAATTAAATTTAGGACTCTCAGTTGTATCAATTTGCACAAAACAATCTGATGGGAAACAGTTGAACTTACTTAGTCTTAAATTACTTTTGAAAATGAGCTTAGTTGGTAACCATCTTTCTGAATTCATTCAATTTCTATTTTTCGTAGTCTCTATTACTTTAATTGAATTGAACTTTTTTTAAAAAGAAAGCTTATTTTTCACAAGCACATAAGTTTTCAGAGTTCAGTTAACATACCATATAACTTTCCCACCCTCTCTCTGAGTCCCAAGTACTTAAAGTTTTTTAGATTTCTTAGGTGTAATTTGCTAATCAAATTGGATATGTATGACTCTCTTTTATTTCCTGGTGGCAGAGGCTGCTGGTTCCCTCCCAATATCCTTTCTCTCCCAAGAACTTAAGTTCTCATTGTATTATCTTGAGTGCTAGCTGCCATATTGGAAAATGAGGAAAAGGGTCACATGCCAGAAATGGCAGAAAGAGTCTAGAGCCTGATAACGTAGAGAAGCTGACACTACAGCCCTGGGCTTCCATATTCAGACTGCCTTTACTTGATAAAGAAAGAATATTTTAGTGTGTTCACGTCACTCTAATGTTGGAATTTTCTGTTACCTGTGGCCCTTTCTAATTCTAAATGATATAGATGATAACTTCAAATGTACCTTCCAGCTTAAATATTCTAGAATTCCAATGTGCTCTTCTTTATTTTATCCTTGGCTTATCATCAACCATCAGGAAAAATCGTTGACCACAGAGAGGTTAATTGTCTTGACCAAGACACCGTAAGAAAAGAACCTGGGTCTTCTCTAACCAGTAGGTCTTGTGTTTACCAATGCCTCCTGTAATAAGAAGCTTCAACTGTCAACCCACAGACACATCACCACTCATCTTGACACTAACTCCCTAAATGCTTTTGCATTTGGTTTCTTAGAAAAGTACAGCTTTCGAATAGCTGAATCATCACAGCATACCATCAAGTAGAATAGCACTCAATGGTATCCCCATCCATCATTCCTTTTCCTTTAAACTGGTGTGTATTGATCACCCAGTCTAGAGAATTGTGACAATCAATAACTTTTTTCAGAGAGATTGTGTATGAGACTAAAGAAATTAGCTTATTTTGTAGTGGAAAGAAACAAGATGTCAATCAAACTCCTTAAACCTAACCTTAAGTCAGTGCAGATGCCAATACAAGAAAAATCTAAATCACAACTGCCAAAGTCCCCCTGATGGGAGACCAGTGCTCACATGCTGACTAAGCATGGAGAGTACCTTAGCCGAATGCCCTGTCATAATGAGACCTGTCCTGTGGGACACCTTAGAGGACATCTATTCCACCTGAAGGCTCTACCTCACCACTGCAACACATGGTATCATTTTCCGTGTTCTGATTACCATTGCTGAGTAACGAATTACCCCAAAACTTAACAGCTTAAAACAACCATTTTATTTTGCTTACAATTTTGTAGATCAGATATTTGGGAAAGTCTCAAATGGAAATTGCATGCTTGGGATCACTCATTTTGTAGTCGCATACTGGCTAAGGCTGCAGTTATATGAAGGTTGGATTGGACTGGACATTCAAGACGGCACACACACGATGGTTGATGCCAATTGCCATGGGAATCACAGTGGGACTGCTGACCTAAACACCTACACATGGCCATTTTCGCATGAGGGTCTCAGTATAGTCAGACTTCTCAGGTGATAGATGGCTCTCCCCAGAGAGCCAGGCAGAAATTCCTTGGCTTTTTGTAGACTAGCCTAAGAAGTTGTAAGCTGTCACTTCCACTGCATTCTCTTGGTTGAAGTAATGTCCTGGTCACATCAGTCCTTCCAGAAAGGACTTAGACCCCATTTCTTAGCAGGAAGAGTGCCAAAAATTTGCAGTCATTTTTGGACATTCCTTTGCAGACCAGGGTTGGGGGAGCAGGCATGAGTGGATTACAAAGTGGAAATACAGGGAATGGACTTTCAAAAAGTGTCAGTTTCAACAGAATGCTTTGTGTTCTTCCAAGTTGCCTTTTCCTTACTTTCTCCTCAACCTCAGAGCATTCTGCTCTCCAGTCCCTCTGGTCCCACCTGACTGCACTTTAATGATGTGTCATGGTTCCCCTGTGCTCTACATCCCACATCACTCATCTTTTCTCTGTGCAGCACATTCCCAGTCCCATCACTCAGCTTCAGGTAGGACAGCTCTCTCCTTTAGACAGGACATCATTTTAGTAAAGCCTGCCTCCAAAGCATCTTCAAAGGAGACAGTGAAGTAGATCCAGAATGCAAAGGCAGACAGAGTAGTTGAAAGTCTTGGTCAAGTTGTAAGAGTCAACAGTGATTTGCCAGGCTGAATTCATGTAGAAACCAAGGGAGCAGTAAAGAAATTCCATCCTCACTGAGATATCAATGGCCAGAAGGGGCATGCAGGCTGAAGACAAGGGCATCCTGATGTTCCATGAGGTTACAGGTTAAAATCTCCCCTCTAGGGTTAGACCTTGGCTTTAAGTCTCCACCTCTGCCCCTTGCCTCCATTTCCAGACTCAGCTCCCGCCACCCACCATGTTCTCCATGCTCTACCAAACTGAAACAGAATTACTGGCTAAATCAGAACTGTAAACAAGGAAGGAAGAATCAGAGAAACCATGTTCCCAGAAAACCTCAAAATCCCTCTGTTCTGAACAGAACATTTGAAAAGCCCAAGCTGGGTCCACATAGTGCTAAAACAATTCAACATTCCCACCCATTTATTCATCTAGTGCATTGGGTGTGCAGTGGTGGAGGTGTGAAGACACTAGGAAAAGTTGGCAAGCTAAGTTAGCAGCCTGTCTTGCTTCAAACGAATTCAATTAAACAATAGACTTATGCTCAATATTAAAATTTATCATAAAACCTCAAGTCAGGACAAAGTCTGACGTGTGTATTACACTCCAGAGCACCCCTGAGGAATCAGGCTGGGGCTTTGCTTTGAAATTGCACCCTTGTGCACTTCCTTCCCCTTCCCTGCTCTGATACTCTCATTCCCTCACTGATTTCCCCAGGAGCACGTTCCCAGTCAGTCTTGGGCACACAGTCCCTTGAATTTGCTTTGGGGGCCTCTGAGCTAAGAAACTCATTTCATAAGGATGTTAACTGAATGCTTCTTGTGCCACTGTGGCTAGGTGCTGTGAGGACTTCAGAGGTGGATGAGCCCTGGGGGGGGGGGGGGGGGACGGGGGGAAGGGGTCAGGGCTCAGCATGAGAGAGACCAGAAGTCACTACAGGGCAGGTTATTCTGGGTACCCATAGCAGAGAATCAGACTCACAGAGTCTAAGTGGGTGATGAACACAAAATGGGCTCGGAAGAAGGAAAACCCTTTTCTAGAGCAGCTGACAAGCAGAATTTTAATGAGAAGGTGAAATCTGAACACAGCCTTGAAGGAAGAGGAGGATGGAAGGTGGTGTGCCAAATTGAATAAAATGAGATATATTAGTCAGCGTTCTCCAGAGAAAAAGAAGCAATAGCAAATATATATATATATATATATATATATATATATATATATATATATATATATATATATATATATAATGAGGTTTAATAAGGAATCAGATCCCATGAATATGAGGCTGAGAAGTCCCATGATCTGCCGTCTGCAGCTGGAGAACCAGGAAAGCCAGTGGTTAGTTCAAAGGCCTGAGAGTCAAGGAGCTGATGGTGTAGATTCCATCTGAGTTTCAAGATCTGACAACCAGGAGTGCCGAGGCCAGGAGAAGATCAATGGCCCAGCTCAAGCAGGCAGGCAGAGCGCAAACTCATCTTTCCTCTGCCTTTTTTGTTTTACCTAGGCCCTCGATGAATTGCATGACACTCACCCACATTAGGGAGAGCCATGTGCTTTACTCAGTCTACCATCCAAAGACTAGTCTCTTCTGGAAACACTCTCATAGACATACCCAGAAATCACATTTAACCAGATAGCTGGCGATCCCATGGCCCAGTCAAACTGACATATAAAATTAACCATCAAAGAAGGAAATAAACAAAGACATAACAATAGGAAAGAAAATCATTGATTAATGACTTATTATTTACAAGGTACTGTTCTAATGCATTCTAAGGCTATGCATGTATTAACCATTTTAACCTTGTTCTAACTCTACGGGAATATTAAACTTTAAAGTTTTGGGAAAATGCCTCATTCTCCTACCCACAAATACAATTTTCTAGTTTACTTTTCAGACTCACCCCCATTTGAGAACATCTGATTTCTAGATGAATGCTTGGAAAACTGAGGTCTAGGACTCAAGATGGAGGAACATTAAGGAAAAGTACAAGGAGGCCTTATTTTAACTGGCAAGACCCTAAAAGGGACTGAGGTTGACTGATATCCCCCTCTTTCCTCCAAAGAGGCTGTCCCCCTAAATAGCCTCTTTGGAGGAAATTTAGACCCCTCTTTCTTCCTGAATATGGGAACTGCAGATTGCATTAGATAATTCCGGGGGTAGATGGGATCTTCACAATCACCTATTCCGATGGCTTTATCTGATACATGAGAAAACTGAGACTCAGAGGAGTTAAGTGACTTCCCTGAGATCACACGTCCAATAGTGGCAGAACCCAAGGATGAGCAAGCAATGAGATGTCCCCGACATGGGGTGTGCAGTCGGTAAATATTAGTGTCCGTCTTCCCTGGGTCTGCCAGGCTCATATCCCCTGCTTCTTATCCAGCCTAACCACCGACAACCAATTCTGTAACACCAATCTGTCATTCTGCAAAATCTGTCAACAGAATTGTAAAGGTTTTTAGCTCAACTCACACAATCACCTTCTTATCAAGGGGGTAACCACTGAGCCCTGGCATTGCCAGCTCTATCCCATTCCAGGGTCATTTGGAAGGCTTGAATTCAGACAAAAAAATCAGCTAAATTGAGTCTCCTTTCACTAAAGCTTCAAACCATTTGGTGTGTGCCCATCTAGTTCCATTAAACATTGAAGCTGATTTGAGCAGACATGACCAAGATGGTCACTGCTCACAGGACACTCATGTGTCCTGACCATTTTCCAGGTAAACCCAAAATTGGAGAATCACTTACTAGGCTCCCGTTGAATGAACAAGTCACCCGGTGGAAACTCTGCCATAGGTTCATTATGACCGCATCTACAACACTCAGAGAGAGACGGGTGGGGAGAAAAAAACTACAGCTGCTTTTCAAGAAATTAATTTCTATCCCTGCAGTAATCAGTCCTGGTTAAGTGAGAGAATCAAATTATCTAAGTTACTTCTGCTGGGAAGGTCGGCTGCTCTGCATCCTGATGAAAAATAACACAATGGTGCTATTTAATTTAAAACCTCCGTCTGCTTCACTTATAATTCATAATGACTATGCTTCGTGTTTATGTAGTAGCCGAGGATCACAAAGGACTTTCATAGCATAAATGATTCATCCTTGGGATCCTACAGAGAAGCAAGGCTCTTCTCTCGTTCTCCATAGGGACAGTGAAAAGGGAGGGCTGAGCCCAATAACCTGGATTCCCAGCTGACTTTTCAACACAAATCAACACTCCATCTCTAGTTATTTAGGACTTGGCATCCATTCTAGCCAGACTAGTATATTCCACAAACGGACATCATGATATCAGGAGTGTAAAAGAGATAAGGAGTTAGGGATTGCAAATATAAATCAATAAAGACAATGGGCTTTCAGCCATTTCTTTCTGAAAAAAAAGAAATGCTTCTCTTGCTTCCAGCAGCCTGGCCAGCATATGGGAGTCTTCTACAAGAAGTTCTTAAATGTTGATCTGCTAGGGTCGTATATGGTAGAGACAGAGTGAACCATGCAAAAATAACAATGAACACGTGCCTGGCACTTTATAGTTTACAAACCACGTTTGCATCTATTACCTCATTTACATACTCCTCTCTTGTATTACCTATGTACTTTGTACTCCTGGCTAAAACTGAAGTTACTATTCTCACTCCCTCCAGGCAAAATTCATTGCCCAGCTGCCCTCACCACACTCCACTTGCCTTTACACGGTAATAAGGATCTGGCAGAGAGGATTGGCTTCACTCCACTCGGTTACTAAGTCACCGAGGACCATATCATTAACCATCTTGACCCTTCAATCAAAGGTCAGATATCTCTCCACTATTCTGAGGCAAGAAAAGAATTAGTGATGCCCACGCTTTGTCAAATACTTAGTCTGCAGCTGGTAATTTGTCAGGGCTTCATACACGTTAACTATCATCCTTACCCCAGACTGGCCAAATGTAACACAAAGCAAATAACTGAGGCTTAAACTTGCCCAAGTTCAGGGTTTAGTAAAAGGTAGAGCCATTCAGATCTTCCCCAATCCATAGCCCACATAGTTTCTCCAGGAAAATCAGGACATGATGAATCCATATTCGAGAGAACAGTAGCTAGCAGACACAGGCAGACAGCAGTTCATACAGCCATACTCCTGTTTGAGTGCTCCTAGAAACCATGTTTTTCCCTCCTCGTGGCAGAGTCTCTGTGAGGCCCTGTCCCATTAGTGATGGACAGCTAAACTGCTAGTATGGCTGCATTAATAGGAGCAGGATGTCCAGAATAAGGGAGAAACAGTTACATTGTAGGGCCCATCCTTCTGAATACACTTAAAATATCCTACCCAATTAAGGACAGGGATCTCCTGGAACACATCCAGAAGAAAGGGACTGACATAATCAAGTATGAACTATTTGAAAACAGGGCAGAGACCAAAATAAACTTCAGAGGAAAATAGGCAGGCCTGCGATGTCTGTCTCCAACTATTTGATGGGATGCCGTAGCAGGACAGAGCAGCCTCTTTCTCTATTTGCCAAAGGATAGAAGTAAGTTGGAATTTACAGGCAAGTGAGTTCAAATCCCTGTAAGCACTGTGACCTCTTAGACCAATGGCTATTAATAGGATAATGTTAGCCCCTACCTCCTAGCACGACTGTGACAACTAAAGGAGACAGTGTGTGAATGCTCAGCTTAGCTCGGGGTCTGAGCTGCTGTAATCCTTCGGCCATTATAAGGCACCATTCTCGGCCTTCAGGAGGAAAAAAGGAGGATGGTACATCAGGATGATGGTCCTGAGATTTCTTCTCAGGACCAATTTTAGACCAGATTTTTTTTTTTTTTTTTTTTTTTTTAGACCAGATATTTTGAAAAGCAAAACAATCACAGGTAGCCTAGCTGTGGGACAAAGGAGTTGATTGCTTCCCTGCTTGCTCTTTCACTGGGTTGAGGAAATAGCCATTGGTCTTTTCAATCAATACTGGCCAGGGATATGGCCTTCTTTCCTCTTCCCTATTCCAGCATAGGCCTCCATTACTATGAAATAATTTGAGTCTCTAGCCCTTTAAATAATTGTGCATTTTCTAGAACAGAGAATTATTTGGTCTGAAAATCACTCACATTGGCTTATAAAGTGTTCTCCTCCACCTTCTGTCGAAATGGCCACTTGGGGTGGGAGCAGCCCAATTGCTGGCGGGCCCCCCATCCTGCAGGACCCCAACACCCGCCTCAGGGTTTGGAGGCACACTGACCAGAACCCAGCCAGTTTCCTTGGTCTCCCTTTCTAGGTCACAGGAGCAGTTTCCCTGTCCCAAAGAAAGACAGTGGAGAAAAACAGCCAACAGATGCTCCATGGCCATTAAAGCTGTTTCCATTGGCCACGACTGTGTGGCTGCATAGGAAGGACATCAGAATGACCCTGTGTGGTGACAGCACTGCAGGCACCAATGTTCACTGCCTCCTGCATATGGGAAGGATCCAGGAAGCCTCCAGAACCACAGCTCAGGCGGGGGCCTCCCACCCCATGACGGGGCTGGCTGAGGCAGTCAGCACTGACAGACGTCAGGGCAAACCAGCACACAGACTGAAGGAGAGACGCTGGCTGACGGGCAGCCTGAGAAAAAGGCATCTGTGCCCCCAGCCCCAGCCACAGCAAACCTCTGGCCTGCTCCTCAAACACATTGGCCCTTGTGTTTCTTCTTCATGAAACGATTTGATCCTTTCCCACCTGGTCCACCTAGAGAGCTGCTGCTCTTCCTGATAAGTCAAGCTCACAGATTTTCTCTTTCATGTGATGTTCTTGGATCTCCATGCAGAAGGAATAATTTCCTCATCTGTGATTCCATGACATTTTATCCATATTGTATCTGATGGCTCTAAGAATTTTGTCTTAGACATAATTATCCATGTGTCTGTTTCTTCCATCAGACTTTGAATTCTTTGAGTCAAAGGCACAGTTTAATTGTATCTATCCTCAATTTTAAGTTTTAAGTCTTTGTGTGATAATCTGATTACATTTGTTTTCCCTTTCCCCACCCCCACTAAACTATAAATTCTATACGGACACAGGAACTGTGTCTGGTTATCTGCTTGTCCCCAGAACCCAGCTTAGCACATGGCATTTATTTTCTAAGCTGCTGGACAAATGGATGGATGGCTGGCTGGATGGATGGATGGATGAAGGAGGCATTATAAGAATAAAATAAAATTAAAAAAAAAAAAAAAAAAAGAATGAGACCAACAAAAGTGAGAAAAGAAAAACACCACTGACACATGGGATGATGGGTGAGTGGGATGCCCAGAAGTCTCGTGGGGAAGATACTATCTGAGGAGAGCCTATGAGGAAAAGTAGAATTTCAGCAGCCAGAGAAGGAGAAGAAGGGCCTTTCAAGCAGGAGACACAGATGAGGAAAGATGCAATTGGGACAATATGCAGAGCAGCAAGGATTCCTCAGTAGCTGGAGTATTAGACGCACGAGAGCTCACAGAGGGGATAAGCTGGGAAATGTAGGCCTCAAGTGCTTGTCACACAGGGTCCCTAATGTCCTGTTAAGGAAATTGAAATGTATCACACACAAATCAATAGGAGCTACCCAAGGGTTTTACTTCATTTTGTTTTAGCAGAGACACTCGTACAAGGCACTGTGTTTTGGGGGTTAAGGCATTAAGTCTTCTCTTACATGCACATGTTAGAAGCAGCACAGCTGTAGATAATCCTGTAGCAGCTGTTGGCACAGTGGTTTACCAAATGTGCTAAGCCACTGGGTAGGCAATGGAAGCAGAGCACATAAGCTCTGAAGGCTGAGCTGAGAAGATGAGGTCTGGATCCTGGAGTGCCGCCAGTCCATTGGGGGAGGTTGACGACTCCAGGGGATGGCAGGAAGGAAGCGGAAGAGGGGCAGCCACGGTAAGCCTCACAAGAGCCTCTCCTGGATGGAAGCTTGTCAAGCCCTGAATACAAGTGTTTCCAAAGGGAATATAACAAAGATCACACGTGGGATCCAGGCTGAGTCATGCCATTGGACACAGGCAATCTAGGCCACATGTCTTATACCAACAGGTGTTGTAATCTCGTTTCTTCTGAGATGTGTTGGTGTCTGAAATCTCACCTTCAGCCCTCACACATGCACACGTGCACCCAGCTGTCCCGTTCTCACTGCAGTGTCACTTAGACTGTGTGTTTACTTCTGGGGACATTTGCTTTTGTTCTGGGTAAGGAGGGACATCCAAAGTATAGAGACCTTTCCAGAATGGAGATGCTCAAGGATCCACTGACACATCCCCTCCCACCTCTGGTCCCCTCCCACACACTACTTGACCCTGCGACCCTGTCCTCTTGGAGACTGCATTATTGCACCAAGGAAAGAGGGTTAGCGTTGTTTGTTGTTCCATTTAGATGACAGATGAGGTAGCAAAGTAAGCCACCAGAGGAGAGTGAATCAGAGCCCCTGTATGCCAGGCACAGCCCTCTCCTGCTATGATTTGCTTCTTGCCTTTGCCCCCCTCCAGCTCCATCCTTTCCCTTTCTGTCTTCACAGAAGCTGGTTTTGTTCCCTCTCCCTGCATCATCTGGGTAAGGGAAGCAAACAGACAGCTTTATCTGCTGTCTCCCACAGCCCAGGCTGCAACACAGTTACCTCCATGATACCCACAAAAGAAAATGAGCAGGCAGCATTACTGCAGCGATTCTAATTACTGTGTGCTCATTGGGCTGACGTCAGGCTTGCGGGACGGTGCCGTTGCCCTGGGATGAAATGACAGAAGTCCTGCACGGGCCTTGCTCCACTTGTCTTTCCATCGCTCTCACAACGTTCTGTGTCAGGAAGCGGCTGGCATAGATACCCCAGGCAAGGAGGAACCACCTGTCTGTAGGTGAATGACCTGTTCCACATTCTGTCAGACCTAGGCAGAATTTTAAGGGTTCCTGAATGCCCCTCAGCCCCCAGGATATGCAAATTTCATATATATATATATATATATATATATATATATATATATATATATATATATATATATACACATTTATCTGGGGGGGGGGGTCCAAGATTTCCTTGTCTTTTCAAAGAAAAAGAAGCTGGATATTTTATTTTATTTATTTATCTGTTTGTTTGTTTGTTTTAATGTAATAACTACTGGCCTACAATGAAAAGAATCTAGTTATTAAGAGTTTCCTCTATTTTCTGTATACCCTTGGGAAAGGCAATCAAATAGCAAAAAAAGGGGGGGTTACAGCTTGAGGTTGAAATTAGAGCAGAGGCAGCAATCAGGGGCTCAGGGCATCATTAAAAGCACGATGCACGGGTCCTCTCTGCATGGCCAGAGCAGAAATGATTGGCAGCTGTGTTGCAAAAGGTAATTTAGTTCTACCCACTAATCTCTTGCCAGGCTTGTTACCTCTTGGTTTAAATTCTCACCATTTTTTAAAAACATAAACTAAGCCTGTCATTTCTTGCCTGAGCTACTGCAATGCCCTCCTAACTGGACTGCCCATATCTATGCTCTTTATTATTTAATTTCCAAACATGGTTTTGAAAGAATTGTGCCTTGAACAGCCATGTACTCCGCACATGGATTTGACAATGTACCTCATACTATACCTGTTCTTTCCATCTCTCCAGCTTCTATGTACCCATCACGCCCACTTACGCTTTGTTAGGTCTGGTACCTGTTTCTCTCCTGTCTTCTATTTTAGGAAATAGATGTTTAGGAATGTTTAGGAAACACAAATCTGATCATATGCCACAACCTGTGCCGATCAGGTGTCCTCAGATGTGGCCCAAAAGGCTTCAATAGGCTCAAGCTGGGACAACTCCTGATACAATGATATAGAGGATTGAATTGAGTTGTGTGGACAAATTACAGAGAAAAGTGTGAAGTGTATTGGTTATGCCACATTAAACTGAAGTGTGTGAAATTGGTTTAAAAAGTTAAATACACAATACAAACTAATATTACATGAGCCACAGATAGTCTTTTCAATTAAACCTTTCACTGATTAAAAGTTAATGTTTTGGCATTAATCAGAGTTCCCATGTTGCATTACAGACAAAATATGAAAATCCTCCCATGGCAGCTAGAATTCCAGATGCTTCAGATTTGATGAGGAAAAAATAAACTCTGTTTTGTCATTTTAATATAACTTGAGTTCAGCTCATTCATCTTGCCAAAGCAGGGCTGCACTGGGGATAAAAAAAAATGTGTGACTACGATGCCTTTATCAAATTTAGACCAGAGCAGGCCTCTGCTCCAGAGACTTCAATACGAGGGTCAGGGGTTCATGTCTTGCAGACGGCGCTCTGTCAGCCCTACGCAGACATGCAGAATGTGAGGCGATACAAGCTTTGATTGGAGATAACATTAATAGATAAGACCATCTTGCAGGACTTGGTTGGCGTATCACTTTATTATTGTTATTACTGAGAGAACAAGGGGGAAAAAGGTCCCTCCAACACATTACTCTATGCACTGCTGCAAATTAAGTCGCACCACTGTCCCAGAACTTCTCTGACTGTTGACGGCACGTCTGGCCAATCCAGTGGGCCTCCCATCCGTGCCCCACGTGTACCCACAGGAGAGGTAGATGGTGCCCAATAGCCACAGAGAAGGTAGATAGCAGAGGCACTTGACTTGAATGACCAGGGATTAATTCACGCAGTGGCCCTGTGGGACCAGTCATAGGCCTGGACTCATGTGGGGGTCAGACTCTGTGTGATGAGCATAATCCCGCTTCCAGGTGCTCTGGATAAAACAAAAGCCTTGGGAAGCCTGGAGCAGTTGCCTGCCTACAGGCGTTCACTCTTCCTTTAAACAAAAACAAATCAATTACAGTTGTAATTCAGTATTCTTTTCATTTCAGGTGTACAACATAGTGGTTAGACATTTACATACCTTACAAAATGATTCCCCCTGATAAGTCTACCCACCTGGAGCCATATATAATTATTACAGCATTATTGACTATATTCCCTATATTCTATTTTACATCCACATGTCTGTTTTGTAACCACCAATTTGTATTTCTTAATCCCTTCACCTTTTTTCCCCCACCCTCAACCCCCCTCCCATCCGGCAACCATCAGTTTGTTCTCTGTATCTATCAGTCTGTTACTGTTTTGTTTGTTTTGTTTTTCAGATTCCACATATAAGTGAGATCATATGGTATTTGTCTTTCTCTCTCTGACTTACTTCACTTAGCATAATACCCTCTATTATGTTAAGGTATTTTCCTTCTATACCTATTTTATTAAGTGTTTTAATCATAAATGGATGTTGTATCTTGTCAAATGCTTTTTCTGCATCAATTGATATAATCATATGATTTTTGTCCTTTATTTTGTTTATGTGATGTATCACAGTGATGGATTTGCGTATGTTGAACCATCCTTGTGCCCCGGGGATGAACCCCACTTGGTCGTGATGAATAATCTTTTTAATGCATTGTTCTATTCGATTTGCTAGAATTTTGTTTAGGATTTTTGCATCTGTATTCATCAGCGATATTGGTCTGTAGTTTTCTTTTTTTATGCTGTCCTTACCAGGTTTTGGTATCAGGGTAATGTTGGCCTCATAAAATGAGTTAGGGAGTACTGTCTCTTCTTTGATTTTTTGGAAGAGTTCGAGCAGAATTGGTATTAGATCCTCTTTGAAGGTTTGGTAGAATTCATTAGTGAAGCAATCTGGTCGCGGACTTTTGCTTTTGGGAAGGTTTTGGATGACTGATTCAATTTCCTTACTGGTGATCGGTCTGTTTAGATTTTCCAGTTCTTCATGGTTTAGCCTTGGAAGGCTATATGTTTCTAAGAACCTGTCCATTTCTTCTAGATTATTGAATTGGGTGGCATATAGTCCTTCATAGTATTCTTGGATGATCCTTTGTATTACTGTGGTGTCTGTGATAACTTCCCCTTTTTCATTTCTGATTTTGTTAATTAGCATCTTCTCTCTTTTTATCTTAGTGAGTCTAGTCAAGGGTTTGTCAATTTGGTTAATGTTTTCAAAGAACCAGCTCTTTGCCACATTAATTTTTTCTACTGTCTTTTTGTTCTCTATTTCATTTAGTTCTGCTCTGATTTTTGTTATTTCCTTTCTTCTGCTGATCTTGGGTTTCACTTGTTCTTCTTTTTCTAGTTCTTTAAGGTGTAACATGAGGTTATTTATTTGGGAGTTTTCTTGTTTCTTGAGATAGGCCTGTAATGAGATAAATTTCCCTCTTAAAACTGCTTTCGCTGCATCCCAAAAATTTTGGTAGGAAGTATTTTCATTGTCATTTGTTTCTATGTATCTTTTGATCTCTCCTCTAATTTCTTCTTTGACCCAGTTGTTCTTTGAAAGTATGTTGTTTAATCTCCATGTATTTGTGTGTTTTCCTGCTTTCTTTTTTTTTTTTTTTTTTTTTTTGCTGTTTTAAGATCATTCCCCCTTTTTTTTAATTTTTTTTTATTTTTATTTTTAATTAAATTTATTGGGGTGACAATTGTTAGTAAAATTACATAGATTTCAGGTGTACAATTCTGTATTACATCATCTATAAATCCCGTTGTATGTTCATCACCCAGAGTCAGTTCTTCCATCACCATATATTCGATCCCCCTTACCCTCACCTCCCCCCCCACCCCCCTTACCCTCTGGCAACCACTAAACTATTGTCCGTGTCTATGAGTTTCTGTTTCTCATTTGTTTGTCTTGTTCTTTTGTTGTTTTTGGTTTATATACCACATATCAGTGAAATCACATGGTTCTCTGCTTTTTCTGTCTGACTTGTTTCGCTCAGCATTACTCTCTCAAGATCCATCCATGTTGTCACAAATGTTCCTATATCATCTTTTCTCACTGCCGAATAGTATTCCATTGTGTATATGTACCACAACTTCTTTATCCATTCATCTATCGAAGGACATTTTGATTGTTTCCATGTCTTGGCCACCGTAAACAAAGCTGCAATGAACATTGGAGCACACGTGTCTTTATCTCTAAATGTTTTCAGATTTTTTGGGTAGATACCCAGGAGAGGGATTGCTGGGTCATACGGCAATTCTATTCGTAATTCTTTGAGGAACCTCCACACTGCCTTCCATAACGGCTGCACCAGTCTGCATTCCCACCAACAGTGTATGAGGGTTCCTTTTTCTCCACAGCCTCTCCAACACTTGTTACTATTTGTCTTGTTGATGATAGCCATTCTGACTGGGGTGAGGTGATATCTCATTGTGGTTTTGATTTGCATTTCTCTGATGATTAGTGATGTTGAGCATTTTTTCATATGTTTATTTGCCATTTGTATGTCCTCTTTGGAGAAATGTCTCTTCAAGTCCTCTGCCCATTTTTCAATTGGGTTGTTTGTTTTTTTGTTGTTGAGTTGCATGAGTTCCTTGTATATTCTGGATACTAGCCCCTTATCGGAGGCACTGTTAGCAAAAATCTTCTCCCATTCAGTTGGTGGCCTCTTTATTTTGTCGATGGTTTCTTTTGCTGTGCAGAAGCTTTTAAGTTTCATATAGTCCCATTCGTTTATTTTAGCTTTTACTTCCATTGCCTTTGGAGTCAAGTTCATAAAATGCTCTTTGAACCCAAGGTCCATAAGTTTAGTACCTATGTTTTCTTCTATGCAGTTTATTGTGTCAGGTCTTATGCTTAAGTCTTTGATCCATTTTGAATTAACTTTGGTACATGGTGACAAATAGCAGTCCAGTTTCATTCTTTTGCACGTGGCTATCCAATTCTCCCAGCACCATTTATTGAAGAGGCTGTCTTTGCTCCATTGTATGTTTTTAGCTTCTTTGTCAAAAATTATCTGTCCATATTTATGTGGTTTTATTTCTGGGTTCTCAATTCTATTCCATTGGTCTATGTGTCTGTTTTTCTGCCAATACCATGCTGTTTTGATTATTGTAGCCCTGTAGTACAAGCCAAAGTCAGGAAGTGTGATACCTCCATTATAGTTCTTTTTTCTTAAGATTGCTTTGGCTACTCGGGGTCTTTTGTGGTTCCAAACAAATCTGATGATTTTTTGTTCTATTTCTTTAAAATATGCCATTGGGATTTTGATGGGGATTGCATTGAATCTGTATATTGCTTTGGGTAATATGGCCATTTTAACTATGTTGATTCTTCCAATCCATGAGCACGGAATGTCTTTCCATTTCTTTGTGTCTTCTTCAATTTCTTTCAAAAATGTCTTATAGTTTTCAGCATATAGGTCTTTCACATCCTTGGTTAAGTTTATTCCTAGGTATTTTATTCTTTTTGCTGCAATTGCAAAAGGAATTGTTTTTTGTATTTCTTTTTCTGAGATTTCATTGTTAGTATATAGGAAGGCAATGGACTTTTGTGCGTTGATTTTGTAGCCAGCAACTTTACTGTATTCGTTGATTGTTTCTAATAGCTTTTTGGTGGAGTCTTTAGGGTTTTCTATATATAGCATCATGTCATCTGCAAAGAGTGATAATTTAACTTCTTCATTCCCAATTTGGATGCCTTTTATTTCTTTCTCTTGCCTGATTGCTCTGGCAAGGACTTCCAACACTATGTTGAAAAGCAGAGGTGATAGGGGACATCCCTGTCGTGTTCCTGAACGTAGAGCAAAGGGCTTCATCTTTTCTCCATTAATTATGAGATTAGCAGAGGGCTTCTCATATATGGCCTTTATTATGTTAAGGTATTTTCCTTCTATACCCATTTTATTAAGTGTTTTAATCATAAACGGATGTTGTATCTTGTCAAATGCTTTTTCTGCATCAATTGATATAATCATATGATTTTTGTGCTTTATTTTGTTTATGTGATGTATCACATTGATGGATTTGCGGATGTTGAACCATCCTTGTGCCCCGGGGATGAACCCCACTTGGTCGTGATGAATAATCTTTTTAATGCATTGTTGTATTCGATTTGCTAGAATTTTATTTAGGATTTTTGCATCGGTATTCATTAGAGATATTGGTCTGTAGTTTTCTTTTTTTGTGCTGTCCTTACCAGGTTTTGGTATCAGGGTAATGTTGGCCTCATAAAATGAGTTAGGGAGTACTGTCTCTTCTTCAATTTTTTGGAAGAGTTTGTGCAGAATTGGTATTAGATCCTCTTTGAAGGTTTGGTAGAATTCACTAGTGAAGCCATCTGGTCACGGACTTTTGCTTTTGGGAAGGTTTTGGATGACTGATTCAATTTCGTTACTGGTGATCGGTCTGTTTAGATTTTCCAGTTCTTCATGGTTCAGCCTTGGAAGGCTATATGTTTCTAAGAACTTGTCCATTTCTTCTAGGTTGTTGAATTTGGTGGCATATAGTCCTTCATAGTATTCTTGGATGATCCTTTGTATTTCTGTGGTGTCCGTGATAACTTCCCCTTTTACGTTTCTGATTTTGTTAATCAGTGTCTTCTCTCTTTTTATCTTAGTAAGTCTAGCCAAGGGTTTGTCAATTTTGTTAATCTTTTCAAAGAACCAGCTCTTTGTCACATTAATTTTTTCTATTGTCTTTTTGTTCTCTATTTCATTTATTTCTGCTTTAATTTTTATTATTTCCTTTCTTCTGCTGACCTTGGGTTTTACTTGTTCTTCTTTTTCTAGTTCTTTAAGGTGTAACATGAGGTTATTTATTTGGGAGTTTTCTTGTTTCTTGAGATAGGCCTGTAATGAGATAAATTTCCCTCTTAAAACTGCTTTCGCTGCATCCCAAAAATTTTGGTAGGATGTATTTTCATTGTCATTTGTTTCTATGTATCTTTTGATCTCTCCTCTAATTTCTTCTTTGACCCAGTCCTTCTTTAAAAGTATGTTGTTTAATCTCCATGTATTTGTGTTTTTTCCCACTTTCTTTTTACAGTTGATATCCAATTTCAAAGCCTTGTGATCAGAGAATATGCATGGTATGATTTCAATCTTCTTAAATTTGTTGAGACTGATTTTATGTCCCATTATATGGTCTATCCTTGAGAATGTTCCGTGTACACCAGAAAAGAATGTATAGTCTGATGTTTTAGGATGAAGTGCTCTATAAATGTCAATTATGTCCATTTCATCTAACGTGTCATTTAGGGCTACTATTTTGTTATTTATTTTCTGTTTGGATGATCTATCCATAGCTGTCAATGATGTATTTAAGTCCCCTAGTATAATTGTGTTTTGGTCGATTTCTCCCTTTAGTTCTGTTAGTAGTTGCTTGGTGTATTTCGGTGCTCCCTGATTGGGGGCATAAATATTGATGACTGTTATGTCTTCTTGTTGTACAGTCCCCTTCACCATTATGAAATGTCCATCTTTATCTCTTGTTATCTTTTTCACCTTGAAGTCTGTTTCATCTGATATCATTATGGCTACACCTGATTTTCTCTGGGTACCATTTGCTTGGAGTGTCAATTTCCACCCTTTCACTTTGAGTCTATGCTTGTCCTTGTAGCTGAGATGTGTCTCTTGGAGACAGCATATGGTTGGGTTTAGTTTTTTGATCCAATCTGCTACTCTGTGCCTTTTTATTGGCGAGTTCAGTCCATTTACATTTAGGGAGATTATTGATATGTGAGGATTTCCTGTCATTCTATCTTTAGTTTTCTGGTAAGGCTGTGTCTCCATTGTTTCTTTGCCTTTTTGTTGTTGTCTATTATTTCTGTGTGGTGGTATTCTATGATGTTTCCCTCTGTTTCTTCTTTTATTTCAGTATATATTTCAATTCTGGATTTATTTTGAGTGGTTACCCTTAAGTTTATGTAAAAGAAAGTTTGATATTTAGAGTATTCCATTATCTTCAGCACGCTTACTTTCTCCATTCCCATATTCCGGTTCAGGCCTTTACTCTCCCCCTTTTTGAGTTTTGGTTGTCACAAATTGTCCCTGTTGATGGTGGTCGAATAGCCTCCTTTAGTATTTCTTGTAGTGCAGGTCGTGTATTAGAAAATTCCCTCAGCTTCTGTATGTCTGGAAAGGTCTTTATTCCTCCTTCATATCTAAAGGATATCTTTGCTGGATATATTATTCTTGGCTCATGATTTCTCTCTTTTAATAGTTTGAATATTTGGTTCCACTCCCTCCTGGCTTGTAGAGTTTCTGCTGAAAAATCTGATGATAATCTAATGGGCTTTCCTTTGTAGGTTACCGTCTTCTTTTCCCTGGCTGCCTTGAGGATTCTTTCTTTGTCGTTGATTTTAGACAGCTTCAATACAATGTGCCTTGGAGAAGGCCTGTTGGGATTGAGGTAACTAGGTGTTCTATTTGCTTCTTGGATTCGAGGGTCCAGTTCTGTCCACAAATTTGGGAAGTTCTCATCGACAATTTGTTTGAATATATTCTCTGTTCCCTTCTCTCTTTCTTCTCCTTCTGGTATGCCCATTATTCTTATATTGCTCTTTCTGATGGAGTCAGAAAGTTCTTGTAGAGTTCTTTCATTTCTTTTAAGTCTCAAGTCTCTTTCTTCTTCTCTCTGTGTCATTTCCAGGTTTCTATCTTCGATGTCACTGACTCTTTCCTCCATCTGGTCAACTCTACTACCTAAGCTGGTTATTTCATTCTTAATTTCTTCTATTGAGTTCTTAATCTCCAGAAATTCTATTTGGTTCTTTTTTAAGATTTCAATCTCTGTCGTAAAATGCTCATGCTGTTCTTTGATTGAGTTTCTGAGTTCCTTTAACTGCCTATCTGTGTTTTCTTGTATCTCGTTGAGTTTTTTCAGAACTGCAATCTTGAATTCTCTGTCATTTAAGTCACATATTTCTGTATCTTTAAGTGCCTTCTCTGGAGATTTTTCACTTTCTTTCTGAGTTATCTTGTTGTCTTGGTTATTCATGGCGATTACTGGTTTACTATTTCTCTTCCTAGACATCTACAGGAGTGGCTTCTGCAACAGGCTGATAGGAAGAGGTCTTTCTTTTGTTTGCCAGTACTTGTTGGTAGAGTGTTTTATTATTTCTCCAACTGCAACTTATTTTCCTTCTCCCACACAGTAGTGCTATGTTTTCTCTGCACTATTCCAACTTCTCACACAATGGGGGGATTCCCTGGGAGACGGGCTTCTCCTCTGTTAATAGTTCATCTAAGTCACAGGGCGCAGTGTCCCGGTGGGTATGCGGAGAGCTTTTGATGTTCCAAAGCTCTTCCAGCTCCTGATTCAGAGCCCGTAGGTTTCAGCAGTTCTGTTTACTCCTGCAGGGATCCGCCCAGATAGGTGGGGTCAGAGGCGGGGTGAGTTGTGAGAGGTGGCCCAGAGCAATGGCGGCAACCACCACCACAGCCGGTCCTGCTTCCATAGCTCTCTCCCCTTTGCTGGAACTAGTTGGGCTGTGAAATTGTGTTTGCAGTCCACAGTTCTCAAAACAGCAAATTTTCTGTTGTTTTGATCTGACACTGCTACTGTTTCGCTTTTAGCACCGGGCAGGTTGGGGCGGGGCGAGCTCTGGGAGGGGAGGGAGGGGGCGGCTAGTCTCAGTGCCTAAGGCTCCGTTCTCTGCTCGGCAGTGCGGGCTTAAACCACCGTTTTCAGCCTTTTTCCCTCAGTCTTTTCTCCGAGGTCTCTGCCATGAGTGTTGGGTTCAGCCGTGTTATATGCTGTCCCCTCAGCCCTGTGGAGCCCTGGCGGAGCCCTAGCAGTCCAAGTTCTTCCCTCTCCCGCAGCTGCGGTAGTTCCGGGAAGCAGCGAGCTCGACGCACTGAGCTAGGTCTGCGTCCTCCGCCTGCGCGTCTCCGTCTCCGCGCACTTCTCCCTTTCCTCCTCCCTCCACTCGCGCGAATCTCCCACCTGTAGGTGATTTCAGTCGGTAGTGGGCCTCTTCGTGTTGCCTGTGTGCTGTGCAGGGAGTCCTTTGTGGAGTTTTTGTTGTTCGATTCGTTGTAAATTCCAGGGGAGCTTTACAGAGGCTCACCTCACGCCGCCATTTTTCCGGAAGTCTTCCTGCTTTCTTTTTGCAGTTGATATCCAATTCCAAAGCCTTGTGATCAGAGAATATGCTTGGTATGATTTCAACCTTCTTAAATTTGCTGAGGCTAATTTTATGTCCCGTCCAATATATGGTCTATCCTTGAGAATGTTCCATGTACAGTAGAAAAGAATGTATAGTCTGATGTTTTAGGATGAAGTGCTCTATATATATCAATTATGTCAATTTCATCTAATGTGTCATTTAGGGCTGCTATTTCGTTATTTATTTTCTGTTTGGATGATCTATCCATAGCTGTCAATGATGTATTTAAGTCCCATAGTATAATTGTGTTTTGGTCAATTTCTCCCTTTAGTTCTGTTAGTAGTTACTTGGTATATTTCGGTGCTCCCTGATTGGGGGCATAAATATTGATGACTGTTATGCCTTCTTGTTGTATAGTCCCCTTTACCACTGTGAAATGTCCATCTTTGTCTCTTGTTATCTATTTCACCCTGAAGTCCGTTTCATCAGATATCCTTATGGCTACACCTGATTTTCTCTGGGTACCATTTGCTTGGAGTGTCAATTTCCACCCTTTCACTTTGAGTCTATGCTTGTCCTTGTAGCTGAGATGTGTCTCTTAGAGACAGCATATGGTTGGGTTTAGTTTTTTTATCCAATCTGCTACTCTGTGCCTTTTTATTGGTGAGTTCAATCCATTAACATTTAAGGTGATTATTGATATGTGAGGATTTCCTGTCATTCTATCTTTAGTTTTCTGGTAAGGCTGTGTCTCCATTGTTTCTTTGCCTTTTTGTTGTTGTCTATTATTTCTGTGTGGTGGTAGTCTATGATGTTTCTCTCTGTTTCTTCTTTTATTACAGTATATATTTCAGTTCTGGACTCTTTTTTTGAGTGGTTACCCTTAAGTTTATGTAAAAGAAAGTTTGACATTTAGAGTATTCCATTTTCTTCAGCACACTTACTTTCTCCATTCCCATATTCCGGTTCAGGCCTTTACTCTCCCCCTTTTTATGTTTTGGTTGCCACAAATTGTCCCTGATGATGGTGGTCGAATAGCCTCCTTTAGTGTTTCTTGTAGTGCAGGTCGTGTATTAGAAAATTCCCTCAGCTTCTGTATGTCTGGAAAGGTCTTTATTCCTCCTTCGTATCTAAAGGATATCTTTGCTGGATATATCATTCTTGGCTCATAATTTCTCTCTTTCAATAGTTTGAATATTTGGTTCCACTCCCTCCTGGCTTGTAGAGTTTCTGCTGAAAAATCTGATGATAATCTAATGGGCTTTCCTTTGTAGGTTACCGTCTTCTTTTCCCAAGCTGCCTTGAGGATTCTTTCTTTGTCTTTGATTTTAGACAGCTTCAATACAATGTGCCTTGGAGAAGGCCTGTTGGGATTGAGGTAATTACGTGTTCTATTTGCTTCTTGGATTCGAGGATCCAGTTCTGTCCACAAGTTTGGGAAGTTCTCATCAACAACTTGTTTGAATATATTCTCTGTTCCCTTCTCTCTTTCTCCTCCTTCTGGTATGCCCATTATTCTTATATTGTTCTTTCTGATGGAGTCAGAAAGTTCTGGTAGAGTTCTTTCATTTCTTTTAAGTCTCAAGTCTCTTTCTTCTTCCATCTGTGTAATTTCCAGGTTTCTGTCTTCGATGTCACTGATTCTTTCCTTCATCTGGTCAACTCTACTACCTAAGCTGGTTATTTCATTCTTAATTTCTTCTATTGAGTTCTTAATCTCCAGAAATTCTATTTGGTTCTTTTTTAAAATTTTAATCTCTTTCGTAAAATGCTCATGTTGTTCTTTAATTGAGTTTCTGAGTTCATTAAACTGCCTTTCTGTGTTTTCTTGCATCTCGTTGAGTTTTTTCAGAACTGCAATCTTGAATTCTCTGTCATTTAAGTCACATATTTCCATATCTTTAAGTTCCTTTTCTGGAGACTTTTCACTTTCTTTCTGAGCTCTCTTGTTGCCTTGGTTATTCATGGCAATTACTGATTATTTCTCTTCCTAGACATCTACAGGACTGGCTTCTACAACAGGTTGATAGGAAGAGGTCTTTCTTTTGTTTTCCAGTACTTGTCGGTAGAATGTTTTATTTTCTCTCCAACTGCAGCCTTTTTTTCTCTCTCTCACACGGTTGTGCTATGTTTTCTCTGCACTATTCCAGTTTCTCACACAATGGGGGAATTCCCTGGGAGATGGGCTTCTCCTCTGTTAATAGTTTGCCTGGGTCACAGGGCACAGTGTCCCAGTAGGTATGGGGAGAGCTTTTGACGTTCCAAAGCTCTTCCTGTACCAGATTCAGAGCCTGTATGTTTCAGCAGTTCTGTTTACTCCTGCAGGGATCCACCCAGATAGGTGGGGCCAGGCGCGGGGTGAGTTGTGAGAGGTGGCCCAGAGCAACGGTGGCATCCACCACCACAGCCGGTCCTGCTTCCACAGCTCCCACCCCTTTGCCGGAACCAGTTGGGCTGAGAATCTGTGTCTGTGGACCACAGTTCTCAGAACTGCAAATATTCTGTTCTTTTGATCTGACACTGCTACTGTTCCACTTCTAGCACCAGGCAGGTGGGGGCGGGGCGAGCTCTGGGAGGGGAGGGAGGGGGCGGCTGGTCTCAGTGCCTAAGGCTCCGTTCTCTGCTCGGCAGTGAGGGCTTAAACCACCGTTTTCACCCTTCTTCCCTCAGTCTTTTCTTCGAGGTCTCTGCCGTGAGCGTTGGGTTCAGCCATGTTATATGCTGCCCCCTCAGCCCTGTGGGCCATAAGCGGAGCCCTAGCAGTCCGACTTCTTCCCTCTCATGCAGCTGCGGTAGTTCCGGGATGCAGCGAGCTCGGCGCACTGAGCTAGCTCTGCGTCCTGCCCCTGCGCCACTCCGTCTCTGCACTTTTCCCTTCCCTCCTGCCCCGCTCGCGCGATTTGCCCACGTTTAGGTGAATTCAGTAGTGGGCCTCTTTGTCTTGCCTGTCTGCTGTGCAGGGAGTCCTTTGTGGAGTTATTCTTGTTCGATTAGTTGTAAATTCCAAGGGACTTTACAGAGGCTCACCAAATGCTGCCATTTTGATGAGCTCTTCGCAGACACATTTACACATTGATTATAGTCATCATCTCTTTCTTCACTACCAACAGAACTGAGATTTTCTTCAGGGTAGCAATCTGTCAAACCCAAGAGATGTCCAACCTTAGAGGTACCCAACTCGACAGTATGGCTATCTCACTCCTTTTTGATAGACACTAACTTCCCAGGTTTCTTTGTAAATTTTTTGTCTAATAAAACATAATGAAAAATCTGCACATTAGGGGTGGTATTAGTTCCCTATGGCTGTTACAATGAAGTACCACAGAATGAATGGTTGAAACAACAGAAATGTATTGTCTCACCATTTTGGAGGTTAAAAGTCCAAAATCGAGGTGTCAGCAGGGTTGGTTCTTTCTGAGGGCTGTGAGGGAAGGCTCTGTTCCAGGCCACTCCTCTTGGCTTGTAGATGGCCGTCTACCCCTTGTGTCTCTTCAAATCTTCCTCTCTCTGTGCATGTCTGTCTCTGTGTCCAAATCCCCCTTTTCCTAAAGATATCAGTCATATTGGATTAGGGCCCACCCTAATGATCTCATTTTAACTTGATTACCTTTGTAATGACCCTACCTCCAAATAAGGTCACACTCTGAGTTACTGGGGGTTAAGATTACAACTTTGTTTGTTTTTTGTTTGCAGGGACTCAATTCAACCATAACAGATTTTTTATTTGTCTGGGGTTTTTTTTGTTTTGTTTTTTTCTTATATCCCTCAGCATCTTCCTTTAAGCTTGGTATCTTGGTATAAAATATTACGTATGAAGATAGAGCAGCCATCTTGCAAGCATGGGGGAGGAAACCAAAAACAATAGAGATAATGCAAAGAGGAAGTTACAACACTCTGACACTGTCAACCTTCAAACTTCTTGTTAAGTGAACAATAATTTTTCCTATAGTTTAAGACACTGTTAAATGAAGCTTCCATTAATTGCAGCCATATATGAACTCATATGGAGACATAGACCAGAAATCCTAAAATAGACTATCATTTCTGCCTCTAGCTTTATAAATAATAATAGATAAATCATTAAATACAACAGGATACAGTTCCAACATTTGGTAAACAAAACTGACACTATTTGCCCTTAACAGACTTAAAATGTAGATAAAGAATCAAATAAAATAATGTTCAGCTTTCTTGAAAAATTGAAAACCCAATAAGAAGGTATTCATTTATTTATTAAGTATGCAGTTAAATATCACCTATCTCCTACTTGTCAGCACTGTGATAGGTCTACAACTTGGGTTCAAAAATATATCTGACGCCCACTCTCTTAGAGCCTCTAGTCCAGCGGGAGAATTAATCAAATAAGTAAAAAACAAAACAAAACAAACAAACAAACAAAAAAACCTGCCAAACTCGAAAGTGAAAAGTTAAATTTGATCCAATTATTTAAACAAATAAGAAACTGATGAAGTGCATTCAATATTGTCTATGGGTTTTCCATTGACATTTCTTTTAAAGAAAAGGTATTCTTGTTATAATTTAACTATTTGTATAATTCATCAGCAAAATATACAGATTTTAGAGTTAAAAGGGGAACTATTAATAATTATTCCCAGAAAGAGGGCATAAAACAAAGATGCCCCAAGAAACCACAACATTTGGGCACCCTCACAGTGATGGTGATGCATACAGTCTAAAAATTAGGATACTAGACTTTATGAAATTACAAAGTAATTAGTGAAAATTTTAACTCCACAGAATATCATTTTGCGGGGATAAGATAAACTAGGAAGTGATTTATTTTAGATGTGGCTAAGATTGAGAATTACACATTAAAAATAATTTATTTTTAATTTTCCCATAACTTAACTATTTAGACAAAAACCTACATTTCCTCATTAGGGAGACCACCTCAGGGATGATGTAGATGCCTGATCACTGCACTGTACACCTGAAGCTGAATCTGGACAATAATGAATGTCAACTACAATTATATATAAGCATAATACAGCATTAGGAATAGAGACAGTGGAAATGTAATGGCTGTGTGCGATGTCAGAGGGGTAGTGGAGGGAGGGAGGGGGGTTGTCACTGTGTGAGGGATATAAATGATAAATGTCTAACTATTACATTGTTTTGTGCACCTGAAACTATTTTAAAAATGTTTTTAAAAAGTAACATTTGGATAAGTGTTTTGAGCATAAAATCTCCTATGTTCATATTTTGACATATTAAAAACAAACAAACAAACAAACCACCTACATTTCTGGTATCCTAGAAATTTTGTTACAAGAAAAAGAAATGACTGACATGGCCATAGTTTGATGTGTGGTCATAGAATACTGTCAGACAGATTTATTTGTGCTGTGCTAAGCTGGGAAGAAACATCATCCCGCTGTAGCTTGTGAAAGAAATTTAAATGCTGCCCCAGTATATTAAGTGAAGCTAAAAACTGTGATCAATAATTTTTTTTCACCAAGAGCAAAATGGATGAAAATGATCTAAAACTTGATTCTAAAACTTGATTTCTAGTTTTAGAAACTGATTCTAAAAACTTAATGCCCATCACCAGCTGTCAGAAATACTTTGCAAACAATATTTTGAATGTTGCCAATGAATTGGTTCAAATTGTGACGTAATTTTTTTTAATGAGATTCATCATATTTTCTACTCATCTCTAAAACAGAGACCTATCAGGGATGTCTGAGAAGATTATGTACAAAGAAACATGTCTTAGCTGCTCATTTTTTGCAAGTGGGTTTGGGACATTTTGATAAAATATCAGTTTTTAAAAAGAACCTTTGAGAGATAACCTGTTTCAAGTTTGTGTGCCTTTATTTATCTAAGTATTCCATTAAATTGAATACATCAGCATGCATATTTGTGATTTAGAGTCGATGTATGCTACTCCCCATCTCACACCGAAAAATCTCTTCTTCCTTCTCCTCTCCCATCAAAACAGCTGCAGATCCTAAAAAGTCCACAATAGTCTCTACTTTGGGTTAAAGTGTGGGCTTGTTCTGGGACTCCTTCTTACCACATGAGTAATCTAGATAAGTTATTTAATTTCTCTATTTCTATTTCTTATTTGTGAAGAAATATTTCCCTTTTTTTCAGCGTGTGATAAAATTGATCAGTTACTCAATTTTTCAAATATTTTTTCTATGTTTATTGAAATAATTACATCGTTTCCCCCTTTACTCTGTAAATGTGGTGAATTGCATTGATCGATTTTCAAATTTTAAGCTAACCTTCCATTCCTAGAATAAACCCAATTTAGCATGGTATACTACCCTTTTTATATATTATTATATTTGCTTTCCCGAGATTTTTAAAATTTTTGTGTTCACAAAAGTGATTATATGTGGGGTTTTTTTCTTTCAGTATCATGAAAATAATCAAACACTAATTTTCCTTCCTTGCAGTAACTGGCCTCATAATTAAGATTATGGTGGCCTCGTGATAAACGAAGGAGTGTTTCTCTTTTCTATTTCCTGGAAGTTTTGTGTAACAATGGTACTGTTTCTTTCTCAAACATTGGAAGACTTCATCACTGAAACCATTCTGGGCCTGGAGTTTTCTTTGCAGAAACATCTTTAATTAAAAATATCACTTCTTTATTAGAACTAGATATTCTCACATTTGTGTTTCCTCTAGTTTCAGTTTTTAAATTGTGCTTTCAAAAAATTATAAATTTGTTCTAAATTATCAAGTTTATTTGCAAAATATTCATATCCTCTTACTAACATTTAAATGTCTAAAGGAGTTTTTCATTCCTAATATTGGCAACTTGTGTTATGACTCTTCGATTCTTGAGCAAGATCAGGTTTGATAGGTAGGAGATTATCACTTTTATCCATATTCTACATAATCCACTTTGGGATATGCTTATTTTCCCTGCTATACATTCTTTATTGACTTCTGACTTCTGCTCTTCTCTTTATTACTTCCTTTTTTTCTAGGTTTGTGGCTTTAATTTGCTGGTTTTAATAAGGTTTTTAGATATATACTTAGATAATTGATTTCCAGTCTTTCTTCTTTACCAAAGTATGCATATAAAGATATAATTTCCCTCTAAGTATAGCTTTAGCTGCATTTAACAGCTTTTTGACATTTCATATTCAATATTATTTCTTTGAAAATATTTTTTCCAACCAAATAGCTATAAAACAGAATGGAAATACTCTCTATGAAGTAATGTGAAGCAATTTCCAGGATATAAGTCAAAAATACAAAATGCCAAAGAAAATACATAATGCTACTTTTGGTATAAAACAGAAGAGTAAATAAAAAGATAGTTTTAGGTGTATTATTTATATTTGCAAAAGCAACAACTCAGGAAGGATAAATCAGAAATGAACAAAATTACTTACAGAAGATGGATTGTTATGCTGTGAAAGTAACAGGGAATGAAGTGACACTTCTTTAAGTATACCTAGTTTTTGCTTTTGAACACATGGTAATGTTTTATATATTACAAATAAAATTAAGTCAACAAGAGTTGGAAATAAAAATTCTTAAACTCAATGCCAACATAAATAAATTACCCTAACTCTATATGCATTAAATGGATAACATAACCACACAAAAGGGAAGGAAAGGACTAATACAAAATATTGAAGATAGTATTGAACTTTACACCTTCTGATGAAAACAAGAACTACAAATAAATCTTGGACTCTGCTTTGTGGATTTGTTGTTGATATGTGTTTAGGTTTAGCAATTCTGAAATGACTTTGTGTGCATTTTAGGATTGAGCCATTGAGTAAATACATTGCTGTTGAGAGTTGGGGTTTTCATTGTGAGAGAAGGGAAATACAAACAGGGAAGGAGAAAGGTAATCTTTTAGGTAGGTTAGAATTATCAGTATGAATTCATCGAAGATCCCAGAAACAATGACATCCCAGTAGTAATAAGCTCACATGGCACCCATACCTTGGTTTCTAAATACCTTTTCTCCATTGAGAGAACCAGAGGTTTATAAATGGATGATTCTAAGTCTGGGACAAGGGAAATACAGATGTCCCTACAACATTTGTGAGTGTGTGTGTGTGTGTGTGTGTGTGTGTACCAGAAAATAATTAAGTGCCCCCCTCCAATGTTATATATCCTGTCAAAAGTATATAGAATTCAACATATCAAAAATAAATCATAGGAATAATAGAGTATAACACAGGGGTGTCCAAACTTTTTTCAACGTTTTTTACCAAGGGCCATATGCGGTAAAATACACAAACAGCTGGGCCACTCACTCGAGGTGAAGTACATATTGCCTCACCTGGTTTATTTAAGTAAACTAAATATATTTTTGGAGTTTGCTGCGGGCCAATAAAAAATGGATTGTGGGCCGCAGTTGGCCCGCGGGCTGCAGTTTGGACACCCCTGGTATACCACAATGAGTAAAAAGGAATCCATGATCTTTAATGAGACTAAATATATAAATCAATAGGTGAATGGATGAATAATTGAATGAATGAAGAGAGGATGGAAGGTTTTTCTTTACATTAGAATACCAACGGATCAATATATGAAGGATGAAAGTTTAAATATTGCCATTTTGCAACCATCAATGTAATAAAAGATCCAGGTAAAAAATCGTCACTGAGTTCTAAACTCATTGGGTGATAGTATGTTAAGGAAGAAGGCATTTACATTATCGCCCAGCAGGTTACTTATTAATTACCAAAGGAAAAGGGTACTTTTATTCTATTGGATACCACCTTAACTAGGTGATAAAAGTTACATCCCCAGTGATGGAACAAGCTGACATTATATGCCTCCTGATGTGATAGTGGAAAGTACAACAGGTGTAGTATTCCTGCCAAAAATTCATATGGAAACACTCAGCTAAACCCAAATTGAATAACACTCCACAATGCCACAGGCCTGCATGCTTCAAAATGGTAATACCATGAGGACAATTAAAGACTGAAAAATTGTTCCAGATTAAAGGAAATTAAAGAGAATGACAACTAAATGCAGCACATAATCCTGGATTGATCCTTGCTTGGGGAAAAAGATTACTACAAAGGACAACATTGGCACAATTAGTGAGATGTGAACACGGACTACTCATTAGATAATATTGAATCAACGCTAAATTTTCTGAATTTCATAGTGGTTATGCAAAAGAATAGTCTTGTTTTTAAGGAATAAATCTTAAATTATTTAGGAGTGAAAGGTCATGATATCTTCAACTTACTATTAAATATTTCAGCAAAACTAAGAATTGAAATAGATAAAGCAGATGTAGTATATTAGCAGGGTTCCCCAGAGAAACAGAACCAGAACATGTAAAATAGAGAAAAATAAAATATAGAAAAGGATGTTATAAAGAATTGGCTCACAAAATTATGGAGGCTGGCAAGTCTGAGATCTGCAGTTTGGGCCAACAAGCTAGAAACCCAGGAAAGCTGTGGTGCAGCTAAACCAAAGGCCATCTGCTGGATAATTCCCTCTTGCTCATGGAAGCTGATCTTTTAGTTTTATTAAGGCCTTCCCCTGATTGGATGAAGCCACCCAAATTATAGAGAGCAATGTATTTACTCAGAGTTCACTGATTTAAATGTTAACCTTATCTAAAAACACCATCCAAGTTGACACATAAAATTAACCGCCACGTGTAGCAAAATCTTAACAATTGGTGGATCTAGGTTGAAGGCTGTATGAAGATATATTGTACTAGTCTAGCAACTTTTCTCTAGGTTTGATTTTTTTCAAAATAAACATTTAAAAATAGTTTCTAATTCTAACTAGTATTTCTCTGATTCTTGGGTAATTTAGAAATATTAGGTTGGTGCAAAAGTAATTGTGGGTTTTGCATTTGTTTTTAATCTTTTAAACCACGATTACTTTTGCACCAAACTAACAGCATTGTTAATTTTCCAAACATGAAGTTTATTTAGTTATCTTTTTGTTACTGATTTCTAGCCATTCAGAAATGGGTAACTACCTCAAAGAGAAAAATAGCAGGAAATGGGTGGCTGCCTAGGTGTGTTTTCCTTGCCTTTGGGTAATGGCTTCCTTTGCTCTCTCCAATGCCTTCAAACAGCTTTGGGGACTTCTGTTTGATTGTTTGTTTTGGAGTATTTTATCCATCTGTCATAGTTATTCTTAGCAGGACAGGTGGTCTGAGGCAAGTTACTCCATCACATCAGAAAGTGAATGTTAGGCTGGGCCACATTTTAGCACTAGATGTTCCAAAGAGATGAACAAGCAGAGAGCAACTCCCAAGGGAAAAGGAATGGGTCACCCAGAAGGTAACCCTGAGGTCCCCTTGAAATAAAAAGATTCTTTGTATTCTCTCTAAATCCCCCGGGGCTAGCATCTTGGGACTCTCAATAAGTTTGCTAAATTTATGAACAAAGGAAAGAATACCAGTAGCCTGACGTGCCACACCAATGGGCTCATGCGTTTGGTATTATACATCAGGAGTCTTTCCGATCTGGAAAACACTGGAAGTCAACTGGAGGCTACCATTTGGGCAAGGAGTACCTGCCATCAGGGATGACGGACTTCACGAGGGTGATTCCACACAGAGCAAGAATATGGCCTCATCAGCCTGACTTCAGCATGGGAGTTATTTCAATGCATCACACCACAATGCACCACACCACAATGCACCACACCACAATGCACCACACCACAATCAAACGGCCTCTTTCCCACAAAGTGTTGCTACCACGAGTCTACAGTTCAGCTGTAGAAGAAAAAAGTCAAAAGTAGCAAGAATGAAACACTAGAAATAATCTAAATATCCTTCAGTAAAGCACCAGCTGAACAATTAAGGTATAGCCATGCAAGACATTACTATTCACTTACTTTAAATGACAATGAGGAAGAATATTTAATAACATGAAAAATAATATTTAATAACAGTAATGTTTAATAACAGATACGTATAGCATTTCTGTTTTCTCTAAAAAGGAGATATTTGCATAAATCAGGGTTCTGAATATATCAAAATATTAATATGATTATTTTTAGATCATGAGGTTACAGCCAACAATAGCTTTCTTCTTCGATTTGTTTACAGTTTATAAATGTTTTATAAAAATATTTCTACTTATGAGTAATAATAGTACTCATTTAAATAATTTTTAAAAGTTATTTCTTAAAAAGCACTGCTCTGTGCTTGTACCACGAGAAGAAAGGAAAAAGTCCATTTTTGCAGCTTTCCAAGGATGAATTCCTCTGCCTGTTGTTTGGCAACAGAATGAGGAAGCTAGAGAGGCCTAGAGTTGAGGGTTTTATGAGGGCTGCTGCCAGCGTAGCTGACGATGGATGATGCCACTCTTTGCTGGCCACATTTCCCTGTAATGAACAGGAATTGCAAGAAATGAGGGGTGGAAGCCCAGCCCAAGCGGCCTGGCCTGCTGAGCCCTGACCAGGAAGAAGGAACAGAGCTCTCAGCTGCAGGGAGAACAGGAAAAGACAGCCCCTGTGTGAGATTCAGGCTGTTTGTCACCTGCAGACACCATTAGCCGTTACCTGATCCCAGCGCTGTGCAGGCAGCAGGGCCCAGCTTGCGGACAGTGGCACTTTGCTCCCTGTCACAAGAGCTTAATAGGCTGCCCTGGGGACAATGACTTCCCTGGCTTTCTGCAGACACAGTCTGTTATTATGGTAACCCCATGGACCGTGGTCTTGCCTCAATTGTTTCACTCCACACAAGCTCTCTGCAGAGGAGACCTGCTCTACAGCAACAGAAGAGAAGCCCTGGTGAGAAATGCTGGGGCAGTTTCAAGGACCTCTACTCGAGGGACTGGAGCGCCCCATCATTCCTGAGGGTCAACTTCGTCAACCAGCCCCCATCCTCACCAAGTGTCCATCATACTTGAGCAGCCAGCTTTTAGAGCCAGTTGGGCTGGGGTGAATTCTGATCTGCTTCTTACTAGCTGTGTGAACTTGGAGAAATCAGCTAACTTCTCTGAGCTTCACTTTTGCCATCCATAAAATCGCAATGGTAATAACTAACACTTATTGCTAATATTAACATTTATTAATTTGCTTATTTTTCACCCCAGCCCCATGAGGTAGCTGGCATATCATTTGTTCCACACATTAGAGATGAGGGAGCTGAAGCACAGACGATGATGGATTTTTCCCGGGCCGTGTCTATTCATTGATAGACCATGTGCTCAGAACTGGATGGTCCTATGCCAAAGCTTGCTCTCTTAACACTATGCTCAATTATCTTCTTTAATAAAAATAACGCTTATCTTGTACCATTGTTGTGAATATAAATTGATAATATTTAAGAAAGTATCTGGCAGGGCCCTCATAGAAAATAATTGCTCAATAAATGCTTGTTAATGTTTTTGTTAGTTAATTCAAATGTAGTCACCTATGCAACAGGCCAAGAAGATACCAGAACCATCCTGACACTTTCTCATCAAATTGTCACGCTAAGACCTCACTGCACAGCAGCGTCTTTGCAATCACCCTCTGCCCGGGGCTCCTTGTCATAGCCCTGCCTCTTTCACTAGCAGTTCTCAACCTGCCATCTGCAGTCCTGCCAAGCAAGTTTCTATTTACTTATTATATTGGGGCAAAAATAAAGCAAACTTTAAAAATTATATTTTTAGCCGTAAATGAGGAACCAGGACAGCTCAAACCTCCCTAGGATGTGTCCACTAATTGGTGTTTGTCTTCACTGGCATCTCCAAGAGAGCGTCATGCTGGAGCCACAACCAACCTTCCTTCCTTCCTTCCTTTTTCCTTCCTTCCTTCCTTCCTTCCTTCCTTCCTTCCTTCCTTCCTTTTTCCTTCCTTCCTTCCTTCCTTCCTTCCTTCCTTCCTTCCTTCCTTCCTTCCTTCCTTCCTTCCCTCACTGTAATCTCCACTCACAGAGCTCCAATCACAAACAGGGGTGGGGGCCAATATGCAATGAGGGGTCCCCAGTGGTAAGGCCGGCAGGAAGGAGTGCACCCAGAATCGTTAGTGGTGGACTAGAATGGATGGTTTGGAGAAACACTCATCGTTTTAGATTGGTGCTCACTGCCAATAGGGTCAAAGGAGGGTAACCAAAGCGAAACATCAACGGAAATAAGCACATCGTATTCAACTAGATGTGGGAATTGAGGGAGCTAACACCTTGTAATTGTCACAAAACCCTACATGCCAACGAGCTATCACCTCATCCCTCTGGTGGCCCACATCCCAGGACACATGCTGTGGGTAAGGGCTGTGGCCTTGGGCATGCTTGTGGATGCTGGCTCATCGAGGTGCCCAAAGTCACAGGCAAGCGAGACAGAGACATTTGTGCCTCCAGCCAGTGGGCTTTGCCGCAGGCTGCCTTTGAAACAGTACTTTGCCTTTCATGCATGTGTTCTGTTTTTTGTCCTCCCTTCAGTGAAGGCTCTTAGGGGAGATCTGTTATTTCTCTTACATCCCTCCCCTCTCCCACAGTGATGACTCATAAATAGCAATGCCAAATGGAAAGACCAGCTCTTTCTATAAGAGCTGGGGCAACTCCAGAAGTGCCCACTAGTCAGAATAACTCCACGTCTGGGTAAGGGACCAGATTGCATCAGGCTGGTCTATTACCTGGGACAGTCAGAAGCATTACAAAGACAAGAACAAGGGTTGAAACATATCCAAAACCCAACAGAAAACACGCAGCATTCAAAACAGACTAATTACAAAACCTACCCCTAGTTGAATACTCACCATGCGACAGGCTCTTTATAAAGTGCTTGACTTATGCCATTGCATTAAACTTTACAATAATATCTATAAGATAGTTATCACCCCATTTCACAGATGAGTAAACTGAGACCCAGAGAGCTGAAGTAATTTGCGGAATCTCACAGAGCTAACGGTGCAGAGTTGGAATTGATGTTCTTGAAACACAGTGACTAGTGTGTTAGATACAGAGAAAATACAGAAAATGTGCCGCTTCAGGTTCATGCCTGTTCCATGAAACCACACAGCCTCTAGATGACCTGCACACTGCACAGTGCTGCTTTGTCCCAGAACTGAGGGCAGGTTCAGAGCAGAAGATAAAGCAAGAGTCTGGGAAGCAGAAGAAGGCAGGAAGAAGTTAGAAAGCTAGAAGCAAGGCGGGCTGAGGCCAGAGTCCGAACTTCAGTCATAAGTGGCGCTGACATGGCCCAGCAAATGCTCTTTGGCAGAGCCCACAGGCTGAGGGTGAGCAGACAGAAGCACAGATGCAGACTCAGGCAGGGTCACTCTGTCGGTGACGATGTCTTCCAATTGTCTCTGTTCTACTGTTTGTCTCCTGCTGAATTCTGGGAGAGCATGCAGAAGGGTAACATCTAATAAATTAAAGTGGTAAAGGTCAATTTGAAGCCAACCCAAAGCCAATACTTTCAGATAGTTGCATCAGTTGTATTATGGAGTGGTATTAGCCAGAACCCTTCATGGAACAACTAACAGGTAACCAAATGGATCCCATGGCCCATTTCTGCATGCTATCCTGCTCAAAGACACACAGTTCAGTAGCCAAAGCCATTCGTGACATTCCAACCTCACCAGGCTTCTCCTGAGGAACCATGAAGAATTTCTGAGGCATAACTCACTGTAAGACTCTGAAAAAGAAAGAAAGAAAAAAAAAAAGAAAACTTTTATTCACATTTCTAATTCCCTCAGACTTTTCAACTGCTCAAGAATTTCAACCTGGAAAACTACCCTGGAAAAACAAAAATTCAAAAGCCTTTCTGAAGGTCAGAAAGGATGACATTGTGCCTGTCTCTCACCCCTTGGCTACTACTTTCCCCACCCCCCTTCTTTACTCGCAGCTCCCCTGGATGTCCACCCCCGTGTACCACCCACACCAGGCTTGGATCCAGTGAACCCAAGGAGACCACAGAGAAGGAAGGTTTCTCCAGGACACATGGAGTCCAAGGATAGTCCTTCACTCTCCACTGAAACTGGTGTGCAGAGACTGCCGTAGTATTGCCCTTCTCTGTTGTGTGTGTGTGAGTATGTGTGTGTGTGTGTGTGTGTGTGTGTGTGTGTGTGTGTGACAGGGTGGGGAGAGAGAGACAGAGAGAGACAGAGACAGAGAGAGAGAGAGAGAGAGAGAGAGAGACAGCGAGAGAGAGAGAGATTGAGAGAGAGAGAGAGAATTCTCACAGCAATTTTCCAGTGAGAAAAATTTGCCATCCTGTAACTGATGGGAACCAATTCAAACTGGCTTAAACAGAAAGGAAATATCGTATTGATTTGTTTACCGAAGTTACACACAGGCCAGGGTGATGCTGGCCTAGACTGGGCCAGTTCCAAGGCCCAAAGAGCAGCAGAAATGAGTCAGTCCACCTCTGTCTCTCTGTGTCTCTTTGTCTTCTGCCTCTATCTCTAGCTCTCTCCCCTCTTCCATCTCTCCTTACTACATAAATACATATGGCCCCAGTAACTCTGTACTGTGTCATTGCTGATTTGTACTCCACCAGGAATAGGAGCTTCATGTCCCAAGGTATTTTCTTCCTCAGGGAAGGATTTAGATTTCCTGGTCTGGATCATGTGCTCACGTCTCAGATGAATGACTGTGGCCATGGGGATAAAATATTACGACAGACCCAGCATGGGTTACATACTCACCCCTGCAGTAAGAGACAGGATGAGTGAGTAGCACCCCTACCCCTGTAACCACAGAAGCGCACTCCAAACCAAGAGAAGTGCTCTCTAGATTGACCAGACAAAAGCACTCACAAACATAACAGATGGTGAAACTACTACTTCTCAATCCTGAGTTCATTTACTGAGCTCAGTATAGTAGGGAAAGTTAGGAGTTTCTGGTAGGGAAAGGATCTGAAAATCTCACTTAGATCCAGCTATTTCCTTACTCAAAAATGTTCAATGGGCTCTCCATGGACTATTAAAAAAATTAAACTGTTTTGTTGGAAGTCAAGCCACCCTCTACAATCTGAATCAACTCTCCCACTTTCTTTCTTGAACCATGCATTCCAATGAAATTGGTTGAGATTCTGTTCCATAAATACTCTTTGTACCTTTTCATCTCTGAGCTTTTAATCGTGTGGTTTCCTCTGCCTAGAATAACATTCTTTATTCTCTACACGTCCATCTCCTACTTGTCAGTGCCTTCCTTCCCTAACCAGTCGGGTGGGGCAGCAGGGTACCTGTGACCCCTTTAGATAACAGCAGTACATCTCTTGCAGAGAGCAGCCCTAACTCCAGCCTTTGTGGCTCCTAGTTCTCACTGCTCTCCTCCACCCTGCTACTGAAATTCCAAGGTGTCTGACAGCTTAGCTGCCATAAGATAAAAGGATCTGTCTTTCAAGGCTGGTCCTCACCACACTGGCTAATAACCTGTCTCTCTTCTGAAGTCCCAAAACACCACTTTATGTCACATGCTGATTTGTTGATTTAAAACAAGATGACGTAGTTGAAGCACCTACACAGGACCATTTTCAGGAATCATAAATTATAGTTACATTGTTGTAACTCAATTCCCCTGCTAAGCTGGACAAATATTTGTTGAATGAACAAATGATTGGCTGACTAGACAGGAGCACTGATGAAAACAGTGAGGACGTTGTTCTCATATTGGAAATCTTAACATGGATGTATGTGTTTTTTATTTTAAATTTAGACATTTTTTTAAAATGGGAATCCTCAAATCTTTCAAAGGACCACTGCTGGAGGCTTTCCCAATTCCTCAATTTGCCAGTGTCTCTCAGTTGATCAATGACACATTGTTTGTCCCGTGAAAAGTGGTAACATATCTATTCAGGTCCATTTTTTTACAAGTTACAAAATGTTTCAGGTTTCATGACAGTTACTAGTTCAAGGTAAAGGGAGGAGAGAAAACCAAAGCCCCAGGGAAGTGCTGCTGCTAGAGCTGGTGGAGCTGGTGGGCCAGCGCTGCTCACAGCTGGCTGAGCGGCTCCTCTCCTGCTCACAGAATGCAATGTACAAACCCAGGCGTCAGCATCCTCTGGAGCCTCAAGCTCGGTGGAAACTATTCCAATTCACAAATGTTACAGTCCTCAAATGCCAAGGGTGTAGTATAACTGTAAGCGCCGGGCATGATGCTATGGATCTAGTAGACATCCAAAACATATTAAATTACACAATTTTCCTATTCACACACTTCTATAAAAGGGACAATGCATTGTTTGTATTTTCAGAGCCATATATATAAAATTTTAAATGGGATTTCTACCATGTTGGAATTTATTTGAAGACCTGCAATTGCACTTGGGTTAAAGATGTGATCATCTTCTGCTTACATTCATAACTTCACCCAAGAACAGATAAAAAGGCAATCAAGCATTGTTGAACATACACTGAAGAGTTTTAGCTACCACAGGAAAGCATGGAACATTTATTCAAGTGTGTGTATTCCCATTCCTGACTAGGTGAGAATTAATGTTCAGCCTCCGCAGATCATGAGCAGCAGCCTTTAGTTAAGAGTGTTGGAACAGGCCGGCTTTGACGAGATGTGCTGCATTAGGCACAGACGACTAGCCAGGGAATTTGCTAAGCTGGGCTGGATTAATGCAAGCTGCTAGCACTTTTTACAAACTCCTTTTCTGATAATAATAGGGAGACTTAAAATTTGGGGCAGTAAAATTAGCTTTAACATATGACTCACTTTTTGTCCTGAACCTAGAAATGGGTTAGGGGAAACCAACCCAAAATAATTTAGAGCTTCTTTTCACAGGAAATGCATAGACAATAGGTGGCTAGGACGTCAGCGTTCCTGACCTCTGTGTGGCATTCTAGAGCCGGGATCTTTTCCCCACTGCAGAGTCATTATGCTCACAGATGGCTGCCATGCTGGCTGTAATCGGTGGCAGTCACACTGTCTCCATGGACAAACACTCTGAGTGAGTCAGGGTAACAATGTCCCTTGTTATAAGGAAGTGAAATGATGATGGAACCAGATAAGCAAGGAGGCCCATCATTATTCATAGCCTCCTGGGAGAAAAACAAGCTCCCCTGTAACCATCTCCTTTTCTGCATGCAAGTCATTCTAATTTGGAAACTGAAACACATAAACACAGCACACTGGAGAAAAGGCTGCCTGTGTTGGGTATGCTATCTGCTGTTGGAGTTTTAGTTATTACTAGATCAGAAGAGAAGGCTCACAGGTAAGGGTTAGGCTACAGCTCTGAGGTGCCATCTTGTGCATACTTCTTAATCTCTTTGTGCCTTCATGCCTTATCTGTGCAATGGGGATAATGACACTTACCCGACAGGTTGTGTAAAGATTAACATTCATAACTATACGGAAACATTTCTCAGTATCTCACACAAAGGTGGTGGTCAATAAATACCAGGTTACAATCCTACTGAAGTTATTGTTTCTAAACTATTTGACATGAAAACTCATTCTAGGTTATAGCTAATATACTCTATGGCACCAAAAGTTCTAGCTGGAAAGTGAAGCATTCTGACTAATGGGGATTTGGCATCTTATAGGTAGAAAACAGCAGCCAACTCACACATAATTAGTTGGTGGAATTCAAGGAAGCCTGAGTTACACTGCTTCACCCAGTGGTTACTACACACTGTGGAGACCAAAAGCATTCTTCATGCTGAGTTCACTCTTACCAATACGCTGAGGCAGTGTAGTCTACATCTCTGATAGAAATTCAGATAAAGAGTTTGTTCTTGTAAGTACATGGATCTACAAAAGGTGGGCTTGGAAGCTTCGTCAAATAAGTTCTTAGGCTCCTCTTTATTTTGGTATTTTCTAGCCCTCCAAACAAGTCACATAGGAAAGCCTCATTACCCTTCACCCAGGTTTTTAGCTGGCGTGGTTTCTTTCAGCTTCTCCTTTGATTATCACACACACATATATACATGCCTGTGCACACACACGTAACACATGCACACGCACACACTTGCACTCGCCTCTACAAGAATACACAAAACCTAAAAAAAAATAGAATACATGGTGCTCAACATCACTAACCATCAGGGAAATGCAAATCAAAACCACAATGAGATATCACCTCACCCTTGTGAGGATGGCGATTATCAACAAAACAAGAGATGCCAAGTGTTGGCGAGGCTCTGGAGAAAAGGGAACCCTGTACACTAAACTGGTTCGGCCACTATGGAGAACAATATGGGGGTTCCTCAAAAACTTAAAAATAAAACTATTAGGTTAGTGCAAAAGTAATTGCGGTTTTTGAAATTATTTTTAACCTTTTAAACCACAATTACTTTCGCACCAACCTAATACCTTATGATCCAACAATCCCAATTCTGGGTATTTATCCAAAGAAAATGAAAACAGGTTATTGATGAAATATCTGCACTCCCATCTCTGTTCAGCATTATTCACAGTAGCCAAAATATGGAAACAACCTAAGTATCCATCAGTGGATAAATGGACAAAGAAGATGTGATACATACACACACCACATACACCACACACACACACACACACACACACACACACACACACACACAATGGAATACTATTTGGCCATGGGAAATCAGAAACCCTTCCAATTGTGACACTGTGGATGGAACTTGAGGACATTATCTAAGTCAGACAAAGAAAGACAAATACTGAATGAAATCCCTTATATGTAGATTCTGAAAAGAAAAACACTGAAAAAAACAGAGTGGCTAGCTATTACCCAGGACTCGGGGGTGGGGAAAGGGAGACACGTTGTTTAAAGGTACGTTTTTTTCAATTAATAGATAATAAGTTCTGGAGATCTAATATGCATTACGGTGATTGTAAACAACCTGTATTATAAACATTAAACTTGCTAAGAGACTAGATCTTAATTGTTCCTACCAGTAGAAGAAATGATAATAATTATGTAACATGACAGGACAGAGGTGTTAGCTAACGCTGCAACAGCAATCATATTACTACATAATTGTATATTGCTGTATACCTTAAACTTACACCATGTTATATGTCAATTATATCTCAATAAAAAAGTATATTACAATATAAAAAAATTTATCTGACATTGTGGCATGACACCTGGATGCAGAAACATGGGCAGACAACCCCCAGAAAGCCAGCAGTGTCAGGGTTCACCCTTGAACGCCACTGCACCATCCAGGTCTTCACAGTAAGCATCCCCAAACCCCGGGGCCCAGGAAAGAGCAGCCCAGCTGGTCCCCCTGCTCTGCCTTTCCTCATACTCTAGCACTCTTCCTTGCTTGTCTTTTCCCACACAGCCTTCCTCACCCAGTCAATCCCTAGTGACCACTGACACCCAATTCAGCACCACTGTCCTCTGTCTTCTCTGCCTGCACGTGCCCTGTGATTGCCTAAGCTCACCCTGTGCTCAATCCCAGGGCCTCATGCACCCAGGCTATGATGTTGATGAGCATCATTTTTGGCTACGGGACACCTCTATTGCTATGGGAACCATCTATGACTAAAGCAGGTGTCTTAACCTTGAAAGCAATCTCAATACAGTGTTACGTTTTAATGATGTGGCAAGTACAGCTCACAACTAAATGCCATTTCATGGTTTCATTACCTCAAGAGATTGAAATGCCAGGAATCTTTATTTTGGGTCATTCTATCTCTGTACAGTACCCTATTAACACACATTCCACAAGGGCCTAGGGACCCCAGCTCTTTACCTATAGATTTTTTGTTTCTAGAACTGTCTGGCCAGCCATCTCCCCTCAAATGTGTTGTCCATCAGGCTTGCTCCTTGCCTTCCCTTGGCCACTCTCATCAGCATTCCCTCCAATCCCAGCCCTGTACCCTCGGAAACCCCCATTCTACCATCAAAAGACGTGTTGTATGAGTCACTTTTTCCTGGACTGTTCCATTAACTTCTTTGTCTTAATTGGGGCCTGGAGGACCCAATCCCGCCCTTGACTTCTTGAGTGAGGGGTACTTCCCTTGCCCCACCCTCCCTACTGGAGCAGGAAAAAAACCGACAATCTACCAACCCACCACTACCACATCCCCACAATTGTTCCAGAACAATAAATCTCTATGCTTTGCAGCTCTTGCCATCGTTTTTACCAACCTCGAAATATTTCTTCACATCCCCAGCATCTATGAGCTTGCAATATGCTCCCCTGTTTCTGGAGGGCTGGCTCACAAGTTTCCTCTTTGCTCTGTCTTACTCCACTTTCACCTCCCATTATACTGGACAATTTCAAAATCCTTAAGAACCCATCCAATATCCTGGCTTCAATCACCTAAAATCTCTATCTTAACACAATTCTTTTATAAAGCTTCTCAATCACTTACAGATAAAAGATCTTGTATCTTCTAGCCAGGCTGAACTACACTGCTTTCGATCTCTCTAACTTCTCCTTTCTTTTCAACTTTATATCTTTTTAGTTCACCTTCTCCTAATTCCCACTGAACTAGCTCTATGAATTCTACCTCTAGTGCCTGGGCATGTGTATTTTTCCACTGAGTTAACTTTTTTCCTTTCATATGTGACCTGGGCCTCAGAATCAGTTTCTCACAGTCACTAACATCCCAAGACTCCCATATCTTCTTGGTCATTTGCCACCATCAGCAATACCACTCCTGCCTCCCAACATCCATTGACTCCCATTCCTCAGAATCCCATAATATTCATCATTGCTGATCAACTCCATTTCCTAAGTCCCCACCTTCATTGCGCCCTAAATGCTGCTCACCATCTTTTTGCTCATCATTTATTAATTCTCAGACTCATCCTTTCAATATCCCTCTCAAAGTGTTTCCACTCTTCTGAAGGGAGCGTCTCTACACTCATTTTTTCACTCTCTGCTGGGGTTGCTTCAAGCATTGCTTGCTTCCCCTCTCTTCTCAGTTCTCTTGACATTCACTCATGTCCTCTGCTTTTCTTCCCTTCTTCCCAACTCTAGCATAATGGACCTTTCATTCCTTTCAGGTCCAACTCTCCTGTAATCTTAATCTCACTCGGTCTTCCCTCCTCTGGCACACTGACCCATTAATTAATTGTTCTTTCTCTTACATTTTCCAGCCTTCCATCTTTTCTAATGGGGTCAAAGCCGAACTCATCACCTCTATCAACCTGCTGATCCCCCACACACATCCTACCCACAACTGATTATTACCACTACAATGCCAGTCACACAAGTCAGAAAACATCTCTTCAATTCCATCTTACCCCTCTTGTTCAGTTGGTGGCCAAGACTGATATCTGTTCACCAAAATCCGTGGTCCCCTCCTCTTCCTGGACACACAGCTACACTACATTGCCCAGGCTTCCTTGAAGTTAAATTTGATTGTGTGAACAAGCTCTAGCTAATGGAATGTGAATGGAAGTGATGTGTGCCACTCATTGGCCTGGAAATTTGCTACCCAAGTTCCCCCATATTGTTTTACCTTTAGGCTGCCTGGAATTGAAATGATCCCCAGGTCAATCTTTGAAGCTATGTGTTGAAAATGGCGGTTTCTTAATGGGTGTCCACAAATGCCACTGTGGAGAAGCACAGCCTCTCCGACCTGTTCATCTGTCCAGTACTAATTACACGAGCAAGAAATAATCTGTTGTGTTGGAACCATGGTATGTTTTTGAGGTCTACTTGTCATATCAATGAACCTGTATAACTAATACATCCTCAAGCATTGTTGACCCTATTTATACAGCATCTTTTGCACCAACTCTTCCTTCCCAGGCCCACTATTGCCATTGTCAGGTTCAGCTTTGATCTTCTCCCTTACATGGTCTATTACAGGGGTCTCTGACTGGTGTCTCTGCTTTCAATGTCTTGCCTTTAACATCAACTCCATAATAAAGAATAAAGTTCTTAAAATAAAACTCAGCTACTTTATCCTGCACTTCTAGAAGCCCTTAATAAATCTCATACTGCCTAGTATGGCACTCAAGTTTGCACATGGATTTGCTCTAAACTATCTTCAGACATCCACCTACTTTGGGGCCAAAGCAAATAGACCGTCCTCAGTTTTACCTCTACTCATGCCATTAATTCATCCTACTCTAGATTTTCAATATAAAGAAATCTTCCTTATCTTTCAAGTTCCAAATGTTCCTCAGATATGAAATATAACCAGATCCTTCATTTGGAATTAATCATTTCATCCTGCACCATTTACATGGTCTAATATTTAGTAGCTATCTCCTCAAAGTAAATTGTTTATACATTCATTTCTCCTACCAAAATAAATATTTCTTGAATATGTAGCATCATTGTATTAATCTTTATATTCTCTCAGCTCTTCCCAGAACATGCTATGCTCAGAACATAGTACATGATTAACGATTTTGCACCCGATTACAATGTTTAGATTTTCCCCCCCATACCACCAAGCAATTCTCTAACACCAGCTGGATACTTAAAATTCAACTCAATTCTGACACTATCTACTCAGAGATAGCATCAGATCACAGAGATTAAGGGCTCAGTTCTACAAGGCTACTCCCCTAGACACACACACACACATACACACACACATACACACACACACACACACACACACACACACACACACACATTTCAGACGCCAATTTTATGTCCAAGTTGTCACCTGTGCTTCTTACTGACTGGCTGCAGATTGCAAGTTCCCATAACCCCCTCCTTGGGTTCAATTAATTTGCTAGAGTGGCATGCAGAACTCAAATATTTTACTTACTAGATTAGTGGTTTATTATAAAGGACACAACCCAGAAGCGGCCATATGGAAGAGACACAAAGAGCTAGCTATGGGGAAAGGGTATGGAGCTTCCATGATCTCTGGGCACACCACTCTCCCTGCATCTCCATGTGTTCACTAACCCAGAAGCTCTTCAAACTCCATCCTTTTGGGTTTTTATGGAGGCTTCATTACATAGTCATAATTGACTAAATCATTGGCCATTGGCGATTGATTCAATCTTCAGCCCCTCTCCCCTCCCCAAGATCGGGATGTGGGTGGTACTAAAAATTCCAAACCTGAAGCCACGTGGTTGGTTCTCCTAGTAACTAGCCCCTCTCTCGAGATGCATTCCAAAAGTCACCTCATTAACCAAGAAAGACACCTTTTTTTAATTTTTTCCCCCTTTCCTTCCCCCCACTCTGGTTCAAGCCTTTGTTTCTCAACAAAGGCTTGTATAGGACACAGCTCCCTGGCCCATGCTGGAATTATGGGCCTTGTGCTCCCCCCGGCTGAGGCAGTCGGTCATAGGTCGGCCCCTCACAGCAGCTCAGGGCAGCTCTCACTGGCTGCCGGCCATTCACGATGGCTGCCAGCCACTCACAATGGCTGCCGGCCACTCACAATGGCTGCCGGCCACTCACGCTGGCTGCCAGTCACTCACGCTGGCCACCAGCTGCTCCTGGCAGCACACGGTAGCCCACGGCAGCACACAGCAGCCCACGGCAGCTCACACCAACCTCCGGCTACTCACGTCTGCCTAGCTCCAGGGAGAGCTGTTGTTCACAATCTTAGCTGTAGAGGGTGCAGCTCACTGGCCCATGTGGGAATGGAACCAGTGACCTCAATGTTAGGAGCACGGTGCTCCAACCACCTGAGCCACCAGGACGGCCCGAAAGACAGCTTTATGTGCTCATCACTTAGGAAATTCCAAAGCTTTAGGATCTCTGCCAGAAACAGGCAAAGACCAAATATGTATTTTTTATTATATAAATCGTAGTAACATAATGCTTAACAAATAATTGTTGGAAAAGAAGAACACCAAATCCTAGAAAGAAGGACAAAGTAGGAGGAGGAGCAGCAGGAGGAGGAAGGAAGAAGAACAAAGGGAAAAGGAAGATGAAGAAGATGAAATATGTAGTTGTACAATTTGGAGGACACCCTTTCCTAAACCTAGAGGCTTGACACTTCCTATAGTGCAGTGGAGAAAACCCGAGGTGGACGTAAAGCACATCCAGCTGCAAGTCTCAGCTCCTCTACTTAGCAAGTCAACTCACCTCTCTAAGAAAATGAAGGTGGTGTGAAAATTAATAAAAAAGACTTCAGTCAAGATTGGAGTCAGGAGGGCCTGTAGGGGGAGCGCTCACCCCCTACCACTCATACTAGGTTGCCCCAAAGAGGAGAGAAGTGCCTTGCATTTCCAACAGGAAAATGTTTTTACTCTACTACCCAAGCTGGGTGGGAAGGAGGGGGGTAAGGAAGATTTTTCTCCTTCCCTGGTAATGGCCCAGCCAATGAGAGATTGTCATAACTCAGCCAATGAAAAGCTACTACACTTTGAATTCCCAGTTTCCTCCAATGGACTCTTTGTTTATAAGAGCCCCTCCCAACATCCACTTTCCTATATAAAAGAGCAGTTCTCTTTGTTCTCAGAACTTGCCTATGGTTTTGCCATAGCTTGCATGTCCTTATATTGCAATTATCTGCTATTCCTGAATAAACCCATTTTAGCTGGTAAAATAGCTGCTGTACTTTTAAGGTCAACAATAGTCATACCAACTTCATGGGGTTGTTGTGAACCTTAAAGAAAACTATGTGACAATGTCTATGAAGGACTTGGTCTAGAGCCCAGTGCATAGTAAGCACTCAATAAATGGTCACCATTGATATAACATTCAAGTTCCCTTTGGAAACAGGCAGGGACAAAAATTTAAATGTGCCACCTCCATGATGCAAACTTTCATGACTTCCCTGATAATTATTTTCAAGGAATTCTGCATTTGCTGGCATTCCCATAGTCCCTGCATATCTCCTGCATCCCTGCCATCCATTCTTACTGTCCGAGGACTATCTTTAATATAAGGCAAATAGGACCTTCCTAATGAGTTTGATGGAATCCTTACCTCAAGGTTATACATAAAAAATAACTTTTCTTAACAGAAGTAGTATAAATCAGCCAATGCCATAAGGAAGCTATATTTATTAAGCAAACAGAATCCCAAACTAGAGTTGCCTTTGACTTCACACAGAGGGGCTGAAGGTGTTCTTGGATCCCAGCTCTTATATACATCAGGTGCGGGCCTTACCTTGCTCCTCCTGCGGGCATATTTGTCATCTTGCGACATCCTCAGGAGGTATGCCTGGGTCTCTGGGCTGCTGTGAATTTGCTTTCTGCATAGCCTGAACTGTACGAAAGGGGAGAATTTTCATTTGTGAGACGCTTGTTAGTCTTCCCTCTCACACCTGCTGTTGTGTGCTTGTTCTAGGAGGGGTTTGGGAGAGCTATCATCCCTTTTCAACAGATATTTGCTAGATAGAGCTTGGCTCCCAGCCATTCTGTGAGGCCCTTTTCCCAGTGGGTCCTCAGATCAGATGCATGCTGCCCATGGCATTTCCTGCTTGGGGCACCAGGTCTGGGGGGACCCCGAGGTCATGGCTACCCTAAAGCTGGCTCCTCACTAATCACTCATCTGCACAAGGCTGAGCATAGGTCTCCAAATGCTTCATTTTCTCCCTGCAACTAGCAACCATCCATTTTCTCCTTTGAAAGACAAGCCAAAAAAGAAACAATTAGGTTAAGAGCAAGAAGACACCATTTATAAGAGTCTTTCCTTGTGTATTTCTTGTTCCTTCTACTTAAGACATCATTACCCATGATTTGTGCCTTGACGTCTTCTGGATATAGGAAAGCTCTGCATATAGGAATGAAATAGACACTTTGATGGATATCTTATTTTTCTGTCATTCATTTAATAACATATCTTACTCCAAACCATAATAGCAAGTCGTTTTTAGATTGCATCTTACAGGGAGAAAATATGTTGGAAATGGTCTTGCTTTGCATAATTTTCCCTTTGGTACCATTTAGCAGAAAGGATATTCACTGATTTACCTGGGACCCAAGGAGAAGGATGTTCTTGGATGGAATGTGGCGGTGAGGAGACTAATTTGATGTAGTACATGTGATTGAAATGCAAATGTGGTCATTTCTTATGAAATAAGTTGACCTGCAAATTCTATCCAGGTACAACATTTTTTTACTGACCTCAAGGATCTTTGAGGTCTTTGATCTTTATTGATAGTTTCTACTGTGAAGAGGCCTAAATTCTTTAGAATTTGCAAGCATCATAGTGAAACGTCAGTGGCCTTGCTCTCTGGTTTTCTGTCTTCCTCCTTTCATTCACAGTTATCACGCATCACTAAGCATACCAGGTACATTTAATGTTAATATACAGTATACCAGGTATATTAAAGTGAATTGGGGTTCACTCTCGGCATTCAAATAGCAAGGTGAAGAAGTTGGGTATGCAGACAGAGTTAACAATAGACACAGAAATAGGGTTACATAGAGCAGGGATATTAGAATACAAGTACATGGGCCCACAAAGGCTGGAGCATTAACTCTGAGCTGTGTCCCTAAGGATGAGCAGGAGTTTCTGAGCAGATAGGGTAGGCAAAGGACAGTCCACGTGCAGTGAGACATGCCATATGGGAAATGCACGTGCCTACAAGAATGCGAAGCAATGAAAACAGCAGAGGGAAAGAAACAACACTTTTTTTAAATGAACAGATACTTTTATTCTGAAAATGGTACATTTAGAAAGCATTTAGTGAGCACCTACTGTATGTCCTACCCTGTATGCAAGCATCTTAGTATGGATACAACTTTACTGAGTCATCCAAGGCTGATTTTAAAGACATGTACAGACCCCAGGTAGCAAACCCTGGTTCAGAAGTGAGAGTGTTAGGCTCATTTATTAGACACATACGTCCCCAGCTCCCCAGCACTTACAGAAGACACTGTGATGGGTGTTACAACAAGGGTGCAGAGCACAGTGGCTAAGAATGTAGTTTTAGTTGAATAGATCAAATTCCAATGCCCCCAGTTACAAGTCATGTGACTTTGCCCTTGAACTCTCTCAATCTCAGTTTCTTCATTTATGATTCAGAGATAATAATGGCACTTACGTCACTGAGTTACTATGAGGGGTAATGAAGCTAATTGTTTAAGCACCTACAAAATCCCCTGGCATATAGGAAATCACTGTATACTTTCTGTATACATTAGCTAACTAAATAAAATAGATTTTATTGGAAAGCTGATTAAGAAAAGGCCCATGCCTTCAGGAGCTGAGACTAAGAGTTATAACCTGATTCTAAAAGAGAGTAGCTATTCACAAATCTTAGCAATAAAAACTGTGTTGTATCTTCAAATAAAACAAACTTGCTAAACTTAACCCTGAAATTACAGCTGCTACCACAGACTGTTAATTTGGGGAACCAGGTGAAAGTAGGTCCTCTCTAGACTAACCATTATTCACAGTCAAAAGTAGCAATTCTGAGATTTGCTTTGAATAGGAAAGAAATGATGAGTAGAGGGAGTTGCATTTTGTCTCTATTAACAGACTATTTCCTGGGTAGGGATGAAAGCAATTTTAAATATCCGCAATTTTAAATTCCCCCTCTCTTTCTGTTCCCCTTCCTCATTCATTAGGTATTTATGACAAACTTTACAGTTTGTTTGTTTGTTTGTTTGTTTTTTAAGCTGACCAATTCCCAGTACTTTTGCTATCACAGAATCACTGAAGATTTACTGGTATTACATTTTCTGTTTTCTGTTTGTCAGTGCAAGGGTCACGTGGAGGCCTGCATGATTCTACTAAAACAGCAGGAAAGGGGCAGGGTGTTCATTTTTCTGAACAAATATGGTTGATCAACGACCCTAAAAGGACGTTTCAGGACCCATTCCAGCCTCCTGTTGTCACTGAAAATGCTCATCCAGTCCCCACCGGCACTGTTTCTAAGGGTCTGGAGGACAACGTGCTGGGTGGCATTGTCCGTTTGTAGTGTGTCTGGCAAACTGAGAAAGGGGATTCCAGACTGGCACCTTCATCCTGTTGGCTTCAGGTAGACAGAGCTGTCTTTTTCTGTATGTTCCATCAGCAGGGGGAGGTGGAGATAATGACATCAAAAATAAAGACACATTCCACTCACTGCTTCTTCTCAGGTTGGGTCCTGATTATAACTACCTTTTTTTTTTAAAGCCAACTTTTCAGCTTCATGGCCATAGCTCCCATTATCTGGATATATATCTAGCCATAATATGTTTTAGCTTGTTACATTAAGAAAAAATTGCATGCACTCTTTAACCCAAATTAAAGATCCTTGGAGTTATAGCAAATAAGCTTTGAACCTCAGTCTTTATACGTATTAGAGATTCTTACCTCCTCTTGTCAGGAATTGTGTTTAAATATCCCTGACTTCTTCCTATGAGCCACAGTTATGTCTTCAACATGGTGTATAAGCTGATGGTGTTGGGGGGATTTTTGTAAACTCCATTTATTTACTCAGTAAATGTTAAAATGAGCCCCTTCTCTGCCAGGCACTGTAGGTCCCAGGGACTGGGCAACGAGCTGTGGGCTGGCCGTCAGGGAGCTCACTGTCGAGTAAAAACAGGCAACAAAAGAATTATAATACCATGCATGGCAGATGTTGCTATTGTTATCATTTACCCAATAGTCAATCCCTTCCCTATTTTTCTTGCTAACAGATGATAATTGTGTTTAAGATGGTGATATATCCAACTCCATACTTATTTAATTAGCTTCCTTTGCATAGGAGTAGGCTAATAACAGAATTCTGGACAATAAAATATAAGCAGAATTCTACAGGGAGATTCTGGGATAGCTTTTGCTCTCTTGAATAAAGAGAGCAGACATGGCCAGTGCTGCCCTAACTTCTACCTTTTGTGTTAAACATAGAGGTGATTCCTGGTGCAGGGACACCATCTTGTAATCAAGAGGTAGCAAGCATGGGAATGAGAGCGAACATGCAAACATGGCAAAATACAAGGACAGAAAAGGACCAGCTTCCTGATGAAAACACTGAAAAGCTGAATCAATACCAGTTACCACCAATACATGGATGTTTTGTTAAATAAGAAAAAAAATAAACAACACTTTTTGTTTGTTTGTTTAAGTCATTATCCATCCAGCTTTCTGTTAATTGTATAGCCATACATATTCCTAACAGATACGGGCATAAGCAATAAAGATGTACATAGGTTACAGAGCAAAGTGTGAGTAACTATCATTGGGTTGGGAAAGGTCAAGGAAGGTCATGCTTCTTCCTTGAGAGGATATACTTCTTCCGTGGAATGACATTTAGACCAAGTTTCAGTGGCTGCACATGAGTTCTCGGGGGGGGGGGGGGGGGGCGGGTAAGGTGGTGGAAGGCATAGACTAAGAGGCCAGCACATGCGAAGGCTGGAAAGCATGAAAAAAACAAGGCATTGCCGGGGGAACCAGAGTGGTGCAACATGAAAGAAGCAAGGGTTTGGGGAAAGGGAAGATGTGGAAGTGATGGTATGTGAGGATGGGAACATAGTAGGCGCTAGATTATAAGGGGTTTTAAAAGTTAGATTAGGAAATCAATGAAATGTTAAGCAGGTGAATGATGTGATGAGTTAGAAAGATAACTAGCTGTGAACATGCCAGAGAAAGGCACGGCACGTTGGGAAGCTGGCTCTAGGAAGATCACTTTGGATATAATTTTATAATTATCCAGAATTATTTAAACCCTGGAGCTAATAAGAAGTTTTTATAGTATGTGGGGGAGAAATATTTGAATTTCAAACCCAGCATACAGCTCTTATTTAATCTTTCTACAACCCACTGGGTCAGGCATTCTATCTCTGTTGTAGACATGAGGAAACTGAGTATCAGGAGTGTAAGCAGCTGTCCCAGTTTGCACGACTACAGACAGGAGGTCTGGTAACTAAGATCACATCGGTGTGGCAGGCCATGCGCCATGACACCCCCCACTCCTATATGAAAATGGTCTGTGTGCCTCCAGCTGGATGGGGCGGAGAACTGGGGGACACTGCAACTCTGGATGCTGACACCAGGAACCCACAGATCACAAACATAGTGAGCGGGAAACGCTGTCCTGACCCTGACGAACGTGCAGGGGTAGGACCCAGGTAGACTGGCCCTGCTGGTACGGTAGAGGTGTTCACAAGCTCTGCCAGAAACAGACCTGTAGGGAAATCCTTCTTGACAAGAATTCCTTAGATCTGTGGGAACCAGAGTCTTTGTCTTCAGTGTCCCCAGGATAGACCACCTCAAGACATTTTCTTTTTTAAATGCTACTACTCATAATAATCCTTTTCTGAGTAATTTCCCCAATTGCCAGGCACTGTTCTAAGTGCCTTACATGCATTAGTTCATTTAATCAATGACAACATCACGTGGGAAAACCTCCAAAGTAGGGTTTTTATGTTTTGCATTAAACTGTATAGAAGCTGCCAGTGTGGAGTGGTATCCACGGGGGGAGGGAGGGAGCATGCTGCCACCTGCTCCCTGCTATTTAAAACCTCTGCAACAGGAGCCCAAATATGTATTCCTCCAGGGCACAGCCTCTGGAGAGAGGAGCACAGCAGCTGGGAAAAGCCGGAGGGAAGCTGGGAGAAAAGGAAAACAATCAACATTTATCAGGACGTATATGCCTGAGCCAGAGCTGGGTCCTTTGAAAGTCCACACAAAGCTGATTGCACATTAACAGCCGCTGAGCCAATGCCATCAAGAGGGTTCCAGGAAGAATCATGGCAGTGTTGTTCCTACCCAGCGAGGAAAACATTTTCCCTTAGGAAAGTCACAATCAGGAAGTCTACCGCTAGCCGAATGGAATAAACCATGGCTCCCATGGCCCCATCTGGGCAAAACACAGGTGATAACTCTGATTGCTAACAATACAGGATGATCAGATCAATCGAAGAGAGGCAGAGCTAATTAACTGAAGGGTCCATTCCTGGACTTCAATAGGGGTCAGATCCAAGACACTGGACAGTCAATATAGCACCGGCACCAGCCAGTTGGGCTGAATGGTGGCCATGGGTACCCCCCCATGGTTGGTGGGTGTTGAACAGCTGAACGTCTGCCCAGGTGATGAGCAGGCAGCCGGCACAGGCCAAACATTTTGGAGGGAAGCCAAGTTTCCCAACAACATCACAATTAATATCTAGTATTTGGAGCCAACTTTGAATAAGGGTTTAAACGAGCATCTCTCCCTGGCTTTATTTTATTTCATGGTGCACATTATTTTTGTCATGCAGCCAGCAAACATTTGTTGAGTATCTATCTACTGTATATCAGGCATGGTTATAAATGCTTAGAATACAACTGTGAATAGAAACAAAAATCCCTGCCCTCATGGAGTTTACAGTCTAGTACACACAGAAGGAGACATTCCCCAAGAAAAGCAATAACTAGGTAAACTATACTGAAATTATAAGTGTTATATAAAATAAAACAGGGACAGGTGGATTGGGAATGCTAGGATTAGGGACAAGGCCCAAATGCAAAGGTGACTTTTGAGCAAAGTCTTCCTGATGGTGAGGAATTAGTCATGCAGTTACCTAAAAGAGCTTCTGTTCCTGGCATTAGAAACAGCCTAATGGCTGCCTCACAGGCTCTCATGAGGATTGAATGTGACAGTATGTGTAACGTGCGTAGAATGCTTGTGCAGGGCACACAGTGAGCCCTCACTGATGTCAGCTGCACCGTGACTCCTTCCCAGAGCATCGATTCCATATTTGCAGTTACATGGTTACTTGTTTCCCCCATTACCTGAGGGGCAGGGGCTGTCTCATTTAATTCTAAATCTCCCCCCTCCGTCAGGACCTGGCACGGAGTAAGTCCTTGGGAGGGGGTTGTGGAATAGGGGAATGGTGAATGTCCCAACAGGTAGAATGATAGAGAGAATTGTAACTCCAGGACCTAATAATGTGAGTTATTGGCTATTGCTTTGAGAAACATTAACATTGTCTAAGGGAGATAGTCAGGTCAGGCATCACCAAACCTCGGTCTTTAGAGGCAGGGGAAATGTAGTTATGGACATGAAAGAATCAGCAGAAACAGAAGCTGACACAAAGGTCACCATGTTAACGAAGGCTGCGAGGTATGGTTTTCCCAGGGTGCAGGTCACCACCCATAAAGCAGGAGAAGCCAGAGCCTCTAACATGAGAAATGCTGCTTCCTCTCTCTGCAGTATGCTGCCCAAGTCTCAGTGCCAGGGGCTGCCCAACACGACTTCCTGCAGCTTCACATCATTGCGCAGAGATGGGCAGGGATGAGTTCTAATTCAGCTCATCTCATTCATGGGATTTCTTCATTTCCAGGGACAAAAACAGGCAGTTTTGTTTTTTTCCTGGAAGCCTGAATCTGTGCTTTTCATCTATCTCTGTCCTCAAATAGACTGGGGACAACTGGACTTGTGTGTTAGATGAACAAAGGAGGAAGAGGAAGTAAGGAAAATGCATATTCGTCAGGAGGCTGGCCGCCCATGCCCATGGCAATGAAGTGGCTCCTGCACAGGCACCCAGCATCAGGCTTGGGCAGGAAGCACCTCTGGATCGGCCATTAATTTTCATCTCTCCTGCAGTCCAACTCCTTGATTTAATTACACCCCCACGCACAATAGGAAGCTTGCATTCTCCTATACTCGGTGAATATTAAGCTGCTAGACCTGTAATTTCCTCCACAAGATGCACTCCCATTTCTGCATATTGATGCCATGTTTAGTTTATTTTCTAATTTTCCATCTTTCTGGTCCTGTGCTCACCACCTTCTCCCATAATAATTTCTGTCACCCTGTCCCCATAATAATTTCTGTCAGCACGCACACACATACTGCCTTCCCTTTCTCTTGTCTGCCTCCACTCAGATGGTGAGCAGCACACACCTGAGCCACCTAAGCCCTCTTTTATACCTGCAACAGTGGTGGGAAGAGGTCTGGGCTCTAGTCTTCAATTAGAGGCCATATGGCTATAAATGGTCATGGAGAGATGACCATTTAGAACAGACCTGTGGGTGGGGTCCTGAGGGTGCATGTGGAGACTGGAGACATGCACACACCCTCACAGATGTCACAGCTAGCCATTCTCTAGACACGCCTCCTGCCAGAAGGTGTCAGTGTGCTTAAGGTGTTTGGGGGACAGTGATATCTCACCAGTGCAGGAACAGGAATATAGTTTGGGAGCAGGAATATAATTGGGGTGTTCAGCGAAACTCTGCTTGACTCCCACATGTCCTCTCCTGGCAATTGTTTGTGTTATGGGGACTTCCCCTGGTGTCTTGGTTGGTTTGGTCTGTATAACAAAGTACCACAGTGTGGATGGCTTATAAACAACAGAAATTATTTCCCACAGTTCTGGAGTCTGGGAAGTCCAAAATTAAGGCATCGGTAAATTTGGTGTCTGGTGAGGGCACACTTCCTGGTTGCCTTCTCACTGAGTCCTCATGGAGGTCTCTTTTATAAGGGCACTAATCTCACTCCTGAGGTCTCTACCCTCATGATCTAATCATCTGGAAAGATGCCACCTCCTAATACCATCACATTGCAGGTTAGGTTTCAACATAAGAATTCAGGGGGACACAAATGTTCAGTCTATAGCACTTGACTTGTTACGTCCAACTCCTGAATCTGTTCTCACCCAATACCTACCTCTAGCACCACCATGGGCTCTGGCTCTCACTTCCTTCCCCAGGAACATTTCAGGGTCTGCTATGCCAGACACTGGGCTAGACTCTTCTTGCACTGGCACTTGGACCATGGTTTCAGGCTCAATGTCCAGCCAAGTCCAAGGCCCCTTGCTGTTCATCAGTAGCCTCTCCACTGAAGACAGGAAGAAGAAAGGATTCTCAGAACCATTTAATACATGCAGCTTTGCCTACATCTCCTGATAATCACCCTTCATGTGGAACCGTTTGGACACTTCTAACTTACTTTGTCCTCAAAGAAATTCTCCATTCATTGGCCCCATGGCTTTTGATGATGACATAAACTTCCTGCCTACTCTTCCATAGAGGACACCGAATAATACCCAACCTTTTGAGAAGGGGGGAGACACCATGCGCATCCATCGTATTTCTCATTCATACAAGTCATTTCTTGAGAGAACTGGGGATCATGGGGAAGCAAGCTCTAGGGATATCAATCTCCATGGAGGTCTGTTTTAGTCCCCATCAAGACTTTCTGGTATGTGCTCTTACTGAGACTCACTGATAGACAATGCTGTTAACATTTGCAAAGTTTAATAAGAAACTTAAATGGACATTTTAATACAGATACATCTCTTGATAAAATAGAGATATCCTTTGAAAGTCACATGAACTGTAGATGGCTTAGCCTATTTACATTATAACCTTAATTTGAGGGTCACGTGCTAAATACATAGTGCATTATCTGAGTTAATCCTCACTAGACCCCTACAAGGTTGGTATTATTTTCGTTTCTGTTTTATAGATTTGGAAATCAGGGTTCATAAATGGTGAATGATTTCCCCAGGTCTCACAGGTTCTAAGTGGCAGGATGCCAATTCAGACTCAGCTGTCTTTATTCTAAAGTGTGTGTGCTTAACCACTATGCGGAAAAGATAACCATGTGAGGCCAGCCGATGGTGTAGACTGTCCACCTGCCTCCAGTGACAGCACATGGCAGGGCCAGCAGAGGTTGTAGCCTGACTCAATTCGAGGACAAGGGCTCCACTGTGTCAGGTTTGTCAGAGGTCCTAACAACAACTGACCAAACTCATAAGTAAACAAGTCAACCAGGGATCCCTTATCTTTTACAGGGTCACAAAAGCCTTTCTGCTCATGAGCAGTCATCCCATTCTCTCTCCTAGAGGCAAGGTCCAAAGGAAGCCATTCTCCCACCTGGGGTCATGCAGAGCACCTAGAGCTGACCAGAGGAGGACTGGGAGGATCTTAAAGCCAGAGTTATCCAGTTTGGCAGCCTAGAGTCTCTAACTTGACTCTAAGGAGAATTTCATCAACCAGCCAGCAGAGTTCTTGTTACTGGGCAGGGTACTTTCTTTTATCAGTTCTTGTTCACCAGCTTCCCTTTTCTAGACTGGATGCAAACACCATCTTTCTATTGTTAGAATCTTTGTTTAGACAAATTGGGAGTGGTGAGTCAGGTTGAGGCTGGCTTTTCTTTATACGTTCATTCTGATCACACTCTGGCCACCCTGGTTAAACCAAAAGAGGTGCCCATCTGATGGAATTGTCTGATGGTCCCCAAATCTCCTTAGCAACACATTTAAAAGGCTCTTAGACTAGATTGCGTCTGTAGTTGACTAATTCCTTCCTTTATGTGTTAATTTACACTAGATCCATTTGGAAGAAGATCCTATCCTATCCTCTGTGAGTCTTTAGGACGACATCAATGAAGATGATGATGATGTAATTGACCTGTATCATAGGATTGCTGGGAAGATAATCTAAGTAATGTATATGAAAATGCAAACTGTAAAGTGCCAAGTTGAAGCAGATCTATCGAAAAGACTATCTGATAAAATAGAGCAAGCACTGGACTGGGAGTTAGATTTCATGCTATTTCCAAGGCTGAGCACATCACTTAACATTTCAGGGAGACTCTTCTCTCATCTGGGAAATGTAAGTCATGACCTTTGCCTTCCTACTACCAGGACTGTTATGGAACTCCCGGGAGCATTCTGGAAAGCCAACAGTAAACCGTAAAGTAGTGTGCAGGCAACCAAGTTCACCAAGGAAGTTTCTAACATGGAGAAATCGTATGGCAAATCCTTTGGTAAAGCAAATAATCTCCTGCTCACCTATGCTCCTTGAGTCCAGAACATGCTTAGATTTCAATTTTAAATCAGTCAAATGAATTTGCTACATGTCCATACTGAGGTGAACTTTATTCAACGGCTATTTGATGGATGGAAGGAAGGAAGGAAGGGAGGGAAGGAGGGAGGGAGGGAGGGACGGATGGACGGAGGGAGGGAGGGAGGGACGGAGGGAGGGTCGGAGGGAGGGAGGGACGGAGGGAGGGAGGGACGGAGGGAGGGACGGAGGGAGGGACGGAGGGAGGGAGGAAGGAAGAAGGAAGAGGAAGGGAGGGAGGGAGGAATAATGAAGAGATGGTTCTATTCTTATAGCACCAACTTAACATAACATTTTTAAATTTCTCCATATAATTAACTTTCTGAACTATCACCAAGCAGCATAAGTCTTTATTGGTACTACAAAGAGTATCTCAATTATTGGGAAAAATCACTCTTACTACAAAGTTTTATTAAGAAGTTGATAAATGATATAGAGTGTTTCTGTTGAGTCAGCATGAGTGTGTGAAATACACACAAACACAGAGAATTTGCCAGACAAGCTGCCAAGACTCGGCAGCACATTTCTTCTGCTTCCAGCCACACAGCTGTCCTAGGCCTCTGCCCCACTGAGTGCCTTGAGCTCCGCGGGCTGTAAGGACAACCCTGCCAGCCCCTCTTGCAGTCAAGCTCAGTCGCTTCTCTCCACCCACTACAAGCCCAAACTTTCAATGTCTGGGCTGAAGTCTCTTCACACCCCACTTTGTGGCAAGTTATAACTACATGGTAGATGGTGCCTCATTACTCTGCCTTGGAAAAATCCTGTCTGTTCTTGCCAGCAGGAAAGGAAGCCATAGCTGTCAGGTTTCCTGGATGCCTGGCATTCTGATCTCCCTGCCTTGGTCAGGGCACTGTCCTCCTTTAAATCCAACAAAGACATTCCTTCCAGCTCAGTCCTCTGAACCCCACACCTTACATACGATACCCCTATATTACAGGATGCTATTCTCAGAGGACATTTCCTGGCCTTTACCTAATACTATAAAAATTAATGGACTGGAGATTTGTGTTCAGTTCTCAAAGAACTTCTCTTTAAATACTGCAGTAGAAGGAAGCTTAGTTCAATGGCAAAAATGATGACTAGCTTGGATGGTGACCAATTCAGATAATTGGCCGTAGACCTTTAATCTCTCTGGCTTCCCTCTGTCACTCAGCAGGGAACTGGCCAATCATTCCATCAATACGTTTATTTTGTCAGCTATCACTGTGTGGCGCCCTCATGTCTCAGCTGGGTAACTTAGGCTGAGAAATGGATACCTGCCAATATCAGAATCATTTCATCCCTATCACGTGCCTTTCTTGTCATATGGATTTTCAACGCATGTCTGCCTGGCTTGGCAAATCTAAGCTATGACCTTGTTTTTAGCTTCTGGGTCCCTTTAATTATTAGTATTAGTTACAACCAGCTTGAATCAATACATTTCCAAACTGCATTAACTCAGTAAGTTCCATCCACAAGATTTCTAATCTATTCTGTCCAACATCCTCCTCTATAAACACACACACACACACACACACACACACACACATCTAGTATCATTTTGAACTGGTTATGTCTCCTCAGCAGGGAACATGTGTATGTACACACATTGATTTATTTTCATATGACTTTTCATGCAGTTTTTCTTTGGAGTAGCTTTACTCCAATCAGAAGGAAAGTACTAGATTCTTGATAATGTAAAATAACTAAATTATTGCCTGTTCAACACTGAGTCCTAAGCTTCCCAGACTGGGCACCACAAGTTCACAGGGTATCGGTCACCATTTTGAGAGGGGAAGCAAACACTCAAAAAATGGTTCCCAGAGAAAAACTACATCTTATTTCATGATAATCCCGGAAATAAAATGAGGATATCACACATTTCGTAAGAAAGTGACCCATCACTGTCCCTTCCCTGCTGGTCTCCAGCAAGCAGCACTTCCAAGCATTGCACTAACAAAGTGACTTTGCTATGACATCACAGGCAGGGCACCAAGGCAGGAAAGGGGAAGGAATGTGAGCTTTCAAGTCAGGGCTGGCTCCAAACCCAGCGTTAGCTCTGTGTGATCGATCGTGGACAAGCTCCACCATCTGTACAATGGGGACGAAACAGGGTTGTTGGTGAGGTTGGAGCTAAATAGTGTTCGCATAGAAAGGCCCCGGCCGGAGCCTGTGATTAACTAGCCCCTCAAAGGCTCATGTGACTCCTGTGGCTGCTGCTCTTACTGCTCAGCTCAGTCATTAGCCACGTATGAGGTCTGACAATTAAGTTCACGAACTTGTTGCAACAATGTTGCTAACTTTTTGTTGATATCAGAGGGATTATTCATTATAAATTTTTATGAGCTGGATAAACAGTTAACCAAGTTTACTATTTGGAAGTGCTGAAAAGGCTGCATGAAAAACTTACACGACCTGAAATTTTCTCCAACAATTCATGGCTCTTACATCACGACAATGCACCACCTCACACGGCACTGTCTGTGAGGGAGTTTTTAGCCAATAAACAAACAACGGTATTGGAACACCCTCCCTACTGCCCTGATCTGGCCCCCAGTGACTTCTTTCTTTACCCGAAGATAAAGGAAATATTGAAAGGAAGACATTCTGGTGACATTCAGGACATCAAGAGTAATATGATGACAGCTCTGATGGCCATTCCAGAAAAAGAGTTCCAAAATTGCTTTGAAGGGTGGGCTAGGCACTGGTATCAGTGCATAGCTTCCCAAGGGGAGCACTCTGAAGGTGACCATAGTGATATTCAGCAATGAGGTATGAACACTTTTTTCTAGGATGAGTTCGCGAACTTAATTGTCCAACCTCGTTCATCAACAGTAATACCTCGCACTTACCTTGAAACAATCCTTCTACTCCTGACCCCTCTCAAAACAACAACAAACGGTATAGAGAGACTACTAGTTAACTCCTAATATATATATCACCGTCTTTTTTTAGTACCACAATCATGATTCCCCACTAGCAATATTGTCACCCACTTGAAAGAGTGTGTTCTACAACCTCTCTTGCAGCTATACGTAGACATGACTAAGTTCTCTAGCCAATAAGACATAAACAAAAGTGGTGTGAAATTTCCAGGAAATACCTTTAACAGGAGGAGGCATTCCCTCTTTCCTCTCCCTCGCTACCTTGTTGCCTGGAATAGCTACGTGAGCACCGTGCTCTGGCAGCCGTCCTGGATTGTGAGACAGGCACACAGACTAGGAAGGAAGAGTGGAGGGCATCTGGGTCTCTGACGTCGTCCTGTGAGGGGCGTCCAGCGGGGTCTCTGCTCCCGCTTTGTCATCTGTGGGCTGCTCATTCCTGGACTTCCGTTATATGAGAGAGAGATAAATGTACTTTTATTTCATGTAAACTGTCAAGTTATTTGGGGGTTTTCTGTTATAAACAGGGAAACTCTAACTCATGCACCTGATTTCTCCATTCCTCTCTTCCCCATCATCTCAAGGGCCAGCTGGACTGAGTAAACTCTATTTCTTCTCACCTTCCTTCATTTCAATAATTGTAGTCCCAGGATAGATTATCCAATTAGCTGAGCTTAGATCAGGTGCCTACCCTGTCTCTACCATAATGAGGGCCACTGAGGAAGGAGCCCAAAGACTCCTGGGTAGACCACACCTCCAGGAAGTGAAAGGTAATCTTCCAAAGGAAAAGGTGGGTGCTGCTGACAAAGGCCAGCACAGCACCTCCCACTCCTCGCTCTCCAAGCAGCATGCGGCTTCCGGGTCTGCAGTAGGTGCAGTAATCTGTGTGGGTGCTATTGTGAGTGGCAGCATCTCTGGCTGTCGCACAGGGACCAACACCATTTTCCTCATAGGGTGACTCTAGCAAAGGGATAAGGAGGCACATAGTTGTGGCACAGAACAGGGTTTGAGACTTGTTTGATCAACATTTATTGCAAGTCTACTAAATGCCAGGCCTGTTCCAGACACGGAGGACAGAAAGATGCATAGTGAACTGGTCTGCCAAATACTCACAGCCTAGGCAGAAGTGCACCCGTAAACAGATAAGCTATGATAAACGCCAAGGGCAGGAGATGCGTGGGGGTTTATAGGAGCGCACAAGAACAGCATGTAATCCAGACTGGGGAGTGTTGGGGACAAGGGGAGAGGAGAATAATTTCCATAGTGATTCCCTTTTGAAGCAGAATAGGAATCAGGCAAGGGAGAAGGGAAGCAGAGGGAAGAGCAGGCTGGAGGCAGTGAGGGAGGGAGAGCAGAGCATTATGGGGAAGGGCAGGTTCCACTGCTGGTCGCACCAGAGCACAGAGTGGGAGGGGACACAGTGGGCCAGGAACACGCACGCCATGGAGGGCGTCGTAGGATGTGGAGCAGAGCCGGAAATTTATCCTGCAACCAAGCGAGAACCACTGCCACATTGTGACCATGAGGGGTGACATGATGAAATCTGCAGTTTTAGGATGATTAGCCAGTGTGGAAAATGGGTGGTGGCGGAAGAAGGCAGGACTCAAGGCCCAGTGACCAATTAGGAGCCTGCTGAAATAATACCATCAAAAAGAATGGTGTCTGAACTGAGAATAACATTGCTTTACAAAAAAGTACAGCAATGTTCTTCTCCTGGCCAGTTATTTTGTTCCCCCAATGAAAGCCAAAAACATAATGTTAAATCGCAGGCATCTTTGGTGCCTCCAGAGGAACAGAGGCCAAGTACACAGATTGCTGGGATCCCAGCTGATACTGGAGTGGAGCGTCAAAATATTAAGTCAGTGCTTCTGAGGTCATCTCTCTGGGGTCTCAATGATATCAATAAGCCCACCCTTTGTTAGGAGCTGGAAAGTTGATAAATCGGATTGGTGTTGCTGATTATACTGGCATGTTGAATGAATGAGGCAGGGAATGAATGAACGCATTAACTTATCAATTAATTGCATTTCTGGATCAGGGCCACTCTGGTTTCTATAGTTAAACATCAGGATGAGGAAATTTTTGCCAATTTCCCATCTCTGCCTTTCTTTTAAAAGTACTTCTTAAAGGAACTGGAAAGTGTTATTGAACCATCCCTACCTCTCCCTTCTACTCTAAGTAGTGAGCAATTACCCTCCATGAGAAAGAGTATCTGGGATGACGTGAGACAACCTACAGCCTGAAATTTTAAATGATCTTATAGTCTTTTACTGACACTGAAGGTGAATAATTTGGGAAATGTATTTTTGGAAATGCTGTAAATGCAGAATAAAAGTTAAGCAGATAGATAACACATGGGACCTGAATTATCAAACACCTTGTTACTCTACGAAAACCTTCACTGAGCCGTCTGCACTCAGTGTGGAGCCCTGTGAGAAGCAGATTTTTTTCCCCCCAAGTATGGCAACTGTTCACATGGGAATGAGTTCAGCTAAGGAAGTAATGTGCTATGTGCCTAGCTAATCAGTGTTTGCATTTATCCTGAACTGTCCATTATGGGTTTAAGCCCTTTCTATCCTACCTCTTAACCTTCTAAATGAAGAAAATGAAAGTTTTGGGGGGTAAATCCACATAAAGGATTATCAAGCAGATGCTGACCTAATTCAAGGAATTCTAAGAACATTCACCATGCCTCACTTTCCCTTCCACTGTGATCAAACACACTCATTGGCACCCTTGGGTCTAGGGTATCTAGGATCCCCCAAGAAATTTCCAGTGTCCTCCTTGCTGCCTCAGACCAGGAAACACCACGCTTGATCACAAACATGATAACACAAACTAATGTTAAGTCAAAAGGCATCTATGGACCACCTCACACTCATTAGGATGGTTACTATTAAAAAACAAACAAAAGCACATAAAATAAATGTTGATGAGGGTGTGGAGAAACTGGAACATTCACGCACTCTTGGTGGGAACGCAAAATGGTGCTGCTGCTGTGGGAAACAGTATGGTGAATCCTCAAAAAATTTAAAATAAACTATCATATGATCCAGCAATCCCATTTATGTGTATATATCCAAAAGAACTGAAAGCAGGATCTCGAAGGATTTGTACACACATTTGTAGCCTCATTATTTACAATAGCCAAAGGTGGAAGCAACCCAAATGTCCATCAACAGATTAATGGATAAGCAAAATGCAGTCCACACATAGAATTAAATATTATTCAGCCTTAAAAAAGGAAGGAAATTCTAACACATGCTACAACAAGGGAACCCTGGGTACATTATGTTAAATAAAATAAGCTAGGCATGAAAAGAAAAATACTGTATAATTCCATTTATATGAGATACCTAGTGTAGTCAAATTCACAGACACAGATAGTGATCCAAGATGGCAGAGTAGATAAACATTGTGCTTGCTTCCTTCCATAACCACATTAAAATTGCAACTAAATTATAGAATAATTAACCTGGAAAACCATCTGAAGTCTAGCTGAGCAGTTTTATAACTAAGACTATAAAGAAGAAGCCACACTAAGACTAGTAGGAGAGGCAGAGACACAGAATGGGCTGGGCCCACACTTGCATGTGGCAGTTGAGAATCAGTTGGGATATCTCAGCTGTGGAGGTGTCCCCCAGAGGAGTGAAGCACCCCAGCCCCACACTGGGCTCTGCAGCCCAGAGTACCAGTACCTAAAAGAGGAGCCCCACAACATTTGTCTGTGAAGCACAGTGGGGATTCTGACCATCCAGATGGTGTGGCAGGCTGCCAGAAACCCAAGAGCCCTCTCAAAGGTGCACGCAGAAACTCAGTCATTCACAGGCACTCACCATGGGATCTGGCACAGGGACAGTGACTTGGGAGGCATCAGAGACTTCCAGGGAGAGACTGAGTTGTGCAGATTCAGGGTGAGGACTGGAGGGACAGTCATCAATTTCCCTGTGTGGAACCCTCCTCCTGTGCAGCTGGCAGGCAGATGCAATCTTTCCTGTGTTGATCTCACTCCAACACGGCCAAATCTGAATCTGCATTGGCCTGGTGAATGCCACTTGCTACACCCTGGTGACTCCCTGGGACCATGCCCCACACAACTTGCCCAATACCTGAGGCACTTTCCCAGTGAGCAGCCAGCCCCACCCACACTGCACTCTTTCTTATACAACTCTTGGGGGTCCCACCGGCCCCAGGTGAGTGGCAGTTGGCCACAGTGTACTTTTGCTGAGTAGCTGCAGGCTCAGCACTGGCACCAAACCTGAATCTAAATTAACCTGATGAACTCCACTCATCCCATCCTGATGACACCTCAACCAACTCACTGCACAAGGCTTTATCAATGGCTGAGCTTTATGGGAATTGGCAGGTAGCAGCAGGCCTTGGGATGTCCTGGGCTTTTTGTGGCACTACCCCAACCTGGGAACTGGTGGCAGCCATCCTCTGGTCTCAGCATGACCTCCCCCACATGCCTCTAGTTCCAGGATAGGCAGCGACCAACCATGGATCAATTTGTAGCTTCTACCAGGTAGTCCTGGCTGGTCACAGGCAGTGGTTGAGCTGGCCTGCACTGGAACCCCTCCCAAGAGGCCCCAGGACCAACACATCTGGAGGTTAGCTTCAGACCACAGCAGAAGACCACTTAATTAGTCCCATATGTAGCACACCCAAAGGGCGGTCTCAATAGACACCAGAGCCCACTGGAGCAAATCCTACTCCATGGGTAAATGCTCCCCCCACCACCACAGCACTCCATAAGGTGTGGGTGTGGCCAATCCCCATAGCCAGTCAGCCTAAGGGTCAATCCCACCCACTGATGTGCAAATAGCAATCAAGTCTCAGCTATAACAGGAGGGAACATACAAGGGTCACTCCTGGAGAATCTGACACAGGTGACCAGGGAGACTGCACCACTGGATCCCACACAGGACACCTACTACATAAGGCCACTCAACCAAGACTGGGAAATGTAGCAGATCTACCTAATACACAGAAACAAACACAGAGAAGCAGCCAAAATTAGGAAACAAATAAATATGTCCTAAATTAAAGAACAAGAGAAAACGTCAGGGAAAAAAACAATAATAATAAAAACTAAATGAAAAGGAAGCAAGAAACCTACCAGACACAGAGTTCAAAACTCTGGTTATAAAAATGCTGAATGCACTTAAGGAAAGAGTAGATGAACTCAGTGAGAACAGCAAGAAAGAAATAGCATAAAAAGGACATAGAAACCATTTTTCAAAAATGAAGAATACAATACCTAAAATGAAGAAGATACTAAAAAGAATCACCAGTAGACTAGATAAAACAGAAGATCAAATCAGAGATTTGGAGAACAAGGTAGCAAAAAGAATCCAATCAGAATACCAAAAAGAAAAAAAAAATTAAATATATATAATGGAATATTGCTCTACCATAAAAAAATAAAAAAATAAATAAAATCTTACCACTTGTAACAACATGGATGGACCTAGAGGGTATTATGCTAAATGAAATAAGTCAGCCTGGGAAAACAAATACCATATGATCTCACTTATATGTAGAATTTAAAGAATACAATAAATGAACAAACAAAACAGAAACAGACTCAAAGATACAGACAACAAACTGATTATCACCAAAAGGGAGAGTGGCTGGGGAGCTGGGTGCACAAGGTGAAGGGATTAATTGGTAGTTACAAAATTGTCATGGGGATATAAAGTACAGCATAGAAAATATAGTCAATAATGTTGCAAAAACTATGTATAGTGCCAGGGGTTACTAGACTAAGTGAGGGGATCACTGCATAAATTATATAAATGTCTAACCACTATGCTTTATACCTGAAACCAATGCAAAATAATATTGAATGTCAACCATAAGTGAAAAAAATAATTTTTAAAAATTCATAGAAGCAGAGGGTGGAATGATGGATGTCAGGGGCTGGATGAGGGTGGAATGGGGAATTAGTGTTTAATGAGTAGAGAGTTTCAATTTTACAAGATGAAAAGAGTTCTGAAAATGGATGGTAGAAATGGTGGCACAACAATGTGAATGTACTTAATACTACTGAACTGAATATTTTAAAATGGCTAAGATGGTGAATTTTATGTTATATGTATTTTACCACAGTTAAAAAGAAACAACAAAAACTTAGCACTTTTGGATCTGTAGGAGAGAGGAGGTACAAGAGGCTAGCCAATGCAAATTATATTAAGTGAGTATTTTAAAGCCTAAGGGAGTTGCATCTTCTCTTCTTCTTGCCCTCTGTGTTTTCAGTCCCTCCTTCGTCTCTAGCCTGCTCACTTCGGGCATGCAGAGATCATCCTGGTGTCCCCAGAGCTTGGGAGACCTCTTCTCTAAACACTTCCTCTGCCACTAAGGTCATTCTTCACCAAGATTTCAGCCCTCTCCCCCCACCAAGTTCACAAGAAGCTCCAAACCATACCTTCAGATTCCCCCTTTTTCACTAAGTTTCAACTCACATTTTCACTTGTCCACTGGAAACCTCCACCTATAGGTCCTACCGAGAATTCATTCTCTCCCTAACACATCCTCCTTCCTTGTTCTAGTCTTAGTTAATAGTATTTCTCATGACCCACACTCCTACATCAGAGTCCTGGGACTCTTTCTTGAACCATCCTTACCTGCCTGACTCTCCTTTTCCCATCTCCCAGGCATAGTTCTTTCATTTCTATCCCCCAAACTTTGACTGTGTTCCCTCCACTCAGCCCCGTCCAAATGCCAGAGTCAGCCTCTGTCGCATCCTAACTGATCCCTCTGCTCTCTCCATTCTCTAGATTCTTACTCATATATTCCATTTTCTACACTGCTTTATAAAAACATAGATGTCCTGAATTTCTATCTTGCTTTCTCATTCCCCCACCCCACGGTAGAAATTAATCTCAAATCAATATGGGGAGCCCTTCTTTCCCGAGGGATGCATCTATGTTTGGGGGATGGCACATTTGAAGACCATAAGCAGGCCTGTGGCATTTTGAATTTTAAAGGCTGAATCTCACACTCTGTCACAGGAAATTTGCCAGCACTCCACATTAAGTCATTAATATAAAAAATAAATAAATAATAAATAAAAACATAGATGTGATGTCACTCTTCTGCTTAAAAACTTTACCAAAGTTTCTCATTATTTATAAAAGAAATCTCCCCCAATTTCTCAAGGAAGAGTGGGGTACTTTTAAATATCTCAGGAAATAAAATAATTGGCCCAGCTTTGGGTCAGATGACAATTCCTGGTCTAACCATTCATGACAAGATGGATGCAGCCATTTATCAAGAAGGTAGCTGCAGGGAGAAATCCAAGATGGTGGAGTAGATAAACACTGTGCCTGCATCCTACCCTGAACACATTAAAATTACAATTAAATTATAGAACAATCAAGCTGAATAACCATCTGAACTCTAGCTGAACAGAAGTCAGCTGAACAGACTGACTGAAAATGTATAACTGAAAATACAAAGAAGAAGCCACTTCAAAACTGGTAGGAGGGTCAAAGACGCAGAATGGGCCCAAACCTCCATGTTGCAATTGAGAATCAGAAGGAATATCTCAGTCATGGAGGTCCCACCTGGAGGAGCGAGGGACCCCGGGCCCCCATACCAGGCTCCCCAGCCTGGAGTACTGGTGCCAGGAAGAAGAGCCCCCACAACATCTGGCTGTGAAAAACAGTGAGGATTCTGACCATCCAGGTGGGACAGAAGGTTGCGGGAAACCCAGATGTCCTCTTAAATGACCCACGCACAGATTCACTCATTCGCAGGCACTCACCTTGGGCTCTGGTGGAGGGATAGTGATTCAGAGACCTCAGAGAAATTGAGGGGTGGGGGAAACAGAGTGAGGTGTGTGGCTTCAGTTGGGGGGAGGACTGGAGGACAGTTGGCATTTTCCCAGTGAGGGGTCCTTCTTCTGTGCAGCAGCAGGAAAGCACTATGTTGCCTTTGTTGAACCCTCCCACACAGGCCAAATCTGAACCTGATTGGTCTGGTGGACTCTACAGCTCTGCCCTGCTGACTCACTGAGACCCCATCCCACCCAACACCCACAACACCAGAGGTACTTTCTGGTGAGCAGCCAGCTCTGCCCACATTACACTCTTCCTTAGAAAACCATCGGAGTCTGGCAGGCCCCAGGGTAGAGGTGACTGGCCTCAGTGTGCTCTGAGACTTTTGATGAGTCACTCCAGGTTCAGCACTGGGACCAAACCAGAATCTACATTAATCTGGTGACCACAACTCTTCCTACTCTACTGAGTCCCTGAGATCCTGCCTCATCAAACTTGTGTATGGAGGCTTTAGCTCTGGCTGAACTTTAAGGGAGTCAGCAGGTGGCAGAAGGCCTCTGGGTGTTCTGGCTTCTTGTAGAGCTCCCCCAGGCCTGGTACTGGTGGCAGCCAACGTTGGTTCACAGTGAGGCCTCTCCCACACACCTCTAGGTTTAACGCAGGCAGCAAAGAATCTGGATTACTTTATAGCTCCTACCAGGTAATCCCTGGCTGGTCACAGGCAGTGGCTGACTTGGGCCTGCACTAGAGCCCCTCCCAAGAGGCCAAAGAACCAACGTACTTGGAGGTTAACTTCAGACCCCAGCAGAGCACCACCCAATTATCCCCTTCATCAGTACACATAAAGGGCAGTTTCAATAGGCACCAGAGCCTACTGGGGAGAATTCCACTCCATGTTGTAACTCCCCCACACAGCAGCCCATAAGCTGTAGACATGGCCAAACCCGACAGCCAATCAGCCTGAAGGTCAATACCATTCACGGATGTGCCAAAAGTAATCAAGGCTCAACTATAACAGGACTGCACAGAACCTGCACAAGGGACACTCCTGAAGCACCCAGAGCAGGTGACAAGGGAGACTGTGCCACTGGGCTCCACAGGGCACTTACTACATAAGGCCAATTGGCCAAGACTGGGAGACTATAGCAGACCTATCTAATACATAGAAACAAATACAGAGAGGCAGCCAAAATGAGGAAACAAAGAAATACATTCCAAATGAAAGAACAGGAGAAAAAACCAGGAGGAAAAAAAAAATAAAGCTACATGAAGTGGAGGCAAGCAACCTACCAGAGACAGAGTTCAAAACAGTTTTTCTAAGGATGCTCAAGGAATTCAGGGAGCACTTCAACAAAGAGACAGCAAGCATAGAAAGGACATAGAAATCATTTTTTAAAAAAATCAAAAGTGAAGAATACAATAACTGAAATGAAGAATGCACTAGAAATAGAAGGAATTAACAGAAGATTAAATAAAACAGGATTAAGTCAGCAATTTGGAAGACAAGGTAGCAAAAACACCCAATTGGAACAGCAAAAAGAAAAAAAGAATCCCCCTCAAAAAAATTTGAGGATAGTTTAAGAGACCTCTGGGACAACATCAAGTGTAACAACATTCTCATCATAGGGGTACCAAAAGGAGAAGAGCGAGAGCAAGGGATTGAGAATCATTTGAAGAAATAATGACTGAAAACTTTCCTAACCTGATGAAGGAAATAGACATACAAGCCCAGGAAGCACAGAGAGTCCCAAACAAGATGAACTCAAACAGGCCCATACCTAGACACATTATAATTAAAATGGTAAAGGTGAAAGACAAAGAAAGAATCCTAAAATCAGCAAGAGAAATGCAACTAGTAACTTATAAGGGAGCTCCCCTAAAACTATCAGCTGATTTCTCAACAGAAACTTTGCAGGCCATAAGGGATTGGTGCAAAATATTCAAAATGATGAAAAGCAAGGACCTACAACCAAGACCACTATACCCAACAAAACTATTATTTAAAATCGCAAAACAGGTACAGAGCTTCCCAGACAAGAACAAAGCTAAAGGAGTTTATCCCCCCAAAGCATATCACAAGAAATATTAGAGGGACTTCTTTAAGATAGAAAATGAAAATAAAATTATGAATAATAAGATGGCAATGGCTACATATGTATCAATAATTACTTTCAATGTAAATGCATTAAATGCTCCAATCAAGACATAAAAGGGATAATGGATAAGGAAACAAAACCCTTACATATGCTGCCTACAAGAGACTCACTTCAGATTGAAAGACGCACACAGACAGAAAGCAAAAGGATGAAAAAAGATATTTCATGAAAATGGAAAGAAAAAAAATCTGGTGTGGCAATACTTATACCAGACAAAATAGACTTTAAAACAAAAGCTATAAGAAGAGACAATGAAGGACAAAATAATCCCACTTCAGGGTATTTATCTGAAGAAATCCAACATGCTACTTCGAGGGGACACATGCATCCATACAAGTATATTCATTGTAGCATTGTTTATAATGGCCAAGATGTGGAGGCAGCCTGAGTATCTGTTGATGTATGAATGGATAAAGAGGAGGTGATATATATATATATATATATATATATATATATATATATATATATATATATATAAAATGGAATATTGCTTGGCCAGCAAAGGGAATGGGTTCTTGCCATCTGCAGTGGCATGGATGGACCTGGAGGGTAGTGTGCTGTGTGGAGTATGTCAGACAGTGAAAGATAGATGCAATGTGATTTTGCTTATATGGGGAATCTAAGAACAAAATTAACAAACAAAACAGAAACAAACTTATAAAAACAGAAAACATTTCAATGGTTGCCAGATGGGAGGTGGGTTGAGGGTGGGTGAAAAAAGGGGAAAGGATTAAGAAGTACAAGTTGGTTGTTACAAAGTAGTTATGAAGATGTAGGGGATAGCATAAGGAATATAGTCAATAATATTGTAATAACTATGTATGGTGTCAGATCGGTACTTGACATTTTGGGTAATAGATGGGAGTGGGTTTGGAGTAGGGTGAAAAAAGTGAAGGGATTAAAAAGTACAAATGGGTAGTTACAAAATAGTCATGGGTAAGTAAAGTAAAGCATAGGGATTATAGTCAATAATATGGTAATAACTATGCATAGTGCCAGGTGGGTACTAGACTAGTCAGGGGATCACTTCTTAAATTACAACAATGTCGAATCACTACACTATACACCTGAAATTAATATAAAATAATGTTGAATATCAACTGTAATTAATAAATGTAAAAAGGGGGGGAAGGGCGAAAGGAGTAAGAGGTCCAAAGTTCCAGGTATAAAACAAATAAGTCACGGGGATGTAATGTACAGCATAGGTAATATAGTCAATAATATTGTGATAGCGTGGTACAGTGTCAGATGGTTGCTGGACTTATCATGGTGATCACTTCTTTTACTCTATAAGTGTTGAATAACTATGGTGTACACCTGAAACTAATAGAATATTGTATGTTAACTATAGTTTAATAAAACTCTTAGAAAAAAAAAATTTACATGAAAAGAAAAAAGAAGGCAGCTGCAGTAGGCAGAATTCTAAAGATGATACCCCAAGATTCTTGTCTCTTGGTTATTAAATCAAACGTTAATCTAGGGACTGCTGTGGAGGGATTTTGCCAATGCTATTAAAATCCCGTCAGTTAAATTTAATTATCTGGGTGGGCCTGACCCAATCAGGTGAACTCTTTAAAGAGGGAGCTTTTCCCAGCTTCTAGCAGAAAGGAGAGTCAGAGAGAGTCAAAGCAAGAGAAGGATTCAACATGCTGTTGTTGGCTCTGAAGACGGAGCGGCCGCCTGCAAGGATCAGATACTAGCCTGTCTCAGAGTGATGAATGACCCCACTGGATTCTGCCAACAACTTGAATGAGACTAGAAGCAGATTCTTCTTTACACCGTCCATGTAAAAGCCCAGTTTAGCCATCATCTTTATTTCAGCTTTGTGAGACCCTCAGAAGAGAGCCCACCCAAGACCACCCAGACTTCTAAAATGTTGCAAGCTAAGAAATTGTTTTAAGACACTAAGTTTGTGGAGATTTGTTACATGGCAATAAGAAGTGAATACAGCAGCTCTCGGAGATGTCTCATGGAGGGTGTGGGCAAAGCTTCCCAGAGGACAGGACGTGCTAAGCAGACAATTCCGTATGCCACTGTTCCACCTACCAACCCACTTGAAACAGTCCCATTTACTTCTATCTGCCCTTCATTACTTTCTCTGCATTTTCTTACATTCACTTTAGAACTTCACAGACTTTTACAAAACAAGCATTAAAATTTTATTACTTTTATCCGAATCTAAATATATTTAAGATTGCCAAAGTCTTATGTATCATTGTCATGCAGGGATTCTGCTCCCCGCACAAGAACGCAGGACATGGTGAGGCCAAAAAGGAACAACAAATTAGCCATGGATAGGGGAGTCATACCACTATATTCTCACTGGCGGCTGGGGTGGAGACACAGGAAGCAGCCTCCACACGATGCACAATCCGCCATCTGCTTCTCTGCCAACCAACCCCCTAGCACAGCCACAGAAGTTATATTAGTGGCTAATGGCTAACCAGTAACAGTTGATGGCCATCTACTACCAGAGCCAGCACCTTTCCACATGAGGCCGAGAGCCTGGAAACTGCTCTCTGGGACTCTGTCCCCACAATCATCTTTCCCATACATCATTGTACATGGTTGAAATAAGCTTAATAAACACCAATGCCTCCCTGTACCTCACCACTCCCACTTCTCTCTCTCTCTCTCTCTCTCTCTCTCTCTCTCTCTCTCTCTCTCTCTCTCTCACACACACACACACACACACACACACACAAAATGCATGACCAACTTATGCCTCTATGTCTTAACTCGAAGGACATTTTTCAATAAGAAAATAAAAGAGTTAACCAGTATCCACAATGCTAATTCTGATTTAAGAACATGAATTTTGAAATCAGGGCACAACCTAAATCCCAGATGAATTATTTTGTGGAGATATGACATCTCTTAGTCTCAGTTTTATCACCTGTCTAATGGGCACAATAATATCACTGACCTCATAGCATCCCTACATGGATAAATTTTAACAATGTCCATGGAGAGCTTAGCACCTGCCTAGCATGAAGTCTGTATTCAGTAAAGGGGGCCGTTACTACGGGAAACATAATGAGTACACGTGGGCCTTTAAAAGCAAGGACATTAGAACCAGCTCAGGCTCACGCGAGGCCAGGTGCCCACTATAGTTCCTCTGGGATTTGGTTTGAGTTTAGCCTGGTCTAAACAATTCTCTCCCTGGCTCTGAGTCCATCTTTCTGCATATATACATCACCTAGCTGCCTCCAGCTACTCATTTTTTTAAGTTCCCTATAGACACTCTGTTGGTGAGGAACAGAGAAAGGAATGCAGATAGGAGCCATTATCAGCATCTCTTCTTTCTAGTGCCATTTCAGAGTGGAGCCCAGGATCTTGAGTGCTGTATCCGTGGTGGATGTCAGAGTTGGATTACTGGAGATGTCAGAAACAAAACAGCAGATTAAATGGACACAAAGAAGTGCAGAGTGAGGCAGCAAGTGCTCTTCATCTGACTGGTCCAAATTTCCAGGACACAGAAAATGCAGCAGAGCTTGACAGGGTCAGAGGTGCCTTTGCCACCAACAGCTCTTGGGACCTGTGCAGAGTCTGAGGCCTAGTGTGAGCCAAAGTGTCCCGGCAGTGTTTGGGAAGCTTTGCACAGGGAGATGCAAAGTCCTACCGATGGTAGGAAAGTTCTCTGACAACTCAGGGGGCCGAGTAATGATGAACTACACCAGTTTCTCAAAGGTGGTCCCAGACCAGCAGCTGCACCTTATTAGAAATGCTACATTCTTGAGTCCCAGCCTAGATCTACTGAATCAAAACCTCAGGTGTGGGAGCCCAGCCAGGTATGTGTGAACATGCCCCCAGGTGATTCTGATGCGTGCTAAATTCTGAGACCCATGGCCTGGAGAGCCATAGGTCACAGCCAGTCAGGGCTGGTCCCCACCCAACAGGAGGCATATGGAAAAGGTGGGGAGTTAATATCACTGAGTTGTTACTGTGTTTAGACCAAGGGGCCAGGGATGCTTTATCCTGGTATGCAATTAAGAATGATCCCACATCAAATTCCAGGAGGATCCTGGTTGAGAAGTACATAATAAAGCTTGTCTTGGGCAAGGTGCTTTCCCTCTCACATCACTGTGATGAATTTTTTTGTCTGTAATTTTATAGGAAAGGCACTATCTACCTCTCCAACCAAACCATGCGTTGTGACCCCACCAGACATCCATGCTACATTCCAGCCACAGAGGACACCTCACCCTTGAGTTGTGGCTTATGTTCGTATTTCTGCCAAGAACACCTTTTCCCACTTTCATCGACCTACTCATCATTCAGGCTCAGTTCAAGCACATGGGTTCACCTGGGTACCTTACATATACCTGTAACTTTGTATTGCACTGAAGCAGTTTGACATTGCATTTCCCCTACTAGACATTAAGTTTAAGTGCATGGATTCTGACCACAATTGTGGGTTGGAATCCTGATGCTATCACTTTATAGATGTGTGACTGGAAAACTCAACTCTTTCTCCATTTCCTCATTGATAGAATGGGGATGATAATATGCCCACTTCACAGGGTGCATGCGGAGTGAATGCGAGTGTACATGCGAAGGGCTTAAACTAGTGCTTTGCACACGCTAAGTGCAGTCAATGTTAGCTACTATTATCATTCTGAGTATTACCATCATGCGTGCATCTCCTCCAGGCCCTAACACAGAGTAAACATTCATATAGATGTAAAACAAATATATATTTTAAAGGATGCTAAGAAAAATTATCCCAAACTTGGAAATTAGGCAAAAAAAGCAGCACCAGACCTTTCAGTATCACACTGAGGCACTGGTCAGTGGGCTCCCCAAAGATTACCTAGGCAAATGTACCCCTGGTTGATTTGCTGTTCATTATACAATTAGAGCCTGGACACTGAGAAGTTGTATGTAACTCCAAGATTGCTATCCAGTAGAAAAGATAAACCCAAAGGTTGTAGAGTTTTAATTGATATAGCAGTCTTATCCTAACATTCCTTTTGGAATGCCTGTCATGCGGGGTCTCTGGTCCTGCTCCCCGCACAAGAACGCAGGACATGGTGAGGCCAGAAAGGAACACCCACGGGGCCATGAATAGGGGAGTCACACCACTATATTCTCGCTGGCGGCTGGGTTGGAGACACAGGAAGCAGGAGTCACAGGATCCGCAATCCACAGTCCACTTCTCTGCCAACCCACCGACCCCCTAGCATAGCCATGGCGGTTATATTAGTGGCTAATGGCTAACCAGTAATAACGGATGGCCAACTAGTCACAGCTGATGGCCACCTACTGCCCAAGCCAGCACCTTTCCAAGTGAGGTCGAGAGCCTGGAAACTGCTCTCCTGGCTCTGTCCCCGCAATGCCTCTGAAAGCCCAGTTACTCATAATGCACTTTGAGTCAGCTTTACCATTTTATTGGATCCCTCTTTAATGAATGAACAAATCTTTGAGACATGTTCATTCTATAGTCATAGGAGAATCATGTTTTTTTAACTTTTTTAAATTATGTTTTCCAGGAAATATATTTTGGTTTATGAGATCAGTATAATGGGGGGAATCTTCATCCAAGTGTGAAATGCAATACTAAAGCTGATCACAGTTGGCAAGTACCTATTGTTTTGATAACAATGTACTAAGTGAATTTCATATATTTGATCTTATGAATCATTTGAGTCTTAACAACTCCATGAAGAATCATTTTTCACGTATTTCAAGGAGCAAACTGGAATCAGAGTTTAATAACATTTTCAAAGCCATTTACCCTATTCTCTGAGCAATAGGTGAGTATAGTCAGGATATTGTTAACCACCCTTCGGACAGGTCTAGAAGACTTTATTACTCTAATTGTTAGTGTTGATTGCTCCATTCCATCCTGGTGGTGGTTGTGAGACCATTCAGGTGGAAGAGCTATAAGTCAGTCTGCCTTTCAGTGGAATCAGTCTCTCTGAAGATGGTGGCTGAGATACCTGCCATGGGCTCAGGCACTTGCAGCCGACCAGTGGAATCAGTTAAGAGACCTGTGAGTGGACCTGAGGGCAGGCTCTCTGTTCCCAAGGTAAGTGATACAATCATTTGGCCCCTCCCCCTTCCAACTATCTGCTTCTGTAACAACTGTCTGTTTCTGCATCAAGCATGTCCAGCCCCTAGGCACTGGACACAAAGAAGTGAATAATGTTGGCAGTTAGGAGATGAAGACTCACCTCTGCTACTCTCCACCTGACGGATATGCTCACAAATGAATAACAGACCACAGGGTCTTTCTACTTTCCAGGTGGTATTGCAGGGACCAGTCTGCAGGGCATGGCCAGTCTTGTTATCCATCTATCAGAGGAAGACAGACCTGAGCGGGGAGAGGGGATAGTGGGCCTGTGGGAGCATGCCCTGCCTGGACTTCCAACAGGAGGAAGAGCGTGGCATATAAGCACTTGCAACACCTGCCACAAACACTTCAGGATGCAGAGACTCTGCCTTGCACTGGTAATGACCTTTTTTCCTGGAACCACAGCCACTGGAGAAAAGAAAACGCTGGGTTTTAGCAATCACATCATCTACTCTTCTTCCCTTGAGGAGCAACTAACAGGCTGGCGGAGATTGCTACTCCAATACCACCACCACCACCACCACCACCCCCCAGTGGGAAGGGGAGTAGAGGACCCCTCCTCTGAGGCTAAATGAGATAGGTTGACACAAAGGTCTCTCAACAAGACATAGAAAGCTTCTCACCCTGCAAAGTCCTCCCCTGGAGAGGAGCTAGACCCCATACCGATGAGAGGCTGAGTCCACACTCAGTGTTGGTGTGTGCGGGTAAGCCTACTGATGCGTGGAATCCCATCAGTCTCCTGTTAGCCTGGGACCTATGCAGCACATGCTTGAGAAGACCCCTGAGCTGAGTCTTACAGGACCATGGGAAGTTGGCCAGGTGAAAAAAGGCAGGCACAACTACAGAGTCATAAAGGAGCAGTATGAGCAGACACCTGAAGATGTGCAACTGCAGGGCCATGGAAGGCCCATGGGTACTTTTGCTGCAGGAACATGAGTTTCAGAAACCCAGGAAGTGGTAATGGTCAGCAGAGACCAGGCTGCAGAGTACCTTGCTCACTATGAGTTTATAACTTGAGATGAGGTATTTGATGATTTTAGTCACATACCTGTTATAGTCAGGTTTGTTTTTACAAAGACAACAATAATTAGCATTTATTGAGCACTTTCAATGAGGCCGGCATTGTTCTCTATGCTCTACACATGTTAATTCATTTAATTCTTGGAAACTCCTTAGGATTATGAACCATTTTATAGGTGGAGAAACTGAGGCACAGAGAAATCAAGTAACTTGTCCAAGGTCACAGAGCTGGGAAGTGCCAAACTGATGATTTGAACACAGCCTGGCAATGAAATAGATATGCTTAATTTCATACTAATTACCTCAAATTTTTACTTCATTTTTCATACCTGAGCCCAATTAGGGAGCTTTTGTGAACAAAGGGTGGTATATTCTTTTCAAGGATTTGGAATAAGCCAGAGCTGCCTTTCCAATGCAGGTCCTTGGTATGTTACTTTAAGAGTGTTATTAAACTCTGTGATCCCAGTTTGTTTTTTGAAACGTGAGAAAAAGTGAATCTCTGTGGACTTGTTAAGATTAAGTGATAAAATATGAAACGCACCTAGCGGACCACCTTTGACATAATACAATAGTTGCTTACCAAGTGTTTTCAGCTTTTAGTAATGCATTTCACATTGGGGTGAAACCTTTCCCTTGTTGTAGGCTTCTCAGATATCTTACAGGCAAAGAAGGGTATGTTTCAGGGTGGATAAGCCCCTGAACTCACACAAGACCCCCTGGGTAGACTCCAAAAGCAAACCTGATCTAGAACTTTCAGTTGAGTTAGAATGGTCAGAAACATGCTGTCTTTGTTGAATGAAACAGAGGTAACGTGAGAGGAGAAAACAGATAATGTGAATGCTACAGTCTAAAGACAAGTGGGAAAGTGATTCCAGGGCATTAGAATTACCCAGACATGTGCAGGGTTCCTCTACTCCTACCAGCCTATAGGGACAAAATGGCATGACTGAATGTGCCCACATCACTAAGGAAGGGCACTGGGCTGCCAGGTCAACTCACCACACACTCCTTCATGTATGTGCTACTGGGAAAGCCTGCCTAGGGGAGGGCAGGGTCTGAATGCTGACACCTGCGGGCATCCCCAGTTCTGGGAAGGAAGTGCTCCAGAGTGAGTGGCAGGAGCCATTCATCTCAGGAAGGAGGTCTTTACCTAGGTTTGTAGTCATAAATTTGGATAGAGAACAAAAAAATACATCTTTAATTTTCTCTTACCTCTAACTGAAATCAAGCATCCCTTTCAATTATGGATGCAGACAACAAACCGCAATAGAGTTTGCAGTGTCTGTGTCATGCAGGGTGTCATGCGGGGTCTCAGCTCCTGCTCCCCACATAAGAACACAGGACATGGTGAGGCCAAAAAGGAATACCCACGGAGCCATGGATAGGGGAGTCACACCACTATATTCTCGCTGGAGGCTGGGTTGGAGACACAGGAAGCAGGAGCTGCACAATTCGCAACCTGCCATCCACTTCTCTGCCAACAAACCTGTCATGCGGGGTGTGAGGTGGGAGACCCTGCTTGCTGCGCCATGTGTCGACTAGAACCAAAACCCTCTGCACATTAGAAGGGGACCAATGTATGAACAGATCCACATGGGGCCTCCGGTCCCTGCTCGTCCCCTCTGACCGGGTACCTTGGCCCCACCCGTAATCAAGCTTAAAGGAGTCGGCCTCAAGCGGCCGCATGAAGTCCTGGAGGGACACGGGTTGCACTTTCCCAGACTTCTCCTTTATGCTTCTCCAGAATTGTTGTTCTGGACGCAACTGTTTCCAAAGTTCCAACAAGAATGCATTCGGTTGTCGGTCTATCTTCTCCCGATCAACCTCTGATGCCAGGAGATCACGCCACATCTGTGCGTGTGTTACTCTCTGAGGCCCGCGACCTCGCCCCTTTACTTTTGATTTGGGCTTCCAGGTCTCAACTGCACAATCCTCCTGTCTTAACTTCCTTCGCCTCTGGCTTTCAATATCCCCTAAGGTGGCCATGGCAGTTTTAATTTCATGGATCCGTCGCCCCACATAGGGCATAAGAATGGCGACCAAGGATCCAAAAGTACTTGCAGGTGCAGTATCCAAAACCAGATCTTTCATGCTGGCTGTAAAAAGCTCGTCATCCGGCCCCCGCATATTAGGGTTGAAAATAGCATGTCTCATACCCATTTCACGGATGATTTGAGTAAGTTCCGTATATGACTGCCATTTACTCACCGTGTCTGGCAGCTCGCCAGCCTGTCCCCATACTGTGTGTACCGCAGCAGTGAGCCACTGCATTAGAGAATGGTTGCCCTGGTTGTTGGCCAACCTATGGCAGTTTTGTAACCTTTGTCTCAGGGACGGATGCACTGTCACGAAGGCTAGCTTTTCCATCTCGCCTGGGGAGCAGAGAATGCCGTCTGCTCCCTCATCCCATAAACGTAATAGCCAAGCCGAGACTGGCTCTCCAGGGCGCTGTCTGTACCGCCTCCCTAGTTCCTGCAACTCAGTGGGAGGGTATGGGGTGCAGGTCGTGAACTCAGTCACAGCTTTGGGCCCCCAGGGCCCAAAGGTTGCTCACATTTTACCCTTTGCTTCAAGATTGGCCGGGCTTGGGGGTTGGGAGCTACATTGTCTCCACTGGCTTCCTCCGCCTCTGCCTCAGAGTCTCCACCTTGGGGCCCCTGTTCTAACAGGTGGAACCCGGCTTCCAGCACCTCCAACTGGGACACCTGGTCCAGCACCTGGGCTATTTCATTAGGCGCATTTTCCGTTTTGAGACTCAAGGCCGTGAGGAACATCCAGCCCACATGGCTGGCTGTAGCCTTCGCCTCCTCCGGCAACCAGTCAGCCAGAGCCTGCAGGGCCCTCTCCATGCTGGCCGGAGAGCCGTCCATGTCCTCCCACCTTTCCTTGGGGGTCCAACTCCTGAGAACAGTGGCCACCGAACACCATATACTGTGTGGGGGCCACACGTCCTCCTGCCCAGAGTCAGATGCCATTCCTACCTGGTCGGAATCTTGCTCACCGTGCCAGGTGTCTGAGTGGGTGGAGGCCTCCGTGTAAGATGTCCACAACTCTAGGAGCCCACCAAAAGGAAGACGACACTTGCTCTGGCCAACAGGGCAGCATGCCATCCGGAGGCTTGAGTCTCCCAGGCAGACCGCGTCTCCCGTTCCCGGTGTCACTCCTCACGGGCCTCCTGAACCTGAGCTTTTACACGCACAAACTGCTCCACCAAGCTTCAGTAGACCTTGGCCAGCACCACACCCTGCTCGCTGTGCCATGTGTTGAGCGGGGTGGCCTGTGGGGTCTCTGGTCCCACTCCCCACATAAGAAAGCAGCGAAGATGGTGGCTGGCAAGCGTGGATTGCAGATAGGACGGCAGGTGGTGGACAGTGTGGATCCTGCTTCCTGTGTCTCCAACCCAGCCGCCAGCAAGAATATAGTGGTATGACTCCCCTATCTATGGCTCCGTGGGTGTTCATTTTTGGCCTCACCATGTCCTGCGTTTTTATGTGGGGAGCAGGACCAGAGACTCCGCAGGCTGCCCCGCTTGACACAACCTCACTTGCTAGCTGCAACCTGCTCTTGCTAGCTCAGCCACCATCTTCTTGCTGACCCCCATTTGCTGCTAGCATAGCCACAGCAGTTATATTAGTGGCCAATGGCTCACTGGTTACAGCTGACGGCCAACTAGCCACAGCTGATGGCCATCCAATCACAGTTGACGGCCATTTACTACCTGAGCCAGCACCTTTCCACGTGAGGCCGAGAGCCTGGAAACTGTTCTCCTAGCTCTGTCCCCACAGCCTGTGACTTTATCCCTAATAAATTCACGGATATTTTCATATCACACCATGCTTGTGCAGATATCTCAAAAATCAATTATGTTCATCAGAACTTCAAATGAGGCTCATTATTAGCCCTACAGCCAGAACATGTTACCCATCATGCTAATAAAGAATCAGGTCCATTACTGTCACAAATTTGTTTTTGTAATATTGTGATAAATAATTTACACATAATGGTTTCTTCTTCAATCCAATTTATTTTATTTTATTCTTGAGAAATGGTATTCTGAGAAGGGGTCTACTGGCTCCCCAGACTCCAGAGGTCCATAGCTTAAGGGGGTGTAATGAACCCACCGCTTAAAAGCTCAGAGAGTTAGGACCCAGCATTACAGAGAGAAAATGCCCTGCCCTAAAGAAAAGTGATTCTGAAGGTGGGGTGTGCACTCCGCACCCTGGTGAGGAGGACGAGAAACCCTACGAGGGAAGGAATAAAGGAACTGACTTTATGGAACTCCTACTTCACGTCACAAACTGTAAAAATGTCCTGTCATCCTAATAGCAATCTCATGTGATAAGAACAATTTTCCCCATTTTACAGATGAGGAAACTGTGACTCAGAGAAGTGTAGTCATATTGCTAGGACATGAAGGCACTCCAAACCAGGTTGGTTTAACTTTCCACTCTCTGACCATGCCGATGACAATGAAACAGCTTTGACAGAACAGCTGGACAAATGAAGAGGTCAATGCATCCACCAGAGAAGAAGCCCCTTTGGTGGTCATGGGCTGCACCACTCAGGTCCCCCTTTACGAGAACCTGCTGGAGGAGTCCAGCAGCTGCACCAGCAGCTCCTCTGCAGCGTTTGCTCTGAGGACCCACTGTCCTCAGGCTACTCACAGTCAATGACCAAGAACACCGAGTCATTCCCAATGCCAGGTCATTCCTGCCTGAGGAAGCAGGTCTCTTCTGATGGATAAGCTATCTGCAGCCCAAGGCTTCTCCCATTCAGTTATGTCCTTCTTCCTTCCCTCTGTCCCTTCACAGGTGCCAGATCAGCACTGATCTGAAGGCCTCCAGCCTATTTCTGCTCACTATCCCCTTTATCCTTCACAGGTATCTCTCTCGAAAAATCTCTTGGCTGTCTGCTTCCATCTTTGTGCTTGTTTCTTATAGGACCCAAATTAATATATCTTCCGAGTATAAAAAAAGCTGCAACCTCAGCCTTCTGATGGGCAATCAAAGAAGAGTGTGTTTCTTGTGACAGGTTAATGGGCTAAAGAGGGAATTCAACTCCTCATTCTAAACTGTCACATGGGGAGTACATTATGAGACTATAAATAGACATGCATGGGGCAAGGTTGTTAAAGCTTAAAACAACAGAATAATTCTATTAAATATTGGTTACATTTGATGGACAATATTTCTGGGAAGGGGACATGGGGGCGTGTTTCTCAGGTGCTGGTAATGTTCTATTTCTTCAGCTGGGTGCCGATTAAATAAGTGTGCTTAGCTGGTGACAATTCATCAAGATGTTCACTCATGATCCATGCAGTTTTTCTATCCATTTATTTTTTCCTCATTAAAATGTTAGGGGGGGAAAAAACTGGGTATTTTTATGGCCCTAGCACTCAATGAGGTAGAATTTGAGCGGCTGCTCTCTGTAGGACAGGGTATGATGTATTCATTAATGGTGGGGTGGGGGGAAGGAGGAACTCGACACAGCCCACCTCTGCGCTCCAGTGATTCTTGATTTGAACTTGGGTGTGGTCCTTAACAAAGAACCTTAAGGCTATTTATCTCAGGGTGCTGAGTTGCTACCAAAGGTCGTAGACTTGTTTCATATATATGCCTTTTCTAGCCAATCTCCAGTTAAATAAATAAGTGATTTACTTATATCTTGACATTTCAGAGATGTCAGAAAGAGAAGAAATAGGGAGTTCTACAATCCTCGGTATTGCCTGTGGCAGGATTCCGTGTTTGACTTTGAAAGCGTGATGTGTAGCTTGCAGAGAGAATGGATCTGCCCGGGTGGAGAAATGTGGATATATATCTGACAAGTCAATTCCCCTTCTTGGAGGGGGAGGAGGAGCAGGGAGGCTCCCACGGAGGTCAGGCAGCTCCATTGCTGGAGGCAAAGCGGAGCAGTAGAGGTCTTGCAGAATCAAGGACCCCCTTGCACTGACGCTTGCTCGGGGACTTGCTGGCATCACCTGTTTGGCTGGGAACCACAGCAATGAACTTCTGAAATTAATGATATCCTCACCTCCTCGTGCAAGGGCCAGCCTTTGCCTGCAGTCTCAAAGGTTCAAAAACACCTCAAGGCAAAAATGCAGGGAGCACTCTGCTAAACAGAAAAAGTGCTGCTATCAGATCACAGGAGCCTGAAAAACAACTGCCTTTCTTCTGTTCATTCAGTCAATCCTCTGCTCTCCCTCTGGCGCCCATGGTTGGGGTCATTTCCCTCTTACTTGCAAGCAGAGGGGCTGGCATTTTGGCACCCGGGCAAGTTTCAAAGCAACAGCAGCACAGTAAGAGGTCCATAGCTTAGGTAGGGTTGAAAGCATAAGTCTAGGGGCGTCCGGACGGCTCAGTTGGTTATCGCACGAGCTCTGAACAACAGGGTTGCCAGTTCGATTCCCACATGGGCCAGTAAGCTGCGCCCTCCACAACTAGATTGAAGACAATGAGCTGGCGCTCAGCCTCTGGAGAGGCAGCCCATTAGTTCAGTTGGTTAGAGTGGCAGCTCTCAACAAGTTTGCAGGTTCAATTCCCACATGGGATGGTGGGCTGCACTCTCTGCAACTAAAGATTGAAAACAGCTACTGGACTTGGAGCTGAGCTGCGCCCTCCACAACCAGATTGAAAGAACAACGACTTGGAGCTGATGGGCCCTGGAAAAACACACTGTTCCCCAATATTCCCCAATTAAAAAACAAAAGCATAATTCTACCACCTAGTAGTCTTATGATCTCAAGCAAGTTTGTTAACCTATCTGTTCCTCGATCTCCTCACCTATTAAAAGAAATTATTCATTATAGTACTTACTTCAGAGGGTTATAAGAATTAAAGTAGTTAATATACAGAGCATTGTAAACAGTGTAATCGATAGTCATCAGCTGTTATTATTGTGGTTGTCATTAGTACTGTTCAGCAAACATTTCTTGTTCTCTGTCTCCCAGGTATCCATGTACCTGAAAAGGTAAGATAGCCATGCAACTTATTTTAGTCAATGAAGCATAAGCAGAAGTATGACCTGTCATTTCCAGACAGGAACTTTAAGAGCAGGTGTGCAGTTGACCGTATTCCTTTATTCCTGGTTTGGAAAGCATGACAACAAGGAAACGGCAGCTCCTTCATCTGAGCCTTGAGTGGGGCGGCCAAGCTCCCGCCTACAATTGGTAGACCCACAGTATAAACAAGAAATAAATCTTCACCTAAAAATCATGTTTATTTGTTACTTCAACATCATCTGGTTTATTCCAACTGAACACAAACTCATACCTGAGAATGAGGTGCTGCCATAACACAAACCTCAAATGTGTGGAATTAGCTTAGGATTCATGGGGCCTACAGTAAGGAAACCATTATTGGAGGCAGGGAGGATGGCAAGCCCTGTTATGCAGGGCTGAAATATGTGGTAAAACTGTTACTTGCTATGACCTAGAATTCAGGAATATCTTATAGCTCTAGAGAAAGGAGTTGCAAGACAAAATGTGTGTGTTGATTTCTATTGGCTTCGTCTGTGCAGGTAACACAAGAAAGTAGCTCAGAAAACAAACAGCCAGTCTGCAAGCAGGAATGAATAGAAATGCAGCATTCCTAAATTCAGAGACTTGTGGGTTTGGAAGAGGAAACCATAGAGATGAAATGGAAAAGTACAAAGGCTAATTAAGCCTTGCAGCAAGAATCAAATCAACAGTTTGGCCTTATACCCACTGCTGATATTTCTGAATGTCCTTGAAACTATGCTTGGAGGCTCCACTACACACAGAGAACCAGAAGAAATTCTGCACCCATGGTTGAGAGGGCTGTGGACTCACGATGACCCCAGGCCCAATTCTAAAACCCAGGGATCTCCTCATTTTCTTGGCCTGTGTCTAGTTCCACGTCTTGTCTCACTTCCTGTTTTACAATTCCCAGTCCTTGTCTTTTTCAGTTCCCTGCCTTGTCCCCCTAAAAACGCCCTGTGCTTCCAATGATCAGCTCCCTTTTCCTGAGCCCTAGTCCCTATGATTTTTTCTCCACCAGTTCCTGCCAGGCCCTCGAGACTCTGAAGTCTGAGCCTGTGAATATGGCCATGGCCAGACTATCCTGAATCTACGGCATTTGCCTGTAACTCACCAATATACCCCCAGCTCTACCATTTTTCTGGGTTTTCTCTAATTATCTTATGACAGGGTCCGGCCAGTTCACAAGCCACAGCTTAGGGAGTAACTCAGTCACTGGCACACAGTTTGGACCACACCGATAGTCCTCAGGAACCCCACTTCTGACCTTACCTTTATCTAAACTTGGTGCCCAAAGCTGATCACCATAATCCAGATGGTATCTCACAAGGGCAAAAAATACAATGAGACCATCACCTCCTATCCCTAATGCTTGACTGATGTTACTGCAACCTGATATTCCGCTGGGTATTTTATCAGCTTTGCATCTTTCAATGAGCCTACCGTGTTTCCCCGAAAATAAGACCTAGCCAGACAATCAGTTCTAATGTGTCTTTTGGAGCAAAAATTAATATAAGACCTGGTTATATTATATTATATTATATTATATTATATTAATTATATTATATTATATTAATTATATTATATTATATTATATTATATTATATTATACCCAGTCTTATAGGAAAATAAGACTGGGTCTTATATTAATTTTTTTTTAAAGATTTTATTGGGGGAGGGGAACAGAACTTTATTGGGGAACAGTGTGTACTTCCAAGACTTTTTCCAAGTCAAGTTGTTGTCCTTTCAATCTTAGTTGTGGAGGGTGCTATTCAGCTTCAAGTTGTTGTCCTTTCAGTCTTAGTTGTGGAGGGCGCAGCTCAGCTCCAGGTCCAGTTGCCGTTTCTAGTTGCAGGGGGCACAGCCCACCATCCCTTGTGGTAATTGAACTTGCAACCTTGTGGTTGAGAAGACGCGCTCCAAACAACTGAGCCATCCGAGAGGGAGCTCCGCTCAAGGTGCCGTGTTCAATCTTAGTTGCAGGGGGCGGAGTCCTTGCGGGACTCGAGGAATCGAACTGGCAACTTTGTGGTTGAGAGCCCACTGGCCCATGTGGGAATCGAACCGGCAGCCTTCGGAGTTAGGAGCACGGAGGACTAACCGCCTGAGCCACTGGGCCGGCCTTATATTAATTTTTGCTCCAAAAGACGTGTTAGAGCTGATTGTCCAGCTAGGTCTTATTTTCGGGGAAACACGGTACCTATCTGCCCTTCAGCACACAGCCCACGTCCCCATGAGCTCCTGGTATTGTCACTGTGTGACACCCACATTCTGAACCTTTCTGTTCTTTGCTTATTGCACTCTTTCCAGACCCCTCTGCTCTGCGCCTCACAGTCTCCTCTGAAGTTCTTCTATGCAATCTACAGCTCCATTTCCAGGCCACCATTTTCACTTGCTCTTTAAATAATAGCTGTTTCCAGCAAACGGAACACCCCAGCCCAAGTGAGCCTTGCCTATGGGACTATCCTGGGATGACGCATGTGGTTGACTCTCCCACTGAGTACTCCCCACCTCCGAGGAAAGAAGTGTGACCCTTGTCACACTGTGGGCTCAGAATGAACTTGCGGTCAACAAAAATGACCAAGTCTTTTTCACATGAACAGCTTTCAAGGTGCAAATATCCCTCATGCTATATCTGGGCATTTAATTTGCTATACCTAAATATAATTTTAATGACTTATTTTAGAGCCATTGTTCACATAATTGAATTCATTATAATTCTTCATTAATTATACTATCAATAGTAAGCAAGGGTGGTCCTCTTCTGATTTGTTTTATTAATATTTATTTAATATCTATTTATATTTTTAAAATATAGTAAAGTTTCATAAACCCAAGATTGCACCCCAAAATGAGACAATTAAAAATATCCTACATCTACTTGTGGATTTCTTCTTTATCCCTTTGGTCTACAACTGGTGCCAGTGAACGAAAATTGCCAAACATGCTGTGGGTTAAACCATCTGACTTTACCTGCTCATTTCTTTCCTCTCTGATTACAAACAAATTGCCAGATGTCTGCCTGATCTAACTTTGGGCAACTTTGAACTTTTTTCCTCTCCTGACCCTGGTGTCAGCCCAAGGATCCTTATTATTTAGCCACACAGTGCCAGGGGCCTCAGGCAGCATTTTATTGCAAGGCTGAGATTTACCTGACCTGTATTTAGCATTGATATCTATTCTATTCCCCATGACTGCCTACCTGATCTTTTTCATTCTTATTTCCACAAAACATTAGTTTGCAAATAACCCATTTTAGAATGTGTTTAGTCTGTAGACAAACCCACAGTTTGGTTCTTTTGAATCTGAAAGTTAAAATGCACACATCTGTTTTCCTATCTACATGAAAAATTACATCGTGATGTGTCACCTCTGACATTAAGCTTGCCTGGCTCATGCATCTGCACAACTGACAATTGTCTAATTTTAATTCACAATCAGTAGAAACCTGAGAAAAGATACCCTAACATCTGTTGGGTTTTCAGGCAACTCATTATAGGAATTCAACACCTGGGTTGCCTGTAGAGTATCTGCTCAGCTTTCTCCAGGAAGAGGGCTCGTAGGGGTTCTATACTCACCTGTTCATGGGGGAATTCATACAGGCAAGTCTCATAAATGTCAATGGAAAATGCATTCAAGATGTTTCCTTTGGTACATTTTAAGGGCAACAAAACTCATTCTTAAAAGGCAACAAGGCTATATATGAACGGTAATAGCATAGCAAGCATTTATATATAAACAGGTATGGAGAGACAAAGAAAAAGAATTGGGGAGAAGTGGAGAGAGGAAAAAGAGAGAGCAATTGAGTGAAGCCAGAGGGAGAATGTGAACCTAAACTGGGCTGAACAAGCTGTCCCCTGAAATCTACTCATGACACTTTCTAGACTTTGCATCGCCGAGCCTCGCAATAGGCTCTGTGAAGAACACCAAGAGTGTGGGACAAAGAGCTTGTGGCTGTCATTAAGCTTAATCATGTGGTGAAGATGGCCTGTTAAACAAAAACTTGTGAATTAATCAAAGGGCCATCGAAAGAGTATAGACACCTTAGATTGGTGAGCCTACTCATTAGCTCGGCCCCATAAATATTGTTATATACATAATAGAGAAATATGGATCACAGTACACTGCTGAAATATAATACCAATAAAATCTTATACCTGTTCATAAATTTTAATCATAGACAAATGTACTGGAAAACAAAGTTATTGTCATGTTATGTAACTGGCTTAGAGTAAGCACATGTTTTGATCTGAAATGCCAGTATAAAATATTTCACAACACATTATTTTGAAGATAGACAATAAAAATATTTCTTATTGGTGACCACTAAAGAAATATAATTCAAACTAAAATTTTTCTGCTTTTCTCTATTCCCTACTCCCCTTAAAAAACAAAACTAAATCATGAAGTGAATCTTACTTTAGCTGAATTATTCCTAATTTGGCCATCTTATCATTAAGTGGCAATTAATCTGCAGATATCCTCACCTCTTTCAAATATCCAACACAAGCCCGTACCCAAACTCAGAACTCCATACCCATAGAAGTAAGCTGACATAGAATGTTCAAAGGACTTGGAACAATGCAATATCAAAAACGGGTTTTGAAAATTGAATGGACAAACTGATTGGTCAACCGGAGAATGTAGAAATAAATGAATGTAATAGCTTGGGATCCAGTGGCAAAGGAGTGAGAAAATTTGAATTGGGCACACCACTAACTCCAACCTTCACCAGAGATTCAGAACACTTCTTATTTTTTGACTCACCAGAACAGTCGGTCTTCAGTTTTCTATCATTTCTGCTTCTGCAGACAGACTATGCCTCCTAGCAACACACTTCTGTTGACGGGGAGACTGGCCCATGAAGTATGGGGTGAATTGGTTGTTCTGGTGGTGTTGAAAAGTTAGCCCTGTGTTATTTAGTGTGAAGGCAGGGTGACCCTCCGCTAAGAAAGTGGAAATTATGCATGAAGTGCAGTTTTTAGTTTCTTGGATATGAAGTACTCACTACTATATATTTAAGGACTCACATGTGAGTTCTGGTGTCTAGAAAGATGAGGGGGAAAGTACAAGATCATAGGGCAAAATCTAATAGTATGCTAATTTTGAGACATAATCTAATTATTTTATCATTTGTCGTGTTTCTTGAAAAGGCTTGATAAGTAGGGTGGGTATTTTGTTCATCCAAGTCTTCCTTCTTGTTTTGCTTCTTGTTCTAAATAGGAAGAACAATCCTAATGATTATGAATGAGAATACATAGTCCCTGGTGGGATCAAGGCTTCTAATTTTAATTCATCCCATTCATAAACCGTAATAGGTAAGCTCTCTGTTGAGTTCTAGTCCTAAAGTATTCAGTGGAAACTGCATTGAAATATTGTGTCATATAAGGGAGACACTGTAATACACATTTAGTATTCTTTCAATCTGTTGTTCTGTGTTATGCCTTCTGAATCCTTCTTCCCACCCTCAACTCCATAATCCCTTCAGTGACACACACATACATATTCTAAATAATCCCTTACTTTCTTCTACAACACAAGGAAGTCTTCACCAAACCTCATTCCATAATAAAATCCTTTTTTTTTGAGCTATTTTTAAAATGAACAGCTGCTTTCAAGGAAAATTATAAATAGTACCACATTAATGAGGACCCAGCCTCAATAATTTTACATATGTGAGAAGAGCATTAAAATGTCGTTTCTGATCCCTTATGAGCACAGATAATTTCAACTGTTATCACAGTCATTCTTCTACCCTGAGGGTATAGGTGGCCCATTTCTAAAGCAGGTGTATTTAAAAGAGTTTGGTTTAAATGGGACCAACTTAAAATGAATTAGCAAATGAAACTCAGGGATACATTTGTGTGGGAAAGAGGATGACAAATAGGGTGCCACTTGACTGAGAATGTAAGAGATGATTGAATTGAACAAGGACAGGAATTATGTTGCTGTGCACCTTTCAACAGTGGGCAGTGACAGAGTCATGTCTCACAGGCAACAGCTGAAAGAGCAAGGAGATGGTTTGCCTAGAGGAAGGGTAGAGATAAAAAGGCAGGGTTTAGGAGTCAGGAAGAAGGGAAAAGGTGGCAAGGAGAAGGAAGAAGACAGCACTGGGAGTAAAAAGAGACAGAAGAAAGAATAATTAGATCACCATCTTCAATATTTGTAGGAAATACTGTATTAGAAAACGATGCCAAATTAATCAATGAGGCCCCAAATTGCAGAATTAGGACAAAGAGGAACAGTTTCAAGGCACAGATTTTTGGCTCTATATAAGAAAGTACTCTCTAGTCACCAGAGCTAAAGTGGCATATATTATACAGTGAGGAGGGCCCCATCAGAAAAACTATCCAAGCAGAGGCTGTGTCACCATCCATCCCGGCTCTTCTCAAAGAGATCGCCCTGGAAACTCTGAGAGCCAATGGTTTTGTGATCCCATCAACGGAACAACTGAGGGTAAAATCCATAACACAAAGGAGATACAGTCAATGCACATTACTCTCAGTAGCTCTGTTCTATAAAGTCACCATGAACGTGGAGTTTGCAAATACTGCACCACTGCTTCTAACGGAAAAGAGGGTTAGGTTCCTGCAAGCCTCTGATTACATTTTTGCCAACCAATTAATATGTAACCTTGTTTCTTGCGTGTTTCTATTTAAAGACATCCTGTTTAAAATATATCGTTGATTCATTCGCATTGAACTTCTGGCCAACAGTGCTCTAACTCCTGCCTAAACAAGGCTTACAAACATATATTTTCAGCATAAGGCACATCACAGATTTCTTGCACTCAGGAACAGTAGACAGCTCTTCAGCACTGTGCTTGGAGGCCATTTGAAACGTGAAACCACCAACAAAAAGCACAAAAATGCAAAAAAAGTGGCACTGTATAGATGGTGCAAAGGACACACGCCTCCAGCTCGAGTGCTAGCAAGAAGGCAGAGCAGGGCCGTGTTCAGCCTCAGCTGGGAGCATGTCCATCGGACAACTCAAATTTTTCACCGCTTCGCCCAGGCCTGTGAGTGACTGTAAGTGCTGCAAGTGTTGATTTGGGGATTACCAATAAATGTGAGCAGCAGGTGAATGCACAAATACGAAATCCACAAATACTGATAACCACCTGCACTTGTAGGGAAGGGAGCAATAATGGGTAAACCTGCCAGGTAAAGGGCTCTCAACAGTCCAAAGACTCTGCTTCCGGTTCCACGACCTCCCATTACAGGGCAGGGCACAGTGGAGTCTGCACTTCTGTCTGGCCACAGCTGTGACTCCCTCTGGGCAACAGGCTAGGCAGGGAGGTGGCTTCGTGGCCCAAGTCATAGGGTTAAGAGGCTTTACTGTTTGGTAACAGCTGAAACCTTCCATGAGACCAAAAGAGCTGGTCGCAAATGGACCTGTTGGGGTGGGCTTATAACCTCCTCTTTGCTCCTGCCTTGTCCCTCTTCATTTCAGAACTCTGGGGGACACTATTATGTAGAATGTAGATAGTGTGAGTGCTCTGGGTTGGCCCAGACAAGGAAACTGGGACTTAGAAATATGAAGTCATGAGTCTCCGAACCAATTAATGGAAGATCTTCCCACTTCTGGCACTGCATCCAGTCACCGTCAGAATGCACCTTTCACAGAATTGAGGCTTATTTATGCCCTCAGGAACACCAACTTTTGCCCCGCAATGGACCAAAGTACCTCGTGGAAACTGGTCCCGCTGTGTGACATCATCGTCACACTTACCTCTTCATATTCACACATATCTCAGAAATAAAAACATCACCATCGCAGTCTCATTCATTAAAAGACAAAAATATATATTTCACATTTCTGAAAACAGGCAGTACCACAAAGATATGAAAATAAAAGGCATTCTGATCTTTTTCACAAATTCAAATAACATGACTGGAAGATGGGATCTTCCTGCAAGAGCAGTGGACCTATCTCATCTTCATCTAGCATCCTGCAAAGAGGAGTGTGATTGCTTTGTTATAAAAATAAAAAAGCAGGTTGTTTTCCCCTTTTTTGTGGATTTTAATGTGACGATGTGTGCACACTCATTATTAGTTCTAATGGATTGCAAGAATTGCGGCCTTGGCAGTTGAAAGAATGTGCTATGGTCATGTGGCCTCCATTAACTCTCTGCAGTTGGCTGAGGACGGGCTGGCACAAAGGCTAGGCTAGCAAGGAGTGGCCACTGGGCCTAGTGTGGCAGCCTGAGTGTGTCCTGCCAGCTGCCACCACATAAGGGACCACCTCTCATCTCAGAATCTCCAGCGGGGTCCAAGGCCATGTGTATAGAATGCTGCGGCACTGTTCATACTCTTGTCTGGCCCAAAACAGGATGTCCTGTGCACGTGGGAGTGACACTCACATGGAACATGGTGTGAATGGCTCCTCTTGGAGTCCTGCCACCCAGGGCCCGACTGAGAGAGAGCATCAGTGCCAGAGGGACTTGGTGGCCTCATCCGCATCTAGTCCTTTGCACTTTCACAAAGACGAATCAGCTCACTCCTCAGTGTTACAAAGAATCACAATGACTTTCCTGACCTGGATCCTGTTTATCTCTCCAGGCTCATCTCTTGCCATCCCTCACTGACACTGAGGTTCTTTGTTTGCTTGCTTGTTTGTTTTGCCATTTCTTCAGTGAGTTTAGTTCTTTTCAAAAACCACAAAGCCGTCATTTGTGTGTCTCCCTTCACCCAGAATATCCTTCTCCTCTCTCATCCCGAGTGTCCCTGACTTCTTCTTCAGGAATCAACCATGACACCAGCTAGTTCTTTTAGCTGAAGTCACAGAAACCCAAACTCAACTGGTTTAAAATACAGCAAAGATGTACTATCCCTCAAAACAGGAAGCCTTAAGAGAAAGGAATTCTCAGGTTGGTGAGTTCAGCTGCTCAGCAGTGTCATCAAAAACCCAGGTTTTTCCATTTTTCTGCTCCACTATCCACTGCCTGTCTTCTCAGGTCCTTAATGGCCGGAGACAGATGCTACAGGTCTAGGCAAAACACGAGGTCACAACAACATCCAGAGGCTCTCTCTCTCTCCCCGTCTCTCTTTAAGAGCAAGAAAACATTTTTCAGAATCCTCCATCAGACTCTCTCAATTCTCAGTGAGCAGTGATGTGTAACAAACCCATGCCTCAATCAATCACCAGCAGCAGAGGGATTACCACGACTGGATTAGTGAAGCCCAGATCACAGGAAAAGAATCCAGACTGCTAGAAAAGAGAGAGGATGGTGTTGGGCTGGCAACCAATATTGTCTTCTATAAACCACCCCCACACACATGTTGCTTTGGTGACCATGTGCTGTCACTGTTCCCAATTATTCTCTCTCTCAGAAATCTGAACCCTCTGTATTGTAATTGACTGTTCAGTCACATGTCCACACATTAATCTTTGAGCTTCTTAAAGCTAGTCATGATGGCTTGTTCATTGTTATATCTTAGAACATAATACACATGCTTGGGGCTTGAATGAACGAATGAATAAATTAATGAATGAACATGTGAATGATACACGGATGACAGCTATTGGATACATGGGTAAACAATAACCCTCACGTGAAGGCATTCTTTTCCCCACTCTACACTTGGAGAAATTCCCCTTCAGAAGGAGCGAAAGGCTTCTCCATGGTTACATGGTACAGAGCAGAGCCAGACTTAACTTCTGAGTTTCTGGTTCCAAGTTGAATGTTGGATCCAACAGAAATGAGGGGGGAAAGGCTAGGGTGTCAAATGGCCTGCCCAGTGTCCCAGAGTAGCAGTACTGCAAACTTCTAAAAATAATTGTATTAACATGCACAGGATCATTTAAAATTTTGAGTACAGGCACAGAGGAATCATCCTGACTCCTTCCACCTGACTCAAATCTCACTCTGCCGTCAGCTCTTTTCATCCCAGAAACATTTATATAACAAATGGACCCCAATCTTTTGAGGATTCAGCTAGCAATCCTGACAAATTAAGGACCCTGAAGAATCAATTATTTTTACTTATCTCCCAGGCTGAAGGGGAGAAAGCCTTACATTTCTGGAACTTTGGCTTTGAAACCTCTTGAAAGCATTACAGAAAAGCCAGGGGAATTAGACAATAGGATTCTTTCAAAACAGTAGGATTTAAAGGATCTTATTACCTACTTTATAATCTTACCTTAAGGCTGTAGGACATATTAATTGGAGCAAAGACATCCAAAAGAGAACAGCTACTGTAAGTCATTTCTATTTTGTTGAAGTCTGTCTTTATCTCTTTAATTTGTTACATTCCCTCACCCTCTATCCGACTTCTGAATCCTTGGTGTATATTTTTTTCCTGGGCATGGACAAGAAAATAAAATAAATAAATAAATGAAGAGCTAGGCCAAGGGAATCAATTGCACTTCAAATCCCATTTCCTGCCCTGATGAGTGGCTGATCCCTTCAAGGGAAGTGGGGAGAAGAGCAGAGCAGGCAAGCTCTAGGCAACTAAAAAATCTCATTCCAAGTATCTCTAGAGGAAGCTTACATGTGGCCTGTATCCCTACCATTCAATTCTTAATATACTGTTTCTTTACAGAAAGTGTGAAATGCGTTAAAATAAGTAGGAAGCTAGAAACCCCTCTGATAAATGAAAACAGGATGTGCTAATTGGATCCCGCTGTCCCCCACTGCCTGGGCCTTGGGGACCACCATCATCCCACTCACACATTTTTGTAGTGGGATTAGAAATACTTCTTATTTTTTATTTGAAGTAATAATCTTCAGCAAAAGTGTCATAATCCCATAGAAAATGCCAGGGGGAAAGGGAACTTGAATCTTTAGAAAGGCAACAAAAAGGAAAATCAAATCCTATTTTAGGAAGATTGATCTTCATATAATTTCCCCTCCCAATTTTCAAAGGCTTCTGAGTGCATTAGGTTAGTGTATGATTCCTTTTTGTTTTTTCTTTTTCCCATAAGTGCTGCCATTCTGAGGGCAACCTAGGGTACTGGAGTATTTCTCAAATTGCAGTCCACGTTAATCACAAAATGCAGATTCCCGGGTGTCACTCCCAGATCTACTGTCTCTGAAGCACTGAGGAACAGGGCCCAAATTAGACATGTTTCAAGCTCCTTGGGTGACTGTTACATGTGCTGAATTTCTAAGACAACTGGCATAGTAAATGAATTCATGGGCTTTGGAGTCAGAAAGACCAAGGTTTGAATGCTGAAGCTACTGTCAGCTTAATCAACAAGAGAAACCTACTACCAAGAGGAAAGCAGACACGTTTCATCTTTCTCGGTTTGTCTAGGTAAACAAAATGTATTTATGAAGATTGGTGACTCCAAAATGTCAGTTTCTCAAAAATGTTATAGATTACAACCAATCCACTCTATTTAATAAAGAGCCCACTGTCCTTATAGGGCAATGTTGTGTCCAGGGTAACCGACTTGCATGATTTTTGTTTCCATCTTCTCAACTTCTGTCAGTTTTTGGTAACTTATAAGTTAGGCATTCCCTTTGATTCTCAACAACTCTGCATATATGTCTGCACAGTGGACTCTACAGCATAACAGCTACCAGTGGAAGATTTCTTGGATTCAGACATTCAACCTCTCTGATTATTTTGACACATTTTGACAGATTCAAAACTTAGAAACAGCCAAAGGGCTGACCTGAGAAAACCTGGGACCTGCGCATGGGGTGCTTTGGTCAGGATTCCAGAGTCTATTTTCTGGTCTGGTGACACTCAGAAGAGCCAAGGCCCCCACACGTAGTGGTCAGTTGGGTTAAAGAATGGATTTGTATATTTCTTAAGCTTGCCCTGATTGCAATAATGAAAAGCAACTTGACTGAGTTTAATTAGATGATGGTGATGATGATGCAGTTTAGGGAATCCAGAGCAGAGCTGAACAACCAAAACAAACAAAAAGACAGGGAGCCAGGCTGCTTTCAGATTTTCAGCAAGAATTGATCAGTCTTCGTTCTAAGACCCTGATTTTACTTGACTTTGTTCTCAGCACTCACTTTCTCAAAAGAGAAACTCTAGTGAGTCCCCTTCAGTCACTTTCCCCCTGGTTCAATGTGTCACAGATGGAAGCACTAGTGTTCTTGAGGCCCAGCTCACTGAGAGGCGTAGTCTACTCCCAAACAGCAATCCTAGGCAACCCTATTGGAATTTACCATGGTCTAAAATACATACAATCAAGTGGAATAGACTGTAAGCTCCCAGCAGTCTGGCAGCCGGTTGAGGGTAGAATCCATGCCTGATTTGTCTCTCCAACATCTCCACAGGACTCAGTGGCAGGGAACACTGGTTTCGGATTCAGCCTGCCTCAGTCTGAATGGCCACTCTCCCTACCTGTCATCTGACTTTGGGCATGTCTCTTAACTCTCAAGTGACTGTCTATTCATCTGTAAAATAAGGGTAGTGCTAGTACCTAATTCCCAGGTCACTGCAGGAGGAAAAGTGAATACCAGCCTCCCCTCACACAGCAGCACCAGGGTGATGCTGCCATCATCTCCCAAGCACTATTGAGAAACTTGTCCATAGCCCAGTTGGAAAGGTACAAACTTCATTAACTGACTGGAGCAAGACTGTTTTTCAACCTGAACCTGTTAAATAATAAACAAGTTGCCCCTTTAAATCAAAAAGAGACATTGTAAAGGTAAAGTCTTCAAAGCCCAAAGTTTTCAAAGAAGTCCCTTAGAAACAAAGAGTTCTCCATGATAAACCAATCCCAACTCCCCTCCAATAAAGGTTTGATATCTCAGATTAGTCACTCTCACGCTCTGCTTCTGCTATAGTAATTATCCACGTGCTGGCTTGGCATTGGTTGGAGTCTTGCCCTCCCCCTCAGGGCCGGGAATAGAAACAAGGTCTAGAGTTCCACTAAGGGGAAAGACCGCTGTCCAGGCCCATAAAGTGCCCGGAGAGGCTAGGACCTAAGTAGGGCTCAGCTCCAGGCAGGCTCCTGCGGCACGGGCCAAGTCCTGGGACATCCGCTGCAGGGGTTCTGGAGGCCCCTCTCTGAGGCCAAGCCTGCTATCATCAGAGGAGACCACAGGGCATTGTGGGCAGTGCTGGACAGCACTCCAAAAGGTGTCACGGCTGCCCCAGGGGCACGTCACCCCACCCTGGTTTTGGTGGAGCTATGTAAACCCTTGGGTTCTTGTATGGTCTAATGGGAAGACACCCCCAAATATCAGACTTCTCAATGATTTGGGCCAGTTGGGTCCATAGAGTTTTATTTAGATTTTTTATTTAAGAAGTGTGGCATTTCTTGCACTTCCATTACAGTGGAATAATACCTCCCCAATACATACCAGCGTCATCTAACCTCCTGCCTGCTCCCTGATGTGGGCCTCAACACTTCCTTCTTGGGGGGTGGGGGCGTAATGCCTTCAGCAGCCCCATTTGATGACTAAGCTAAGTACGTGGTGAGGGAGGAGCAGTGATTTAACTCTGTAGGCAGCTTCAACCCCACGCCCCTCTGTGCTCACGACTGCAGAATGAGTGTGGTTGGAATGAGCCATAGCCCCTGCTTCAACCCACAGGAAGACAGTGAGGCCTGCGCATTGGAGAGAGGACCCCAGGCACATAAGATCCAGGAACAGAGAAGCCAGGAGAGACAGTCAGAAAGGGGCCAGCAGCAGAAAAGATAGGCAGAGAATGAAAAGGAGGCCCCGGCAAGAGCAAGAGTAACCAGCCAGGGGTGGTGGGGGCCGGGGGGTGGGGGAGCTTGAATTCCAGCATCTCAATAATAAATCCAAACCAAGATCCTAAAAATTATACTAATAATTATTAACTTTTATGACGATCTAGACACTGTGCTAAGCACTTTGCATACAGGAATCTCACTAACTCCTCAAACAACCCTGCCAAATAATATTAAGAACACCTCCCAATAGGGGAAGAAACAGAGCACAAAATTTACCAAGATCACCCAACTGGTAAGCAAACACGTGACTCACCTGGGGCACCTTGGGCAGAAGAATGGAGTGCCAGCTGGGTGGAGGGTGCCCTGGGGCAGGAGTCAGGCTCCTGGACAACCTTCCTCTGCCTTCTGCAAGGATGACAGAAATGGCAAACAGAACGGATTCACAGTACAGTCCATTCACAGTACTCACGTTCTAGAAAGTCACTGCAAACTTCAAATGAGCAAATCCTGAACCATTGCCCACTGCTCCTAGGAGATGTACAGAGTTAGTTGCTGTGAACCACTGGTCACAAAATTTAGTCAACCAACCGATACAGTCTCTTGTTTTATGCGTGTTTCTGTTTAAAGACACCTTATTTAATATATTTTGTTGATTCATTAACATTGAATTCATAGCCAACAGCGCTGTAACTTATTTCTAAACCAGGGGTGTCCAAACTGTGGCCCGCGGGCCAACTGCGGCCCATGATCCATTGTTAATTGGCCCGCAGCAAATTCCAAAAAAATATATTTAGTTTACTTAAATAAACCAGGTGAGGCAATACGTACTTCACCTCGAGTGAGTGGCCCGGCTGCTTGTGTATTTTACCGCATACGGCCCTTGGTGAAAACCGTTGAAAAAAGTTTGGACACCCCTGGTCTAAACAAAGCTTATCTAACACATGAACGAATATTTTCTCCGTAAGGTACGTCATAGCCTTCCTGCACAAGGGAAAAATAGACAGCTCTTCAGCACTGTGTTTGGGGGCCACTTTAAACAGCTAAATCACCAACCAAAAGCACAAAAATTTGAAAAACATGGCACTAAGTAGACCACAGAAAGGACATATGTTGACAGTATGAGAACTGAAACAAAGAGCGTCCCCAGGTTTGACCTCAGCTGGAATGGGTGTGCTGGGCAACTCAAATTTCCCTCCAGTCTATGCACATCCACAAATGACTGTGAAAGAGCCACAAGTATTGATTCGATGTTTACAAATAAATTTTAGCAAGTAAGCAAGTTCACAAAGGTAAGATTTGCCAGCAGTGAACGCTATAGCTTCCCCACCAGCTGTGCAGCCTTGAGCAAGACAAGCACCACGCCCATTTCCTCATCGGTAAAATGGGTCTAATGCCAACTTTGTCCCAGGCTTGCAGAGGTGGTAAGTGTGCTAACAGGGAGGCAGACCAGGAGAGCTTTGTGAAATGAGCACAGAAAGCATTCATTCCTCTCTATATATATCTAGGTACAAACATGGGTTATCTCCAGCATCTACTCTGAGAAGAAGTCTCATCAAATTTTAGGGAGTGTGCAAGGCACACAGCTTAAAAGCATCAGCCCAAGGTGTTCCTGAAAGAAGGACCCATTTAAATTCCTTCCAACCTACTGCTAAAATAACTGCTTATGAAAATGGACTTGATTGTCCATATTTTTTGTTCTCTTCCCTTTCTCCATTCCTCTTCTCTCAGCCCAGGGAGATTGGCTACACAGAAGAAGAAAAAGAGCCGATCAGTCTAGGCGGGGAAAATACCACCACGCACGAAGCCTGCCTGTGGGGAGTTCACGGAGTCAAGTGCAGGCATCAGATCACAACACATCACAGCACCGCGGTCGTCTTCATCATTCAGCTTTTTCCAGGCCATTCATTCACCAAATAGACAAATATCTGCATTTTTGTAGATGAAATGAAGGCAGAAGGAGCCATTTCCGAAGATAGATGACTGTTCTTTTTCCTTCAGCAAAGTTTAAAAAGGTAAAAATTATCATATTATGGGCACGGTGGTCATGGAGAGAAAATGAGGCCACTGCACAACAGGGGAAATTGCTCTCCTTGCCTGGGAATGTTTTAGCATTAAATTAACTCTCCTATCTCCTGCCTGCTAATAGGAAAGCTTTCACCTCTCTGTTTGGCAGGGGATCTGCATTTGCATTTAGATGGAGCTGTTGTAAAGATGGCCCCCGCACAGGGGCCTCCATCCCTTATTTACAACAGCAGCCAGGTGATAAAATGATTATCACATAAGTGGTTGTTTCACTGGTCTTGATAGGGCTGGAACCAGAATGGGAAAGGCTGTCATGTGAATTAGTCAATGAAAGGAAAAGGTAGTTTTCCACTTCCACGTGGCGAGAGCTCTGTGGCCTCCTTGACTACACAGGGAGAGAGAGGCATAATCCCTCTCTCCTGGCTGCCAGAGCCAGGCAGCCCCGAGAGCTGGACGCTGGTAGAAAAGGCAGGGGCTGCTTTCATGGGGAGATTCCATGTGACAGTTTGCAGATCTTCATTTGAGGTGGGCATCATGTGGATTGTTGCTCCCATTTTTCACATGAAGAAACTGAGACTTGGGTTGGGGTGCAATAATTCTACCCTGGCCATACCCAGAAAATGGCAGAATTTGAATCAGATCTGAATCCCAACGCAATACTGCCTACTTCCAATAACCTCCTAACCCTTATCCATCCTCCCCACAGCTCCTGGAGCACATGGAAGGAAGGTACACGGAAATGGAACTCTAGAGAGCAAAAAGCCATTCTCATTACCACAACTAACTGTGTGACCTTGGCTAGTCCCCCACACTCACACTTTTTTTGAGACTCAAAGTTTTTATCTGTAAAAGTTAAGGATTGGGACAAATGTAATGGTAAGAAAGCTTGCCTCTCTTGTCTGAATGTTCCAGCCCACTCCCACGTCACATATATGCCTGTCCTGTGGACTGTCAGAGAAGACTGTGCAGCTGTTGCAGCTGTGAAGGAAATCAACCTATTCCCAGCTCTAGGGCAGTGTTTCTCAGACTTTGGCAGCCATCAGAATCACCTGGGGGACTTGTTACAAAACAGTTTGCTGGGCCCCAGAGATTCTGATTCAATAGGCCTGGGATAGGGCCCAAGAATTGGCATATCTAACAAGTTCTCGAGTGACACTGATGCTGCTGGTCCAGAGGTGACAGATGGTACTTGGACAACCACTACTCTAGAAATAAGAAAGCTCATACTATGGCAGGAATTGACCCCTCGCCTTTTGTGTCAGAACTAGAGCTTTGTCCATTCCTACTATTTTTCCTACCTGCAATGACATCAAATGGCACAGCCTCACCAATAAAATATCTCACCACCCAAGTACCCTTATTGGCTCTGAGAATAATGACCACTGTAACTGACCAAACCAATATATGGTCTAGAAGACGTGATCTTGAAATGTGCCAGTAGAAAAGTCTTATGTTGCAGAAACTATAAAAGCAAGTCATGCAATGTCTTTGGAAAACTGGTCAACCTATATGCATTGGTAGCATGTCCTGTAATCAGTAGAAGTATAACTTCCCTTTATCCGGTGATAGATACAAAGATAGACAGAGTTGGACCCAGATGAACTAAATGGATCCAGAGTATCCAACAAGACCCAGGATAGACCGAAAGGGAAGGCCTGCCTTTGCAGCAGACATTGTGCTGTCCCTCCAAGCCCAGAAAAAGGTCAGGCAATTGGTTCCTGCCTTACTGCTTGTGGGCCAAAATCCACCCCCACATTGCAGCCTAAGAGGAATGAGCAGAAAGCTAAATGTACGTCTGTAGCTGGGCACCAGGAACTCCCAGCAGGTTGGGATGAGATGGTCTCCAAGGCTTCCGACAGAAATCAAATTCCCTTTTACTGAGTGTCCCAGTGTTTACAGGAAGTTATTGCTCCAGAGACAATGTCTCATCATACTATGGATGACAAAATTATCCTCAATAAAAAAAAGAAACAGTTGTTTAATAAAAACTGGAAGACCCATTTTTTTGTAGGCAGACCATGTTCTATCCATGGACCCTGTGAAAACGAAAGACAAAAGGAACGAAGTGGGCAATGGTAGTGTCAGCCCTCTCAGAGGCTAGCTTTTCCCAGCTAGGGGCAGACACTTATATCTGAACAATAAAGTAAGGAAAGCTTTCTATCATCCACACTAAACGAAGAGAAAAGAATCCCAGAAAGTCCAAAACAGGTTCTCCCCACCTATATTATTTGGTCTCAGGATGGTGTGCACCCATCCCCTACACACACACCCTGCCTTCCCCATAACACACACACGCACGCACGCACACACGCACGCATGCACACACACATATATACGGTTCCTGTACTTGCTCTCCATACCCCCCCAATGAGACCCCCTTGGCCAAGGTCAAGCAGTCAGGTGTAAAAGGGCTGATGAAAGAGATTAAAGGAAGAGGAATGACAACCCATGACTGAGTGTTCTTATAGGCCAGACACATGACTTACATACTTTTTATAGTCTTTGTACCAGATTTGTTCTGTGTCAATTTAGCTAAGATTCGATTATGTTACCCAGAATCTCCTTCCCTACACAGCTCTGGGTCAGTGTGAGCCACAGCAGATGTTTTACAAGAGATTTGGAAGGTGGAGCTGAAGCAGCAGCCCTATTCCTTATTTACTTGGAAGGTTTCAGCTCGGGTTTACTGTTACTCATTTCTGGAGCATCTGATTTGCAAGGTGAGGCAGCTTGCAGGTCACGTAGCCAGTAAATGGTGAAGCTGGGATCCCAACCTTCAGGGTGTGATTCATCAGGTCATCCAAACTCATTTTAGGGCAGGGGTGGGGGGCGGGGAGAGCCTCCTGAAAATGCACTATTTTTAACCTGAAAAGACAGAAGTTTTCCTCTGTGTTCTTTTAAATAGACATATAGATAACTTTTAAAAGAACTTCAACTCATCATCTGCTGTGTATAAACAATTGCTGTTCCTTTGGTTGAGGCTTCAGCCTTCATTACAGCATGCTGCCTTGCCCGCTCAGAAAATAGGGTTGGCGGAGATGCTTGGGTAAGTGAAGCAGGCTGAATGCTGATGTTGGGTGCTGATGGAGGGAGGGTTAAAAATTGCACCCGCTACAGGTGTTTCACCTCTAGCCCCCACTGGGGAGGGACGGGGGGTAATGACCTGTGAGACAGGAGGGCACAGGCCAGACAGAGTGGGGATGGAAAATGCAGATGAAAAGAAATCAGAAGGCTTTTTCTTTCATGTTTCAAGTACCAAATTATGCTTGACATTTGAATTTTCCCCCAGGCTCACTTCTATAAAATCATGCCAAATTACCCTGAAAGGGTTGGAGCTTCCCAGAGAGACTTCTGACTATAATCAAACAGTTTTCCTCCATTGTTCCAGACACTCTGAAAGATCTGGAGGAGAAAGAGTTGAAAGGGCAGGGGAAGGAGAGCCGGCTGGGGGACTTGTGAAACTGGGCCTGGAGACACCTCCTCACAATGTGGACGGACATCGCAATGAGCTGAGAAGATATGAGAAGGCGAAACATTCTAGCAACAAGGGCCAGAGAGTAATAATACTCACACTGGCTAACGTTTATGGAAGAGGGCTGCTCTGGGCACTGACTCCCTTGAACTTCATGACAGCCAGGCATTGTTATCCTTCAGTTTATGGACAGAAACGCTGAGACTGGGAAAGATGAACGAACTTACCCTGGTCTTTTGGATGCCAAAGCCTCAGCTACAGGCAATACTGCACTGCCTGGATGACCGGGTATAATGCCAATGCAACAGGAAGAAGGAGCAATACGGTGACAATATATCATTAGATATCACAACATCAGAGCATGTCATCATTTGAACCAATCAAAACACCCGCTTCACGGGCCTCACCTACACCAGCTTGTATTCACTGACTAAACAGAAAATACCAATTCTATCACGTCATTCTCCTTCTGGACATGCCGATGTCAATGCTGGATGGGAATGGACACCAGTTTTGGAACTCTCTTTAAGCGCAGTAGAAGCTGCAAGAGGCTTTGACCCTTCAGAGGAGGCCTCATCACAACAGGTCCTTCTGGCTCTTGCCTCAGAAGCTGGGCCTGTGTTCTTGTGGACCCTTTGCTGGCTTCGCTGTCTGCGATGCCCATAGATGTGGTTTGCATTCTTGCTCCCACAGTCCTTTGTTCTTGGCTCTCTCCAAGCAGTGCATTTCCTCCCCGTGCACTGATACCAGCTTAACTGAGGTCACCACCAGTCTCTCACCTGGATTATTGCTAAAACCTCCTAACAGTGTGCTACTCTGATTCTTGACCCCTCTTTATTGCTGTCAGAGTGATCTTTCTAGAAGCAAATCTGATCTTGCCAGTCGCCTGCTCCAAACCCTCCCACAGCTTCCCACCTTTTCAGGGAGCAAGTCCAAATGACTTACAGGAACACAAAGGCCTTTGGCTCTGCTCACTCTGGGCCCACCTCTCTCCACCCCTACTCTTTACTCTGTGCCCCACTGCTGTGAGCCATTAGAATGTCTACAAATGCACAGTGATTCCCTTCACCACCAGACTTTTGTGGGGCACGCTCGTATCCTCAGGCAGATAAAGTCGGGGAATGTGCCCCAGGAAAAGTCATGCCCATTCTTCAGTTCTCACTTACCTGCCACTGTAGCACAAGCTCAGCGTATCTAGCTGAGCCACAAACAGAAACAATTGCCTTTACCTCATTTCTACGCCAACTTGATGGTTCCATGGGATTCACCGGTGACCGAGTGGGCGTTTCAGCCTTGTGCTACTATTGAACAGGAAACACGTGGAACCAACCAATCATCCAGAGGTAATGTTCACTGCCAGGAAAGGATTCTCTAATAGCACAGACACCATGGTTAACACCGTAGGAAAAGGCAAAGGCAACTCCCTAACTGTGTCTCCCCAGAGAAGCAATCTTGGAAGATGCGTGTGTCATGCAGGGTGTCATGCGGGGTCTCAGCTCCCTCTCCCCGCACAAGAACGCAGGATATGGTGAGGCCAAAAAGGAACACCAATGGAGCCATAGATAGGGGAGTCATACCACTATATTCTTGCTGGCAGCTGGTTGAGACACAGGAAGCAGGAGCCACATGATCTGCAACATGCTGTCCGCTTCTCTGCCAACAAACCAACCCCACTTGCTAACTGCAATCCGCACTTGCTGACTTAGCCATGACAGTTATATCAGTGGTTAAAGGCTAACTGGTTACAGCTGATGGCCAACTAGTCACAGCTGATAGCCATCTACTACCTGAGCCAGCACATTTCCATGTGAGGCTGAGAGCCTGGAAACTGCTCTCTGGGACTCTGTCCCCACAACATGTTTCATTGCCCAAGTTCAGCTTCAGGAGTCTCTTTTCCTGTGTTTACCTTCTGACTTAGCTCAGCTTCACTGAGGAAACAACCCTGATGTGGCAGAGAGAAAACCATGTGCCCGTCCCCCAGCAGGTGGAAGCTGGCATCCTGCTCTGCGAGTGGAGGCTCACGTGGTACGCGATGTATTCATTCAGTCTCCATGGGGCGCCTGGGGCCCAGGAGCCCCAGACCAACTGGCTGGACCTTGACATCCTGCTTCACTTTTGTTTCTTTCACAGAGGCTGGGCCGCCAGCTATTTCCTGGCTTCCACTCCCAGGGAACTCTAAGCACAGATGTTTCTGGCCTTTAATTACTTAGGTCTTCCTGCCGTGGACTCAGTGCTGACGCAAATCAATCCTGCATCTCCACTGCCGCCTCAGATACCACAATTTGAACTTCTTATACCGCTTTAGGGCAAGTCCCACCTCTAGACCAGTTCACCTAACCTGGACTGCACTTGTTCCAGGTAGCTTTCCCTGCCTTGTGACTCAAAATGCTTATTTTTAATTATATACCTCCCTCTCTGCAGGACACACTGAGGCAATATGCAAATGCTTAGTGACACCATTTAACTTGGTGCTTTACATAAAGCAGGTTTTCAATGAATATTTGGGTGGAAACAATAACAGTTCTAATTCACAGTGATGAACTGTGACTATGAGCCGGAGATTCATGACTAAAATCCCATGTCTAAAATACAGTAGAAATGTAAATCAAGGTGTCAGGTTGGGTTCCCTAGAAAGCAGGTTCTGAAATGGAGAGGACGCTTATTAGGAAGTGTTCTTGGGACCAGGAACAGTGAAAGGGAAGGCAAGACAGTGGAATTGGGCAGAGAGAGAAGCTGAGCTACTGTGCAATGTGAAAGAAGCACTCAGCAAACCTCTTGGGACGCTCCAAAGCTGTGTTGGCAACTCAGAGCTGTCCAGGGTTGAGGGAAAGGGATGAGCCTTTAACCCTTGCATTAGCCAATTGTTGAACACGGTGTCGGGCGGGAGACCCTGCTCGCTCCGCCATTTGTCATGCGCGGGGGCCTGCGGGGTCTCTGGTCCCGCTCCCCACATAAGAACGCAGGATACGGTGAGGCCAACAAGGAACACCCACGGAGCCATAGGTAGGGGAGCCATACCACCACGGTCTCACTGGAGGCTGGGCCCACCGGACGCCTACCTGCTACCTGCCGTCCGCTTTTCCGCCAACCGACCGACCGACGACTCTTCTCCACTCTCCCCTCTGTTCCTCTCTCTCGGCTCTCCTCTTCCGCTCTCTTCGGCTCTGCTCAGCTCTGCTTGGCTCCTCGGCAATCCTTGGCTCTCCTGGCAGTCCTCCGTAGTCGCAGCAGTTATACCAGTGGCCAATTGGCTAACCGGCCACAGCCGACGGCCAATCACCACCCGAGCCAGCACCCCTTCACGTGAGGCCGACAGCCTGTAAACTACTCTCTGGGGCTCTGTCCCCACACACGGGTTGTCCCAGAAACAGCATGTGACATTGGGTGAGGTGGCTTTCTTTGGCCAAAATACTTTCTGAAGAGAACTGAATGTTACAGGCTATCTGCTGACAATACTTCTAATGGCAAAGGAACAAATCTTTCATTTCTCAAGGGGGGTCTGAGTGGCAGACCCCACCATCCAGCATAGATAGGCCCCACCATCCAACACTCTTCCCCCAAACAGCCATCTCAGCCAAGGCAATCTGGTGCTACATGGAGGTAAATGACAGATGTCCCAGGTTTATCACCCTCACATCCAAAATGGCTATTCACCATTATTCCCCCCCATCCCTTCCCTTTCCTAAAGCCCCTGATTCATGACTTTGAAAGTCATAGTCTCATCTCCTTTTTTATTGAGTGCTTATCTCAAACCAAACAGGGCAATACTACTCTTCCCCTTCTGAGATTGGCAGGTGGCAGGTTAGTGGCTACAGAAGAAGACAATGGTGTCAGGACACAGGATACTAGGACATGGCATGATGGAAGCCAGGACAACACGAGATCAGACCAGAGGAGCAGGCCTGGTGCATCAGGTGGTAACACAGGGAAGAGCAGCCAGAATTCAAAGATGGAGGATCAATAGATGATGCTAAGAGCTGGACAGGCAGGAGAAGAACAGAGCAGAACATTCCTGGGTCAAACTGAGGATAGTAGGCGTGATAGCTGCTGTGGGATCACAGAGCCATCCAATGGGTGACCTGATTCAGTTCTGGCTTAGGGTCCATTCAGTCTCTTTCTAAACCCCATCTTCAAAGGCACCATCTAAAAAAGTGAAAGCAAATGATGTTTTCTAAATCTAATTTCCTAAAAACTAAGTGGTAAGTCAGGAATCAGGGAGGATTATTAGGCTTCGTAGACTTGGGTCTGGAAAGGATCCCAGAGAGGAGTTGACAGGAGGCTGTGAGACCCTTCCTGGGAAGTGAGAAACAGCCCGCTCACCAGCTTCTTCTTGCAGCTTCAGCCCCCCCTCAGGTGGCAGGCCACTCTGGAACTTGCTCTCCATCTGTGTCATCCAGAGATCTCGCAGTTCTCGTCACTGGAGCTCTAATTTCACCAGATCATAGTGAAGGGTAGGCCTGGGATGCCGACCATGGTAACACATTCAGATGCTTACGGGAAGCGTGTTTTAGGCTCAAAGAAACATGCATGTGTTTCCTTGTGCTTGTGCTTAAGAAGACATACATGTAGTTTGGATTAAAACATGAGAGATGGTTTTACTCTGGCTCTTCACTAAAAAAAAAAAAAGGAAAAAATGGCAGCCATGAAGCTTTGCCACCCAGATTTCCTTTCAGGAACTGCCATTCTGCTGGAAGGAGTGCAGTTGGATGACAGCCTCCAGCCTCCAGCCACAATATTAGGGCTGAGACCACAGTTTTTCCAAAAGTTCAAAGTTCTTTCCACTCTGCCAGAATAGCACTCAGCGTGATGTGTTTGACTCCTTGCTCATGTCATGTATAGAAGCAAATAGAACTTCAGCTGCCTTAAATGATGTCTTCATTTTAGTCAGCTGAGGTTAGAGGAGGCATTAGGGTGTGGCCAGTTCTGTCCCAACACGACATCTATGGGCAGTCTCTGCACTGGAGACCACATGTCACGGGTGGCATCCGGCGGGGTCTCTGGTCCTGCTCCCCACACAAGAACACAGGACATGGTGAGGCCAAAACGGAACACCCATGGAGCCATAGGTAGGGGAGTCACACCACTATAGTCTCACTGGAGGCTGGATTCACACGACGTGTGACCTGCTGTCCGCTTTTCTGCCAACTGACTGACTCCCCTCACTAACCTCAATCCGCGCTTGCCAGTCACCATCTTCTTGCTAGCCCCCATTTTCTTTCTGCTAGCATAGCCACAGCAGTTATATTAGTGGCCAATGGCTCACTGGTTACAGCTGACGGCCAACTAGCCACAGCTGATGGCCATGCAATCACAGTTGGCCATTTACTACCTGAGCCAGCACCTTTCTATGTGAGGCCAAGAGCCTGGAAACTGCTCTTTGGGGCTTTGTCCCCACACCCATTCAGCTGGCTAAAACTTTCTAGGGACTGCACCACAGTCTCACGCTCTGCGTACCCTATCTCCCTCCCTCCCCACTCCTTTCCCATGCATCAGGCCTGCATCATGGTCAGACAGCTTTCCCTGCCTGCACCAAAATGGTCTTAAGGCCTTACCAGCTCCTCCTATTTACCTCACACAGGTGAAGCTCTCGTACTTCTAACTGCATCTTGGCATCTGTTTCCCGGAAGGCTTGTACTGATACAGTATCATTCTACAGTTTAGGATACTGAGATCCAGAGAGGCTAAAAAACATCCTTTAGGTTGTACAAGATGAGAGAGAACAGACAGAATTTGTGTCTTAAGAGATGAATGTAATGGTATAAAGCACAATAGCTCCACTCCTGTGAGTGGAAGAATTATCTAAGATTTCAGACAAGGATGGTAGATGCTGGGCTTGCTATGGTTTGGGCTGGGCAGACATGAGAACCGGAGACATTCAGGGTAATGCCAGAAACCAACAAGCAAGCAGAAGGTCCAGTCTGTCACCCTGGAATGTGAGAGTCAACACAGGTACTAAGAAGTCCATAGAACTCACCGAGAATCGTGAAGGGAAAGTTTCAAAAATCTAAATCCTGAATGATAATCTACAAATAAGGGACAGGAAACAGGAACCAGGAAAACGGGACTGGCCGTAGGCATGGTCCTGCGAAGGTCCGCTGACCAGGGTTTTCCTCACCTCGCTGCTTGTGCCAGTTCTCTACCTCCTGACATCTCAAAGGAAAACCAAACAGATGGCACCTGAGAGAAGCCAGTTTCCCTCTGTGCCTTAGTTCCTTCCAGTGAGAACAGCAGGGTTGAAAAGCACAATGTGGATCATAATTGCTGAACAGGCATTTCTTGGTCACTTTCCAAGGTGATGGCACTTTCCAAGGGTGTGTCATTTATGTACCACGCAGAGCAGAAAACAGAGACTGGCATTTAACATGAACATCTCCCACTGTAATTCAATGTTTCCCCCACATTTCTGAGGTTGGGGGTGTGTCTTTTTTTTACCATCAAAAAAACCCAAAGATCACTCTCCTTCAAAATAGTATTCACCACAGTTTTTATCCATTGTTTGAGGAAATGGTAACTATATCAAAGGATACTATGAATGAGTCAATTATTTAAAACAAACTATTTTATTAATCTCAGTATTTACAAAAAATAGAAAATTGGTGACACAATCTTCACACATATGGCGTTATACCTGATGCTGACAACAACACTGATGATCCCCATTTTACAGAAGGAAAGAATGAGGCCTAGAGAAATCTAATGAGTTGATAAAAGACACGTGGTGGAACTTCAGTGATATCCAAAAAGTTCAAAGTTCTTTCCACTCTGCCCGAATAGCACTCAGCGTGATGTGTTTGACTCCTTGCTCGTGTCATGTATAGAAGCAAATAGAACTTCAACTGCCTTAAATGATGTCTTCATTTTAAACAGAAAATGGTCAATTTCCTAAAAAGAAAGTAATCCCAAGTCTCCTGGTCAACCTCTCCCACTACCCAGGCGGTGCTGGTCGTCCATTGGTGCTGGTCGCCGGTTGCTGGCCTGGCCGCCCCCCTTCTGTCTATGCCTCTGCATGGCTCCGCCCCTTCTCTGTGCCCCAGTGTGAGCACCCTGAGGATAGCGGCAGAGGCCTGCTACTCTCCATACCCTTAGGGTCTAGCACAGGGTAGGAGTTCAATAAATTCTTCTTGACTGGAGTAAGTGAGTCTCAGAGGCCAGCTCAGGAGAGAATGTCCATGGAATGGAACAAATAGGCAGAGTAAATCTCAGACAGTGTTTAAAGTGCAGAGGCCCCGGTAGTTTGCTCAGACAGAAAACAGGGACCAAGGGACAGAATCCAGACCCTGGATCTGTCCGTCAGTGCTGCCAATCAGTGGCCCTAAGACAAGGAGAACCTCATCTCGTGATGGTCAAACACCCAGTGGCTACGGTTCTGATTATAACAGCAGCACCAATTTTTAAAACATGTTTTGCAGACCCACGACAACACTGACTGATGCCTACCAAATGCCAAACAATAAATTACAAAATGGAGGAGCGAGTGAGACAAATGGGTATTTGAGCACCACAGAGAAAAAATCATCATGGCCAGCCTTATCCATCTGTGGATGGAGACACAACAAGCCACTCTGTGCTTGCATTCTGAGCAGAGCATTGATTAATTGCCAGGTTCTCAAACTCTTCAAAGTCTGTTTTTAAACTCAAAGGTCTGACATTTTGAAAACCTAAATGTTGTGCATTTGCATATCATGGCCAGGTGTGTTTGTAGTGCGGCAATTCCTGACATGTCAGCAATTCCTCACAGAAGGAGAAATTGGATGACGTCTTTCTGGCTGAATGATTCCACATCCATGCGCTCACCCTTGCATCCACCTTCTTCTGGAGGAAAAAGCCTGGGGAAGGTGATGCCATGCTGTGTCCTGTTTGGGAACTCACAGCAGCAGGACCCCTGCCCAACTCACTCTGTTTTCAGTGGCCTCTTGTCCCCTGGGAGCTGAGTGCCAGGAAGGGACCCTGGGCCTGGCAGGACAGAAGCTGACCTTCTCTCATGGTAAGGTGTCATGAGGGAGGAGCCCTCTTACCTCATGCCACACAAAGTGATCTTCCTGGGGACTACAATGAAGAGCTTTAACCCAGGGTGGAATGACTTCCCTCTGGCTGTTAAGCAAACTCTCTAAGAGACACACGAATTGATTCAAGTGACTGTAACCTTATAGAAACACGGCAGCCAGGTGTATTGATAATAAATACAGCTGACACTTACTGAGCACTTACCAACTGCTGCATTCCTTCCGTGTTATGGCAGCTGCCGCCAGCATAAGAACCAGAGCCCTTACCAGGGGTTACAAGAGCAGCACCTGAATGGGGGCCCAGATGTTAATGTGTGGGAACAAGGCAATGAGGCATCATAGGGGTGGGTAAGAGCCGGAAGCCGCTACTCCTCTGCTTCTTCCACTCACCCTTCAGCCACACTCAGCAACTCAGACCACCTGTGACCTTCCCCACCAAGCTTTGCTCTGTTTGCTCTTCACTGCCCTGATGGTCTGCTGGCCCCACACTGCCCTTCTTTGCCTGGCGAGATTCTGTCATTTAGGAACCCATCCTCTGCTTCCCTAGGCTGCCTCAGTTTGTCCTTTCTCTTTGCTTCCAGAGCTCTCAGAGAGGCAGAGCACAGGTATTGTGCAGCGTGCTGTCACCTCACCGGAACTCCTTGAAGGTAAGGACTGGGAGTAAGTCACCTTTGTCCATGATATGTGTTGCTTTGCACGGAATTGGTGCTCAGAAGTCCTAATTGAATGACTGGATAAACTAATGTATAGCACAAACTTCATTAACTATTTTAGATGTCGGAAAAATGTTCCTCTGAGATTTTTTAGGCTCCAAAGCACTATATAATTACTCGTATATGCTAACAAACATTTAAATTAACGAAACAATGCCAGATTAAAGAATTCATTTTTTTTCATACCCATCTTCTTCGGGGTATGAAGAAACACAAGTCAGTAACTGCTTAATATTTAAAATTGCTCCTTGATACATATATATATAATTTGTTTTAACCTGTGCTAGCATCCTAGTCTTGGGCTATTCATCCACATAAACTTGTTTGAAAACTCAGAATTCATTGTAATAGGCTAACAGTAAATATCCAGTTAATGGCTATTAGCAGTCATTTAGAAAATAACCCATCGTTGAGCTGGTTTCAGCTCAGAACTTGTTGGTTTCCTTATTGTTTGGGGAAGCAGTCTGTACACATTCATGGCCTCTCTAATTATTCCCAAATGCAATTATGTTTCCAACAGGAAATCCTTCCCTAGAAATCAGCCCCGGCCTGAGCATCTGGACCATGAAGTTCAGGGAACACTGGGGGAGGAAGCCAAAGACTGGTCTCCATTCCTGTGGTGACTCCAAAGGGGGACACATGTTCCAAAATGTTAATGGTATTGGGATTAGAGATGAGTTTTTCTTGTATTAGTCTAAATTTTCCCCTTAGCATAAGATTTGTGCTATTTTGATTATAGATTTTATTGTAAATTACACTATAGATAGATTTGATTATAGACTATACTACCATGTTTCCCCGAAAATAAGACAGGGTCTTATATTAAGGTTTGCTCCAAAAGATGCATTAAGGTTTATGTTTAGGGGATGTCATCCTGAAAAGTCATGCGACGGCTTATTTTCTGGTTAGGTCTTATTTTCGGGGAAACACGGTACAGATTGTACTATTTTGTAATTACAAAAAATTATTTGTGAAATGAAGAAAAATTAAATTTAAAGCATAATTTTTCTTTTTACTTCAGAAGCAAGATCCAACATTCTTTAAATGTAAATGTAAAAAGGAAAGCCAGACCAGAGTTGGAATGTAAAACGAGTCCAGGACTGAATCTAAATCAAACATGCATGCCTCTGAGACCATGTACGTGCTCTACATGGGCCACATGTGTGACTCTAAGGTTTTCAGCAGCCATTGTGAAAAAGGGATACCTGAATAATTCCACAGTTCTGACCTCAGACAGAAACATGCCAATTACTCTTGAGAAGGTACATTTCCTGACTTTGGGTCCAGATTGAAACTTCTCCTTGAGGTCTTATAAAAAGACTGATTCTGCTAGTGTTGAGTTCGGTTTTTCGGATGACCTGAGCTGACCAGCCAGGTCTTTCAGACAGCTCACCATGACCCCTTGGGTTTGCCAAGCCAGGAACACACGTTCCTCCCAGGGCAGAGCTGCCCCAGGTCACCTTCTCCATCATGTGTACCCCATCCTGTTCTTCTATAGTCTTTCTGCTGACAATCGCTTGTCCTCTAGTTTCTCTCCTGCCTGGTCCTCCCAGTTCAATCCAACATTTAGATACTTTCGCAGCTCTGCATCATAAATTTGGCTCCTCAGACTCAGTTCTGCTTTTTCCCTTCATGGAGGTGCCTCTACAAACTGGTCAGCCAATCTTCAAAGTCTCTGTGCCTGTTTATGGTCTGGGCCAAGTCCCAATCCTGTTACAACCTGCTCTTACTGCCAGTCCTACCCTTGGGTGAAATCAGAGGGAGCAAACAGCTGCTGCCCAGAGTGATGGGACAGCCATTCAGAGTGGTGCTCCTTGAATCTGATGCCTCAATCAGCACCAGTCCACAAGATGCTTTGCGGATTATTGGTCCACCAAAATAGAAGGGCAGCAGCTGACAGCAAGCTTGCTGAAGCCTTCCTGGTATTGCCAGGACAGCCAAGTGTGACAGCACTGGACTTGCACATTGTGCAGGGTATAGAATTAGCTTTCAGGTGTGGCTGACTCAAGATAAGTCACATGGGGGCTGAGCTGTCTACCAGTCATATGCAGGAGGACCACCTATCAGATGGACTGGCAATCTTTAAAAAACTGCTTCTCCAAGTTGTATTGGAGGACCTACCTAGAGCTCTGCAACCGTACTTTTTGTATAGGCATAATAGCACCATTAGGAATCGAGCTTTTACTACTTTCCAGGCATTGTGTTAGACAATTGCATATGTTGTCTTGTGTAATTACACCCACCCCAGGAGGTAAGTAATATCTTAATCCCCTTTCACGATTAACACAAAGGAGTCCCAGGGTAGTTTCTTAGATTATTTTAGACCTTGCAGGTGGCACAGGTGAATCATGAATTCAGATCCATATCTTTTTGAATCTGAAACCTTCACAGAGAAGCAGGGCAATGTTTGTTGAACTTGCAGAACTGGCAAGGAACCTCAGGCCATTTCCCCCTAATGAGGAGGAGATAAGGAGTAGCTATCCCCGCTTGCCTTCCCTTCCTTAGCTCTTTACAGTTAAAGCTTGTTCTTCCAGATTTAAAAACAATTGTTCCCATGGCAACACCCTGGCTGCTTCTCTTAGCAACCATGGCTGTCTTTTATAATGTAACAAAGTTGGTTCAAATACAGAATTGCTTTTTGAAATAGTTTTCAGAGGCAAAATCGAGTTAACCAGTTGACCAGAGTTTAATTTTTTTCTATATCTTAAGAAAATCAAAGCACGATTTAAAAACCACTAGAAAGCAGTTCCACCAACCTGAACAATGGGTAAAAAGGGAAACATCTAGGTTTGCAGTCCAGGATACTGTTTTAAATCTATAAAACAATATGTAAGCTCTCAAATGTGAATTTTTCCTCTGATTGACAAAAGCTTTACAAATTAAGAGTAAGGTTTATAGTCTCTCTATTGTTATTGTGACAAATCACCAACTTAGTGGCTTCAAAATAACACAAATTTTATGTCTTACAAGTCTGTAGATTAAAAGTCTAACATGGAACTCAGCAGGCCAGGATCAAGGTATCGGCAGGATGCACTGCATTCTAAAAGCTCTAGGCAAGAATCATTTTCTTTACCTTTTAAGCTTCTAGAAGCTGCCTGATTTCTTTGCTTCATGGCCCCTTCCTCCTTCTCAAAGCCAGCTACATTGAGCTGAATCCTTCTGCTGCTGCCATCTCTCTAAAATCTTTTTCGATTCCCTCTTCCACATTTATTTTGGCATTTAAAAGTAAATTTATTAAAGTTTAGGATAGCTGTTTCATACAGAGTTTGATATAACATAGCTACAAATAACCACCACTCACATCAAGTCACTGAGTTTCTGGGATGATGCTCTCCTTAGCCAACACTTAGCACTGAGGCACTGGCTGGGTTCTGTATGACAGACCACCTGCCTTCAGGAACTCACTGACTGCCCCCACCTTCCAGAACTAGGGCATTACTTATTCTGAGAAGAAAGTACAGAGCTTTTGCTGTAATACTTATAACACTCTACTAAAATTTAAAAAGGGTAAGAGATATTTGTGAATTTCAAATGTAAAAATGAAATATAAAGTATTTGTAAATTATGCTATGAAATGAAAGGGTTTTTTGGTTTTGGGTTTTGGGTTTTTTGTTTTTGTTTTGTTTTTTTGCAACTTATACAACTTCATTAAAAAAACACTGTTCAGAATTTGACATAGGATAAGTTAAACATTTTGTTGTATGCAAAATACTGGTAATATACCTGTCTTAAAATAATTCAAACATATAATTAAATGACTAAGTTTAATAGAATGTTTCTTAAGGTGATAGTTTGTAAAAAGAAGAGTTAATTTAAAGACATTTTAGTAAACATGTAGATATATTTTTTGTCAAGAGTAAATGTCAGCAGAGACATTTTCAAATCAAGATGGTGGAGTAGGTAAATGCTATGCTGGCCTCCTCTCATGACTACATCCAAATTACAACTAAACTGCAGAACAACCATCATTGAGAAATGCCTGAAGTCTAGCTGAAATGAAGTTCTACAGCTAAGGACATAAGAAGAAGATACCTCAAGACTGGTAGGAGGGACTGAGAAGTAGAACAGGCTGGTCCCACATGTGTGTGACTGTTAAAAATTGGGAGGGATATATCAGTTGTAGAAGTACCCCTCAGAAGAGCAAGGGGTGCCAACCCCACACCAGGCTACCCAGCCGAGGGTTCCAATGCCAGGGAGAGAATTCCCCATAACTTCTGGCTGTGAAAACCAGCAGAGATTGTGGCTAGGTGAAATTGAGGGCTGCTAGAGTCCCACGTGTTCCTCGTAAAGGGCCTGCACATGGACTTACTCACTGATGGACTCACTTGCTCTGAGCTCCAGAACTGCGGCAGCAGCTCAAAAGTCACGGATGTACAGGGAAGAACAGAGTTGTATGGCTTCAGAGTGAGGGCTGAAGGGGCAGCTTTCTCCGAGAAAAAAGTGCTGGCAGATGCCATTGTTTCTTTGTTGAGCCCTGCCCCTTGCTGGTGAGCAGACACAAGTGACTGCCATGTCTGAGTCTCCATCAACCTGGCTACCCTGCCCTGGTGGTTCCCTGAGACTCTGCCCCACCCAACTTTCAAACACACCCAAGACACTTCTAGAGGTTTTTCCATACAAATGACCTGTCTTAGCTCATGTCACAGACTTTCCTAAAAATCTCTCAAAGCTTCATACAACCTAAATAAGAAGCATCTGGCTTCGGCATGTTCCATACCTTTCGCTGAGCAGCCTCAAACCTGCCACTAGTGGCAGGTGGCCTCAGTTCATTGCTTGGCCTCTCAAGGCACCTCCAAGCCCAGCACTGGTGGTAATCATCTGTGTATTGTTTTGTGGCTCATGCAGATAGGCCCTGGCAGGGCACAGGCTGCAGCTGAACTTGGCCTGTGGCAGGGCCCCTCTCAGGAGGCCTCAGGGATGGCACACCCAGTGGCCAGCTTCAGACTGAGCCAGAGCATAACTCAGAAGCCTCCAAGAATGACACACCTGAAGTGCAGACTGGGCAGGCTCCAGAGACCTGCTAAAGTGAATTTTGCTCTGTAGGGTCAGCCCCACTACAATAGGTCTTCTACTGTAGTCCACCAGTCCTCACACCCAGTCAGCCCAAGAGTCAATCCCTCTTACTGCATAGAAAGAGCAGCCAAGGCGCAACTATAGTAGGAGGACACCCACAAACCACATAAGGGACATACTGACAAAGGAGACTGTAGCACTGGGACTCACAAAACAGCTACTACATAAGGCCACTTTATTAAGACCAGGATACATAACAGCCCCACTTAATACATAGAAACAAACATTGGAAAGTAGCCAAAATTTGGTGACAAAGAAACATGTACCAAATAAAAGAATAGGACAAAGCTCCAGAAAAAGAATTAACAAAATGGTGACAAGCAATCTACCAGATGCAGAGTTCAAAACACTGGTTATAAGGATGCTCAATCATCTCAGGGAGAACATCAAAAAAGAGATAGATAGGAAACATAAAAATAGAGATATAAAATATGCAAAAGAATGAGTCAGAAATAAAGAATACAATAAATGAAATGAAGAATACATTAGAGGAAATCAGCAGTAGATTAGATGAACCAGAGGGTCGAATCAGCAATTTAGAAGATAAAAGAGCAGAAAACACCCAATCAGAACAGCAAAAAGAAAACAGAATAAAAAAAAAAGAGAAGAATTTAAAGGGCCTCTGGGAGAACATCAAGCATACCAACATTCTCATCATAGGGGTACCAGAAGAAGAAAACAGAGCAAGGAATTGAAAACCTATTTGAAGAAATAATGATAGAAAACTTCCCTAACCTGGTGAAGGAAATAGACATACAAGTTCAGGAAGCACAGAGTCCCAAACAAGATGCACTCAAAGAGGTCAACACCAAGACACATCATAATTCAAATGCCAAAGATTAAAGATAGAGAAGGAATCTTAAAAGCAGCAAAAGAAAAGCAGTTAGTTATCTACAAAGGGGCTCCCATAAGACCGTCCTGCGGATTTCTCAACAGAAACTTTGCAGGCCAGAGACATTGGCATGGAATATTCAAAGTAATGAAAAGCAAGGACCTACAACTAATACAACTCTACCAGCAGAGCTATCATTGAGAATCAAAGGACAGGTAAAGAGCTTCCCAAACAAGAAAAAGCTAAAGGAGTTCATCACCACCAAACTAGTATTAGAGGATGTTAAAGGGACTTCTTTCAGATGGAAAAAAAAATAAAATAAAATATATGAATAATAAAATGGCAATAACTACATACCAATCAATAATTACTTTAAATGTAAATGGATTACATGCTCTAATCAAAAGACATAGGGAGGCTGAATGGATAAGAAAACAAAACTCTTATATGTGCCGCCTGCAAGAGACTCACTTCAGAACAAATACTCACACAGACTGAAAGTAAAGGGATGGGGAAAAGATAATTCATGAAAATGGAAACAAACAAACAAAAATCTGAGGTAGCAATTCTTATATCAAACAAAATAGACTTTAAAACAAAAGCTATAACAAATGACAAAGAAGGACTCAGTAATCCTAATTCTGGGTATTTATCTGAAGTACAACGCTACTTCAAGGGGATATGTGCATCCATAAGTTCATTGCAGCATTGTTTACAATGGCCAAGATGGAGAGGCAGCCTGGGTGTCTGTCAATGGAAAAACGGATAAAAAGGAAATGGTACATATATACAATGGAATATTGCTCGGGCAGGGAAGGGAATGGGTTCTTGCCATCTGTGATGGAATGAATGGACCTGGAGGGTACTGTGCTGAGTGGAGTGTGTCAGACAGTGAAAGACAGATACAGTGTGATTTTGTTTATATATAGAATCTAAAGAACAAAATAAACAAACAAAACAAAAACAAAATCATAGATACAGAGAACATTATGATGGTTGCCAGATGGGAAGGGGATCTAGGGGATGAGTGAAAAAGAGGAATGGATTAAGAAGTACAAATTGGTTGTTACAAAGTAATCATGGGTATGTAGGATATAGCGTAAGGAATATAGTCAATAATATGGTAATAACTATGTATAGTGCCAGCTGCGTACTAGATTAGTCAAGGGTATCACTTCTTAAATTATATAAATATCTAATCACTATGCTGTACACCTGAAATTAATATAAAACAATACTGAATGTCAATTACAATTGAAAAATTTAAAAAGGGGGAAAATGTGAGGGGAATAAGAGATTCAATAAGTCATGGGGATGTAATGTACAGTATAAGGAATATAGTCAATAATATTGTGATAGTGTGGTGTGGTATCAGATAGTTGGTGGACTTATCACGGTGATCACTTCTTTAGGTGCATAAATGTTGAATAACTATGGTGTTCACCTGAAACTAATATAATATTGAGCGTTAGCTATATTTTAATAAAAATCTTAAAATAAATGAGTAATTGTCAACTTTATTTAGAATATTTAAGTACAAAAAAAAATGAAAAGTTATATCCCTACGAGTGTTAAGAAAAAGTAAATTGTTCTGAGAATACTAAGGCGCTGAATTCAAATATCCCTTGAGATATGAATTATCCAATTTTTTTATATCTTTAATAGTCAGATGTTCAGTTATTTTCTTAAGAAATATTTTTAATAAAATGATTCAACCTTATTTATTTTTTCCCTGGAAGACAGAGTTTTAAGCAACAACTGTGATAACACCCAGGTTCAAATGTACTTATCACTAGAAAAAGGGTTTACATCCCTGGGTGTTTTTACTTTTAAACATATTTTGCTTCTCACAGTAATACATCAACCACAGTAAGGAATACTGAATCATGGAAGGCCATCGTTTTATATAAAATGTGGTACAAAAGTTTAGGGTCATATTAAATACCAATTGGATTGGATAATTATATCAAAAGCTAAAAAGTTCTATAAAACTATTGAGAGGTTAGTTTCAGGTACATAATATATTTTAAAACATATTCCGAATATTTTACATTTAGTATGTACCAAAACAAGGTTCATCTTGGAATACAAATGCAATCAGCCATGATATGAATGAGTTCTGTGTTGTCATGGGCATTGACACTGATCTGTGGTACGATCCTGTGCAAAGTGATGGTAAATGGGCAGCAGGGAAAACGGTCTAGATTCATCACAAACCAGCTATTTAAAAATGTCTAACAACAGTGAATATATAAGTGCTGTCATCCAACCTGGCTTATGTATTGACCTTAGACTTAAAAGCATTTTTCCATAAATAGCAGTAACTGTGGCCTTTTGCCAAATATAGAATAAGTGACACAGGAAATAAAAACAGCAAGAAAATCACAGCATACTTCTAACATTTTAATAACTGTTTGTGATGACCTTCTGTGATCTGGAACCTTTGTTTCACATAAAATTGAAGTGCTTACAGTCTTTGTCCTGCAGGTTGCCGCTTGTTGCCATAAAGGTCTGGTTCTGGTGTATCTCGGACGTGGCTTTCTTTTTAGAGAAAGATATTATTTCTTCTTGCAAAAGTATTTTCTCCCAGCTTCATTCTCTCTTCTTGGTCAACTCTTTTAAGGTGCTCAAATTTGCCTGCTTTCAGCTTCTTTCATTATGGTTTATTTCTCCTTCACTCACTGCACAAGCATATGTTTCATTTCTTCTTCCTTCCTCTGGCATTCAGCATAAAATTGGTGCCTTTTGGCTTCGTAGGTCTTTGGAAGATGGAGTGGCTTATTCTCGGGGCCACATCAGCAAAGCCCATTTCCTCCCTCTTGCAACGCGTGCAGAGTCCATAGTGCCTGGGGTGGGTCTGTTCTGGCAGATCCCCCATGTTTGTACAAGTGAGCATTTCCCAGAGCCTTGCAAAGTCACAGTGGTTTTCACTTGGACAACACCCCAAGGGTACTGGCGGGTTCTGACCATCCTGTTATGACTTGTACATCATCCATGCTTCCTACAGCCACAAATGGCAAGTGTCCGTTCCCTGAAGCATTGATTTAGCAATAGTTTCATTATCTTTGGGAACTGCTGTATCTGGACACCATTGCTGACCAACTCACTCAGGAGCTTGTTCTTAAACTTCTGTAACTCAGTTTTAGAAATTGCATCTGCTTTGGCACTCACCTGTATAATGTTCACCTTGCTGTCAGGCTCCTCGTGGTTAAGAGATCGAGGGTCTTCCGAGAGTGGCCTGTGGTTGAGATGAAGTGGAGGCACTTGGATACGAGAATCATGGTAGTGAAAGAGAGAACATTAATCTTCAGTTCTTGGAGACAGGCTTCAAAGTGAGCATCTATCTAGTCAAACATTGGTTGGTAGCTCTCGTCTTTGTTTATGTGGTCACCAAATCCCACTGTATTTACAATGGTCAATTTCAATCGAACATTACTCCCTTGGAGTTTATATGTCTGAACTTTAAGTCTAACATGGATAAAAATGTGAGGATTTATGGTCTTCAAAATTAGTATTAAACAATGTACCAATCAGCATTGATTTTCCAATTCCAGTCTCCCCCACACAGAATACTAAAACAGAAGCCTTGCTGAATGGATCTATCGACCAGCTGAGCAGGCAAACTCTCAAAACCAAGATGGCCATACATAAAGAATGAATATTTTCTTTTTCCTTTTTTTTTTTTTTTTTTGTCTGTTCATCGTCAGATACTTGTGAGGACATACAAGTTTTTGTTGCCATGTGAGACTGAAAGAGCAGGTGCTGTGCCACCTCAGAGGTCCTGAGCAGGAGCTGAGCGAAGCTGCATGTAGCCAAAGCTGCCCTGGGAGAGCTTAATGCATGGGGTGAGAGGCGCGGCCCCCCTCTTCCACTTCTAAAACCATTGTGATTATAACCCAGGATCACCTCCTTATTTTAAGGACATAATATTGGCAAACTTAACTCCATGTGCACCCTTAATTTCTCTTTGCTGTATAAAGTCACACATCACAGGTTCCAGAGCTTAGGACATGGACATGTTTGGGGGCCATTACTCTCTCTATCCCAGTGGATATAGGAGCCCACGCAGACTTTCCTAATGAGGAAGACAGTGGCGGGGTCTCCATCCTAAGGCCTCCTCCTGGTGTCTGGAAGTACCTCACCCTCAGCCATGGATCTCTTTGGCCTCTTCCTCTTGCATATTCTAGCTATTGGCTAAAGTACATCCTTATGAAGGAAAAAAACCAAGTAGCCCAAAGTCTTTGCCCCAATCTTTGCCCCAAATAGTAATGGTTAGTGGGGAGGAGAGGTCTGTGGAGAAGGCTAGACCACTTAAGGATTTGTTACAAGAAGATGGACTGGTGCTGGGAAGACGAGCTGGATAATCGGTCCTGCTGAGGAGTAAGGGAGGGGGGCCCACCGGGGCAGGAGGAGCTGGGGTGGGGCAGTTCGGACTCAGAGCTGCATACATTTTAACTGAGGTCAATTTCACAAATGCTGAAGAAAAGGGACGGACTCGATGAAGTGCAAAGCTTTCCTGAAACACTGCTGCAACTATCCCATGAAGACACTTACAGCAGGCAGGAAACAAATCCCCACAGTAACTAATAAAAACAAACCGAAGCACATAACTTAGTAGGCGGAAATAGCTTCCGGTGCCAGCTGAAGAACGCACAATAACGCCATTGAGTCCTGAGCCCTGTTCTGCACTGACATCATGGACGGACAGGATGAGGGAGAGTCCCTCACGAGCCTCTGACCCTAGCGGGGGAAGGGAGAAACACACTCCTGAAGAGCTTACTTACAATTGCAAACACACCATGTGAAGGGCCAAGAATTGTGAGCCACGTTTTAAAGAGTCAAAGGGGTTTGGAAGAGGTGAAGGGTCCCTGTGGCCCAAGGAGAGGGGAGTGAGGGGTCAGCAGAGATAGGTAAAGAAGCAAAAAGTGGTCTGGAGTAAGGCTCTGCCATTTACCAGCTGTGTGACTCAGGAAGTGACTTCAACCCCAGTACCTCAGTTTCCCTGCCTAAGCAAAAGTGGCAATCATAGAACTCATGGGTGGTATCCTGTGCACAGTGCTGGGAACATGGTGGGCATGCTCTGTGTTAGTTTTCATTTATTTGTTTGTTTTTGGTTTTGTTTTCCTGTGGTAAGAACACCTTTGTGAGATCAACGCTCTTAACAGATCTGTAAGTGTCCAATGCAGTATTGTCATCTACAGGCACAATGTTGTACAGATCTCTACAAGTTCTTCTTGCATAAGTGAAATTTTATGCATGTTGATTGGGGAATTGCTAATTGGCGTGTTTGTTCTTGTGCTGCAGCTGTAATTGTGAGCGTTACTTAAGGCTTCATGGCAAGAGCGGGATTGAGGCTGGGCCATAAAGGGTTGGCAATAGAGCGAGGAAAGAAATGGCCACAATGGTGAGGCAGAGAGACCCATTCAGGAACAGGAAGAGCCTCAGCAGGTGGTCTGACTGGCTCTGGTCAGGAGCTAAAGCTTCTGTTCAATAAGGAGGTGCTGCAAGCCTGGAAGGGCCTTGCCACGTTTCAGTCTCTTCCTGAAAGCCAAGGGGACATTAACCCCTCAGCAGGGCCCTATGTCCATCACTGCATTGTACTCCTGACACGAGTGGGGAACAAGGTTCCAACACCCAGGTTCAGACAGAGTGAGTAACACAGCTTTATTTGGGAGCCAGTGTCCCTCCAGAGGCCAGTGCTCTGGTAAACACAGAAGGTTATACAGAATACAATAGAATTTCATAACGAATCAAGTCCCAGAGTCAATAGAGGTGGAGAAGGTTCCTGTTCCAGGAGAGACGACTGGGCCCACGATGGGTCTGAGGCAAGCTGGCCTTGCAGGGAAGAGCTTCGGAGAGTCCCAGAGTATCACGGCTTGTACCTCGCAGAGGACTCTGTCAGGTCACTGAGACGAATGTCTTGGAGGATCGTTCCAGAGGGTCTCGCTCAGAGCCTCGCACAGGGTCTTAGCCATTGCGCCAAGTTGGACCACTCATGGCATTGCTCTGGAGTTCTGCTTTTATCTTCTTTTCCTTGGGCTTGTTTACCTCTTAGATGAGAACCAGAAGTTGTTTTGGTGAACGTGTTTATCACTCAAGTTTTGTTATGCTCAGTTTCACACAAAAACATGTTTTTTACTTCACTCTTATCAGTTCCACACACATGTGGCCATAGTCCTGTCCCTACCAGTAAACAACTTATTTTGCAAACCTCAATCCAACATATATATTTTATATGCTCTATACAGGAGGTCAGGGTAAATTGCAAAAGCTGCCTAAAATCGTTTAGGAAGTCCCCAGGTGAGTGAGATCAAACAAGAGACATCAGAATAGACATAGAAACAATTAAAGTGTCCTTCAATAGGTGATTGGATAAAGAAGATGTGGTATATATACACAATGGAATAATTACTCAGCCATAATAAAAGATGAAATAGTACCATTTGCGACAACATGGATGGATCTTGAGAGTATTATGTTAAGTGAAATAAGCCAGACAGAAAAAGTTGAGAACCATATGATTTCACCCATATGGGGGATATAAAACTGAAAGCAACAAAGGACAAGACAAACAAACAAAGAAACAAAACTCATAGACACAGACAACAGTTTAGTGGTTACCAGAGGGTAAGGGGAGAGGGGGGTGGTAGATGAGGGTAAAGGGGATCAAATATATGGTGATGGAAAGAGAACTGACTCTGGGTGGTGAGCACACAATGTGATATACAGATGATGTATTATAGAATTATACACTTGAAACCTATGTAATTTTGTTAACCAATGTCACCCCAATAAATTTAATTTAGAAAATAAAAAAAGAAAGACATCAGGCATTTGCAGCTTGTACAGAGATAGTCTAAAATACATGATTTTCTAGAAAAGGTCAGAGATCCTGGCTGCATGACACTGAGGTGAGGATGGCAGGTACCTTCCTCAAAGGGCAAGAGTAAGCACCAAATGAGAAAATGTCTTTAAAGTGCTCAATACAGGGTTTTGGGTATAGGAAGTACTCAAAAAGTATTAACTGTTATTATTCCACAGGGTGTATGATTATCATTTTCAAAATGTATTTCAGTTGGTTTTAATAGTGAAACCTTTTTCCCCAAAGAAACCATGTATGGTAAAAGAGGGCAGGCCTGGTTGATTTGGGGGTTCAAGGCTCAGAGCCCCCTTGCTCAGCCTTCTCCCTCCCCCCAGGGCACCTTCCTGGAGAAAGGCCTTCTGGGTGCACTTCCAGCCTGGCCTGGCCTGGCTGCGCCCCTAGGGAGGCCCAGGAGGAGGGATGCCTTGGGCAGGGCCAGGTCTTGTGTCCTCGTCTGATTTCCGAACAACCAGTTCATCAAATGGACAGTTCAAGGAGTCAACTTGGTAAAAGTCAGTGCATTGTCACTCCACCAAATGCCACATCACCAAATAACTAATTTCTGAGTTTCCCAAATTATCAAAAACTTGCTCCAGCTTTTACTACGTGTTAGGTTTACAGCAATTCATACTGGACCCACAGGCGGGACTGGGGGAGCCTGAACTCCTTCCTCAGGTACCTCCTCATCCTTGGTCTAACCTTCAAGTCTCCCTCTCACTGTCCCCGTTCCCACTCTCTCTACCATCAGCCTGCCCCTCCCCCATTCTCTTCCTATTGTCCCTCCGTGCTCTGGGTTTCCCATCCTTACCCTCTGCCTTGGGCTCCTTAGGACCCCTTGTGGGGTCCTCTGCCCAGGCCGTGTCCTCAGCTGACTCTTCTCTCCACCTTCCTTCTGCAGAGGGGCTTCCTTTTGATCTCCCTCCCTGCGCTCCAGCCACACACAGGGAGCTTGAGGCAGAGACAGGATAAATGGTTCTTCAAAATCTTATTCTGAAGGCACAATGAAAGCTCATCACCTAAACTTCGCTGAAGACTTCCAAACCTGTTTGTTGTGGTGGTTTGTTTTGTTTTTTTAAATTCATCTAATACTTTAAAATAAACCCATTTTTAGTAAATTGGGCAAATTCTTTGCATTTGCTAGTTGGTAAGTTGACCACATAATGAGTTGTCTGTTGGAAGATTGGTTTTTGCAAATTTGACCTAAAACTGGAACTCAGGCCCCAGATATCCAGTCCAATTCACTGTCTTCTAAATAATATTTCCCAATACTCAGTGATAAACACAATCAGTATGTCTTTATTAGTGTGGTTAAATTTGGATTCTTTTCTCTCTGTATTTTTGGCAACTTCGTTTTGCAAAATGCGTTCTCTCAATTTTTTTCAAACTTGCTTTCTTTTAAAAAACACAGTGTATTTAAGATGTTAATGGCCTCATTTTAATTTGCACAGATTCTTGTTAATAATGAAATCGACTTAATGTGAGTTAAAACTAAAACCCTGTCAGGGTAATTCACAGACATTTAAAAACTCTGTAGCAATTCTAGGAGGATCCCTGTTAATATTCTTGAGGACTTTCAATGGTTATACTAAGTAGGCCTTAGTATTAACAGAAATAGCAAACAAATTAAAATTGGACTCTTGGTAACAATTGGGAAAAATGAATATCACACCCTTCGGCATGCAATTGAGTCTAGTTATACGTGTGCCTCCTACACATTCAAGGAGAACATCTTTATTGAATAACCATCATGCTAAGTATCACTTAAGACTGGTATTGAGTCATCTGACTTCACTATATTTCTTTCAGAAATGCACATGAGAACAACATCAATCAAATTTAAAATAATGCAATCCTCAATTGGCATTGATGTTCGCAGCAATCTCTATTTGCAGCATGTAGCAAATTTCCATATGAGCAATATAATTTACAAGGAATGCACACTTTATTAAAATTCCAGCCTTGGAGACATCTTAAAAACCATTCTCAGGCCTTGGAGAATATCCTGACGATCCATAAGAAATGTCAAAATGATCCCCCATTTCCACAGTGGAGTACAACTTCAAGAACAGTGCCCATCGCTGTAAGGATAAATCTCTCGTCAGATTTAATCTCTTTGAGAATTCAGTTTACATTAAAAGGAAAACATTTTGCTACATATTTGTACATAAAAAACAGGATTTAAAGTGGAGTTTTAATACATTATCCTATTTAATCTTCCCAATAATCTTTAGGCATTATAATTACTACTCAAAAGATGAGGTAGCTGACGCTCAGAGAGGCTAAGTGACATTTCCAAATTCACACCGCTGATGAGAAGTAGACAAGCATTATATTTATGTCTCCTGGCTCTGAGTCAATAAGTTAAAACAACAAACATGTATTGCATTCGTATACATAGACCCTTCTCTCTTTTTTTTCATTGTTGCAGTTTTATTGAGATATGATTGACATATAACATTGTGTAAATTAAAGATGTAGTACGAACTTTGACCCTTCATCTCTCACCTGAATGGTTTTCACAGCTTCCTAATGTGTCTTCCTGCCCCCAAAGGTCAACATTTCATCCACCCCATGGTGCCACCAATCTCAGTGAAATGCCTGATGGGCATGTCATGGCCCCTTAAATGGCCCCCAGTCTTTCACAAGAATAAAGTTCAGTCTTCTCAACAGGACACATAAGACCCTTTAAGATCGCTCCCCAACCTCCCACGCCTTACATTCTTAAACTCACTAGAGTTTTTCCCTGTACTACTTCCTCTATCTGAGATGGTCTTCCTCTTCCGGACCTAGTAACATCAACCAAGGCCAACTTCAAGTTCTCTTTGTGAAACCTTCCCAGGTGTCCCACCCATGATCTCAGGCAGAGTTTCTCATCCCCTTCCCGGGTGACCATCTGTTTAAACAGCCCAATTGTTTCATAACTAGGTCTGCTGTCCATCTCTCCAATAGCACATTAGGCTTCCAGCTAAATAAATCTATAATTAACCCATTCTTACTGTGTGTCATCTCACTCAGAGCCCACCTGTTTCTTCATACGCTGGAACAGGGACCAACAAACTACACCCCGTAAGCCAAGTCTGACTTGATGCCTGCTTTTGCAAATAAAGTTGCATTGGAATACACTCATGCTTGTTCATTTACATATTGCCTATGGCTACTTTGCTATTACAAGGACAGAATTGAGTAGCTGAGCTAGAGACAGGATAGCCTGTAAAACTGAGGATACTTAAGATTTAACTCTTCATGGAAGAGGTTTACTGAGACCTGCACTGGAGGTAAGGTCAAAAATTAAAGTCAAGTTAACTTGTAGCCCTATTTAGTCGGGAGGAGGAGAGCTGTGGGGATTGTCAGGGACTTGTGTTCCCGTCTGTTGTGGGACACAAATCTGTTCCCCTGTTGGGACCTCAGTTTCCCTGTCTGTAAGATAACAGAGACTAGATTAGTGATTTTTAAAACAGAACTCTTTCCCCAAAAGTAGCCTGTAGGAAGCCTTATGTGGAAAACAGATCAAGACACAGCAATTCTGATAAGGGCTGGTGTGAGAGTCCTGAACCATTGTCTCCCAGCCTTGCCCTTTCTACCCAGAAGCACTTGGAAGGGGTCTCACAGCCCCAATTATAAAGGCCACTGATCTAACTGCTCTCTGAGTCCCTTCCGCGGTCACTGTCTGAGCCTGAGGCACCATGTAAACCTCCCAGATTTAGAACCCTCCAAAATCAAACTTTGGTTAGAATTTTTTCCATAACCAAACCACAGCTGAGATAGATTAAAAGGAAACAATTAAATAGGTATTATCAAATGTTTCCCCTACTTAGCCATAAGACAGCCTAAAGTATACCTTCTGCTTTCTGGAATGAACTGGCACTTTCTGTGATCATATTGGGCATCTTAAAACACAAAAGCAGAGTGTCAGCTTTGGGGAGACGGACAACATGAGGAACTGTCACTCCAGTGACAGAGCACTCCTGGGAACAGTGCTGCTTCAAAACGCAGCAGGCAAATAATGACATTGTGAGTTATTTGTTGCCTGAGCAAGGGCTATTTTACGCGGCTCACAAGTGCATTGGAACTGCATCAAAGAGTATTTTGGTTCCTAGGTAGGGGGCTTCCAAGAAAGAAAGCTGGTCAGAGGTTCATAGAGTCCAGGGCTCTGGACCAGAAATCAGGGCTTCTGCACAGTCTTCCCTCCGACATTCTCTGTGTACCTGTGACGTTCTCTGTGAAATGAATAGGTTGCACCAGAGAATAGTTGGTGTGTCAGGCTCTATGCGAAGGCCTTGCACGCAATAACTCAATGCTCACAAATCCTCTTTATATATAAGATCTCTATTTTATGAAAAATGTAGAAACCAAGTCTTAGAGAAGTTAAGTAACTTACCCAAAATTACAGATAGTAGGACAGTAAGGCTTTAAACTAGCTATAGGAAGCAGTTTACAAAAATGGTTAATTACGGTTCTGAAATTGCTTCTGTTTGAATCCTGGTTTTGCTACTGATAGAGTGTACACTACTCAGTTTGTTTAAATACCTTAATTTTAATTTATTTGTAAAATGAGTATGATGGCACTACATCATACTCATTTGGCCTCATAGAATTGTTTACAGGATTAGATGAGATAATTCTTGTAAAACATCTGGTAGATACTGAATCATAATTAATGGTAGCTATTATTGTCATCTGGCTAATTCCAAAATCCATATTATTAAACCACTCTGTAAAAATCAAACTTGCTTCCCTTTCTCTTCTCTGATGGGATTCTTATCAATGTCACTGACGACCTACATCAGGCCAAAGCCAATAAATGGTTAATTGTCTGTCCTCATCCCATCCCAATGTCTCAGCAGCATTTAACTTTGCTAAACACTCTTCCTTGAAACATTTTCTTCTCTAGGCTTTGGGACACCACATTTTTCTGGTTTTCTCCCGCCTTGGAGGTCATTCCTTCTCAGCCTCTGTACCAGGTGTTCCTTCTTTCCCAGATTTCTCAAAGTAGGAGATCCCCCAGGTCCTAGTCTCATGTTCTTCTCTTTCTCATCAACACTCTTTTCTTAGTTTATAAGTCTTAGTCCCACAGCTTCCAATGAGCTAACGACTCTCAAATGTCTCTCCCCCCTGGACCTAACCTCTGAGCGCCAGATGTCCTAATGTTTCCACTTGGATGTCTCAAGGCATCTCCAATGTACATGTCCTAAACAGAAATATTGGGCTTCTCTCTACTCAGGCTGCTCCCCTCCCTACAACCCATATCAATAAAAGGAACCGTTCCCCCAGTTATTCAGACCACAAACCTAGGTGTCATCTTGGTTCTCCTTCTCTCACACCCCCCGTCAAGTTCATTAGTAAATTCTTTCTGCTGTACTTCTAAGACATAGTGAATCTGACACTTCCCACCATGCTCACTGCTACGAGCCAAGTCCAAACCACAGCCACCTGCTTCCTGGGTGTCTCTAAGCAGCCTCCTCCCAACCCTGATAGGCTTCCTTTTGAGGATTTGAATACAATTTAATTTGTTTTCAAAAAACTTACTGGGTTTTAAACTAAGGTTTCTCTAAGGATCATGGACTCAAGAGCATTCAACTCAGTAGAGTCAAGCTGTTGTTTTATTTTCCTGTATTAAGAATGGAACGAGTCGTGGATGAAATGAAGTGAATTCAGTGATTTATGAAAACTGGAGGAGAATTTGAGCCCAGCTGATATTCCGTCCATCTCCTCCTCATTCTGCCTCTCCTACCTGACCCTAATCAACCAAGTTTCATGCTGAACTTTCCTGGATTTGCCAGAATTTGTCTGTTCATAAATGATGTGGTCAGAACAATAGGTCATGCTGGAAGTTCTGGGGCGGACAAAATGAGTGAATGGGAATCAATCAAAGACTATGCCAGGATGGAGAAACGGACCCCATGCAACAAGCTAGGCTAACAACACAAAATGTCCTGGAAGGTATGGCAAACTGAATTCTAGCACAGCTGAATGTAAAGGCCAAGGGATCCAATTAGAAAAGACTGGGAGAACAGTGATCCTGGGCTTCAAGAGGGTAAGTGTTCTCTGTGTTGACACCCATTCAACAAATATTTATAAGAGCCACTGTAGTTCCTTTGAAATGGAACCGTTTCAAATCTTCATGTCAGTTGTTTGGTTATCCCAGAATCAAACCCTATCTGGCCAAAAGAGTTTCTAACCTCATCTAGGATCAGAGGTGTCTCATTTTGAGGCCCCAAATCTCTAGATCAGGGGTGTCCAAACTGCGGCCCACGGGCCAACTGCAGCCCACAATCCATTTTTAATTGGCCCGCAGCAAATCCCAAAAACATATTTAGTTTACTTAAATAAACCAGGTGAGGCAATACGTACTTCACCTCAAGTGAGTGGCCCAGCGGTTTGTGTATTTTACCGCATATGGCCCTCAGTGAAAAAGATTGAAAAAAGTTTGGACACCCCTGCTCTAGACGGTTCATGAAGTAGTCCATGAATGATTTTTTTAACACGTTTCAATACACTACCCAACCCATACAATGACTGCTGCCAAAGCGAAGTGTCTTAAGTTTCTTTGCTTTTTTTCTGAAATTACATCAACTCAGTTATACACCACTCACATCAGGATCCTTTAGTCTGTTTCTGAGGTTAACAATAGTGAAAGGAAAAATCTGTACGTATATTAAAATATAATTTTTAAATCATAACTTATGTAAATATAAAATGAACACTTGTCAAAGATTTTATTCTACTCAGTGAGGGCACTAGTGAGATGTTAAGACTGGTTCAAACAGCACTTAAGGAAGCAGGTCTTAATAGGCAATTTAATAAAGGATTATTAGAATAAAATTTCTGGACTAGACACAAACGCTTTAATGTTCACTAGGACAACAGGCTTAAACTTTGGAGTTATTTGTCCTATTGGAAAGAAATCATTCACATATATACTGGACAAAAGTCCGTAAAAGTTAACATGTAAGTTCACTAAATCTGGAACCTTCAATTGATATTAAATGATGAGTTGAACAAGCTACACCCCTCTAAATTTGGGTGGGCCTATGTATCCACAGGATATTAAAAGGACATGTCATGCCCTTTTTTGCCCTATTTCCAAGTTTTGGACAGCAGTCTCTCTACCACCCTCCTATTATCATAAATAATCTCCCAAAAGGCTGATGTCACTATGTTTGACCTGATTACTCACACAGGTGTGGGAAAAGGGTGTTTCTTAACCATGCATATCTCTCTAAATTTGCTTTGCAAATCTGGAGCCCTTCTGTATGGAGCAACTTCTGCATGGATATTTTCCTAAGGAATCTTGGGTTTTACTTTTAAAAACCTCCATTATTTGCTCTTCTATCCTAAGGCTAAAATAAACAAGCACAGGCACTCTCTCTACCAGATTTTACCTTATGATATATATACCTATATTTGAGGACGAGTTCCTCTCTTCTTGCGGTCTCCCAAATTTACCAAGCTCCACGGCCCAGCAGGTGGGCTTCCCTACAAACTGTGACCCTGGGACCCGCTAAGCCAGACACCAAACTGATCTCCCTGGGAGCAAATTATAGACATTGGCTCCACATGGATGGTCAGTAATTGTGTTAGTCAGGGTTCTCAAGACAAACAGAACTAACAGGATATACACACATAGGAAAAGATTTATTATAGGAATTGGCTCATGCAATTATGGAGACTGGGAAGTCCCATGATATGCTGTCTGCAAGCCAGAGATCCAAGAAAGCCAGTGGGGTAATTCCATCTGAGTCTGAAGCCCTGAGAACCAGGGGCATTAATGATATAAGGGCAGGAAAATAATACCAATATCCCAGCTCAAGCAGACAGGCTGGAAGCAAAAGGGGGTACACACCTCCTTCCTCTGCCTTTTTGTTCTATTCAGGTCCTCAACAGAATGGATGATGCCTGCTGGCATTGGGGAGAGCCTCTAGTTTACTCAATTTACCAGTTCAAATGCTAATCTTATCCAAAAATACTTTCACAGACACACCCAGAAATAATGTTTAATCTGAGCACCCCGGGGCAACTATAAAATAACCATCACAGTAATTTTCCTTAATAGAGGATGTGTTGTGCCCAATTAAATGAGAATCTTCCTCAAATATGACATTTAGTTATAGCCTTGGTTACATAATCGATTTGTCCAATTACATCCCAGTAAAAGAGAGGACAGACAGATTCTTATAAACCCATGCAAACAATAATGCCATACATAATTAAGGAGACTCAGTAAAAGTATTTATTTCTGAACTCTGGGGGATCAAGTAAGAATCAGACACCATTCAAGTTTCACTTCAGTTTAAAAGCTGAGTCTACTAAATTGAGGGTTAGTGAAGAAATAGTAAGAGAAAAGGCTTTCTCATATTTTCTTATATGTCCATAAAATACAGAATATTAAAGCCACATCAACGATATTCCAAACAAACAACCCAAGTTAAATTTCCCTCATCGGTCTATTCAGTTGCACATAACCCTCATCCTGCTGGGTCTGGGGAAGCACTCTGCTTTCATGCAGTAGACTAAAAAGAGTCCTTGAAATTCTGACTCTGTCTACTGATGCAATCTGAAAGTTGTTTCAGCTATATCAGCTCAGAAGCCTGTACCCAAGAGTCTATTCTTAGACATATCAATAGAGTATTTGGCACAATCCCTTTCCAGGAGCCTCTGAAACTGACCTTTCTTGTTAAAGACACAAAATCTAGCCTGTAGAACCTTCAGGCAAGCATCAGAAGAAAGCAGAAACCTCTTTGATTATGAAACTGAGTGACCATAGTTAATTTATTACAATAATCAATAATATCAGAATGGAGAAGAGAATTCTATATTGGAGTAGAGTCCCTAACTGTTTCATTAGGCAGTGTTTGATTGCTGGTTCCCATGCGGGTAAGCATGTATTACGGTAGCAAGAGTATCGACCAGTCTCCAGGGCATTCTTGGACTACAAAATATTTAAATTAATAACATTTTAAGTATGGAAACTTAACCTAAGAAAAGCTGAACATCACTTTTAATTTGACAATTTTGCCCATGCAGCTCTTATGATAATGTTGAATTGATGTTAGAGGTATGCAACAAACCAAAAAACAAAAGAATAACAACCAAAAAACACACCTAATTATTTCTAGGGTCTGTTTTTATAAGGTTAAATAATGAATCTTTATGATTTCAAAGGGACCGCTTGAAATTTTTGAATATTGTTTTAGAGGTCAAAAATATCTTGGGAATGTCATTTTATTTTTCTCCATTTAGGATTCAAACTTAGAAAAAATTAAAAGGATGATCAAAAAAGATTTAGTAACTTGATTAAGATAGAATCGTGGATGCCGGAAGGAAACTATTTGCTACCTATTCAATCAAAGTGACAATATGATATTTTTAACTATTTTAAAGGCAACATGGTTGTAAGGAACTTGAGCTTGTTTACAGTGAAGAAACTTTGTTCTTTGCTGTTGTTTTTAAACAAAGTCGTGACGAAGTCAACACAACAGCCAGAAAGCTCTTTAGTGAGACTCAGAATTTCTACCCTCTAGGTGGATAAGAGCTGTAAAATCAATTTATCATTTTGACAGAGAAAGCCAAGTTCAAGTTATGAATTAATATAGCAGTAGCAGAAAAGGTTTCATGAGTTTTCTTTTCTACATAATTTAGTGAATAAGCCCATCAAAATTGAGCAAACTTTACCAAAATTTTAACACATTTTTATATCCTCTTTTCAGGCTCTGGTATTATGAATCCAAATAAAATTTATTTCTTTCATGTTCTCTATATCTTGCTATATACATTCATTAAGTTCTTATATATTCTGGAACAAACTCACGTTTGTTCCAGAAAACAAACAAACAAAACAAAACAAAAAAAATCAACTGTATTTTTTTTGAAAAGCGAAACCTAATCCCACCACCTTTGATAATAGTTGTATTTTTCTATCAAATCTCTTGCTCCTAGTATGGCTTTGAGCACCAATATTATTTTAGCGAAATATAATTTACATAGTCAAATTCACCCTTTCTTAATGTACAGTCCTGGAGTTATGATACCTGACATGCATTTAGTCAAGTAACTACCACCACAATCGAGGCATAAACCAGTTCTTCACACAATACCCCCAAGTCCCCTCACACCCCTTTCTTATAAATTCCTCACCCTACTCCCAGCTCTGGCAACAACTGATCTGCTTTCTGTTCCTATAGTTTTGCCTATTCCAGAATGTCCTATAAATGGAATCCTACAGTATGTAGCATTTTGAGTTTGGCCTCCCCTCACTTAGCCTAGGGCACTTGAGGTTCACCCAGCAGATGTCTCAGTAGTTTGTTCTTTCTATCACTAAGCAGCATTCCATTGAATAGATGTGCAACAGTTGGTCTATCCATTCACAAGTTGAAGGATACTTGGATTGTTTCCATTTTTGAGCAACTAGGAATAAAGATTTCATAAACGTTTGTGTACAGGTTTTTGTGTAAACTTAAGTTTTTATTTCACATGGGCATATCCTGGAGTGAGGTTGCTGGATCTCATGGTAAGTAAATGTGTAACTGTCAAACTATTTCCAATGTGACTATGCTATTTTGCATTCTCACAGTGACATATAAGGGTTCCAATTGCTTCACAACTGCACAAGCACTTGGTATTATCAGGTCTTTGTTGGTTACTTTCTGGTGGTAGTGGTGGTGGTGTTTAGCTATTCTAATGAGCATACAGTGGTATCTTATTATGGTTTTAACACTCATGCCCCTAAAGACTAATAATGATGAGCATCTTTTCATATGCTTAGTTTCCCTCCATGTAGCTCCTTTAGTAAAATGTCTCTTCAAATCTGATTATTTTTTCATTGTGGGGTGTTTGTTTTCATTTTGTTAAGTTTAAAGAGTTCTTTATATATTCTAGGTGCAAATCCTTTATCAGATATGTGACTTGCAAACATTGTATGCTAACATGTGGCTTGTATTTTCATTCTTTTGATAGTCTTCTGAAAGCAAAAGTTTTTAATTCCAGTAAAGTACAACTTATTATTTTTCTTCTTTTAGGGATCATGTTTTAGTGTTGTATCTAAAATATTTTCACCTCACCCAGGATCACAAAGATTTTCTCCTATGTTTTCTTCTAGAAGCATGGATCAAGAGCCATTGTCCAATTGTTACAACATTTGTGACTATAAAATGACTATAATTTCTGTAGTATTGCCTTTGCAACTTGTCAAAATCCATTCACAATATATGAAGGGTCTATATCTGGACTCTCCGTTCTGTTCCATTAATCTATGTCTTTATCTTTTTGCCAGCGGCATGCTGTTTTGATTAGTGTAGCTTTATACGTGTTGAAATCAGGTAGTGTGGGTTCTCCAATTTTGTTCCTTTTTAAAAGTGTTTTGGCTCCTCTATTTTCTTTGCCTTTCTATATTAATTTTAGAATCAGCTTAACAATTTCTACAAAGTCCTTCTGGGTTTGGTTGGGGTTGCATTGAATTTATAGATCAATTTGAGTTGACATCTTGACAACACTGAGTCTTCCCATCCAGGAACACGCCTCCATTTATGTGGGCCTTCTTTCATCGATCATTTTATTACAATTTTCAGCATATATTTGTTTCATATAATTTGTTAGATTTATATCTATACAGTTTATGGGTTTTGGGTGCCATTATAAATGGTCGGATTTTTTGTTTTTTTGTTTTAATTTTGATTTCAAAATGCTCACGGCTAATATGAAAATACAACCAGTTGTTATATGTTGACCATGTATCCTGCATCCTTGCTAAACTCACTTATTAGTTGTAAGAGCCACTTTGTAGGTTCTTTGGGGTTTTCTCTGTGTAAAGCCATGCCTTCTAAGAGTAGAGACACTATTTCTTCCTTCTAATCCAAATGCTTTTCATTTCTTTTTGTTGCTTTTTTCTTGCCTTATTGTGCTGAGTAGCACCTCCAGGGTGATGCTGAATAGCAATGGTTAGAACAGCACCACCAACATTAATCATAAATTTTAGCCCAAATTATCAATTTAACCTAAATTATTTCACAGAGAAAACTGGGAGAAAGGTAATTAAAAAGTCACTGTCATACACAAACATTTTAGTAAATTATCAAAGTTCATGAGTGCATATAATAAAGCCATGTATAACTTTGCGCCTCTTTGCCTGTTTTTAATATGACAAAAATTAACACATTTCCTTAATAAGACCCCAAAATATATCTACTCTTTAGCATATAATAGCAAGTATATAAATTTAAAATTATGATTAGTGATCAGTTTAATTGTTCATTCTTACTCAGAAATTATCTAAGCAAATGACAATTATCAATTAGTTTAATATTAACTCAAGCTTTCAAGTTACATGAGGATGTTGGAAATTATGTCCAAGCTGACAAAGCACAAAGCATAAATATTGCTATGGAAACATTTTTCAGAGTCATCATTTAGTTTCGCTAAACAAAATTTACATCTTTCGTAATCTTGAATGCTTTGTAGGAGTAATGTAAGTTTATTTGATTCGTAAACCAATATAAAAAGGTTAGAAAGTTCATGAGAAAAAAATACCAAAATCCCCATTCTAATGAAATCAAGGGAAAGACATCATTACTTATTTTTTAAACCAAAATTATTGAACCAATCTAATTTTTCCAAAGATTTATCTTAACTCTGTGAACTTGGATTCCTATATTAAAGCATTTATGAACAAACATTTTCACAGAGAAGCACTTTTTAAATGTAGTGCCAGATTTAGTAGTTTCCTTATTTTCTGTAAATTTAGGGAATATGAGAGTTATATAAGATTTATCAATTTCTGAAACTAGTCAGATCAGAGCTTCTTTATTTTAAGATGTAATACTCTAACCTGGATGTAAGAAAATGTTTCATATTTGTACAATGAGATATTAAGTCCCTTTCTGAATTACAGACACACAGAGAGCTCGTAGCTTCAGTTTTATAGCTTTAGCCTCAAGTCAAAAATAATCCCAGATACACTAAACTTCACTGGTAGAGATCTCAAAGAACTATTCTTCTCATTGAGCATGAAATTCTTAATTGATTTGTGCCCACAGATAGACAAGCATACAAACAAAGAATCAAAGACTATCAAACCAGGAAATCTGTTTCACCCAGCAGGGAATAGATCTCCATCCATTTATAAGAGATCACCAAATGGTCAGACTAGAAAACCAATTCCCCAATTATTGCTAGCATCAATGGGAATAACAAACCAGAAACTAAACAAAAATATAAAATCTGTGGACGTGAAGAAATCTGGAGAAATAGAGAGCCCACAAAGTTAGAGTTCAATTGCCACTTGGGATCCACTCTGGATCAAGAAGAGAGGTGCGTGGGCTTACTATCCCAGCCAGGTGCACTTCTCACCAACACAGAGGAATGGGCTGTCAGATTAGTCTACTTGGGCATCTCTGCACAGCAACCTACAAAAGGCATAATTTTCAAAAAGATAAAATCTTGACTCTCATGTAAATATAAAATGAACACATGTCAAAGATTTTATCTCATTCATTAATTAATGAAGAAACACGTTATATATTAAGATTTTTCAAAGAACATTTGAAAAGCTAGCTATTTAAAGATAATTTACTTAAGAAATGTTAGGATATGATTTCTGGGTTAGATACGAAACCATTTAAAGTTCAATAGGATAATAAACTGTAACATTTGGGGTTATCAGTTCAATTGGGCAGAAATTATTTGTATCTCTACAGGACAAAAATCTCACATAGTCTGAACCTGTAAATATTAGTAAGCAAAGAGTTGAACAAAAAATATATCCCTCACCTTGAGTGGGTCTGGAGCCATGGAGCCATGCATGACATTCAAAGGACATGCCACTCACCTTTTTGCCTTATTTCAAGTTCTGAATACTTTTTCTTAACACTAAATAAAAGCTGTACTATTTGGGAGATAAAATCGTCATGCCATTGTGTCTTTGGAGAGTAAAAATAGTAAAATTGATTGCTATTGATTGATGAAGAGACATCCACTTCCCTTTGCCCAAGACCACAAGCCACTGCAGGTCAGGGCCAAGGCTGGAACCCAACATTTCAACTCCCACCATTCTACGACACTGTTGGAAATGCTAGTCTCTAAAGAAGGTTGACTGGGTTTTAAAGACAGTTTCATGACACATCGATAAAATGAGGGAGACAGATACTAAATGCTAACTCACAGGCATTCATTAGAAGAAGCTGACTGATGTAGAGAGAATTAAATAGTGTACCTCTTCCTGAACGGGTGGAAAGATATTCAAAATCTGAAGTTTGTAACAGTGAAACGCCCAATGTAGCATCCTCTCCCTACCCCCACCACCGTGTGTGTGTGTGTGTGTGTGTGTGTGTGTGTGTGTGTGTGTGTGTATACACAAAGAAACTGTAGACCCCACCCTGATGAAGGGATCCCATCTGGATAAGTCCCGTCCAATGACTCAGCAAAGCCACCAGTGAGGGACAGATTTGGGTCTGAAAAGGAGACTCATGGACTTGGTTCTCAAGGCCCTTTACTCACCCTTAGATTTTTTAGGATAAATTTATCTCTCTGCTTTAAAAACAAAATAAAGATGAGCAGGGTGCTGTGATATGATTCATTCAGGTTTCCATACTCCTAGGACAATGTTTTTCAAGCTGCTGGAACATATATTTTTAACCTTTTATAGCAAAATAAAACACAGGTACACATAACCATACGAAATGGGTTACCGCCTAGTCAATCATTACAAGGTGAACATCCTGATAACCAGCACTCACGTCAAGAAACAGACTTTGGCCAGCCTCCCACACACCTGCTTCCTTCCTCCAGAAGTCACCATGCTGGACCACGTTTGAAGTGCAATGGAGCAGAAAACATTAGTGTGTGTGAAAGACAGCTAAGCATTGTATTTCTTTTTTTTTAAGTTTATTGGGTGACAATTGTTAGTAAAATTACATAGATTTCAGGTGTACAATTCTGCATTACATCATCTATAAATCCCATTGTGTGTTCACCACCCAGAGTCAGTTCTCCTTCCATCACCATATATTTGATCCCCCTTACCCTCATCTACCACCCCTCTCCCCCCTTACCCTCTGGCATTGTATTTCAAAACTTCTGTTCCATATAACTTTTATGTTACTCTGCCTGTGTGTGTGTGTCTGCTGGATTGGGGGGAGGGGCAAACTTCATGATTTTGTTTCTTTGCAAGGTCGGGCTTAGGCTTGGAAGCCAAGTGCTTCCCATTTTACAATATCTGCAGCAGCTTCTTTTCTCACCTATCAGAACATTTTAGAAAACACAAAATATTTTTAAAGAAGATGAACTATCTGTCCATATTATGCAAAAAAAATGAATATGGAATATTATAAAGAAAGCAATTAATCCACACTTAAAACTAATTGCCTAACCCAGTGGGTCTTTAAATTATTCATTAGTGCTATTTAAAAATAATTGCAGTTTATGAAGAAAACCCATTATAGATTTCTTTTAAGAACTGAAAAGAAAGAGTTTTCTTTTTTATTTACCTATTGCTTACAGCTCTTGAAACCAACCCTTTTTAAAACCAGTTTAATATTCTCATCGCCCCTCCCTAATCTAATCAACTTTATCATTTATCATACCAACACCTATGATATTTCCTGTAATCGATTGTAAACTCACAGAGATGACAATGACATGTTTAAAAAGAATATGAAAGATATATCCAAAAAGGAAAAAAGAAAAAGACTTTCAAAGAACAAAGCAAGAGATGGCTTTCAAGATGTATGTGCCCCACAGACGATTCCCATGCTGGTCCCTCCATGTCTAACCAAAGGACCTGGGTTCCCCACCATGTTTGCGCCTGTCATCCAGGACTTCTGAGTCCTTCCTCTTCTCTCTTTACTTCATCTCCCCAGTTTCTTGATTTCTCTATTTTTCTGGTTCCTTCAAAGAGCACTCACAACTGTAACCATGAAGTAGTAGAACTGGAAAGGACTTTTGTCTTGTTTAGTGGCCTTTAAACTGTGTTCACCAGCACCCCAGGAGTTCCTCCGTTCTCTTAGAGCTCCACAGTGGGAAAAGGCTGCTGAACCAGCTGGGTTCTGTGGACCCCACCAGCACCCAGACTCCCCATGCCCCAGACTCCATCAGAAGAGCCCATTTTGGTAGTTTAAAATTTTATTTGAAGGAAGTGGCCTTCTGCTAAAAACAAAACTAAAAAGTTACTCTCATGGTTTCGATGTGAACACCAAGGCCCAGAAAGGGGAGTGACGTCCCAAGGTGGGACGGCCTATTACAGAAATGGAAGCAGACCTGGCTTCCTAACTCTGGGTCTAATACCTACCCCCTCTATTGGGCCAGGAAGACCAAAAAGAACATGAGCCTGGGGGCCACAGGGATCTAAAGCTAAATCTGATCTCAACCACTTTCTAGTTATTTGTTTCTAGAGTTATATTTTTCTGTAAGATATCTGAGCCAATCTGTCTTTTCATCTGTTAAAAAGAAAGTAAAAATACCAGCCTTGGATAAATAGCTAAGCTACTGTACATGATTATAGATATAGCTATAGATGATATAGATATAGATAGATATAGATAGACAGATATAGATATACACATACATGTGTATATATATACATACAGAGGGTGCCAACACAATGTATACACATTTTAAGAAAGAAAAACTGTTAAAATTGCAATACTCAATATATACCAATAACAAAAGATAAATACAAGTCACGTTTGACTTCTGCAATTACAAGAAGTGCTCAAAGTGGTTACCATCAGCGTCCAAACACTTCTGATTACAGCAAACTACCGCTTGAGCAACGCTGACCAAAGTGTCCACTTGTATATATTTTTAGTACCCCCTGTATATATTAATATATATGGTACACACATACCAAGTGTTCAGGTGTGAACAGCGCCTTAGCATCAGAGATGCCTAGCAATTCTCCACTGAGAATATGCTTGTGACAGTCAGCAGTGTGCCAAAAGTGACAGTGCTAGACAGGTAGACAGTTTGAATTGGTCAGTTAAGGAAACTCTTCACTTTCTGCCCCTAACACAACCACTGCCCACAGCCTTTCCTGGTATGTGCAGACCAGCGCATGTGTACACACACACACACACGCACACCTACTGTTATGATTGCACACAAAGATGACTTTGTAAGCTGAAATCTCCCTAATGCCCTGCTACCCTAACAGTGTAGATCCATGGGTACCCAAACCTCTTTGATCCCTCCTACCCACACCAACACCTCTTCCTTCTTGAACTTGTTAAAAGCAAACAATGGGCCTGGGGGAGGCAACATAAGCTGAACATGGATTGTTGACAGTCAAGATGAATTAAATTTGTAATAGCAAACAAACAGATTGTTTTGAGGACCAGGGAAAAGATGGAATCTGGTTAATTAAATTAATGACTATAGTGAAACCTACTTTATTGACACGTGAGATTCACACTCCTTCCTGGAGCAACAATGCTGTGATTTCTATGATCTTTCTTTCTGGCACCAGTTCTCCCATCCATGGACATTTGGTTGGAGTGGGCCTGACCCTACCCCCAGCTCCAGAAGTGGACGGACGTCTCCCATTCCTTTGGCCACAGCAATTGGTTTCAGCATGGGACATAACTCAGTGAGGGCACTGGGAAAAAAAAAAAAAAGATGTTGCTGGAACTACTAGGAGAAACCATCTCTCTTCAGCTGATTCTGATCCTTCTTTTATTTAAATCTTCAATATTTGCATGGATTTTACATTATTGCTTTACCTATAGCATGAAAATATCATACATATGATTACTGAGAGTTTTTCTGGTACCCACTTAAATTTTGCTTCCAAAGCAATTGCCTCAATTCCCTCAGCCTAGTCCTGGCCCTGTGAAGATTGGGGCTCACAGTTGCACAGTCATTTTTTTTTTTTTCTAACTTGAGGAGAGACTTGGGACCTGAGCCGGGGCCACCACATGGAGCTTTAAGAGGAAGCCATCATTGCAAGCAACCAACAGAAACCAAGTCCCTGTTCCTTGAGCTACTAGAACAAGCTTTGCCTGAAGCTAATCCTACTGCTTGGCAGGTTACAGGAACTAGTAAACTCTCTTTACTCTGTAAGTCAACTGAAGTTGTTTTCTGTGACTTAAAACCAACATAATGCAAACTGACAATGGCTAATTACATGGAGTTAGCCTCTGAATGTGTTGTAGAGAGTGCTTCTAAATATCGGAGAAACACTTCCTCCTTTACATGTATGATCCATCAAACAGAGTCAAAGTGTCCTTGCTGGCTGTGGTCAGCTTTCTGAATAGCAGCTTTCATTGTCAGGTAATATTTTTATCCTGTAATTTATTAGGCCCTTTTTACATGACAGGTGCTATACTAAACACCCATGTACACTATTTCCTTTCATTCTCACCCCCTAAATTACATCAGGTGATGCAATTATTATCCGTATTTTACCAGAAAAAAGCTGAAACTGGAAGAAAAGCAGCATGTACTAGATCATATGGGTAGTAGCAGAGGAGCAGGTTACAGCTATATCTGTCAGTACCAAAGTCTGTGTTCTTAACTATTTACCCAACACGGTCTCAAGATTTTAGCTGTAGATGGAAGGAAATACCTGCTATATAATGGATGCTCAATACATACTGGAGGAAAGAACAAGTGAATTAGTTAGCTGATTAGTTAAAAGGTGAAACATTAGCCATTTTGATATCCAGTCATTTCGTTTAAATTTACCTCTCTCTATAAATAGAGTGGGAAACACAGCCTCTTTAGGTTAAGTTTTTCTGTAAAGGGACATGATTCTCAAGCGTTGCACATCAATTTGAAAACAAACTGATGAAAAAGAACACACAGATGAAATAATGGCTATAAATCTAAAGAAGTTCCATAGCAAATTTGGTCTCCTTACTTCAAAGGTTTGGAAGAGAATCACACCAGATCAAGGACATCAAAATGTTTTGTAAACTCTAAGGAAAACAGAAAACTGGTTATTAGCATGTTTTTATGTTTATTTTATTCATGCAAGGACTTATCATCCAAGAAGCCTAAACTGGGTGCTAAATTTCTCTCTAAGACCTGGAGCGATTACTTGATGAGTATGTTCATAAGACAAAATCAATATAATCTTAAGCAATAAATTTATCTGATGAAGGTAAATATCACAGTAGAGCATTCCAGGATTTTAGCATTCTTAACCAAAGCAATAAATAAACAGACTCCTCCCAAAGTAAAGATGGAAATATAATTATTCAGTCTCTCCATGTTAGATTTGCCCAGAAATTGAAATATTGTTAGCAAACATGGATTTAAATTTTGTGCTCCAATGAATTGGTAGATCTCTTAGTTTATTGTTTTGATTTCTCTGCATTCTACCACAGGGAAATTATGCAAAGTCTTACAGTACATGAAAAGAATACTGATAATTAGGGAATTTGCTGCTTAGCTTGTAGATAATTTTATGAATCTCTTCTCATCTATTGGCACAGTAGCCTGTATATGTTTGTGTTGCTACTATTCTTAAGACCTGTGATCTTATGCCCATGCTAAGTATGAAACTATACAATGCCAAGCCAACTGTTTGCTTAAGCAAATAAAAACCATCTCAGGTGGTTTTCTCTGAGGAGCTCGTTGCTTAAGAGACTTAAGTCATCCTATAGTTCAAGGCTAGAACTCTAGCCCTGCCTGCAGGTCAGAAACCACTGCAAAGCTTCCTTGGATGAACGTCAGTGCCCAGGGAGGCTGTGTTTAAATATCCCTTCAGGTGACTCTGTGGTGCTGCCAGATGGAGATCCTTCCTATGTCCATGACCCACAGGGGCCAGAAGAGGTAAAAATAAATCAATACTTTGTTTTGTCTGCATGGCACTTAATACAACTGCTTTCATTTTGTTGTATTTATTTACTTATTTATTTTTTACAAAACGTTTTGGATCCCCGACTGCTATAATGTCACAGAAGTATAAGCTCACAGACTTTGCTTCCATCTGGAAAGCCTACACTGCTTAGAAGCTGAGAGAATTGTATTTATAATAGACTTAGAGGGTGTCTCTTTCAAATGTCCCATCTGCATTCTCCATGGTAGTCCTCCCCAGTGAGGTTCAAAGTCTTCTCTCTGTTATAAATAATAATCTTTCAACTCTATAAAGGCAGCAAGTCTCTCCATTGAACACCTCTTTTCGCGTGACCATCCAAAAGACTAAAAGGTGATGGACTACAGAGGGAGTATACAGGTTTTTAGTCCTGGGCTTACTACCTATTGCGTCCCCGTGAGCCTCCGTTTTCTCATCTTCAAAATGGAATTTAATGGCACTATTATATTATATGTGTCTCATATGATTATGAGAATTAAATGAGGTAACTCATGGAAAATGTATACACCAAATAAATGGTAGCTATTATGATAATTTTTATAACTAAAGGATGTTTTCCCAGCATTTGAACATTGGACTGTTGTACTAGATATGATCTAATCTACAATTTTCTTACAAAAGTGTGAATATAATCCCACTTATGGTTTGTCCCATGCAGTGTTAAGTGAACAGATTATTTTATTTAGGATTGGGGGGCTCATACTCCCAAAATGCTTTTCTCTAGTCAGATAACACCTGGACTATTGCAATTATTTCTGGACACCCCACTTTTAGAAGGACACTGACAAACGAAAGTGTGGGGGAAAGTGTCCAGGGAAGTGGTGGAAACCAAGACTGGGTCATATCATATAAGAAGTCATTTTAGAAATTGGCATTCTCAACTAGGAAAAGAAAAGCCACAGAGGGGTGAGAGAGATTCAAGATGGTGGAGTAGATAAACACCCTGCCTGCTTCCTTCTGTGAACACATTAAAATTCCAAAAAGTTATAGAACAATCAACCTGGAGAACCAGCTGAAGCCTAACTGAACAGAGTTTTATAACTAAGGACATAAAGAATAAGCCATGTCAAGACTGGTAGGAGGGGCAGAGACACAGAATGGACCCCAAACCTCCCTATGGTGGTTGAGAATCAGGAGGGATCTCTTGGCTGCATAGATTCCGCCCAGAGGAGTGAGGGACCCCAGCCCCACACCAGGCTCCCCAGCCTGGAGTACTGGTGCCGGAAAGAGGAGACACCACAACATCTGGCTGTGGGGATTCTGAGAGTCTGGGTAGGACGTAAGGCTGTGAGAAACCCAGACACCCTCTTAAATAGTCCATGCACAGACTAACTCGCAGGCACTCACCTTGGGCTCTAGCAGAGGGTTGGTGACTCAGAAAACATCAGAGATATATGTGGAGGGGGTGCAGACTGAGGTGTGTGGCTTCAGAGGAAGGACTAGATGATAGTCAACATTTTCCTTGTGTGAGGTCCTCCTCCCATGCAGCCAGCAGGCTGATGCCATCTTTCCAGTGTTAAGCCTGCCTCTGCAGGCCAAATCTGAATCTGATTGGCCCAGGGAGCTACACTGCTCCAAGCTGCTGAATCACTGGGACCCCACCCTACACAACTCCACCAATGCTGGAGGTACTTTCTCCACAAGCAGCCAGTCCTACCTACATTGCACTCTTTCCTGGAAAACTATCAGATTCCAAGGGTCCGAGACATCCAGCAACTGGTCTCAGTACTCTCTACGACTTTTGCTGAATAGCTCCAGTGTCAGCACTGGCAACAAAGCAGAACTACATTAACCTGGTGACCATGACTCTTTCCAATCTAGTGACTCCCTGAGACCCTGCCTTATTCAACTTGTGTACTGCATAAGGCTCTATCAGTAGCTGAACCTTAAGGGAGCTGGCAGGTGGCAGCAGGACTCAGGTAGCCCTGACTTTTTGTGGAGCTACTCTAGGCCCAGTACTGGTGGCAGACAGCCTAGGTTTGTAGCGTGGCCTCTCCCACCAGCCTCCAGGTTTAGCACAGGCAGTGAAAAACCATGGATCCCTTTGTACCTCCTACCAGTTAGTTTCTGAACAGTCACAGAGAGTAGGTGACCTGGGCCTGCACCAGAGCCCCTCCCAAGAGTTCCCAAAACCAATATACTTGGAGGTTGGCTTCAGACCACAGTAGAGCACTGCCCAATTAACCCCACAAGTGACACACACAAAGGGTGATCTCAACAGGCACCAGAGCCTGCTGGGGTGACTCCCACTCAGTGGGGTAAGTCCCCAAAACAGCAGCTATAACCTGTGGATGTGGCCAAACCCCACAGGCTATCAGCCTGAGGATCAATCCCATCCACTGACATGCCAGTAGCAATCAAGGCTCAACTATAACAGGAGGGCACACACACCACATACAAGGGACACTCCTGGAGCACCCAGCTCAGGTGACCAGGGAGAACAAGACACATACTACATAAAACCAAGACTGGGAGACATAGTAGATCTACTTAATACATAGAAACAAACACAGAGAGGCAGCCAGAATGAGGAAACAAAGAGATGTGTCCCAAATGAAAGAACAGGAGAACAATCCAGAAACAGAACTAAATGAAATGGAGGTAAGCAACCTACCAGAGACAGACTTCAAAACAATGGTTATAAGGATGCTCAAGGAACTTAGTGAGAATTTTAACAAAGAGATAGCAAGCATAAAAAAATAATAATAATAACATAGAAACCATAAAAACAAACAAACAAAAAAAGTCAGAAGTGAAGAATGCAATAACTAAAATGCATAATGCATGGGAAGGAACCACCAGCAGACTAGATGAAGCAGAGGATTGAATCAAACGATTTGGAAGACAAGGTAGTAGAAAACACCCAATCAGAACAGCAAAAAGAAAAAAAGAATAAAAATAAAAAAAATGAGGAGAGTTTAAGAGACCTCTGGGACAACATCAAGCATAACAATATTTGCATCACAGGCATACCAGAAAGAGAAGAGAGAAAGCAAGGGATTAAGAACCTGTTTGAAGAAATAAGGACTAAAAACGTTCCTAACCTGGCAAAGAAAATAGACACACAAGCCCAGGAAGTGCAAAGTCCCAAACAAGATGAACCCAAATAGGCCCACATCAAGATACATTATAATTAGAATGGCAAAGTTTAAAGACAAAGAGAGAATCTTAAAAGCAGCAAGAAAAAAGCAGTTACTCACTTACAAGGGAGCTCCCATAGGACTATCAGCTGATTTCTCAACAGAAACTTCGAAGGCTACAAGGGATTGGCACAAAATATTCAATGTGATGAAAAGAAAGGCCCTAAAATCAAGATTACTCTGCCCAGCAAAGCTATCATTTAGAATTGAAGGACAGATAAGGAGCTTCCCAGACAAGAAAAAGCTAAAGGAATTCATTACCACCAAATCAGTATTACAAGATATATTAGAGGGACTTCTTTAAGATGGTATTAAAAAAAAAAGAAAGAAATCAAAATTATGACTAATACAATGACAATAGCTACATGTCTATCAACAATTACTTTCAATGTAAGTGGATTACATGTTCCAATCAAAACATCGGGTGGCTGAATGGATAAGAAAATAAAACCCTTATGTGTGCTGTCTACAAGAGACTAACTTCAGATTGAAAGACAAGATAGACATGGTGGGTGTTGTGCTGAGTGGAGTATGTCACACAGCAAAAGACTTATACAATGTGATTTTGCCAATATGTGGAATCTAAAGAACAAAATTAACAAACAAAACAGAAACAAACTCATAGATACAGCGAACATTTTGATGGTTGCCAGATGGGAGGAGGGTTGAGGGTGTGGTGAAAAAAGGGAAAGGGATTAAGAAGTAAAAATTGGTTGTTACAAAGTAGTTATGGCATGTAAGGTACAGCATAACAAATGTAGTCAATAATATTGTAATAAATTTGTATGGTGTCAGATGGGTACTAGGTTTGTTGGGGTGCTAAGTGGGAGGGTTTGGGGCAGGGTGAATAAGGTATAGGCATTAAGAAGTACAAATTTGTAGTTATAAAATATTATGGGGATGTGAAGGGAATAGGGAATATAGTCAATAATATGGTAGTAACTATGTATAGTGCTAGGTGGATACTAGTGCTAGGAGGATAGTAAACTAGTCAAGGGGACAGCTTCTTAAATTATATAAATGTCTAACCACTGTGCTGTACACCTGAAATTAATATAAAATAATATTGAATGTCAACTGTAATTGAAAATTTTTTAAAGGGGGAAAAGGTGAAGGGGAGTAAAAGATGGAAATTTCTAGGTATAAAACAAGTAAGTTATGGGGATGTAATGTACAGCATAGAGAATATAATCAATAATATATAGTGATCGCTTCTTTAGGCATATAAATGTTGAATAACTATTGTGTACCCCTGAATCTAATATAATGTGGTATATTGGCTATATTTTAATAAAAATCTTTTGAAAAGAAAAGAAAAGCCATGGGGAAAGTCTGACAGTTTTCTTCAAGTATCTAAGCAACTGTTTCAAAGAGGTGGAGCAAGACTTACTGAGATGGCTCCACGTTGTAGAACTCGGACGAGGCCCTGGGATGAGCTCTAAGTTCTCCCCAGCGTGATAATCTAAGGTGACGTGGATCCTGTTTTCCCCTGAACTGAGCACTCCGCTTCCATTCAAACTAACAAGGATTGTGTGTTAAATTGTCAGCAGTCACATTACAGTGCTGTCCATTCTGAATATTCCAATGGGGCTGGGGTTTGCTGGGAATGAATAGCCTGCAAATTAGAAAGAAACCAGTGCAATTGACATGAGAGAAACAGCCCCAAAGACATAGATAAGTGTCAGCTGATTTAAGGGGGTCCACAAACCCCATTTACAGGTGTCAGGCTCTCCACCGTCTGTTTGGAGCTCTTACCCTGAATATCATGATACTGGTAAGGTGGGGAGTAAGTGTACACACCAACAGCCCTGGCTGCTCAACAAACCCCTGGCCCACAGAAAGCCAGGCCAGAGCAAAGCAGGGACTTTCCTTCATCTGGAAAGCAGACCATTGTTTAGTGGGACACAAATTCCTGAAACTCGTCAAAGAAGAAGAAAGCAATTTTTTATTCAGCTTGAGTTTCGTGATACAAATCATAAGGTGGTAGATTGGGAACCCTGAAATCTCTAAGTTTATTATATAAAAATATGACAACTTTGTTTTGTTTAATAATAATGCCACTGCATTAAAATACATCTTTTCTAGAAAAAAATCAAAGTCTAACTTTTTTTAATGCATACTACAAAAATAAAGGAGTTAGCCAATCTAGATGGTATACAGACTCTTCCTGCAAATAAATTTCATACCTCTGTGACTCTCTGTTATTTTATTCCCCCAACATAAACTATTTGTGGGTGCTATGGTTAGAACGGGTTCCCCCAAAATTCATATGGAATTAGGAGATGGTGCTTTTGGGAGGTGATTAGGTCATAAGGGCAGAGCCCTCGTGAACAAACTGACTTATAAAACAGGCTCCAGAGAGCTCTCTGGCTCTTTCTGCCGTCTGAGAAGAGTACAACAAGAAGTGTGAGACCAGGAAAAAGGGCTCACCCGACCATGATGCCGCCCTGGTCTTGGACTTCCAGCCTCCAGAATGGTGAGAAATTGATTTCTGTTGTTTAGAAGGCACTCAGCCTTTGTTGTGGCAGCCAGGACGGACTAAGCCAATGGGAGAGTCATTTAAGGAAGAAGACAGTGGGGCACAAAGGTCTTATAGCCCTTGATCCAGATCATGCCATAGAAATGGCAGAGGGGGCAGCAACACTCAAACCTGTCTCTCCTCCTGGTCTGTTACAGACTGAAGCAGCCAGAGGCCTTGCAGCAGGCTGTTGGGCAATAGTTGTCCAAGTGCCAATCAAACCTTGGCTAACCCAAGGCAGTAGAATAACCTGCAGGGGGGGTCATGTTAAGAGCTAAGGTTAGACAGGGTGGAGCCATGCCATAAATGCCAAAATTTAAGTGTAAGCTGGGAAAGAGGCTTTTTGGAAAATCACAGCTGTTCCAGGTACTGAGAGAAGAGCTCGTACCAAGCAGAGGCTTGGCATTGGCAAAGCTAAAGTGAGCTTCCAAGTCTTAGTTCTGAAATCTTGTGGGCAACCTGGGAGGTCCTCAGCATGCTCACAAACGAGGCCTCCACGTGGAGAGCGGCAGCAGCATTTGGCACAACTCGGGACATGATTGACAAGATGGAAGGTGTCTTCTGGATGTGCAGAGTGGCAGTCCCGCGCGCGCTCGGTGTCTTAGCAGAGATGTGGGGTCATGAATAAGCCCAGCTCACTGCCCATGTCTAAATCTTGACGTGGCCTGGTTGCTTTCTCTATTTAATGTTCAATATACCGCAGCACTTGTGATGTGTAAAATATTTTCTGTCTTTGTGGGGGAAAAAAGACCCTGTTTATAAACCACTGGCAGATACGAATAATGGAAATAAAAAGAAAGTGCAAAGAAGTTTTGGATAAATTCACAGGTGAAGTATCAAATTGTGTCGTTGCTTGGAGCCATCAAATACCCTATAAGGAATCAAGAGGAAGTAATTTCTGAAACTGTTCAGTGAGTGTTCCAGCAAGAATTTATTTTAATTGCTTTTATAAATTGCTTTAATCCTATATTTACGAAATCATTAGGGACTTGAAAGGGTCACTTAAATTTTTCACTTATGCTTAACTAAATTTTATGAAGAAAATTACATGTTTTAATAGTATTCATAGAATTGGGGACTTACAAAGGTCTCAAGATGTGTCCTTCTAAAACAGCAAAGGTCTGTCACTCAATATCACTTAATTCTCACAATAGCCCTGGGAGATAAGGATAATTATCCTCTTTTTACAGATGAAACAACTGACCCTCAGAGAATTTGAATTATTTGCCAGGTAAGCAGATTGCAGGAAGGACTCTGCCTTATTCATCTTTCCATCTCAAGTGTCTGGCACATGGCAGACACCAGGCACGTTACTTCAAGAGTTCTGAAAGGGTGGTTCCCAGACCGACCAGCAGCTGCAGCGTCACCGTCACCAGGGAGACACAAGTGCCCAGGCCCCACCCCATACCTTCTGACCCAGACTCTCTGAGTACAAAGCCTAGCTAGCAGCCTGTGTTTTAACAAGCCCTCCAGGCAATCCTGATGCACTTAACATGCTGGAGAAGCCTTGCGTTAAATGAACGGTGAACCAGGCTGAGCCGCTGGGAAGGGGTGGATCCAGGCCCCTCAGAGCCCTGAGGCCGAAGTCACGGGAAGAGAGTGGTGAGAGACTCAAGTACAAGGTTTCAGAGTGAGGGAAGTAACATCCTGGCTATGGACTGACCTTCGATGGAGTCTCCCTTGTCCTAATTTTTTTTTAATAAGTGTTCCATTAAATGTTTTTTCTTATATTATAGTATCCTCTGAGTAACATAGAAGCTAGGACGTCTCCAGCAAAGCAGGATGCTTCTACTACACTATTCTATATAGCACAGGCCTGCAAGAGAGGTTTATGTTTGTAGTGGATAATATGGATCCCAACTTCTCCGACAATAGTTGCTATCCCTTGTCCTAATTCTTAAAGGAGCTGCGTGCCTTCAAACCACCATCTGCAGGATTTGTTCACAGCTGCAGCGCCCACACCTTGCATCTCCGCCAGTATTGTGCAAGGAATCCGGCTCCCTTCCCTGCAATGAATACAGTTAGTCAACTCTCCATTTTTCTTTCTTCCTCCAAAATCCCCCACAGTGAGGGCCACCTGAGGAAAGAAAATTTCATCTCTGCACAAAACCCGATTTATCTGCCTTCTTTTCACAATACAATGAAAGCCCAAATGACTTTTCCACATTTGGTAGCACTTAGAAGCTTTTCATCAGTGCAAGAATGAAGGGGAAAAGTATTTTCCTCATTTCTGTTTACCGCAGCAATACAGCTGAAAGAAAACAATTTAAATCCATAAACTACTGAGATGTTTTTGACTTAATACGAGCACCAAAGTTTCAGTCATTTATCTAGAATCACAGCTTGTCTGAGATAAAACGGACCCAAGAGATCACCTAGTCAGTGCAAGATTTGTGGTGGTACTCAGATAGTTTCTCTTAAAGAGTTATGTATGTACTTTAATATGTATCAGTAAAATACATATAACGTTTGTATCAAACCCTGATTTCATGGATGATATTGCTTAGGATGAAACTGAAGTAATTTGTAAGTAAAAAACAAAAGTAAGATGATTTCCAAAAAAAGGAAGTAAATAAGCAATAGACCAGGTGTCATGCAGATATGGCAAAAATCATGAAAGTTATGGTGATTAGCTAATTACCCCTAATAGGGTCTGGTCAGGAAAGAGAATTCACCCCACATAGATGGTTCAAATGCAGAAACTTCAATGAAGAAAATTCTTAGGGACTTGTAGGCAGGTTTAAAGGAGCCAAAGTGGGTGCCAAGACCCCAGAGACCCTCTGGAGGAGGAAGTCATCACTACCCCAAGGCTGAAGGGGAAACAGAAGGAAATACTGGTGGCCTGGAGAGAAGGAGCAGGGGAAAAAATAACTCAATGGCTGCTCCTTCCCTCCAATCTCCTGCCTCTATTTCCCATTGGCCAAGCCTAACCAGAAGCCAGAAGGCAAAGGAGCCTGGTGACCCCAGAGGTAGAAGCCAGCCTCCAGGAGGACAGATGGCACATAGGATGAGTAGGGTGGCAGGAAAGGCAATGCTAGTGACAGAGTGTACATTTCACTTGCTCCTTTGCACAGAACTATCCAACCAACAGGAAAGTCAGTCCAGTGGGGATTCAGGCAGATTCACGGGGCTGTTCAGAAACACTACGAGAAAGATGTGTAGGTCTCAGAAAAGTGGCTTAAGCTCTGTGCACCTCAGTTTCTTTATCTGAAAAGTGGGAAGATTATTTCTACTTTGTAGGTTTGTTGTGAAGATTACAAATTACATGTAACAGAAGCTCAATAAAAAGTAACAACTATGAAGCCAAGGGAAAGAAGCCAAGCACGAAAGGTCACATGGTGTCTAATTTTATGGATGTGAATATCCAGAATAGATAAATCTTATAAAGACAGAAAGCAGATTGATGGTTGACACAGGCCAGGGAGAGGAAGGAATGGGGAGTGATTGCTTAATGGGTCAGATTTCTTTTGGGGACACTAGGGGGAAGGTAATAAAAATGCTTTGGAACGAGATAGATGTGGTATTTGCACAGCTTTGTGAATGTACTAAATGCTATTGAATTGTCCACTTTAAAATGGTTATATTTGCTAAGGATTCTGTCACAAATACTACAAACTGAGTGGCTTAAACACCAGAAGTGGCAAAAACACCTCGTAGCTCTGGAAGCTGAAGTCTGAGATCAAAGTGCCTGATAAGGTGAGGTCCCGGCCTCTCTCCTTGCCTTGTAGATGGCTGTCTTCTTTGAGTCTGTGTCCAAATTTCCCCCTCTTATAGGGATCCCAGTCATATTGGATTAGAGGGCCCACCCTACGACAGTAGGATCTCATCTGAACCAATCACATCTACAAGGACTCTATTTCCAAAAGAGGTCCTATTCAGACATATCAGTGGACTTTAACGTAGGAATTTGGTGGGGGGCAGGGTTGCAATTCAACTCATAACAATGGTTAATTTTATGTTGTATGAATTTCACCTCAGTAAACACTGAGAGGGAGTAACAACTAATTATTACGATCATCATTATGAAAGTCTGGTCAGTGGCTCATTACATCAGGGGCAGGCAAAGCATAAAAACACCTGTCAGGAATGAATTCTTCATGGGCCCTGATTTAGCCTCTTCTGGACACTACTACTTTAATTGTCATAGATAATGCCCATTCATTCCAAGTACCTTCAAAAGCACCTGGAGATACAGATTATGAAGAGTTCTTGGGACATTAAGTAGGTCATTGACATGTTTGTTGCAGACACTGAGCTCTTCGCCTGGAGTGAGAACTCTATGCAGCATAGCGTGTTCTAGCAAGCATAAGCATGACACAGCAACCTATGCAGTGAGCGTAAACTTCTTACTAAAGACATCGTGATAAGCCCTACCTGATTGGCTGGCAGTTCCCTGCTCCGGTCTACACCTGCCTACTCTCCACCTTGTGCCAGCCCAGCGCTGTGGTGCTCACTCCCTCCTCGGGGTCTCATAACACTCCTGCGTTTTCACTCCGTGCTGCGACCACTGTTCACGTGTGGGCTTTTGCACGGTCTGCAGCCGGATGTGTGCTGCTGTAAGCACAGGCCTTTGGTTCCCTCCAATGTGCTTTATCAAATAGGAGCTACCTGTTTCCTTTGTGAACACTGGACATGGCGTCTGGATGGCCTGGGTTCCCCATTCTAAACCTGGAGCTCTGCCCTAAGTCAGCAGGGTGCCTGCCAGCTCCACTGTGCCCCCTACAAGATCACAGATCTCCATGGTGCCCACGCTCCATGTGCTCTGGGTGTGCCAAACACATCCCTGAGGGTGGCGTTTGTAGAGATGTGTGTCCACCATCATGTACTCGACATAGCAGATGGCAATATGAACCCCAAAGTGTAAGTTTACCAGGAGAACAAGCAGACTGCTCCGAAAACCAGAGAGAAACGGGAGTCCGAGATTGAGCGAGGATGGCAGGGCGGGAAGGGGCAGGACAGGAATGAAAGGAAATCAGCAGTGGTCCAAGGAGCTCATTAGGAGGCTCTTACTCGGGGCTGGCCTCCAGCACATGACGGACAGTCTCCGTCTCAGAACACGGTAGCCACCAGACAGGTGGTCTTGGCCGCTCGCGGCTCTTCAGGCAGGATCAGGTTCTCATTGGGCTTGGTAGGCCTTGGTTGTCAGCCAAGGTCAGGACTGAGGTGAGAGCGCCAGTCCAGCGTTCCCGCATGCGCCACAGGTGGCCCTACCTCTCAGAATATATCCCGGAGACCTTGAACACCTGTCTTCCAGCCTCTCTTCCCTACTGCGCTTGCTCTTACCTCATCTTTTTTATCCCACTTTCTACTTTTCCACATTTATTAGTTGCCTATTGCTGTTTAACAAACCACCAAAGTTTAGTGGCTGAAAACCACAATCATTTTTTGTTCACAATTCTGCAATTCGGGCTGATCTCAGCTGGGACGTCTTTGTGCTGGCCTCACGGGGGCTCTGATGCAGCTCCCGTCATGCAAGAGCTCAGCTAAAGCGAGATGGCCCCAGACGAATGCACTAACACACCTGGTGGTTCCTGGGGACTGTGGGGGAGGGAGGCTCAGTTCATTGCCACGTGGCTTCTCCATCAGGGTAGCTCAAGTTTCTTACATGACAGCAGCAACATTCCAAGAGAGCCAGCCTCATGTTTGCGGGAGCCCCATCAGCCAAAGAAGTCACATGGCCAAATCCACAGTCAACATGGGGGAGGGGTGCGCAATACACAAGACATAGATACAGGGAATTGTTATTCACTGGGGACCCTGGATGTTACAATTTACTTCACTATTTCCAAATCCAGTAGGGTCAGAAGAAAATATTAGGGGAGAGAAAATGAAAATTGAAGTTATCACACACTTTTTTTTTTTTTCTTTATCACTTTTTTTAAAGTATAGTTGATATACAATCTTATATTGGTTACACTAGATTCAGGTGTACAATATAGTGATTTGACATGTTTATGCCTTATAATACGACCATCCCACTAATCCAAGTAATCATCTGTCACCACGTAAACTTATTGTAATATTATTAACTATATTCCCCTCCCCCTTTTCTGCCATACCCCACACCCTCCCTTCTGGTAACCATCCCTTTGGTCTGTTTCTATGAGTCCATTTCTGTTTTGTTTTTTGTTGTTGTTGTTGTCCTTGTTGTTATTGTTGATTTTAGATTCCACATATAAGTGAAACCATGCAGTGTTTGTCTTTCTCTGCCTAAGTTATTTCACTTACTGTAATACCCTCTAGATCCATCCATGTTGTCGCAAATGGTAAGATTTCATTCTTTTTTATTGCTGTGTAATATTCCACTGTGTGGTGTGTGTGTGTGTGTGTGTGTGTATGTGTATGTATATATAACATGTGATATATATGTGTATATATGCATATATATATATATATATATATATATATATATATATTATATATACATAAAAGGATGCTAAAAATGTGTACACATTTTAAGAAAGGAAAAACTATTAAAATTACACTGATGGTAACCACTTTGAGCACCTCTTGTAATTGCAGAAATCAAACATGACTTGTATTCATCTTTTGTTATTGGTATATATTGAGTATTATAATTTTAATACAGTTTTTTTCCTTTCTTAAAATGTGTATATATTTTTTGGCACCCTCTGTATATATAACACCTCTTTATTCGTTCTTTATCCGTTCATCTATAAATGGACACCTACTATGTGCCAGAGATTGTGCTAACAGCTAGATAAACCCAAGTAAATAAAACAGTCTACAAAATGCATTGTCTAGTGTGGACACATAAGAAAATAACTCATAGCACATGTGATAAGACAATGATTAACCAGGTTAACTGTTAGTTGGCATTAAAGAAGAAGTAATGGACTCTGTTGGGATCACGCTCATGGTTAAGCCCTTCAAGGACCCTCCATTAGACTTAGAATAAAATCCAAAGACTTTCTATGAGCCTAGGAGACCCCAAAGACACTGCCCCTGCTCAATTCCCCACTCACCTCTCCTGCCTATCCCCCCAGGATCACCACTTTGCAGCCACACTGGCCTGCTCACAGGTCTTCAAACACCGAAAGTTCTTTCTAGGCTATGACTTTGGCTGAACCATTGCTTCCTCCCAAAATGCAATCCTCTGCCATCAAACACCCAACTCCAGTGTATCAATAGAGGTCCATTCATGGAAAGCAGAACCCACACCCAATGCTTCATTGGAGGGACATCAATTATGAAAATTAGTTACAAATGTGTTAGAAGTGCAAACAGGGACAGTGAGGCAGTCCAGAGGTTAGCAAAGTGCAGAAAGGTGATACCACACCCAGAGATGGAGAGACCAAGGGAGGAGGTGGTATTAATGGAGCCCAAGGGCAGGGTCCCCAAGCAGGACTGGAACTACAGAGGAGGGGGCTGTAGAGAAGATACTTGAACTATGGAGAGACACAGTCATGCAGAAATGCCTCCTAAAGCTGAGAGAAAATGGGGGGGAGCCAGCTCAAAGTTCTCTTCTCACACCTTCCAAACGCCTACCAGTGCCTCCCATTTGCCAAATCTAGCCAGAAGCTTGTTTGAAAGGGAGATGGAAAATGTAATTTGCAAGGCCCAGCCCCTTACTATACAGAGCAGAGCTGGGGAAGGGTGGGAAATAAATGTGAAAGCAAACAGGCAAATAACTTCATGTTGTTGACTCCTGCTCATCCTTCAGGCCCTGCCTTAGAGTCACCTCCACAGGGAGGTCTCCCTTTGAAACTATAGGTGAGTCGTCCCTGACCTCCACCACAAGATGGCTGGATAATTTCCCGCGTGGCATGTAACAGTTATGAATTTATTTGCTGAAACAACAGTAAGATAGTACTACACACCTATTAGAATGCCTCAAATCTGGAACAGTGACAATACCAAGTGCTGCCCGGATATGGAGGAGTGGGAAGTGTCATTCATAGCTGGTGGGAACGCAGAATGGTGCAGCCACTTTGAAAGACAATTTGGTGGTTTCTTACAAAACTAAACATAGGATCCAGCAAGCCTGCTGCAAATCAGCCAAATTCTGATTTCTTCTTTGTTTATTCTAGGGAAGGCTGTGTGCAGCTTAGAGCTCACGTTTCCGTACATCTGACAACAGTTGAGGGATGACCATTTTGCCTCCAGCTCCACTCCCAACCTAGATTTGAAAGAAATCTTATGTACTCCAGGCCTAGCCATTTGTCATTTGGTGTTTGAAGTCCGTCTCCTGGCTGGTTCTAGCACAGGAGACTGAGCTGCTGCTTCGGGAGGTGTCATCAGGACTTCACGTCCCTTGGTCGCTCTTGGTAGTAGATCCTGATTATGACTTGAAGAGCTGAGATGAGTGACAGCTGTTTATATTGTTATTATAATGTGAACATTTTGTGCATGATCCGAAAAAAATAATCAAATGCTAACTTCAGATGAACAAGAAAAATATAATTCTCAAAAAGTTAAACAGAGTTACCATATTTCTCAGCAATTTCACTCCTAGGTATATGCCCAAGAAAATTGCCAACTTGTGCACACACAAAGCTTTGTACATGAATGTTCATAGTAGCATGATTCATAACAGCCAAAAGATGGAAACAACCCGAATGTTTATCAAATGATGAATGGATTTTTTTAAAATGTGGCTTATCTATCTATACAATGGGATATTATTTGCTTATAAAAAAGAAAAAGTACCGACACATGCCACAGCATGGATGAACCTTGAAAACGTTATGCTGAGTGAAAGGAACCAGACAAAACAGGCACATATTGTATGATTCCATTTATATGAAATGTCCAGAATAAGAAAATCCATAAAGACAGAAAGTAGATTAGTGGTTGCGTGGGCTAGGAAATAGGGGATAGAGAGTGACTGCTAATGGGTATAGAGTTTCCTTTTTGTGGTGATAAAAATGTTCTGGTATAAAATAGTGGTGATGATGAAACAATTTTGTGAATAAAATGAAAAAACACTGAATCGCATATGTGAAAATGGTGAATTTTATGGTATGTGAATTATATTTCAATTTTAAAAATCTTTAAGAAACAAGAGGCATATATATCATCTCTGGATTAATACATTGAACCCATTTTCATAACCATAACATGATTTTAAATAGCCTCAAAGAAAATAGTAGATGGTAACCTATTGGGTCACTGATACAATCACTTAGTATTCTGAGTCCGGGAACCCTGAGAACATATCATCATTTCTTCATCTAATAATCAGGGCAATTTCAAGAACATCACACATTTAAACTCAACGAAACCTCTAAACAACCCACTGTAGTTGGTACTAGTATTATTATCTCTATTTTTTTTGGAGGGGGGGGGTCGAGGGTGGAATGAGGAAACAAAGGCCCAAGGAGGTTATGTGTCCCAAATCAGAGCTACGGTATCTCAGAGCAGAACTGAACAAAGGAAGTTTGGCTCCAAAATCTCTCTACTTATCCATCACACTGGGCTGTCTTTTAATGCAACAAATGCTGTTAATAGTGCTATTCTACTAATGTTTTAAATCTGAATATTGCTTCACAGTTTACACGGTATTTTAACATAATAAAAAAAGGAATATTTCATTGAATTTAGGGTTGAAATAGCATCCTGAGCTCAATTCAGATTCAACAAACTTTATGCACTAGCTGATTTTAATGTTTTCCCCACCTGTAATTTCACAAATGCTGCCTAAGACAAGGAGTGTACTCACTGCTTGAATAAAAGCAATAGCATGCCTTACTTCACCCCTCCTTTACAGTTTTCAGAACTTTTCCTCATTTATTTTCATTTTTGATCTTTACAAAACTCCTTGAAGTAGGAAAAATGAAAACAATTATTCCTGTATTTCAGATGATAACATTGAGGCTCCAAAAAGTAAAGACAGAACCTGAACTAAGGTCTCCTGGCTCTAACCTTCTAGACAACCTGCTGTCGCCCAGCTGAATCACTGGGAGATGATACATTTACAGTAATTTGACCACTTTGGCAAACGCTGTTTTGTCATCTCTGTTGTAAAGGGCAGCATACCGCTTTCCCTCCATGTAGCTAGAACCAATTCCTAACAAAAGCATGCTCCAATAGGACTGTTTCTATGCTAACCATTATTATCCCCAACGTTGAATCGAAACATTCAGACAACTGGTTTTATGTACAACACACATGGACGTGGGAAATGAGCCCCGATTCTCCTCGGTGCCAACACTCTTCATTTAATTGGGGGTTGGTGTGGCCATGGGGGGCTCGATATCTGGACCTCGTCCCTCTATCCATCCAACACACTGAAGGCAGGGGAGCTGTTCTCCTCATTTAGAATTGCGGAAGGAAGGAGATTCCAGGTCTCTTGTAGGCCTCCCATACCGAAGATCACATTTCCCTTTATGTATTCACAGCCAGGAAATCCCTCATCAAATCCAAGTAAGTCCCTCTTTCTCTTCCCAAAGCCCTCATCTTGTTCTGTTTTCCAGGAGGAGAGGAAACAGCTGCCTGCTCCTGTAAAGCATCAGCCCCTGATCTCTGCCCACCTCAGTGAGCTGTGGGATTCCAAGTACCTTAGTGTCTGACACCTGAGTGTTAATTACCTTACGAGCTGCCACATCCAGGCTGATGGGTGCAAAGCCCAGCTGGCCCAAGCTAAGCATTACAGGAAGAGAAGTCAGAAAGCACGTTATGGCCTCCCCAATGGGTCCTAACATCACAGTGCAGATTTTCACACGTTGCTGGTTATTAGTCCTCATCAGTGCTCTGCCCCTTGGCAGCCCCCAGTTACCCCACCCAGACATCCGCATATGCAAAGACACACTCACACCCACAAACAGAAACCCTTGAGCTTTGCCCTTTCACCGACTTTCTCAGCTTTGGCTCACCCCATCTGGCCCCACCCCTGATCCCTTTGTATCTCCTTGGGTGTTGGAACGTTTCCTCCTCCCTTAGTCCAAAACTCTTCTCTAAGTGCATGTCTTATCTATTCCCTTGTCCATAGCCAGGGATTCTCAGGACAGCTTTGCACAATAAATGCTTACTTCCTCATACATCCCGCGGAATGTTTCCATGGTGTAGAATGACTGGGAGAAGCAGAGTCCACATCACTCGTTACTGACAGGAAGACCTAGGGAGTGATAAATGCAGAAGAAGCGCTCTATCTGTGTTTGATATACCCTGACCAAGGATGCACTGGTCCTCTTTTCACAAAATCTGCTGTAGCTGGAACTAGATCATGAATAAGATCATAATAATATAAATACATTATAACAAATATATGATGTTTATATAATAAATATAATAATCTAGAAAATTAGATCACATCAAATACTAGACCATGAAAAACAGTCCAATTCACCAGAGATAGCTCTGGACCCCAGCTTCTATTACTGTCTGGGGGACTAGGGTCCCTTGAGAACTTGAATCCACATAACTCTGGTCTTCATGACCCTCTTGGGTCCTTGTCCTTGGTGGACCTCACCAAATCTCCACTCCACTCCTTCTGTAAATGAAACATTATCAGGAGTACTTGGATCCCAGGCTCCAGGCCCTTGTCATCTGGTTCCCCCGCCCCCACTCCCAGTGAGGGGTCTAGATTAGGGTCTGGCAAATGAGACTTCTAATAAGGCTTTGACCATCCCACAGAATATAGGAGTCATAACCTTATAATTACATACGCAATAGCCCTTAATGGGGCGAAAACTCCCCAGGGAGCCACCAAAACCTTTATATATCACCAACTTGGGTAATTACGTACTGTTTTGCAATTAAATTCACTCAGGAAAATGGAATCATTACTGTGAGGAGTAGCTAACCAGCAAAGGGTGAAAGTGTGCTTTCAGCCATATGGCAGACAATTCCCAATGATGTCAACAGAAAATTGCACATGAGTAACTGTGAGGCGAGACATCCCTGGGAGAGAGAGGCTCTTAAGTTTTATGATCATAAAGGGGAGTGGTGAAGTTTCGGATCTAAGCCTGGCTCTGTGAAGCCATCATTTTCATGCAAACAGACAGACTTTCTAGGTCAAGTGGACCAACATCACACAGTTCATTATGGCTTATGCTTCCATCCTGCCCGATTTTTAGGGGGATAGAAGAATCTTTGGCAAAAAGAGTCTTTGGCAAAATCTTCATTTTCTAATTTCTCTTTTCACATTGAGATTCTGCTCATAGCAAAGAGACACTCAAGAATAGTATCTGGTTTAAGTTAGTGAATACAGATAGTCAATAAGCCACAAATCATGCAGAAGGAATGCGCAAGTTCTAAAATACAAACTCTACTATGATAGGGTCTGGGTTAGAGGTCATTGATAAGATGGAGAAGTAACACACTGAAAGCAGTAGACGCGGAGCACAGGTTCTCCTCGGTGTTGTTGCTCAGAAAGGAGGCAAAAGGAAGCCTCAGAGTGAGTCGTGTCATCAGCCTCTTTGCAGACAGCCCCTCAGGTATGAGGCTGTCAAACTGGCATCGGGCCTCTGGCCAGTGCCAAACAGCCGTGGGGCATATGCTAGCCTGGATCAGACCCGTACAGCATGTTGTTAAGATATGCAGTACCCAAAATAAGTAACAGTTGTCATTCCTATCAAAACACTCCCAATTTTCACTCATTTGCATGAACTAAAACACGGACCTTACAGGCTGGCTTTATAAAGGCTGGGCGTGGGTGATCGATTCAGGGAGGAAAGACACTGTATCTTGCTCTTGCATTACTCCTGTAGCCTCTTAGTCTGTGATTGCCTCCTCAATTGCATAAGAAAACAGGATGTCATTGAGAAAACAAACGGAAGAGAACAGAGTGAATTGGGGAAATGTGGGAGGTTCAGGAGGCTCCTTCACCTGGTTCACCACAGCGTTGTTTGCTGTGAGGAGAGTGAGCCACACAGGGGTTAGGACTGTAAACAGAATAATCCCAACAATAATCAAACTAGCAGCTAACACATAATGCGTCTCCCTGCATGCTGGGCACTGAGCCGAGTGCCCTCCACGCGTCGTCATGCCACATCCTCTCAAGTACCCCAGGTGGACTTCACCCTGCCAATTTCCCTGTAGGGTCAGTGCTATTATTATTCCCATTTTCCAGGAGCAGAAAGTGAGGTTAAATAACATAGGAAAGGAGCCATAAAGTGAGAGGATCAGTGAGGAAGGGATGGGGTTTGGCAGAAAGACTAAGAAATGGTCACTGAGTGGGGAGTCTGGCCAAAACTTACAGGAGAGGGGATAAGACCACAAGGTTGACTGAGCAGATGCGCATAGGCAGGTAAGCTGGACCCCACAGGAAGGCGCGGTCCAGGGTCTGTACTATCAGCAGGTAGGTCCAGTGGTCCATGTTAGCAAACCCTAATCGTAAGCACAGAAAAGCATTGCTTGAGTGATGACTCTTTCATAGTTGCTGCCACATGAGATTCTTATAACAACTCAGACAGAGGCTCAGAAAGCACTTTGCCTAAGCTTACAACCCAGGGAATCAGTGGGGCCATTCACTCAAGGCACCGTTCTCGCTCGGGCTGCATCTGGTAAACTCAGCGGCCTCCCAGAGCTCAGGGCTACTTACCCACTGCCTGGTTCATATGTACTTGGAAAGTTCACGTGTCCACCATTTGGGGTATAAACCAGAGTCCCAGAGCCTGAGTGCGCCTCACCGGATAATCTTTACTCTTGAGAGGAAAGATCATATCTACAAGGGATGGATTATCCATTCCACTAAGTAACCTGTGGTGGGAGAAGCAAGGACACCCAGGCTTAACGGACAAGAGAGGGCTCAAACCATGAAAATGAAGGAGGGAGCCAGGAGGCATGCCAGGTCGGTGCCCGGGTCACAGAATAAGACGGGTCATAAATCAGGAGACCGGCATGAAGCAAAAGGCCTGGGCTCCAGGTGGCCCAGGGACTCCATGAAGAGCCTCAGCTGAACTTTGGCTGGCGCTGTGCCGTGAACACCTTGCTAGCAAGAAACTGCCTTTTGATGCAAAGGAAGGAGCCCTGTACCATTCCAGAAACGCCCTCCCTGGGTGCTCCAGATGCTGGGGTTGTAGACAACAGATTTGAGCCTCTCTTGAATCCTTACCCCTTTGGATGGCCAAGATCCCACTCAGTGTCTTTTCTTCTCCAATACTACCACTCCCACTTAGTCCAATGTGATATTATGCCCAAGGCCCTATTCCAATGCTCCTTTTTAATTCACTCCCAGACCCTTTGCTGGTGCTCAGACTCTCTGAGGCAGGTCCAGAGGTCTGGAGCTTTGTATATTAACAGCTACCTCTCAGCAATGTGTCCCCAAGCCCTCAGAGGCTTCCAGCCTCTGCCTCACCTGACCTACAGGTAGATACTCTTGTTCAACTGGGTTAATTAACAGTTCACTTTCTAGCCTCTTTGCCAGTTTAAAAGTAATCTTCATTCAGTCCCTTTTCACTTCCCAGCTTCCATTCTGTTTTGGGCAAAACGAGAGATTAAGGGCTAACAACGTTTTAGTGCCACTAAGAATGAGAAAACCCTTTGGTTAATTTTTCTAAACCTAAGAATGTCACATTACTCTCATATAAGGGAACAGAAAGGTTTTCCACCGTAGCAGCTGGAAAGGTGATAACTAAATGGGAAAACTGTGTCAACAGCAACTGCTCTGCAGCTTCGTGCTCGTCCTCGGTGCCTTTGAAGCAGACCCTCCTGAAAGCATTTGTTTCCTTACAAGAACAGAATGTTTGAAAACCAAAATTAAACAAGGATTTTGACCGTATGGTTAAACAAAGTTTGTGATAATAGAGTACAAAGCTGGGTTTAAAATAAGGAGAGAGTGACTGCGGCTACCATAAACATTGCTGGGGAATTAGAAATTTCCATTAATGAAATGGTTTCAGTTTTCAAGAGTGGACACGTGTAATAAATGGATGATTAATTTTGAAGTAATTTGCCTCTTTTTTAAACGTACTTACCACTGAAACCATACTTCACCTTATTTAATCATGTGTTGGTGCTTCAAAAGGCACTTCAGAATCTAAGCGTGGCTCAAGGTCTTCTCTTTGAATTAGAATTCTAATTCCACCATAGGCTTGTCTCACTACCTCTGCCCTTGCCTCCCTGTAGTCTTTATTTTTAATTAAAATATATTTAATATGCAGTATTATATTGGTTTCAGGTGTACAGCATAGTTACTCAACATTACCTAACAAAGTGATCACCACCATGTCTTGTTTCAACCCAGCAACCTGAGTAATCCTTTTAAAATGAGACAACTCACATCTCTCTGGGCTCAAAATCTTCCAAAGCTCTGTCTCTGTTAGTCCAAGCAAAATCCAAAGTCCTGATGAGGACTTCAAAGACAACACAGTCTAACCCTACCTTCTCACCTCAGATCCAGCCTTATTCCGTAGTTGTCATCACTATACCCATTTTATGGATGAGTACACTGAGGCTCAAAGCAATAATGACTCCAGTCCCACAAATGGCAAGTAATAGAAGTGATAGAACTGGGATGTGAGCCTAGGTTTCATTGATTCCAAAGCTTATGCGCTTGATTATGTTATATTAAACAAACACTAAACAAAGATTCTCTCTCCCTCCCTCCCTTTCTCTCTCTCTCCTCCTCATACCTCCTCCTCCTCCTTCTCTCTCTCTCTCTCTGTCTGTCTTTGTTACTGAAACAAACTCCTTTGCTCTGTTTGCATTCACTAGTCCCTCCTCAGAGAATACTCTTTCCCCAGGTTTCAGCGTGATTTATTCCATCACCTCCTTTAGATCTGGACACAAATCCATTAGCAGTGAGGTGTTCTCTACCTTCTCTAACCACCCTACATAAAACAGCAAACTCCACCCCCATCCCCACCCCCACACACACTTTCCTTCCCTCCTTTATCCTGCTTTCTTTCCTCCATGTCACTTAACCCAAGATTGCATTCTCCTATTGTTCGTTTATTCTGAGAATGCCCCCCACGAGGGTAGGGCTTTGTCTGTTTTGTTCATTGCTCAATCTCCAGCACCTATGACAGTGCCTGGAACATGGTTGGAGCTACTGAATATTTGTTGACTTGTTACTGCATAGTCCTGGCACATGAAAGTTTCCTTGAAAAGTTCAAGTTCTGGCTTACTTGTGCAGACTGATTGATCTGCAGTTTGGGAGTCATCTGACTGGCTCAGGAGACAGGATAGGCAGTTCTAATCACCGAGCAGCTACCAGCGAGTTGCATAAACTTCAGAGCCCAGTCTCATTCCTATCATAAGCACTGGCCAATTTATATTTTAATTGTGTTACCCATCAATAATCCCTAGACAAGTCCCCTCGTGGCAGGAGTTGTATTTTTCATAGTCAACATTCATTTGGTAAATGGGTACCATGTGTCAAATACTGGGCCAGACACTCAGGACACAGAAGTAGAGCCCAGTGTTAACCCAAGGCTGCTGCGCCTCTTTGGGCGGCTGGGTCACACGCATAAAGATGTGCAGTGAGCCCCCTGCAAAGTGGCACCTGAAAGCCCTTCGTGATGCTCAATGCCCACTTCCAACGGCTCCTACTTCCTAATGCCTTTCACGTCCTTTAGCTATACTGCTGGTGACTAGTTTATGCCTAATTAGTCTAATTAAATAATATTCCTTTTTTATTGTTTTATACTCCTGTGACAGTCAGGAAAGTGTGCCTTGTAGACCTCCAACTGCAGGGACTGTAGTTGACCAAGGGCCTCGACTGTTTGAATGCTCTGAAAGCCATCACCGGATCTGTGCTCCCAGCCAGTGCCTGAGCGTGGCAATCCCACCAGCAAACTCGTGTGTGAGGAGAGGAGGGGTGACAGGGGAATAAACAGGCCCCTCCTGGGGATACACAGACTCCTCTATGGCAGCTGTGGCTTGAGGACTCCCGGAAACCCTGTCCAATCCTTCCTAAGACTACACAGCTGCCTAGGACGCTGTCACTCCACCTTCCTTCTCCCTCCCATGGCTCACAGTCAGGCATGCGCTGCGGTCAGATGGCCCTCCCAGCCTTCTCCAGCTCCCGCCCCAGAAACTCACAAGTGTTTCCCTTAAGGAAACCCTTGCACGTTTAATCCTGTCTCCACTTCGGCTTCTTGGACAATGTGGACCAGCGCACCTTCTTTCTCAACTCCACAACTCTAGCTTCAATTCCCTACATGTCCCCAAATAGAGTGAGCGTCCCAATAAGAAAATTAGATTTTGTGTGTCCCCTACTCCAAATTCTTTGCTGGCTGTCCATCACGCACAGGATAAAATCTAACCCACTGGGAGTGACGTAAGAACATCTGAGACCCGTCATGCCCAAGTCTTATCTGACTTTCCCAGCCCCTCCCAGCCTCTGCTGCCTTGCAATTTATGGTTCAGCAGCTCCAAAATACTGTAGGTCCCCAAAGGGTCACATTTCCGTAGGCTGCTTTATTTTCAGCATGAGTTTATTCCTCAGCCTGAGAAGCCGCTCTATCCCAACTTTCCATGCCCCCCAACACACATGCATACACACACACGCACACACACTCACACACACACACACACACACACACATGCACACACACATTTAAACTCAGCTCCAGGGCTGTGTGCTCCATGGAGCACTCTGCACTCCTGTCAATCTGACTCAGGTCCTAAGCTCTGAAATCTGAAAAACCTCCTTTCCAGAGCCCATCACAGCAGCATTTAGAGGCCTCCTCCTCACTGCTCTCCTCCTTCAGTAGAGCTCCTCAAAGGCAGCAACGATGAAGAGCCCTCTAATGGGCATCCATCCGCTCAGCCCCCCTTTCCCAGGGGCTGCTCCAGCGCCCACTCCACAGGACCCCTGGCCTGGGCCCCCGGCAGCCACACTATTCAATATGACCCAGCTCCCCTCCCCACAGCTGAGTGAACCAGGTGAGCTAGTAGCATTGGAGCCAATTATTTGGATTTTGAACGAAGAGAAAGTCAGCAATCTCTGGGCGTCTGTATCTGCAGCATCAGCCCCCCCCCCCCCCATTCTGTGAAGAACAGAGCACAGAGCCAACACCATGAGGGAGCAGGCATGAAGGGGGTTCCAAGGTCCCGCCACTTACATCCTCCCCTTCCTGTGGGGAGACACCCCGTGTCCTTATAAGACACTTGTCTTCTCTGGTAAGCTGGCTTGAAAAAGGCAGGCCCTCTTTCTTATCTCTGCATCCCAAGTGCCTGGAATGCAGTAGGTACTCAGTAAATGTCTGGAATGGAATGAACGAACGAATGAACAAATGAATGAGTGGGTGAGTGAGTAGACAGTTCATAGTGGAGTGAACTTGGTCATGTATTCCAGCTGCCTCCCTGCATGATGCCTGTCATTGATAGACTCCTAGGACATTTGACTAAGAGACGTTTGAAGACAGCTTTCTGTGACAAGGCAGTGACACTGGTATTAAGAGACCCAGAGAGAGACTCCTGGTAAATGTCATAATGACAGCATTCCACACCCATGTGACAGGACCCGATCAGGAAATAATAATTCCCCACCCCGCCTGGCTGTCTTGACGTCAGCCGTGCTGCTGGCTGGCGGGTGCTCGGCCGGCCCCCGACGTCAGCAAGCCCTGGCTGACTGTGCAGGGCTTTGCAGAGAGTCCTGAACGTCTAGTGATGATTCGTGCTTTTCCCAGTGTCCATGCCTTTGAATTCAGTGACATAGTCCTTCTGGGGACACGTGTCTTGGTCACCGAAAGTGGACTGTGCCTGGAGTTGGAGGTCATATCTAGCCCTTAGGTGTGCCTGGTGGTGATGGCATCGGCTCCCTGGTGTGTTGTACAAAGTACCTGAGGTGCTACCAGCACAGGGCTTCACACAGAGCCTGGCTCCCAGTAAGTGCTCAGTGCAGACGACTTTGCCTGCCTCAGCCTCAGTTTCCTGTCAGTAGACTGAATTAAATTGGATCACATGCGTTCTAAGGTTTTTCCAATTCTAAATGACTAAGATTTTTATCAGTCATAGCACTGTTTGGGGGCATAGCTTTGGGGCATTCTCGGTGTCACCCAATCAAGCCTGTGCCCAAATCAAAACCTGCCAAGAAAACAAGCATCCCAGGAGGACTATGGAGCACCATCAGGGATGGCGACAGTGATGGCAGTGTTGTTTTGTGGACTTAATGGTCGTCAGCCCGTCTCCAACGGTCCCCGGAGTACCTCTGCCGCTAATTAGGAAAGATGCAGCAAGAGGCATCCTGGTCCCCAGGGCTCCCTCTTCATAATTTCTCATGACTTCTACTTCTTTGTGGTTGATACTTTATCCCATTAGTGTAGGCTGCTCTCCTTATCTCTAACTGATGGGAATAAAGTAGGACAAAGGCAGCAAGAGGAGCCAGGCTACGCCGCAAGTGCCATCTCTTAAACGGGAGCCCTAATCGGGGAAATCTCCCAGCAGAATCTGCAGCCTCTTGCAGCCCTGAGCGTGACCCACCTTCATCCCTCAGTATTTGGGAAGGGCCTGGATCTGTGCCGGACATGTGTAACGAGGCACCAAACTTATAAACAAGCAATTAGTGCAATGCAGTGAGTGCTCTCATACACATAGGAAAGTGTGTTGAAAGCGCCTGGCGCTGCTGGAGAGGGAGCTAAATGAGGGCATTTCTGACCAGGGCCAGACAGCCTATCTGAGCACTTGAAGGCTGGCCTGCGTGTACCTGGGTCACCCCAGTCCACACCCCAGTGTCCTCCTTTTGTCCCGCAGCCCTTGTAAAGTGAAGTCTCAAAGGGCCTCGCATCTGGACCCAAACGGGTAAAGACTATGTAAAGGTCATCCCCTTGTGGATCCGCTCTCCACCTTGCTCCCCACCCACACCCTCAGTCCCCAGGAGACTGGGCCACTGGGCCATCGGTGGGGCCCGCTGGCTGTCTTGAGTTGAACCAATCGGAAGCACCAGAAGGAGACGGCAGGAGGAGAAAGAGGTCAGAGCATGTATTCCAGCTGCCTCCCTGCTGGCAGTGGTTGCAATGCTGGTTCCCCCAGCAGGGCCACTCTCTGGGCAGCTCCTCCTATGGCCACAGCTCTTGCAGAAGTCCAGGCCCACTCCCTCCCCTTGAGCCTTCAGGCCCAGGGCGCTAACAGCTTCCTGCCACCCCCACCCAGGGCACTTTGCTGCCAGCCAGGGGTTTCCTTAACCTGGCCAGGTCTGTGTAAATAGCCCTGTCACTAGAGTGTATTTCCTCTCCTTTGGAGTGTGCCATCTGTTTCCTGCAGGGACCCTGATGGAGACAGATGTTTACATAAATACTTTGAGACTAATGGATTTAGATCAATCCCAGAGTTATTTCCCTCGCGAACATGATATCTTATACAGGGTCTCCTTTGTAAATTTAAGAAAGAATTTTACAAATGAATATTTAAAAACCCCTTTTGGTATCTCTTTTCCCCTAGGAAGTTTTCAGGAAGCTTAAAACCTCCTGGAATTCCATCCGCCTGGATTTCTGCTATGGAATGACTGCTCAGAATTATTTAGTAACTGAAAATATCCCCAAAGAACTAGATAAGAATGTCTCACTCAGACGCTCAGAGACCAGAACCTGCCTCAACTGGCTTGATTCACCCCTCCCAGTCTGCCGTTCTGCAGTCACAGTCCCCAGAGCACTGCCTCTCCCACCCCCCATTCATTCTAGGCTGGTGTAGCCCACGCCCTCCAAACACCATCTGCCTCCATTGCTCAGTCATTGAAGTCCTAGCCATTCTTCAAGGCCCTGTTCAAATTCCCCTCCCTGTCTCGCCTGGCTCACTACCCCCTCCTGGCCTTCAGTCCATCTCCTCTCTCTCCCTACATCGGGTTCCCAAAGCATTTTTATTTTTCAAATTAACACTCAGTAGAATTGACTTGCTGTGGGGTGTATAGTTCTATAAATTTTAACCCATTCATGGATTCAGGTAACCACCACCACAAACAGGATACAAAGTTGCATTACCTACAAAAACTCCTATGTTGCCCCTTTAGAGTCATGGATGTGACTTTGTGTGTGTAGGCAGAGACATATATAGAGAAGGAGATTTACTATAAGGAATGGGCTCACATGATTGTGAATCCTAGCGGGTCACGAAATCTGCAGGGGGCGTCAGCCAGCTGGAGACTCAGGAGGACTTACGGTGTGGCTCCTGTCCAAAGGCCAGCAAACTCAAGACCCAGGAAGAGCCGATGTTTCCGTTTGAGTCCAAGGGCAGGAAAAATTCTGTGTCCTAGTGTGAAAGCAGTCAGGCTAGAGGAATTCTCCCTTGCTCAGGGGAGGTCCAGCCTTTTTGTTCATGCCTTCCACTGATTGGATGAGGCCCACCTACATCAGGGAGGACAATCTGTTTTACTCAAGTCACCAATGTAAATGTTAATCTCTTCCAAAAACACCCTCACAGGAAAATCCAGGATAATGTTTGATCAACTATCTGGGTACCCTGTTGCCCAGTCAAATGGATACATAAAATTAACTATCACAATCCTGTAAATGGAATCACATAGTATGTAAACTTTTGAGACTGACTTCTTTCACTCAGCTTGATACACCTGAAATCCATTCAAGTTGTTGTGTGTATCAATCTTTCATTCCTTGTTACTGCACAGTAGTATTTGATGTGTGGACATACCACAGTTTGTTTATTCATTTACTCATGGAAGGCTATTTGTGTTGGTTCAAGTTTGGGGCAATTATGAATAGAGCTATTATAAACATTCATGTACAGGTTTTTGTAGGAACATAAATTTTAACTTCCCTAGGATAACCCAGGGTGGATTTGTTGGGTCATACGATGAGTATGTATTTAACTTTATAAGGAACTGCCGGTGCGTGTTTTCCAGAGGGCCCGTGCCATCTTACTCGTCCATCCCCATCAGCAGTGCGTGAGAGCTCCAATTGCCCCTCACCTGGGTTACTGCTATTGTCAGGAATTCCCTGCGTTTATGCTTAGCCATTCTAATGGGTCTGCTCTGATAGCTCATCACGGTTTTCATTTTCATTTCTCTAATGGCTAATGGTCTTGGACATCTTTTCATAGGGATTTGACGTCTATATAGCCTGCCTGGTGAAGTCTCCATTCAACATGCCGACCCGTTTTCTAATCAGGTTTGTTTTGTTTTACCAGGGAATTCTGAGAGGTTTTTTGTTGTTGTTTGTTTGGTTGGTTTTTTTAATGTATATTCTGGACACAAATCATTTGTCAGATATGTGATTTGCAAATATTTCCTATCAGTCTAGTCTGTCTTTTCAAACTGTATTTTTCACAGAGCAAAGTTTTAATTTTAATGAAGTCACATTTTCCATTTTTCTGTCGTTCATGGATCATGCTTCCGTCTCGCACCTAAGAACTCTTGTCCAACACATATCACAACGATGTTCTCCTATGTTTTCTTCTAGAAGTTCATAGTTCTACATTTCACTTTAAATCAGTTATCCCTCTTCTCTATTATGAGTTAACTATTGTATAAAATGTAAAGTTTAGGTGAAGAGTCATTTATTTGCATACAGATGTCCAATCGTTCCCAAATCATTTATTGAAAAAACTATTCTTTCTCATTGAATATTTTTGAACCATTATCAAAAACCAATTGGCCGTATTTGTGTGGGTTTGCTGCTGGATTCTATTCTTTTCCACTGATCTATGTATCTAGCTCTTTGTCGATACCATACTGTTTTGATTACTGTAGATTGATGGCAAGTCTTTAATTGGGGAATGTGATTCTTCTTTTTCAAAATCGTTTCAGTTATTCTGAATCCTTTGCCTTTCCACCTCATTTAAAATAAGGTTGTCTATATAAAAAAATAATGTTGCTTGGATTTTATTGGAATTTCGTTAAATCTGTGGTTCGGATCTGCACCCTGTGACTGCGTTAAACTCATTTATTAGTTTCAGGAGGTTTTTCGTAGATGCCTTGGGATTTTCTGTGCAGAAAATCATGTTTTGTTGATTTCCAATCTGTATGCCTTTAATTTATTTTCCTTGTCTATTGCCCTTCCAGAGTGATGATGAATAAGAGTGATGAAAGTGGATGTCCTCGCCTTGTTCTCAAACTTGGCGGGGGGGGGGGGGGGGGGAGCATTTAGTCTGCCATCAGGAAGTATGATGTTAGCTGTAGTTTTCTTGTAGATGCTCTTTATCAAATTGAGGGAGCTTTCTTCTTTTCTTAGTTTGCTGAGAATTTTTTATTATAAAGAGATGGTTTACTTTGTCACTGCTTTTTCTGCATTAATTGATAGGATCATGTGGTTTATTGTCTTCTCCAGACTATTAACATGGTGCATTGCATTAATGGATTCTGAATATTGAATCAGCTTTGCATATGTAGGAAAAATTCCACTCGATTAGGGTGTTCTTTTCTTTTCATATATTGCTGAAATGATTTGCTGACATTTTAGGAGGATTTTTACATCTATATTTATGAAGGACACTGGTTTGCAGTTTTCTTCAAAACAGCTCAGCCTAGCTTTCCATCAGGTAGTCCTGGCCTCATAACATGAGTTGGCAAATGTTCCCTCTCTCTATTTTCTAAAAGACAGTTTATAGAATGAATGTTGTATATATATATATTTGTTTGTGGTAGTATTAGCCAGTGAAACCATCTGGTCCCGGAGATTTCTTTTTTAGGACGTTTTTAACTAGAAATTCAATTTCTTGAATAATTAAAGGTTCAAGTTACCTCATATTTTGGACGAGCTTTGTTAGTTTGTGAGTTTTTGAGGAATTTGGTCCATTCCATCTAACTCATACAATTTATGGGTGCAGGTTGTGCATAGTGTGCCTTGATGACCCTTTCATTCCGAGTTTGCTCATTTGTGTCTTCTCCATTTTTTTCTTTGTCAGTCTTGCTAGATCCATAGCATGTGATATTTCCTTTCACTTTTTGATGTTTCTTTCTCACTTTTTTTTTTTTTTTTTTTTTTTTGCATTGTCACAGTATTGTCCCCAAGTATAGTTTATGCAGTCCCCCAGGGTTCTTCCCAGGATGGAGGATGGAGCCCCTCACACTGCTGAATGCAGAATAATTTTTTATTTTAAATAAGAGAAGCACCCGCAGACCTGTGCAGAGGTGCTCTCAGAATGCAGTTCTGACTCCCTGAGCTCCATTTTGACGGCACCTTTATCTGCTCCTGCCACGTATACCTGGTTAGAAGCAGCAGTGCCTGCTACTGGCTCCTAGGGGGAGTTCATCACCTGTGTCTATGCTCACACACACCCTCTTCTCTAAGAACCAGAAGTTTTCCAGTCCATTGGTTAAGTAGAGGGACATTCACTGGATCATTAGGCTAGGGATGCAGGTTTTCCTCCTGATTTCTCTTGCTATTTCACTTTTGTCTCCCATCAGTCTGGGGAGGAAAAGAGGGATTATAGGCTGTTCCTATTTAGGAATCACTAAACCCTGAGAAGATTTTTCTATCTTTTCTGGGCTTTCTTGGGATATCTATCTATCTATCTATCTATCTATCTATCTATCTATCTATCTATCCCTCATCTCTCTCTCTCTATGGAAGAAGAATCAAGACGGTTTCATTCCAGGAAGGATGACTGTTCTGCTGTGCTTGCAGCACGAGGGCACATACTCCATTCTTTTCTCCAGTGGCTTGCTAGTGTCTCCTTAAACTGACCTGCCTTCAATTGTTAGAGAGGTGGAATATAGAGGGCTACACTCTGAGTGGTGTGGGCTTAGAAGCAAAGGAGTGGAAGAGGCTGTTCAGCCTGCCTTGGCTCTGTGACTTGAGTCTGCCTCCCTAGGCCAGAAAGAAAGGCTCCACGTGGCCCAGTCCAATCACAGACCGTGCTGTGGTTTGGAGCAAAAGACTCTCGGTATCAAAGAGTGTGTTTTTGCCTGGCCTTTTATATTTCATTCAGGCATCCATAAGGTGGTACTGAGGAAGGCTGTGGCAAGAAAAGTTTTGGCGATGCAAATGCTGAGCCCACAGCCATCATTCCAGGGCTGGGTTGCAGCTGACGGTCAAGAGGCCACCACAGAGGCTTTGTAGCTTCCCAAGAAGACCAGGAGTGGGGTCACTCTACAAATGGAAGAAGTGTCCCAGCTCACAGGCCCCTTGGCTTAATTAAAAATCAAGCCAGTGCAGCTTGAGGACAATTCAGATGAAAATGAAGGGGGCTCCCAGTAGTCTGTTCCTTCTGTCAGGAGGCTTTCTGGCCCCTGAGCCTATCAATATGGATTTCTGGACAACGTCAGTCTTCTGAAAGTGCTAGCCTGGCCTGGATCAAGGAGCTGGGTCTCCAGCTCTGCCCTGTCCTTCTCCTTCTCACACCAGCTGGGGCCAAACTCTAAACCAATTCACACAAGCAAACCACAGACAGCCCAGTGAACCCCAAACTGTATTTATCATAGGAGCCGTCATACACTTGTCAACAAAGTTCCAAAGCACAGTTTTAAGTAACCCGTCTTAAATTTCATTCAGCTTTTTTGAAGTACAGAGGAAATCAAGGTAAAATTAAAAGAACATTCTTAGGAAGCATCCCCATAGCGTCTTTTCAAAGACTTCATCAAGATGTATTAAGTTTCAATTTCATGCGAAGCACATAAGTGGCTACTTTGAAGAATACAAAGCAAGCAGCAGGTGTGGTCAACCTTGGCAGTGTTCACTCTGGTATAAAGACGATGCGACTTGGCACCAGTGCTTCAAATCCAGATCTCTCACTTCCTGCTGTATGAGTCAGGCTCTAGATTTGTGGACAAATTATTAAGAAATCTAAGGCTCAAAGAAAAATCAGTGAAACTGGGGTAATAACTCCCCTAGGGTGTTTGTGAAAGTGAGTTATTAGCACAGTAATTGGCACATGGAGGGTCCTTGGTCAGTACTTCCCGGTCAGGGGGTGACATGGAGGGACGCTTGCACTGATAAGCTTACCACCCAGTTGCTATACTCAGAACAATATAAATAAAACATTGGGGAAATAGCCTTAAATTGTGCACTGGCCATAATATAAACTGTGTAGTTATGTTATAAGTGGAATAAAGTTAAAACAAAAAAATAGCATCACTTTTAGAGTAAATTTGACCACTTTGAGGAGGGAGGAAGAGGTACATCACTGGGGTCTGAAAAAGAGACACAGTTTGGATTGGGGGCAAAAGGGCAGCAAAGAGTAGGAACCACCATGAGTAAAGACACAAGCAAAACAGAAAAGGGATGAGCAGCAGGCAGCATCCATGTGCAAACCACTGGTTGCCATCATGAGTACAACAAAACGAAAGTAAACAGTGTGTGAAACCTAAGGACTGCTTGGCCTCCAGCTCTACCCTTCACTAAGCTCCAGGCCCCCCTCACACCGGAAATGACACATACTCGGATTCCCAGCATCCGCCTCTCTGCCAGACCTCTGCAGAATTTCTGGCAGAGAAACAAGCCTCAAGATACAGTCAGCAGGCATCCACACACAGGCCGTCTCCCCTGACCGCGAACCTTCTCACACCTCAACCCCTCGTGTTCTCCAAGGGAAAGACTGCTTTCTCCTCTTCGAAATGGTTGATCTCATACACACAACTCCCCAAGTCAGGCAATGGAGGGGTGAGCAGGTAAGCTGCCCTGTGCTGCTGTAGCACGCAGGAAACCCTTCCCTTAACACACTTGGTGAGCTGGTCTCTTCATGTGCCAAGTGCCCACTGGGAGCTCCTGTGTGTGGGGGTGGGGGTGGGGGTGGGGGCGTCAATCAAATTCTTGATAAATTCAAGTCATCAGGCTAGAGAACTTGTTTCCTGCACAAGAGAAAAACGCCCTCTGTTAGACAGTGAGGCAGAAAAGGTTTTCCATTTCCAGAGCACTATATACAGATAGCATGCTCGGTACTCTGTGTGTGTTATTGCCATTGATTATTACGATTTCAGGAGGTTGCTAAATGTATCTATAATTTACAGGTAGAGAAACAGACTCCACCTAGAGAGATGACATCACAAAGCTGGGAAATGGTACAGCTGGGATTCGAACGTGGGCTTGTCTGACTCAGAAGCCTGTTCTGAACGTGCTAAGCACTGGCACAGGAGACGTGGCCAAGAAGGAGTAAGTTACACTGTGGAGTCTCTCCTCCACCATGTCTGTGAAACTTGGAGCACAAAGGGAAGGTACAAAGGGAAAATAAAAAAAGAAAAGCTATGTACAAATGCGAGCACAGGGCGGCGTGGAGGACAAGAATTTGATGCACACAAGAGGTTTGGAGAAAAGGTTGTCAGACATCATTACTGAACATCATTATACTTCATTGTGGCTGCTTCACAGTCCTACAGTTTATATTCAGCTGGTGCAAAAGTAATTGCGGTTTAAAAAATTAAAAATAATTGCAAAAACCGCGATTGCTTTTGCATCAACCCAATATTTATTTGTGGTTTTTTATTAAACACAGTTTCTTTTTGATATGAAAGTCGTGCTGACAAAACACGATTGATTAAAGTTTCTAATTATCTGTCATCACAGCATGACCGGTGGCAAATGGAATGTATTTTCTTGTCTCTTCCAGCAAAACGTAGAGAATTCCCTAATGCAAAACACAAAGCTCTTCTGTTCAGTCAAGTGCTCAGGAAAAACCTGCCTGGCAGAGCAATAAAAAGGGTGGATGATATCACACAGTCTCCCAGGAAAGCTCATTTTCCCTTGAGAAGACGACCAGCCAGGGCCAAAAGTAAGCAGTCAAGAATGGATGTCCAGTGCAGACTTCTTGTGGAGTAAATATTCTCTTCCTGTCTTTAATTTTGGTATCGGATATAACTCGGTTATATCTGTCCTTCGGATGCCAGCCACGAAACACTCCTATTGGAATTCTGTGTGTGTGCGTCACTTACAGCAACCCTAGCTGCTATAACAAACTTCAGTTACCAGTGGCCGAACCCAAAAGAAATAGATTTCTTATTCCAGCAACCATCCAGTGCAGTCAGTCCTGGTTGGTAAGTACCTTCCTCAAGGTGATTCAGGAATTCAGGCTCCTTCTAACTTGTGGTTGCCCCATCCTCTCAGGCCTCAGAGTCCCCACAATCCAGCCAGTGGATGGGAAAAGGCGCAGCCACTTTTAACCTCTTTAGCCTGCAATGGTACCTTCGGCTCAGTTATGCCAAGGACCAGGCAGGATGTCAATGGCAGCTGGTCAGCTACTTCCCAGTAAAACTCTCATTCCAGGAAGAACACAGACTTTCGGTGGGCAACGTGTCATCTTGCCACTGTTGTTTCTTCTGGCCAACAATATCCACATGCCCCCATTTTCTCCACATGTGCATATACTCACCCTCTCCTTGGGTGTTACCCAGTACATAGTACAGGAAGTCAGAATGAAGAACAGCCATTTCCATCCAGTTATTAAGAAGCTCTCCATGATATGGTAAGTCATGCATTTACTTACTTATCTGCCCTCCATACACTCAATATACACAGTGGTGATAAAGCAGGGACCAGAGAACCACAAAGAAAGGAAAAAAACCTCCCATTTCCTGTCTGCTGTTGGGAAATCCAGCACACACCAGTAACATTCTATTCTCTGTTGTTTTTTTCTGCCAGAGCTACAGCCTTAAAGACACTCAATTTGCCTTCCAAGTTACTACAGACAAGCGTTTTAGTCCCTGCTAACTATCCTGAGAGCCTGCCACCCACACACCAAGCCACCAGCATGCATTTTAGGCTTCTTCTAACGGCAGCACTCCTCATCAGGGAGGGGCTGAAAGTGGGAACTGCCACAGAGAAGACCTCCATCCTCTTATCGGAGCAGAATTCTGAACATGCCCCACACTGGGATTAGAAGGCAATAATTCTAGAGATGGCAGGTGAATTGGGCAAGCTCTGTAGAGTGGTTTTTATTAACTTCTTAGAAACAAAGAAGCTATGAAACTGCATACTTTCTTCCACTCTGGTTTGATCATTTTAGGAGTAATCAAGAACTGATTAAAAACAAATGCAATCAAGTTGGTAATAACTCTCCTACAGTGTTTCCCCCAAAATAAGACCAGGTCTTATATTAATGTTTGCTCCAAAAGACACATTAGGGCTTATGTTTAGGGGATGTCCTCCTGAAAAATCACGCTAGGGCTTATTTTCCGGTTAGGTCTTATTTTCGGGGAAACATGGTAGGCTATACTACCCCTTCAAAGAGCTTATATTTGCATCCCCACTATATTCCTGTCTACAAACTATTTCCAGGGCCTGTGGTGCTTTCTCTGACTTTCTTCATTATGTCAAAGCTTTATTATTAGGCCATTTCCAAAAAACCCATCTATCACAAAAGCATCTGTTACCAAGTCTGGTGAATAAAAGGGATGATCAGAGTGCTACCACACGGGGTCAAAAGTATGGGGTGCATTTCAACAGGGGCACAAAAATACTCTGTGTATGAGAATCACAGGTGGAGCCTTATAAACCCACACCCCCCAGGTGGGAATGTGGGGATGTGTACATTTATTATACTTCATTTTGTGGAAAAGGCCTGAGAATGCTATAACATATACTGTGAACCCACCACTTTAAGAAAGAAAGCTTTACACATCAATTGGAAACCCCTCTGCGGTGGCAGGGTCACCCCAACCCTCCCCCTGTGCCCAGTTACCGATGCCCATCACCTGGGGTTTCTGTTTCCCATAGGTGTCTTTATACTTCTTTATACTTTTACTACATATGGATTGAAATGATATATAGCATTATTTCATATAGTCTTGAGCCTTAAACAAATGATATACTGTACTCATTGCGGTACAATCTCCTTTTTCCATTCAATCTTGTATCTGTAAAATTTACCCATGTTGATAGGTATGGCTCTAGTTCATTCATTTTTTACTCTCACTTGGTGGTTCACTCTATGACTATAACACAATGTATTTATCTGTTCTGCTGTTGTACATTCGGTTTGTTTCTAATTTGTCACAATTACATGTATATCTGCTATGATTATTTGTGTACGTGCTTTCTTATCCCATCTATATTATATTAAGAGTTTTACAGGTATTCTGCTTGTCCACCCAAGGTCAAGAACTGATGGCCCAGTGCAGGGGGGCTTAAAATGTGGTCGGTCCCTGGACTAGCAGCATTCACTTCATCTGGGAACTTGTCAGAAGTGCAAATTCAGACTTATTGAATCAGTAACTGGGGTTGGGAGGTAGTTGTTTGCATTTTAACAAGATTCTGATGCTTGCTCATATTTAAGTACTACAGTTCTCTGGTCTAGTGAAATAATGCCTCTTGTTTTGCATGTCTCCTAACCTAAATTAAAATATCCAAAATATTTGTGCAATGGCTGCAACATTGAAACAAACGCAGAAACTCCCACTGACTGCTTCAAAGTACCATATGCATTTTAATGAAAGATATTACCGTCTAAGGAGGAGCTTTGGAAATCATAAAGTACAATACAAATTAGTAACAGTCAATGTGGTAAATTTGTTTCAAGACATCATTGTGTTACTTTCTAAGTCACGACTCATGTATCTAAAGAAAACAGCCAGAGAACACAGACATACAAGGGCATAGTCATTCCAGTCAAGTGTAAGTGTTTAAAAAAAAAAAAACACTCAAGAGCATCTGAGGCATTAAATATATTTCTGAATGAGTTTCAGTATCATCACCCATATGGCACGGAATTGTTTGCCTCTGTATTTCAACGTGTGCTCCTGCTGCGTTTTGGCTATCTGGACGACTTACAGTTCCATGCTCTTGGAACAAACAAACAAAAAAATCCTATCTCAGGATTTGTTGGTAAGGCATGACAGCTTTCTGGAGTAAGATGGAGCAGTGAGGAGAAAGGGGTGAGAACTGCCCATCCACCAGGCTCTGGGGGAAGGGTACCAGGCCAGCAAACTAGTATGGCCCAGCACCCAGTTGGCATTTTCTCATCACAGTTCAGGAACACACTTGATGTTCCCAGTGGGTGAATACACATGGCTTTTTGTCATACAAGTGGAACATGGATAAAGAAATCCAAGAAGCACCAATAGTTCTCATCTGGGGTACACTCTGATCAAAGGACAGGAAGGGAACTGTCAAGAGTAAAGAATGCCCCCATTCTCATTAGGGGACTGGGGTTAGTCAAAGGACTGAGAATGAGAAACCAGAAGAGCCCAAGTCGTAGGAAAGTCATGGGGAAAAACAAACACAGAGACTCCATTAGTACAAGGGAGGGGGCATGACTCTGGGTTCAGACGGAAACCAGGGAGGCAGCCCTGGGGCATCCTTCTAAGGATCAGGGCTGCCCAAAGAATAACTCAAAGGCAAGTCCTCGGAGAGAGAGATGTAAGTACATCTGGTCTCAATCAGGTTAGGCCCAAGAACACAGGCAGGTGAGGGGTGGGCTAAGTCTGTGTGGGAGCATCAGTGAGCCCAGATGTAAGGAGCTGGGGAAGGCAGACCATGGGGAAATGTGGAGGGAGACAACAGAAAGGAGAAAGAAAATAAATAAGTCTCATATTTAACCTCCGGGCCTAGGTCTCTATTTTCCTAAGGGATTTATGAATAGAATTGTCCAATTCCCTCTCTCGAGGGAGTAAGGTGAGAGGAAGAGGAGCATCCCTGAACTCAGGTGGGTGCTATAGGGAGCCAGCTGGAACCAGAACAAGTAGGGTACGTTGTGTCATACTAGAGTTCTCGAAGTCAGAGCCAGGAGTGTGTCTTAGTCCATATTGAGAGATCAAGCAAGGTAGCTTAAGGAAAAATTAGGGCCAAAATAAGATAGGAGACAGGAGAAGAAATAGGTAAGGACCCTATAGGGAGAATAGGTAAGGAATGTCGAGAGTAAGGAGAAGTCAAAGACATAAGCTGGAGGTGTTCTGGATGAACCCTGGCCACCCGAGGCAGCCACGTGACAGCACTGAGTTCACTCAGGGAGCCAGACAGGATGGACAGTATCCCCCAGAGTCACACTCAATAGTGGGGAAGAATGGGCTTGCTGATAAAATCTTGGGCTTGGAGAAATGAAGAGAATAGAGCCCTTCTAAGTGTTCTGCCCTCCAGCCTGGCCCTGTCTCTAGGCAGGATTCAGCTCTGAGTAATCCAGACAGGAACTGGACCCAGAAAATTGGATACCACTAAAGGCTGACAAGACTGGAAAGGCCGGGGCTTCTTTCACTGAGTCCTAAATAAACAAAGCAAACTCTCACTCATTTGCAAGTCTAATTTATGCAAACACTACCAGTGACCAGAGTTGGATTTTATTACCACCCCATAAACCACTTTCTACTGTGACAACACCTGAATCTTTGGGCCTGCTCTGTGTTTGTTGAACTAAACTGAACCCATATTAGAGGCCAAATGTTTGCTGTGAACTTTCCAAGTGCCAGGCCGTGTGCCCCGAGGAGAACAAAGGTGAACCCGACCTAGTTGCCATGTCTGGAGGAGGCAAGCGTTGAGTAGGAGAGACAATGTATCACTCCAGACTCCGGTGGTTAACCGTAAATACTTATGTCAAGTTTGGGGTCTTCTTTCCCTCTCTAATGGAACTTCTGATTCCATAGTGATTTCGCCAGTGTCAGACAGACATTTGAAAATAGGGCAATTACAAAAGGAATGTGTATGATTACATTGGAGCCTTAGTACAATGCTATTTGCTTAACAACAAAACCAGTCATTAAGTTGGGTACATTGTGGATGGGATTTAATGAAATACTGAGTGGACACTGGAACAACTGCATTTTTACCTGAGCCCTGGGCTAACTATATTATTTTTCTCTAGTCTTTTTCATCACCTACACATAGGGATTGTCAAGAGAAACCCAGAAATGGAAATACTTTGTTCGTTAATGTTAAAAAAAACAACACCGATTCAGTTCTGTTGATTCACAACATTCTCTTTAGTGTAATTCTCTAAAAGCACACTGAAATTAAACAATAGTTTTGTTTTTTATTAAGCCAAATGGGTGTCAAATAACTGGCACCAATATATTTCCCACTTACATTGCCCAGGTCTCCTGTGGATGAGATAAGAAACAGTGGCAAGAACTAGACCTGTTATGTATCCAAGGCCATTCGATGGGAAGTGACCCCTTAACTTCTGCTATCATTTTACTTATTAGTAAATAAGTACATTTGAAACCAGAAGGAGGTCTGTGTAGAAATGACACACCCACAGATCTTATTTCCGTGCCCCAAAGGTAGAATTACAGTTCAGAGTCTCCTCTGACTGCACAGGGCCTGCCCCAGGCACAGGAAGCAGAGCCCAGCACCACACTGGATCCATTTCCTGAGGCTGTAACAAATGATCACAACCTGGGTCACTCAAAACAACAGAAATTTCTTCTCTCACAGTTCTGGAGGCCAGAAATCCAAAATCAGTACCACTGAGCCCAAATCAAGGTGATTCGCTGCGTGTGGCAGTTCTAGGAGAGAATCCATTCCTGGCCTCTCCCAGCTCCCGGTGGCTGCTAGCACGCCCTGGCTTGTAACCGCGTCACGCCAGTCTCTGCCTTCAGCTTCTTGTCTGTGTTTGTTGACTCTCCCTTGGCCTCTCTCTTGTAAGGACAGTTGTGATGGCAGTTAGGACTCACCGACATAACTCAGCATAATTGAAAATCCCTAATTTAATCACATCTTCAAATAAGGTAACATTTACAGGTTCCAAGGATTAGGGCCTGATACATGTGGGAGGCATTATTCTGCCCACCTCACCAGGTTCCCCACGAGGTGAGGCTGACATTGGGACTTCACCGGAAATTCACCCATGCTTGGCTTCTTCCTTTTCCCTCCCCTCTCCCACTCCTCCCTAATGAGTCTCCCCTGGGAGCATGCCCTCCACCAATCACTTCCTTTTCTCTGAGTATGTTCTTGGGCAACCTGATATATGACCGTAACATACCATGTTTTCCCAAAAATAAGACCTAGCCAGACAATCAGCTTGAATGTGTCTTTTGGAGCGAAAATTAATATAAGACCTGGTCTTTAATGTAATAATAATATAATACCGGGTCTTATATTAATTTTTGCCCCAAAAGACGCATTTGAGCTGATTGTCCGGCTAGGTCTCATTTTCGGGGAAACACAGTAGCAGAGGAAGAGGGCGATAATTTATTTAGGTTGTATTGTTTGAAGCCACCAAATTCACAGTCATTTGTTACTGTAACAATGGGGAACTAATACACCTGGAGTATAATTTACAGAGTTTGTTCCTTCTCAAGGCACTGACGAGAGGCAGCCATGGCAGAACATAAACGCCCAGACACTCTGTGATCTGGTGCATCAGGGTGAAGCTCCAACAGCCCCATGTGCAGGTGTGAACAGTGAGGAGGGAAGCATGCAAAACCTAGAGAAAGCCACACAGAGCCCTGCCCAGAAGGGAATCTGGGCAGAGTACCAACCTCATGGCTGCAGGGACAATTATTTCCCAGAGACTCAGCTCTCACCCCGTCTCTGACTGTGGGAAGACCAGCTCTAGGACTCTGCATGCAGATCCCTTAGCGTCACACATTTCTGGTGTCTAGGTTCTTTATGACATAATACTTGTCTCTCTAGAGCAGGGGTGTCAAAACTGAGGCCCACGATCCATTGTTAATTGGCCCACAGCAAATTCCAAAAATATATTTAGTTTACTTAAATAAACCAGGTGAGGCAATACGTACTTCACCTCGAGTGAGTGGCCCGGCTGTTTATGTATTTTACCGCATGTGGCCCTTGGTGAAAACCATTCAAAAAAGTTTGGACACCCCTGCTCTAGAGCCAGCCTCTTATTGTCTAGCCAGACTGCCCTGTTTCAGGAGCAGGAAGTGGCTGGGTTGGTGCCTGTACTGGTTTGCTAGGATGGCTGTAGCAAGTGCCACAAACTAGGTGGCTTAAACAACAGAAATTTATTGTCCCACAGCTCTGGAAGCTACAAGTTTGAGATCAAGGTGTCAGCCAGACTGGTTCCTTCTGAGGGCTGTGAGGAAGAATCTATTCCGTGCTTCTCTTCTGGCTTCTGTGGAATCTTAGGCATTCCTTGTCTTGTCAATCTCTGCCTTCATCTTCGCATGGTGGTGTTCGTGTGTGTGTGTGTGTGTGTGTGTGTGTGTATGGTCAAGTTTTCCCTTTTTTGTAGCAACTCCAGTCATATTGGACTGGGGGCCCACCCTAATCTAGTATGACCTCATCTTAACTATAATTGCGACAACCCTAATAAGGATCACATTTGAGCTACTGGGGAGCAAGGACTTCAACATATGAATGTGAGGGGGACACAATTCAAGCAGAACAGTGCCAAAGGGCCCTCCACCTTCTTACAGCTTTCTCTGATGCTAACTCTCTCATTTCTGTCCATCTCCAGCTCCTGAACACACTCTGCCTATCTTCTGGGGCAGCCCTGCCGTGTGGTGTTGGGTACAGAGATGCAGACGGCTTCCCTGGCTGACCACCCACTGACTGTCATCTTACCTTCCCTTTTCTGACTGCTGACCTGGAATTCTTCCCAGCACTGGCAGCTATCGTGCGGGTATAGTGTAGACATTCAATAAATAGTCATTGGATTAGCTTATTGATTGGTTACCATCCAACAGGTGGATGTACTTCCAGAGTCTGAGCTACTCGGGCGGCTCAGGTTTCTGCATTTAAGCCACGCTTACATCTTCAGACATGACATTATCCAATATGAGATATCAGAAAAATGACTAAGAATCCATAATTCTGTAACTCCTGTGTTGCAGGCCCAGGTTATACACGGCAGCAAAGGAAGAGCAGCACACAGCTTCCTGATAAATCAATGAAGCAGATATGATCACCCAGAGACCCCAGCTGCCATCACAAACTGTTGAGAACAACAGACCCTGGCTCTTTGTGTCTTTAAAGTATCAGAAAGTCAATGTGATAGAACTTGAGCCATGAGCGCTAGCACATAATCCGGGTAAGCATAGCTTTCCCGAGGCGTGTTAAATTCAGCTCCAGAAACCCCGAGCTCTGCATGTCCATCCGCTGCCCTCTCCACCCTGCCCTTCCCTCCTTCCTTCTGGGGGCAGGGAGTCCATGCTCCCCAGCTTCATCCTCCACCTCGATTTCAACACCATCACAAGAATTCCAGGAATCCTACTTCAACACAGATTCATTTGGGGTGGAAATACACGCTCACTATCCATTTTTGAGGTGCCAACATACACAAAAGGCCATGAGCCAATCAAAGATAGGAAAGTAGGAAGTAATTTCATTTCTCACTCCTCTAAGAATCCATGATTTCTTTTTTCATATTGTTTTTATTAAATAGTCTATACATGGATAAGAATGTTTCTCGTTTATGTCAAGATTATAAAGAAAGTCTCTAACAAATGTGAAGGCCCAAAAACCCAGATTAAAACAATTTCAGCGAGTCAATGCCGTACTTACTGCATTGAATTCCATTGCTGATTTTCCCCATGAATCACTTAACTCAGGGGAAATACCTAAAAGAGAAAATATGCCACACTTGCACCCTAGATCTGGTGTGTTTCAGTCAGCCCAAATTTACATCTCATTAGTTATGGCTGGCAGGACACACTCTTTGTCCCCCCAATTGTCTTAGATCCTTCTTGCTTGGTTTGTATTTTGTATCCATTTCTACTCTGTCCTAACCCCTTGAACTCTATCTCCTATAGTCAGTTTCAAGTCCATCCTTTGTACTCATTGACTGCTCATGGGAGTTCTAACCACAGCAAAATTTTGAGTTGAACCCATTTATCTAGAAGTTTCCAAAATTCTATTGTTTTACCAATTCCAAATATCAGAACTCTTTGCAGGTCCTATTCTTTTATCATTGTGTCTGTAGGACCGGGGCCTCCAGCCTGGCCTGCTTAGCTCACATGACAGCCAAACCCAGACCCACTCAAGAGGGAATTTGGGAAATGTCCACCATCTTCTAAAACTGTCTGATGTAGTCCCCCATAAGTCGTTATTTACAATAAAGAATTAAAAGTCAAAACCCAGCTGAGGGGTATGTTAACCTTACCTGCCATGGGAATGGTGTAGGAGGCAGGGCACACAAATAAAAGTAAATATTGAGTATATTATTTCTAAATAGTGAGGAAGACTTATATGCTCAACATGAAATTAGTTCTCTTTCTTCAAAGATGTTCCAAAACCTACATGGTAATTGTCCCACTGTTGATAAGGGTGTAAATAGGTCATTAGAACACAGCACAACAATGGGGGTAACCACAGGCACTCAGCGGGGTACAGAGAAGAGCCACCTCATTGTCTTTGGAGAGACAAAGTACAGAAGGTCCAGTGATCCCTTTCCAGAGAAAATGACATCAAATCTGAGTCATAAAAGAGTCATATCCTGTCCTTGCTCTGTTTTTTTAAAGCTTTCACCCAATATGGTCTGTCCCTTCTGTGGCGGTTGCTATTCTGTGTCAGCTCAGCCAGGCTTCTGGCACCTAGTTGTTTGGTTGAACATCAGTCTAGATGTTGCTTTGAAAATATTTGTTAGATGTTACTAACATTTAAATCAGTAGAATTTGAGTAAAACAGATTATTCTCCATAATATGATTGGGCCTCATCTAGTCAGTTGAAGGACTTAAGAGCAAAGAGTGAGGCTCCCCAGAGTGGAAGGGATTCTGCCTCAAAACTGCAACATAGAAACCCTGCCTGACTTCCCAGCCTGCTGTCCTGTGGAATTCAGACTCAAGACTGCAGCATTAACTCTTATCCAAGTCTCCAGGCTGCTGGCTTTGGACTTGTAAGCACCCACAAATATATGAGCTTAAGATAAATTAGATATATAGATACATAGATAGGTAGACAGACAGATAGACAGACAGACAGATGATAGATATAGATATAGATAGATAGATAGATAGATAGATAGATAGATAGATAGATAGATAGATAGATAGACAGATGATAAAATGGTAGCTCTCCTCCTGGTTCTGGTTGTCTGAAGAACCTGACTAATACACATTTTAAATCTCTCAGGTGAGTGGGTTTGGGCAGAGCTAATGCAAGACCAACAGCAGAACCAGGCCATGAGGCACAGGCAGGGGGCAGGTGAAGAACCTACAATGTCAGGCCTTCTATGAGGTCACTGCACAACCACCAGGGGAGTTACTTCTTGGACAATTTAGAAAGGCCTCACTTGAAAAAGCAAGAAGTCCCCTGAGGCAGGCCCCTGGGGACAGAGAAATGTGCTGCTAAGTGCCACCACCCCTGGTGAGGTGGTCAGAGGCAGGCCCCCTGAGATCACCCCTGTTCAGGGGACTGAGTAAAGCCCTGGGACTTGGAACTCCTGCAAGTGGGAGCACTCAGGAACGGGGGTCAGAGTGCTGAGGAAAGGGATGAAATCACATGGTCTGCATACAAAGCAAGAAAAATTTCCATTGTCGGGAGGTGGGTAGCTCTGAATTTTCATGCATTCCCTCTGCTACTCTCTACCCCAAGATGGAATCTGAGGCATACATTTCTGCAAGTCTCGGGGTGGTCCCCCATGATGCTCTTGCCATGCTCTCAGCTTTCCTCCAAAGCTGGATACTTGTGTGATTAGGGCCGGCCTGTGCCATGGGGTGTTTCAGGAGCTTGACTATCAAAAAGAGACGGAGACAAATGGCTCCAGCTGCTCAGAGGGGTCTCACAGGACACTTGGGAGTTGATTCAAACTTCCGAGAAATACTGTATGAAGGCAAGAACTATTCATGAGAGGAGCTCACAAGATGGAGAAATCAGGGCCAGCTGAGAAGTCAAGAAAGTCTTCCTAAGTCATACTTTGATGAAAGGCTTCCCTTTGGGCATTTGAGGAAAGAGCACAGAGAGACCCACCTGCTAGATCACAGACTACAAGTCGGGAGGTTGTTGGAAATACATGTGGCAGCGACCAAGCGCTGTATCTTAACTTTCCACTTGTCCATGAGCCCACATCCATTCTGACCCTCTCTCCCTGACCCCGACCCCATACCTGATTCTGGTCACTCTCAGTGACCATGCTGACCCTGACTAGGCTGCAGCCTCACTGTGATGCTTTGTGGTGTTGTCCCAGCTCCAACCCTAGCTGATCTTAATACAAATCCTGGTTCTTCACACTGTTAGTCGGCCTCAATCTGCCTTCAAAATGCCCCTGGTTTGACTTGGCTCCATGACCAGCCCCCAACCCAGTCTACTCATGAGTGAGGAGCAGGCCTCTGGGACATGGTCACCCACCCACCACCTCCGCTGTGGCCTAACTTCTCCACTGGACATTTTCTCCCATGTGTCCACCACCACAGTTGTCATTGCAGCTCACATTCTAAATGCTCATTATTTGCAGTTGTAATAGAGATGCAAATCCAGATTATAAAAGACACTTTTAAAAATAGAATGTCTTTACCAGTAGAATAAAGCAGCACACACACTCACACACAGACACTCACACACAGACACACACACACACACACACACACACACACACACTGACACACACACACACACACACACACACTTTGTGAAATGCCTGTTGGTAACATAAAGCCTCCTCCTCCAAGTTGTGAATTATACTGTTCCCAGAATGTGGTGCCACTTTTCTGTGTCGGTGTGACAGGGTCAGTGAATCAAGTTTCTATGAGCCTGTTGAGAAAATGCAGTCTTATAGGATGAATTAAATGGTTATTTCCACCTGTCACTAATTTCCTTTGCTGGGTGAGCAACAGCTCTATTAGTCAGGACAGACCTTGATTGGTACAGCTTCTCTGTCTTCAGGTTTAGATGTGCCCAGGGTGGCTCACAGAGCGTGGCAGGGGGCACTGGGCCAGCCAGCCTACTGGCGGCTGCCGGAGTTGGTCAGTGAATCTCATTATACTGCTTCTCAGTCCAGAGTGTCTAGCTCTGGTTTGGCTTTATTTCCCCTCTCCCTAAAGAGTGGTGTGATTATTTTATGCCAAACCACTCAAGGATAATTCATACTGTCAGGCAACCCTTGTGTTTGCCCATTACCCGACAGTTTGGGCTCACTTCATATTCCAGAGTGGCGTGATATAATGTAATACGATTTGAAATACTGTAAAGCAATAAGCAAAGTAACACAGTTTGACATCTTGAATCTCAGAGGAGGTGTGTACACATTGGCTACGCTGTATTTCCACTTTCCCAGTACCTGCCATTGATATTATTTGACTTTTTGAAGCATTATCTGTTTTTAAATGCAATTAGAAGAGTAAGGCATTGGCAAAGGAAGTTTCTCATGCTTGAGAAGCACAGTCAGTGGTTTATCCACCCTACGTCGAAGCTCTTCAGTGGGACGGCCTGTGCCCACACATATGACACACCGCAGGCTGTGCCCACCCGTGTCACATGATGAGACGGTGCTGGCTCATTTATGGGAGCCACAAAGTTCTTTGTACATTATACCCACCCAACAAATCATCCCTCTCTATTTTGCACCTACTGTGTGTGAGGCCTTTAGAGGAAATAGCTGGCCTATAAATTGGAAATTAGATGGGTTATGATGGGATCTACAACACAGTTTAGAGCAAATGTGGTTTAAAGCTTCAAGAAATACTGGATCAAAGCACCAGGCTTGCTTGTCCAACTGATTTGTTTGTTCTTTGAATGAGCCAGAAGCAAGGGTTTGGGCCAAACGGGGAGTGGCTGTCTTAGCTTCAGCAACCCGAAGTTTTGAAAAGCCAGGAAAACTTGCTGCCTCAGTACTGAGGCCCAGATTTGGCAGAGAGCCCATTGTAAGGAAAGGAACAAATTCTTGAAAACAAAGAAACGCCCCACAATCCCTTCTTCTCAAACTATTACCCAAGCCACCTTTTCTTGCACTGCAAACATTTTAGAACAACATGCTGAATCCATTTTCTTACCTCCAGTGCTCACACCAGCCTCCCGCAACCCTCCCTCCCATCCAGTAATTCCAGGGTGCTTCTGAGTGCTCCAGCTTCCCCTGCCTGCACTTGACCTCTGAAGTGCTCCTGAGACACAGACCATCTTGTCCCTTCATCACATGGTCCCTTCCCAGAGCCTGCCTCTCTGCTTCCTCCTCTCCACTTCACAGGCTTCTTCCAGGTCTTCTACGGGGCCTGTTCATCCTCTCCCAAAGTTGTGTGCTTGATTCTCTCTTCTTTCTACCCCCTGCTCTCCACAAGGTAAGTGTGTCTGTCTCCCCTTTGACGGCAGCTGCCATGTTTGCATTTGACTCCCAGATCCTCACCTCTGGCACACCCTGATTTCCAGTTTCCAGTCTTGGGGTTTCAGTTGCCTGCTGGCTATCTGATCCTCCTCTCCTCATAAAGATGTACATGTCAGAAGCTGCCAGTGCTCAGCCTGGGGCTGCTCACTGCCTTTCAGCTGTCCTGATCCAGCAGCAGAGGGCTTCTTTGAGTTCCTTGAGTATGCCAAGCCCTTCCCCATTTTCTAACTTTGTGTTCCCTTCACCTGAAATGTTCCTCCTCCAAACCTTCACATCTTGTCCTCAAATATCACCTCCTCGGAAAGGCCTTCCCTGCTCCAAGGGGCTGCACAGCCTCCCATGCTTTTTCTAGCTCACTTACCGAATTACCAAATCACTTACCAAATTCAGTAATATTTCATTTACTGTTTATTGTCCATCTTTATTGCTCCATTTCTAGACTGTAAACTGTATGAGGATAGGTGCTTGTCTGTCTACAGACTGATTTATTCCCAGCATCTCCTAGGGAATAATAAGTACTCAGTAAATACTGTTAAATGAGTGATTGCTAATGATACCAAGAATTTTATATTCAGTATAGACCTCTTCTTTGGGCTCCAAATTAACAGGCCCAGTGGCCTCCTTGGCATTGCCTCTTGATGCCAAGATATCTTGATAAGTTAACTCAAACATATATCTAAACCTATGTTGTTGATTTTTTCTTCTTCCTTCTCTACCTTCAGCACAGTAAATGAATGGTGCCAGTTACTTGCTGCGAACGCCAGAAACTGGGAATCATCCTCGATCCCTCCCTCCTCCTCAGTCCCACCTAGATCCACTTCATGATGAAGTCCTATGAGTACCACCTCCAAAATACATCTCAAACCTTCTCTCCAGCCCTACTCTATGCCATCTCCCTTGTTAGCCACCATTATCTCCAGAAAGGAATAGCCTTAGAACCAGTGTCCCTGATTACACTTCTCCACACAGCACACAGAATCTTCTCTTAGAATTTAAATCTGGTAATTTCATGCTTAAATATTTTTACCTGCATCCCAGTCTCATGCATCCTACAAAGGCCAGCACGTTATGTACCTAAGTCTTCTTTCCTAGCCTCATCCCATGCTCTTCACCAGCTAGTCACCTCCCACAGTGGCATCCTTCCACTTCCTGGGTCACTCAGGGCCTTTGCACCTGCTAATCTGTCTGCCTGGATGGCTCTGCTCCCTCTTTCCTTGAGGCCCTGACTTCAATGCCACTTTTTCAGTTCCCTAAGTTGGTTCTTCCCCCACTGCCATTATTCTGTTTCCCTGTTCCCGATTTGTTTCCTCATGATACCACTTAGGTCTCTCTTCCTCTAAACTTGAAAAACAGTTTCCAAGTCTGTTTTATTCTACAAGGTATACCTAACTCCTGAAATAACTTACAGGATGTGTTAAGTATTTATTGAGTCACAAGAAAAAAGAAAGTCTGGAAGGAAAAAAGGATGGAAGGAAGGGAGGAAGGAGAGAAGGAAGGAGTTTCACAAGTACTTTTAGACCCAATTATAAACTTTCTTTCTCCATCATCATACAACCCACCAGGTACCCTGAATCCCCCATTTCAAGAGTGATGGTATCACCATTCACCATGTTGTTCGGGCTAAATATCTCAGAATCACTTCCATTTCTTCTTCCATCTGCTTCATCTAGTAGCCTACCAAAAGTTATCACTTTTACCTCTATAGCACGTCCCAAATTACCCCCTCATTCTTCATCCCAGCTGCTTAGTAACTTGGTTACAGCTTTCATGATGTGTCATCTGAAATACAACATGAGCTTCCTGGCTGGTCCCTGCTTCAGACCTGCTCTCCTGCCAAGATTCAAATTCTAAAATAGAGGTGTGATGTCACTTTTCTTTAAAAATCTTCAGTGGCTCCCCATTGACTGAAGAATCCTTTGTCACGGCATTCAGAGCTCTGTGTGAAGTATTACGTTATGGCTATATTCTGTGTTTCCTGTCTTATCTCTAAGGGATGCTAGAACTTCTCTCGCTCTCCCTTCTCGCAGGCACCTTCTCACCCCCCAACCTTACGCATGCTGACAACCTTCGTCTCACCATCTCTTCAGGCTAGAAGTCAATTTCAACCCTCTTTCTATCTGCAGGACCCCAATTCATATCCAAGCCTGGCCATCTTCTCATAAATTAAGTAAATGTTATCTTCCATAAACTAGGTAAAAACTAAGCATTTTTACATAAACCTTAAATCAATTATTGGACTTCTTATGTTTTATAACATGTGAGCAAATAAACTGTCTCTACACTGAGTACAATCATGAGCTAGACTTTATATATTGAGCCTTTACACACACCCTATAAAATAGATACCACTATCATCCTTCATTTTACAGAGTAAGAAACCAGACTTAAATAAATTAAATTAATTTACCCAGGTTGCCCAGTTAGCAAATAGGAGAGCCAGGAATCCAGCTCAGGCAAGGCTGACTCCAAAGCCTGCTTTTATGTAAAGCACTGTTTGGCACACCCTCAAATGATGGAGGTCCCATTTGATTTATCTTTAATGTCCAATATCTAGGCTACAGTAGACAATCAATAAATGCTTGTGGATTGAAGGAGAGAGTGGAGAATCATCAGGCTTCCCAGGGTTCACAGGGGAAACCAGGAGACTCCTTTGCAATTTGGCTGAAGTAACTATTCAGTCAACATTGAATCAAATGTGGATTGAATTGAGTTACCCCAAGTAATAGAGCTAGATATGTCTCCCGAATTGAAGACAGAAAACTCCCTCTCTATGACTTTGCAACTTATCACTGTCAGAAAGGCTGAGCAGGGAGAGCTGGAGCTTAGCTGGCATACACAGAAGAGCCTGAAAAATAATCAATTGAATTCAAACCACCATACATCACAGACGTTTAGAGCCAGAAAGGACCTGGGAGATCTTCTGCTTTTCTTCCTTCATTTCTCAGAAAAAGAAAATAAGGCCAGGCAGGAGATACAGCATCCCCCAAGACACTCAGGTTAGTGGAACATTAGGACTAGGAACATACTAGAACCAGTCCCATTCTCTTCCACAGACTAGCCCACTGTTTGCCAGAATGCAGTCCTCAGTTGCCAAAATGCCTAGCTACATTATTTTCTTTCTCCCTAAATAAATTTTAGATAAATATCCAAGCGTTTTTATTGCCTTGTATGCCAATTTAGAACTTTTACTTATTCTTTAATTAGTGGTTATACTGTTTTTCTTTAAAGGATTATCTGCTTAAATGTTTGTTTAAATATGGGGTGGGGAATAAGGTAATTTATAATATCAGCCAGTGGAAAAAAAAAAAAAAAGAAAGAAACCAAACAAACAAACAAACAAAAACATGTGTTTATAGAACTTCCACTTTCAGATATGGCATGTGGTCTTTCTAGCCATCAGCCCAGCAGACGATGATAGGCTCCCACTGTTAAGATGAGTAAGACCAAGTCAAACACAGGGTAGAAGGGGCAAGGTTCATATGGCAAGATTGATGCTGAAATACCATATCAGCTAGGATGCTCTCTATTGCAGAAAACCACATAAAACACTGCTCAAGCCATAAAGAAAATGAATACCACCTCATACAACTGAAAATTCCACAAGGAGATCTATTATCAGGTGAGATTTGCTCTGGCAGTACAAATGGTACGTTTCTGACTCAATTTCATGCAACTTGCACCTGAAGTTACAAAGGTGATAAAAGGATAGGTAGCCATATGCAAGGAGCTCCCTGCCTATTGAGGAAGACAGATATACTATAGCCATGTTCCAGAAACAATAATGTGTGTGTGCTGGATCCACTTCCTCATCACTCACACCCCAGCCCATTATAAGTACATAATGAGAGAGACGCACAGAATACCTGAGAACATGGAAAGGGGTACTTTCCAGACTGGGCATGGCAGTCAGGTTTCTTCCTCAGAGAAGCCAGGAGATACATCTGAATCCTTAAAGAATTAGTTAAAATTAGTCTGGGAAGTAGAGTACAAGAGGAACTACTAAGCACAAGAACAGAGGTTTTATTTGTGGGTAACAGCAGGGAATTATTATTCAGTGTTCATAGAGAACAAGCCAGAAAAAAAAAAAGGGAAGAGACCAAGAAATGTGTAGCCCCAGTAAAGAAGTCCTTTCACACACGATGGAAAGACACCAACCAGATTCCCCTTTTAAGGAATTATTTGGGGTTTTCATTATACGGAAACTTAGAGTGGAGGTAGAGTCACACAGGTAGAGGTTATAGAATGAGAAAAGATAATGGAAATGCCCGATTCCGAAGAAAGCCATATTTAAGAGAGAGACACAGGAGGGGGCCCAGGAAGGAGATAAAGAACAAATACAGGAGTTAGTTATCACAGAAGATCAAAAGATTCGTATCCATGAATACTTCCCCTGAAATAATAGTGTTTTGTTTGTTGATAGGTACTTTAAAAAAAAAATAGGTAATTTTTTATGGAGAAAAGATCCAAAGATTTCATCAGAAATTCAAAGGTATTTGTGACCCAAAATTGATTAAAAATCACTGGCAAAAAATAAATAAATAAAAATAAAAATAAAAAGGAAGTCATGACAAACAGTTTTGAACCTCCCAGAGGACCAGTTATATGAAAGGCTTCAGAACATTGGTGGCCTTAAAAAGGCCTGGGTCAATGGTGAAGGCAAGGGGGAGATCGAGGTCTTATCATAATGGGCTGAAAAATGAGTAGGAAATAAGTTAATGGAGATAGCATGTTCAGACCACTGTTTCTAGATTTTGGCCATAAGAAAGAGGTGAGAGATTGGGACAGTAACTAGAAGTGAATGCTGGAGTTGAGAGGGTGATTTTTAGAACGTAGGAGAGTCAATCATATTTATAGGTTAAGGAATGGAATCAGTGAAGTAAGTATTGGAAGAATAAATCAAAGGGTTTTTTTGTAGGCCCAGAACTCTGACAAAATCTTTCTCAGCCTGAAAAGCATAATAGCTTTCTGGGGAAGATCCAAGATAGCAAAAGAAATAAACACTGTGCATGCATCCTTCTGTGAACAAATTAAAATTACAACTAAATTATAGAACAATCAACCTGGAGAACCATCTGAAGTCTAGCTGAACAGATTTATAACTAAGGATATAAAGATGAAGCCATTTCGAGACTGGTAGGAGGGGTGGAGACTTGGAACTGGCTAACCCCAAACCTACGTGTGGCAGTTGAGAACTGAAAAGGATGTCTAGGCCACAGAGGTTCTGCACAGGGGACTGAAGGATGGCAGCCTCACAGTGACCTCCCCAGCCCAGAGTACTGGTGCCTGGAAGAGGAGCCTCCGCAACATCTGGCTGTAAAAAACGGTGGGGATTCCCACCATTCGAGTGAGATGGAAGGTGGCAGGAAACCCAGGTGTCCTCTTAAAGGGCCTGCACACAGACTATCTCACTCCCAGGCACTTACCATGGGCTCCAGTAGATGGACAGTAACTTGGGGTGTGTCAGAGACATACGAGGGGCAAACTGAGTTGTATGGTTTCAGGACAAGGGCTGTAGGACAGTCAGTATTTTCCCTGTGAGGTGCCCTCTCCCATGCAGCCAGCAGGCTGGTGCCATCTTTCCTGTGTTTAGTCCACCCCCTACACTTATGGCCAAGTCTGAACTTGACTGGTGTGGTAAGCTCTGCAGCTGCACGGCTAACTCACTGTGACTCCACTCCACCCAATGCTGGAGGCACTTTCTCCAAGAGCAGCCAGCAGCACCCACATAATACTCTTCCCTGGACAACTATCAGAATCTTACAGATGCCAGGCAGGTTATGACTAGCTTCAGTGTGCTCTGAGACCTTTGCTGAATAGCTTCAGACTCAGCACTGGCACGAAACCAAAATTTACATTAACCTGGTGACCACAACTCTTTCGACTCTAGTGACTCCCTGAGATCCTGCCTCACCCAACTCGCATACCACATAAGGTTTTATCAGTGTCTGAACCTTAAGGGATCTGGCAGGTGGCAGCAGGCCTTGGGGTGTCCTGGAGATTTGGGGAGCTATCCCAAGCATGGTACTGGTGGCAGACATCCTCAGTTTACATAGTGGCCTCTCTCACGTGCCTCCAAGTCTAGCACAGACAGCAAAAACTGCAGATCACTTTGTAGCTCTTGCCAGAAAGACCCTGGCTAGTCACAGGTAGTGGGTGACCTGGTCCTGCACCAGTATCCCTCTCAAGAGGCCCCAGAAGGAATATACTTGGAACTCGGCTTCAGTCTACAGGAGAGCACTGCCCAGTTAGCCCCACAATCGGCACACCCAAAGGGCCATCTCAACTGGCACAAGAGCCTGCTGGGGCAAATCCCACTCAGTGGGGAAAGCCCCCTGCACAACAACCTGTAAGGTGTGGACATGGCCAAACCCCACAGCCAATCAGCCTGAGGGTCAATCCCACTCACTGATGTGCCAATAGCAACCAACGCTCAACTATAACAGGAGGGCACACACAACCCACATGAGGGACACTCCTGGAGCACCTGGAGAAGGTGACCATGGAGGCTGTCACTGGGCCCCACAGGGCACTTACTATATGAGGGACCCCAAAAAATACAGTGAATGCTGCTGCCAAGTGCTATACAACAGAAAGGCAGGAATCTTCAATATGGGAAGCGTTGAACATTAGTAACAGTGTGTGACATGTTTCAACTTGTTCAGTGCAGTCAGTTGGATGTGAACTGCAGTTGAGAGAAGGTTTATTTTAAAGGGTGCCATAAATCATGGATCACGAACAAAGCATTAACATGAAATGGATAAACAGTTTCATCCTCCATCATGACAATGCTGTGTCACACATCACTTCTGGTATGGCAATTTCTGTCAAATAAAAACGTTTGAAGTATCAAGTAGAAGAATTTTGAATTTTTCAATGTAGACTAACATTTGTCTGTATATCTAAATGAACAATAGAACTTGTGCCTTGCTCACAGTCAGAGCACAACACTGTATCTTTGATATTCTATAACATGTTTCTTTGGGGGAATGTTAGGGAACTGCAAACAGCCTTCTCAGGTGGGCTTTTACATAGCAAAAAGACTTTGAGGAACAAAGAAAAAAGTTAGTATCTGGGAAGGATCCAACCTCCTCTATCTTAAAGCATTTGGCAAATACCAAATTTGATAGCATGTTTGTATTAGTCAGCTATTGCTGCAATAAAACTGCATAACAAACTATCCCAAAACTCAGTAGTTTACAACAATAAACATTTATTCTCACACTTAGGGTTCTGTGGGTTGACTATGAATTCGTTGATTTTGGCTAGGTTCAACCAGATAGCTCTACCCCAGAGTACAGGTTGGTTTGATATCTACTTGATATGTGTTCTTTCTAGGATCCGGGCTGGAAGGGCAGCAGCAGCCTGTGGAAAACCCTTCCAGTGCATGTCACCAGAGCACAGCGAGTGAGCAGAAACATGCAAATCCTTTTAAGGCCTTGGACTGAAACTGGTCCATTGTAAATTCTGCCTACATCCCCTTAGCCAAAGCAAGTCACATGACCAATCCCAACAGTAATAGTACAAAAAAAGATACTTCATCCTCTCTCTAGTGGGAGCTGACGTAAAGGCAAATGGCAAAAACCATGAATGTGTAATTCTAATACAAGGAGAGTGAACAACTGTGAGCAATGATTCAATCCACCATAGTTTAAACCAAGATTTGAGAGGAAAGAACAGTCAGGACTTCCACACATGTTGAAATTACGTTTTGCCTATTTCCATACCCAGCATTCAGTGGAATCAACCATTATGATTACACACCCAGACACACATGCACACAAAGACACACATCCTAATGTTGTTCATGTTCACAGCCCTACTTCCTGGTATGAATGTATCATCATGGAGGCCATCTTCTGAAGAGGCAGTGTGGTATAGTGGAAGAGCACCGTATTAGAAGTCAGAAAAGGTGGGTTCTAGTCCTCATTCTGCCCTCAGCTGATTTCAGGCTTAAAATAGAAAAGATTTCATGAGTCAAGAGACTAAGCTTGACACGGCCAGGGCTCAGATGAGAGAAGATGGGTTGAATAAGAAACCCTTCCCATCAGCAGTTATACTGACAGTCAAGAGTCTGTCCCACCAATCACTTGGGCATTCTAGAGCTTGGGTTTAATAAAATAACAATCCCTAAAAAAGTAGTAAAAAGACTTGGATCTATGATATTTCTCCCAATGCATGTACATGGAGAAAATATTGACAGTAGATTTTGCACCCAGGACAAGACTCACTGGGGAAAGTAACACTAGTCCTGAGAGGCTCCAAGGAACAGACACATCTTCAAGCCCATTCTGTTGGATATAGCAGAACCAAGTCCAAGTAAACAATATTCACCTGAGTCTTTGGGGCATATTTTGCATACAGGTACACGCAAACCAAAATGTCCCAAGCAGAGTAAAAAGATCAGAGCATTTCACATGATTCCAATGAAGCTTTCTTGAGAATTCCATTCATGTTTTCCAGAAAAATATAGACTTTCTGCTTTGAAGTGTGCTGCACTCACTTTCTGTCTATAACAGAGCTACCTAGCCTCGGTGACTGAGTACCTGGCATCCTACATAAGGGCTGTTGGTGTGCCAAGATATTGATCCCTTAGGTCCTCAGGGAAGACAGGCAGTGTCTAGGATCCACATTGCTTCTAGACCCGTGGCCTCTGTTTCCCACAGTGTGCTGTGCAATATCGTCACTTCCCATGTGTGCCCTGACATAAAAGTTAAGAGGCACTGGTCTATATACTCAAAAAGGTTAAAAACTTCAAAGGTATACCATCCCATTTGCTGAAGAACTGACAGAATTCTCAACGTGGGTTCCAAGAGAGAACCAATCCCTAAGACCTTCAGGCATCCATTATATGCAACAGATTAGACTCTCTTCTGGTCATATAGTAAAGTACTAGTTATAGTCAACTCTTGGAAGAATTGAGAAAAATCGTCACTCAAATCAGTTTCTGTGTTCTGTCATTCTGATGAGGAGCCCAGTTGAGAATAACTGTATGACTTCTTACTGTTTACTTCCATATATTCTAACTCATTTTTTTTTTTTTAGGAAAAAAAAAAAAACCTGTCAAATAGATACCACTTCAAATATCTAATTAAACTAAGTAAACATTGCACCAATATAGATGTACATGGGACTGCATAAATGCTATTATTCTCTTCACCAATTTGACTTTTTTTGCAGATGTTTTATTTTATCTGAAATGAGCATATGGGACTCTTTCGTTTACACAGAAAAAGAAATGGAGCCAGGGAGTGTTCCAGAAGGGGCAGTGGCTCACCACATCATACTGGTTACTTGCAAAGATGGGACTGGAACCAGGGTCTCTTAACCCTTGATGAAGCACTCTCTCCCTTCCTCTGCTCCTTCTCTGTCAAAAGCATGTTTTCTGATTATTTTCCACTAAATGCATCATTCGTATTCGCTCTCCAGAGAGCATTTTTGAAGCATCCTCATTCTTTTACCCAATCACTTAGCATGGTTGCTCTGTGAAATCTATGGTTTAGAAACCATCTTGTTGCTCCTAATTATTCCCCTTCTTGGATCCCTAGGATGTGTGCACCTGATAATCAAGAGTTATTCATTGGAAGTCTTCATTACATTTGATGTGGATAATACAAATTTTACTCATGAAATGCTACTCAGGGTCTGATTTTTGAATGAAGACATTGATTTACTTACATTTTCAGAACACACACAATAGGCAGAGAATTAAAATAATGGACAACAACTAATAGAAAACAGGTGTGACTCTGAAACTTAAATGGTACATTCTCCAGTCTTGGAGTAATGCTGACAGGAGAATGTTTACCATACAACAATGGAGTCGGCAAAAAATAAAACAAAATAAACAATAAATTCTCATTGACTGAATACAGCTTCCCAGCTGGAGCCCATTTCAGCATCTAGCAGTGCAACCAAAAATGAACACACAAAGACTGCTAAACAAGGTTCCCTAGAGACTGGGAAGAAGATGGCAAGAGTGTAATTTAATTTTTGTAAAATGTTTTCTAAACAAGTTCAGAGGCTGTATCATTTGGGTTGACAAATTGAATACCAGGTCTGACGTTCTTGTAATAAGGTGTATGCCCTGACTTCATAAGAGAAACTCATCATTCAAATCCACAGATGAGAAGGCAACAATATTTCAGGAAAACACAAAGCACTAAAGGCCAAACCTTCAGGCAGTTCCTGATGCATGACATGTGAAGGGAGAAGGATTTAATCTGCTGACCTTCATCTTCCAGAAGAAGTTGGAAGTGGTAAGGACTTCTGTGAGTGGTTATTTTTAGCATTTTGTGCCCACTCATGCTGTAATACTGAATTAGTTTCACCAGCCAGTGTTGGCTGAATGGCCATCATTTTTTAAGAACATTTTTCCCCTTTTCTAAGTTCTGAATTAGACAGCAAAATTGGCCTAATTCCATTCTTGGTGAATTTCTACAGATCTCAATGCACAGATGGATTGAAATAGTTTAGGGGAACTGAGCTGGGACAGATATGAGTCTTTCTATTTTAATGCTTTTTTAAGACTGACTGTCTAGAAAATCCAGGCAATGTTATAGACTAAATTCATATGCTGAAACCTAATCCCAAATGTTGTGATGAAATTTGTGGAAGGGCCTCTGGGAAGTGATTAGGTGATTAGAAAGAGATTACCACCCTTATAAAAGAGACCCTGGGCTTCCCAGCAAGATGGCAAAGTAGGTATATACTGTGCTCACCTCTTCCATGACCACATCAAAATTACAACTAAATTACATAAAAATCAACCTGGAGAGCCATCTGAAGACTAGCTTAACAGAACTCCTATAACTAACGATATAATGAAGAAGCCACACTGAGTCTGTTAGGAGGGATGGAGATGCAAAACGGGCTGGTATCACATGTGCATGTGGTGGTTGAGAATCAAGAGGAATACCTGGACTGCAGAGGTACCCCCTGAGGAGTGAGGGACCCCTAGGCCCACACCAGGCTTCCCAGCCCAGGGCTCCAGTGCCAGGAAGAGAAGTCCCCAAACCAGCTGGCTGTGAAAATCAGCAGGGATTCCATCCACTCTCAGTGAGATGGAGGGCTGCTAGAAACACAGGTATCCTCTTAAAGGGCCTGAGCACAGACTCTCTCACTCACACACACTCATCCTAAGTTTCAGCAAAGGGACAACAACTCAAAAGTTGCCAGAGACATATAGGGAGAAACTAAATTGTGTGGTTTCAGTGTGAGGGCTGCCATTATCCCTGTGTTTAGTCTTCCCCTATACAGCCAGCAGGCAGGCGCCAATTTTGAATTTGCATTTACCAGGTAAACAACATTCACCCCACCCTGGTGACTCCCTGAGACCTGCATCACCCAATTTGTGCATTACTCTTGTCTCTTTCAACAGCTGTGCCTTTCCCTGTGCTACAAACTTTCTTTAAAATTGTCCAAGGCCTGCAAGCCCCAGGAAGGTGGTGGCTGGCCTCTGTGTACCCTGTGCCTTTTGCTGAGTGGTCCCAGGTCTGGCATGGGTAGCAGCCAGCCTCAATCACAGCATGGACTCTTCCATGTGCCACTGGACCCAGCACAGGCAACTACCACTTCAGATTTCTTTGTAGCTCCTACCACATTGCCCCAGGTTAGGCAAGGCAGCAGTTGACCTCAGCCTGCACCAGAGCCCCTCCCTAGAGACCCCAGAACCAACACACCCAGTGGCTGTCTTCAGACAACAACAGAGAACCACCTGATTAGCTCCACAAATAGCACTCCCAAAGGGTAGTATTGGCAAGAGCCAGAGCCCTGCTAGAGTGAATCCCATTTCATGGGTGACCAGTCCTCGCAGCCAAGTCAGCCTCAGTGTCAACTCCACCCACTGACTGACTACCAACAGTAATCAAGGCTCAACTACAACAGGAGGGAACATAAAATCCACACAAGGGATACTCCTGGAGTACCCAGCTCAGGTGACCAGACAGATTGTGCCATTGGGCCCCAGAGGACACCTACTACATGAGGCCACTCTGCCAAGACTGGGAGATATAGTAGATCTACCTAATACATAGAAACAAACACAGAGAGGCAGCCAAAGTGAGGAGAGAAAGAAATATGTTCCAAATGAAAGAACAGGAGAAAACTCCAGAAATATAACTTGGGGAAAAAAAAAAAAAAAATGAGGCAAGCAATCTGCCAGATACAGAACTCAAAACACTGATGATAAGGACGCTAAATGAACTTAGGGGAAGATCAACTCAGTGAGAACCTCAACAAAGAGATAGTAAACATAAAAAAGACATAGAAACCATACAAAAAAGAACTAGTCAGAAATAAAGAACACAATCACTGAAATGAAGAATACACTTGAAGGGATCAACAGCAGGTTAGATGAAGCAGAGGAATGAATCAGGGACTTGGCAAACAAAGTAGCAGAATAGCAAAATCAGAACAGCAAAAAGAAAAAAGAATTTTAAAAACTGTGGATATTTTAAGGGACCTCTGAGACGACATCAAGCATAGCAACATTCACATCCTAGAATACCAAAAGGAGAAGCGAGAGAGCAAGGAATTGAAAACATATTTAAAGAAATAATGACTGAAAACTTCCCTAACCTAGTATAGGAAATAGACACACAAGTCCAGGAACAAGATGAACCCAAAGAGGCCCACACCAAGACACGTCATAATTAAAATGCCAAAGGATAAAGACAAAGAGAAAATCTTAAAAGCATGAAGAAAAAAAGTAGTTAGTTATCTACAAGGGAGCTCCCATAATACTGTAAGCTGATTTCTCAACAGAAAATTTGTAGGCCAGAAGGGGTTTGCCACAAACTATTCAAACTGATGAAAAGCAACAACATATAACCAAGATTACTCTACCCAGTAAGGCTATCATTTAGAATTGAAGGAGAGATAAAGAGCTTCCCAGATAAGAAAAAGCTGAATGAGTTCATCACCACCAAACCACTTCTTGTAATCAAGAAATGTTAAAAGGACTTCTTTAAGAAGAAGAAGGAAAAAAAAAGGAACATAAATATGAGTAGTAAAATGACATTAACTACATAACTATCAATAATCACTTTAAATGTAAATGATTCAATGCTTCAATGAAAAGACATAGGGTGGCTGAATGGATAAGAAAACAAACCCCTACATACACTGTCTACAAGAGACCCATTTCAGATTGAAAGATACACACAGACTGAACGTAAAGAGATGGAAAAAGATGTTTTATGAAAATGGAAAGGGGAAAAAAAGCTAGAGTAGTAATTCTTATATCAGACAAAATAGACTTTAAAACTAAGGCTATAAGAAGAGACAAAGAAGGACAAGATCAATCCTACAAGATGACATAACCTTGTAAACATCTATGCACCCATGTAGGAGCACTTAAATTTATAAGGCAAATATTGATAGACATAAAGGGAGAAATCGACAGTAATACAGTAATTGTAGGAGACTTAAACACCCCATTGATATCAATGGATTGATCATCCAGACAGAAAATCAACAAAGAAACAGTGACTTTACATGACATATTAGACAAGGTGGATTTAATAGATATATTTAGAGCATTTTACCACAAAACAGCAGACTATGCCTTTTCAAGTACACAGGGAACATTTTCCAGGATATACCACATGTTAGGCCACAAAACAAGTATCAGTATATTTAAGAAAATTGAAATCATTTCAAACATCTTCTTCAACCACAATGGTATGAAATTAGAAATCAATTAGAAGAAAAAACCTGAAAAACACACAAACACATGGTAGCTAAATAATACGCTACTAAACAATTAATGGGTTAACAATGAGATCAAGGAAGAAATCAAAATATATCTTGAGACAAATGAAAACAAAAACATAATGACCCAAAATCTATGGGACTCAGCAAGAGTTCTAAGAGGGAAATTCAAGCAACACAGGCCTGCTCAAGAAAACAAGAAAAATCTCAACTAAACAATCTAACCTTACACCTAAAGGAAAAGAACAACAAACAAAGTGAAAATTGAGTGGTAGGAAGGAAATAATAAAGATCAGAGTGGAAATAAACACAATAGAGTCTAAACAAAAATAGAGAAGATCAGTGAAACCAAGAACTGGTTCTTTGAAAAGATAAACAAAATTGATGAACCTTTAACCAGACTTCTCAAGAAAAAAGAGAAAGGACCCAAATAAATGAAATCATAAATGAAAGAGAAGTGACAACTGACACCACAGAAATACAAAGAATTGTAAGAAAGTACTATGAACAATTATATGCCAACAAATTGGACAATCTGGGATAAATGGATAAATTCCTAGAAATATACAATCTTCCAAGACTGAGTCAAAAAGAAACACAAAATCTGAACAGACTGGTAACTACTAATGAAATCTTATCAGTAATCAAAAAACTTCTAACAAACAAAAGTCCTGCACCAGGTGGCTTCACAGGTGAATTTTACCAATCATTCAAAAAACAATAAGTGCCTATCCTTCTCAAACTATTCCAAAAAAAATTCAAGAAGAGTGAAGGCTTCTAAGCTCATTTTATGAGTCCAGTATTACCCTGATTCCAAAACCAGAAAAATATATTTTTTTAAAAAAAGATGAAGAAGAATAAAAGAAAATTATAGTCCAATATCTCTGATGAACACTAGATGTAAAAATCCTCAGCAAAATAGAGCAAACTGAATTCAGCAAAACACTAAAACCATTATACACCATGATGAAATGGGATTGATCCCTGAGATGCAAGGTTGATTCAATATCTGCAAATCAATCAACATGATAGAGCACAGAAACAAAATGAAGGATAAAAATCATATGATCATATCCATAGATGAAGAAAAAGCATTTGACATAATCCAACATCCATTTATTAAAACAACACGCAGGAAATGAGGGCTAGAGGAAGCATACCACAACATAATGGCCATATATGACAAACCCACAGCTAACATCACACTCAATGATCAAAACCTGAAAGTTTTTTCTTTAAGATCATGAACAAGACAAGGATGTCCACTTTCACCACTTTTATTCAACATAGTATTAGAAGTCCTAGTCACTGCAATCAGACAAGGGAAAGAAATAAAGGCATCCAAATTGGAAAGGAAGAAGTAAAACTGCTATAACTTGCAGATGGCATGATACCATATATAGAGAACCCAAAAGAGTCCATGAAAAAAACAAAAAACTATTAGAACTAATACATAAATTCAGTAAAGTAGAAGGATACAAAATTTATATTCAGAAATTGTTTGCATTTTTATACACCAATAATGAACTATCAGAAAGAGAAATTAAGAAAACAATCCTATTTACAATTGCATTAAAAAAATACTTAGGAATAAGTTTAACCAACAAGTTAAAAGGCCTGTACTTGGAAAACTATAAGACATTGAAGAAAGAAATTAAAGATACAAATATATGGAAGCATATACCATGCTCATGGATAGGAAGAATTAGCACTGTTAAAATGTCCATACTACCCAAAGCAATCTAGATTTAATGCAATCCCTATCAAAATACCAAGGCTTTTTCACAGCACTAGAACAAATAATCCTGAAATGCATATGGGATCACAAAAGACCCTGAATAGCCACAGCAATCTTGAGAATGTATAAAGTTGGAGGTATCACGATACCTGGTATCAAAATATACTACAAGGTGATAATAATCTAAATGGCATGGTACTGGCATAAAAACAGAAATACAGATCAATGGAACAGAATACTGAGCACAGAAATAAACCACATTTAAATGGTCATTTAATTTATAACAAAGGAGGCAAGAATATACAGAAGGGTGAAGACAGTCTCTCCAACAAATGCTATTGGAAAAATTGGACAGATACATGCAAAAAAAAATGAAACTGCCATCACCATATATTTGATCCCCCTTACCCTCATCTCCCACCCACCTCTTACCCTCTGGTAACCACTAAACTATTGATGATGTAATACAGAATTGTACACCTGAAATCTATGTAATTTTACTAACAATTGTCACCCCAATAAATTAAAAATAAATAAATAAATGTTAAAAAAAATGAAACTGGACCACCTTCTGACACTATCAACAAGAATAAACTAAAAAATGGATTAAAGACTTAAATGTAAGACCCAAAACCATTAAACTTTTAGAAGAAAACATAGGCAGTAAGCTCTCTGACATTACTTTTAGTAATATATTTGTTTTGTTACATCTCCTTAGGCAAGGGAAACAAAAATAAAAATAAACAAATGGGACTACATCAAACTGAAGTTTTTGCACAGCAAAGGAAACCATCAACAAAATGTAAAGACAACCTATCAATAGGGAGAAGATATTCACCAATGATATATCCAATAAGGGGTTTATATCCAAAATTTTTAAAGTACTCATATAATTCAACACCGAAAAAACAAACAATCTGATTTGAAAGTGGGCAGAAGACTTGAATAGATATTTCTCCAAAGAGGACACATATTTGGCCAATAGTCATATAGAAAGATGCTCAGTGCCACTAATCATCAGAGAAATGCAAGTTGAAACCAAAATGTCAGACTGCTTATCAGCAATAAATCAACAAACAACAAGTGTTTGTTTGAAAATAGAAATACCTTATGACCCAGCAATTCCACTCCTGGATATTTACCCAAAGAAATCCAAAACACTAATTCAAAAATATATATGCACCCCTATATTTACTGCAGTGCTGTTCACAATAGCCAAGATATGGAGGCAACCTAAGTGCCCATCAAAAGAAGAAGTAATGGAATATTATATAAAATGGAATATTACTCAGCAATATAAAGGAATTAAATCTTACCATTTGCAACAACATGGAAGGACCTAGAAGGTATTATGCTAAGTGAAATTAGACAAAGACAAATACCATACGATTTCACTTATATGTACAATCTAAAGAACAATATAAATGAACAAACTAAACAGACTCATAGATGCAGATGTCTGTCAGAGGCGAAGGGGTTTGGAAGCTGGGTGAAAAGGTGAAGTGAGTAAGGGGTGCATACTGGTATTTACAAAATAGTCATGGGGGTGTAAATTACAGCATAAGGAATACAGTCAATAATATTGTAATAACCATGTGTGGTGCCAGGTGGATATTAGACTTATTGAGGGAATCACTTCATAAATTATATAAATGTCTAACCACTGTGCTGTACACCTGAAACTAATATAAAATAATATTGAATGTCAACTGTAATTGAAAAATGAAAAAGATGCTTTTGTCCCTTCCACCATGTGAGAACACAATGAAGAGACAGCCGTCTCTGAACCAGAAAGTGGGTCGTCACCAGAAAACAAATCTCGCACTCAATGCTGGCACCCTGATCTTGGACATCCAGGCTCCAGAACTCTGAGGAATAAATTTCCATTATTTATAAGCTACCCGGTCTGTGGTTTTCTATTACAGCATCCCTAACAGATGAAGGCAGAGAGAGAGAGAGAGTGAAAAGCTTATGGTACAGAGAAGAAGGGCCTTGTAAACAAAGGTGATCAAGAAGGGCACCTGTAGACGCCATCCACATCTCCCACTCATTCCAGTTTTCTCCTTCCTCAAAGGTGATCAGCTATAGCTCCTCAAATACTCTTCCATGGGCAATATGAGCCAAAAGATTAGAAGGAACTTTACACATCACCTAGTCCAACTCTCTATTCAAGGTGATACCTTCTACAGCTGTGGTCCGAAAAGTCATGAGGAACTTGTTTACAATGCAGGTCCCTGAACCTTGCCTCCAAATATTCTGATTCAAGAGATCTAAGAATAGGCTCAAAAATCTTTATTATCAACAAGTTCCCCAGATGATTTCAAGGCTGGTGTCCTGCTGAAAGCATTTTGGAAAAGGCAATCCAAAGCTCCCACACCACGCCCATGCTCCCAAACCTCTGGGGATGTGGTGTTTACTTCCGAGCAGGCAGTCAATCCTCGGACAGGACTGATTATAAAAAGGTCCTGCTTGTTCTTCAGCCCATTGGTGCCAGCTCTACAGTCTGGAACCACATGCTGCAGTCTCCCTCCTGCAGCGATCCTCCAGAGATCAGGGGACAGTTCACTGGCCCCTCATTCTGAGATTTCCCTCCTCCTTCCACAGTTACTTTCAATGACTCTCTACGTCAATCAGAATAAAGTTCAAGCCCCTCAACACATAAAAGCCACCACGACCTGGCCCAGACCTGTCTCTCAGCAGCCCCATCTCTCTTCAATCCTTGCCTCCCAGGTTAGACTTCCAATAAACCAATAGTGGTTGCTCACGCACATTGCCAACCATGTTTCAGCCTTTGCTCATGGTTTTTCCTCAGGTATAATGTGCGTCTCTGCACTCCTCCTTCCTTCTCCACCTTCTGTTGAAGTGGTAGAACTTCAAGACCCACCTCGGGCCTCGTGGCCCCTGAGAAACCTTCATCTCCATCACAAAATGGGCTAAATGTGCCTTCTGTGTAATCCCAGCCAAACTTAAGTATGGCATTTATCTCCATTGCATGAGAATTATCCATTTTCTCTGTCTCCACTGATAGACTCAAGGACAGAAACTTTGTCTTATTGTGTCCCCAGCCAGTGTCTGACCCCTAGAAACTACTCAGTGGCTGTTTGTTGAGTTGAATCGAATCCTCCAGGGCGTGAACATGGAAGGCAGATAGACTGTTAGCCAAGCAGCCTCCCACTGAGCACATGCTGTCAAGGGATCAGTCATGTTTTGACCCTCTCCTGTGTGCCACCAGTGTGTGATTCTGGGGGGTACCAAGATGGACAAATATCCACCCTGACATTAAAGAGGAGCATACAGTCCCATCAGGAAGACACATCTCTATGATGTAAAAACACATGTGTTAGACAAGATGGTAATACAGAGGAGGGGCAGCCAACCCTGCCCCAGAGAATCGTGGAAGAAGGGAAGTGAGTAACATTTTCATTCGTTCAACAAATGTTTATTGAAACTGATCATATGTCAGTGCAAATTCCAGGGATTGGGTAACACAGCCATAAACAGAGCAGATAAAAATCTATGTCTTGGGGTGGCTGGATGGCTCAGTAGGTTAGAGCACGAGCTCTGAACAACAGGGTTGCTGGTTCGATTCCCACATGGGCCAGTGAGCTGCACCCTCCACAACTAAATTGACGACAATGAGCTGCCCCTGACCTTTCGGAGGGGTGGCTGGATGGCTCAGTTGGTTAGAGCGTTAGCTCTTAACAAGTTTGCCAGTTCAATTGACGCATGGGATGGTGGGCGGCACCCCTGCAACTAAGGTTAAAAATGTCAACTGGACTTGGAGCTGAGCTGCACCCTCCACAACTAGACTGAAGGACAACGACTTGGAGCTGATGGGCCCTGGAGAAACACACTGTTCTCCAATACTCCCCAATAAAATTTAAAAAAAAATTTTTTTTCTTTGTGGAGGTCACAGCCTAACAGGTGAGAGAGATGATGAGATAAATAAGTAAAACACATAATATTTTGAATAATGATAAAGGGTATCAGATAAAAAAAAGGGATGGGAAGGTGGAAAGAAAGGGGGCATAATGTTGATGGGTGGACAGAGAACACCTCACTGTAAAATTCACACCTGAAGAAAGCCATGAGGCAGTGAGGGAGCAAGCTATGTAGACATGGGGAAAGAGCCATTAAGGCTGGAGGGGCCAGTGTGACAGCTGCTGACGTGTGCCTGTGTCATCTACAGAGAGTAAGGGGGCTTTGCGGTCATTACCAGGCTTTGTCTTTTACTCTGAGTGCTCCGGGGAACCACTGCAGGGTGTGGGAGAGGAGAGACGGGACCGACTTGCATTGCAGGACCATCACTGTGGCTGTGCATGAGGCACGAACAGGAGGGAGCAAGAGCCCACTGTGTTCCAGGGCTGTGCAGATAAACCTGAGAGCCAAGTTGGATTGTTCCTTTGCTGCTCAGAACGGGTGAGCAAGGAACTCATGGTCGCACAGTCAGCAAGTGGCAGGTCTGGCATTCGTGCCAGGTCTCCATGGCTCCAAATCCACATTTGCTCTCTCCCTACAGCAGTGCTACCAATACCTAAGACCCTGAGAGGAGGCGCTCACTCCTGCAAAAGCAGCGGAACAGCACGAGGAGGGGCAGGGAGCAGGCAAAAGTACCCACAGCTGATGAAAAGGGCTGTGTGTGCTCTTCTGAGTCAGAGAGGAACCATTAAGCCAAAGTGGCATTCTCCTGTGAGTTCTCTCTGGCTCTGTTTTTGTCCCGGAACTTCAGTGCCCTTACTGAACACCTCCTCTCTCTTCTGGCTCAAGTATGGACCGAAAAAAAAATTCCTCTTTTTAATTTCCATTGTAGTACCTGAGATGAGTCGCTATTTCCAAATTGAAATATATTCAAGCATCAGAAAGGAAATAATTACAGAAACTCTAAACATCCAAATAGGTAAGCCCACCCATGCTTCTAGCCTCAAAGGGCTGCTCCAACTTCTCTGAAACACATGCTCTGGGTTCCTTCCCATCCAACCCTCACCTGTCACTCACTTGGGCCCTGGGTCACCTTATCTAGGTAGATCCCATCGGCCCCTATCACTACACCCACTTTAGTTCCTTCCTGGCCCTCATTACATCTGAAATAATTTCAGTCCTGTGGCACTTGTTTGCCTTCAGTTTCTTCCAGTAGAATGGACATTGCCTGAGGTCAGACGGCAGTTAGCACTTGTTCACTGATGCATCCCCTACACTTAACATGGACCTGACACTCAGGCATTCCATAAGTGTTCATGGGTTGTTGTTACTTTGTAAGCCTCTAGGCAGGTATAACAAATCTCTCTTCATCCAACATGTTTTCCTTATCTCCCAGGAGTCCCTCTATGTCTTCCCAGGTTTTGCTTAAAATTTGACTAAAATTCAATGAATGCTTCAGCCCTTTAGGCTCTGGTCGTCATCTCAGCCCACTTTTGTAGTCTTCTGAAATTTAGCCAGCTGGAGAAACCTTAGCATCTCCCAGCATATCCCATGGAAGAACAGGAGCTTAGCCATTGTAGAGCCCCTTCTGCTCATACCGTGGTCCACCAGAGCTGAGGACAGAAAGACAAGCCAGAATGAAACTCAGAGGCCTTGGGGGTGGAGGCTGTGGAGAGCTGATGATGGAGCAGTTCAATACACATCCACCCAGTCTCAGACCCCACTCCAATATAAACAGAAGTGAGAATCCAATATGAGAATCACTGACTCACTCACCTCTTGGTTTCTACATCAGTTCACAAAATCAAAAAGGAACAAACTCAGAAAGGAACAAACAATCAAAATGGAAAACTTTGTTCTCTCTCAACATTTCTGACACCAAACATGTGGGTTTTCTATACCAACAACCAATTCCCCAACTCTCCAGACATCAAGTGGGTGTCGTAAAATTCAACTCAGTTCTGACACTATCTACCTGGAGTTAGCATTGGACCCCACAGATTAAGGACTCAGTCCCACACGGCTCCCCACTTCAGACACCAGTCACAAACCATGGGCCTCCTGTACCTCAGTCTCACTTGGAGTTTGGGATGTACCAACCTCCCTGTGTGTGGGTGTGCTCTTGTTTACCATCCTGGCAGCTCTCTGAGTCCCATCATTTATGGGTTTTATAGAGGCTGCATTACCCAGGCATGATTGCTTAAATTATTGGCCATAGGTGATTAACTCAATCTCCAGCCCCTCTCCCCTCTCTGGAGCTCAAATCCTCCAATCACATAATTGGTTCATCTGGCAACCAACCCCCATCCTCCAAGAGTCAGCTCATTAACATAAACTCAGGTAAGGTTGAAAGGGGCTTATAAAATAACAGAAGACACTCCTCTCACACCCATCACCCAGGAAATTTCAAAAGTCTTAGAAGCTCTGTGCCAGGAATCAAGGATAAAGACAAAATACAACAAAAGATGTTCCTATCACCTTTTCACTCAAGAATGTGATGGTTAATTTTATTTGTGTATTTGATTGGGCTAAACGATGCCCAGATAACTGGTAAAAGGTTATTTCTGGGTGTATTTGTCAGGGTGTTTCTGGAATAGATTAGCATTTGAATTGGTGGCCTGCGTGAAGTAGATTTGCAATCCATTGAGGGTTGATATAGAATGAAAAGTCAGAGAAGGGCAAATTCTGTCTGTCTCTCTCTCTCTCTCTTTCTCTCTCTCTCTCTCTCTCTCTCTGTCTCTCTCGCTCTCTCGCTCTCTCGCTCTCTCGCTCTCTCGCTCTCGCTCTCGCTCTCGCTCTCTCTCTTTCTCTCTGCTTAAGCTGAGATGTCCATCTTCTCCTATCCTGGGACATTTATTTACACACCTGGTTCTCAGGCTTTCAGACTCAGATCAGGACTCACACCACTGACCCACCAATCCTCAGGCCTTCAGACTTGGTCTAAATTACACCACTGGCTTTCCTGGTTCTCCAGCTCACAGATGGCAGATTGTGGGACTTCTCAGCCTCCATAACCATGTGAGCTAACTCCTATGATAAATATATACATATTCTATTGGTTCTGTTTCTCTGGAGACTTCTGACACAGGATGGTAAGGTTTCAGATACTCTGTGCCAGGAACTGGGAGAAGCCTCCAGCCATTAGCGCATCAGTTCAGCTGCAGAGAGCCCCTCCGACCTGGTCACACCACAGAGGCAGCCCACATGCTGGTCCTGAGTAAGGGGAGAGCAGAGAGGCCTGGAAATTTCCACCTGATGTGGGACACACTGACTCCAGTGGCTTGCCGCTCTGCGGTGGGATCTGCTCTACAGTCTCTTTCCCAGCCAAATTCTGTCTGCGTCCGCTTCCTTCTATAAGGGATACCTAATAAATGTCTTGTACCCTAAGCTTTGTCCAAGCATCTGCTTCTAGAGAATCCATCCTGTGACACACCAGTCTCCTAACTACAAATCCACTGCTTACTTCTGTAAGCATCACAGAGAGGCTTTTTTTAAGCCTGAAGAACAGACCCTCGACACATTTTGCCTGAGGCAAGCAGGGCAGCCGATTACAAGGTTCCTGTTATGCCAAAATCTCTCCAAGTTAAGCGCCGTGTGCAGGCATCTAAGCCTCTGGAGTGGCTGCAATTTATATTTAATGTGCAAACACTCTGAGGAGGGCTGCGCGTGGAAGCCAGATCAAAACATTTATCCTCTGTGTCTTGGAAAAAACTTATTAGCTGGCTGTCTACCCATATTCAGGAGGAGCAGGAAAAGGAGGGAAAGAAAAAGAAAAAAAAAATCTGATGCTACCAGATAAATAGAGAGCCCCTTGCAGCGAGCGCCAGGGCGGCCGGTGGCTACTGTAACATATTGTTATGCATCGCCACCGGAGCACTTGTAGGGCAACCACAGACCATGTCTGACATCGCCTCCGCTGACCTTTTCAATATTGCCCTGCACTGTGGAGCTGGTGTTTCTAGAGGAATTCAAATCGAATGTACTCAGGCAGAAAGGATTTGGCTGTGGGCAAGCCCTATCAGTCTCTTCACGTTCCGCCTTGTCATTCTCATGCAAATTGTAATTCTTTATTAGCATGGCCGGTCTTCCACCCAAGTGCAAGAGGCACTGGCTAAATGATAGCCAGGCCCCATCTGCCTGCACAGAGCCAGCGCTAGCAAGGACACCAGCTCAGATCACTTTCCAGGGCAGGGATAGGAGACGAGCCTGCCACGGCGCCACTTGAAAGCACAAAAGGGGGGATGTGAAGTTCAAAGACGAAAGGGGACCTACCCTCTTAACAAATTTTTAAGTGTACAATACCAAATTATTCACTACAGTACGATGTTGTACAGCAGATCTCCAGAGCTGCTCTTCTGTTCTCTTACCCCTGCTCACCGCTTACCTTGCTTAAATACAGTGCTTCTCAAAGTGTGATCCCCTGGCTAGCAACTTCAGCATCACATGAGAACTTGTTAGAAATGCAAATTCCCAGGCCTCGTCCCAGATACACTGAAACAGACTCACTGGGGTGGAACTACAATCTGAGTTTTGACAAGCTTTCCAGATGATTCTGGTATATGCCAAACCGGTAATAGTGTTTTTGCCTATCTCTCTAGCCTTATCCACATCCAGACCAGGAGTGTTTAACCAGTTGAGGAAAGAAGGAGTAAATATATCTCAACATTCACCCCCTGAGGGACACATCTAGAGGGGAGGAGCTTGTAGACTTTGGAAAACAGAGTGAGCAGTTCAAAGTTCCACAAACCTGGAACAATAGAATAAGGAGAGAAGAACTTAATGGGCTGACTGCTTCCCCAAGTCAGAGCTTTCAAAAGAATAGTAGCTGGAGATCGTAACGTGGAGGAAACTAGAATCAGCCTTTACCTGGCCTCCCTGGAGGTAGGTGAGTCTCCTGGGGAAATAGCCATGTGAGGGGATCTAAGAACTGTACAGGTGAGAGCCTATGTCTGCTTTGGCCTGGAACATTCTTGGCTGGACAATCAGGAATCTGACCCTTAGCTGGAGATGGAGAGCAGCTCCCAGGCACCATAGGAGTAGACCAGAAAAGATTGCGCAGCATCTCTGCGAGGTACCTGGGACAGGGCTCTGATCCCAGCAAGTGGCAGAAATACCAGACAGGGTGATGGAGGCAACAGCCCAGCATCAGGACAGGGCGTGGAGGAAGGTGGAACTCTACCCAGGTAGCAGCTTGATGGCAGCACCAGAAGGTCCAGCTGGCTGAGGCCTGTTTTGTTCATCCTGCCCCAGTCAGGGCTGCTTTATAAGCTGGTGAGCCTCACTTGCCATATTAGGAAACGCATCAGACATTCCTGTGTGGAAACGCTGGGAAGACAAGAACTGATAGATCCAATCCAACCTTGCAAGTTTGAGAGCTTAAATAAATTCAAGGACTTTTATCCCCTAGGTAATGGTTCTCGGGAGTTCATTCGGACAGATACAACTGACTCTCTGCTAAAAAAGAAAGAGCTTACAAAGGCAGAAAAAGTTTCCAAGGCATCAGAAAGCTCTGAGAAAACAATATTTTGTCAAGCTAAGTGTAAATTAATAAAAAACACCTGGATTATATTTCTCTAAAAATACACACAGCTCTGAAAATGAGGGAGGGAAAGGAAATTGGTAAAGTCTGTTTTGGGTTTGGCAGACTCCAGCATGTTTGGACGTGAGGTGCAGCACTTCAGGAACAGATTTTTCCCATTATCTTCCTTTTTCTCCGCCCATAGTAATCGATATTCAAAGTCTTTTAGAGGGAAAAGACCTAAAAAACCATCTACTGGACTGCCTCATTGAATACATGAAAAAACTGAGGTTCGAGGAGGTTAAGTAGTGGTGTACGGTTCCACAAATAAATGATGGTAAACTTGAGAGTACTTGAGAACCAGACCAGAGGTGATTGCACTAACATGTGATCCATATAATCCATAGATCTTTTTATCCTACACTCAGGCCATCCTCAGATAGTGGGTAAAGTGGAACCTGCTGGGTCCATCCTGGTCTTGGGCCTCACACAACGTGGGAGCTAAACCAGAAGGGAAGCCCCATGCCAGCCGGGTCTGTTCCTTCCAACTCAGCCTATGATCTGAAAGACAGAATCAAGGTGCAGGAATGAGGGTCATTAACAAGTCACCCAGAAGCCTGGCAATGAAACACCAAAGCTCCATTATCCATTTGAGAGATACAGACATGGTTACCTAACGATAAAAGGATCAATCCACCCAAAAGTCACAATAATCCTAAATGTGGACTCATCAAACAACAGAGCCTCAAAAATAGGATTCAAAACTGATAGAGATGAACAGAGAAATAGATTAACTCATAATTATTGTTGAATATTTCAACACCCCACTCTCTGCCTTTGATAAAACTACTAGACAGAATATCATTAAGGATATAGAAAAACTGAGTGACAATCAGCCAGCAGAATCTGATTGACATATATAGAAAACTCCACCCAACATCAGCAGAATACACATTTTTTTCATCAAAGATCCAAGTAACATTCACCAAGATTTGTGTTCAGTGTGTGATTGTTGATATGGTACACTTAAGTCTATTGCCTTGTCATTTCTTTTTGATTTGTCCCTTCTGTTCATTGTGTCACTCCCTTTCTCTGCCTTCTTTTCTTTTTTTTTTTTAATGTTATTTTTTTCATTAGTTTCAGGTGTACAAAACAACGTAATAGTTAAACATTTATCAGTTATATCCCTCACACAGTGACAACCCCCCTCCCCCATCTACTACCTCTCTGACATCGCACACAGCCACTATATTTCCACTGCCTCTATTCCTAACGCTGTACTCTGCTTCATATATATATATATATATATATATATATATATATATATATATATATTAAATTGTAGTTGACATTCATTATTGTTCAGTTTCAACTTCAGGTGTACAGTGCAGTGATCAGGCATCTACCTCATGCCTTCTTTTCAATTAACTTAGTATTTTTTATGTTTCCAATTTATGTCATTTATTTGCCTACAAGTTTTAATGCTTTGTTCTTTTTATTTTAATAGTTTATCAGTTTATCACAATTTATGTTCAAGTGACATTATACCATTCTACAAAGACTATAAGAACCTTACAATAATATTATTCCATTTCTCCCCTCTGACTTATGTGTTATTGTCATTTCACTTACACATATGTTATAAACCCCAAAATATATTGTTGTTGTTATTATTATTATTATTATTATTATTATTATTTTGGTTTAAATAGTCAATTATCTTTTAAGGAGATTTAAATAATAAGAAATTTTTACATATAGGCTGATGTAGTCACCATTTCTGGCACTCTCCATTCCTTATGTAGATTCATATTTCAATCTGGTATAATTTTCCTTCTGCCTAAAGACTTCTCTTAATATTTCTTATAGTGTGAATGTGCTAGTGATGAATGCTTTCAGCTTTTGTATATATAAAAGGACATTTATTTCACCTTGACTTTGAATGAATTTCACTGGGTATAAAATTGTAGGTGGACAAAGTTTTCTTTCAGTACTTTAAAGCTATTTTCCATCATCCTCTCACTTGCACTGTTTCTGATGAGAAATCTAACATAATCTGTACCTTTATTTTATTTTCTACTTGTAGCATGTTATTTTTCTCTGGCATCACAGTGTGGTTTTTCTGATAGTTCTTGTGCTTGAAGTTCATTGAGCTTCTTAGACCTGTAGGTTTATAGTTTTCATCATATTTGGAATTTATTTGGTCATTTAAAAAATTTTCTTAGAACCATATGACTTCACTGATATGTGGGATATAAAATTGGAAGTAACAAAGGAGCAAGACAAACAAATAAAGAAACAAAAACTCATAGACACAGACAATAGTTTAGTGGTTACCAGAGGGTAAGGGAGGAGGGGGGTAGTAGATGAGGGTAAACAGGGTCAAATATATGGTGATGGAAGGAGAACTGACTCTGGGTGATGAACACACAATGTGATATATAGATGATGTATTACAGAATTATACACCTGAAACCTATGTAATTTTACTGTCCATTGTCACCACAATAAATTTTAATTTAAAAAAAACTTTCTTATCCCCACTCCTTTACTCCAGGGATTCCAATTACATATATACTAGGTGGCTTGAAGTTGTCCCATAGCTCACTGGTGCTCTTTTCACTTTTTTTCATTATGTTTTTACTCTGTGATTCATTTTGGAAAGTTTCTATTTGTATGTCTTCAAGTTCACTCATCATTTCTTTCACTAATCATAATCTTCTATTAATCCCATTTTGTATATACATTTTTCATCTCAGACATAGTTTTCATCTCTACAACTCTGGCTTGGAGATAGATACATAGATATAGATATAGATATGGATATGGATATGGATATAGATATAGATATAGATATAGATATAGATATAGATATAGATATAGATATAGATATAGATATAGATATTCCCTGACTTTAACTCCTTGAACATGTAGAATATTGTTATAAAATCTATCTTAATATCTTTGTCTGTTAATTCTCACACCTATGTGCATTCTGGATTGTTTTGATGGACTGACTAGTCCCCTCATTATAGACCATATTTCCCTGCTTCTTTGTATGCTTGGTAATCTTTTATTGCATGGCAGACTATGTGAATTTTTTTGCTGTTGGATGTTTTTGTATGCCCATAACTAATTTTCAGTTTTGTTCTGGAATATAGTCCAATTACTTAGGAATAGTTTGATATTTGGGGATCTTGCCTTCATAATTTGTTAAGCGGGTCTAGAGCAGGGCTATTATACCTCACTATCAAGGCAAGACCTTTCTGAGTATTCTACTCTATGCCTCATGACTTAAAAGTTCTCCAGTCTGGCTAATGGAAACAGGCAGTATTCCTGACAGGTGAGCTCTGGGCACTGTTTACTAATCTTTTCACTATCCTCTCATTCATGTACTCTGCTGAACACTTGAGGGAGATCCCTGCAAATCTCCAGGGTTCTGTCTCCATGCAGTTCTCTTCCCTTCAGTACCTAGCCACCTTGATCTTCCTGGGCTCTCAGCTCTCCCTGTCTTCTTAACTCGGGGAACGTGCTGGACACCTCCTGGGATCTCTCTCTTTGTACTACAACCTGGAAATTCAAGACAGTAATCTAAGGTAGTTGCAGGGCTCACCTCATTTATTTCTTGTCTCTCAGAGATCACTGTTCTAAAATACAAACAAACAACCAAAAATCACCCATTGTTTTAAATATTTTGTCTTTGTTTTCTGGTTGTTTCTGGCAGGACAGTAAATCCCATTCCTGTAACTCTACCTTGGGTAAAAGCAAAAGGCCTATAGGAGCTTAATCTGGGGCCAAAGCTCAGCCACAGGGATCTTAGCAAAAAGAAAAGAGCTGGGATTTTATCATACAGCATCCAGCAGGAATCATCTCTGGAAGTCTCTCTGGGTGCCCATAGTCAGCAGTCTCATCAGTCACTTTTAATCCCAGTGGTAATATGAAAACACATTAATACCTTCTCTTTGCACACATACTGGCTAAAGACTGGGGTAAATAGAAGAGTTCAAAGTGAGTTGTTATTTAATGGAGAGTTTGTTCACTTTTTAGAAACTGAAAACAGGTCATTGACACAATTTTTTTAAATTGTAATTTTAACTTAACTTATTGTAACTATACTATAATAGAATGATAATATAACTTTCAAAATAAGTTTAAATAATGGTATTAAAAATAACTGAGACTAGGAGAGATCCAACATGGCAGAGTAGATAAACACTATGCATGCTTCCTTCTGAGAAAACATTAAAATAACAACTAAATTATTAAAAAAAAAAAAAACCCACAAAAAAACAACCTGGAGAACCATCTGAAATCTGGCTGAACAGAAGTTTTATAACTAAGGATATAAAGAAGAAACCACTTCAAGACTGGTACGAGGGGCAGAGATGCAAAATGGACAGGTCTCAAATCTCCATGTGTGATTGAGAATCAGGAGGGATATCTTGGCTGTGCAGGTTCCCCTGGGGAAGAAAGGACCCCAGCCCAACACCAGTCTCCCCAGCCCAGGGAGAGGAATCTGGTGCTGGGATGAGGAAATCCCACAATACCTAGCTGTGAAAAACAATGGAGATTCCAACCATCCAGATGGGACAGAAGGCTGCAGGAAACCCAGTCATCCTCTTAAAAGGCCTGCTAACAGACTCTCTCACTATGAGGCACTCATCCTGGGTTCCAGCAGAGGGACAGTGATCAGGGGGCATCAGAGGCAGACTGAGGTGTGTGGCTTTAAGGTGAGGGCTGAAGTACAGTTGCCATTATTCCTATGTAGGGTCCTTCTCCTGTGCAGCCAGAAGGTAGACTCAGTCTCCCCTGTGTTGAACCTTCTCCCCATGCCATGGCCAAATCTGAATCTGAATTGGTACCGTGAGCTCTGCTAGGACCCTCCTCCACCCAATGCCCCCAAAGCTGAAGGTACTATCTCTTGAGCAGCCAGCTCCATCCACATTGCACATTTTACTGGAAAACTATCAGAGTCCACGGCCTCGGTGTGCTCTGAGACTTTTGCTGAGTAGCTCCAGGCTCAGCCCTGGCTCCAAACCAGAATCTACATTAACCTGGCGACCACAAGTCTTCCCATTCTAATGACTCCCTAAGACCCTGCCTCTCTCAACTCACATGCCATATGAGGCTTTATCAGTGGCTGAAATTAAGGTAGCCACCAAGTGGCAGCAGGCCTAAGGGTGCCAGGCTTTTCGCAGCGCTACCACAGGCCCAGTACTGATGGCATACATCATTGGTTTACAGCGTGGCCTCTCCATGTGCCTCCAACTTTAGCACAGGCAGCAAAAAAATGCAGATCACTTTGTAGGTCCTACCAGGTAGTCCCCAGCTAATCACAGGCAGTGGGTGATGAGGACCTGCACCAGAGCCCCTTCTAAGAGGGCCCCAAACCAACATACTTGGAAGTTGGCTTCAGAGCATAGCAGAGCACTGCCCAATTAGCTCCACAAGTGACACACACAAAGGGTGGTCTCAACAGGCATGACAGCCAACTGAGGCAAATCCCACTCAGTGGGGTAAGCTTCCCACACAGTAGCTCATTAGCTGTGGATGTGGCCAAACCCCACAGCCAATCAGCCTGAGAACCAGTGCCAGCAATTGATACTCCAATAGCAATCAAGACTCAACTATAACAGGAGGACACACACAATGCACACAAGGGATACTCCTGGAAGACCCAGAGCAGGTGACCAGGGAGACTGTGCCAGGGGACCACAGAGCACCTGCTACCTAAGGCCTCCTGGCCAAGACTGGGGGACATAGAAGATCTACAAAATACATAGAAACAAAGAGAGAGGCAGCCAAAATGAGGAAACAAAGAAATATGTCCCAAATGAAAAAAAAAAAAAAGGAGAAAACTCCAGAAAAAGAACTAAATCAATAGAAGCAAGCAACTTGCCAGAGTTCAAAACAATGGTTATAAGGATGCTTAGGGAACTTAGAGAGAACTTCAACAAAGAGATAGCAAGCATAAAGAAGGACATAGGAACCATAAAAATGAATGAGTCAGAAGTGAAGAATACAATAACTGAAATGAAGAATTCACTAGAAGGATCACCGGCAGACTAGATGAAGCAGAGAATTAAATCAGCAATTTGTAAAACAAGTTAACAGACAACACCCAATCAGACCTGCAGAAAGAAAAATGAATAAAATAAAAAAAAGAAAAATGAGGAGTGTTTAAGACCTCTGGGTTAACATCAAGCATAACAATATTCGCTTCATAGAGGTACTAGCAAGAGAAAAGAGAAAGGAGGAAGTTGAGAACTATTTGAAGAAATAATGACTGAAAACTCTCCAAAACTGGCCAAGAAAATAGATATACAAGCACAAGAAACACAGAGAGTCCTAAACATGATGAACCTAAACAGGCCCACATCATGACACATCATAATTAAAATGCCAAAGATTAAAGACAAAGAGAGAATATTAAAAGTAGCAAGAGAAAAGCAGTTAATTACCTGTAAGGGAGCAACCATAAGACCATCAGCTGATTTCTCAACAGAAACTTTGGAGACCCAAAGGATTTGCCAGGAAATATTCAAATGACGAAAAGCAAGGACGTACAACCAAGATTACTCTACCAAGCAAAGGTGTCCTTTAGAAATGGGGACATGCAAACAAAAACCACAATGAGATATCACCTCACCCCAGTTAGAATGGCTATCATCAACAAGACAAACAGTAACAAGTGTTGGAGAGGCTGTGGAGAAAAAGGAACCCTCATACACTGTTGGTGGGAATGCAGACTGGTGCAGCCGTTATGGAAGGCAGTGTGGAGGTTCCTCAAAAATTAAGAATAGAATTACCATGTGACCAAGCAATCCCTCTCCTATGTATCTACCCCAAAAATCTGAAGACATCATCCGCAAAGATATACGTGCTCCAATGTTCATTGCAGTTTTATTTATGGTGGCCAAGACATGGAAACAACCAAAGTGATCTTCAATAGATGATTGGATAAAGAAGATATGGTACATATACACAATGGAATACTTTTCTGCCATCAGAAGAAATGAAATAGTGCCATTTGCGACAACATGGATGGATTATTATGTTTGAGATTATTATTATGATTATTAGCAAAATAAGTCAGAAAAATTCAAGAACCATATGACTGCACTGATATGTGGGATATAAAACTGAAAGCAACAAAGGACAAGACAAACAAATAAACAAAACTTCATAGATATAGACAATAGTTAAGTGGTTACCAGAGAATAAGGGGGGAGAGGGGTGGTAGATGAGGAAAAATGATCAAATATATGGTGATGAAAGGAAAACTAACTCTGGATGGTGAACATACAATGTGATATATAGATGATGTATTACAGAATGGTACACTTGAAACCTATATAACTTTACTCACCATTGTCACCCCAATAAACTTTATCTTTAATAAAAAAAAAAGGAAGAAAAAAGAAATTTAAAAAAAATGAATCAAGGGACAGATAAAGAGCTTCTCGGACAAGAAAAAACTAAAGGAGTTCATCACCATAAAACCAGTATTACAAGAAATGTTAAAGTAACTTCATTAAGAAGAACAAGAAAAAGAATATCAAAATTATAAATAGTAAAATGGCAATAACTACATATCTATCAACAATCACTTTAAATGTAAATGGACTAAATGTTCAAATCAAAAGACATAAGGGCTGAATGGATAAGAAAACCAAACCCTTACATATGCTGCCTACAAGAGAATCACTTCAGATTGAAAGACACACAGAGATGGAAAGTAAAGGGATAGAAAAAGATATTTCATGAAAATGGAAATGTAGGGGGGAATAAAAAATGAAAAAAGCTGGGGTGGCAATAATTGTACCAGACTTTAAAACAAAGGCTGTAACAAGAGACAAAGAAGGATCCAGTAATCCTACTTCTGGGTATTTATCTGAATAAACCCAAAACACTACTTCCAGGGGACATGTGCATCCATACAAGTATGTTCATTGCAGCATTGTTTACAATGGCCAAGATGTAAAGGCAGCCTTGGTGTCAATGCAAGAATGGATTGAGAGTAGGTAATACATATATACAATAGAATATTGCTCAGCCATGAAAGGGAATGTGTTCTTGCCATCTGTGACAGCATGGATGGACCTGGAGGGTATTGTGCTGCATGGAGTGTCAAACAGAGAAAGGCAGATTGAATGTGATTTTACTTACATATGGAATCTAAAGAACAAAATAAACAACAACAGCAAAAAAGCCAGAAACAAACTCATAGACACAGAAAATATTTTGATGGTTGCCAGATGGGAAGGGGTTTGGGAGAGTGGGTGAAAAAAGGGGAAGGGATTAGTTGTTACAATATAGTCATGGGGATGCAAAGTAAAGCATAAGGAATATAGTCAATTATATAGTAACAACTATGTATAGTGCCAGGTGGGTACTAGTCAGGGGGCTCACTTCTTCAATTATGTAAATATCTAACCATTATGCTGTACACCTGAAATTAATATAAAATAATATTGAATTTAAACTGTAATTGCAAAATTAGAAAAGGGGGTAAATGTGAAGGGGAATAAGAGGTCCAAATTTCCAGATATAAAACAAATAAGTCATGGGAATGTAATATACAGCATGGGGAATATAGTCAATAATATTGTGATAGCGTGGTACGGTGTCAGATGGTTGCTGGACTTAGCATGATGATCACTTCTTTAGATGTATAAATGTTGAATAACTATGATGTACACCTGAAACTAGTATAATATTATGTGTTAGCTATATTTTTAACAAAAATATTTAAATAAATAACTTAGACTATATAGCCCTTATAATTTACAAACCTATTTCATATGCATTATCTTTTTTTTTTTAATTTTTATTTATTTATTTATTTATTTTTGCATTATCTTTTTTAATCTATTCTAATTTCTATAGTACAGATACATACAGTAAGGTGCTTAATGTTTTGTTGAACTCAAACTTGATCAGCTAGAGCTAGGACTCAAAGTTAGATCATTATTTGACTATAATGTACAATGTATACATAATTATAGATTAACTTTTAAAAAGAAATTGATGTCATGGGGCAAAATGTTAGGGCCCTGTTCTAAATTAAGGAGATCAAAGAGACAAAATACAGAGTACAAATCTTTATTAGATTATGGTTCAAAAAAACCAGCTATAAAAGATATGCGGGAAGAAAACTGAGTCAATTTGAATACAGATTGGATATTGGGTCATACCTTCTTTCCCCCAAAATAAGACCTATCCGGACAACCAGCTCTAATGCGTCTTTTGGAGCAAAAATGAATATAAGACCTGGTATTATATTATATTATATTATGTTATGTTATAATTTATATTATATTATATTATATTATATTATATTATATTATATTATATTATATTATATTATATTATATTATACTCGGTTTTATATTATAGTAAAATATAACCGGGTCTTACATTAATTTTTGCTCCAAAAGACGCATTAGAGCTGATTGTCCACCTAGGTCTCATTTTTGGGGAAACACGGTATCGGAGAATTATTATAAATTTCACAGGTGTGATCATGATATTGTTATTTGAATGGAGAATGTTCTTATTCCTAGGACATACGTGATGGAATAATTTGGAGTAAAATGTCATGATTTCTACAACTTATAAATGGTTCAGGAAAGACTATATGTATATATTCACACACATACATAGGCAAGGCATATATGACAATCTAAGTGGTGAGTGTACAGGTATTCACTGTATGATTCATTCAATGTTTCTATGTGTTGGAAAGTGTTAATAAAGAAGATAGGGGACCGGAATGACTCTAAAATGGAAAGGAAAAAATCTATGGCTGGACAAAGAATGGCTGTAGGCCTATTCCTGCTGACCATAGGAATCCCAGAACTATGCATTTTCCTTCCTTACATCAATCATGTGTACAATTTCAGATTCAGGTAAGTGAAATTTAAAATGTATTTACTTTAAACTAGAAACCTATTGAGATGAAAGTATTATTAAAGTGAGTAAAGTAATATTGATGCAAATATATTTGGGTGATTTAAGCCTTCTTTGTTATATTAATAGCAACTCAAATAACTTTTATTGTAGAACCCACTTCCCAAAATCCTGACAAAAGTAAAGTGAGAAAAAGACTGCAAAGTGAATAACAACCTTAACATGTAATTTACATGTTAGATATATAATTGGCTCTTGTTGTTCCCAGTAGGTATGTTCTATAAAATTGCCAGGAACATTGAATTAGCAATTGCTGAATCATTGCTCCTAGGGAAAATGTGTAGATGGATAGATACTTAGCTCACATGGATTATAACCTTAAATAATCTTAATATAAGTTTACATTATGAGAAATATAATATAATATAATAAGATATATCAAATATAGATAAAATCTTATGTTATATTTATTATAATCTTATGTAAGATTTGGTGTTATAAATAAATTTTAGCATGTTGGCAAATTCACAAATACAGAATTTGCAAACAATGAGAATCGACGGTAATTTACGATTGTGAACCTTTTCTACTAAATTGTAATGGGCAGTACCCATATTAAATTTATTTTTGTTTGTTCAACGGTACTTACCCCAGAGAAGGTACCTGATATATCTTTGATAAATAACTGAATGAATGAATGAATGAATTAATGAATTAATGCAAAGTTAATACCCTATATTCAATAGATGGTGTTTTATAGATAAGACAACTGGGAACTAAGACAACAAGACCAGACAAAGGTTACCTCTAATTTCTTCTTGGCATCAACCATTCAAATAAAGTTGAACAAGCTTTTTGGAAGAAGTTAAAACTGACAGAATTGCCTCCAGACCTATGGGGGAGCGTGGGCAAGAACGAACGTTCACAGTTGCCAGGCAGTTCCTAAATTACAAAATAGGTTATGTATCTGTCAAAATGGGAATTCACTATTTAAAAATCATGACAGATTTTCTCAAGTTCTCAATGGTGCTTAGGTCCCTCCCCGTCCACAGAATGTAAATAGGGCACAGAATGCAGCTTGTTACCACAGTATATTTACTCTGAGTAAATATGTAAAACACAAACTTTACTGCTAGCCCCTTGGTCCACACGTCACATGAGCAGCAAACAAGCACCTTACAATTGGTCGCTGAATGTGTGCCATGCAGTTCACGCACAGACAACGAAGTATGTAGTCATGTTGCTGCCTCATCTTCCAGGGATAAATCTGTGTGACATTTTATAAAAATGGATACATGAAAGAGGGAGTGGACCAACAAAGATCAAAGTGCAGTAAGGAAACAAGAAGTGACATTGCTGGAAGTGAAATTTGATTCTCATGTAAATGGAGTTATAAAAAACTGTGGGAATGTTGACACTGTCGCTGGACTCTATGGAGATATGCACCTAGAAGAAGGTAGTGACGGCAAACTTATCGACATAAATATGGAAGGATTTTTGAAAAAAGGTGATTATGTGCCAGAGGAAGTGATGTTTGCAAGAGACTTCACGTTAAAGGAATGCTCAGAGATATTTCATGACATTGAAGAATGAAAAGTTGAAAGCTGATGCAAACTAGAAAGGAGTATGACAGTTCACCCAAATGCTCATTGTCATAAGTTAAACGAAGAGAAGAAGTCAAGCGCTGTTCAAACAACTCTTGATAAGTTTTTACAAAGACATTTTAATTCTCAATGTTTTGAACGTTTTAAATTATTTTGTACCAAATAAATGTAGTTTTCCTATTTTTTAAAATTGTCCTATACATTTGTAACTGACAGCAAAAACATTTTTTGATGTCTGACAAAAAACTTAAAGGTCATTGAACAATCATAAATTTTCCCATTGATGATTATCAAGGTCACTTTGCATGGTTTCAGCTTACGGGGTCATTTTACAGTCCCCACTGTCACTATCATGGAAAATGAGAACTGTGCGTATTTACAATGACAAAACAAGATGCTACTTATCATTAAACAAGGCTGGTAATTAAACAAAACAGAATAAAATAATGAGGTAAAAGAATTTCGTCTTTAAAACCTATTGTATTATTCTGTGAAAAATATTGTGCATTCCTATCAGACAAGCACCATACTGATGAAGTTCCAGAATTAAATTTTGTTTGAGAGTTGGACTCTTTAAACAAAAATTCATAGCACTGACATTTTCAGTTAAGAAAAAAACACTTAACTGTTTACATTTAGAAAAGAGAAGAACCCTTGTGAAATCTTTCAGGCCTGTGAACGGAATGGGCAGGGGCTCAGAATTGCCTCTGACAGTGACAGCCCCTTACTGTCCTGGTGACACTCCAAGGTGTCCCCATACCTGGACTGTCAGGACCTTGCCCTCCCAGCCAGGCTACTCCACTTGGAGGCCAGACTACATTTGGCTGTCCTAGGCAGCTAACAATTCAATCAGAACTTGTAGATTTATTATGAATCTTAATTTTTAAAAATATACACACATTGACTTGAGATAAAGTTACCACCCTATTCAAACTCAGCCTTCTCACTGCCACGAAATTGCCTCTCAGATCAGAACACTGCACTTAAATCCTTAATACCCTATATTTTACAGTACGGTGGGGCAACTAACAAGACTTGCTCTCAGCAGAGGGATGAACGGTGTCTATTTCACTTGACAACACAAACTTGGAGCATGAAAAACCCAGTTTAGTCCCCACACGTTTGTTGAGCACCTACTGCAGCAGGCATGATGTTGTTAGGGCAGGACACAGAGATGCAAGAGACTCTACTTGCTACAGAGCTCAGACGCCCACGGCCAGATGGACACATACAGGAATGACAGGAATAAGGCCCCGTGAAGGGCACAAGGATGGAGCGATTCCTTCTGCCCAGAGATCTAAGGGAAAGTTACAGGGAAGATAAGGTGACTCCAGGACACCTATGGGGGCGTCCATCTTCCAGCACATGAGAAGCCAGGCACAGAGTGGGGAGGAAAGTGCAGCGTGAGCCTGGGCAGCCTGGTCCATGAACAAGTAAAGCCCAGGTTGTCTGGTGGGAATGGCTGGCGATGGGCACTGAAAGGCAGGCTGCCACCATAATGTCCAAAAACCTATTTTATTCTTGGTTAAGGGAGACACTTTATTTCCTCCAAGAGGTGCAGGCTAGCCTGGGACAGTTATCAATGCACTCACCAGCAAGCTCCCAGCCCCGCTCTGTCCCCCCAACCCTGCCAGTGCTCAGAGAGAGGAAACCATGGGAAAGAGGGCAGGATAAGAAGGCCTAAGCTGGAGAGAATAAGGACCATGAGAGTATATTTCACTGCTGTGCCCCCAGTAGGCAACACAGTGCCTAACAAAGAGTTGGCACCCAATCAATGCATGCAAACTTAGTCGCTAGGGCCCTTTCAGGAGTCTTTGATTGTGCAGAGGAAAATCTGAAGGGAAGGGGCAAAACAAAGAACTGAAATCTCTCTTCCTTAGTGAAAAGCGTCTTCTTTGGTGAAGGCATTCTAGATTTTTTTAACTATGTATTTTTAATGTTAGAAGATTTGAAGTTTTCACTTGGTAGGCGCAAAGAGTTTTACTGGGGGCTGAGGCAGCTGCAAAAGGTATTACTGGGTCTTTGCTCTAAGGAGGATTGGGCCCCCTCAAACTAACATTTGGCTGAAATCAAGGAGAAATATAGCTTTTAAGGTACTTCCTGTGGTGAGAGCTGGCCAATAAATTTTAGAAACAGCAGTATCTGATATCCATTTTTAAGTTGTTTTCTGCCTTGTGTTGTCATTTCCTGCCATTCCTCCACCCGATATTCTTTAGGGAAGTCAGGCGTGGGGCTGTAGAGCTGAAGGTGGGCACCTTTATTTACATTTGGTGTGAAATAGTGAGGAAGGCACAAAGTACAGACAACCAGAGACTTTTGGGGGATGTGGCAGTCAGAGCCGCGCAGCATGCCCTGAGAGGGTGAGGGGAAACGCCAGACGTATGCAGTGAAGCAAGGTGGAGGCCTGTTAACTTAAAACTAAAGTGGTCTTTCAAAGCGAGAGGCAAACAAGTGTTTATTTGCAATCAAAGAATAGTTACTCAGGAATCATTAATTCAGATAGAAGCCCAAATAAATGTTCTGATTTGGAGACAAAAGCAATGGGTATTTATGAGAAAGGGAAGGAGAACAATTACATCAGTAGAAGGAAGATATTTTTATTGGTGCAGATAACATAACAGAGTGACATTAATTCTAAATGGTGTTTTTAATTTTCGGTCTAGTACTCATCAATCCAGTTGTCATAATAACGGCCATCTTTTTATCTTTGCAAATAGGTTTGTTTTTTTTGGAGGCATAAGGTTGCTTAGGCGCAGTCCAAAGGTTATTTTGCCCTGTCTTTAACTTCTGAGGTTTCAGATATAAGATGTGTAAGGTAGTTCCTCTGGCATGGCAGCTCCAACTCCATTTTAAAGTGGCTCCCTCTGTATTATTGTTTACAAGCTCCAGTTTTATCATTTGGTTATAAAGGAAGGCTGGCGAACCTAGGACACTCAGGTTACCCGCCATGTTTCCCCAGAACCTCTCCTAGCGTTTAGATTATTGCTGGTGGCTTCAGTCACTTTTCAATCGTTTGAGCCTTCATGTACTTGCCATGAATCCAGATGCAGGTCTCACCAGACTCACACCAGCTTTGTTGTTTAAATATCCCATTTCCACCTGCCAAAACTAACTGCCTCTTTCCTGCCAGCTGGGTACAATCAGCCCAGATTCCCTGATGAAATGGGAGAACTGTTCTGGGTTCTTGGGTCAGGCAAGAATTCACTAATCTGTTCCAATCCACATCATCTCTGTGGAGTCCAATCCACCCCACACACCCATCTCCTGGTAAGAAGACACTACCTCTGGAAGTCCTACTGGATTGCTCCTTTATCCTCATCCCCTTAGAAAGCTTCTACCCTCTGCATTCAACCAGTCTCTTCTCCTCCATTGAAAGGTTTGTCCCCAGTAAGAAAAACAAATTATCTTGAAAGAGAAGCTCCCCAAATAGAGTACAGCAGTCTGAAAAGAGTTTAAGTCATTCATTTAATAAAGGTGTCTGAGCTATGCTCTAAGTGTAAGGAACACAATACAGATTTGGAAAAAAAATACACAGAATATGGTCACTGACCTGGGTAGGGAGAGAGAGCCAAGATGGTGGAGTAGATAAACATTGTTCCTGCTTCCTTCCATGAACATTGTCATGTGGGGTCTCAGCTCCCACCCCCCACACAAGAACACAGGATATGGTGAGACCAAAAAGGAACACCCACGGAGCCATGGCTAGGGGGCTTCATACCACTACATTCTTGCTGGTGGCTGGGTTGGAAATACAGGAAGCAGGATCCCCATGATCTGCAACCTGCCATCAGCTTCTCTGCCAACCAACCAACCAACCCCACTTGCTAACTGAAATCTGCCATCCACTCTTCTGCCAGCCAAACAACCAACCAACCAAACCCCCTAATGTAGCCATAGCAATTATATTAGTGGCTAATGGCTAACCGGTAACACCTGATGGCCACCCAGCCACAGCTGACGGCCATCTGATAACCGAGCCAGCACCTTTCCATGTGAGGCCAAGAGCCTGAAAACTGCTCTCTGGGACTCTGTCCCCATAAACACATTAAAATTACAAGGAAATTATAGAACAATCAGCCTGGAGAACCATCTGAAGTCTAGCTGAACAAAAGTTTTATAACTAAGGATATAAAGAAGGAGCCACGTTGAGACTGGTAGGAGGGGTAGAGACCAGAAAGAGGCTTCCGTGTGGTGGTTGAGAACTGGGAGGGATATATTGGCCATGGAGTTTCCCCCTGGAGGAGTGAAAGACCCCAACCACACACTGCCCCCCCAACCCAGAGTACTAGTTTCAGGAAGAGGAGCCCCAACAACAAACACTTGGCTGTGAAAAACAGTGGGGATTCTGACCAGGCAGGTGGGACAGAAGGCTGTGGGAAACCTAGGCATCCTCTGAAAGGGTCCATACAGACTCTTTCACTCGCAGGCACTCACCTTGGGCTCCAGAGGAAGGACAGTGTTGGGGGTGGGGTGTCAGAGGCACATGGGGGGCAGATTGAGATGCGTTTCTTTGAAGTGAGGGCTGGAGGACAGTCACCATTTTCATGTGTGGGGTCTTTTTTTCATGCAGCTGGCAGGCAGGTGCCATCTTTCCAGTGTTAAACCCTCCCCCACACTGCCAGATCTGAATCTGATTGGCCTGGTGAGCTCCACAGCTCCACCCTGAGACTCTGCCCACCCAACTAACCCAACACAAGAGGCTAAGAGGCACTTTCTCTGAGAGCACCCAACCCTGTCCGCATTGCACTCTTTCTTGAAAAACTATCGGAGTCCCCAAGACACCGGCAGGAGGCAGCTGGCCACAGTGTATTCTGAGACTTTTGCTGAGTAATTCCAGACTCAGCATTGGTACCAAAACAGAGTCTAAATTAACCTCTTGACCACAATTCTTCCCACTCTAGTGACTCCCTGAAACCCTGCCTCACCCAACTCTTGTACCACACAGGCTTTAACAGGGGCTGAACCTTAAAGAAGCTGGCAGGTGGCAGCAGGTCTCAGGGTGTCCTAGCTTTTTGTGGAGCTACCCCAGGCCCAGTGCTAGTGGCAGCCATTGTCAGTTGGCAGCATGGCCTCTTCCATGCACCTCCAGGGTTAGCACAGGGTTAGCAAACAACTGCAGATCACTTTGCAAGTCACAGGCAACAGCTGACTTGGGCTGCACCAGAGCCCCTCCCAACATGCCCCAGAACCAACATACTTGGAGGTTGGCTTTAGACCACAGCAAAGCACCACCAAATTAGCCTCACATGTAGCACACCCAAAGGGCAGTCCCAATAAGCACCAGAGCCCTCTGTGGCAAATCCCACTCAGTGGGGTAAGCCCCACACACCGCAGCCTATAAGCTGTGGATGTGGCCAAACCCTACAGCCAATCAGCCTGAGAGTCAATCTCACTTACTGCTGTGCCAACAGCAATCAAAATTCAACTATAACAGGAGAGCATTCACAGCCAATACAAGGGGCACTCCTGGAGCACCCAGAGCAGGTGACCAGGGAGACTGTGTCAGGGACCCACAGGGCACCTACTACATAAGACCACCCAGCCAAGACTGGGAGACATAGAAGATCTACTTAATACATAGAAACAAACAGAGAGGCAGCCAAAATGAAGAAATAAAGAAATACATCCCAAATGAAAGAACAGCAGAAAACTCCAGAAACAGAACTAAACAAAATGGAGGCAAGTAACCTACCAGAAAAAGAGTTCAAAACAATGGCTATAAGGATGCTCAAGGAATTTAGTGAGAACTTCAACAAAGAGATAGTAAGCATTAAAAAGGACATAGAAACCATAAAGAAGAACCAGTCTGAAGTGAAAAATACAATAACAGAAATAAAGAATGCACTAGAAGGACTCACCAGCCGAGTAGATGAAGCAGAGAATCTAATCAGTGATTTGGAAGACAAGGTAGCAGAAAACACCCAATTGGAACTGCAAAAAGAAAAAAAGAATCCATGAAAATGAGGATGGTTTAGGAGACCTCTGGGAAAACACCAAAGGTAACAACATTTGCATCATAGGGGTACTAGAAAGAGAAGAAAGAAAACAAAGAGAAGGGAAAAAAAACCTATTTGAAGAAATAATGACTAAAAACTTTCTTAAACTGGTGAAGGAAAGAGACATACAAGCCCAGGAAGCACAGACAGTCCCAAACAAGATGAACCCACACAGGCCCATATCAAGACACATTATGATTAAAATTAAAATGGCAAAGGTTAAAGACAAAGAGCCAATCCTAAAAGCAGTAAGAGAAAGGCAACTAGTAAATTATAAGGGAGCTTCCATTAGATTTTCAGCTGATTTCTCAACAGAAACTTTACAGGCAAGAGGGATTGGCACAAAATATTCAATGTGATGAAAAACAAGACCTACAACCAGGATTACTCTACCCAGCAAAGCCATCATTTAGAATTGAAGGATAGATAAAGAGCTTCCCAGACAAGAAAAAGCTAAAGGAATTCATCACTACCAAACTGGTGTTACAAGGAGTGTTAGAGGGACTTCTTTAAGATGGAAAGATGGAAAAAAAAAATCAAAAACATGAATAATAAAATGGCAATGGCTACATGTCTATCAACAACCACTTTCAACGTAAATGAATTAATGTTCCACTCAAAAACAGAGTCGCTGAATGGATAAGAAAACAAAACCCTTATATATGCTGCCTACAAGAGAATCACTTCAGATTGAAAGACACCCACAAACAGAAGGTAAACGGATGTAAAAAGATATTTCATGAAAATGGAAACGAAAACAAAAATTATCTGTGGTAGCAATACTTATACCAGACAAAATAGACTTTAAAACAAAGTCTTGAAAAATAGTCGGTAACTACAAGATGGTCATGGGGGTTTGAAAATTAATTTGGGGAACGTACAGAGGGATAGTGGTTGGGGGTGGGGGGTTCACACAGTGTGAGGGATATAAATGATAAACGTCTAAGTTTTGCTTTGTCTTGTGCACCTGAAATTAATTAAAAATAAATAAATTAAAAAAAAAAAAAAAAAAAAGTCTATAACAAGAGACAATAAAGAACCCAGTAATCCCACGTCAGGGTATTTATCTGAAGAAACCGAAACGGTACTTCGAGGGGACCTGTGCATCCGTATGTTCATTGCAGCGTTGTTTACAGTGGCAAGTATATGGAAGCAGCCTTGAAGTCTGTTGATGGAAGAATGGATACAGAGGAGTGGTACATATATACAATAGAATATTTCTCAGCCATGGAAGGCAATGGATTCTTGCCATCTGCAGCAGCATAAATGGACCTGGAAGGTACTGTGCTGAGTGGAGTGTAAGACAGAGAAAGACAGATGCAGTGTGATTTCGCTTATATGTGGAATCTAAAGAACAAAATAAACAAAACAAAAAATGAAAACAAACTCATAGACACAGAAAACTTTTTTTTTATTAAAGTTTACAAAAACGTTTTGATGGTTGCCAGATGAGAGGGGGTTTAGGACTGAGTAAAAAAGGGGAAAGGGTTAAAAAGTACAAATTGGTTGTTACACAGTAATCACGGGCATGTAGTGTATAGCATAAGGAATGTAGTCAATAATATTGTAATAACTACATATGGTGTCAGATGGGTACTAGATTTGTTGATGTGATAGATGGGAGGGGTTTGGGGAACCAGGGTGAAAAAGTTGAAAGGATTAAGAAGAAGAAACTAGTAGTTACAAAATAGTCATGGGGATGTAAAGTAAAGCACAGGGAATATAGTCAATAATATGGTAATAACTATGTATAGTGTCAGATGAGTACTAGACTAGTCGGGGGGATCACTTCTTAAATTATAAATATCTAACCACTATGCTGTACACCTGAAATTAATATAAAATAATATTCAATGTCAACTGTAGTTGATAAATTTAAAAATGGGGGAAAGGTGAATGGGAACAAGAGGTCCAAATTTCCTGGCATAAAATAAGTCGTGGAGATGTAAAGTAGAACATAGGGAATATAGTCAATAATATTGTGATAGTGTGGCATGGTGTCAGATGGTTGCTGGACTTATCACAGTGATCACTTCTTTAGGTGCATAAATGTAAAATAACTATGGTTTTTACTTGAAACTAATGTGATATTGCATGTTAGCTACATTTTAATAAAATTCTTAAAATAAATTAAACAAAAAATATGGTGACTGCTCTCTTGAGCTCATTCTCATGGCATCCATTTACCAAATTATATTGTGGCGAATATGAGGACAATCCATATGTTGGAAAGGAACTCCCTTTTTTGAGAGTTTTTAAGAGAAAAGTCTGGCTGAGTCTTAGCAGCCAAGAACTGCTCCCCTGAAGGAGAGTTGTGTGCATAAGGTCTGGGAATAAGTAGTAGTTCAAGAGGCCAAGGGGCAGAGACTGGGAGAGCAATATGGCTGGAGAGGCAGGCTGGTGCACGTGGACCTAAGGAATGGGAAAAATTTGAGGAGCTGGAAGGACTCCAGAGTGAGGAAAACATAGAGCATGTGAACTAAGACCAGGAATGGCCTCTACAGGGTCACCATCCTTGGGAAGGGGCTCATCCTAGCCTGGTGCACAGATGGCTCCCTGGTGAGGCAAACGTCAATACCCTTATGGACTCCCCTCCCCTTGAACCTCAGTGGACCCTGGGACTATGTTGGATCAACAGAATGTCATGAAAATGTCTTTGTGTGAGTTCTAAGGCAAGGACATACGAAGCCATATGCATTCCACCAGGAGATCTTAGAGAGCTTGCATCACCCTAAGACTTCCATGCCACAGGGGAGCCCAGACTAACCATGTGGAAAGGCCACGTGAAAAGAGAAATGCCCAGGTAGCCCACCTTGTCCAGCTAGCCCAGCGTAGGCACCAGATATGTGAGTGAAGAAATCATCTTAGGCACATCCCAGTGGAACCTTCAGATGACTCCAGCCCCAGCCAATATCTGACTGCAGCTGCTTCAGAGACCGCAAGTGAGAACCACCCAGCTGAGCCCCGTCCACCCACACAACTGTAACAGCCAAATAAATTGTGGTTTTTAAGCCACTAAGGGTGAGGCTGATTTGTTCTGCAGAAACAGTGGAACAGAAATTAGAGCCTGGAAGTTGGATGCCGCCAAACAAACAAACAAACAAACAAAATCAACAACACACACACACACCAAAAAAACACAAAAACAAAAAACAAACAAAAAAAAAACCACCCCAAAGCAAGGCTCAAGACATGAAAATGTTTTAGTGGATCAATAGCGTTGTTCATTTCATGTCGTGAGCAGTGAAAGGTGCCCAGATAGGCTTAAGGGCACAATGCCTGTTGGACAGAAGTCTGGCTCCTGTCTACCTGTTGAATTTCTACAGTCTTTAGTTTAAAGTCGTGTGTTTTCCTGACGGACACTGATAGTTCAGTGTGTCCTTCTGGGCATAGTGCTGTGAAATTGTAACTGAGTTGATTAATAAGCTGTCTCTATTTCCCCTCTTTCGATCACTGCCATTTACAAGAAAACAGCAAAAGTGGGTAGCAAAATATAGACCTGTCAGGATCCTGCCTTAACAGAAATAAAGAAAAATGTGAAACTGTCAAATCTCAAGTGTTCAATATCCAGAGGAACATTATTGCATCCTCTCTGGCATCCCTCAACATCCCATAATGCTCCCATCAGTGAAAAAACAACAATGTGATGTGCAGCTGCTTCTTCTGGGCTTATTTTCATTTGGTTTGGTGATGCCCAGGGTGATTTTTAAATCCCAATAAGACGGTTACACACAGTATTCCTGCCTTCCCAAATGGACAGAAATATATTTTATTAATCACACCAGCCAGACTAAAATACCCAGAAAGTGTCACCTTGGTCTGTGAAAAATTTCTAGTACTATTGGTAGAGATTGTAGATGTCATTTAATGTATCTAACAAGGTGATTCATTTATTTCTTAATTCAAAGATTTTTTCCTTGAATGCCCCCTATGATCCAGGCACTGTACTTCTTAAGTCTCCTTTCTCCATTGTGGTGGGTGGCTGTGGCCTCAGGCTACAGAGCTTCATTCACTTTTAAGTTCTGGTGGAGCTTCTGGTGGAGCTACCTCTGAGCCCAGGTTTAGACACACAGTGTTCTGTGTGTTTCTAATGCTTAAGTTTCCAGAGTGGTGTTGGCGCCTTTCCTTCTGAATTTTCTTATTCAGTTCTTCCTTGAATTCCAAGAAGTTGCCCATTCTTTCAATAAACTCCTTTTCTTTGTTTAAATTAGCTGGAGTCCATTTTTAATGTTCACATCTAAGAAACACCATTTGATACACTTCCACTTAAAGATCAGATGGCAAAGAATTTTATTTTCTTCAGAACCTCTATCCAGCTTCAAATAAAATAGAAAGGCCTACTTTGTATCCGTTTTAAATCTTTACAGATTTAATGTCACTCATATGCAATGGAAATAGTCACTTTTGGTCATATTACCTTAAGTCTGAGTAGTTGCTATACACCAGGCTAAATGGGGAAGTCCAAATTGAAAAAGGCACAGCTCAGGAAGCTGTGTGTACACATCTCATCTGCCTTAATACACTATACTTAATACTCTCCTTGCTGTGAGAGATTATGGTGTGTTCAGTTTTGTATCCTCAAAAATGGTTATTGCTGGGCATTTGTGCTTCAAGGGCAGTAGACATGGCTTCCAAGACTCATTAGAATACGAGGTGTAATCAAACAACGTAGTGAATGTTTAAATAAAAAACATTTATTACAGTAAGAGACACATTGCCATTAATTCTCCTCAAAATATTCCCCCTCACTTCAAACACATTTATCCTATCATTCTTGCCACTTTCTGAAGCAGTTCTGGAAGTCTTCTTTCCTGAGTTTCTTCAGTTGTGTTGTAGTGGCTGCCTTGATGTCCTGAATCATTTTGACTTTGGGAAGAGTCAGAAGTTTCACAGTGCCAGATCCAGTGAATAAGCTGGATGATGTTTTTATCATAATGTTTTTATCAAATGTCTTTATCATAATGTTTTTATTAAACAAAAATTACTGTATACCAGAAGCCATGTGTGACACGGAGCATTGTCATAATGGAGGATGATTTACAGCACACTTTTTTTAAGTTAAAGTTTACTGCACACCTGAAATTTATGTAATTTTACTAACAATTTTCACCCCAATAAACTTTAATTAAAACAAAACAAAACCAAAAGTTTATTGGGGTGACAATTGAAAGAGACCTGACTCTGGGTGGTGAACACACAATGTGATATATGGATGATGTATTACAGAATTGTACACCTGAAATCTATGTAACTTTGCTAACGATTTGTGGTGCACTTTAAAACACATCTTCTCTCAACCGTAGCTCACACCCAACTGACTACACCAAGCAAGTTGAAATTTGTCACACACTGTTACTAAGGTTTGATGTGCTGCTTCCCATATTGAAGATCCCTGACTTTCTGGTGGATGGCACTCAGCAGCAGCATTCACCGTATTTTGTGATCACAACAGGAAAGGCACCGTGTCACACATCACTTCTGGTACAGCAATTTATGTCAAATAAAAACATTACGATGTGTCTTCATCCATCTTATTCACTGGATCTAGCACTGTGCGACTTCTGGCTCTTCCCCAAAGTCAAAATGACCATGAAAGGTAAACATTTTGAATCGATTCAAGACACTGAGGCAGCCACGACAACGCAACTAAAGACACTCACAAAAGAGGACTTCCAGAACTGCTTCAGAAAGTGGCAAGAACGATGGGATAAGCGTGTTCGAAGTGAGGGGTATATTTTGAGGAGGATTACTGGCAACATGTCTTTTACTGTAATAAATTTATTTTTATTTAAACATTTACCATATTGTTTGATCACACCTCCCATAGATGGCCATTAGATGGCTAGCAGTCTTGGAAAGAGATAACAGTATCTCAGGAAACTGGAGAGAATTTAAGAACTAAACTCTAGGTAACATTAACATTTAAGAAGAAGAAATGTTGAAAGAAATGCCAGCAGTGGAGTCAGAGAAAGCAATCAGAGGAGTAAGAACCCAGTGTGGTAACACAGAATCCAGAAGAGATCAGAGTTTCGAGGACTGGGTAACAGTCAACAGTCCCAAACACTGTAGAGCATTCAAGCCCATGGAACACTAAGAAGCGTTCGAAGAATTTGGCAATAAAAAAGCCACTGATGACTGAAAAAAGTCATTCCCAGCAGAGCGATGGCAACCAAAGCCAGATGCACTGGCTGAGAACCCGAGTCAAGACAGCGCTGTTTACTGTGATGGTGAAAGAGGAGGAGGAAGAATGGGTAAGACTTTGTGGCAAAAAAAAAAAAAAAAAGACAGAGGGACTGTAGCTATTCTTTATAAAGGAACAAATTATTAAATGAATTATTAAATGAATAATTATTTTGGAAATGAAATGTCTTAGTTAATGTTTAATTCTCTGACTACAACTAAACCCCAAATTCCATTTCAAAATAATAAAAATAATTGGTATTTGCGTAGGACTTTGTGGTTTACAATGCTTGGGTTAGTGTTCTCTGTCTCTGATGCTTAAGTGAAACTGATTTACTCAAAACCCCAAACCAAGAATAGTCTTATATTGAATCTCAGACAAACTAAGACTCTAAAACCCTTCCTTTGATCAGGGACTGAGAGCACTTGAAAAGAATACTGTGGTAATCCTCCCACTCTCCGCCTCTAAAAAAAAAAAAAGAAAGAAAGAAAGAAAAAAAGTAACAAGTACTGATGTAAATAGCAAGTGCTTCTTTGTGCTTTGAACTAAAAATCACATGATGCCAGAGGAGCAAGAAAAGTGCCTACATGAAGATTTTCTCTAATGGAGACTAAGACAAAAAAACCACTTCCTAAGATGGTTAATGGGGCTTAGAGAGTACAGCCAAAGTCATTTTCATGCTATTTGGATGCCAAAACTTTTATCCCTGTAATAGTGCATTTTTTTTTAGTTATTTCACTGTTAAAGAATTTCCTTTTAATGTTGGATGTGGACCTACGCGTCCTCAGGTAAATATGAGTGCAGCTTGTGGATCCCTTCCATACTCCATCCTCATTGCCTACTAACCAGTCAACTTCTTGAGCAAAGGGACCTTGTCCATCTAGTTCATACTGTATTCCCATGACATAGCACAGTGGCTGGCATGTCCTAATTATCTAATTAATTAATTACTTAATTAATGCTTTAGCTAGGGATTTCATCATCTTTTGCCTGAACAATTATGTTCCATAATAGATGCCCTTGTTCTTATTCTCTTCCCTTTTATCAGTTATCTGTTGCCATGTAGCAAACCATCACAAACACAGTGTCTTGAAACAATAGAAATCCTTTAATTTGCCCTTGAATAAGAAATTTTGGCAGGGCTCAGCAGGGCCAGCCCCTCTTTGTGCCACGTGCCATTAGATGTGATGGCTCAATTAGGGGTTGGAGGATCCCCTTCCAACATGGCTCATTCTTGTGGCTGGTAAGTTGGTGCAGATTGGCAGCTGGGAGCTTAGCCGGGCCAGCTGGGGTTCTGAATCTCTCTCCATGTGGACTTCCCGACAAATGCTTGGGCATCCTGATGGATTGGTGGCTGAGTTCCAAGATCAAGCACATCAAGGGAGCTAGAGAGAAGCTGTATCTCCTTCTCAGGTCTGGCTTGAAATTCACACAGTATCCTCAGTCTGCCCAGATACTCTTCAACAAAAGGATTGTCAGCGTCATATTGTAAGGAGAGCAGGTGGATGGCTGATATTGTCACAGCCATTTATACAATCTGCCACATTCTCTCTAACCATCTTTCGCAAGGCGTTTTGATTTTCTAAAACACAAGTATGATTGTCACCCTTCTCTGCTTAAAAATGTCCAATGTTCCCATTTACTACAAGGATAAATCCCATACTCCTGGTGGAGGATAGAGACAGCATGGAGGGCATGCAGGGCTTCAGTGATATGGCCCCTGAATCCTTCCTAGTTTCACCTCTCACCTGGTCCCCCAAGTTCACACCAGCGGCACCTTTCCCTCATTTGTTTTTCCTGACATCTCCTATAGGCCATTTCACTCATCTGATCAGGAGCATCCTCACCTGGGAAGGATGAATGATCATCCTCAATGTCATTCCTCTACCACCATCAGGGTTAGGGTACCCTCTGAACACCATCCAGAGAAGCCTTCCATTGAACTTAGCATTCTCCATTTAAGCAACCACTTCTTTTTCAGTCTGTCCTTTAAAATGACCTCCTGGAAAGAACAAGTCTTGTTTTATTTCATATATAGTCATATAGTATATGTCCCAGAACTTCTCGATAATAGTTATCACTCTATTAAAGGATAAAACTGAGACACACCAAGAATAAGTAACTTGCTCAATATTACCATTAAATGGCAGAGCTAGACTTTTAATCTGAATCTTTCTCTTTCTAAAGCCCTCACTCTGTATAGAAACTGATCTACATGGGGCTTGAATGTAACACTTAAGGTCATATAAGGATGATAAAGCAGGATTACAGTTTCTTCAGCCCTCAAAACTAACAAAATAAATTTAAAACCAGCATAAAAATAGACAATAATCAAAAAGCAATGGGCCACAGCATATGCCATAATCCTTCCTGAAGGTGTAGGAATTCCCTCTTCTTGTATCCAAAAGCTGAGCAGAATAAAGACAGCCACTGGAAAAAAAAAAACCCTAAAATATCTCACAAATGCCTCATAACTTCTAGAGAAGCTGGTTGAGGGCATGTGTGGGCAGTCAGGGGAAAAGATATAGAAAACGTTTCAAAAACTGAAGCCCTCCCCCACAAGCTTAGTGTCTCACCTCTGCTTTCCCCTGGCTGAGAGGAAAGCTAGAGAGGGAATAGAGAATGATTATAATTGCTTAAAGCTAATTACCTTCAGCAATAACAGGGATTTAGCAATGCAGGAAAGAAAATAAATAAGACAAGATATCCTGAGGGAGGGAGAGACTTGGAAGGAAAAGACACACTGAGAGACCCAGCTTTGTCTACCTCTTCCCACAGATCAAAACATTGTGGCCAAAATCCTTGGGTTTCACCTTCTGTATCTTCCACATGCTGGGGACAGAGTAAAAACAGACACTGGGAGAGAGGTGGGTCAAGTCTAAGAGAAACACTGGGACTAAACATCTGTTTAAAGTGAAATTTCAGGACTCTGCCTGGAATTAGGGAAATGACCCAAAGCCCAAGAGTGACCTCAGTGACAACCTAAGGACAAGACTTCTAAAGAAAATTGCATAAGGGCAAGCAGAATTCAGACCAGTCACCATAATGACCTACATCCCCAGCTTCTCTCTCTCTCTCTCTCTCTCTCTCTCTCTCTCTCTCTCTCTCTCTCTCTCTCTCTCTCTCTCTCTCTCCTCTTCCCACAACCTCACACTCTGCAAGGAGAAGACAAAAAGATAACAGCATCAAGGAACCTGTATGCTCCTCTTACAGTCAGGAGCAAACGCACTGAAAATACAGGAGGAGAAAAGAAGTCTTAGCACTTATGCTAAATAACTAACGCAAAATATATAAAAGAAAGATATACAGCATGATAATCTATCAGTACAGATTATAAAATAACTGCATTTAAAATACTTTTTTTAAAATACAAAGTATAATAAAAACGAGCAAAAATTAAGAGACTTTCAAAATAATCACGCAAACTTGAAAAAGAACCAAATAGAAGCTCTAAACATGAAAAATACAATTATCGAAATTTAGAACAACATAGTTTCAAGAGCTGAGTAACACAACTGAAAATATAAATCGTGAACTGGAAGCAGACAGGAAGAGATTATCTAGAATGTAGCACACAGGACAAAGGGATGGAGAATTTGAAACAGCGGGAAGGAAAGAATGATATGGTCTAACATATAAGTACATCTAACCAAAGTTTCAAAAGAAGAGAATGTATAGAATACAGAAAAGAAAATATTAAAAGAGAGAATGGCTGAGACTTTTCAAAAATTAGTGAAAGATGTGAGTCTTCAAATTCAATAATCACAACAAACCTAAAGCAGAATACCTAAAAAGAATAGCTACATTACAGTAAGTGCATTACATTACTCTAATGAGGTACATTATAGTAAAACCACAGAACACCAAAGGCAATGGCAAACTGAAGAATAGCCAGGGAAAAATTTCAGCTCACCTACAAAACAATGCCAATTAAACTGCCTCCAGATTTCCTTAACAGCAAATGTAAAACCCAAAAAGGCATAGAATAATAACTTGAAAGTGCTAAGAGAGCCTTATTTTTATTAATGCCTCACCTCTAAGTGAATCTAAGAACTTTTAAATAGAGTCTTATAAAGATGCAAATGTCAAATATATGGTGATGGAAGGAGAAGTGACTCTGGGTGGTGAACACACAATGGGATTTATAGATGATGTAATACAGAATTGTACACCTGAAATCTATGTAATTTTACTAACAATTGTCACCCCAATAAATTAAAAAAAAGATGGAAATGGGAAGATGCCCCGACAATAACTAAGTTGGGATCTTTTACTAGCTCATCAAGATGGGGGCTTAGATTTGAAAATAAATCTAAAAACAATAGGACATCAATTTCATACCAAAAAACTAAAGTGTTGAGAGAAAATATACCCAGTTAAACTATGATCTTATCTAAGAAGCAGCATTACCTAATGACAAGGTCAAAGAAATCCTGAGAGGGCCTGCAACCAACAGATCTCACTAAGGGACCATCCAAAGGATATACTTCAGGTAAATGGAGATGACCTACACGAAAGTCTAAGATTCAGGAAGCAATGTTAACTAAATAAAGCAATATTGAAGGCAGGTGCTAGCAAATGATGGATCTTGAGCCAAATCCAGCCCACTGCCTGATTTTTGTTTTAAATAAAGCTTTATTGGAACACAGCTACTCATTTGTTTATGTATTGTCTATGGCTGTTTCTACAGTACAATAGCAGAGACGAGTAATTGTAACAAAAATTCTATCGCCAGAAATTCTTGCTCTTTACAGAAAATAGTTGCTCGCCCCTGATCTAAAGCATTTGCAAAATAAAACAACAAAAATAATAATGTGTGTGATAAAAGAAAAAAATCAGCACAGAACTAAATATTGATCTATAATAATATGTAAGACGGGGTAAGTAATTGAATTTAAGGTGTTCTGGGGACTATTAATGTTTGGAGAGAAATTTTGGTTAACTCTGGAATTTAAGATTTTTTTCAGCATATTAAAATTTTAAGAATAGTGACTGAAAAAATAGGAATAAAGTGAAATCTTCCCAAACCATAGAAGGGAAACATGAAATTTAAAAATACCATCAATCCAAAAGAAGAGAAAGAAAATCGACAAAGCACAGGAAAGGCAAATCAAATAGAAAGTAGAAAATATGATGCCAGAAAAAACTTTAAATATAACAGCGATAAATGTAAATAGACAGACTAATATTCAGCAGTTAATAGAGAATGTAAGATTGAGTTTTTTAAAAACAAAAAACAAACAAACAAATAATATATGCTTGTATACAAAACAACAATTAAAGATACAGAAAAAACCTGGTGTAGTTTACTGATATTAGATAAAATAGACTTTAAGGCAAAAAAAAAAGCACTGTTATGAATAAAGAAAGTTGCTATCAAGATCAAAGGTTTGCCTCCCCAGGGAGATATAACAATTCTATATTTGTTCATGATAAATAGCATAGTCTCATTTATAAGATAAAAATTAAAGAACTATAAGAGAAGTCAAACCCATCAACAGAGTGGGAGAGTAAAATGCATCTTTCCTAGGAATAAACAAAGCAGACAATCTGTAGTTTATAAAAGGTTTGAACTACACAATTAACAGACTTGACCTGATGAATATGTGTGTGTCGCTGCATCAATTAGGGAAATCAAATTCTCAACATTTACAAAACATTTATAAAAATTGACAACACTGTAGGTCAGAGAGTTCTTGAAACTTTTCATAGAACTAGCACCTAATAGACCCCATTCAACCAAATTCAATTTAGTTAGATATAAACAATAAAAAAAAACATTGCATTTGGACATTTCAGGAACACACCTTTTTAAAAAATCTTTTTATTAGCTGAAGCTGAACAATAATGAATGTCAACTACAAGTGTTTATATATGTTTATATATATATATATATATATATATATACATTTACAAGAAGCGGAGTACAGCATTAGGAATAGAGACAACGGAAATGTAATGGCTGTGTGTGATGTCAGAGGGATAGTGGATGGGGGGAGGGGTGTTGACACAGTGTGAGGGATATAAATGATAAACATCTAAGTATTACTTTGTTTTGTGCACATGAAACTAATAAAAAAAAGTACATGGCTAAAAAAATAATAATAAAAATAAAAAATCTTTTTATTTTGGAAATTCCCAAGCATGCATATAATCAATCCTACATTTGCATCACCAAGTTTGATTATCAACATTCAAACACACACATACAAACACACAAACACAAATACACACACATTCAAATAACTCGTGGATCAAAGAAGAAATCATTGTGGGAATGTTTAAATCCTTAAAACTGAACCATGATGTATAATAAAACCTTATACATCAAAACTTTGGCATGCACTAAAGCAATACTCACAAGGTTAATTTATAATCTTAACTGCTTATATTAGAAAAAAGAAAGACTAAAAATTAATGATCAATGTATCTAATTTAATAATAGGACACAGAATAAACTCAAGAAAGGAATGGGGAGAAAATAGCAAAGAGACAAGCTGAAATGAATGAAGTCTAAAATAAAGATACAGTGGAAGGAATCATCAAGTCCAAAACTAGGTTTTTTGAAAAGACAAAAAATAAACAATCTTTCACTGAGAATACTTAAGAAAAAGAGGAAGAAGGTACTACATCATGATTGAAAATGTGTAACTCAAAGAGAACAGATAAAGATAATAAGAGACATGACATACATAATAAGAGAATAAACACTTTGATACCAATAAATATGAAAACAGAAGAAATGGACATTTTTTGGGGAAAAAAAGTTTATCAAAGTTACTCAAAAATAGTGAAGACCAGAATGCTCCTCAAACAGCTAAAGAGATTGACTCAGTACCTTACCCAATAGCAAAGAAAAAACTCATGGTAATGTCCCCAAATTAAGTAGGCTTTTTGTTTCATGGTGTTTTTTTTCTTCTTCTTTGGTCCCTATGTATCACTTACAGTAAGGTTATGCATATCCTATAAAGCTATGGGCTTCAGCTACCAAATGTGATAATTGAAGAGTCAGGGAAAACTTTGTAACCAGGTACTTCAAATGTCAAGAAAACAGGTCAGAGAACTACCTAAACTTAGAACTTACGTTTTTTACATACTCCAAACCATTAAAAGTTGAGTTTCGAGTTAAACACAGGTATCCAAAGGGAAAGGAGACATCTGTCAAGTCACCCAGGTTAGGAAGTAAGACATTCCATCCCTTGAGCTTTCTCTTGAAATCCTAAAATGGATTTAAAAAGTGGCTGCACTTTTCCCGGAGCGGATGAGCACCATGTTCCAGGCTGCCATGTTTATAGTTCTCTGAGTTGCAGGGTCAACCTTCCTTGGTTTGAGTTTCCACGTAAATGTTTCCCAGGGCTCTCATAGTGAACCCTCAATTCAGGATTCACTATCCCTTCTGTCAGCTGTTTCCTTTTTTCTAGGAAACATGGAAGTCAAGAGCAGGCAGCTTTGGATTGTCAGAACAGAAACTAACTTGGAGGTTTACAGTGGCGAGGGAGCGGAAGGACACACACACACACACACACACACACACACAGACACATACACACACATACACGACACACACACATACATACATACACACAGACACACACACACACAGACACACACACACAGACATGACACACACATACATACATACACACACATACACGACACACACATACATACATACACACAGACACACACACACAGACACACACACACATACACGACACACACATACATACATACACACACATACACGACACACACACATACATACATACACACAGACACACACACACAGACACATACACACACATACACGACACACACATACATACATACACACATACACGACACACACACACACACACACTCACACACGACAGATCTTCTGTCGTGCAGAGAAGCAAAGAGCACTCCCCCAGTTATCCGAGAGCACCTCTTAATCCTATTACATCTGACGGTCCAGTGGGGTGGACACAGAAAAAAGGAAGGGAAAGCAATCCAGCCCCGGGCTTTTCCCACCTGACTCCAACCCGTCCACATTTAGCTGGAGCTTATTACCATCATTTGCTTCTCCAGTGAATGCAATTAAACACATCTCCTGCCCCATCCGCTGGGAACCTGAAATGTTGCTTACAAATTATCTGCCGTCCTTAGCCATTAACGTGCCTGTAACAACCAGAGGGGAACTGTGGAAAGAAACAGGGTTTGGAAGGGAGAGGAACCTGAGCTTATATCCTGTATCGTGGTGGTCTCACATCTCACAGTTTAGGATGTGTTTCAGCAAAATTGAATTTTAACATACTGTTACCAAAGCTTTAATTAAAAAACCCAGTCCCTTTGGATCAGCTATTTGTCCCGGATGCAATGATATCTCAGACCCTCACCTTGCCTTGGTTTTGGGCTGAGGTGGCCCTAGGCATAGCTTGAAGTTCATGTGGTCCTGGAACAAGGTCCCTGCTGCCCACAGTGACAGCTGCTACTGGTCTCAGATGTCAGAGAGCATGCCGATATGGGGGCTTGCCAGTGCACCTTCACTCTGGGGCTTCCACTTCGCTGCCAAGGTGTAAGATGTCTCAGAACCCAGTGAGCACCCCACTTAACCTAGAAGGGCCGGACACATTTTGAACAATGGGTGCTAGATGCCATAGATAAATTCTTTCCACCTTCCCCCTCTCTGCAACATGGCCTCTCTGAAGGCTACTTGAGAGAGAGCTATCACCCTGTGGCAACCACTCATTTTGTTTCCTCCCCTCCTTTCAGCCTCACTCCTGCTACCCAGGGATTGCACCCCCCAACAAGGTGTTAGACCTGAAGCCTTTAGCCTCAGGTGCTGGTTTCTTTCAAAATGGGTTTCGTCTTTTTCTCCCTGTGCTACTACCTACAGGAACTGGCCTCCTACTTATGGGCCCTGGGCTGAAAACCAAAGCTGACCACTCACACGGTACTCCAGCCTGCCCCTTGCCTGGCTCCGCTCACCCCCACCACCTTCTCCCATCCCCACCCCGCTAAATCAATCACAGAACTAGCAATAGATAATATACAAAGACCCGCCTTCAACTTTTTCAGTGGAACTTTCTGCTTGAGAATTTCACAGCTATATTTTTTAAATATAGCCAGAAAGTGGATACATTCTTTTTCAAGCAAAGGTTGGTTCAATAAAATATGAGGCAAGCAAAAGGGAAGAACATCATTTTTCAGGCGGATTGTCATCACAAATTAAAGCATTTCAGCATTCAAATATCATAGATTATTTTCAGATAGTTGGATGGTTTCCTTAGACTTTGTTGACAAGAAAAATTAATTATAAAAATCAGAATGCTTAAAAGTAATTTTTCTAATAACAGAGAAGAGCAATATAAAAAGAAGACATTACAGAAAATTTTAAATTTTGCTAATCCTCTAGGTATGATGTTACATTTCTGAATCATTAGATTTCAAGAAAAGCAAAATGTTATTACTGTTATGATTTTTTTGCTATTGCTGTGTTAAAATAAATCATTTTTACATGAAATATTCATTTTTAAAAAATGCTTAGGATTTTAATTAGTGGAGGAAATGACAGAATATTTTATATTGCCTAGTGGCCACTCTCTACTACCTCACCTTTTACCCTTTCATGCTTGGGAGCAGGGAAAACTTCCCTGTTGGTTTTTTCATAAACCACATTTTGAGGCATGAGTTTTTCTACCAGAGCAGAGCATTTCAGCCTTTTTCTAAACCCCTCTGTTATCTTTTTTCAGTGATAATAAATATACAGCACAAATATCAATACTAAAGTGAAATTTGAAAGGAACTATGTGCTTTATATAAGCAAGTGTATTCACTCATTGAGTATTTATCCCACTTGAAGCCACAATTCAAGATTTTTCAGAAAAAAACAAAAAAAACAAAACAGACATGATTTGGCATATCAGGACTCAAAAAGATAACCTGAGAGATTACAACTAAACTAATGTGCTGCCTCATATTAGATTCAGCATAAGCAGATAGCTATACATCCTTCACTCCTTCAAAGGGACAAAAAAACACACATTTATTCAGCACTACTATCTGTCAGGTACTTGGCTCATCGTTTTGCATACATTATCTCTTGTAATTCTGTAACAGTTGGGGTAACATTAGCTGCTGTAACAAATACACCCTCAAATCTCAGTGGATTGAAACACTCTCTCCCCTAATTATCTACTGTAAGGATTCCTGGCCAACAGGTGGTTTTCCTCCATATAATGAATCTGGTGGCTCCACCATCTGTCTCCCAGGAGCCTGGAGTCTTCTTTACCCTGCCAGCAGGCAAAGGCAGAAGAGATGAGGAAAGCACACGCGTTTCCTAATGGCTTCTGCTCACATGGCAAGACCAGTCCAGGCTTTACCTAAATGCAAGAGGGGTGTCAGCAAATGTAACACCTGGCTGGATAGCCCCTTCCCAGAGACAACTGTACACTGCACAGAAGGAAGCACACTTTTTAGGGGATATAACTAGCCATCCCCCTCTCTCACTCCTCACCTCCCTCCTTTTCTCCTTCCTCTCCCCACCCCACCCCCCACACACATGCAGGCATGCCACTGTGCACACACACAAACCCTATGATGTAGGCACAGTTTTTCCATTCTATTAATGATGAAATGGGCTAAAAGAGGTTTTGCAAATTTTCTGAGGTCTTGGAGTAACTGGGTTCTGATAATAACCCAGGTCTATAGGTCTCTAAAACCCTGGATCTTTCTAATATATCATGTGGCATAAAACAAGTATTTGTACAGCTCTTTCAATATGCAAAGCACTTGGGGCTCAGGAACTGGCATGCGAAGCAACATGCCCCTCCTCAGGTTCTATAAACAATGTATTTTGCACACTTTCACTAATCAATCTGAATGAACTAGTGTATGGCCCAGGTGACTTTGAAAAAAAAAATGTATTTATTTCTGAAGTTTCTTTCAGTTTCATTTTAGAAAATAGCATAATATTTTCATAGCATAATAATTTTAACATGGCGAAAATTGTCTTATAAGATACATAGCTTTGCTTGTCATTTGAATGGGAAGCATATATTCAAAAACTTTTAAATAACTTTGATTTAGTTTGTGGTTCACTAAGAGCAAAAGTGATAGTTGGAACTGGTTCTGCCTGGGTTCAGTAAATTAATGTGGTTGGTTCTGGTTTACAGTTAAGTTACATTTCTTGTTCCTGGTAAACAAGAGTCTGATTTCAAGTAAAATATATTGTCATGTATTTAAAAGAAAACAACTTTCAGTGTGGAGTTGTGTCCTCTTTCTCTGAGGCAATAAATCTTGAATGAGATGATTATCCCTTCTCCTTTCCTGTCATGGGCCTCCCTCCAGCTCTGTCCGGCCAACACTTCATTAAATTTCTATTTATATTGTACCTTCTACGGTTTATTATATTGATAATTCAGGTAATTAAAATGGTATTTCTGAGTTCAAGTTTACCATGAACCTCAACTGGACAGTAAACAGGAAGGGTGTTCCAGGGATCTATCAACAAACCAACCTAAACCTTAGTGATGTAAAGCAACCATTTTGTCATGCTCATGGATTCTGTAGGGCTAAAATGTGAGAAGGATACTTCAGGGACAGCTTGTAGGCTGAGGGTGAAATGACAGCTGGGGGCTGATCTGAAGGTATCTTCAGTCACATGTGTGGTGATTGATGCTGACCAAGACCTCAAGTGATCTGTGAGCTGGGACATCTACCAGCAGCCTCCCCATGTGGCCTGGGCTTCCTCACAGCATGGCGGCTGGGTTCTAAGAGTAAGTGTCCCAAGAGAACAAGGCAGAAGCACATAATACTTTAATGATCTACTTGAAAAATCACATGCTGTTGTTTCCTCCATACTCTACTGGCTGAGGCAGTCACAAAGGTCTGCCCAGGTTGAAGGGCAGGGGACACGGAGCCCACCACTTGATGGGACGATTGTCAACGTCACCTGGTAAGAAGAAGATGTGGAATGGGAGATGTTGCTGCAACCATCTTGGAAAATGCAATCAGCCACAGAGAGTTCAGGAGACATACCAATAAAGTGGCAGCTTCCTCCCCACTGATTCTGAGGCTGCCGCTGCTCACTGAATCACTGCATGTGTGGCTACAGGGAAGCAGTGTTGGCCAGACCAAACTGTAATGCTTGTTGGACTTTCCAAAAGGCTGGAGATTAACCAAAGAGAATGACAGTACAGAGAACTTAATTCTCTAGACTACTTGTAGCTGTTCTCAGATGCACATACCTGGCACTTGCAGACCAGGCCACTTGGGACCAGGTCCCAAGGCCCATCCTGAGTCCTGGAAGGCTGCTAGGTTGTAAGAGTCACTTCGCTCCCCATGGGGGCAATGCCCGGGCTCATGTCTCTGCCACCCAAGGTCCAGGACACAGTTCTCCGAGGCTCAGATAAAATCTGCCCTCCCCTTCCCACGCTGATTGACGATGGAAACATGCACGCCTTCAAATGTATGATCTTGTTCTTTGGTACCCCAAAACACATCAGAACACATTAGTTCTATGTTAGTTTATTTCCCAGAGTATAGCATATTTAATACTGAGTTCACCACGTGAGGGCCTCCAAAGAACAGTCCAGGCTGGGTATCAGCCATTCTATTCAGGGCCCTTTGTGTTGTCTTCCAGCAGAAAGGTGAGACTATGCCTTCCTGTGTCTTCTGGTTTTAGCTCCCAACTCCCTGTGAACAGATGCATGAAAATACATGCACACACAGCTTCCAAATACAGTCACATTTGATACTCCAAATTACCTACTGGCATAGGTGTTAATACCCCCGTTTTGCATACCAGGAAACTCAGGCTTGGCAGAAGTTAAGGGGGATGCTCAAGTATCTTTAACTGGGATTCGTAAGCCAATACGAACCACAACCTCTAACTCCCAGTGGTTCTTTGCTTGGACCACACTGCTGTGCAGAGTCAGGAATTCTAATTTTGAGTCTCATGCACGTGAGTCAATATTCCCTACCTAATATTAACTTATTTATCATTTTCTTTACAGGAGCCTTTGCCAAGTTTTGAAGAGCGCGCCCCACCACTGTTCTCCCTCCTCCTCCTTCCCCAGCCCTCCCTTTGAGGCCCTCAATTTATTTTCCATCATTATAGTTTTTGGCTTGGATCTGCACCTGTATTTGCTCAGTGATAGAACACCCTGTATCCCAAAGAGAAATGCCACTACACTGTGAAGCAAACCTTTGAGTCTCTTTTAAAGAGAGTTCCACAGTGTGGCAGATTCTAACGATCCCCATCTCTCACGCCTGCATTGGGTCACCTGAGTCGCACTGCTCAAAATGGTCTAACCGCCTCATCATGCAGGCCGAAGCTGGCTCAGGCTCACCGCGGGGCACCCAGCCTAATTCATTACACTCCTCAGAGCCATAAATCACAGGATTCTCCCCCTCTCCTGCCTTCCCTCCCACCAAAAGGCACACTCACATGAAATCTATTTACATGGGACGATTATTCAATTAATTTTTTTCATTACACTTGCCAGAAAGCATTGCCAGGATTTCTAAAACTGCCCTGTGTGTTTGTATTAATAATGACAGTGGTCCCTGCTATTTAATTTAGCAATCATGGGCCATTTGGAGGTCACACCCAGCCATATGCAGGCTGGAGAGCATGAAGGGTTGGGTGCCTGGTCAGGAACACATGAGTGCATGACACGTGTTTAGGATAATCACAGAGATATTAATAGCTCTACATGCTGTCTGCACAGCTCCATCCCCACAGCAGTGGCCTTAGCACAGGCTTGGGGCCTTCACCCTCTCTAGCCCCAGTGGTTACAAGAACACCTCATTGCTCTCCCTGTCTCCATGACCCTTTCCAATGCATCCATCATATGGGCTGCCAGAGTGACCTTTCTCAAGTGTAAGTCTGAATTGTTGCTCCCTTGCCACCTACACTTCAGGGGTGCCCTTTGTGACCCATGGAATGAAGCACAAGCTCCCAGCTTGCTTGCATACAACACCCTTTGTGATCTGGCCTGACTCACCTGGCCAGCCTCAGGTCTTGCTCCCTACTCCCCTACCCCAAGATGAGCCCATGATGCAGCCATATAAATACCTTGAAGCCACTCACAATTCCGTAGCCAAACAAGCATTCCCTGACGCCCTGGCCATTTCCTCTGCCTGAAGTGCCTTTTACTGCCTTATCTACCTGGCAAATTTATACTATTCAATACCCAGCTCGAATGACACAAGGAGCTAACAAACTTTTTCTGTGGTCTCCATAGCACACTGCACATGTTTTAATCACAGCCCTTACCTCAGATCTTAATTCTCTGCTTTCCTGTGAATTAGTTAGGTCAGCGTCCTGGTCATTCTTTCTTCATTCATTCTACTATAGACATACTCAACTGAGAACTTTAAAAAAGAAAATACACATTATTTGAAATTCGCCTGCAGTTATTGAGAAGCTCCAGAATTGGTATTTTTAACAGTTTCCAAAGTTGTTTCTTTTGCTGCCAGCCTGGCAAAATCGACAGGCCTTGAGTTACAACCCCAGTGTGTGGCCTGCCTCAGAGCAGGTGTTTAATGACTGTTTCCTGAGTGAATGGAGGAGTTCGCGCCTGTTGGGCAGAATTGCAGAGTAGGGTTCAGCTGATGAAGGCAACAGGGCAGTGGCCACCCTTTCCCTCGTCTGACCATTACAGGCCTACACTGATCTAAAAAGTGCCCCAGCTCTGCAAACCTGTTAAAAAAAGAACAGATGAAACATCGATTTTAGGACTCACCTAAGTGTGCTTTGACTTCTGGGCTCTAAGCACAGTGTATCCCAGCTGCCTGTCATCCACCCTTTCCCATGGGCTCTGAATGTGGGAAGGGGAGAAGGATGAGCAGGTAGTGTGTGTGCAGACCTGGTCTTTAGCTGATGGAGCCACAGGAGTTATTGCTGAGCCTTCAAAGATGCCTCTGGAAATCCAGCCCTCTCTTCCTTTGTCCAGGTTCTGGGAGACCCTTTGGATCCATTGGCTCTCTAGGCTGTGAGTCAGAGCTGTAAATGTCACCTCCTGACATACTGTTGTCCCTGTACTACTTACTTCTGCCTTTTTTCTGGAGGGCAGCATCTCAGAGGGATTGTGTGTGGCTCCTGAATTGACTTTCTCTCCGGGTGTTACTTAGAAAACACAGTCTCATTCTCCAGCATTGATATATAATATTGAGAACATAAGACTTTAACTGATCAAGCCTTCATGATCCATTCATCAGAATCTTCGCTGGATACACAGCTTTCCCTGGTAGACCAGGAAATGAGGGGAATTTGTCTCTCATTGTGGCTGTGGGAATGGCTGCTAAGTTCACGTCTGAAACTGCTGGTGCCTTTGTGAGAAGGACTGTCCCTCACTAGCATGCAGGTCTGGGACAAGCTCTGCGCAGTGTTGCCCTGAGGTATGCCGAGTCAGCTGCCTGCCCGAAGTCTCCCCTTGGCTGCCTGCCGTGTCACTGAAGTGCCCGCCCCAGATCCCACCCTGGGCTTCCTCACTTGCACACTGTACCTTCCTGGGAGCAGCCAACATACAGGGTTGTTTGGGACTGGACTCACAGGTAAGTCATCACGAGCCATTGTGTTCCCACTGAAACAATTCTAGGAAAACTTAGAAAAATCTAGGAAAACCCAGAAAATGAGAAAATGAGGAAGGGAACTAACATTTATTGAGACTTTACTACATGCTGAAGATTAAACACATAACATTCCATTAAATGCATACAACTAACTCATAACACAGGTAATTTTCCCTCGTTTGCAGATGAGGACACTGAGGTTTATGTGAGTTGGGTGACTTGTCCAATTTTGTATGGAAGTCAAGGCTATGGTTATCTGACTCCAAACCTTTAATTCTTTCGTTACCTGACACTTTTTCCAAGTGGTACCTTATAGGAGGGCCTGAAGTAAGCCTTTGAGTCTTTGTGTGCCTAGTGTGCATTTTAACTTGGGAAAAACCTGTAAAGAAAGAGAATACTCAGAGTACATGGCACCAAGGCTAAGGCAGTAAGACCCAGGGGTTCCTAGAAGAGCGGGCTAGGGAGGGGTCCAGGGCCAAGGACCCCAGCCTAGTTACTAGCTCAAGAAGCTCACACTCCATGGTCCTCTGAAGGAAGGGAGGCACTCGGCCAACCCATTTCCTTAGTTGATACTGTGAAAAGAGCCAGCTATGAAAAGTCAGTATGAAACACACATTTATTAAGAGGACAGGGGTGGAGGAAAGAAGAAGGAAATTCAAAACAATAATAGGACAAAGTTTGTCCTCAAGAAGATAGGGGAACAATAGACGCACAAATGAAGGTTTACAACAAGCCTGAGTCCTGCATTCTGATGGCTAGAAATGTGCTTAAAATGTGGGGTGAGTCCACAAGGGACAAGTAGTTCTAGTGGGCAGTAGAGATGTAGGGAATGTGGACATGTGAAGGATGCAGGGAAGATCCCAGCCCTGTGGCCTCAGCCTGCGTGAGAGGAGCCAGCAGGGATGGGCCTCCAGAGCGGGCAGTTCCCTCCCAACAACATCTAGGTAGCAGCTTATTATTTTGTGTCCCGGGGCAGAAGATTCATTTAACTTCCTTTTGGTGGAGACCTATAAATGTTATCATAGGCCTGCTGTAAAGTTTTGCTGTCCCTTTTAAAGACCCAGGCTCTCTTGACCACTGCACTGTACACCAGAAGCTGAAACTGAATAACATTGTATGTCAACTATAATTTTATATATATATATATGTGTATATATATATATATATAGTCACGGGATATGGAGTGCAGCATAGGGAATAGAGTCAATGGAATTGTAATAGATATATACGATGTCAGAAGGGCAATAGATTGGGGAAGGAGGGGTTATCACTTTGTGAAGGATGAAATGTCTATTACATTATTTTGTACACCTGAAACTAAAACAAAAAAAGAAAGAAAAAAGAAAAAGACTCAGGCTCTCATTCACTTCATTTCCTACCAGGGACCATGTTGTCCTCAACGGACACTGCAGGGAGAGAGAGGGGTGACGCTTTCATCAGCACCAGTCATGTCTCCTGTGCATCCTTCCTGCCCTCCTCTCCTCCCCTCCCCTCCCCTCCTTTCTCTTCTCTCCTCTTCTCCTCTCCTAGAAGTCTGAGTGTCAAAGCCAGCCACAAAAGATACAGGAGACCTTTGCAATGTGTAGGCTGGTTTAACAAAGGTCCTTCTGTTTTTCTCCTGTTAGACTTTCCAGCGCTTTCACCACCAGCCTCCCAGGTACAACTGCCTGTCGGCAGCCATCTTAGCTCTTTTCTCAGGACTAACAGTAAATCCTGTCATTGGGCCCTTTGACTGTCTTTAGACCTTTTTACCATAGACTAAGTCAAGAATTTAAATGCTAGTCTTTAAGCTACGCAATTGCTATGGTTCCTTGTCTATTTTCTAACTAAACACCTGCAACGTGAGCTCACTAATCTTCATCTGAAACTGTGTTGAGTCTGTGAAATGCTTGTTGATGTTGCAAACAAAGGCCAGACGGTGTGCTGCCTGTGCCACTGAAGAAGGAGGAAAACCAGGAGGTTCTTTATGTTTCCTTTGTATTATTATTAAAATGAATATGTGGGCTTTTGGGAAAACTTGAAATATTCCAGAAAGTACTAAAAATACATTTTTTAAAAAGCACCCTCATAATTCCACAATTCAGAGATAATTGTTGTTAATATTTTGGTACATTTCTTTACACATGCACACATAATTTGCAATTTATGACTTTTTCCTGCTATTTTGGTCAACTAGTTTACATAAGCAGCCCATCAGTTAGTACTCTTATGGTTGTGACAGAAAATACAACTCAAAGTGCCTTAAGCAGAAAAGGGGATTTATTGACTTGCTTAGCTAGAAGTCCAGGCATACGCACATTTCAGACACGGTGAAATCTGGAGATGCAAACTGTTCCTATGCCTGACCTCTCTCTGCCTCTGTGCTGCTTCCCTGTATGGTCTCTATCTCAGCATGACTTTCTCCTCGTGCTAGCAAAATGGCAATTAATAGTTCTGGGATTTTCTTCACAGCTTCATAGCAAGTGCTAGGAAAAGTCCCATATCATTAACTCTGATTCAGTCACCTGCTGGTCTCTGAGCCAATCCTTGTGTCCAGGGTGATATGATGCTCTGATTGGTCAGGCCTTTGCCACATGCCCACTCCAGGAGCCAATAAGAGTAGTCTCTAGCTCCATACTTAATGGACTGAGAAGGGAGAGGTGGTTTCCTGCAAGGAATTCAGGTGTTGTCACCAATGTCACAATGTTCTGGTGGAATTAGTATCAGTGACACTCTCCACTGCTGTTGTTGCTGCCATGTAGGTTAAGGATTCCTGCTGCCCTCTGGCTAGTACCTTCATTGGCACCAATGCATACAGGAGTAGGAGGAGGGAAACATATCACATGACTTTGCATCTTTAGGTGAATCTGATACTTTGATTTTTTTTTCACATGCTTCATTAGTTACTTAGGGTAACATCTGACCCTCTTACTCTTAGCCCCAAATTTCAAAGCCAGGCTAAATACTCGGCTTAATTCCACCTACTTTGTGATATTTTATAAAGTCCATCCTCTGCTCCCACCCTCTGATACAACCATGGGCTTCTATAAGGAGTCTTGGCCCAGGGTAGCCCCTGATTGGTCTTTGTGTAATTTGTCCTTTATTGTTCCTCGTCTCATATCCTATTAGTGGGAACATAGGAAAGTCTGTAGGAATAAAATGCTTGAATCTTTAGGTTTGGGGGACTGAGTGTTTAGATTTAAAATTTTGTAGGTTCTAGACTGGTGAATTCTTGTGTCATGTAGAGCATAGGAGGGCTCCCATCACAACAATCAGAATAAAAGGAAAGGACGTTAGGGAACAAAAATAACAATGTGCATAGCAAGCATTTTCCCATGTCCGTTAACATTCCTTGAAAACATGATATTTAATGGTTGTGTGATACTCTGTTGTATGAATGTACCATATTAACCAGTCACTAATGGATGTTTTTCAGTTTTCTTTTGCACTCTTCTAATACAATGCCATAAGGAATATCCTCTGCATACAAGTCTTTAACTGCTTCTTTAGTTATTTCCTCAAGATAAATTCCCAGAAGTAGAATTATTAGGTCACAGGCTCTTGCTACATTGGTCCAAATTGACTTCCAGAAAAGCACTGAGTTATAGGACCACCTAGTAGGTGTGACCTGGGTCTCGCCTTACTTTGACCATGTTGAGAGTCTGAATCTTGGTCATTCATTTGGACAGTCAGACATTCACTAATTCTGTTATTTTGTGTATGAGAAAAAGAAAATAGGGATTAGGGAGAAATGGTGAAGCAGATGCAGACTAAAAGTGATATCTGTCATTCAACCTTAGGAACACTAAAGTTGAATTAAAGTAAGAATGTGGAGCAAAAAGTTATCCTCCTTGGAGTATGTAGGTGGAATGGAGCCATGAAGTGTCCCGCTGGACTCCATCGTGACGTGAAGTAGCCCTGAGCTGTACAGTATTGATAGACCCCTGGATCTTGGATGATGAGCTATAAAAACTCTTTTTGTCAGCCATTCAGTTTTTATTAAAGTCAACTAAGTGTGTTAAATAAAGTCTACTTTCCTATCTAATCATCCAAGCTATGTAGAGTCAGAGTTAACCCAGTCGCTCATTCATTCACTCAGCAAATATTTCATGAGCTGTTTATTTACAAGGCATTATACTGGGAATTTGAGGCTACATAATTTTAAATGAGAAAAACAAATCTGCTCTCTAATAGCTAAGCAAAACCTTCCACACATAAAGAAACAAATCTGAAGTACAGTATGTGCATTACCCTTACTGAGATAAAATGATTCCTAGGTGAAAACAAGACCTGATGTTGAGTTAACTGATTTTGTTTATGCATCCAGAGCAAGAATGTATCAGATAGAAGAAGGATGTGATTACAGAACACAGAAAAGAGATAATGAGAGAGGTTCGTTTTGGCAGTGCTCATGAAACAGTTCTTTTGGTGTCCTAGGAAGTCCACAGGAACACATGATTTGTTTCATTTCTCTGTGGACATAGATGTATCAGACTATCAGAGCCTGATGATATTAAACATTCAAATTTGCCACCAAAGCCCCTTGCTCTGATCTCTTATAATCCATGCAAACTACTGACAATTGGGCTTTATATGTAGTTTTCCTAGATGGAGAAAATGTGCAGATCAGGCTAATGTGAATGTCTGCTCTCTTGCAAGTTGTATTTCCCATTGTAAATTAGTGAATTGACATTTTGATTTATATACATGAGATTCTTGTGAGCTGGGTTAATTTGCACCCTGAGAAATTGGCCCACTTTATGTGCTGAGAGAATCATGCTCTTAAGCCCCCAAGGCTGATTCACCAGAGTAATACCATCCTGTACTCAATGACCAACCAACCTGCTTAGCACAGTGCTTGGTATGTAGAAGTTGTTCAACAAATACTTCTTGACTTAAATGGATTTGAATGGAATGGATTTGATTTAATTAAGGTTGGGAGAGAAAGAGAAAAGGACAGGCTCATAGACATGTGAAGTCACCAGTGCAGGCCAGTTGAAGCTAAGTGAATGAATGCAATCATCCAGGAATGATGGAAATGATAGACAGGAGGGGGGGGGGGAGTGGATGGCAGTAATTTAGAGAATTCCCATAAGAAGTAGCTGGAAGAGGAAGAATAGTTACCGGGCATTTGAAGGTCAGTCAGGGAGGAAAGCTAAGAAGAGTTGAGGATAATGTAATAAAACAGTCCAAGTTCTAGTTTACGCTTCTCTATCTCTAATCTCTTCATAGATTAGCTATATCACTGGCTTTAAAGATTATTTCTGAATAATCTTTAATAATAATCCAAACTCCTATATCCGAGTGATTATTTGCCATCTATACTGAGACAATGTCTAATAAGTTTCCCTAATATAACAAACCTGAAACAGAACTCTTGCTTCGCCCCCCAAAAAAAACTTTTCCTCCTCCTGTTGCCTCAGCTCAGTAAATGGTGCTCCACTAGTTCAAGTCGAAAACCAAGGCATCACCATTAATTCTTTCATTTTCTTCACACCCTTCCTCTCTTGCGTCAAATCCGTCATTACCTCCTGTGGCTCAAACTCAAAAATATGTCTCAAATTTGTAAACTTCCCTCTGTCTCCACTACTCTTAATTGAGCCACGAATATTTCTTACATTCTAGATGGTCCTCTTGATTATATCATTTACACCTCTGTTTTATTTTTTAAAACACACATTGGTTTGTGTCGCTCCCCTGCCTACAAACATGTAATGGTTTTCCACTGCAACTAGAGTGAAACACAAAATCCTCACCCTGACCTGAAAGTTCCACATGAACTAGTTTGGAATAATCTTTCAACTCCATGACTTACCACCAACTCACTGCGGACTATGGACCAGCCACACTGCCTTTCTTTTTCTCTTGTATGAACACACCAACTCCTCCTGTTCTGAGACGGCACTTGCCACTCCTTCCGCCTCTATCCCAGTCTTTTCAGGCCCGCCAGCTGTTATTCAGATACCACTAAACGTCTCCTTCTAGCCACCCGAGGAGCCTATCAAAGTATCCTGTCCCAAGTATAGTTACACTGTAACACATCACCTTACTCCATTTTCTCCATGGAACTCCCTCATTTTTTAACTTGATAATTGTCTTCTTTACTCTATCTCTCTACCACACCCATCCCATCAGAGCATGGACATTTTTTCCCCACCACTGAATTCTCCAGAACATATAAGACTACCTGGCACATAATAGGTGCTCATTAAATATGTATTCAATAAAAGATGAATAAATAGAAGGTAAGGAGCTAAGGGAAACTCTATAGGAGGAGGAAGAGGCAATCAGCTGCTCACTTTTTACCGGAATATATTCTCTCCACCAAGAATCCCCATTAAAGAATTTAGTTCCATTTATAAGATTTTATTTTTCTTTCAAGGACCCAAATACTTGATCTCTGACTCTTCTTAACAGCCTCAAGAGTCATGCAAAACAAAACAAAAAATCCACCCATCTTGTTGAAATACCAGGAAGATGATTTTCATGCATTCAAACTCAGTATTTATACTGGAATACAGAAAGAAGAATCTGAGAGGAAAAATGTAACAAGAAGATACAGTTCATTGCAATCTAGCCTCACTTTTTATTTTTTCACCTTGAACAAATGACTTAAACTCGCTGAGCCTTAATACCCCCGGCTCTAAAGTAGGTACGGATACCTGCCTCTTCTTAACTCTCAGGTCTATTTTAACTCATAAAATGTGAAAAATATATAACAATGGCTTAAGGTTAGAGATTTTATAGGTTATAGAGCTTGGGAATTTTTTTTTTGATAGCTTTGGAGAAAAGAGTGAATTATTATTTTATGGTCGTAATTCAGAGACAGTTTATCACATTATATAACTTTGAAAAGAATTGTTCTTTAACCAGAGAAATAACATGTTTACATTACAGACTGTTACACTAGTAATAGGATCTGTCTCTATAGCATCAATAAAAAGGAAGACGCTAGAATGAGAGGAATGGAAAATCAATTTATCTACTTTTCCAACCCAACATTTATATGCTGACACCAAGTGCTGATAGTTATTGAGTCAAGTATCAGCTGTTTATGTAATGTCTCAAACACTACAGGCTGCCAAGATTTTCTTCTGCAAATTCCAATTGCCTGACTTAAGTTCCAAGTAGGATTTCTTTCTTCCTTTGCACATCCAAGTGCAGTCCCAATATTTAGTATTACATTGACTATTTTCCACCCATGTTTGATAGAGATAAATGACTTAATAGTTATATAAATTAGAATTGTCTTTTGTTTGGGGGGATTTTTTTTTTTTTTTTTTTTTTTTGCTGAAAATGCCAAAAGAGAACAACTAGTTTTGGCTTAAAAACATTACTTATTTATCTCATCCAGCAAGAATTATGGAAGAGGGCAGTCTACAGCTGATATGATAACTCAATGATGTCATCAAGAACCCATCAGTGATGTGCTGGTAAATGTTTAACAACCATTCTGAAGTTCAACCTGATTTGTCATGTTTGCATAGTGTACCTACTGCCATCATGGTTTGATTTTAAGCTACCAATGTGACATAGCTGAATGCAAAGTCAGAAAGAAATACTCAGTAGCACGTCATTATAAAGTATTTCCACCATACATATGAGTATCATAGATGTTAATAATCTCAAGAGCATTAGATAATAGTAAAATGTAATCGAAGAATTAGGAAATTATACGTTTGGAGGATTATCTTTGTTTTAATTTAACGTATTTAATTGTAAGTTTATATAAAGCAATTTTTAATAATGGCTATGCTGAACAACAGGCTTGCAAAATTCCTGAAAGTTTAATAGTCAACTCTTGCAAGCTGGTACACACCACATCCAACACATCGCTGAATGTAGGCTCTTTACATAATTTTGCTCTGCCGTCTTTAATATGTAGACCTCCATGTGCCTGCTTGCTGCCTCGTGGCCACAAGATGGCTGCTGCCCTTCTAAGCTTCACATATGAGCCAGGCAAGAGGAAGGAAACGGGGTCAAAGCTGAAGTGACATGTCAATTTTTAAAAAATACTTAGCCAAAGCCCCACCCAGTGATTTCTGTTTACAACTTGTTGGCCAGAATTGTGTCACATGTGCCTAGATTAAAGACAGTTAAGCAGAAAGGAACCATGGATGAAGGCTGGGCTGGCCAACCCAATGGATCTGCCATAACATTTAAAATATATTTATGGAACTCCAATGTTCAAGACACCATGTCATGCTCAGCACAATGACAGGGGTGAAGACAGGGTGGCTCAAGACTCACCATTTGCCCCCAAAAGTTCTTAGAATACAAGACATGCACTCATGGAAATATAGCCAATAATTCCAGGTGAATTCTCTAATGACGCTAAGAGCCAAGCATCGGTTCAGAAGCTAAGTGCCTCTGGATTTGGCAGAGGCAGGCATCACTCTGGGCTATATGGTCCATTTCAACAGAAAGGCTCATCATCACAGCAAAAGAAGTCGTGTCAAACAAGTAACTGCCGACAGGTTTATAAATTCTGCTTAATTTGAATCATTAATTAGAGTACATGGGCATGGCCTTTGTACACTCCCTTATTTCAGTTATTTTATATAATTGCATGGGAGGTTTAAATTTGCGTTGAAATACATGGATGAAAATTAAATTGCTCTCTCTGCAATGACCTACCTGCTTTCTCTAGGTAACAGATAATTATCATTTTTCTAAGCTTAGTCCGATACTCTTCAAAGCCCTCTGGAATCACATGACTGATATCAAGTGGTTTGTTTTTCAAGTGTTCCATTTTTTAAAATTCTATTCTTTTTACCCAAGAAAGAATACCACCACAGTGGTTTAAAGCATCATGTGACCATTTTCAAACAATGAGCATAATACTGATTTGAATATTATCTCCATCTCCCTGAAAATTTCTATTATCAAAGTTGAATTATATTATGTCTGTATTTCTTTAAATGTTCTGAGCTCCCCCCTGCACCTGGGCAGAGCAAGGAACCCACACTCCTGGCATGAATGAACTTCACCTAATGAACAAGAAAGAAGGTTGCTCCAAGATGCTGAGCTATACAAGCCTTCAGGGCTGTGGAATCAGGCCATCAATTTTGCCTGATGTAAAAGGTTATTCTCTTACTGCCTTTCAGTTTTGCCCTTTCAGCTCTCTATGGGTCACCACTGAATTCCTGCCTTAAAAAACTTTAGCATAATGGCTTGTCTGACACAGTGATAGGTCTGGAAAGTTCAGAGAAATTCTTGCTACAAGGTCTTTCAGGACCTGTGATAGAAAACTAACAGTACCTTCCTCTCCCAGGGTAACCTAGAAACCTTTCTCTTCCCCCACTCCCTGTCCTCTCTCCCTGTACGACCCACTTTACCCCATATAGAAATAATATATTAATTAGCTATTGTTGCAGTAATGCTGCATACCTAATGTCCCTGAAACACATTGCCTGACAGCACCAAGGATATCTTTTTCTAGCTCCCAGGTCCGCGAAGTTTCTGGGACAGCCCAGGATGTAGGTCAGCTTAACTTGGCTGCAGACTTTCAGTGGGCTTCAGGCCCACTCCACGTCTTTCTACCTCTCTTTGGACCAGCAGCAAAAGGACAAGCAAAAGCACCCAAGGCCTCCAGAAGTCTGGGTCTAGGCTCAAAGTTGTCATATGTACTCATTTTCCACTGGCCAACCCCAGTACGCTCCACCCCTCACCAGTGGAAAGTAAAGTCACATGGCAAAGGGCATGAATGAATAATTCTAATTCAGGGAGGACTTGAAGTATTGGGAACAAAGATTCCATCTTCCACGGATACCTTCCCTTTCTGAATCATCTGTTTGCTCACAAGCAGTTCCCAACTCTCAGCTGCACAAAGCAGCTTTCTGTCACCTAACTTTGTTCTTTTGTCAAAAAATATACATTGAACGCCCACGAGTCACCTGGGGGCTAAGAGAGGGGTGCTGCTCTAAAGAAAAGCTTAGTAATGAAAACAACTGGCACAAACACACTTGGTTATGTTGGTTGATGACACAAAGCAATATGTTAGGTTGGTGCAAAAGTAATTGCAGTTTTTGCAATTATTTTTAACCTTTTAAACCACAATTACTTTTGCACCAACCTAATATTAAGAGCGAGGATTGGAACGGGTAGACGTATGATTGACATAAGTAAGGGCATTTACAAAAGGAGACATACATTGGAAGGAGGACATTTCTATATGGGAATGAGTATAACTTCAGACATAAGTCATCCTTTTATTAATACAAGGTAAGGTATGAATAGTCATGTATAGCCAGTCAGTAGTCTGGTTATATTTTGGCCCTTTATCTCTAATTTTTAAGTATCTTTTCATTATTCAATTTGTTAATAATAATAATGATTGCAGAATGTCTTCAGAATGTCTTTGTAATGCAAACATCCACAGCAACTAAACAATTGATCAGTTTTATAGATTCAGGTTTCTCCCTTTATAACCAGAAATACCTTCCTACAGAGACTTTTATTTCCACGTGAAGAAGAAATAGCACCCAAGGAAACAGTAACTGAAAGATTTCATTCCAGGAAGGAGGAGACCTCGGTCACTCAGTTCTGTAGTCCCCTGACAGTGCTGGTGCATGAAAGGATTGCTTATGTCTTTCATCCATTTCAACTGAAGGAGATTGGAAGAACAAACATTTGAGCTGTGCACCTGTTTGGATCCAGTTCCTAAGTTTTTCCTCCAGGATTCAGCAACTCTGGCCATTGGTCAGAATTGGATTCTGAGAGCTAGAAGGTCACTGAGCCTTCTCTCACTTTACAGGTGCTGAAAAGGAAGCCGGGAGTTTATTCAAATAAATTTGAATAAAATTGGGACTAAAATCCAGGTCTCCTGATTTTCCAAGAGAAGGCAAGTTTCTGCCAGTCACGTCCTAGGTCCCTCTCATGCTCTTAGAGCATTACCTGTAAGCCATCTCCTCTCATCAGCTTCTGCAAAACCAACTCCTCGGAACAGTCAGAGGGGCCTTGTCTTCAAGCAAAGCTTGTTTCAAATCACAACTCCCACTTATTTGCTGGGTTTCCTTGGGCAAATTGCATGATCTCTCTGTGCCTCCATTTCTTTGTCTGTAGAATGGGCCTAGTGATACCTAACTTGCAGTGTTATTGGAGGAGCAGGTAGAATAATGCATTGCACAGTGTCTGGCCTGTAGGAGCAGAGCAAGAAATAGGACAATGACAACTGCATGACTTAGAAGACTGTCCGGGGAGGATGCAATGCACAGAGCACTTGGTAGGGGGCTACAACATAACCTTGCCTGAGATCCAGAGGGGTTTCTCTAGTTTTTCTGTCCTAGGACTGCAGGATTCAGTCAGCTGAGAGGGAGAAGACATGGAGGCTCCCAACCCTGCAGGTACCCTGTGTAGGGACTTGGGACAAGCAATAATTTCCTGCTGCACACCCTCACCCACTGTGCCCCAGGTCTGGTCATTCATTTAATGACTCGGACATGGAAACATGTACTGTTGGAGTAGATAGACGAGATTGGTAATAGATCTTGAGATTCAGAGATTTCCCTGAGGCTAGACAGATAGATTTCCCAAAAGGTACATAGAGATTCACTCCCTGGAGACTGGAAGAACGAGATGCTTGACAAAGGGGGAAGTGAGGCAGGGGACCAATAGGGGAAGAAGAAAGTGCCACAGGACCCCGTGTTCCTGGGGGCTTTCCTGGCGAGCTATGGGAAATTATACTGGACTGTTCTGAATTTCCTCCTCCAGTGCTGTAAATCTCTGAATTACCCTTACATCTGTGAGGGCAGTCTAATCCAAGTCTGAGTGGTAATATGATGGGGAATGATGAAAAGTGGGATCTGCCTGAATTGTCCCTGAGCTAAATATTGAGCTCTACCCATATACATACCAGCCGAAGACAAACATAAATCCAGAAGGGAGACAAATATACCATATTTTGCTGTGTATAATATATTCCCGTATATAATGCGCACCCACATTTTTGGCCCAAACTTTCAGGGGAAAAAATCTTTTGTTTTAGTTTTTCAATTCGAATTTGTATTTGTTTACATTTAGGTACTTGTTTTTTGTATTGTAAAATAATTTTAGCATTTTTAAATATATTATGGCACAAGAAATGTTATGTCACAAATAATTACAAAACACAAGAACAGATATAAGGTACAAGAAATTTTACATACCAGTAACAAATTTATGATATTTATGCATCATGGAAGGCCAAGAACTTTTTGTTGTTGCAAGTTCATCGTAAATTCAATAAAACCAATTATCATATTCCAGGGTATTATTTTGCATACAGATATCGTTATTGATTTCTATAGTCACACTTTTAACTCATAAGCATAAATAAAAGAATTAAGAACATTTATATCGATATGGAATTAGTACTACCCATGTATAATGCACATCCTTATTTTTCCCTCACAAATTTGGACAAAAATGTGCGCATTATACATGGCAACATATGGTACTTTTCTGTCTCACTGTCTCATCATTTGAAAGGTTCTTTCTTGCACAGTGGACACCATGCTCCACATTATTGTACAGAACCTGTTAGGTGCTATCCTTCACCTCCTCTTTTCAGTGGCACTGGATGGCTCATTGCTAATGAGAAAGGGTCCATTTCCCAGTCATATATCTCTCAGTGACCACAGAAAGACCAGGGAGAAGCCTGGAGTTACCATTAGGTAATTACGATACCATAGCACTCTCTCTCTCTCAAAGATGAGTTACTCTAAGATTGTTAAGCCTCAGTTTCCCCATCTGTAAAATGGAAATCATAACTCCTACCTCATATGGGTAATCACAGGGTTTAAATGAACAGCCCAGTTTTGTTAAAGCACCTGTGTAAGTGTTTGGCACGTGGCAGGGTTAATGTTAGTTTCCCTCTTTGCATCTTAGTATCTCACGAAGGTCGACTCTCTTAAATTCACACATGAAGAGTGCATGCTTCCAACAGCACTCTGGCAGATGCCTACTCTTGGGGCCCCAAGAAAACCTCATAAAGAGCACCTATGCACAGAAGGACACTGCCGGGACATTGCTTCTGGAAATACCACACAGCATCATTTCCAGGAAGAAAAGTCACTAGTTGGAAAACTGAGGCAGATGGACATTGTTCAAATCCCCCCAAACTAGGTTGGTTTCCACCCAGGTGCAAGGCCCTGGGCAAACAGATTACGAATGTTAGGTTAAAACAGACTCAAAGAAACTTCATGGGAAAAGAAGCCCCAAATTAGCAATCTGAGGTGTGAACAGACAGAAAAGGCACAGTCCACTGCCAGGGCTTGGTGATGAGCAGTGGGGGGAAGATCTGGGGGTCAGGGGCTAATGAGAGGATGCTATCTGCCCCGACTTCTGGGACCCTTTTTAAGAAAGGGTTGGCAGAGTAACCTTGGTCTCTTCAACTTTCATGAGCTCAGACCGGATGCCAGGAGGTTAAGAACTCCAGATGATGTCACTCCAGGCTAGCCAGTGTTGCCAAGGTGGGCAGGAGGCTGCAAACTCCCAGGGACTCAGCTTTCAGGGACCTCCATTCTGGAATTACTGGTGATGGGTTCTCCAGTGGAACTCAGCACACTGTCCTCTCCCTCCCTGTAGCTGGTCCCCCTCAGCTGCTGAGTCCAGGAAAAGAAAGAGTGGAGCAGTTGTGGACACTGTTTGAGGGTTTTTTCATCATATAAGGGTTCAATATTTAGAGCAATATTGATTCTATTTATCTAGTGTTGTAATGTTCCATTGGTTGCCAGGCAACAGAGTTCTTTCTTCTCTGTTGTCTGGGTGGCTCATGGGAGTTTGACTACCAAAGAGATTACTTTGTGTATATGAAACTAAATGGACCATAGGTGCCATACATAAGTGGAGGAATACTGTTTTACTAGGCAGTGTTAAGACCATGTTTCCTATCACATCTGGGTAATTGCAATTCAACGTCCAAAACAATGGGCCATTCATATCCACATTCCCCTACAAGGTACCCACTGAGAACAATTTAACACAAAGTTGTGCTGATGCATAAAACCCTGTGCTGTGTGCTTACTATTCCATCCTCATAAAGTTCAAACCTGCACTGGAGCAAGGATGGATTTATTCCTCCACACTTTTCTCCCCTCCAAATCCCACATTAATAACCAAACATAGTACCCAGATTATAAAGGGCAAATTCTGGCTTGCACTTAAATCCTGGTGTGGCAGGGTCTTTCCTCATTGCTCTTATCCCATCTTCTCCTCAACTCACCCCCATATTTCCTTCCTTTTTGGGAGGCTCTTTTGTAAATCCTTTCCACTGATATTCACTGTCTCTTTAAAATGCCGTCAGAAGCAGCAGGCAACAAGGTACAGTCAGCTTGGGCTATATGGTTCAGTGACTTGGCATCAGTGACGTTTATTTTGGAACCTGAGTGGTGGCCTGACCTATTTTAGGATCTCTGTTTTAACCATACTTCCCTCCCCATTTTTCCAATTAGAAGAGAAGGCCAAAGGGATGGTGGGAAGGTGGGGGAGGGGGAGAGGGAAGAGCTAGATTGGAGCTCAGTGCTCAGGAGTTATACCTGAAGCTGCCCGACTTGGCCATCCCATTTTCACCACTGTCATAAAGGCAATTTGAAGCCCCACTAAAGAGGCTGAAATTCAGTGCTCTGTCCACAAAACAGGAAGAGACCCCAGAGGCACTTCTCTGCCCAAGTTCCTGGGTGCAGCCCCAGGAAACACGCAAAAGGAAGGCCACATTTGGTATTGTTCAGCGTTTTCCTATATGGAAAGACCTGTTCAGAGGAGAAATGATCTTGTTCTTCCAGAGAGAAAAGCTATCTGGAGGAGGCGAAGGAAGGGTAGGAGGAGGGAGAAGCAAGTGCAGGCAAATAGCCAAGTACGCACATTTATGAAGAGCTGGAATGTAAAACAGATGTTGTGCAGGAAAATAAAACATTGCCCTGGGAGCATCCGCCTCTGGAGAATATGGTTTCTCAGATCCAGGCGAATAACACAGTAAGTCATTGAAAGCTGCATACTCATCATAAATGGGTCTAAGGAATGGCCCTTCTGGGTTGCCTGGTCCCTGGTCTCCACATCTTTTTTGTGGCTGTGCAGTAGCCAGCATTCCTTTGAATCGATGTTATTATTCTGTCTCTTTAACTAGGAATAAAGTGTTTTCAGCACCCCAAAGCTTTTCCCTGAAACTGAGGGCAGGAGCAGCAAGACCTGGGGCTCCAAGAGGGGAGGTGGAGGTTCCAGTGGGATGAGAGTTAGAAGGGAGCAAAAGGACCCAGGTCATTACATGGAGAGCCTAACAAAATAGTTGTAGTGCTCATGGAGAAAGTGGTGATGTCCAGGTCAGTGGTACAGAGGACCCACGGCAGCCACTGGGCAACTCAGGGAATCTCCAATGGCTATCAAGAAGCTGTTATACTTAAATCACCTGAGACCTGCCAAGAGAAAGAAAGGAAATTAGAAGGCGTGGGGTCCCAGCACTGTGTAAGATCAAGGGCAGAGGTGGGACGTCTCCTCCCACTTGGTTGGGGTCTAGAAAGCAAGTCCACTAGAGACAAATGAGCTCAACTCTATCTGGGGCCCCAAGAACATAAAGGGCCAAGTGAGTGTTAAGAGAAATAAAATGAAGGAACAAGTTTCTCCTGTGGTAAGTTACTAAAATTGAACATAGTGTTAAGTCCAGCCAGCAAATTGTTCCCTGAGAAGTAAGCCCACACAGCAAGTCTTGTAATAGATTATTTAAATCAACAGTGTCAATGACCTGTGAAATGTATTGACAAAATCAGAATCGTCCTTTTTGTAGAAACTTGCCTTTGCCTTTCTGAATCTTCTTTTAGAATTTCACATGGTAGGTAGGCACGGCAATATTTTGGGTCCCAAAATATGTTTTAGGAAAGCAAGCTGAAAATATCAACCTGTCAGACATCGTCTAAAGTTATTAGCCTGTCTGGTGTACATCTTGCAGAGGCTGGCTGGAATTCTGGCCAGGTATTTTTTCTCCTTCTCTATATATTTCTTTCCTTTACCCAGTGTGCTTTCTCCTAAGACTGTGGTTCACATGCTTATAATTAGAGCAGAAAAGGAGGGAAATAGGTGATTCGTGTTATTTCCCCATTCCTGGCGATGCTTTCACCTCTGGAATCTAGATTAGCAATGTTAACACTGAGGGCCTGGAGAGAATATGGAAGAAGGAGGAGGAAGACGAGGAGGAGGAACAAAGAAGCTCACTGAAAATTGTATTTCCCGACCCAGAAAGTCACTGAAACTGAAATTACTTGCTCCTATAGAATTCATATCTTTTTCTAAGTGAAATCAGGCTTAACAGAGGAATATCGTGTCTTAAAATTAATTAGAATAAATTAATTCCTTAATGAATCATATCATCAAGCATGAAAAAACTAAAGGATACAAAGTATTAATGTACTGAATAAAAGGCATGATCAAAGGGTGTCAATTTATGGAAACTAATGCTGCATCTATACATACAGATGGCTTTGAAAGACATCAACCCTTCTGATGGCTGGATCACAGCCAGCCAGTTAGTAACTACTTGGTGGCTTGACTGAATTTAGCTGTTTGAAAGCAACCTACACTCTGCCTAACATACTCACTTTTGAACAAAATTGCTGGGTGCTATCTTCACTTGTCTGCCCAAGCTCAAACAGTGGGGTGGTGACAACTGTAAGTTTAAACTAAGCTAAGGAAATTGGTTGAAGGAGAGAGTTAACAGAAAGTCCAGCAGCCAGAAGAGGATCCAACAAGCACCGCTGATCGAGAGCTAACTCCAATTTAAGAGAGATACTGAATTGAGACAGTGGAACTGCCAGAGAGAAAACCAGGCGATTTTAGAAAATTCCATCCTAAACTGTGTCACAGAAGCACAGAAGCATGCACCAATACTTAGGATGCAACCCCAGAAACTAGGAAGAAGGAACCAGTAAGGCAATCTGATCTCTCCACAGGGGGATTTGGCAAGGTGAGATTCAATGACACGTCAGCACTCTCCTCCACATGCAATGGCATTTCTATTTTCATAATCCAGAAGTTTTCGAGAAGAGCACGCTTGATGTACTGCCCAGCTGAACTTTTGTTAGTTCCAGGAGAAAGGCAGAGAAGCCCAAGGAGACCTGGCTGCTTATTCTAAACAACTGGGCTGGAGTCGGAATGACATAAATATAGATATCATTTCTAGCACCTCACAATAGTAACACAGCTCCAGGGAAAAGCAGGGGGACTGACTCCTTTCTAATTAGTCAGGGAAGCTTTTGATAAGAACCCCAGGAGTTCCTTATCCCAAAATAGCACTTGTCACATGAGCACAGGGCCCGCTAACGCAGGCTGGATGAGATGGATGGGTGGTGCCAAGTCCTGAATCTCCAGTGGGGTTTCCCTTGGCAGTCTGCTGTGATGATTTAGGGCACCATCAGTGGCCTTGGTTTGATTCATCGCTGGGTGATTCATCTTTCCCAACAAGCTATGGCTCCTGTTTTATAACGCCCTTTCCACTTCTTTCCTTTGAAGAGAGAGAGAAACAGATGATGCAAACCAGACTTTGGAACAGAATCCTAGTTTTTTTCCTGCCATAATTAGCCCTCAGTAAAGAGACACAAACAGGCTATCGGATCAGCTTCGCTGCGTATTGACCAAACTATGCCTATTTATATCAAATATGTCACTATTATTATGTCACATATTGGTTGGCATGAGAAGTACCGTGAACAGCCATGGCAACATATGAAGAAGTGAGTAGATTTTCTACCAAAACATCTTAATTATTTAAAAATAAAAATACTTGTTTTTTTAAAGGAAAAATATTTTTTGGTGCTTAGGTATATAGCATTATTAATATATTAAATCTTATCTTTCTGTTCTAAAAGTTATTATTGCCATTTTGAATTTTGTTACATATTGTCAGTTTTGGCATAAGTGTATAAATCCTTACATTTCTTACTTTTATAATATTTTTAAACAATGTTTATTGTGCTTTTATGACAAAAGCAATGCATATGCATTAAAGTGAGATAAGAAAAATTATATTTCTGGCTATTATAAAGGAAAAATTACCTATTATACTACTACCCAGAAGTAATCATGGTTTATAACTTTGAATTTCGTAAATTTATATGCAACATACTTATTATAGAAAAACATATAAATTGGGATCATCTAATATAAAGGTAACATAGCACTATTTTGTCCTTTTCTATGAATAGCCATCATTCTAGTCACTCTTCATCAGCCTTTCATACCTAGGTATCTAGTGGGAGTTTGTTAGAGAAAGAAAGCAAGAGGAAAACTAAAGTAAAATTCAGCTTCTGGAATTCAAAATTAAGATTTGACAGCAGATGATATCTTGCAATCCCAGGCATTTTCTTAAAATCTCCCCCACTCCAACACATCCCAAGCCAACTATTCTTATTATCTAGATTATAGATCTTTGTTTAAGAGGCCCAAATAGAAAGAGTAAAGGGGAAATCCCACCATCCCATGTAGGTGTGCCAATTTTCCCCTCTTCAGCCTGAGAAGGGCAGGTATAGTTGGGTGAAGGCAATACGGAGAGCAAAGGAGACTGCCTTAGTACATTCGGCTGCTGTAACAAAAATACCATAAACTCTGTGGCTTACAAACAACAGAAATTTATTTCTCACAGTTGCAGAGGCTGAAAAATCCAAGACAAAGATGCCAGAAGATTTGGTGTCTGGTGAGGGCCCACTTCCTGGTTCATAGACAGCCATCTTCTCGCTGTGTCCTCACATGGAGGAAGGGCCAAGGGTGCTCTCTGGGCCCTCTAATAAGGGCACTAACTCCACTTATGAGGCCTCCACCCTCATGACCTAATCACCACCCAAAGTTCTCACCACCTGATACCATCACATTGGCGATTAGTTTCAGCATAGGAATTTGGAGGGTTGCAAATGTCCAGTCTATACCAGAGGCCTCAGCCTCATTTCTCATCTAGGACTCTGATAAATGCTTGCCTCAAGGACTGCCCTTGCACCATCCTGGGGTTCAGTCACATCAGTCATGTCGGGAGACATCAAGGTTTGGCTCTTCTGAGCTGTCCTGGGTTCCTGAATAGCAAGAATACACAGCTAGAGAGCCAGATGTGCTACCCAGGGATGTGGCAGAGCAAGGTAAGCCTGCTGCAGAGGCCAGGATGCCCCCACCACACCCCAAGCCAGCAGTCTGGATGGAGCATGGGGCAGAAGCTCAGAGATCATTTTTTAAACAAAGCATATACAGCACTGACTTTTTTGAGCTCAAAATATTGATTTATCGCTAGGTCAATTGCACAATGTCTTCAAAAAACAATTATTTTTTTCCCAACAAAGGGCAAGCAGTCAGTAAATTTCCTAGATCCTTACATTTCCTGGAATATTTTGCTTCAACCTTCAACCATAAATGAAAAATTAGCCAGGTTTAAAATCCATGGATTGAAACAATTTTCTTGTAAAACCTATAGATGTTATCCCACCACCTTTTGACATTTTATGTTAAAAAGCAGAAGTCTAAAGCCAACCTGATTTTTTTTATTTCTGGTGGTGAAACTGAGTTTTGTGGGGGGGTTTATTGTTTGTTTGTTTTTTTTTTACCTGGATATTTGCAGAATTTTGAAAATGTCATTTTAATTCTTAGAAATTTAAAAAAATAGCCAGGATATCTGTGTGTGTGTGTGTGTGTGTGTGTGTGTGTGTGTGTGTGTGTGTTGCATATAACACAGCAAGCTACTTCAATCTTTAAATTCAGACTTTTTTTTCAGATTCATATAGATTCCTTCAATATACTTTCAATTTTTACATTTTGTTCCATTTGTTGTTGTTTTCCTAAACAAATTCTCTATCATTCTTTTTTCTTTTTATGTCCTCCAAATCTGTTTAATTATTTTTGCTTTTATTAGGGTATTTTCTGCTGAACTTTGAGAGAGTTTTTTCCACATCACTGTGAATTTTAATCTTGGCACTGCATATCACTTTTCTTGATTTCTTCCTTTCACCCTTTTTTATCCCTTTTATCTCAGCTTGTTAAATCTGAATCTCATTCCATTAGGCCCTTCACCTTTTCCATTTCCTTCTTATTGTTTTGTTTCTTATTTCATCAAGACCATGTCTTTTTGCAACTGTTGTAGTCACCAAAGTTTTCTAAAGTGTACTTTTTGCTCTGGAAGTAAATATTTCCAGAACTATATTTCTGTATTAACTATATGAGAGATGTTCCCTTTCCTGATTCTGCAGCATGGTTTCCAACTAGCCTATGTTAATTTTTGTCATAGTCTCATCTTGAAAACAAGAATATAATTAGGTTCTCTCAATAGATTTAGTGTGAATTTCTTTGGGTTCTACTCACAAGCCCCATAAGCGACAGGAGATCATCTTTGATCTAACCCTAGATAGAATTTTGGTCAGTACAGCTCTCAGCTCATTTTTTAGGATCTGATATGCATTTATCTGGTCCTAACCTTTTGTTGTTTTGTCACATCCCTAGAGCTTGGTTCTATAATATTGAGAAATAATGGAACATATGTTCATCGATGCAGTAAAAATGAAGCCCAAAAATGTACAATGACTCAAATACATTAGATACACTGTATTTCTAACTCATGGAAGAATTCAAAAGTTTCTGACCAACAGTCAGCTCTTCTCCATGTGGTAATGCAGGGATTCAGGCTCCTTGCATTTCCATCCAGATAGACAAAGAGAAAGAGAACAAGGAAGAGACACAGCCTCTTCTAAAAAGTCTTGGCCTGAAGCCAGCACAAATCACATCCACTCACAATTCATTGGAAATAACTAGTCCATGGCCACATCTAGCTGCCAGGAAAGCTGGACCTGCAGTCTAGCTGTGTGTTGAAGAAAAAGAGAAGAACACTAATTTTGGTGAACAAGTCTGCCACAATGTTTGAAACTAGAGTCACCAGTGGACACCACTATGTGGACTTTTTCTGCTTTCCCCTTTGTCCATATTATTTTTCTTGGTTGCATAATCCTCAGTATTAAACTATTGTATGACTCCTCTGGCTCCTTCTCCTCCTGCTTATTTTAAGTAGAATAGCCCACCCATCCCGACCTCAATCCCTGGAATACAAATTCTTCAGTGGCTTTTAACAAGCCCTACAGGGGATCCCATTATACACTGAAGTGTAAGAACCACTGCTAGGACTAACGCTTGATTATGACCTGGGCCATAGCAAGGCACCCTATGTAATGTGAACTGGTAGCACATCATTTTAGTTGTAAGCAAAACACTGAAGAGGCATATCTGGAATTCTAGTCTTGCAAAACGAAAAGTACAGAACGATGATAGTAACACTCAAAGCTCTAGTCTGACTGATTAGGACAACTTTAAATTAAAGCCTTGTTAAATAGCCTCTATCATTCACAAATTGTTGCTTGTCTGTTTTCTTTGACACTAATTATCTAATTCTCTGTGCTAGGTCAAAATGACTATCAGTGATGAACACAGAATCACAAAATATCTGATGTGGAAGGGATCTCAGGGACCATCAAGTCCACCCACCCATTTTATAAACTGGAAAACTGAGGTCTAGGATGAGTGAGTGCGTCTTCCAAGGTCTCAGCTCTGGTTGGAGAGAGAGAGCCAGAACTAGAACCCAAGACTCCTGATTCCTGATCCAGCCCTCGTTCTGCTAATACCATCTCATGAGATCGTGTTTGTAAAGCCCTCTGAAACATATAAATTGTAAAAGTGGTTGCATTATATTAACATTGAATTGGGTTCAGATCATTTGAATTCCAAATCTTAAAAGAGCCAAGGTTAAATGTGTGGGCAAATTTGTTCTCTAAGCCCTGTCCAAATGCAAATAAAAAAATGAATGAACAGTATTGCCTTAGAATTAGGGAACACTTTGGAACATTGACATTGGTATTAAGAAATGTAATGTAAAAGAATCAGGTAGCAGCCTCTGATACCTCCTTTTCACGGTTTCTTCTAAAACGTCTGTGGAATCATAGAAATCTGAGAAATTTCTGCTAACTGTGAGGCCAATAGACCTGAATAGAGAAGGGTAATCTGTGGATTCCATATACCTTATTTCACAAAGAGAAAAACCCAGGCATCATAAAAGGAGGTGGGAAGCCACTGGGCCCTTCCCTCACTGCCTTTCCCAAGAAACTATAGCAAAGCAACAAAGAGTGGACAACACAAATACTATTATAGATGATGTTAGAGAGCACACTGCCTTCCACTTCCCCAGCTTCCCACAGCCCGTCATTCAACAGCCCTTCACAGATTTCAGCTCCCAAGATCCCACAAGGCTGACCAGATTAGATTTCCAGTCTCTGAATATAAGAGCCACACACTACTCCAGAGCTAGAACATTTCAGAGACTGAAAGCAAGTTAGGTAGGGATTGTGTCCCAGGTCACTGATAAATGCAGTTGGATGGCCCCGGGTGGGTTTTATCAATGGCCTGATTTTTGGTGCTGATTTGGCTCAGACAGGGTTGGAGTAGACATGGCAGTCCCATATATCTGGGGTAGCCTCTCCCCCGGAGGGGACTCCCTTATAGTTTATTTTTTAGGGCACGAGCTGAAATAGACTTCTCTCTGCCTTAATTTCATAACTGGCTTAACTGGGTCTTCGACCTAGGAATCTTTTTTAAAACAGATTTGTTGGTATCTAATTCACATGCCTTACAGTTCATCCATTTAAAGTATACAATTCAATGATTTTTAGGGTACTCACAAAAAAGTGCAACCATCACCTCAGTCAATTTTAGAACATTTTCATCACCTTGAAAAATAAAAAACCTTTTACTATTTATCTTCACCCTTCTCTCCCCCATCCTTCCTAGCCCTAAGCAATCACTAACTTACTTTCTGTCTCTACAGATTTCCCCGTTCTGATATGAATGAAATCACATAGAATGTGGTCTTTTGGCTTCTTTCACTTAATAACGTTTTTGAGGGCCATCCATTTTGTAGCGTGGATGCAGTATGTCATTCCTTTTTATGGCTGAATTATATTCCATCTTATGGGTGTATTACACTTTATTTATCCATTCATCAGCTGATGGAATCAGGGTGTTTCCACCTTATGAGTAATTGACTTGGGAATATTAGGTTTGTCATTTGGTCTGTGGGAAAATAAATTTTGAATAAAGGAATTCCCTTAATAATTGGTATTTTTACATTGTTTAGCAAAGTAATTCAACAGACATGAGCACCTGCAACTTGCAAAACAAGGTGAAAGCTACTTTGAGGTTGTAGTTCTTAAGAATATTTATTTTTTAAAAAAAGAATATTTATAACAGTAGAGTAAGAAGACTGTCTCTTACAAAGTCCGTTCACATCATCTTAGGTGACCTTTATTATTATAAGGATATACTGTAAGCCTGATATTACTAGTCTCATTTTGCAGAAGACATAAGCTCTAAGGAGTTAGGATCACTCATCTAATAAGGAGAAGACAGACTGGAGAACTTCTAGTCCCTTGTTAAGATATAGTTGTATCTAATTTTGATAAGGAAGAAATCCTTTTAGAAACGTTTTCCCACAATAGTTGATTCTTCTGCAGCCCCAGGTGCTGAGTCAGACAGGCGCATTTGTCCTCATCTAAATTCCAATAGCTCTTTTTTACTTTAAAAATCTATCACTTTTTGCTGTTTAGCATCATATTTTTGTTAAGTGATATCCCCTTCACTAGTCATTCTAGTGGAAAGACTGGACCAGAAGTTCTCTGAGATATCTGCTAGCCATAAAGGGCCTGTGGCATTTTTCCTTTAGTGATGTAGAAAGATCCCATCATTAAAAAAAATGTTTGTGGTTTTCTTGTCAGCGGCTCCCTTTCTTTGAAGCTGGGCAACCCCAACAGAAATGCTGGCCACGTGGGCCCATGTTGGATGGATCTGGAGCCACTGGAAGCCAGGGGTCTACACCAGTCAATACTGAGGAGGGTCCTATGTTTGCTAAAGGAGAAAGGGAGCCCCCCGCGGTAGGAAATGAGCAAGAGGTCAGAAGCCAAAGACAACAGACAGAGGTTGGAAGTGGAGAGAAATGTGGGATGCGTCCAGTGGGTTCATGACAAGAACCATGGATGAATCAAGGTGCCTGAGGGCTTATTTATGTTGTATTCTTGCTTCCTGGTAAAAGGCAGCATGCTCCAGCTGAAGGGAGAAGGGCACAATTTCATATACTGTGCTCTCACAGAGTCTAGTTTTTAGATTTCTTTCTGAGGGCATCATTATTACCATTTTCGGTGCAGAATTGTCATCTTGCAGGCTGCAAACAAATGAAAACAACCTAAATGGCCATCAATTGGGGCAAGTAAAACTATGGTAAGTCCATATAGTGGGCTATTATCCGTTCTTTAAATAGTGGTAAAGAGTTACACATTTTTCTGGGAACATATTCATGATAAAGTATTGCATTTTTAAAAAAGGTTATACAACACCATGAATATTATGCCAGTCATGTAAAATTGCATGTGTATATGTGTGGTGGGTATAATTTTATGTCTCCAGGTATAAAGAGACATAGAGACCTTTTGCATCTTGAAGGTGTATTTACAAAAATTAAAATACTTTCAGGATAAGTAGATTGTTTGGTGATTTTTTCTTTTCTTTTAGCTCTTTTCTATGTTTTTTTATTTTTATTATTATTTTATTAAATTTATTGGGGTGACAATTGTTTTTCTATGTTATTATACCACTATCCTTATCATTAAAACTTACTAAATGATCAAAATTCATAAAAGAATTTCACGACAATTCTTGGAAGTATAGTATTATTATCTCTGTGTTTTTAAATGAAGCAACTAAGATTTAGAAATGTTAAGAAATTGGCCCAAGGTCACACAGCAATAAAATGGCAGAGCTGGGACAGTAGTTTAGGATTATAACTCTACAGCAGATGAGCTCAATCACTGTGCCGCTATGAAAAAGGCAAAAATCACAGACCTTGTACAGTAAGAACTACAACTATCATGGACCGTAATTTCCCACGTTATTTATTCTCCAAAGCCATTTTGAGCAGATCATTATGAACTCAGATTCAGCCTTGACAAGAAATGTTCGGAACTCAAAAGCTATTCAAAATTGAATTACCCAATCCTCTTCATATACCAATATCAGACACTGAAACTTGTCTGTAAGTTCTTTGAAACTTTGACCATAGAAAGGCATTATCTGTGCCCCCTTTTCTTAAAGCTGGGCTGGTCTTTGTGACATAACTAATAGAAGTCAGTGAAAACGATGCTTCATGACCTCCAAGGCTTCCACCACGCTCACCGGGACACTCAGGTCTGAGCCCTGAACCTCCCAGGACCACCCTGTCTGAGGAAGCTCAGGCCATGCAGAGGTGCCCCAGTTGACAGCCCTGCTGAGAGCCCTGCTGACAGCCAGCATCAACCGCCAGACACTTGAGTGAAGATGTCTCTGTATGACTCTAGCCTCCAGGTGACAAATCACCCCCAGCTATTGAGTCTTCCCAGCTGAGGCCCAGATACCATGGGTTAGAGACAAGCCATCTATGTCTAATTCTTAACCTACAGAATAATTCATGAGCATAATAAAATGGCTATTTGATGCCACCCACCTTTGCTGTGGTCAATTATGTGGCAATTGTAACCAGAATAAATCTCAGCTCCAACTCTAGCTCATTTTTTCAATAGCTATCTATTTTACTAAATTCTTATTAGTTGGATTTGAGCCTTGGAGGTTATTTAGATAGGAGTTATAGGCTCTAATCTCTTTGCCCACAATGCTAGGACAAGTGGCATGCTCCCTGAAGGCAGGAACGAGTTTGTCATGTTGACAATTACAGTTCAACACTAGCCACAGTATGAGTACGCTGTTTCAGTCATCTGTCACATGGAAGCCACCCCAAAACTTAGTGGCTTAACATGGGGGTCGGAAAATTATGCTCCACAGCCAAATCCAGACTGCCAGCTCTTTTTGTAAATAAAGTTCTGTGGGAACACAGGCCCGTTCATTTATTTACATGTTATGTACAGCTGCCTTCACTCTGCAGTGGCAGAGTGAAAAAGCTTGCCAGCCCCTGGCTTAACACAATGACGATTTATTATTTCTCCAAACTCCATGATTGGCTGGGCTCTGCTGAGCAGAATTTTTCCCTCTGCACGGTCACTGATGAGGCTGCACTCATCTGAGAGCGCGCTAGTGCTAGAACATCCAACATGGTGAGCTCAAACGTCTAGGGCCTTAGTGCTGTCAGGTGGGGCATCTCGAATCTCCTCCATGCAGCCTCTCATCATTTGTTAGTCCATCCCAAGTTTCTTTATGGAAACTTCTGAGAGAAAGCAAAAGTAGAAGCTACGAAGTCTCTTAAGATCTAGGCCCAGAACTTACACAGCATCAATTCCACTGTGTTCTATTGGTCAGAGCAAGTCACAAGTCAGTCCAGACTGAAGGTGAGAGAACCCTCCACTCATGGTTGGAAGGGTAACAGGAATGTATGTACACAGAGGACAGAAATGGGTAGTGGTCATCATTGGGGGCTATCTACCACATAAAGCATTTACTAAATATCGGCTGAATGAGTGCAAAAGAGCTCACAAAGGCATGAAAGTAGAAAGAAAAGTGAGCAAGTAAAAGGCAATAAATACCTTGAAGGATATGTCCAAGCTTATTTATGCAGGGAGGCAAGGTCTCCACGAGCTGTCGGCACTGAGAGAGGCCAGTAGAGCTGAAGAAAAGCCTGGTTCCATTTGAGGACAGAAAGAAAGTGAGAGAAATCAGGAATGTAGTCAGTGATGTCACTGGGGATAGGAGTCCACAGGGGTGAGATGGAGGGGAGATCAGATACTGGGTCTACACAGCAGGACACAGCAAATCTCCTCAGAGCAAGCACAAGAATTACATTTCGTGGGTCAATGCCGGACAATAGCGAGCAGCAACTAATGGGGAGGCAAAGCAACAGACTTCCGTGAGTGTCCGCAACATCTGGCTCACTGTATGGGACGGCCTTCCGTGGTAGGGTTGTATGTCAGACCAACGGCTGACCTCAGTGGATATGTCTCCTCAGGCTCATGAGTTCTGTCACAATAGCCACTGATAAAAAATGATCTAAAGAACTTAGTTAATAGGATTAAAGAACTTGTTACAACCCAAGACAGGAACATGGCATCTTCAATAACAACAGCTTAGCTTAATAACAAGCATTAGCTTCCAATGGTGTATATGGTTACAACTAATAGAGCTGACAAGTCAGCAGGTGAAATGATTGAAAGAAGATGATTCTTGTTCATTATTTCACTTCATCCTGTGAAAAAGTGAAAAATTCCCCTATTTCACAACAGAGGAAACTGAGGCTTGAAGACATCAAAGAACTCTCCCACATCCATGTAGTTAACATGTAGAACAAGTAGATTTAGACCCAAATCTGCCTGAATCCAAAACAGTCATGTTGCTTCCCTGTGGAGCACAGGAAAAAATAAAAATATGAAGATTCACCTGCCTACAAAAGTGTGTCTCAAAACATGTGTATTGTAATGTTAGGACCTTGCAACGATCCTCAAAGTTAATGATCCCTAGGTAAATAAATGTGAGAGCCCATGTGAGGCAGAGCCCCTTTCTGAAAGTCACATGAGCATTCGTATATTTAAATAAAATCTGTCTGAAATCCAAATCCTTTTTTCATGTACTGTGCACTAATACCCTGAAGAACTAGTGTTCTAAAGAACGTACTTTGGGAACATTCTGTCTAGGAAGAGAAAGCAGTGAGAGAGTACTATTTTTATAATCTCATTAAATATGTAACCATTGAGAACACATTTTTGGCAACCACTAGAATTTGGAGTACCCAATGAAAGTTCAGACAGTTTTAAGACAAATAAAAGGAGGTCTTATTCTTCACAGTGTTAAGAAAGCTTATGAACCTTACTACTCTGCTAAGTTAAAATATAAAAAGTGAGAATCGTGTTATTAAAGAATAGACCCTCTGGCCTCCCAAAAGTCACTGTAGGTGCCTGAATTCCCGACACAACCTTGCAATAATACCCCAGCATCTTGTAGAGCCGCAGAACAGTTCTGAGCCAGCTGATCTGGCCTGCCGTAGCTGGCTCTGAGTTAATTTCTCCTGTTCCTCATCTGCAGAGGGACCTGAAGAAGCCAGTCTCTTTCGATCTGGCCATGTTGACATAATGCCAGTAACTCAGTACTGACGTGGCAGTTACTTGTGCATTGCTGGTGCAAATGTAAACTGGTGCAGCTCCTATGGAAAATAGTATGAAGTTCTTTGAAAAATAAAAATAGAATTACCATAGCATCTAATAATTCCACTTCTGAGTATATGCCCAAAAGATTTAAAAGCAAGGACTCAAAAAGGTATTTACATACCCATTTTCAGAGCAGCATTATTTGCAATAGCCAAAAGGTAAAAGCAACCCATGTGTCCATCAATAGATGAGTGGATAAACAAAATGTGGTCTATACATACAATGGAATATTATTTAGCCTTAAAAAGAAAGGAAATTCTGACATGCTACAACACAGATGAACCTTACAGATATTATGCTCAGTGAAATAAGCCCATCACAAAAAGACAACTACAATATGATTCCACTTATATGAGGAACCTAGAGCAGTCAAATTCATAGAGACAGAAAATAGAATGGTTGCCAGAGACTGGGGGAGGATGAAAGAAGGTGCTACTGTTTAGTGGATACTAAGTTTCAGTTTGCAAATGAAAAAAGTTCTGGCGATGGATGGTGGTGATGGGTGCACAACAATGTGAATGCACTTAATACTGCTGAACTTACACTTAAAAATGGGTGAGATGGTATATTTTATGTTATGTATATTTTACACAGTGAGAAAGAGAGAAGAAAGAGAAAGAAAGAAAGAAAGAAAGAAAGAAGGAAGGAAGGAAGGAAGGAAGGAAGGAAGGAAGGAAGGAAGGAAGGAAGGAAGGAAGGAAAGAAAGAAAGAAAGAAAGAAAGAAAGAAAGAAAGAAAGAAAGAAAGAAAGAAAGAAAGAAAGAAAGAAAGAAAGAAAGAAAGAAAGAAAGAAAGAAAGAAAAAGAAAGTTGAGGTGGCGGATAGATAGTCTTGTATTTTGCATCTAACAAAGAGCAAGGGGGTCTTCCTACCGCAGAAGCTGAGCACACACCCCTGCACTCTGCTCGCTTTCCCCAGCATTCCTGGGTTGATTCACAAAGGGCCAGAGCAGGCCCTCTCCAGTGCGGGAGCTGCTCCTCTCCCATAGGGAGGAGGTGAGGGCCCCCCGCTGCAGCTGGTTAATCACCTGTCACCCAATCCTTCATTCACAGCAGTCAGGAGCTAGGATCCCACACATCTAACTTACCCCTGTGCCCTGTGCTTCTCCTTGTGCTGAAAAGAGGAGCGGGCAGCAGATTTCAGACTGAACAAAAGAACCAGTTTAAACTACAACAAAGAAGTGCTTCAAACCTAATGAAAATCAGGTACGGAAAGAAATAAGAAGCCCTGTTTCTCCTTTCTATTTCCGTTTTTTGCAGGGAGCGTAAGAGTTCAAGAGACCTGGCTCTGGAGGGGAACCCAGAATGGTCGTCCTCCAAGGGCTCTGTATTCACTTGCCTCTGGGACGATGACAGGTCCTGGGAGCCTCTTAGACCCCATGTAGTTTATATTGACCCGGCTCACGCTCCCAACTGCCACTTGTTTGTCATTTCCTCATAACCGCCTGCTCTTCAGGCTACACTGGAAGTAAAGGACATTTCTGAAGCAGTGGTAAGATAGGGTACGTCATCAAAGTGACAATGAGGTGTCATTTTCCCCTGTGGAATTGGAAGGAAGAAAAGGAAGAAAGAGATAATTCTAGTGAAGCTGTGTGGAAACAAGAACACTTGCGCATTTGCTGATAGCATGTGCCACTGGTACAGCTATTCTGGAAAACATGACAGTGTGCCCCACGGGTAATACAAATAAATACCCCCGTTAACCCAGTAGTTCCGCATAAGAGATTTGTTCTAAAATAACAACTTAAGAGAAAAGCGTATTTGAGAAAAGCTACATGTATTGAAATAAAGATTTCAGAATTATATCCAATATTGGAAAATTTGCAAACAATCTAAATAACTAGTAATATGGCAATAGCCAAGTAAGTTATGAAAAATCAGCCTGTTGATAGATAGTTATTAAAAATAATTATGGAGAACATATCCCATTATAGATACTTTCTAGTAAAGCATTAATTAAGAAATGCAAATTTTACATTTATGTGTATACTATGATTGTAAGTATATAAAATAGATACTAACTAGAACAGAATTTAAAACTGAAAATTGTTGCCATAGTACAGTGGTAGAATTATCAGTGATTTTTTTCCTTTATAAAGTATTTTGTTTACATTTCAAATTAAACATTATTAGAATGACTAAAAAAGCCAAGAAGTACCACCAAATTTATTATCATTTTTTCATCACAAAACTCAATTTTCAGAGATTTATAACCCAGATCTTTCAATATGTATGGGTCAGGAAGAGAGAGGGGGAGAGAGAGAGAGAGAAAGAGCGCGAGAGAGAGAGAGAGAGAGAGAGAGAGAGAGAGAGAGAGAGAGAGAAATATCTAGCAAATACATACCTTTAAAAAATTGATTGATATTGTCTGAGACTGAGCTAGGTAGGCATTGGAAGGAAGCACAAAAATGTAACAGTGTGATACTGGGAAAAACAGCTTGGTGGGTCTTCAATAAATTACATCCAGAATTACCACATAACACAGCAATTCTGCTCCTAGATACATACCCAAAAGAACTAAAAGCAGGTGGTCAAATACATACATGTTCATAGCATCAATATTCACCATAGCCCAAAGATAGAAACATCGCAATATCTATTAACTGATGAACGGATAAACAAACGTGGTCTATCCATACAATGGAATGTTATTCAACCATGAAAAGGAATAAAGTGTTAACACATGGACCAACATAGATGTGCCTTGAAAATAAGTGAAAAAAATCAGACACGAAAGGCACATATTTTATGATCGATTACATTTATATGAAATATTCAAAATAGGTTAATCTATAGATTAGATGGAAATCAGGTTAGTGGTTGCCAGGGTCTGGAAAAAGAAATGGGGTGTGACTGCTTAACAGGCATGAGGTCTCCTTTAGGGATGATGAAAATATTTTGGAACTAGATAGAGGTGATAGGGTGATAGTTGGACAACTTTGTGAATGTACTAACTGCCACTACATATACATTTTCCAATGACTAAAATGGTGAAATTTGTTGTGTATATTTTACCACAACTTTTAGAAAACACAGCACTGGGTCTATGCCCTCAAGGAGTTCATGACCCCATGCTGAAAGTAGGCACCCAGGCTGAAAGATAAGAGTGGTAGCTGTGGTTGTATCCACAATGCCCAGAAAATGCTCGGCAAATTGTGGTGACTAGATATGTACTTGTAGAAAGATGGGTTGGAGGGGAAAAGGATGAGAAGGGAGGGAGGAACAGAGGAGGCGGGGAGGACGGAGGGCGAGAGAGGGGAGCCTGGCACATAGGTTTATGGAATTAACTACCTTATATAAAATGTGCCTCAAAGCCACATATTCCTTCTGAGTAGTTTCAAGGTTGTATTCACATCTCCTGCCTAAAGAATGCCTTTATTAAAACCCTAACATGCTGCAGCCATTCTCTCCTCCTGGAGGTGCTGGCCACTTGAGTTGAATAGATAAGTTGTTTTTCCCAAGAGACATGCAAAACAACTATAAAACACAGCTGTGAGGACTAGTGCATGAGGAGTATAAGGGATACATTCTTAAAAGGCGTTTATGCTTTTAGACAGTAATACTGAAGTAGAAAGACTGCAGGATTGAATGAAATAATTTGACTGAAAATATTTGGCAGAGAGCCTTATAGTAGATGTTGAATAACTACATGTTGAACCTTCCCGAATATGAAACTCAAGAAAGCAGGCCTGTAGATCCAGGGAGGCTGAGGTGCATGACTTTAAACAAATCCTAGCCTGCTTCCTGACTCCGTTTTTCCCATCCATCTTCCGAACGGCCTTTAATATCCTCTTTAGCCCTTGTACATATCATAGCATAATGGTTAAGAACACCGTCTCTGATAAAGACATGTGTGCTCCAATGTTCATTGCAGCTTTGTTTACGGTGGCCAAGACATGGAAACAACCAAAATGTCCTTCGATAGATGAATGGATAAAGAAGTTGTGGTATATATACACAATGGAATACTATTCGGCAGTAAGAAAAGATGATATAGGAACATTTGTGACAACATGGATGGATCTTGAGAGAGTAATGCTGAGCGAAACAAGTCAGACAGAAAAAGCAGAGAACCATGTGATTTCACTGATATGTGGTATATAAACCAAAAACAACAAAAGAACAAGACAAACAAATGAGAAACAGAAACTCATAGACACAGACAATAGTTTAGTGGTTGCCAGAGGGTAACGGGGGCGGGGGGTGGGGGGTGGGAGATGAGGGTAAGGGGGATCGAATATATGGTGATGGAAGGAGAACTGACTCTGGGTGGTGAACACACAATGGGATTTATAGATGATGTAATACAGAATTGTACACCTGAAATCTATGTAATTTTACTAACAATTGTCACCCCAATAAATTTAATTAAAAAAAAAAAAAAAAAAAAAAAAAAAAAGAACACCGTCTCTGGTTCCAGCCCTGATTTCTACCAGAAACTCCAGGCCTTCAACTAGTGACCAAATAGGCATCTCAAGATCAACACGGTCAAATGAAACTCTACTGCCCCATCAGCCTGCTCCTCCCCAGTTTTGCCATCTCTGTAAATGGTACCGCCATCTACCCAGTTGCTCAAATCAAAAATCTAATATTCCTCTGAATTTTCGGTTGTTCTCTCTTTATCTCACCCGGTCTATTCATCAGCAGGATATCCACACACATCTTGCCTATCTGCAATCCATTTTCCATACTATAGTCAGAATGTTCTTTTAAAAATTAAATCTGATTGCATCACTCACTTGCTTCAACAGCATCCCATTGTACTTTCAATAAAGTGGAAACCCCTGAAAATGCCCCCGGCCTTTGTGGCCCTGTCTCTGCCTCCTCTTGGACCTCGTTTCCACCCTGCCCTCTCAGTCTCTCACGATCAAGCACACGCGCCTAGTTCCCTCCTTCATCTGGGTCTCGGCACTAGTTATTCCCTCTCCCTACATGCTCCTCACCTTCCTGCATCCTCCATAAATTACTGGACCCAGCCTAAGTATTACCTCCAGGAGTAAAATAAATGACTTTATCAACTCACACTATTTGAAATATCAGCATGAAACAATATTTTTCTTAGATTATTATTTATTGGATTATTTTTCTTTATTTAGTTAGTGTTCTCCAGAGAGATAGAACCAAAGGAATATATCTATAAATCCTATTGGGTCTAATACATAAATATGTATTATATATATGAGAGAGAGATTTACTTATGAGGAAGTAGCTTGTCACTATGGAAGCTGAGAAATCCCACAATCTACTATCAGCAAGCAAGAGACTTAGAAAATGTGTGGGGTAATTCAGTCCAACTCTACAGGCCCAAGAATCAGAGCAGCCAAGGGTGTAAATCCCAGACTGAGAGCAAAATATGAGGTGAGATGTCTCAGCTCAGACCATGAAGCAGATAAAAAGGGGCAAATTCCTCCTTCCTTTGCCTTCTAGTCTATTCACACCCTCCACGGATTGAATGATGCCCACCTGTAGTGAGGAGGGCAATCTACTTTACTAGGTCAACCGATTCAAATTCCAATGTCATCCAGGCACACTCAGAAATATTTAATCTGGGCACCCCATGGCCAGTCAAGTTGACACAAAAAATTAACCATCACAATTGGATTATTATCCCTTTCCTCCAGAGAACTTTAGTCTCATGAGAGCAAGAACCTTATCTGTATTATTGACTTCTACAAGGTCGGACAACTAAGTTTGCAAACTTGTTGCAATGATGGTGCTAACATTTTAGGAGTTTGTACCAACTGAACAAACAATTAATTACCAAGTTGACTATTTGGAAGTGCTGAAAAGGCTGCATGAAAAAGTTAGATGACGAAATTTTTGCCAACAATTCATGGCTCTTGCATCACAACAATGCACCAGCTCACAGGGCACTGTCTGTGAGGGAGTTTTTAGCCAGTAAACAAATAACTGTATTGGAACACCCTCCCTACTCACCTGATCCAGCCCCCAATGACTTCTTTCTTTACCCAAATATAAAGGGAATATTGAAAGGAAGACATTTTGATGACATTCAGGACATCAAAGGTAATATGACGACAGCTCTGATGGCCATTCCAGAAAAAGAGTTTCAAAATTGCTTTGAAGGGTGGACTAGGAGCTGGCATCGGTGCATAGCTTCCCAAGGGGAATACTTCGAAAGTGACCGTAGTGATATTCAGCAATGAGGTATGCAGCACTTTTTCTAGGATGAGTTCACGAACTTAAATGTTAGCTCACGTACATCCCCAATACCTAGAATTCTGCCTGACATATATATATATATATATACTAAATGTAATAGTTATCTATTGTCATATAATAAACTACCCCAAAGCTTAGCAGCATAAAATGACAAGAAATATTAATCACCTAACACAGTTTCTGTGAGTCACAAATTTGGGAGCAGCTCCACTGACTGGCTCTAGTTTAAAGTCCCTCATGAGATTACAGTCAAGAGTCAGCCAGAGCTTCAATCATCTGAAGGTTTGACTGTAGCCTTCGAAGGTTGCTCACTGTCATGGCTGGTGGCAGGAGACATGATCCAAGAGACAGCAAGGCAGAGGCACAATTTATTTTATGATGTAGACTTGGAAGTTACACGTTGCTAGTTCTACAACACCCTCTTGGTTAGCTAGGTCAGTCCTAATGGCTGTGAGGAAAGACTGCTCCCGGTGAACACTAGGAGGCAGGGGTCAGTGGGGACCACCTTGGACGCTGGCTACCACACTAGTGTTCAGTTCATATATACTGATGAATAAACTCATGATCAAATAGTGAAAAGAAATCCAACTGCTTGTATTTAAATTCTGCCTCTGACGTTTGCTAGTTGTGTGGTTTGGCCAATTAACTTAACTTCTCTAATCCTGTTTCCACATCTATAAAATAAGATTGTCATAAATATTAAAGTATATATTCAATGTAAAAGCATTTAACATGATGTGGAGTATATAATAAGTGCTCAATAAACGTTGCCTATTTTTTTATTATAATTACTATTAATTTTTGGCCATAAGTCTTCTCATTAATACTTTTTATGTGGGTTTATCCTTCAAGGAAAGAGAAACTCCCTCATCTAGAAAAAAAATGCTCAAATTATTTTACTTGTGCCAGAAAAATTCAAAACATTTTCAGGATTGCCCGGGAAGCAAGATAATTGGCAATAGACTATTTTAAGATTTATTGAAAGGAAAATAACAAGGCACTGGAGACAATTTCTTTTTTGGGAAAATTAGATCAAGATGGTAGATGAGTACATGCTTTGGTCATTCCTCCTACCCAGGAAGAAGAGAAAATTAATACTATCACTAGAATACAAGAAAGTGCACCAAACAGAGAAACTTTTAGGAATTCATAAAAAAGCCAAAGCAAGATCGGTGCAGCCATACATTGTTGATGGTGATGGTAGATTGTAAAGCTTTGAGGGCACTGGACGCATGTATCAAAAAAAAAAAATTTAATGTGCATTTTATTTAAACTGTTGCCATACTAGGAATCTATCTTAAAGATATATGTACTCAAATATTCACTGAAGAATTACCTATATGTGTTTGTGTATATTTACCATAACATTATCCTATAATTTCCAAAAAATTAGAAACAACCAAAAGTTCTATGACTGGTCATCAAACAAATTATGAAACACTATGCAGACATGAAAAATAATTTTAAAGAAGCCTCCTATGTACTGACATGGAAAGTTCTTTAGAACATATTATTTCTTACATCCTCTTCATATTTAAAATTAGATGAAAAGGGCAAGCTGCAGAACAGTGGACAAAGAATATAATGCCAGTGTTATAAAATAAAGTCATGTACTTATGATTCAACATAATACGTGTCTACGCCCGTGTGTGCATAAATGCATAGAAAAAAATCAGAAACTTAAAAATTAACCTCTTAATAGTGGTATATCAGTCCAATTCCAGTCAGGAATCAGAAATCATGAAAGTTATTTCAACACAGAGAATTTAATAAAAGGAAATTATTAATTAAGTATAGAGTTTATAACAAAGTAGCTGGAAGTTATCACAGAAGTAGCAACTACAGGAAGCAGCTACACCTCTAGGCCTAGAGGAACAAAGAAAAGAGACTGTAGTTATTAAAATGTAGGGAATTTAGAGAAGAAGCCATGGAACCCCGAGCCCCTGAGAAGGGGAGAATGGTCTGCTGATGCTGGTCGCTGCGAGGGGAAATGATGAAACTTATCTGCGAGAGCTGAAGAAACTGCAAATTGGACTCAGCCACTGCTACAGGAAGAAACCATCCCTGCTGGGGTGGCACTAACAAGCATAGCAAGTCCACGAGGAACAGACAGGAAGTCCACAGGGCGCAGGCAGACGTCATCTGTCTACAGGAAGAAGCAATGCCCTATTTCCTCCCCACTTTGCCTTCTCCCTCAAGCCCGCCATTGGCAGAGCCTAACAAAGCCAAATGTGGCTTTCAGAGCTCCTGCTTCAGGGTCATGAAGCAGACTTAATACCGGAGTCAACGACTCCATGCAAAGAGTCAGACTTCCAGGGGTGAACGGTCATCCTGAGATCATGTTGATAGGGCTTTGAGACTCCAGGCAGATGCTTTTGCAAACTCTCTGAGATGCAGTGAGCAAAAATATCTTCAATGATGTACAAATTTCTCTGAATCCATGGATCATTATTCAGAAGCAAGGTGGGGCTGGAAGCTAGTAATTCAAGTATTAGAGGTAGCACTTCTCAACTCTAAACAGCAGATATTCCTATTTATGTGGAGCAGGAGAGTCTTTTATGTTTAATTTTTATCAAGCTGTGAAACAAGGCTTTAGCTGTGGGTGTCTCATTGATGCCAGCATGCTCAGGAGGCTGTCTCTCTAGTGTCCTTAAGAGTATGCTCTGCAGTGTCCCCATAGACAAGCACAAGCACACACAGCCCAGATGAGACAGCAACTTTTTCCTTAAAAGTTTCCCAAGAAGTTTTTCTTTCCTCACAATTTTTTTTTTATTTCACTCATATTTCAGAATGTCCCATTTAGTTTCAGCTTACCAAAAGCATGTCTAAACCAATAAAATACTCAGAGCGGCCAAACTGCCTTTTTAGTACTGAGGGTTTCAGGGGCTTATTGTGCATGTGTGTGTGAGAGAAGGGGGGGTGGGTGGAGAGAGAGAGAGAGAGAGAGAGAGAGAGAGAGAGAGAGAGAGAGAGAGAGAATGAGAATGAGAATGAGAATGAGAATAAAGGTTTTGCTTTTCCAAGTCACCTGAAAAAGCCTACTGGGACATAAAAAAAAAAAAAAATCAGTTCAGAGTTATGTGCATTTACTTTTTGGGAAGCAGGATGGTGGAGAATCTAGTGTCATTCACACCACCAAGTACAGACCCAATGAAGAATGAAGAATGTCAGGAGTGAAAAGACTTCTATTGGCTCTTCCAGAGACACCCTTTTGATTTAAGTTTTATAAACTGACATTCAGAGAAGAGAAATAATCTGCCCAGTGTCACACAGCTACTAAGAGGTTGAGCTAGGCCTAAAACCCAGGTCTCCTAGTTCCCTGGTCAGTGCTGTGTCATCACCTCACAATGCTTTTCCACATCAGTGAATGCATATGTAACAAGATAGAGAACATGAAATGGTCACTGGGAATCCCCTTGGGATCAGCAGGCCATGTGTTAGGAAGAAATAGTTGATGATCCATTTAAAATAGCGTTTAAAACTCTAAAGGTAAGTTTAAGGAATTAGAGGTAGTTTCCCAACTATCTTCAAAGAATAGGTCCTGTTAAATGGAGATTTTCTTTCTGACTTCTTTCTTGATAAAGGAATGTAATTCAGGGTCAGGAACTGTGACAAATAGCTCTCTTTATAGAGTGGTCAGAAAAGTAAAATTCAGATTAGAGGGTCATAATCCTGGGGAAAGGGAAAGAAACTAGTAAAACTGCATTTTGGGGAAAGAATTAGGGATGGCCTTTGGGAGAAAATTATCTAAGAGGGTCTCTTAGACTGTTGGCTGCGTTGTATATAATTTCAACTCCTACCAGTATGTTAGTTAGGGCAATGTTATCTGGTGAAACAAGTAAACCCCCAAAGTTTAGTGCTGGACGTAATTTCTCCGGTACGTAAAATTCCAATGCAAATGTTCCTAGTCAGTGAGCAGCTTTTCTCCACACGGTTCATTCAGGGACTCAGACTCCTTCTATCTTGCGGGCCTGCCACCACCACCCGCCCCCAAAGTCCTATGAGTTTTTTGCTTCCAGCTGGTGAAAGTGAACAAGACATTGGAGAAGGCACACCCACTTAAAAACTCGTGCTCGTAAATGACACACATCACTTCCACCCTCACTCCACTGGCTAAAACAAAATTCATGGGGCCTCCTGCATGCAAAGGAGCTTGTAAAAATCAGGTCCCTATGTAGGACCTGCCAGCTATGAAAAGAAGATCAAATTTTAGTGTATAGCTAGATTATCTCCGTAACGTCCTCTCCCCCATTCCTCCTTCAAAATCTTCACTGAAGTCTATATTGCTTCTTAAACTTCTGAGCTGTTGGATTCTTTAGAGAGAATTTGGAATTCCGTGACTGGAGTGGAGTGGGAATCCATCTGTCCAAGGGACCAAGGAACAAAGCAACAGCTAACATCTGGCTTGCACATATGTGCAGAACACACCCATTAGGCACATCTGTGTGGACATGTTTGTAGCAGCTTTTCCAGATCAGCTCAAACTGGAATTCAGAGTCTGGCAATTTCTGGAACTGGTTCATTGGACCACCTTTCCAAGCTTTCTTTATATATGAGTTTATATGTGTAGGGGAATTGAGTTGTAATTTTGACAAAGAATTAGGGAGAAACTTTGTTCAAGTTCTCCTATGGAGAAGTGGGTGGAAAATAGAATAATGAAGAGGATGATATGGGACCTGGCCCTACCAGCCTATGTGGACAAGTTTTTAACCCCTAGAAAGAGAGGAAATAGGATCAGTGCTGAAGACACTGTTTCCATTAAAGTTGTGTTTCGCAGATACATGGTAGGATTGCACTTGCTGGATCCTTTTTGTTTGAGTGGAGTCACATGACTAGTTTTGACCAGTGAAGTAGGAGTAGAAGTAACACATATCCATTTCGGGCTAAGCATTTATTCCTGGTGAAGACTTGCCCTGGCCTCTTTCCTTCCGTCACAGTAACCTGCAATATTCAGACTGTGGCTACTTCAGCCAGCCGGGCCCTTGCCTGATTAAATGAGCAGGGCATTACTACTGAGCTGCAATGGACATGCAGTGAGAAAGCAATTAAGCTTTGTTGTTCGGGCCTCTGGGGTTTGGGGGTTGCTTGTTATTGCAGCATAAACTAACCTAACTTGACTAATACAAAGGTCCTCGTGAGACTATAGGATAAAAATGTGCTGTTTTCACAGCAGGAGGCAAAGTACAACATGGAGTAGATAAATGAGCAGTCTCCACATTTTCTCTTCAGAACACAGAAACAGCAGCAACTCTGCAGCAGCAACAAAACAGCAGCAGAGCCCACCATTCCTAGCAGAAGGGGAAGAAAACGAAGAAATAGATAAAACAACCACATTTGAACAGGACGATGTGACCAGAACACCACACTGCTAGTTGAGTACACTGCTTTAGACACCTCTACAGCTGCTTCCAAGCATCCATTCTAATTAATCCTTACCTGCTTCTCTTGCTTCTAGAGGCCAAGACCCAGGAGAGGGCATCCAATTGGCCAAGCAGAAGCCACATGCCACAACATGGCCACCAAGAGGCCAAGAAAGAGAGTCTCCATTTTCTATAGACAGTGCACATCAATCCTCTAGCATCACAAACAGTGAGAGAGTTCTCCAAGACAGGAAATGGGGCTGGGTGCTAGAAAACAAAAGCCAAGATGGCCAATACCTCCACAAAGGGATAACAGGTTTTCTTGGACCTTGGCCATGCCCTCCTCCCATCCAGCTCTATTTTTTCACAGTTGGAACTAATTCTCAGTCTCAGATTCTCCAATCGCAGTGTTTTTCTATAAAAGCCTCTGTGATTGAAAGGAGAATTCTGTATTCACAACATAAAGAGATAACAACGCAGAACATCTTTTGACCAAGAGTTTCATGACTGGTGTTGAAAGCTTTGTGAGATACTCATTTGGTTGTAACTCTGCCAACAGGTAAATGCCTTCTTGCTATGCAGTGGGTGCTCTGTGAATCACTCCACCCCCAATGCTTCCAACTGCAGGCCACGCTTTTGAAGAAGTCAACTTTCCAAGCCCTGGAATTTTGCACCTGTAAAGAGAGGTTAACAATCCCTGTCTCATAAGGCTGTTATGAGAAGTAAATGCAATAACATGAGAAAGTGTCTGGCAAAGTGCCTGGTACACAGTGAGTCTCTAATATGATAGTTCATTTTTCCTCTCTAAAATTTTATCAGCTAGTTAGATAAAACAAACACATCTTTTCTGTGAGCCGAAAAGGACTTTTAAAATCTTGTTATCCAGGAGTTTTGAAAATAGATTCAGTTACATAATTCCCTTTTCCTTCAGAAAATACATGGAAACCCAAAACATAAAACAAATAATGCCAAGCTGTTCTGGCTGAAGCTAAGGGGGCGCCTGGAGCCTCGCCTGCTCGAATGACCCACATCACTTCATTCTCTTCCTCCTGCCTCCACAGAGCAGCCCTCTGACCCCTCCACAGAACTGGAGGGGTTCGTGAAGATAGATATACACTCTGTAACCAGTATTTACTCCAAACACATCCTAAAGAGGAGGAAAGCAAAGTTCAAAGAAGTAATATGCTTCAAGATTCCATAAGAAGTTTCTCCCCTTTTGAAAGTCAGTCACTCCTAATACTAAACATCTCATCTGGAGGATGAACAGATAAGCAATAAAGCAAGTACAATGAAATGTTCATGATAGACTCTAAGCGGTGGGTGTATGGGTGTTCACTGTAAAATTCTTCCAACTTGGCAAAAATACCTAGCACAGAAGATTGGGAAAAATCTGGAGAAGACTCAACCTTCCAGTCAGGTTTCTAGAAAGTAAAAGAGGCCAGTCAGGTTTCTAGAAAGTAAAATTGTCTCAGGTTTACTAAGGGGGCGCCTGGAGCCTGGCCTGCTTGAATGACCCACATCACTTCATTCTCTTCCTCCTGCCTCCACAGAGCAGCCCTCTGACCCCTCCATCGCTTTGCTGATAAAGTGATGTTATCAACTTAAAGCTGTTGAAATATGTATGTCTCTAAATTATGTGGTCTTGTGAGGGTAGACTTAAGATTTTTCCTTTTCAGGACATCCAAGGAGATGACAGAGCATGTGCTGGGTATGAATTTCTCTTGGAGGCCAAAACTACCAAAAGAAATGTGAAAATACTTTAAAAAGAGTGAGTTTAAGAAGAAATCATATGAGCAATTTAGAAAAGCTGCAATTTCTGGACAAAAGAACCACTGTAGGATCTAGAAAAAGTACTCTTATTTGAAGAAAAAGGGAAATTTTTCATATATTTGTGTTGATCATTTTTACCTGAAGTATAATCTTTCTGTACACACACACAAATGGACACACTTCCAGGAGGTGGTTGGGAGAGACCAAGGGCAGAGGTCCAGGTAGTAAGGCCCACGCTGGGAGTGAAGCAGAGAATAAGAAATACAGTGGAAAAATAAATCAGTAAAGCTAAAAAGCAAATAGCAGTTTCCATGTCAAAACAATAGATTTCAACAAACAGCTCTCCATTTTTCAAGAGGAAAAATGTAATGGCCTTAAAAATAGAATCAAGATTATCCAAACTCTGACTAACAGGAATCCCTGGGGGAATAGAAAAGGTAAGTAACCTTGAAATTGTAATTAAGGAAATAATTGGGAAAACATTTCCCAGACCTATAAAGAGACCTCAGCGGACACATGGAAAGAGTTCTCAGGATTCTGGCCAGAAATGTCCCTAAAAGAAAAGGTCCAAAGCGTGTAATTACAAACAGGGTAAAGAGAAAGACACAGAAAGAAAACAGGATGCCAGGAACACCGGATAATTAATGGAGAAGGGAGTGAAGGGAACAGGCAGGCAGACAGTGCAGAGGGAAGGCACCAGGATTGGGAGTGAGCAGACTGGAGCTGGTGTCTGAATCTGCCACTTTGCAGCCATGCAGCTTATTCATCTCGCCATCTTGCTTAGCCATTTACTCTATCCTGTTGTTTGCCTCATCAATGAAATGGGAGTGATTATATCTGCTTCCTACAATCGTTATGGGGATTGAGTGAGGTAACCTGTTTCGGTGGTTTTCACACATGCTGAGAGACTGCCATGAGGGGCTGAAGAACTGAAAGGTACTCAGAGAGAGGGGTGCTTCCTTGCCCAAATTCTCACCTTTCCACTCAATCAGGTCACTCCAATTATATCCGTTTTGCATACTAGTCTTCTTCATAAGACAATTTGCATAGACGGTTCTATAGCAGAGAAACCATTTGAAACTACTAACCAGAATGGTGTTATTTTATAAACTGGAAAGTATAAACCTAAAGTATTAGTATTCCTTTATTTATCATTAAATATAGACTGTACTTGGAGCTGTTCTAGCACTGAAGATATAGTAGTGAGCAAAATAATGAGGAAGACAGACCGGAAACACATAAACTAATAAATACATAACCTGTCGAGTGCTCCAAAGAGACACAAAATGAGGTGGAAGGATTGGGTGGTTGAGGCTATTTTAACAGGGTGGTTAGAAAAGACTTTGCTGATAAAGTGATGTTTGAAAAGATTTAAAAGGAGGGACTGAGCCATGCAGGTGTCTGGTGGAAGCACAGTCCAACCGTAGAGAACAGTAAGGGATAAGACAGATAAAGAGGAGGATCCAACGGCAAGATCACATAGCACTAGGTATGGAGAGGATTATGCATTTTATTCTGCGTGAGATGGGGAGCCATTGAGGGGAGGAGGGTGGAACAGAGGACGGACATGATGAGATTTGCATTTTAGATGGAACATTTTGGCTGTCAGGGGTAGAATAGACTGCAGAGAGTCAAGAGTAGAAATAAGAAAGCAGTTAGGAGATGATGGTAGAAACAGAGAAATAGATATGTTGGTGGTGAGTGGTGCACAGATTCAACATGTGTTTTAAATTAGAGCTGGCAGAATTTGTTGATGGATTGAATACGGTGTGAGAAAGAAGAGTCTAGGGTGACTCTAAAGTTTTTAGTGAGATGACTGGTATAATGAAGTTGCTGAGATAAGAACAGAGGAGATGTAAAACAGTGAAATTGTGGTGGGAGAAAGGAGAAGAATTAAGAGTTCTGCTTTGGTGTCTTTCATTCTGAGATGTCTCTTAGACTTAATGAGAAATCCCAGCCGGACAACCTGATATGCAAGCCTAGGGTTAGGGGAGAAGCTGAGTTAGAGCTCTGCCTCATCATGCATGGATGCCACTGAATAGTGGGGGACTAGAAAAATCTCTAGGGAATAAGGACAAATGGAGAAAAGATCCAGTTTCTGTTAAGATTACTTATCACAGACTACCTTAGAAGTATAATCTCTAATCTAGTGTACCTGATCATATAATAAAAGGATAAAGGTTACCTAAAATAAGTAATTTAAGTATTGTACTGTGTCATTTTACCCTGAGAACTTGAAGGGATAAGAGGGAAAGAAGGAAAAAAATAAGGTGCAGTTTCCAAGATACAAACATATGACAAAAAGTAGGGATTAGGAAGAGGGGAGTGAGTCCAATAGTGCATCTCTCATCCACTCCAACATTAGGGTTCAAAATAGAGTTGTCAGTTCAGATATATCATGAATTAAAATACACACACACTTCCGGAAAAATGGCGGCGTGAGGTGAGCCTCTGTAAAGCTCCCCCGGAATTTACAAAGAATCGAACAACAAAAACTCCACAAAGGACTCCGTGCACAGCAGACAGGCAACACGAAGAGGCCCACTACCGACTGAAATCACCTACAGGTGGGAGATTCGCGCGAGTGGAGGGAGGAGGAGGAAAGGGAGAAGCGCGCGGAGACGGAGCCGCGCGGGCGCAGGACGCAGACCCAGCTCAGTGCGCCGAGCTCGCAGCTTCCCGGAACTACCGCAGCTGCGGGAGAGGGAAGAACTCGGACTGCTAGGGCTCCGCCAGGGCTCCACAGGGCTGAGGGGACAGCATATAACACGGCTGAACCCAACGCTCACGGCAGAGACCTCGGAGAAAAGACTGAGGGAAAAAGGCTGAAAACGGTGGTTTAAGCCCGCACTGCCGAGCAGAGACCGGAGCCTTAGGCACTGAGACCAGCCGCCCCCTCCCTCCCCTCCCAGAGCTCGCCCCGCCCCCACCTGCCCGGTGCTAGAAGCGGAACAGTAGCAGTGTCAGATCAAAACAACAGAAAATTTGCTGTTTTGAGAATTGTGGACCGCAAACACAATTTCACAGCCCAACTAGTTCCGGCAAAGGGGAGGGAGCGGTGGAAGCAGGACCGGCTGTGGTGGTGGTTGCCGCCATTGCTCTGGGCCACCTCTCACAACTCACCCCGCCCCTGACCCCACCTATCTGGGCGGATCCCTGCAGGAGTAAACAGAACTGCTGAAATATACGGGCTCTGAATCAGCAGCTGGAAGAGCTTTCGAACATCAAAAGCTCTCCGCATACCCACCGGGACACTGCGCCCTGTGACCTAGATGAACTATTAACAGAGGAGAAGCCCGTCTCCCAGGGAATACCCCCTTTGCGTGAGAAGTTGGAATAGTGCAGAGAAAACATAGCATTACTGTGTGGGAGAAGAAAAATAAGTTGCAGTTGGAGAAATAATAAAACATTCTACCAACAAGTACTGGCAAACAAAAGAAAGACCGCTTTCTATCAACCTGTTGCAGAAGTCACTCCTGTAGATGTCTAGGAAGAGAAATAGCAAACCAGTAATCACCATGAATAACCAAGGCAACAAGATAGCTCAGAAAGAAAGTGAAAAATCTCCAGAGAAGGCACTTAAAGATACAGAAATATGTGACTTAAATGACAGAGAATTCAAGATTGCAGTTCTGAAAAAACTCAACGAGATACAAGAAAACACAGATAGGCAGTTAAAGGAACTCAGAAACTCGATCAAAGAACAGCATGAGCATTTTACGAAAGAGATTGAAATCTTAAAAAAGAACCAAATAGAATTTCTGGAGATTAAGAACTCAATAGAAGAAATTAAGAATGAAATAACCAGCTTAGGTAGTAGAGTTGACCAGATGGAGCAAAGAATCAGTGACATCGAAGATAGAAACCTGGAAATGACACAAATTGAAGAAGAAAGAGACTTGAGACTTAAAAGAAATGAAAGAACTCTACAAGAACTTTCTGACTCCATCAGAAAGAGCAATATAAGAATAATGGGCATACCAGAAGGAGAAGAAAGAGAGAAGGGAACAGAGAATATATTCAAACAAATTGTCGATGAGAACTTCCCAAATTTGTGGACAGAACTGGACCCTCGAATCCAAGAAGCAAACAGAACACCTAGTTACCTCAATCCCAACAGACCTTCTCCAAGGCACATTGTATTGAAGCTGTCTAAAATCAACGACAAAGAAAGAATCCTCAAGGCAGCCAGGGAAAAGAAGACGGTAACTTACAAAGGAAAGCCCATTAGATTATCATCAGATTTTTCAGCAGAAACTCTACAAGCCAGGAGGGAGTGGAACCAAATATTCAAACTATTGAAAGAGAGAAACCATGAGCCAAGAATAATATATCCAGCAAAGATATCCTTTAGATATGAAGGAGGAATAAAGACCTTTCCAGACATACAGAAGCTGAGGGAATTTTCTAATACACGACCTGCACTACAAGAAATACTAAAGGAGGCTATTCGACCAACATCAACAGGGACAATTTGTGGCAACCACAACTCAAAAAGGGGGAGAGTAAAGGCCTGAACCATAATATGGAATGGAGAAAGTAAGCGTGCTGAAGAAAATGGAATACTCTAAATATCAAACTTTCTTTTACATAAACTTAAGGGTAACCACTCAAAATAAATCCAGAATTGAAATATGTACTGAAATAAAAAAAGAAACAGAGGGAAACATCATAGAATACCACCACACAGAAATAATAGACAACAACAAAAAGGCAAAGAAACAATGGAGACACAGCCTTACCAGAAAACTAAAGATAGAATGACAGGAAATCCTCACATATCAATAATCACCCTAAATGTAAATGGACTGAACTCACCAATAAAAAGGCACAGAGTAGCAGATTGGATCAAAAAACTAAACCCAACCATATGCTGTCTCCAAGAGACACATCTCAGCTACAAGGACAAGCATAGACTCAAAGTGAAAGGGTGGAAATTGACACTCCAAGCAAATGGTACCCAGACAAAATCAGGTGTAGCCATAATGATATCAGATGAAACAGACTTCAAGGTGAAAAAGATAACAAGAGACAAAGATGGACATTTCATAATGGTGAAGGGGACTGTACAACAAGAAGACATAACAGTCATCAATATTTATGCCCCCAATCAGGGAGCACCGAAATACACCAAGCAACTACTAACAGAACTAAAGGGACAAGTTGACCAAAACACAATTATACTAGGGGACTTAAATACATCATTGACAGCTATGGATAGATCATCCAAACAGAAAATAAATAACGAAATAGTAGCCCTAAATAACACATTAGATGAAATGGACATAATTGACATTTATAGAGCACTTCATCCTAAAACATCAGACTATACATTCTTTTCTAGTGTACATGGAACATTCTCAAGGATAGACCATATATTGGGACATAAAATCAGTCTCAACAAATTTAAGAAGATTGAAATCATACCAAGCATATTCTCTGATCACAAGGCTTTGAAATTGGATATCAACTGTAAAAAGAAAGCGGGAAAAAACACAAATACATGGAGATGAAATAACATACTTTTAAAGAAGGACTGGGTCAAAGAAGAAATTAGAGGAGAGATCAAAAGATACATAGAAACAAATGACAATGAAAATACATCCTACCAAAATTTTTGGGATGCAGCGAAAGCAGTTTTAAGAGGGAAATTTATCTCACTACAGGCCTATCTCAAGAAACAAGAAAACTCCCAAATAAATAACCTCATGTTACACCTTAAAGAACTAGAAAAAGAAGAACAAGTAAAACCCAAGGTCAGCAGAAGAAAGGAAATAACAAAAATTAGAGCAGAACTAAATGAAATAGAGAACAAAAAGACAATAGAAAAAATTAATGTGACAAAGAGCTGGTTCTTTGAAAAGATTAACAAAATTGACAAACCCTTGGCTAGACTTACTAAGATAAAAAGAGAGAAGACACTGATTAACAAAATCAGAAACGTAAAAGGGGAAGTTATCACGGACACCACAGAAATACAAAGGATCATCCAAGAATACTATGAAGGACTATATGCCACCAAATTCAACAACCTAGAAGAAATGGACAAGTTCTTAGAAACATATAGCCTTCCAGGGCTGAACCATGAAGAACTGTAAAATCTAAACAGACCGATCACCAGTAACGAAATTGAATCAGTCATCCAAAACCTTCCCAAAAGCAAAAGTCCGGGACCAGATGGCTTCACTAGTGAATTCTACCAAACCTTCAAAGAGGATCTAATACCAATTCTGCACAAACTCTTCCAAAAAATTGAAGAAGAGACAGTACTCCCTAACTCATTCTATGAGGCCAACATTACCCTGATACCAAAACCTGGTAAGGATCACACAAAAGAAGAAAACTACAGACCAATATCTCTAATGAATACCGATGCAAAAATCCTAAATAAAATTCTAGCAAATCGAATACAACAATGCATTAAAAAGATTATTCATCACGACCAAGTGGGGTTCATCCCCGGGGCACAAGGATGGTTCAACATACGCAAATCCAGCAATGTGATACATCACATAAACAAAATAAAGGACAAAAATCATATGATTATATCAATTGATGCAGAAAAAGCATTTGACAAGATACAACATCCATTTATGATTAAAACACTTAATAAAATGGGTATAGAAGGAAAATACCTTAACATAATAAAGGCCATATATGACAAACCCTCTGCTAATCTCATAATTAATGGAGAAAAACTCAAGCCCTTTGCTCTACGTTCAGGAACACGACAGGGATGTCCCCTATCACCTCTGCTTTTCAACATAGTGTTGGAAGTCCTTGCCAGAGCAATCAGGCAAGAGAAAGAAATAAAAGGCATCCAAATTGGGAATGAAGAAGTTAAATTATCACTCTTTGCAGATGACATGATGCTATATATAGAAAACCCTAAAGACTCCACCAAAAAGCTATTAGAAACAATCAACGAATACAGTAAAGTTGCCGGCTACAAAATCAACGCACAAAAGTCCATTGCCTTCCTATATACTAAAAATGAAATCTCAGAAAAAGAAATACAAAAAACAATTCCTTTTGCAATTGCAGCAAAAAGAATAAAATACCTAGGAATAAACTTAACCAAGGATGTGAAAGACCTATATGCTGAAAACTATAAGACATTTTTGAAAGAAATTGAAGAAGACACAAAGAAATGGAAAGACATTCCGTGCTCATGGATTGGAGGAATCAACATAGTTAAAATGGCCATATTACCCAAAGCAATATACAGATTCAATGCAATCCCCATCAAAATCCCAATGGCATATTTTAAAGAAATAGCACAAAAAATCATCAGATTTGTTTGGAACCACAAAAGACCCCGAATAGCCAAAGCAATCTTAAGGAAAAAGAACAATAATGGAGGTATCACACTTCCTGACTTTGGCTTGTACTACAGGACTACAATAATCAAAACAGCATGGTATTGGCAGAAAAACAGACACATAGACCAATGGAATAGAATTGAGAACCCAGAAATAAAACCACATAAATACGGACAGATAATTTTTGACAAAGAAGCTAAAAACATACAATGGAGCAAAGACAGCCTCTTCAATAAATGGTGCTGGGAGAATTGGATAGCCACGTGCAAAAGAATGAAACTGGACTGCTATTTGTCACCATGTACCAAAGTTAATTCAAAATGGATCAAAGACTTAAGCATAAGACCTGACACAATTAACTGCATAGAAGAAAACATAGGTACTAAACTTATGGACCTTGGGTTCAAAGAGCATTTTATGAACTTGACTCCAAAGGCAATGGAAGTAAAAGCTAAAATAAACGAATGGGACTATATGAAACTTAAAAGCTTCTGCACAGCAAAAGAAACCATTGACAAAATAAAGAGGCCACCAACTGAATGGGAGAAGATTTTTGCAAACAGTGCCTCCGATAAGGGGCTAGTATCCAGAATATACAAGGAACTCATGCAACTCAACAACAAAAAAACAAACAACCCAATTGAAAAATGGGCAGAGGACTTGAAGAGACATTTCTCCAAAGAGGACATACAAATGGCAAATAGACATATGAAAAAATGCTCAACATCACTAATCATCAGAGAAATGCAAATCAAAACCACAATGAGATATCACCTCACCCCAGTCAGAATGGCTATCATCAACAAGACAAATAGCAACAAATGTTGGAGAGGCTGTGGAGAAAAAGGAACCCTCATACACTGTTGGTGGGAATGCAGATGGGTGCAGCCGTTATGGAAGGCAGTGTGGAGGTTTCTCAAAGAATTACGAATAGAATTGCCATATGACCCAGCAATCCCTCTTCTGGGTATCTACCCAAAAAATCTGAAAACATTTAGAGATAAAGACACGTGTGCTCCAATGTTCATTGCAGCTTTGTTTACGGTGGCCAAGACATGGAAACAACCAAAATGTCCTTCGATAGATGAATGGATAAAGAAGTTGTGGTATATATACACAATGGAATACTATTCGGCTGTAAGAAAAGATGATATAGGAACATTTGTGACAACATGGATGGATCTTGAGAGAGTAATGCTGAGCAAAACAAGTCAGACAGAAAAAGCAGAGAACCATGTGATTTCACTGATATGTGGTATATAAACCAAAAACAACAAAAGAACAAGACAAACAAATGAGAAACAGAAACTCATAGACACAGACAATAGTTTAGTGGTTGCCAGAGGGTAAGGGGGGCGGGGGGTGGGGGGTGGGAGATGAGGGTAAGGGGGATCGAATATATGGTGATGGAAGGAGAACTGACTCTGTGTGATGAACACACAATGAGATTTATAGATGATGTAATACAGAATTGTACACCTGAAATCTATGTAATTTTACTAACTATTGTCACCCCAATAAATTTAATTTAAAAACACACACACACACACACACACACAATTTGACTTAATTCAATAGGCTTAATTATGAAACAATATTAGTCGGATAGAAAAAAATCTTTCTGATTGTATTCAAATATAAAAATTCAAAGTATTTAACAGAAATAATATTTATGATGAGAGAAAACAAACCTCATTAAATAGAAAGAAGACAGGTTGGGGGAGAAAAGGATAAATACAAAGAGTTAACATTAAGCAATAATCGGTTGTATTCACCTTCTAATGTTAAATATTATCTGCATAACCACCCACTAACAGCCTTTCCCAACTTTTAATTAAAATGCCTTTAAAAAGAAATAGGAAAAAATGTAATTCATAACTCCATGAAAAACCAGGACCAATAGTCAACCTATTTCTAGGTAGAACTGGGGAGATTTTCCTCTACAAGGCGATGGAACTGGAAGGAAAAACACAACTGATGGCTCACTTAGGCTGAAAGCAGACCCATATCATTCCTGCTTTTCCCATATTTGCTCTTCAGTTAAGGGCATATAGCATTAGAAACCTGAGCAGTATCACCTCTCCTGCAAGAATGCTGATTTTTTTTTTTTTAAGAATGCTGATTTTTGAGGCCATTAGCGTACAATTCCTCTTCCTCCAAACTCCACCTTTCCTCACCCAAATCGAGGGCTCTTTTCAATATTCAGTCAGAACCCACCACTCCCAGAAAATAACTGGTTTCTGTAGGTGAGCTGAGCTGCTGGGAGTAATGCACCCTGGGAGGTAAATCCTTGGGGAAGAAGGTACACAAGAAGAGTTACTGAAGAGCGATTAAAGCAGTATATTCTGGGAGTTGTAGGCAGGGTTTTACTCCCTACACCTATTAGAACCTTAGGCTGTGGAGTTAAAAGTCCCATCGAGGCAGAACCTCTCTAGAGTTAATTTGCCATACAATGGGGAGTGGTCTTGGGAGCTGTGTTCACTTCACTAAATCTCTGAGAAGAGGGTTTAAACCAGTACATAAGTGAACCCAGTAAGCAATGAACATATCCAACCATTAGTAAAAACCATGACTAAACATATCTCTCTTCTGTCAAGGATAAGTAAAGAGATACCATCACAACCAACTAAATTATATATATATATATATATATATATATATATATATATATATATATATATATATATATATATATATATATTTAAAGGAGAGATCCAACATGGCAGAGTAGATAAACATGATGCCTGTGTTCTTCCGTGAACACATTAAAATTACAACTAAATTATAGAACAATCTGGAGAACCAACTGAATTCTAGCTGAACAGAAGTCCTATAACTGAAAATAAAAAGAAGAAGCCATGTCGAAACTGGTAGGAGGAGTGGAGACGCGGAATAGGCCCCAAACCTCCCTGTGGCAGTTGAGAATCAGGAGGGATATCTCAGCCATGGAGATTCCCCCCAAAGGAGCGAGGGACCCTAGAACCCCACACCAGGCTTCCCAGCCCAGAGTACTGGTGCCAGAAAGAGGAGGCCCCACAGCATCTGGCTGTGCAAAACAGTGGGGATTCCAACAGTTAGGGTTGTACAGAAGGCTGCAGGAAACCAAGACATCCTTTTAAATGGCCAGTGCACAGACTCACTCGCTCAAAGTTACTCACCTTGGATTCCAGCGAGGGGATGGTGAGTCAGGAAGCCTCAGAGGCATGGGGGGCGGGGGCAGACTGAGGTGTGTGCCTGCAGCAGTGAGGATTGGAGTACAGTCAGCATTTTCCCAGTGAGTGGTCCTCCTTCCATGCAGCCAGCAAGCAGGAGCCATCTTTCCTAGGTTGAGCCCACCCCCCACAGGCCAAGTCTGAATCTGATTGGTCTGGTGAGCTCTGCAGCTCCACTCTGCTGACTCACTGAGACCCCAACCCCACCAACTCTTGCACTTCCAGAGGCACTTTCTTCTGGAGCAGCCAGCCCCTCCCACATCGAACTCTCTCTTGGAAAACTATTGAAGTCCACAGCCCCAGGCAGACAGAGATTGGCCTCGGTGTGCTCTGAGACTTTTGTTGAGTCACTCCAAGATCAACACTGACACCAGACCAGAATCTACATTAACCTGGTGACCTCAACTCTTCCTATTCTAGTGACTTCCTGAGACTCTGCCTTACCCAACTCACATACCACATGAGGCTTTATCAGTGGCTGAACCTTAAGGGAGCTGGCAGGTTGCAGCAGGCCTCTGGGTGTCCTGGCTTTTTGCAGAGTTACCCCAGGCCTGGACTGATGGCAGCTATCTTCGGTTCATAGAGTGGCCTCTCCCACACACCTCCAGGTTTAGCACAAGCAGCGAACAACTGCAGATTGCTTTGGAGCTCCTACTAGGTAGCCCCCACCAGGTAGCCCCCAGCCAGTCCCAGGCAGTAGCTGAACTGGGCCTCCATGGGAGCTACTCCCAAGAGGCCCCAGAACCAACATACTTGGGGGTTGGCTTCACACCACAGCAGAGCACCACCCATTTAGACCCACAAGTGGCACACACAAAGGGTGGTCTCAACAGGCACCAGAGCCCAATGGGGCAAATTTCACTCAGTGAGATAAGCCTCCTGCTGTGCAAGAGGCTTCAGCTGTGGATGTGGTCAAACCCCACCGTCAGTCAGCCTGAAGGTCAATCCCATCCACTGATGTGCGAACAGCAATCAAGCTCAACTTAACAGGAAAGCACACACAACCCACATAAGGGACATTCCTGGAGCACCTGGCTCAGGTGACCAGGGAGACTCTGCCACTGGGCCCCACAGAACACCTACTACATAAGACCACCTAGCCAAGATTGGGAGGCATAGCACATCTGCCTAATCTATAGAAACAAACACAGAGAGGCAGCCAAAATGAAGAAACAGAAATGCATCCCAAATGAAAAAAACAAGAGAAAAATCCAGAAACAGACTAAGGCTATAAGAAGAGACAAAGAAGGACCTAGTAATCCCACTTCAGGGTATTTATCCAAAGAAGCCCAAAACGCTACTTTGAAGGGACACGTGCATCCATTTTCTCACTGCAGCATTGTTTACAGTGTCCAGGATGTGGAGGCAGCCTGGGTGTCCATCAGTGGATAAATGAATAAAGAGGGGGTGACACATACCTCTATACACATGTATACAAAAAACTATATACAAGTGGAAACTTTGGTCAATGTTGCTCAAGCAGTAGTTCGCCATAATCAGAAGTGTCTGGATGCTGATGGTAACCACTTTGAGCACCTCTTGTAATTGCAGAAGTCAAACGTGACTTGTATTCATCTTTTGTTATCAGTTTATACTGAGTATTATAATTTTAATAGTTTTTTTTCGTTTCTTAAAATGTGTATACATTTGTTGGCATCCTCTGTATATACAATGGAATATTGCCCAGCCATTGAAGGCAATGGGTCTTGCCATCCGCGGGGGCATGGATGGACCTAGAGGGTGGTGTGCTGAATGAAGTATATCAGACAGAGAAAGACAGATGCAATGTGATTTCACTTATATGTAGAATCTAACTACAAAATAAACAAACAAAACAGAAACAAATTCATATATATGGAGAACATTTTAATGGTTGCCAGATGGGAGGAGGTTTAGGGGTGGGATGAAAAAAGAGGAAGAGATTAAGAAGTACAAATTGGTTGTTACAAAGTACTTGTGGGAATATAGGGTATAGCATAAGAGATATAATCAATAATATTGTAATAACTATGTATGGTATCAAATAGGTACTTGATTTGTTGGGGCGATAGTTGGGAGGGGGTTGGAGGCAGAGTGAAAAAGGTAAAGGGATTAATTAAAAAATATAAATTGGTAGTTACAAAATAGTCATGGGGATGTAAAGTAAAGCATAGGAAATATAGTCAATGATATGGTAACAACTATGCATAGTGCCAGGTGGGTACTAGTCAGGGGGATCACTTCTTAAATTATACAAATGTCTAAGCACTATGCTGTGCACCTGAAATTAATATAAAATAATATTGAATGTCAACTGTAATTGATAAATTTAAAAGGGGGAAGGGGAACAAGAGGTCCAAAGTTCCAGATATAAAACAAATAAGTCACGAAGATGTAATGTACAACACAGGGAATAGAGTCAATATTGTGATAGCGTGGTACAGTGTCAGATGGTTGCTGGACTTATCATGGTGGTCACTTCTTTAGGTGCATAAATGTTGAATAACTATGGTGTACCCCTGAAGCTAATATATTGTAAGTTAGCTATATTTTAATAAAAATCTTAAATAATAATAAAATAATAGGACACCTGGTGAAACAAAAATGTAGAATCAATGGGAAAGAATGTCAGTCCCTAGACTAAAAGAAGAAACAAATAACTGAAATAAAGAAGGACATTTTAGAAAACTTATTCTCGATAGGCCACATCTGACCTCCTTGACTCAGAAACGGAAAGCCAAAAGAAGACAACAGAGTAAAATAAAAACACAACAAAATAAAAAGGGAACTAAATGAGATGAGAAAAGCTTGCTGAGAAATTGAAAATGTCATTGGGCAAAAGGAGCAGGACTGCTTTGTGCATCACTGTGTCGCCTAACAACACGGTGCCTCTAGGCCACCAGCCTACGTTCTAAAAATTGCCAGAAGCCTGACCAAAGCACCAATTATGTCACATCATAAATATTAGAATATATTGCCCTTCGTGAAAAAGTGGTTCTCGATTAGTAGGTTGTATATTTTGATTTTTCTCCGATACTCTGATAATCTAATCATAATCTAACAGATTGATAGTCATTAATAATCAACACTTCACATTTCTGATAAATTGGATGCAGTTGGGGAAATAGGAATATATATACTGACTATTTGTGTCCCCGCAAAACCTGTATGTTGAAACCTAATCCCGACCCTGATAGTATTTGGAGATGGGGCCTGTAGGAGGGGATTAGATTACGAGGGTGGAGCCACCATGCGTGGGACTAGTGTCCTCGTAAGAGAGCTCCTATCAGGTGAGTTTATGGTGAGAAGATGGCCGTCTCAGAACCAGGAAGCAGGCTCTCACCTGACAGCAAATCTGCCAGTGCCTAGATCTTCGACTTCCTAGCATCCAGAACTGTGAGAAATAAGTTTATGTTGTTCATAAGCCACCCAGTTTACGATATTTTTGGTGTGGTATTTTGTGTGGTATTATTCAGCAGCCTATAATGTCCTAAGACATGGATGCTTCTCCATGACTCTGGCCTTGTTAGAGTTACGCCCCAAAGATTGAAGTTAATGGCACTTCTCCAAATTCAGAGAAACATTTAGGGCCATTTAAAACCATTAGGATCAGTACCTCTTTAGGTTTGGATACATGTGCATTTGTCTTCCTCTTGTACAAAATAACCCCCTCTGCTAGCAATGTCTCTCCATCACATTGGTTAAAGGATGTAATAATTGTACAGTACTTTGCCCTGCTCAAAGTGTTTTCATATCCATTATGTCATTAGAACCTCATAGCAACCCTGAGAGGAGGTAGATCAGGTGTCTACCTGTGTTTATGCCGATGGGGTGAGTAGCAGAAGGAAAGACAGCACTGCGGCTTCCCAGGACGTGGGAGGAAAAGGATAACAGATTCGTATCTTTTATCACAGCACGTTTCTCCCCTCCCAGCCACTAGTAAACTCCAGGATACTGTGCTCAACTGTAGCATGTGACCATGGAAATCCTAGCCAACAGGCATACCAAGGATTCCTCACAAGGGCCTGGCTAAGAAACTTCTAGAATGACAAGTGGCCAAGAACTTTAAAAACAAATAAACAAAAATATGAGATATTACTTACTTTGGGTGAGGAAGGCATGCAAGGGGCATGGGAGTGTGGTCCTTGGTTGTTGCTAAGCCCTATTTCTTGGCCTTGGTGCTGGTACATGGATATGTTCAAACTGAGATCGTTCATTCGTTGCATTGTGTATACCCTTATGATTTGTATACTATTCTGTATCAAGTTCACAGGATCAATAAAACTGAAATTTTTAAAGGCACAGATACTTTTCTAATTCCATGCTTTCCTTTTCCTCTCTTTTTGTCTCAGTGTTTTGCATTCTTTTTCTCTCCTCTCCCAGGGTGATTCACCCTACTTGTTAAAATTGTACTACCGCAAATGTTGGTAAATGATGTGCCCTGTGGTGGTGATTAAGTCAAATCAAACACATTTGTCACTGAAGAGATGGCCTCCAGCTGTTTATCTGGGAAATATAATTGAATACTAATGGGATAAACACTATAAGTTGCCAGTTTTAGTTTCACTAAAGGTATGGACTAAAATATGAGGGTGAATTTCTCAAAGTTTAAAATACAAACCGAGTTTTTAAAATACACCATAAGTCTTTCAAAGAATGTAAGACAGGTGATTTCATCATCTTTTCATCTCCCTCCCTCCAAAGAGGAACAAACACAGAAGATATTCTTATTTACATGGTACAGTTGATACTTTATTTTAACCCCAAACTTACTACGCTTGCTACTTACATAGGAACTCATCCGTGCATTTCATATTGCAATTTACTCAATTTGCACTTCTAGAAATGCTTGTTATATCCTTGAGCCACACTCACCATCAAATAGCAGTTACCAAGATTTGGCCATAGTGAAAATGAGCTCTGAAAATTTTTGTTAAATATTAACTGAAAAAGTAGATTTCTGATGTACAAGACTATGATATTGCAATTGGAAGTGAAAAGTTTGGATGAAATTGTTTCACACAAAAACAAAACAAAACACCTAATAACATTCTATAACACCGTGTTTCCCAAAAAATAAGACCTAACCGGAAAATAAGCCGTAGCATGCTTTTTCAGGATGACATCCCCTGAACATAAGCCCTAATGCGTCTTTTGGAGCAAACCTTAATATCAGACCCGGTCTTATTTTCAGGGAAACATGGTACTTCTGAAATATCCTAAGCACTCTCCACGCTGAATCATGAACTCAAGTCCCACGGTGAGGATTCCTGGTGTCTCAGAGGTGAAATACACTCTGGACAAACCAGCAAACAGACAAAAACACCCAGACATTATTACAACAACTCATTTTTATCTTGCATCTTTTGATTATTTGGTTTACTAAGTAGCAAAGATATAAAGTCCAGCCTCCACAGTTCCCTTTTTTGGAGGCAATCACTGACAGAGAGAACTTAAGCAACATACCCAAGGTTACATGACTGGAACCCAGGTTCCCAGGCTCGTTTTATGACTATCCATGAAGATAGCTGAAAGTCATACAGTCCAAGCATTAATGAGTCATAGGGGACGCTGGCATGACCATGCACCATCTGTTGGGAATAGACCTGACCAAGACCCAGGGACCGAACAGACCGACAATGGCAGGGGCAGCAGGAGGGGAATTCAGTGGGGCAGGCAACAGGCTGTCTATGCAGGAGGTAATCAGTATCTGGGAAGTCTGGCAATGGGCCATCATCAGGCAGCTTGTAGAAAGGTAGAGACCAGGATCAGGATAGTCTATTGGCAGGCAATGAGGACCAACTTCCAGAAGGACTACAAGTGTTCTGGGCACCACAGACCTTGTAGGCTTCCAGGATCTTCCATGGTCAGAGACCAAACAGATTTAATTGCATGCATGCATTCAGGTGCTCACTTCACTCTCTCCCATGTGATCCAACATTTTCCTCTATTGAGAAAGGTTTCCCACAAACAAACCAGTACCAGGAAGGGAAAGAAGACAGTGAATTGTTAAGCCCCCTCCCATCTCTCCCGGGTGACCTTTTTCTCTCTGGTCAATGTGAGTCTTCTTCACTGGTCAGCAATTTTTGGAGAATCTCCTTGTGTTAAAACCAGAAAAACACACCATTAATAGACATTTTTTGTTCTATCAAATCATTTTTACCTTTTCCTTCAACTACCTTTCCATTCAAAATTCTTTAAAAATACACACAAGGGGAGGAAAATGTGTTGGCACGCATGCTAATGACATCACATTCACTTCTCCTGCAGCGTAGCATGCTGCCAGAACCGTGTTACACTTTTGTTCTACTCTGTTCTGTTCTGTGGAACACAGTTCTCATGCTCCCACTTGGCAGGCACAGCAGAACCAATGGGATTATACACTTGGCATCTGGAAATATTCCACAATTGTCGTACACCAAAATCTGTACCCTGCCTCTTCCCTCCTGCACCAAGCAGGTAAAATAAGAAAGAGAGAAAGATGTGTTTGCACACCAGCAACCCAGTCGGAGGAAGCCAGCAGGCTAATAGGAGTCACCGGTCCTAAGAGCTGGTGACTCATTCTGGAAGTGAAACCTACATGTGGCATGTAAGTGAGGAGAGGACTTGGAAAGACTTGGGTGAGCTTTTCACATTGTCAAGGGAAATATTCAAATCCTCAAACTCATGAACACTGTGCTATCATATCCTTTCTCTAGAAAATGGGGCATAATTTCTCACTTTTTAGGAGGCAGGTAAACAGAGATGAAGGAAGCAGCGCTCAAACTCTGGGAAGTTTGCTGGGCTCACTCATGTCACTGCTCCCACTGTATCTCTCACACAGGTTAGGTTTCTGATCCCTGCACAGGTTTCTGGGAGCCACGGAGCTGCGGGCCCATTCAAGGATAATCCAACTCCCAAAGGGAAATGATCACAAGCAAGATATTACCTTCATGGTTCTCAATCTTTGATGTGCATCAAAGCCACTTTTGGATGCCTGGGCTGCGCTGCAAAACTACCCAGTCAGAATATCCCAGGTTGGGACCCTGGCAGGCAATTATGAGTAGCACACACGTGCGTTAGCTGCGCCCCTCCCCCTCAGAACAATATCTCCTCAGGAGACAGTGGTTTGCAGACTCCTTTATTTTTATATCTCACTCTACCATCTGGGGTAATGAGTGATTTCTTCTTAGGAGAGGTTTTCATCACAGAAATATTCCATGGGAGGACATCTAATTGTAAATTCAAAGAGAGACAAAATGCAAGGATCTTATCTCTATACAAATCCACTAGAGCTATTACCAGTCCTTTCCCACCTCATCCCAACTCCAGTTGATTCCTTATCAATATGGAAAAGGCAGTATCTTTACCAAATCTGGTGTCCAGGTCTGCAATGTTCCCTAAGACAGGGGACCACAGATTGTAGGAGCCCGTAAAAACTGCCATGTGGGTCCAGGCCAAACGTAACCCATTGCCTGACCCTGTTTGGAGAGCTGACTATGGGCAGGCAAACAGCCCAAGCCAGGTTGCTCAGAGACCACAGTGCTTCTGCCTTCGCCACTTAGTAGCTTTGGGTCTCTGGGCAAATCACCTCTTTTGGGAGCCTCAGCATCTTCACCAGTGAAACAGGATTGTAACAGAAGTAGTTGGCTCTTCCAAAAGAATATTTACACACCCGCCTTCTCTTGCCTCTGCCTTCACCTTCCTCCATCCTCAGACTGGGGACCTCAGCCAGGAGCATCAGAAGAGTTTGTGTGTGAGGCCGTGCTCACACCTGGTTTTGCTGTGGTTTGTCCTTTCTGTCTATGCCACTTTCTTGACCTCATTTCCACCTCGCTGGCAGGCTCTGTCTGGCCCCAACCTCTGCCACCCTGTTTTGGATCCCCTACTGCCAAGCCCAGACCTGAGCGGGAAGGAGAACTGAACCCTTCAAGGGCAGCATCCTGACATTCAGCTTTGATTTCCATGTCCTAGGCTCCCCTGCTCCCCTTCTCTGGAACATGCTCTGAAACCTAGATTAGCACCTGTTCACCCAAACCAATGTTTATCTGGAACCTCACCTTTTCATTTGTTTTCGGCTTTAGAACCCCTGTGTAGTATTTCAGGCCTCGTCTTGAACTGAAGCCCTAGGGCTGAACCCCACCCTAGTCAATCACTTGGCCTGTTTCCTACTGAGAGGCATTCTGGAAGCCAAGAGTCTACTGGCCTGTCTGACTAGGTATGGCTCATCTCCTCCCCACATGCTCATCTTCCAGCGCTGCCTGGGAAGCAACTAGAGATTGCCTCACTCTTCGTCTGTCTGCCCCTCCAGTCCCTGCGGCTGGGGTGATTGCCCCAGAATCCAGCTCACTCAGGGGGTAGGCTTGGTGCCGAGTCCTAACCCCTACAGGCCTGGCTCGTCACTCATCTCCCAAGTAAACAAAGCTCCACCCCCTTGTCCTGAGCCTGATCCTCAAACCACTGTCCCCATCCCCTGTGGAAAATGCATGTGCTACCCTGACTTAGAGTGACACCCACTCTGCTGCCACCCATGCGCCTGGGGCTTTGAACACTGTTGAACACTCCCTCCTCCGCTGAACATTTATTCCCTTGGGTTATTACTAGTTTTCTTTTGCTGCTATAACAGGTTGCCACAAACTTAATGGTTTAAACAATTCAAATTCATTATCTTTATTTATAAGTAACCATTTATGTTCTTTTTTTTTTTAATTTATTTTTTAAATTTATTGGGGTGACAATTGTTAGTAAAACTACATAGATTTCAGGTGTACAATTCTGTATTACATCATCTACAAATCCCATTGTGTGTTCACCACCCAGAGTCAGTTCTCTTTCTATCACCATATATTTGATCCCCCTTACCCTCTAAACTATTGTCTGTGTAACAACTAAACTATTGTCTGTGTCTATGAGTTTTTGTTTCTCACTTGTTTGTCTTGTTCTTTTGTTGTTTTTGGTTTATATACCACATATCAGAAATAAGTCAGACAAAAAAAGCAGAGAACCATTTATTTTCTTGATGTCAGAGTCTTACTGGGCTAAAATCAAGGTGTAGGCTGGTTCCATTTGAAAGCTCTAGAGAATCCTCGCCTATTCTGGCTTCCAGAGGCTGCCCACATTCCTTGCTTCCTGCTTCTCTTCAAACTTCAAAGCCAGCAATTGCATTCCTCTGACCTCTGCTTCCATCACCACATCTCTTTCTCTCACTCTCCTACCTCCCTCTTTCCTTATAAGGGCCCCTGTGATTACACTGGCCCCACCCAGAATAATCTCCCCATCTCAACTCATTAACTTCATCACATCTGCAAAGTCCCTTTGCCACGGAAAGGAACACAGCCGCAGGTTCTGAGATTAGGACGCAGACATCACAGCTGGCCATGTTTTGCTAACCATACAGTCCATGGCATTTCTCTCGCTCGTGTTTTCGCCCTGTCAGACCATCGGCCTCCTTTCCCGTCACTGGATCTTTACTCCCCAGGATCTCTTCAATGTCGCTGCTGCTCCTGATTTCACTATGGTCCTGCTTCCATTATACACACTGTGCACGCTCAGCCACAGCCATGGTTTAGCTCATTCACTGATGACATCCTAAATAGAGGTTTCCAGCCCAACCCCTTCTCCTGAGATTCAGAGCTAAACATCCAACTGTCACGCTCTGGTGTTCTGCCTGAGTAGATGTCAAGACCAGTGTTCCCAGTGGGTGGTGGGCCCCAGAACAAAGGCAAGAAGCAGCCAGTGTGGACGCCTCAGCAAGGGGGACTCTGGGGTCGGTTTGTCCCTCTTTGGTATAATGATTTCAGAGACAAGCTCATTCTTACAGAAGCAATAAACATGGGCATGCAGAAGGAATAAACACAAACATCTCCAATGTATTAACCTTACTTCCTCGATATGTAAAAAGTCCTACTTTCCATATCTTGATTCTCCTAGAACTTTATTCATGAAATGAAAAAAAAAAGAGTTTGAAAATAATACAAGGAAGAAAGCACACAGGACAACAATATAAATGATTATCATTTACTGAGAACTTGCAAAGAAATGTGTTAAGAACAGTACATGAAATGTTTTATCTCATTTAATCCCCACGACACGCCAGTGAAGTATTAATATCAAATGAAGAAATTGTGGCTTAGGAGTTTCAGTAAATCACCAAGTTCACACAGTCACTAAGAGACAGAGCCCGGAGTTGAACCAAGGTCTGCCTGACACCAATGTCCATTCTATCAACTTTCCAGGTTAGGAGCAAAGGGAAGACAGATGCCCACAGACAAAGACAAGCATGTGAAAGCAATATTTTCTTCGTAAGGCAACGCGTGCTTTCTGTGTGATTTTTCTGTGCATGGTCACCCCAGAATTCCGCAGGCAGAGGAGGAAGAATCACCGGCCCCCTGTTAACAGGCCCACATGCCTTCCTAGGCTCCAGGGTCAGAGTATCCAGCCTATCAGCCCCAAGAGGGTCGGAGGAGTGCATGTGCCCAGAAGCAACTTGCCTTGGAATCGCTGCCCCCTCACGCCTGTGTACAATACACACTGGTCCGAGGAGATCATTGCTGGCTATTGATTCCAAAAGAAGTTGAGGCAAGAGAAACACATACAGCCCAATACTAAGACAGTGAGGGAGAAAGCCAAGAGGAGGCAGCACAGGTTCACCTAACTTCTCCCTGTTCAATAGGTTGCATGTTGAGATGCATTCCTCTGCTGCTCCTCAATCCCAAAAGCACAGACATCCCCTGGGAGTCTGTGGCTCCCGGCCCCTCCTCAACGCTACATTTGTCTTCATGGATGCAGATACCATGGAGACGATGGTAACCTGTTGGAGGGGGTAATTGAGAGAAGGTGACCGTCCATGCCGGGGAGCTGGACCCCGGGCAGTCAGAGGCTTCTCAACCCCCCCCCCACCCCCATATTTGGCATGTCCGTTCTGCTCACCATTCCCACAGCGGGACACACCTTTGAGAGAATAAGATGTTGCTGAGTCCACCTGAACGGTTTTCATTACTGAACCCAGTTGAGGCCTCTATATAAACTTTTAAGATTCTGGTGGACGATTCTGGTGGATGGGTGGACAGATCTACTTGTCTTGCAGCCATCCAAGACAAGCCTTGTGGGTAAGTTTACTTACTTGTTAAAACTGCCACCTACCAATCTGGAGTTGCCTGCTTCTTTCTTCAGTCTCTCCCTGCCCTCTGTGTATGAGGCCCATTTGCAAACAAACATAGCCCCCAAATAAAGCCCCAAAGAGCACAATGAAGGGAAGTAGCTCCATTCTGTAATCCTCCAACCGAGAACACATGTGTGCTTTCTAAGCTCTGGCCCCCCACCTTCCTCCTCCTGTTTATGACTTTCTTTCCACAAATGTTAACTCAGATGATTCATTCTGCTACAAAAATGTTTTTAAGGAAAAAAAGAATGAGAGAAAGACACAGAGAAAAGGAAACAAAGATGGGAGGAAGGGAGAGAGAGGTGGAGGGAGGAGGGAGAGAGAGAGAGAAAGGGAGGGAGGAATGGGAAGAAAGGCGGGAGAGAGGAAGAGAGAACACCCCCTCCTCTGCTTTGGGATAATATTTTTTCATTATCTGAACACCCACTTGAGTCTCTGAGTACCTTATAACTTGCAGTGGATGATCAGGACTAAAGGGGAAAACAGAAAACTGTAGGATTTGAAACAAAGTCTGCTATTCCTTAACCACAGAGAAGCTTTTGTTATGAAGGCAGATTAAGATTAAGGTGAGAGTGCAGTTGTGAGACTCTAGAAGGCCTTCTGTCTGAAAAGCAAAGGTGTGAAGGTGAAGAGGGTCAGCAGGCATCAGCCGGGTGTGGCTGAGAAATCCCAAAGGTTAACTGCAAACTTCAGGTAAACTTGACCTCTTCCACTGCTGTCCACTGACCCATTCCTCCCCACAGGCCATATCCCAATTCTTTATTTGATAGTTGTCTAGCAGTTCCTTAAACCTGGAGTTCCACAAAGATTTGTGGCAGAAGGAAATGCATAATTAATCTTTCTTTCTTTCTTCCTTTCCTTGGGTAAGGCAACACATTTGTGAGTCCCATGCATGATTTTCTTTAACTTCCATTACAAATAATTGCTATTCCTGGCTGTTTATGTCCAAAGATATTCCTCCAAAAATACCTTGAAAGAGCAAGGGCTCACCACGCTACAAAATTACCCATAAATCCAAGAATGAACGTGTGCCCACTGTGTGGAGGCGAGTGACAGTGTGGAGACCAGTTCTGTAGGTAAGACTGAGTGGCACAGTGTTGACCTCTTCGTGGCCTTCATAGGTGGTATCATGAATGACCAAGGATTTCTACCCCATGTCAGACCAATGGTCCTTCAAGACCCATGTTCTGCCTCTGACAGTAACACCCAAAACACTCAAGGAAAAATTGGGTAATCACAAACACTACCTTTAACATTCTAAGTTCCCTTGAGTAACCTGGTGATACAAGGCTATTGCACTTGGCATGATGCCTGGCACACAATAGGTCCCACTAAACGAGGCCAAGCATGGAAGACGTTGGAGATCAGGCATGAAAGTCTATCGTGTGGGTTTAAAGGTAGTCACATGCTCATTCTATGCCCAGCACTGTGAGAAATACTTTACATACATTATCTCTTTATAGCTCTCAATGGCCTCATAAGGTAGGTGATTTTATACATGAGCAAATGAGTGCAGGAGGTAAAGAACTCAGTCATGATCTCTGATGCTTTCCTGCTCCTCTTGGAAGCAGCATTGATGTTTCTACCTGACTTTGGAGAGAGCCTGGGTGCACTAGAGAGTCAGGTAGCTGAGTCCTGAGAGAGAAAAATACTGAGCTAGCACCTATGTCTGCTCTTAGAAAATCCCTGAGTGCACAGACAGAAGAGGGTGCAGGGTGATTTCTTATCCAAACCAATGAAACAATAAGGCCTACTCTGCCCCAACACTCCATCCAGAAGGAGCTGAAAGGCATCCCATAATTCCGTCACCAGCTAAGTATGGGCAGTTAATTAATGTTCATTATAATCACCTAGACTCTTTGGTATGTACAAAGAACCAATTTCCTACCCTAGAGGACACAATAATTAAGAGAGCTACAGCACCCAAGTCCTTTTCTTTTAGTTCAGTTGTTTCATAATTTTTGGTTAAAAGCCTATCATGACCATGGCTGTGCCAGGCATTAGAGATACAATGATGGACAAGACATACATGCTCTCTGCCCTCACAACTTACAATCTAGTATTCATTCCATTTCAGTAGGGACAATGCCAATGTAGAGAGAGCCCCAGAGGAAGGCAGATGGGAAGAAGGTCAAGAAACCATCGGAAAATATTAGCAAAAATATTGATGATTTTTGAAACTGGGTGATGAGTAAATGGTGATTAATCATACTTCTCTCTGTTTTTTAATGTGTTTGAAAACTTCCATAGCCCAAAAGGCTAATGAATAGCCCTGAAATTGCTTAGCACTTTCGGAACCAATGTAGTCGCAATCAGTCCTCACAGGAGTGGTGATAAGTAGTCAGGGGAAGTAATAACTACCCATATTTAATAAACGGAAAAAAAGGCTAGACTCACAGAAGCTCAGAGTTGGAAGAGACCCAAAAACTCAATTCTCCATCCTAATGTTTGACTTGATTACAAACCCAATCACCACAACACATTAATCAAAGGTACAAGGAGGTATGTTTGAGTCCAATATGAATGAGAACTTTCTAAAGTCGGAAAATGATGCAGGCATCCTTGATAAATAGTGAGGCTCAAGAAGGTGGAAGCTTTTCCCACTAGCAATGACTTGGAGAGATTTTCTGCTGTAGATGGGAAAATGGATTGAAAAGCATCAAGGTGACCCTTTAACTATTCATTTCCCATGGTGCTGGAGATTTCAGAAGGTTCTATGTACTTCCTCATTGGTTCCTTCCCAGGAAGAAAAGGGGAGAAGGGTCATCCAGATAGGACTATGGCCCCTCCTTGTATACTGGGAAAAAAGAACAGCAAAATAAAAACAACTCCAGTTAATGAACAGGAAAGGAACACTCCAACATGCATTTGCTGAGTTTATATGCATTATCTCACGTAATTTTCATATAAAACATTAGTAAGAATTAGGAAAGATCACCGAGAGCAAAGATGTATCGTTAGAGACCAAAGCTAAGATCATCCATATTCTTTTATTCCCAATTATTATGTACAGATGCAAAAATTGGACAGTGAAGATGGTTGATATTGAGAAAAAATTGAATCATTTGAAATACGGTGTTGGAAGAGGGCTCTGCAGATACCCTGGTCCACCAGAAAGACAAACAAGTGGGCCCTAGAGCAAATTAAGTCTGCAACATCGCTGGAGGTAAAAATGACCAAACTGAAATCTTCTTACTTCAGGCCCATCATGAGAAGGCAGGGCTCTTTGGAAAAGACCATAATGCTGGGAAGAATAGAAGGCAGCAGGAGAAGAGGGAGACCAAATGTGAGATGGATGGACTTCATAAAAGAAGCCACAGGCTGAATCTGCAGGCGCTGAGCAGGGCTGTGAGGACAGGACTCTGTGGACGTCACTCATTCACAGGGTTGGCAGGAGTCAGAGCCGACTCAAAGTCACGTAACACACAGGTAGCATGATTACACCAAAACTGAGGCATGGAGAAGTAAGGTAACATCTGGCTGACAAAAGATTCTTGGTGAGAATCTCAATAGTGAACTTTCTGTTTATGGGGAGAGACAACACCACTCCCGGGATGGTTTGCTCTCCTTTTCTTGTTTAGAATTCTCTAGCACCCAAGGAGGCCAGCCCAAGACAGGCACAGGCACTTAGGGAATGGAAAGGAAAAACAAAGGCACCTGCAGAGCCAATTAGCGAGTTGAAATTCAACTCCAAAATCTAACTGTTGGTTCCTAGGGCTAAAGTTGTGAGCTTTGATCACAGTGCTGACTGGCCTTGTTCCCCGCAGGGAAAAGTAAACATTCTTGTGGAAATGCAAACATATCACTAATGGTCTAAAATGGCCCGTAATGGAGGCATAATTTCTTTTGGAAACAAGCCTTCTATAAAGGTAAAGATTGTTGTTTTTTACCATCCGAATGAATGATCTTTCCAACTGCAGCCAGTACTGTTTCTCTGGTAGTGACAGCACCCACAGGGCAGATAAAAAATGAAGTACTAATTTCCCATCCCAGCCTCCTGCTTGCTCTACTTAGGGAGTCAGCAGCTGCCCCCACCGGGGAGGTGTCACCCACTATAGTTTTCCTCTGAAAGGGAGGTGGATGAGTGAGGTTGAGAGGTATAATTACGGGTGGAGCCTGGAACATCTCAGTCTGTGATACAAGTGAGGCTTTCTCTGCTGAGCGCACCCCTGAAAGAACCTTTCCCACCACCTTTATCAAAATCGCTGTCAGGGGAGCACCCCTGTTATTAAATGTCGCTTGGCACGTCTGCATGGAGGCATAATCGCAGGTGGTGAACCTGAAAGGGAAGCTGTTCCAGGGGAGAAAAAAAAGAAAACAAAGGATGAGCTGACTAAAAACACACAAATGAGGTGTAAAAATTCGATTAGAGAACTAGGGAAGGTGAGAGGAAGTGAAGAAATGGGAGGAAGGGCTGGACTCTGACGTTTCTTTAGTTCTTGTGTGGGTGGTCAGTCTTTGTTTTCCAACCCTTGGTGGTGGAAGGTAGAAGTTGCTAGAAAGGTGAGAAACATGGCCGAATGTGTAGTCCTGGCATGGCCATATCGCCCTGACCCACCTGTTACTCATTTCAGTGAGTAATGGAGTGATGGAACAATACACCAGAAAGCTGTTGTTGGCAGTGTGCCTGACTGGGCCATTGGCAGGGGCACCAAAAGCACAAATGACCTCACATGCTCCAGGCACTAGGACATTAAGTAGGGTTTGTGACCCCAGAGTCATCCCCATGATGGGCCAATGAACTAAGGGCAGTTGCTAGGAGTGTGTCTCAGTCACCAAATAACAAAATTATCCCAGAGCAGTGGATAACCCCGCTGCCCAGGGGGGCTTTAAAAACACCTCAATGCTCAGACCTCACTCCAGGCCAGTTAAAGCAGAAGTTCTGGCAGGGGGGCTCAGACATCCCCATTTTTAAAGCTCCCCCAAATGATTCTAATGTCTAGCCAGGGTGGAAACACAACCTTGGAGGAAGCAGGGCCCATGCCCGGCAGGGTTCAGGACAATATCCATCCCCCATCTAAATCCCCCTCCTACCTCCAAGGTACAGCTCAAATGTCACCCCAGGTAAACAACCATTACTGGGTCCTTAGCCAGCGCCAGGTAATTAGCTAAGTGCTCTAGGGGACACAAATAAGGGTAAGGCAGCCTCTGCCCAGTTTATAAATGTAGTGAGGGAGAAAGCTTGTGTCTGGGACAGACAGGAGCTCAATAAATATTTATGAAATAAAAGAATGAGTGAATAAATAAGTGAATGACTTAACCATAATAAAACAGCAAATGCAATACATGAAAAACAGAGAAGCAAGTATTAAGCACAAAGTAAGGAATGATCAGTGGGATGGGGGTGAGCGGAGACTCCATAAAGGTGGTAGCATTTGAATTGAGCTTTGAAGGATGGTTAGTAATAACATTGAACATTTGTTCAGAGCTTTAAAATTGATGCATGTTTTATATACATTAACTCACTTAGTGCCTTTCAATAGCCCTTGAAGTTGGCATTTTAATCCCTGCCATAGAGGTGAGGAAAGGTCAAATGGCTTAACCAAGGTCAGGTAGCCAGTGAGTGAGGCAGCCCAGGTCGTAGTCTGGAATTCACTGACTGTCTGTGACACTGCTGAGGATTCACCCCCATAAGTCACATAGGGGGAAGGACATTCCAGGCCAAGACAACAGTACAAGACTGATATAGCCGCTCCATTCGGAAGGCGCTGTTTGTATGGGGAAGGGTGGCTTCTTTTCTAAAGGAATCCTCCTTTTAGGAAGAGAATTATAACTGCAAGGAGAAGGGCAGACTGCAGAGCTGGGGTGTTGGTACAGGTGTCCCCAGAGACCCTTGAATCCTCAAATCAATTGGTTAATATTTCTCTTGAGGACCTTCTTGTATGAACATGTCTCTTCTCTCCTCCTATATGATAAGTTCTTTGGCCTGACACTGACCACATTTGTGTTTGAGTTTCTCTGAATCCCAGCCAGGTTTTGTGAATCCCATAGTTTATATAATTCAGGGTGCCTTCTTTAAGAAAAATAATATAAAATTGTAAACACTAGATTAGGTTTTAAAAAAGTGAATACTTATTCAGAAAGAAGAAGGCGCTCACAACAAAATGCACATTTGAAAAACTGACAACAATAGCAAACCAGAAAATAGCATATATTTTTATTCCTTAGCTGCCTGATGCCCCTCTGTAATACTTCCAACCTCCAGTTTTTTGGCTGCATAAGCATTGATCACCTTTCCATTGGATAAAAAGTTTGCGGTACCTTTTTTGATAGTGAGCGTGGTTGACCACAACTTGTTTGCATTGATCTCTGAAACGTTTATTTTTGCATCACAGTGTGTTAATGGTAATGTTATGTTTATCAAATTATTTCCTGTAATAGCTCTACTATTTGGGGACATTTCAAGTGCTCTTGTTTAGGGATGAATCTTAAATAAATACTCTTCGACTTGACGACCCTCATTTACCAATGTCTCATCAATGTCCTCATTGCAGGGCTGTCGTATGTTTCATGCCATCTTACAGGGAGCAAAGCCCATTTTGTCTAAGTATGGACGAGACTCAGTCCTCAACTTACAATTGTACTTGTCTGATTCTTGGAAGAATTCTTCATAGACTAGATTATGGCTCTGTACACTTCAAATCTGGTTTCTCCTCCATTTCCTGCTCGCTTGTGTTTCTTGGCTTTGTACGATCCAGTCGTACCACTGTATGACTTCTAGCCTGTACCTCTGTGTCATGATGACAGGTAAATCAGTACCATGGAAGGTAAGAGTATTCCTTGAAGCCACACGTACAACAGAAGGTTAGCAGGAGCCTAGATATACTTAGAAATGCCAGCGAACTACACACCATCAAGCCGCTGACCTCAGTTGAAAATGTATGACCCTCAACTTCCCCTTCAGAAGATCAAAAAAAGGCCGACCACCCCTTCAGTGACACCCAACACAGGTGGAAGGAAACGTGATGTGATGGAAGGAAGCTCAGAGCAGAAAGAGAGTTAATTGACTACAGTGACACTATCTAGGTTTATAAATAAATTTAGCAAAAATGTACAACCGTGCAAACAGATTACCAGGGCTCATCCAAGCCTTAGAAGGGACCCAGGCAAGAGAGGAATTTGCAGCTGCAGCTTCATCAGCCTCGAAGTAGATCCACCTCTGGATACATTCCCACGCTTTTCAGAGCACGTACTGAGTGACTTAATGCCTTCTTCTCTTAATGTGAGAGCTTAGGTTGGGATCTGGGATTATGGAACCCTCCAAACAAGTGGGGGGGGGGGATTAGGGGCGACCTGCCAAGAATCCCTTCCTTTGTGCCCCAGGATGCCACAGCCAGCTCCAAGCTCTGCCCAGAGCTGAGTGCAATACTCAGAAGTGATCTGACTCCGGCAGCCCAGGTAGCGCAGGCCCCTCACCTTGCTCACTCCAGACAGTTTGCATCTGTTAATCCAAACGAAAGCTGCGCCATTGTGCATTCTCCTTTCCTTCTCTTTTTTGCAAACTTCTCATGATATTGATGTACACTGAGCTATAGTCAACTGAAACCTTTATAATTTTTCACACTTGCTAAACCAGTTCTCTCTCAGGCTATAAATGAGCAATTTAAAGTGCCTGTGATTGTTAATTTTCTGTATCAACATGACTGGGCTACAGGAAGCCCAGATAGCTGGTAAAACATTATTTCTGGGAATGTCTGTGAGGCTTTTTGTAGAAGAGGCTGACATTTCAGTTAGTAGACTGAGTAAAGATTGGGCTCACCCATGCAGGTGGGCGTCATCCAGTCTGCTGAGGGTGTGACTAGAACAAAGACAGAGGAAGGGTTAGTTTGCTCTGCTTGCCTGTTGTGGGACATGTATTTTCTCTTGTCTTTAGAAATTGGTGCTCAGTGCTCTTGGGCCTTTGGACTTGGACTGAATTACACTATCACCTTTCCTCGTTTTCCAATTTGCTGACAGCAGATTGTGGGACTTAGCCTCCATGATTGCATGAGCCAATTACTATTTTGTGTGTGTGTATATACATATATATACATATATACATATAGGTCACATATATATGTATATATATGTATATATATACATATATATGATGTATATATATACATATATATGATACATATATATCACATATACCACATATATCGTATACACATTATATGTAATATGTATGGCATATCTATATTATATATATATGTATATATATTATATTATATATAATATATATATAATATTATATATACATATATATATAATATAGATATGCACATTTGAAATATAATATATTATATTATATATACATATATATAATATAGATATGCCATACATATTACATATATATATATTACATATATATATAAATCTCCTATTGGTTCTGTTCCTCTGCAGAGCCTTGACTAATACAATCCAAATGTACAAGGCCACAGTGATTCCAATTAAATTTCATGTTCTTATGTTTAGCCCACTCTGGTCTCATGAGGTGGCTATGACTCCCCTGGTGTCATCTAGCACACTGACTATCACTGTCCTTTCTATAATGTCCAACTTACTGGTTCCAAAACATAGAATGAGATGTGATCCTGAGTGAAGCTCTGTAGTGCATCCCCCTAAACTCCCTCTCTAGCCTGACACTAATTTATTAATCAACTTCTTTGGGGTCCAGATGTTTAATCTATGTTTAATTCATCTGATTATAATGCCATACAACCCAAATTTCAAGCTCACAAGTATATCAAGTGCATCAGGAGAATCCATGAATCTTTCCACAATCCAAGAGTCCAGGGATCCCATCAAAAAAAATTAAAGTTGGTGTCAGATGTCTGTTTTTCTAGTGCATCTATTTTTTCTTTTCCTGTTGACCATCACTTCTTTTTTTACAGGCTCATGACACTGGCTTAAAATCATGTGCTTATATAGCATCACCCTTTCTCATTTGACTCACAGCTCTCACCGGAGAGCAGGACTCTCAATAGGTAGGAATATCAGTGTTTTTTTGAGGTCAGTGATTCCACAATGTATTTGTATGCAATTATTAATTAATACTAATAATACCTTGCCCTTGATATGAGGCTGTATAGTTACAACACTCTCTCTTGTACAATCTCATTTAAAAAAAAGCTATCTAGGAAAAAGGCAATAATTCTGCTTTATGAAACAGAATAATGAACTCTAATCATTAATGCCCCATCCAGCCCCAGGACATTTGATGCTGAAGAGCCAGGGGAATGGTACTCTCCATTTGATCATTCCAATATCCAGGTACCATGATACCGAGCTGCTAGAAGCCATCATCTCCACATGACAGTAATCCTCAGAGTGAGGAGCAAGTTTTATAAGGCCCCTAACAGCATCACAGCCTCTGTTAGGACTTAGAATGTATCTACATAGTCCTTTCCTAGAGATCAACACTTTGCCTCCAAACATTCATATCAGGTTGGAGATAGGATGAGGTGTTAACTATAGACAAGGAAAATGAGTCCAGAAAGAGGAAAAGTGACATGGCTTATATTAAGGATAACAGTCCTCAAAATCTAAACTTGAATTTGACTTCTTACTCACTGCCTGGAATAAAGTGTATTTGATGAGGAGATGGAAGAAAATAAATGGAAACAAAGCAGAGATCTGGCATGTGTAGATTTCTCCAGGAGTTAAGAAGATAACCATTCCAGGTTCCTCAAGAAATTAAAACTAGAATTACCATATGATCCAGCAATCCCACTTCTGGATAATTATGCAAAAGAACTGAAATCAGGATCTCAAAGAAATATTTCCACTCTCACATTCACTGCAGCACTAGTCACAAAAGCCAAGATGTGGAAACAACCTGAATGTCCATCAATATATGAATGGATGAAGAAAATACTAGATATACACAATGGAATACTATTCAGCTTTTAAAAAGAAGGGAATTCTGCAATATGTGACAACATAAATAGACCTGGAGGACATTGTGTTAAATGAAACAAGCTAGTCACAGAAGGACAAACTCTGCATGATTCCACTTATATGAGGTATCTAAAATAGTCAAATTCATAGAATCAAAGAATGGAATGGTACTGCCGGGGGCTAGGGTGAGGGGGAAATGGGGTTATTTAATCAACAGGCATAAAGTTTCAGATACAGAGGATGAATAAGCTCTAGAGATCGGCTACACAACATTGTACCTAGTCAACAATACGTACTTTCTTTGTTTTTATTAGTTTCAGAACAACATAGTGATCAGACTGTTACATAGCTCACAAGATGATCACCCCAACACGTCTTCTACCCGCCTGACATGTTCATAGTTGTTAGAACATTATTGACTATATTTCCTATGCTGTACTTTACATCCTCGTGATTATTTTTTAAGTTATAGTTGACATTCAATATTATTTTATATTAGTTCCCAGTATACAGCATAGTGGTTAGACATTTATGTAATTTATAAAGTGATCCTCCTGATAAGTCTAGCACCCATCGAACACTATACATAGATTTTACAATATTATTGACTATATTGTACTTTATATCCCCATAACTCTCCTGTAACAACCAATTTGTACTTCATAATCCCTACACCTCTCTAACCCAGGCCCCCCAACCCCTCTCGCATCTAGTAACCATCAGTTTGTTCTCCATATCTATGGGTCTGTTTCTGTTTGGTTTTGTTTTTTGTTTATTTTGTTCTTTAAATTCCAAATGTAAGTGAGATCATATGGTATTTGTCTTTCTCAGTCTGACTTATTTCACTTAGCATAATACTCTCTAGGTCCATCTATGTTGTCACAAATGGCAAGATTTCATTCTTTTCTATGGCACAGCCATTGTATATATGTACCACCATTTCTTTATCCAATTGTCTATTGATGGGTGTGCCGGGTGTTTCTATATCTTTGCTATTGTAAATAGCACCATAGTGAACATAGTGGTGCATATATTTTTTCAAATTAGTGTTTTGGATTTCTTTGGATAAATACCCAGGAATAGAATTCCTGGGTCATAAGAACAATAATGTATTTTCCACTTAAACATTTGTTAAGAGGGTAGATCTTGTGTTCAGCATTCTTATCACAATAAAATAAAATTTTAAAAATAAACAAACCTCAATAAATATGTGAGATTTTTTTTTTAAAGGGAGGCATTCCCACTATGCCTCCCCTTTAAATGGTAGAAAGCTGAATGAAAGCAAAAGAAACACCTGGAGACAAGTTTACATCCAGCCCTGTCACTTAACAGTGGCCACTTAGGCAAACCATCTAGTCTCTTGGGTTCCATATATACCCTGTCTGTAAACCAGGAATGATTCCTGCCTTGATGGGCTTTTCATGAACTCTCAGAGTGCCTGGTACCTAATCCAGTGGTTCTCTCACAGTGGTACCTGGGCCAGCAGCACCGGCAGCACCGTGGAACTGGTTAGAAATATAGTTCTCAGGTCCTTCCCAGTCCTGCTGAATCAGCAGCTCTGTGGTGGGGCCCAGGAAGCTGTGTTACTACAAGCCTTCCATGTGACTCTGATGCATGCTAACATGCGAGAACCTGACCTAATAGAAGGTCAGCAAACATTTAGTCTGTAGATGAAGCACTGGATTGGCCCCATGTTCACGTCACCATCAGCAGAGAACTGGGGACAAAGGACTCTCAAAAATTAGATTCCTGTTAAGAAGACCTATCAGAAGGGTCCAAACTCAGAAGCTGCTGTTACCAAGGGCACTGGAAGTTTACTTGGGAAGGCAATTGGAAGGGTCATTTGCAATGGCACCATCCAGGGATATGTAGAAGTGGCTGAATCAGCCCTGCCTGATTTGATTGTGCTGGAACCATCTTCACCCCCACAAGCAGTGTCACAGAGCAAACACAAGCTGATTCAACTCTTCATTCTGGCCCAAACTGAGCTGGGTCTCCAGAAGCTTCCTTTCTGTTCTAGGGGGTATCTGCCTAATCATCTACCCACCCCTTACCCTTAGGTCGGGGCGAAAAATTAGGTATGTAGGGTAGCTAACAGTCCCAGCTTGCCCAGGACTGAGGGGTTTCCCAGCAGATGGGTCTTTTAGCATTAAAACTGGGGATGTCCCAGGCCAATCAGGACAGTTGGTCACCCTCCTCAGAGTGACAGACCTAGGCTGCTCCGAAGGTATGCGCCGCACCCATCCTGAGCCCTCTCTAATCCAGAGAATTTGCTCATGCTAGCCCTGTCTCAGGTTGCATTTCAAACAGTTTCTGGTTCTCTGGACCTGGTAGGTGTTGTTGGCTCACTGAGCTTTGACCATTGGTTTCCCTGTTACACTTTGAGTAGATCCACAACTGTGGTTCGTGCCAGTGCCTTACAGAATGCAAACCTGGTCACTATCTATTAGGCCAAGCACTCTTTCTCACTCCCACACACCCCTAAGAGGGATATTTTGGCAGTCATGGATGAATTGGGGGGTCATGGAGGAGAAGCGATTCAATTCAGATTCTTTAAAAGGAGATGCATTTACAATTAACTGCTTTGCTTTTTAACTAGTAATAGCATCAACCAGTTTCTTGCCCATCCTACCACACCCTCAACAAATTTGCATGTTTAGACACTGATACAGACTGACTTCAAGGAAATTGTGACGCATGAGTTGAAGGCTTGTGATTTGAAGTTGTCAATGAGTCAATAGCACAAGAATCAGAAAGCAGAATTCTAAAATCAGGATCTTATCTACCTTTCCCTGAGGGCCTCTCACATATGATAGGTAACCCAATTAAAGAACAGAATCAAGCAAGGGAACCTGAAGGAGCAGGGACAGGGACGGATGGTGCAGGGGAATTCTGGAGCTGTGATCATGAGAACAGTCAGCCTCCCTCACATGCAGGCAGCCCTGGGACTCACCCTTGAGCCGCCACCTGTCCTACCTTCCTAAGCATTCCTAACCTATAACAGGATTTGCACAGACATTGTCTCAGTATGACCTCACAGCCACTCTGAAACTAAGCCTATGAGACAGAGAAAACATTCCCATAGTCACTTTTCTGACAGAATAATTGAGGCACAGCAGGAACAAGTGACTCAACATCTAAAACACCATTTAAGTTGCTCCCAATCTAATGGGTCAGGATGTCTTGGCTGAAGTGCACCTCTGCTCCACTGGCACCAGCTGGGGAGTAGGGACGGGAGAACCCACTGCCTAGGTGGCTTCTTCACTCACATGTGGCACTTTGGTGCTCCTAGGCTTCTCCCACAATGTGTCACACTCTCCAGGGCCTCTTCATGTGGCTTGGACTTTTCACAGCATGGTGGCTTCGTGGTAGACACATGGCTGTGGCAGCTGTCTCCCAAGAGGCTAGAAGTGGACGCTTCTAGGCCAGCAAAGGGCTATGCCCAGACAGGCAGACAGTCACTTCCACTGTATTCTATTTGTCAAATGGTCACGGGCCCACCCAAAGTCAAAGGGGTGGACACCCTCCATGTCTTGATGAAATAGGGCAAAGCCACATTGCAGAAGAGTGTGTAGAATGAGCAGTTGTTCGGGTCACCTTTGCCAAGACCAGAAGTTTGGTTTCCAGAATCCCATTCCTTTGTGTTTTCCCATAGACAATACTTCTCAATAGGTACCAAATGTAAATGATACACACATATCCACCTTAGCACAACATAAGTACTCCTCACACACATGCAGCCTTTGTGTAACATTTTCCCCCAAGAAAACAATTGGAATTTAACGCCATCTTTGGCAATTATAGATTCACAAGTTGGTAGTAACTTAAAAAAACAACAGTAAAACATGTATTCAGAATCATTTGGGATTTGTAGTGATTTTAGAAATATGTTTGCAAATCAAATTATCCATCCTAACAAATTGGAAGGGGGTTGTTTAATCTGGTTAAGGAAATTAGCTCTGGATATTTGACAATCACTTTATCAGCATCATTTGCATGTAAACATTGTGCGTATCAACAATTCTTATCTGGTCATTAACATAGCCTTGTACTTGGCTAAGCACTTGTCATAATTTTACCACTTGCACTCATGAAGGCTGGCCACCCTCCAAGATATGCCAATGAAGAATTTATTATTCTGTCATACTTTCAGGGGCCTGCGTAGACATACAGTTAGATTCTACCTAAAGGATATATCCCAAGCTCCAGTTGCTCTGTTCCTGTGAGATTTTTTTTTCTTGTTTTTCTAATGAAAATAATCTATTGATCCTGTTCATAAGAAGAGCACACAGCTCCAAATCATTACCTCCTGGCAATAACCAATTCTTGAGTCCTCGCTATTTCACCACACTCCTTAATGGCAGTTGAATAAATATCTAAGATGCAGACTTCTCAGTCCTTTCTGAAGAATAATATCTCCCAACAAGGGGGGCAAACAACATCAATAAAACCAATGAATGTTTACTGAGCATCAAACTATGTGTTGAGCACAAAGCCTGGTACCCTCAGTGTCCCGCCCTGAAAAAGATTCCCCACAATATTGGAGACAGTACAAAGCCACACTCAGGCAACTCCACTGCCTGGAAAGGACCTCCATCTGGCCATTTAATCTGACCTCCCACCCACTCAAGTGACAGCTCATAGGCCTAGGGATGGCCATGTGACTCAAAGATAACCAGTGTGACCTAAGGTGGTGTGGCCTGGCTCAGGAAAATAAACTGGTCCAATCCAATTCTCACCAGAATTTGCACTGAAAGGTTTAGAAGCGTTTCCCAACAGGATGATAAGCACTGCAGCTGAAAGGTCATATAGATTTAGGGACCGGGGCAGGCATTTTTCAGATAAGACCAGTCTACTAAAAGAATGGAATTGGGCAAACCAACAGCACATGACCACAAAGAGATACAGAGATAGAAAGAGAACAAAATGTCAATTATCTTTCTGGTTCCCCGCACAATTCCCAAGAAGCTGGTTCTATTTGGATTTTTTTTTCTTGGATTCTGTGAGCTCTCTTTACAATACAATAATCACCTTTGTGTTTGAGCTGACTTGACTATGTTCTATACCTTGGAACCCAAAGGGCCACAAGAACCTCATGTCTTCATGTCCTAAATGCCACATGAGTAATGTTGACATCTCATGCAACCAGTGTTCATCTAACAGAGATGGCTTTGAGCTGTAGTTGAAGAATAGAATAAAAAAGTTGGGCACACCTTGGAACAATGCATGTAAAACTGGTTCTTTCTGAGCCAAGAGACCCTCCTGATTTTAGCAAATCTCGCAAAACAAAAACTCCTAATAAAAATTGTTGGGAGCGGCTGTCTTCAGGAAGTAGAACATGATAGCTGGGGACAAGGGTTGGGCAAGAGTCTCAGTTTGTTCTCCATACATTTTGTACCTTTTGGATATTTGTAACATACAGAGATTGAACAAGTTAATACGCAATTTATGTTTTCACAGAACTCCCTGGCATTAACAAATCGGGTAGCATTCCTATGTGTTCCTGAAAACAACATCAACCCTGGAAAAAATTTTTGTTTCTTGACGTGGCTACTGGATACACCACAGTCTGGTTCAAACCAACTTATCCAATTCTGCTGTCAACTACCCAGCTTCCAGAACCCTCCATTCTAGCCACTCTGGTCTCCCAATACAAAATTTGGCTTTTAATTTTATTTTTGCAAATAATAATAGTCTTTTATGGATATATCAATATAATAAAGCAACTTGGGGTCAATATTTTTTTAAAAAACAACAAAATCAAACACATATGCCAACAAAAGTTGTCTTCTACTTCTCCTATTTAAAGTTTTGCTTTTGCTGCTCTACCCAATTCATGCCCTCTCCTCTATCCCTGTTGACCTCACCCACCTATGTTACCCACCTATTCTTTAGGCTTAGTGTGAGGTATGTTTTTCCTTTCTGAAGCACTCCAAGATTAATCCAACCCACTTTTCCCACAGCAGCTATAGTTCATATAAGCCATTTGTCAGGTTTTTACAGCTCTTCAGTCTGTTCCGGTGCTACATCCCCAGATCAACCGAGGGAAGCCCCAGCCTATACCTCCTCTTGCTCCCTGTGCTGTTGTGATCTTGACATGCCTCAGACCTGAGCCTTCCCAAAATGCCATGGCGACAAAGCTGAAAAGAAAACATGGCTGTGATAGCACCCCATGTTCAATAAACGTGAGTGGAATCGGAAGATGCATGGACGACAAATAAGACAACTGAAAAGGTGCTAGAACTGAGTCCTGGCCATGCTGGTTGAGGGATCACGGCCAAGTCACTTAACCTCCGAGCCTCAGTTTCTGTACCAATAAAACAAAACTAATAACCTCTACCTCACAAGACTGTTGAGAAGAGGAAAGGGAGGCAACACAGGGGAAAGAATGAGGCGCTGTGCAGTCTGCAAAGTACACAGTAGTTCGTTCTTGGTTTCTACCATTGTTTTGCATAGCCACTCGTTCATTGCAATGATATGTAACTTCTCATGGGCAGATCATGTTTCCCTGGAGGTCAGAGACCGTGTCCAACTAATTAAAATTCCGAAACTTAATATTGTAAATAGAAAGTTCTCAATAAATATTAATTGATTAATTGAAAGCTAGGTACTGAATACTTTTATTAACACACACACACAATCAGAAGACCCACATTCCCATTCATTCAGCTACATAAATCACGTACTGCAAAGATCTGCAATCTTTTCAAAGAGCTAGTACAGTCAATTTCCAATTATTTGTGTCAGTGGGAATAGGAATAGTCTGTGTAATGAAACCCACACATAATCCATACATTTAATTTTAGGAGTTGCTTCCAGCCAGCATGAGAATTTCCCACCGTGAATACCACCGTTCCTCCTGCCTCTCCTTTCTCTATGGCAGAGGCAGATTTGCCGAAAGGCATCCTCGGTGGGGAGAGGGGAAACCTGAGTCCAGAGGATGAGAGGGCTGGCTAATCAGCCTTCAGGTAATGAAGCCCAGCTCTGCTTCACAGGAGGCACTGCCTGCTGAGGTGGCAAAGGACAAAGTGGGACTGTAGGACTGCACCCTAAATTCCAATCATACAATACCCTCACTCTTCATGGTCACAGTCATTATGACCCTTGGCCAAATCATCCAACATGGAGTCAACGCCTCATTCTGAGACCCTAGAATAGACTCACAGGACAAATAGCACAAGAATCACACATCACAGTGCCAGATATACTTCATTTAATTAATAAATATCAGTGAACACATACTGTGATACGTGCCAATTATACATGTGTATTGTATGTGTGTGTATAGCGTGTGGGTACACATTATGCATATATGCAAAGCGATTACTGTGCCTTTGAAATAAGAGATGGACTCAAAAAGATATAGGCCTGATCTGAGAATTATTCCATGGGGCCACTACTCACCAGAATCTCCAATGCAAAAGTCATTTGGGTCTACTCATCTCAGATGACTTTCTTTAATGACAGCCAAAAGGCAGATTGTTGTTGTTTTAACTTGGGCTTAAAAAAATAAAAGAACTCACCTGAAATCTATGTAACTTTACTAACAATTGTCATCCCAATAAACTTTAATTAACTACATACACACATACATACATACATACATACATACATACATACATACATACATAAAATAAAAGAACTAATTGATTTCCTCTAGTCTCTCCTGTGTTGCAGGCAGTTAAACCTGCAGTTGCCAACAAGCGGTTCCGATTCTGGCCCCAAAAGTGTTTGTGTGGCTCTCCCGATGTGGGTGCCCTCCAATTCACCCACACCGCCTCCAACGCCTGCTTCTCCCTGACACTGAGGGCACGTGTCAATTGCTCCCTGACACTGAGGGCACGTGTCAATTATATATATTGTCACTAGCCCGTCACCTGGCTTCTCTAGGCATTAGCAACTATAGTCTGTAGTCTATTATACTTTCTAAATTACAGCAAAAATACCTCCTATCCCACAAGTTTTTCTTATAAATTGACTTCAATGCTCTTCCCATGAAGAGACGGGGTCTAAGCTCCTTCCTCTTCAATTTGGGCATGCCTGTGGAGTACAACAGAAGTGGCATTTGTGTGCCCTCTAAGGCCAGGGCGGTTTCCAGCCACGGGTGCCAGAGCCAGCTCATACCAGCTCCCGAGAGCTGACTGCACATCTCTTCCCAACTCTGTGTTCAGTGCCTTGAAATTGACCGTGGTGGGGGTATTGACACCATGGAAACAAGCAAACATTACAAATCAGAGCATTTCCCCCCAGTAGCCAAGTGTTAAACATTTCCCAGCGCACTGCTTCTTCACCTGGTTCTCCTGTGAGGCTCGCTCTTAGAAGTCAGCCACTGCGCTGTGGGGAACCAGAGCAGCCTGTGGAGAGGCCCACGTGGAGGGAAGCCAAGGCCCCTGGCCCCCAGCCATCTCTGAGCTCCCAGCTAACAGCCAGCACCCACTTGCCAGCCATATGAGAAAACCATCAGCAAGTAGATCCTTTAGTCCCCAGCTGTGTCACCCCAGCTGACACCACATGGAGCAAACACAAGCCTTTCCCAGTGGACCCCGTCTCATGGCAGATTTGTGCACAAAATTGCAAATTCATGGGTACCTGTTGAGGTGTGGCTTGTCTGGCAGCAATACTGACCAGAACACAGTTGCTGGTAGTGTGGAGTGGTGTGGCTCTGCCCTGCGTGGATCCTTTTACCTTTTTTCCACCAACTTCATTCTTATTTGTTGGTTCCCACGCTGTTTCGCAACCTACATTAATTTAGACAGACTTGGCCATTTCTCTGTATGGGGGCTGACATCCAGCCCTCAGACAATTCCAGAATTCTGTCCCTAGCTGATCACAAGTTCAGCTCCCAGCAGCCTGAGCAGGAGCTAGTCTGTTTTCCTGACTCTCTTGCTCTGGCGATTCCTCCTTTGAGAGTGCATGCTGCTGGCAAAGCTGAAACCTAAGGAGTTTCACTCTTCTGGACCCACAGCTGTCATCTGGAATCCCTTGTCTCTGAGTGTTGCCAGGTTCCTCACATTTTGGACAAAACTGGAAAACATCACTGTTTAGTGTTACCTGAAAAGTCTCCTTCTCTGTCGTAGTTACCAAGTCTCCCCCACTGCCCCAGTGGTGGCAGGACAGGGCTTTCTAACTAGCCGCTTCGTTCCTGCCCATGTAGGCTGACAGACACATGGTGAACGAGATCCTATCCTTGCTGCAAGGAAGGCCGTCTACCGGTGTATGCACTGAGGGAACTGGGAAGGCTTCTCTCAATCTGGGTTTTCAAGTTGGAATAAGTGTTTATTTGGCAAAAAAGACAGAAGGGGGGATGAAGAAAGGAAGGGAGAAAGAGGACAAGAATGAGACGTGGAGCAAGGAAGGAAGGGAAGAGCTACTTCTAGGCAGAAGGAAAAATATGGATGGGGGTAGATTTGGAGGAGTGAGAATTTGGATGTATTTGGAGCAAAAGGTACAGATGTAGAAAGTTCACAAGATGTCTTGGGGTCAAACGAAGTGTGAACTTCATTCCATGGGCAGTGTGGAGTTATTGCAAGTAAGACAAAAGTGACATGATCTGATTTGCGTTTTCTAAAAATAAGTCTCTTGGAAGGGGAGTGGAAAGGGGCTCAAAGGGGGACTTAATTGCCAAAGGAGGCCAATACGGAGGCTATTTCTAGGCAAGAGGTGATGAGAGCTAAAAGTGACATGGGACATTTGGAAGAGCGGAAAGGAGGTACTTGTGGAGTAGAAACATGTGGTGAGTGCTTGCATCTGCAGGCTAAAGGGAGGTTTACAAGAATTGGAGCTCACGGCGTAGGTGTATAACAGCAGTAATACCAGCAGCAGACGCAGACACTTACATGGCACTTACTATGTGCCAGGCATTATTTTAAGGGCTTTCCTGTATTAAGTCATTTAATCCTCACATCAGTCCTTTGAAGTAGATTTTACCATTATTGTTACTATTGTTATTATTATCTCACTTTTACAATGAGCCAATTGAGGCATAGTGAGGTTCAGTCACTTGCCCACTTGATCAGACAGCTGGGATACCAAGTCCGCTCTTAGGGATTACGCAGCACTGCCTTTCCAAGGACTGACTCTGGGAAGAGGATGCAGAGGACAGTCATCAAAATACCAACGGGTGGGCCTGGAGCCAGAGCGGGACAACAGAAATGTGGAGGAGAGGGCAACTCAAAGGTTTTTTTAAAGGAGGAAGCAAAGCTAAGTGATAGATTCAGTCTAGGGGATCCCAGGCTCTGCTTCTTTTCTCAGCCTCAGCTTCCCAGCTGTCAGGGCTGCTGGCCCCAAAGCTTCCACGTAAAAGCTGAAGCTCTTGTTGGGCCTTGAGCCTGTCCTGAGCAAGTCACGGCCGTCATCAGTAACCCCGGTGCCACCGCCCGGGAGCTTAGCCTGAAGTCACTCTCCTACTCCCAGGACACTGTGTCCCAGCCCCTCTGCTGGGTTCCCCGTGGCTCCTATCCCACATGGAGGCCCCAAGAAGCAGCCTTGCCTTCCTCCCCCTCCAGTGCCCCTTTCTGTGGAGCCAGCTCACAAGTCCCATCTTTGGCTCTGATGACACGTGCTCCAGGGCCTGCCACTGGCCTGAGCCTGGCCCACAGACTCTCCTGCTGTTCTGCCTAAAACCGCTGCCACCTCCTGGCAGCTACCAGATGCCCTGCTGGTGTACGACCCGGACTGACGGGTTCAATCCTCTTCTAGGATTGAATCTGAAACTGCCAGATGCTCTCAGACACTGTCTGGAGCTAGGTCAGCTCTCACCCATGCCCTCCTTCTCCTGGTGGCAGCCCTGTCTCCCTCCTGCCCAATACCGCCTGACTCACTGTTGGTAAAAGATACCAGGTTGCTGGGTAAAGTGATGCCGAACCACAGCTACAGGAAGGAGGCAGGTAACAGCAGAGTCAGAGCCAGCAGCAATGTTTCTGGCCTGGGAGGAGGATGACAACACAGGCAGAGCACAGTCACTGCAAGGGCCTTGTGTTCCCTCCCCTCTGGGTGGGTGCGACCCACGACGTTGTCACTCAGGTGCAGACAGCTGCGCCCATCAAACCATCTGCATCACAGAATGCCGGGGGACTCACGTGGGGCTTGCATCTGCTTGGGGTTGGGGGCGCTGCACGGCACTGCTCACGCTAGCCCACCCTTTCAGGAGGGCCCATTTGCCATCACGCAAGCCCAGGAGCTGCTGATCTGAGGTCATTGTGGGTCATGGGTGCTCACTAATGAGGATCGGTTGTCACTGAAGGCACCCCTGATTTTTATAGCCAGACATTATGCCTGCACAGAATTCTAAGAATTTCCATAAAGCCTAATAAAGACACAGGACACATTATTTCAATATGTATCTTCTAACCACATCAAGAATTCTTAAAGCGGAGGACTTCCGGAAAAATGGCGGAGTGAGGTGAGCCTCTGTAAAGCTCCCCTGGAATTTACAAACAATCGAACAACAAAAACTCCACAAAGGACTCCCTGCACAGCAGACAGGCAAGACGAAGAGGCCCACTACCGACTGAAATCACCTACAGGTGGGAGATTCGCGCGAGTGGAGGGAGGAGGGAAGGGAGAAGTGCGCGGAGACGGAGCCGCGCGGGCGCGGGACGCAGACCCAGCTCAGTGCGCCGAGCTCGCTGCTTCCCGGAACCACCGCAGCTGCGGGAGAGGGAAGACCTTGGACTGCTAGGGCTCCGCCAGGGCTCCACAGGGCTGAGGGGACAGCATATAACACCGCTGAACCCAACGCTCACGGCAGAGACCTCAGACAAAAGACTGAGGGAAGAAGGCTGAAAACGGTGGTTTAAGCCCGCACTGCTGAGCAGAGAACGGAGCCTTAGGCACTGAGACTAGCCGCCCCCTCCCTACACTCCCAGAGCTCGCCCCACCCCCACCTGCCCGGTGCTAGAAGCGAAACAGTAGCAGTGTCAGATCAAAACAACAGAAAATTTGCTGTTTTGAGAATTGTGGACCGCAAACACAAATTCACAGCCCAACTAGTTCCGGCAAACGGGAGAGAGCTGTGGAAGCAGGACCGGCTGTGGTGGTGGTCGCTGCCATTGCTCTGGGCCACCTCTCACAACTCACCCCGCCCCTGACTCCACCTATCTGGGCGGATCCCTGCAGGAGTAAACAGAACTGCTGAAATATACGGGCTCTGAATCAGGAGCTGGAAGAGCTTCAGAACATCAAAAGCTCTCTGCATACCCACCGGGACACTGCGCCCTGTGACCTAGACGACCTATTAACAGAGGAGAAGCCCGTCTCCCAGGGAATCCCCCCATTGTGTGAGAAGTTGGAATAGTGCAGAGAAAACATAGCACTACTGTGTGGGAGAAGAAAAATAAGTTGCAGTTGGAGAAATAATAAAACATTCTACCAACAAGTACTGGCAAACAAAAGAAAGACCGCTTTCTATCAACCTGTTGCAGAAGTCACTCCTGTAGATGTCTAGGAAGAGAAATAGTAAACCAGTAATCGCCATGAATAACCAAGGCAACAAGATAGCTCAGAAAGAAAGTGAAAAATCTCCAGAGAAGGCACTTAAAGATACAGAAATATGTGACTTAAATGACAGAGAATTCAAGATTGCAGTTCTGAAAAAACTCAACGAGATATAAGAAAACACAGATAGGCAGTTAAAGGAACTCAGAAACTCAATCAAAGAACAGCATGAGCATTTTACGAAAGAGATTGAAATCTTAAAAAAGAACCAAATAGAATTTCTGGAGATTAAGAACTCAATAGAAGAAATTAAGAATGAAATAACCAGCTTAGGTAGTAGAGTTGACCAGATGGAGCAAAGAATCAGTGACATCGAAGATAGAAACCTGGAAATGACACAAATAGAAGAAGAAAGAGACTTGAGACTTAAAAGAAATGAAAGAACTCTACAAGAACTTTCTGACTCCATCAGAAAGAGCAATATAAGAATAATGGCCAACCAGAAGGCGAAGAAAGAGAGAAGGGAACAGAGAATATATTCAAACAAATTGTCGATGAGAACTTCCCAAATTTGTGGACAGAACTGGACCCTCGAATCCAAGAAGCAAATAGAACACCTAGTTACCTCAATCCCAACAGACCTTCTCCAAGGCACATTGTATTGAAGCTGTCTAAAATCAACGACAAAGAAAGAATCCTCAAGGCAGCCAGGGAAAAGAAGAAGGTAACTTACAAAGGAAAGCCCATTAGATTATCATCAGATTTTTCAGCAGAAACTCTACAAGCCAGGAGGGAGTGGAACCAAATATTCAAACTATTGAAAGAGCATGGCGGCAGGCCCGCTGCAAAAGAGAGAAACCATGAGCCAAGAATAATATATCCAGCAAAGATATCCTTTAGATATGAAGGAGGAATAAAGACCTTTCCAGGCATACAGAAGCTGAGGGAATTTTCTAATACACAACCTGCACTACAAGAAATACTAAAGGAGGCTATTCGACCACCATCAACAGGGACAATTTGTGGCAACCACAACTCAAAAAGGGGGAGAGTAAAGGCCTGAACCATAATATGGGAATGGAGAAAGTAAGCGTGCTGAAGAAAATGGAATACTCTAAATATCAAACTTTCTTTTACATAAACTTAAGGGTAACCACTCAAAATAAATCCAGAATTGAAATATGTACTGAAATAAAAGAAGAAACAGAGGGAAACATCATAGAATACCACCACACAGAAGTAATAGACAACAACAAAAAGGCAAAGAAAAAATGGAGACACAACCTTACCAGAAAACTAAGGATAGAATGACAGGAAATCCTCACATATCAATAATCACCCTAAATGTAAATGGACTGAACTCACCAATAAAAAGGCACAGAGTAGCAGATTGGATCAAAAAACTAAACCCAACCATATGCTGTTTCCAAGAGACACATCTCAGCTACAAGGACAAGCATAGACTCAAAGTGAAAGGGTGGAAATTGACACTCCAAGCAAATGGTACCCAGAGAAAATCAGGTGTAGCCATAATGATATCAGATGAAACAGACTTCAAGGTGAAAAAGATAACAAGAGACAAAGATGGACATTTCATAATGGTGAAGGGGACTGTACAACAAGAAGACATAACAGTCATCAATATTTATGCCCCCAATCAGGGAGCACCGAAATACACCAAGCAACTACTAACAGAACTAAAGGGAGAAATTGACCAAAACACAATTATACTAGGGGACTTAAATACATCATTGACAGCTATGGATAGATCATCCAAACAGAAATTAAATAACGAAATAGCAGCCCTAAATGACACATTAGATGAAATGGACATAATTGACATTTATAGAGCACTTCATCCTAAAACATCAGACTATACATTCTTTTCTAGTGTATGTGGAACATTCTCAAGGATAGACCATATATTGGGATATAAAATCAGTCTCAACAAATTTAAGAAGATTGAAATCATACCATGCATATTCTCTGATCACAAGGCTTTGAAATTGGATATCAAGTGTAAAAAGAAAGTGGGAAAAAACACAAATATATGGAGACTAAACAACATACTTTTAAAGAAGGACTGGGTCAAAGAAGAAATTAGAGGAGAGATCAAAAGATACATAGAAACAAATGACAATGAAAATACATCCTACCAAAATTTCTGGGATGCAGCGAAAGCAGTTTTAAGAGGGAAATTTATCTCATTACAGGCCTATCTCAAGAAACAAGAAAACTCCCAAATAAATAACCTCATGTTACACATTAAAGAACTAGAAAAAGAAGAACAAGTAAAACCCAAGGTCAGCAGAAGAAAGGAAATAACAAAAATTAAAGCAGAACTAAATGAAATAGAGAACAAAAAGACAATAGAAAAAATTAATATGACAAAGAGCTGGTTCTTTGAAAAGATTAACAAAATTGACAAACCCTTGGCTAGACTTACTAAGATAAAAAGAGAGAAGACACTGATTAACAAAATCAGAAACGTAAAAGGGGAAGTTATCACGGACACCACAGAAATACAAAGGATCATCCAAGAATACTATGAAGGACTATATGCCACCAAATTCAACAACCTAGAAGAAATGGACAAGTTCTTAGAAACATATAGCCTTCCAGGGCTGAACCATGAAGAACTGTAAAATCTAAACAGACCGATCACCAGTAACGAAATTGAATCAGTCATCCAAAACCTTCCCAAAAGCAAAAGTCCAGGACCAGATGGCTTCACTAGTGAATTCTACCAAACCTTCAAAGAGGATCTAATACCAATTCTGCACAAACTCTTCCACAAAATTGAAGAAGAGACAGTACTCCCTAACTCATTTTATGAGGCCAACATTACCCTGATACCAAAACCTGGTAAGGACAGCACAAAAAAAGAAAACTACAGACCAATATCTCTAATGAATACCGATGCAAAAATCCTAAATAAAATTCTAGCAAATCGAATACAACAATGCATTAAAAAGATTATTCATCACAACCAAGTGGGGTTCATCCCCGGGGCACAAGGATGGTTCAACATCCGCAAATCCATCAATGTGATACGTCACATAAACAAAATAAAGGACAAAAATCATATGATTATATCAATTGATGCAGAAAAAGCATTTGACAAGATACAACATCCATTTATGATTAAAACAATAAAATGGGTATAGAAGGAAAATACCTTAACATAATAAAGGCCATATATGACAAGCCCTCTGCTAATCTCATAATTAATGGAGAAAAACTGAAGCCCTTTGCTCTACGTTCAGGAACAAGACAGGGCTGTCCCCTATCACCTCTGCTTTTCAACATAGTGTCGGAAGTCCTTGCCAGAGCAATCAGGCAAGAGAAAGAAATAAAAGGCATCCAAATTGGGAATGAAGAAGTTAAATTATCACTCTTTGCAGATGACGTGGTGCTATACGTAGAAAACCCTAAAGACTCCACCAAAAAGCTATTAGAAACGATCAACGAATACAGTAAAGTTGCCGCCTACAAAATCAACGCACAAAAGTCCATTGCCTTCCTATATACTAACAATGAAATCTCAGAAAAAGAAATACAAAAAACAATTCCTTTTGCAATTGCAGCAAAAAGAATAAAATACCTAGGAATAAACTTAACCAAGGATGTGAAAGACCTATATGCTGAAAACTATAAGACATTTTTGAAAGAAATTGAAGAAGACACAAAGAAATGGAAAGACATTCCATGCTCATGGATTGGAAGAATCAACATAGTTAAAATGGCCATATTACCCAAAGCAATATACAGATTCAATGCAATCCCCATCAAAATCCCAATGGCATATTTTAAAGAAATAGAACAAAAAATCATCAGATTTGTTTGGAACCACAAAAGACCCCGAATAGCCAAAGGAATCTTAAGAAAAAAGAACTATAATGGAGGTATCACACTTCCTGACTTTGGCCTGTACTACAGGGCCACAATAATCAAAACAGCATGGTATTGGCAGAAAAACAGACACATAGACCAATGGAATAGAATTGAGAACCCAGAAATAAAACCACATAAATATGGACAGATAATTTTTGACAAAGAAGCTAAAAACATACAATGGAGCAAAGACAGCCTCTTCAATAAATGGTGCTGGGAGAATTGGATAGCCACGTGCAAAAGAATGAAACTGGACTGCTATTTGTCACCATGTACCAAAGTTAATTCAAAATGGATCAAAGACTTAAGCATAAGACCTGACACAATTAACTGCATAGAAGAAAACATAGGTACTAAACTTATGGACCTTGGGTTCAAAGAGCATTTTATGAACTTGACTCCAAAGGCAATGGAAGTAAAAGCTAAAATAAACGAATGGGACTATATGAAACTTAAAAGCTTCTGCACAGCAAAAGAAACCATTGACAAAATAAAGAGGCCACCAACTGAATGGGAGAAGATTTTTGCAAACAGTGCCTCCGATAAGGGGCTAGTATCCAGAATATACAAGGAACTCATGCAACTCAACAACAAAAAAACAAACAACCCAATTGAAAAATGGGCAGAGGACTTGAAGAGACATTTCTCCAAAGAGGACATACAAATGGCAAATAGACATGAAAAAATGCTCAACATCACTAATCATCAGAGAAATGCAAATCAAAACCACAATGAGATATCACCTCACCCCAGTCAGAATGGCTATCATCAACAAGACAAATAATAACAAATGTTGGCGAGGCTGTGGAGAAAAAGGAACCCTCATACACTGTTGGTGGGAATGCAGACTGGTACAGCCGTTATGGAAGGCAGTGTGGAGGTTTCTCAAAGAATTGCGAATAGAATTACCATATGACCCAGCAATCCCTCTCCTGGGTATCTACCCAAAAAATCTGAAAACATTTAGAGATAAAGACACGTGTGCTCCAATGTTCATTGCAGCTTTGTTTACCGTGACCAAGACATGGAAACAACCAAAATGTCCTTCGATAGATGAATGGATAAAGAAGTTGTGGTATATATACACAATGGAATACTATTCGGCAGTAAGAAAAAATGATATAGGAACATTTGTGACAACATGGATGGATCTTGAGAGAGTAATGCTGAGCGAAACAAGTCAGACAGAAAAAGCAGAGAACCATGTGATTTCACTGATATGTGGTATATAAACCAAAAACAACAAAAGAACAAGACAAACAAATGAGAAACAGAAACTCATTGACACAGACAATAGTTTAGTGGTTGCCAGAGGGTAAGGGGGGTGGGGGGTGGGGGGTGGGAGATGAGGGTAAGGGGGATCGAATATATGGTGATGGAAGGAGAACTGACTCTGGGTGATGAACACACAATGGGATTTATAGATGATGTAATACAGAATTGTACACCTGAAATCTATGTAATTTTACTAACAATTGTCACCCCAATAAATTTAATAAAATAAAATTTAAAAAAAAAAAAGTAAAAAAAAGAATTCTTAAAGCATCCAGGGCACTGGACGCAAAGGACTAAGCTTTATGGCCTCCCATGAGTGGCTGTTTGGGGTGTTTCTTATGGTACCAGCGTTTTGCCATTAGCGATTGCTGTCCCACGTGGAGAATGAACACTCCTTCCTATAGGCTTCCTTCATAGCCCTGCCTTCCATCCTCATGGGAAAGTTTAGCAACGTGTGGCCAATCCCAGATTGTTCTGAGCCACAGCAATGAGCAAGCAAGTGTTCATTAACAATGAGCAAAGTGGTAGATGTGTGCGTGGGGAGGGGTGTGGGCAAGTGAATGCTGGTAGGAAGGTAGGTAGGAAGGTAGGTAGGTGATAGATGATAGATGACAGATAGATAGATAGATAGATAGATAGATAGATAGATAGATAGATAGATAAATGATAGAGCGATCTACTGATGGATAACAATCTCTATCCAATATGCCAGGTCTTACCATTTAGAAAGGGTAAAATGGTGTCACATTATAATACATCCAAGCCCCCAAACCAAAGGGGGTACTGTGTAACATCAATAGTCCCTGTGTGAGAACCTAATGCAGGCCCCAAGGCATTTCCTCAGATGCTCCCAGAGTTGTCATCCCTCGGCCTGGCCAGGACCATTGGGGGTTGAGTAGACGCCTCCCCATCTCTGCATTACTCATGGCCCCTGCTTGTGACTGGAGACAAGGACATTCTCTGGAATCTTGCTGCTACAGGTGTGGTCCATGGACCTGGAACATGGGCATTGCCTGGGAGCTTCTTAGAAATGCCCAGGTCCCACCCCCAGACATTCTATGTAATGGCTATGGGGTCTATCTCGCCTGCTTCTCCAGCTTCAGTGTGCTGAGGAATCACATAGGGGCCCAATTAAAATACAGGTTTTGACTGTTAGGTCTGTGGTGGGCCTGACATTCTTCATGCCCGCAAACTGCAGGGAGGTGCTGATGCTTCTGGGCCCCAGACCATCCTCTGCTAGCACGAGGAGAATAGTTCTCTCAGCCTCCAGCCTCAGACACTGCCGCCAGGGGCCCCAAGCCCAGCAAAGGTCAGATCAGGAAACACCCAACGTACCAAGTTCTTCCTCCCCTCCTCTCTCGTCCCTGTTCCTCCAGTTCCAAAAGAAATGTTTCATAAGAATGAAATGCCTGGAGTGTGGAAAGGGTGGGCCGGACGTGCAGTGATTGTGTGTGTTTGGCGGGATGTGGAATGTGTTGTCTGCATGAACATCATCTCAGCCAGCCTCTCCCCCACCAAAAAAAAAAAATGTGACTATAAGAGAGAGGGAGGGGATTTACCAGAGTAAAACTGTGCAAAGGGTTAAAATGATGCTTGCATTTACCCTCAAGTTCTCAAGGAAGCTTACAGAAAATTAAAAGAATGTTTAATAATCCCTAAAGAGATAAACCATTAGTTGGAAACCAGACATTCCAACCCAAATACAATTTGGAGTTGGCTAACGTGTGATGCATTTTAGACACAAACAAAATCAGGGTGGGTTTCAGTAACAGCACTACTGGGAACTACAAGCTGCTGAAACCTGACTGTCAGTGCTGTGTTCCTCATGGCCAGGGACCCTAACGAAGAGCTGTGTGTCACCTCCAGGCCCACCTCCTGCGTCCCCGTCCCATCCTCCCCACGCCTGCAGCTGCCTCCTCCCCAGACTCCTACAGAAGTCCCGTAATGCCTCTCCCACCTCAGCCCCCTCACTACCGTCCACAATGGACCGTGCACATGCACAGAGCTCATCACCTCTCCTGCCCTAATCCAATGCCCCCCCTAATTCTTCATGGCCCCAGAATGAACCCTATGTTCCTTAGCCTGACACTCAGAGCTCTGTGTGCACTGACCCCAAATGACCATTGTCCCCCAAAGCTCCCTCCCTCCTCTGGACGTACATGACAAGCCTGGAGTCCACACTGGCCTTTTGCCATTCTCCAAATGTCTCCAGGCATTAGCTCATTCTATTGCTTCCACCTGAAATGCCCTCTATCCTCCCATCTCCTACTTTGTTCTTTTGTACCTGTCAGGGAGAGTAATCTTTGTTCTGAAAGAGGCAGAATGAGCAGCGAGAAGCAGGAACCAGAACTCAAGAGAGGTGGACCCTGTGACCCAGCACTCAGGACTGAAGGTGTAAGTCTGCTGAACTGAATGAACTCCACAGGGAGTCTAAGAACTTCTTAATTAGACAGTTGAACCAGGAGCAGGGGAGGCAGAGGGCAGAAGATGGACACGTTGAGTTCCACTTCCCAGAAGTGCCAGGGCAATATTCTTTCTATTTCACAAGCTGCTAACCAGAAGACAGCACTGGCACAGAGTCCCACAGGGCCCACGATGGCTAACTTTGGAGCTGGGACATGGGGATGACTGAGGGGCTTGGGGGAAAGGCCAGGGGAGCCAGGATGGTGGTGGGGACGGGACCCTCCAAGGGCTGCCTAGTTCCTCTTTCTGAAAGATTCCCTCACTCCCACCCCTAGAATTGAGAATGTGTCTTGCTTTTGCCAATTTTCTAAGAAAACAAAAAGACTGGAGTCCTGCCTCTCAGCCCAAGAGGAGGACAAACAAGGATCCATTAAGAGCTCTGTGCCAGGTCAGCCTCACATCCGCTTTTCCCGATGGGTACAGGACTCCCTGAGGCCAGCCACACACGGATTTGGGTGCAGCCTTGTTCCTCCACACATGTGAGTCTGCTTCCTCCCCATCTGGTCCCCTCCCTCCACCAGTACCTAGGACCAGTGCTGCCCAGAAGTCCAAGCCTCTCCTCCTGGAGTGCCACATTGGGACATTGTTACTGATTATCTGCCCTGACCTTGTGCCCCTGACCTCATGACACTGACCTTATGCCCCTCACCTCATGCCCCTCACCTCATGCCCAAGTTCAGAAAATTGCTGTCTCCCCTGTGTTTCAGTTCAGGGAAAGGGACCTCTGACCTGGACCTGAACACGTTTTCTAACAAGCTGCCTAGTACCCTGGGACCCCTGGCCCAGGTCTCACTTTGCTTTGCTTTGCTTTGGCAAGTCTCCCCAAATTCAGGAACCCTGACTCTGAACCCTAAATGAATTACTAGGGCTCTGCCAAATGACAACCCCAAAGCCAATCACCTCCCTACCCATCTGGACCCTCTATCAGGGCCCTCGATTTGCACCATCACTGTTGTCTCCTACTCCTGGCGATCGCGATCTGGGCATCCATTACTGCCCACTTGCCTGGACGGCCGCCAGGCAAGGTGCTGTGTGTCCCTCGGCTTCTGATGTGGCTCTGCGCCTGATCCCCAGATCTGGGTCCTTCTCTACTCCTCCAGCCCTTCTGCAAGTAACCAGGCAGGATCTGATCAAGACCTGAGAGGAGAGACAACGTGGTCAGGATGGAGTATTAGCTTCGGCAAGATCTCCATAGTCTTTCCATATATAAGGAAGACTAGTTGTTAAAATAAAAAGTCGTTTCTCTTCTCACTGGAAGAGTATTTACTTTTTTAGCAGCTTTAGTGAGACATAATTCACATACCATACAATTTATGATTTAAAGTATACAATTTAGTGGCATTTAGAACATTCAGAGTTGTATAACCATCACCACAACCAATTCTAGAACATGTTTATTAACCCAGAAAGAAACTCTATGGCCAGTAGGTGTGCCCCCCAACCCCCATTCCCTTCAGCCCTAGACTATCACTGATCTACCTTCTGTCTCTATAGGTTTCTCTGTTCTGGACATTTCATAGGAATGGAATCACATCGTATGTGGTCTTTTGTGATTGACTTCTTTCACTTAGCATAATGTTTTTGAGGCTTACCATGTAGCATGGATCAGTACCTCATTCCTTTTTGTGCATTGTATGGCTACTGCACATTTATTTATCCATTCTCCAGTTGATGGACATTTGGGTTGTTTCTACTTTCTGGATACTATGAATAATCTGCTACGAACATGTGTGCACAAGTTGACGTGGGCATGTGTTTCCGTTTCTCCTGGGTATATACCTAGGAGCAGACTTGCTTAGTCATCATCCACCATGAGGATGATGTCCAAAGCCTCTGTGACCTTGCCTCACTGTCCCCCACTATACTGTGTACTTCTACTATTTGCCATGCGTGCAGGTTCTTCAGTGCACCATGCTTGCTCTTGCCTCTGAGCTTTTGCACTGTACCTGAAATAGCATGTGCCTATGTTTTCTGCTCCTCTTTTTCATGCAGGATTTACTGAGAGTCTTCCCTTACACTCCATGCCGTTCTCCGGGTCTAGGTTAGGGACGTCTTCTGTGTGCCACCATGAAACTCAATGTCTCATGTATCACATCCCATGCTCTGCATTCTATTTGCATTTTGCATGTCTGTGGGCTCTCTGAAGGCAGTGACAGAGTCTGAAACATCTCTAAATCCGCAATACTGAGAACAGAGCTGACACAGAAAAGGCATTCAAATATGTGTAGATTGATGAGTGAAAACTTGTGGGAGTACAGCGTATATTTTGAAAAACCTAATAAGGGCTCCAGGCATTTTTGACAGGATAGAGTGATGAACTGGGTTTAACAAGATAAAATTTAATTGGAACAAATGTAAGGTTCTGCCCTTGGGTCCAAAAGGCACATGGGCAGGAAGAGGGAGCCGTGTGTAGTTGTAAGTTTATATGAAAAGCCTGGGGAGTTAGAGTTGTCAGTGAGCTCAGTGTAGGTCAATAGTGTGACCTGACTGCCAAAAAAATTAATGCAGTCTTAGCCTGCACTAAAAGTGTAGCTTCTAGAATGAGAAGGGTGATGTGTGCATTCTAGTCAGACCTGTCATTCTGGGTTCGTTCTGAGCGCACACTGCAGGGGCCAGACTCTAGCAGGTTCTGAGGGAAAAGGTCAGAGTAGTGAGGGAATGTCAGGTAAAGTCAAACGAGAAACAGGGTGAGGGTCAGGGGCTGCATAGCATTCAGAAAGCATGAAGGTGTGTGCTAGTTATCTTTGAACATCCAAAAATGTGTGGCCTTAATACAAGGAATCATTTTCTGACCAATAGGGCTGTCCAAAATGGACAAGTAGGGAGTCACCTGTCAATGGATGCATTTCAAAATGTAATGGAACCATCTTGACTGTGTGTCACACACACACACACAAACACACACACACACCCATACACTCATACTCAGAGTCCCTATATCGCACACACATCTCCCCTACTGCTCAACTCCTACTCAAACCCCTGCTTTAAACCCTTCTAAGGCTTCCCAACTGTCTGTGCGACCCCTCAATCTCTGCTCCTGCTGGCCTCCCCTTGTCCCCCCTGCTCTCCTTGCTCTCTCTGCCGTCTTCAGAACCTCTCACCAGAACCTCCTTCCTCAAGACCTCCACACAGGCAGTTCCTTTGTCTGGAATGCTCTTCTCACCCTTCATTCATCAAGTTCATGCTTCCCGTCCCTTAGGTGCTCATAGGCTCAGGGTCAGCCCCTGCAGAGAGCAGACCATTGCCCTTGGTCCAGGCTCTCCTAGCACAAGGGAACTCCTTGACTCGGCGCCCTCAGTATTGCACATTTGTTCATCTGTTGTCTCACCCACTAGACTGCAAGGACCAGGCAGATGGGCAGGGACGGCATCTGGGTTTGCTCCCCATCTCATCACCTGCTCAGTGCTGAACACAGTATCTCGCACACACAAGAGTTTAGTCAAATATGAGATGAACAAGCAAATGAATGAGTAGATGAGATGCCCGGATGAGATGAGTTATTTGGACAGATGCTGGGAGGGAATTGAAAACCTCAGGTGAGTACTTGGACTAAATGCTCTTTAAGGTCTTTTTAATGCCAAAATCTCTGATCTTCACTATCAAAAATCCCACTCATCATTCAAGAAACCCTCCAACGTTAGCCTTTCCTACTTACCAATGGGCCTCCTGTGAGGTCCCCACACCTTCTACAAATAAATTTTAACACACTTGTCATTTCCCACCTAACCTTAAAGAGATTTGAGGTTTTATCTTAATTTCTCTACTCAAGGAACTTAGAATCCATTAGGGGAGATGTCACATTCACCATTGCACCCCTCCCAGTACACCCAAGCTGCACCCAGTGCTCGGCACATACCTGTGTTACAGGAGTGTATGGATAACCTTCCCTTGGCATTTCATTATGTTTCACTAAGTCTTGTTTTTCAATTAGGAAAGTGTGTTTGCATGCATTAAGTGTCATGTAATACAGGTCAAATCCCGCTGTAAGAAGATACAGAAATCCTTTTGATTACACCAGCACTCTGTCATATCAAATACTTTGAAACGGGGAGACAGTAGGCATGGGACTTGGAGAGCCTAGGCACTTTGAGATGAAGGCATTCTGTCGCAACCCTTTCTGTGTATTTAACCCGTGCATGCTTTAATGAACTCTTAAGTTATCCTCCTTCAGGTTGCCAATTACGGTCAATTTTCACTCATTTAAAAATCATAAACAGTCAATTAAGCTGAACATTACTCATTTAATACTGCCCTATGGACTTTCTATTTTTCCCTCCCCCAAATTAAGGAGACCCTATTGAATATGTAAGCATGAATTCACAAGCCATTTACTCAAAAGAGTACAGGAAATTTTAACATTGTTTTCCTGAGCTATGCCAAGTCCCAGTGTTCCTGTCACTGTCTGCTCTCAGATTTCTGCCCCAGAGTTGTGTGCTCTGCATGGCAGTATCCCCTTTGTGTGACCATGAGCCTACGGGCCTCCCTCAGCTGTCTGCCACCTTGACCTAGGAGCCTGAGTCTTCTGCTGCTCTCGTCTTGCTGGTCAGGACCCGGCACATGGCTTCGGATCCTCCTGCCCTCTCCTCCTGCAGCTACTCCGGCACCATGCCACGGACAGCTCCTGCAAAGCAGACGCCCTCTCGGCTCAGGGCTCACACTTATTAGAGGTTCTGTCACCCACCTTCCTTTGGCCATTGAGCCTAAGGAGGGTATAGCACCAGCACCCCCCTCGCTGCCTTACAAACTATCTTCTGCCCCACCCCAATGACAATCCTGTCTTTCAAAATCTCATCTTGAATAGAAAAAAATAAATACTGGTACCATATCTATTTTCCAACATCTCTCTGACTTGCACCAGGATTGCATCTTAAAAGCCAAGCATTTGAAGCCTATTTTCTCTGCCTCTGTTCTTGAAGCAATGGAAGCCTCAAATACAGTGAGTGGTCTGTAGGAGGTGAGGGTGGAGAGAGTGGTGCAGAGGAGAAGAGACAGCGAGGGAGGGAGGGAGGGAGGGAGGGAGGGAGGCTTTGAATATTTGACAGCACCCTGTCAAATCTAGAATGACTTCATAAACACCAACTGCTGTTTTCAAAAAAAAAAAAAAAAAACATCTTTGGAAGGGAATATTGTACAGATGTTGGAGTGTGGTGGTGGGGGGTGTCACCCGTAATGCTGTGTCTACAGAGAGAGTCCAAAATAGCAGTATGCAAAGAAATCTCTCACAAACCCAGTTATTTTGAGATGAAACCTAGTGGAGTGGAAGCAATAGTAAGATAAGAATGGAAAGAATTGTGTTTTCTATCCAGATCTGTCACTTTCTAGCTGGGTAATTAATTGCAGCCAAGTCACTTCATCTCTTTGAATCTTGGACTATGTAACCTATAAAATGCAAGTAAAAACACCTGCTCTGCCTGCCTGGTGTTTCATACCCACTTTACAGATACTAGTGGTTATAAGGGTTAACTAACGTAAGGCACATAAAAGTACTTTTCTTATTGAGGTATAATAGACATTTAACATTACATTAGTTTCAGGTGTACAATGTAATGTTTCAACAATTGTGTATTGCGGGACGATCACCGCAATTAAGCCTAGTTAAAATCCATCACCATACATAGCTACACAAAATTATTTTCTTCTGATGAGAACTTTTAAGATCTACTGTCTTAGCAACTTTCAAATATGCAATACAATATTAACTATAGTCATCGTGCTGTACATTACATATTCTGGACTTATTTATTTTAGAACTGGAAGTTTGTTCCTTTTGACCCCCTTCACCCATTTCACCCACCCTCAGCCCCTACAGAAAAATAATTTAAAATAAAGCAGTGATTATACAAATTAAAAGTCATATAAATACCATTATTTTCTGTCTTATAAACCAAAGGGGGGGGATAATTATTTGCTCTAATAGAACCAGTTTCTTTAAAAAAAAAAAAAAACAAATTAAATTCCAATAGCATTGCTAGATTTGCCCTATGGCTGTCTCTTTAGACATTTCAAAGAGGTTAAGGAAATAAAAGACAAAAGAAAGTATGTTTTCCATGTAACCCAGCAGGTTATTTCAGGTCAAATATATCCCTACTGATTTTCTGCCTGCTTGACCTACCGGTTACTAAAAGAGGGATGCCGAAGTCTGCAGCTGTAATGGAGGATTTGTCTGTTTCCCTCACACATCTATCAGTTTTTGTCTCACATGTTTTGATAGGTTATTAGGTACATACACCATTAGGACTGTTATGTCTTCTTGGAGAATTGATTGTGTCATTATGCAGTGTCCCTCTTTATCCCTGATAATTTTCTTCGTTCTGAAGTCTGCTTTTGTCTGAAATTAATATAGCTACTCTGGTGTTAGCATAGTATACCTTTCTCCATGCCTTTACTTTTAATATGAGTCTTTATATTTAAAGTGAGTTTCTTGTGAATAATATATAATTGGGTCTTGTTTTGTATTTTAATCCATTCTGACATTTTTGTAACTGGCATATTTAGACCATTCACATTTTTCTTCAGCCAGTGGATACCTTTATTTTCAAGGGTCTTGGAATATGTTGCCACCTTTTTCTCCCAATCAGAGTTCTGCCAATCAACAAAGCCATCAGCAATTCAATATAATACATGCCTACCATGAGCCTATCCCTGGAAATAAATGGTGAGTCCACGTGTAAATCTCAGTTTCATTACATCCTTGCCAACATTGGGTTTTAGTTTTTTTTAGACTCAATAAATCTAAGGCTCATCTTAGTTTTCATGTCTCTGAAATTAGGAAGGCAGAACTTCCATGCATGTCTGCTTACTAATTGGAGCATCTTCCTATTGTCCGTTTACCTCTTGATGTGTTGATATGATTCTTACCTACTTGAATTCGTTCTTTATACAGTAGAGATAGTTGCCCTTTGTCATTTATGTGTCAGAGACGCTGAGAGCTGAGTGAGACCTGGAGTTGATTTGGTCTAAACCCTTTGTAGTGGATTGAATGGTGGCCCCGAAAAGATATGTCCATGAACTAACTCCCAGAACCTTTATTTGGAAAAACAGTGTTTGCAGATATAATGAAGTTAAGGCAGACCATTCACATTTGAAGTTTTTATTGATATAGTTGGATTAATGTCTACCACGTTTTTAACCGTTTTCCTTTTGTTGCATTTTTCCTTTGGGTTTTCTCTCCCTCTCTTTCTGCCTTCTGTGGTTTTAACTGAGAATTCTGTATGATTCCATCTTATCTCATCTCCTAGCATATCAATTATCCTTTTTCTTTCTATTTAAGTGGTTGCCCTTGAGTTTCCAATAGCATTTTAACTACTCGAAATCCATCTTCAAGTAGCACTAAACCGTTTCACATGCAGTACAGATACCTTCTAACAGAGTATCCTCAGTTTCTCCTCCCATTCCTTATGACATTGCTGTCATTCATTTCACTTCTTCATATGCCGTAATCACCTAATACAGGAGTTTCTATAGTTCAGGCCAGCTCACACTCAGCCTCCAACCATCCGTCACAATTGTCATGTAAGTGTTTCTACCAGTTATGGCCCCAGTGGCTTCAGGTTCAGATAAACAGATCTGGGCTATGACTCTCTGGATTTGCCTGTCTCTCCAGATTGGAAGGTGGCAGTTTTCCTGGCAACCTCTGGGCAGTGGGGGGCAGGGGGGTGGGAGGAAGGGGGAGGTCTGAGATAAGTCAGTCATTTTCATTTTGTTCCACTTTTGTTGTTGGTGGTAGGGATGGGAGTGGTGACTTGCAGTCTCTTCTCATGTCAGAGCAGAAACTGAAACAGGTCCAGCAGATTATTTTACATGATGGAGATTACAGTCATGGTTACTGATTTTTGAAAGCATCCAGTCCCTCAGCTCATTCATGCTCTATCCAGCTGGCCAGTTCTGGACTAAAGAGAGAGAGTAGTTCCCAACTCAGATGGCAGAGACCAATCTTCCAATCTGATCTGAGGCCCCTATCATGCACAGTGTGACTTGCACAAAGCAAGAACAGTTAAGTCCCTGCCCTGTGCGAGCTTACAATCTTAGTGACACTGGTGTAGTTGTTCCGAGAGTTGGCTGCTGGTTTTCAATGCAGAAACCTTAACTGCCTACCAGAAGCAAGAACTAGGATATATGAGCTCATTTCACAGATAATCCCTATTAATTATACTTTCATCCACCCAACAGCTCACCAGAATTAAACGGCTCGGTCCAAAACAATTTTTTAAATCAAGATTTGATTATAATATGCATTTTTTAAATAATTCAGCAAACTGTTGATTTAAAAAAGAAGACTCCCGATTTGTTCAGAACTCTATCAATCTGAGCTCCCTGCCAGGCAGTCCCACCCATAAGAACTGATGTTTGCATTAATGACCATGCAGCCCTACAAGACTCTGGAGCTTCGGAATCATCCAGGAGAGATTAAACTACATTCAGGAGCAGTTTAGTGGCAAGTGCATGTTACACTATATTCCACATCAGCAGAATCTGATTATTCATATGAGGCATGAGGTGACTCTCTGCTTACCCATGAGCCAATCTTTTTAGTTCCATCTGAATTACAAAGGTTTACTAAACATCTACCACACATCCCACACCATGGTACACACTGGAAGGCATACTGCATTTATTCGTGGAGCTCACAATTTCATGGTTAAGAAAAAACAAACAAGCATGCAAATAAACAAACAAAACAGACAATACACACATAACTCCAGCACCCAGCACATGCAAAAGTTGATTAAATAAGTGTTTGTTCAATGACCTGTAGACAAGCACAGAGACATGAACAATCAGAGACTGTGACACAGGGAGGAGATGGCTGAGCTCAGCTATGGAGGATTCTTCAGTCTCTGGGCGTCACTAAAGTGGAGGAAAGTGTGCTGGCCAAAAGGAAAGTGATGAGAACTTTCAGAGGATGGAGACAAGTGTTGTATTTCTGGAATATGTGGGTGGGAAAGTGCCAGGAAATGATGCTGGAAAAGTAAATCACAGAGGCCTTGAATGTCATGCTGAGAAATTTGAATGTTTTTCTGTAGGCAATGGGACAACAGCAAGGATTTTGCACGTGTGTTTTGGTCAGATGTGCTTTAGAAAGATCACTTGAGAAGCACTGGGGAAGATGGATTTGGGTCAGAAGGGAAGGTAAGAGCCACAGAGGCCAGTTAGAAAGCTATTGCATAAGTTCCAGCAAGCGATAAGGGACAGCAGTGATGGAAAATGGACGATGAAAATAGGTATATGGTGCAGGAGACACTGCAGAGGTAGATTCAATAGCACTTGGTAAGCATCAGGTGTGAGAGCTTGAAAGAGTTGAAGACAGCTCTGGAGTAGTTTGCAGAAGGAGCTACATTCTCCACCCCACCCTATCTCCACACCCTTTGCAGCTCCTACAATCAAGAGGTGGAGTCTCTTTCTCTGCCCCTTAAAACTCAGTTCCAGGGGCCGGCCCGGTGGCTCAGGTGGTTAGCGCTCCAAGCTCCTAACTCCGAAGGCTGCCGGTTCGATTCCCAGATGTGCCAGTGGGCTCTCAACCACAAGGTTGTTGGTTCAATTCCTCAAGTCCCGCAAGGGATGGTGGGCTCTGCCCCCTGCAACTAAGATTGAACATGGCACCTTGAGCTGAGCTGCAGCTGAGCTCCCAGATGGCTCAGTTGGTTGGAGTGCAGGCTCTCAACCACAAGGTTGCCAGTTTGACTCCCACAATGGATGGTGGGCTGTGCCCCCTGCAACTAGGAACGGACTCTGGACCTGGATCTGACCGGCACCCTCCACAACTAAGATTGAAAGGACAACAGCTTGACTTGGAAAAAAGTCCTGGAAGTACACACTGTTCCCCAATAAAGTCCTGTTCCCCCCAATAAAGTCCTATTCCCCTTCCCCAATAAAATCTTAAAAAAAAAAACCAACTCAGTTCCAGCTCTGACTGCTTGGGTCCTGAGCCAACACTGAACGGTTAGGGTGGTGTAGAGGAAGAGAATGCTGAAACCAGGTAAGTTACTTTGAGTACTCCCAGCACAGTCCCTGTAACAAGGTTTCAAATGCGCACAGTTTATTTAGGAGATGACCTGAGGGAGCATTGGTAGAGGAGAGAAGAAGCAAGCCTGGGAGACAGCCTGGGAGAGAAAGGAAGCCAACAGTGGATACGTCATCAAGGAAGCTAGCACTTTGCACACCTGAAGCTTAATCCTGCTGAGTTACCCTGGGATGAATCTCGTCTGAGGGATGAAGGACTGTGGGAGTTTATCAGTCACTCGTTGCTTGGGGATTGCTGGAGACAGGAACAAGAACTTCCTGTGGCCCACCTAACATCCGACACAAGGGTCTCCAGCCAGCCCCTCTCCTGCTGAGATGGTCCCAGATGAGATAACTCTCAGACAACCAGATAAAGTGCTTGTAGTTTGGGCCAGTTGCCCAGAAATGCCACAGGCCAAGGGGATATGGACAATACACCAACTGTGTCTCTTACACCAGGCAAATGAGGTCTGGGATTCAGGGGGTGAGCAGAGCAAAGAGGAAAAGAGAAGAGACGCTGGAGGATGTACATGCACAGTCCTGAGCAGCATGTTGAACCCCAACCCCACTTGGGAAATTTGTACACTGACATGAGTACAGCAGCTAGAGAGCGGGATGGCTGTAAGACCCTCAGGAGTGCGCTAGGCACCCATGCATTGCACACGTGATGTGTGCACGTCAGAGGGCACGTCGACACCCTAAGGCCAGCCTGCACGTGCTTACCCACACGTCTCTCCACTTGCATTTCTCCTAACCCCCACTGTCTTTGCCCCGTTCACAGGACTGCCTCTCATTGCTGATTTACTAACAATGCGCTTCCTGCAGTAGGGCCAGACCTGTCTTAGTCAGCTTGGCCTGCTGTAACAGAATGCCGTATACTGGGTGGCTTCAACAGCAGGTATATATTTTTCACTGTTCTAGATGCTGGGAAGTCCAAGATCAAGGTGCCAGCAAATCCGGTGTCTGGTGAGGACCCTGTTTCTTGTTTGCAGAAGGCTCTCTTCTCCTTGCATCCTCACAAAGCAAAGACACAGCTCTTATCTCTTCCTCTTCTTAAAAGGCACTAATTGCATCATGGGGCCCCACCCTCATGACCTCACCTAACCCTAATCTTATCTGCCAAAGGTCTTACCTCCAAATATGATCACACTGGGTATTAAGGCTTCAACATGAGAATTGGGGGAGGACACAAATCTTCATGGTAAGACTGCTCCTTGACCTCCAACTCTTTTGGTCAGGTCCTACCCTCTATGCCTAACTCTTGCGAGACCCATACTTCTGAGGTCAGGACGCTGCCCTGAAAGCCCTGGTGCTGCCTAGACTCCTGCCAGGTGGGATAAATCACGTATAACCAAAGGCCTGTCACCCACTGTGGGGACAGAGCCAGGAGTGCAGTTTCCAGGCTCTCGGCCTCACGTGGAAAGGTGCTGGCTCAGGTAGTAAATGGCCATCAATTGTGATTGGATGGTCATCAGCTGTGGCTAGTTGGCCATCAGTTGTAACCAGTGAGCCATTGGCCACTAATATAACTGCTGTGGCTACGCTAACAAGAACGTAAAATGGGGGCCAGCAAGAAGATGGTGGCTGAGATGGCAAGAGTGGATTGCAGTTAGCAAGTGGGGTTGGTTGGCAGAGAGAAGTGGACGGCAGGTTGCGGATAGTGTGGCTCCTGCTTCCTCTGTCTCCAACACAGCCGCCAGCGGGGCGGCTGGTATGACTCTCCTATTTATGGCTCCGTGGGTGTTCCTTTTTGGCCTCACCCTGTCCTGCGTTCTTATGGGGCAGCAGCACCACAGACCCCGCATGACACCCTGCATGACACTCACCCAACTTTAAGGAATGTCACTGTCCAGAGATTCCTCCTGCAGCCCCACAGCCCTGCCTTTGGAGATTTATTTTTTTTTTATGAAAACCAAAGGCAGCTAAACAGAGCCAGAGTTCACCCCTGTCCCTTGGGCTCTGTCATTTGAACAACAGGCTCTCCTGTCCCCTATCCTCATACCCTTGTGCCATTCCTGCACTTACGTTCATTCATCGCACCCCCTGTCCCTGCGTGGTCTTCTCTGACCCCTCTCCAATTTGGTCTATTTTGCAGAAGAACCAGTTTTTGTGCACTCCTGCATTTAGCCCACGGTCATTAGGACTTCTCTGTGCCAGGTACTGCTGAGGCTTCAGAAGTGAGTTGGACGACACGCCTTGCAGATGCCCCCAAAGCAGAGACCCCTGTCATCTGGAAGAGGCCAGAGCATGCACACAGCAGAGCTTCCTCAATGGAAGAGCACTGCATGCTGTCTCACCACTGACTAGGCAGCTGGCACTGGGCAATGGAGTCAGATCCTTACCCAGCAAAAAATAACAAACAAAAGCCTTTCTACCACCCAGGACTGTGGGGCAAAACTAGGGAAAAGGCCAGACATTGGCTTAATGATCCCAAGCTCATTAGTGGTTCCAAGTGGCATGACAGCAGGGTCCAGCTTCACAACGCTCAGGATCTGAGGACAGTGTACATGCAGGGGCAGCTTTCCCATGGTGAGGCTCTGGGGAAGCTTTGCAGCATCCTGGAGCTCTTAAAATGCTCAGTTTGAGGAGCTGCCAGGAGTTATCTAAAAAGCCATGTGCTTGGCATGAAGTCTGGTGGGGCCTGATTCACAAGGAACTCTTGAGAGTCATGGATAAGGGCGTTTACAGACCTAGAAAACCCTACATGCTCTTTTAATGTTTTTCTTCTCCCCTGAGAAAAGGCGGAGTTAAGAGATTTATGGAACGTCAGCCAAGCCTCCTCCCCACTGACAGTTCCCACTGGTTCTGACACAGCCCTCGTCCTGGCCACAGCCAAGCAGCCCAAGTACAGGGCTCGCGTGGGGAAAGGCAGCCACTTGCCAGTCTCCCTTGCCCGGTGGGAAAGCGGGCATTTCCCCTGAACATGCAGGCAGACATTAGCCAGAAGTCGTGCAGCAGTTCTAAAGCCACAGCAATAATAAGAGCATCCCGCGTGCCTCTGACAAGCACTCCTGCCAGCCTCCATTCCCGTGTTAAACCAACATAGTCCAGCCCCTACCCTTGAGTTGGCTTAACTTGTTCCTTAAGATACAGGATCCCCACCCCACCCCCAGCCCAGAATGCTAGCTCTATCTGCCTGTCCTCACCCCCTGGATAGAGTCCAAAACCTACCGGTGCCCAGTGGGTCTGTGAGAGCTATCCTCCCTTAAAGATGCTGCTGGGCATAATGTCAGGGATGCAGAGAAGCCCCCCACCCATCCCCCAGCAAAGAACCAAATGGCACTTCCCCTACTCTAACAGCAGCATGTTAGTAATGCCTGGTGCTGTTCTAACTAAGCACGAGAATACCATAACTCATTTAATCCCACAACCACCTAGGAGGGATGTTGGATTGCTCTGCTCCCTTTACAGATGTGAGAACGGAAGCACAGATTGCTTCTGGCATGCTCAGTGTCACGCAGCTAGGAAAGGGTGGGGCAGGGTTCAACCTCAGCACACGGTCCAGTACACATCCCTCTGGTCCTTCTCTGTTCCCAACCAGCCCTCTGGCCCCTGACCACAGGAAAGCTATTCCCAGGGCCCCCACCTTGGAGCCAGCTGGTGGGTCTGACGTCTTCCAAGGGCTTACAAGTCCCCTCACCAAGCCCAAGGAAGCCCTGGGATCAAAGGGATTATGCTAAGCATGAACATTTTTTTCTTGTTAGATTGTCCATTTTTTCCTTTCAGCACGTTTCTCATTTCAATCATTCCTTTTCTTTTCCAGACCCCAGGAGCCAGAAATACACACAGGCAGTCTTTGCATTGATGTAAATAACCGGGGCTTATTGAACCCATCTGCTCGGGCTATGGGTGGAATCACAGTTCTGCAGTGTTTTCCACCAAGCACCCCTTGGGCATCAGGAAGCCAAGCTGCTGCCCTACACGAGCAGGTCTGTTCTGCTCCCTTCAAGAAGGACCCTCCCTATGGACGTTGTGTGCTCATTTTCTTGGTGTCCTCATAGCTCAAAGTCTAGCCAAAATTTTCTCCTCACTAACAATTACTTTCTCTCTCACCTCTTCTCTCCCCTGTCACCTCAAAAAGCTGTCTCCTCCCTCCCAGTGCCACAGACATTCTGTCCTGGAACCTGAGGTCTGAAGGCAGACAGAGCCAATGGGTGCAAACGGCCAGTGGTCCACCAGCTCCACCCGGCCCCCATGCAGCTGTCCCATGCTTCTCCTCCTTGAACTGCGGTTCCTTTCTCTTCTAATAACAACAGTAACAGCTAGACGTATGTGCTGGGCACTGCTGTAAGCCTAGGTAAGCACAGTTGTGCACGCGTAACCTCGCTGTGGTCAGTGATGGATGCATGTGCTGTGGTCCCATAGGTTAGAATGGGTCATGAATCCCTGGCCTTGTGACCTCATAGTTGCCGCAACGTTGTAGTGCAATGCATTTCTCACATATTTGCAGTGATGCTGGTGTAAACAAAGCTACTGCACTGCCACTCAGATAAAAGCAGAGCATATATAATTATGTACAGTACACAGTACTTGATAACGACAATAAAACACTGTGATTGGTTTATGTATTTACTGTGCTATACTTTTTTGTTGTTGTTATTTTAGATTGTGCTTTTTTTACTTATAAAGGAAAAAAAAGTTTCTCATAAAGTAGTATGCCGTGTTGTGCTGGCAGCAGCCTCATACATCTGATGTTTACTGCATCTCTTGATTGAATCATTTTCTCTTGTGCTTGATTTAATCTTGTGTTGTTTTGTATAGTAACATGTTGTACAGGCCTGTAGCCTCAGAGCAATAGGCTGCCCCATACAGCCTAGGTGTGTAGTAAGCTGTACCATCCACGTTTGTGTAAGTGCACTCTATGACCTTCCCACAATGATGCAATTCTTAGAACATGTCCCCGTTGTTAAGAGGCATGTGACTATAATATTTTGTTTTATCCTCACAACCACCCCAGGACACTAAGGCACAAATAGAGGTGAAGTAATCTGTCCAAGATCACAAAGCTAGTAGGAAGTAGAACCAGGATATAAACCCTAGAGGTGTGGCTCTAGACCAGGGGCTCCTCACTACCACACAAAACTCAGCTCTCCAAGCCCCACTGACCTGGAAGGTGTGGGGGTCAGAAGAACCCACGTGTCCTGCTGTGTGCGGTCCATCTTTTGTCTTCTGGTTGAGTTGCTCTTTGTTTTCTGGCTTTTGTTTTGTTTTGTTTGTGTCTTTATTTCCTGTATTCCCTGTTATCACTTATTAGTTGAGCCTTTATTGTAATCAATTGGCTCATCCTTACTTCTTTCTTCTTTCTCTACCCCCCCATCCAATCAGTAGCCAAATCTTCTGTATTCTCTCATTTCAGAAATATCTATTGCGCACCTCTTATGTTCCAAGCACACAGTAGGTGAACAAGGTGGATAGAGTCCCTGTGCACGAACCAGCTCCCTGGTGACTGCCATGTGCTCCACAGTGTGATACCCAGTGGCCTGCGTGATAGCCCCTGGACTACTGGGCTCACTCTGTCCCACACGCTAGGACCCACTTGCCAAACCCACCACCAGATCTCCACGTCCAAAGCCTTCCTGTGTTCAAGGCCCGTCTCAGTGGTTCCTTCCTCTGTAGCACCTACTATAATGCCACTTTCCCCTCACCCCAGCTGAGATCAATCTCTCCTCTTTAGGAATTAGAGCCCTCAGAGGATCTGAGTGTCTTTCATTTCATTTGCTACTTTCCATCTTGTATTATTTTTATGTATGTGCCAGTCTTAATGCCATGATTAGGTTGCAAACATTTTTAAAGACCTATCTCTTAATCAACTGTCCAGATGTTCTGAACACAGCAGCCAAAGCAATCCTTTCAGAATGAAAGCCTCAGTGTGGCACTCTTCTGCTCAAATCCCTCCCAGGGCTCCCCATGGCACTGGGAGGAAAGCCAAAGTTCCTGTGATGCTCTGTAAGGTCCCATGTGGTTTGGGCCCCTTTACCTTTGTGACCTACCCTCCACCACTCTGTCTCTTGCTCCCCCCACCGCAGACATACAGCCTCCATGCCAGACCTCAAGCACACCAAGAACACATCTGCCTCCAGGGACTTTGCACTGGCTGTTGGATCTGCCTAACTGCCCTTCCCCCGTACAGCAGTCTGGCTCACTCCCTCACCCCATTTGGAAATTTTTTCAAATGTCCCTTTCTCAACAAGGCCTACCCTGTCCACCCCATTTAAGCCTACAATTCACCATTACACTCCTATTACCCTGCTATATTTTTTCCATAATGATGAGTATTATTAATTTATTATAATTGAATCTACTTATTATATTTACTATTTTTTGTCTTCTCCCTTCACTATATTATGAGTTCCTTGTGGGTAAGAATCTTGATTTTTCTCACTGATATATCCCAAGCATCTAAAATATTACTTGTTACATAGAGTGTGCTCAATAAATATGTGTTGAATGGATGCATAAATGATTGAGGTGGGGAATGAAAAATGGAGGGAAGTGCAAAAGCAGAAGGCGGTATTGAAGGGTTGAGTGGGGACCACCCAGCATTCCCACAAGTCCAGGCCAAGAGCAGAGATAGAGAACAGATGGAGTGTGAGGGTTTAATATGAGCCACATCCCTTCAGTTCTGCCCTAACAGGGATGAGAGAATGAGGGCAGGCCAGTACCTGAAGTAATAGAGAAGGCCATTATTATCACGTGAACCTAATTCATTCGACCAGACAGCTACGAGCCCTCAGCTGCTTCTAGTCGCCTTTCCCAAGCTTGAGCACAGACGGGAAAGGGGGTATATAGAGTGGTGGGGGTGGGCAGAGAGGCCCTCACTGTCAGGGTTCTGTCTCATGTGTTAGTTTCCTGTGGCGGCTGTAACAAATTACCAGTGCTTCAAACAACACACGTTTACCATCTCACAGTTTGGCAGTCAGAGGTCTGAAATCAGTCTCACAGGACAGACGTTAAGATGTCGGCAGAGCTGGTTCCTTCTGGAAGCTCCAAGGGGAGAATCCGTGTCCTTCATTCACCCGTTCAGCTTCTAGTGGCAACCTGTACTCCTTGGCTTAGCGACCCTTCTCCCACCTTGAAAACGCATCCCTCTGACCTCTGCTTCCTTCCATCAGCACCTCACCTCCTCCTCCTCCTCCTTCTCTGACTGTCTTGCCCCTCTTTCAGGGTCCCTGTGATCATATCAGGTCCACCAGGAGAATCTCTGCATCTCAAGATCCCTAATTTCATCACATTCACAAAGTCCCTTTAGCCATTCACAGGTTCTGGAGATGAGGCCGTGGACATATTTTGGCCGGGGGCAGGGGGGTCGGCAGTTATTCAGACTCCCACACCCGACATGGGGTCAAGCACATCTCATCTGATAACTGAGCCCACTCATGCCTTCCTAGGTTTTTCTAGGAAATTCTGAGTGACTCTCCAAATTGGAAAGGAAGTAAAGTCCCCAGAGAACCTATCAACTGAGGGACCCCTGAGACGGACGGGGAGCCAGCCCAGAGCTCCTGCTCAGGTTTAGGGAAATCTCACATGCTCACTTTGCCTTCTTGCTTCATCATACCTTCTCTGGGAGGACTTCCTGTCCAGTCCATGCTCTGCCGTGGCTGCCATGTGATCTTGATGGAAGACGAGGCCAACCAGCCACACCCTGCTTCACACTGCAAATGGAAGGTCTCTCTGAGGAAGTGACATCAGGAGAGATACCTGAAAAAAGAGAGCAAAACAGCCATCAGAAGGACTGAGGATGGGGCACTCCCGTCTGAGGGAATAAAATCACAGTCTCAAGGAAAGAGAGACTTGACAAGTTTGAGGAACAGAGAGAGGCCAGCATCATGCATGACGTTAGGGGCCATGGGAGGAGTCTGGGGTTTTCTACGAGCAGGTAAGTTGCTGAGAAGAATAATCGCAATAACAATAGCTAACCATTATATGCATAGTAACAGATGTATGCACACCAAGACTTCCAGGTACAATATCAGGCACTGTTTTAAGTACTTTATTTACATCCATCTGATTCTTAAAATTTGCACAAGTAGGTTCCATTATCCTCATTTTACAGCTAAGGAAACTGAAGCACAGGGAGGTTAAATTATGTTCCAAACCCACAAAGCTACCGTGTTTCCCCGAAAATAAGACCTAGCCGGGCCATCAGCTCTAATGCGTCTTTTGGAGCAAAAATTAATATAAGACCTGGTATTATATTATATTATATTATATTATATTGACCCAGTATTATATTATATATATATAATTATATTATTATATTATTATATCTTGGCCTGTCTTATTTTAATATAATATAATGGATTCTCCCCTTGGAGCTTTAATATTAATTTTTGCTCCAAAAGACGCATTAGAGCTGATGGTCCAGCTAGGTCTTATTTTCGGGGAAACATGGTAGCAGGTGGTAGACACCAGAATTCAAGGCCATCGGTTTCCCAGTCCCTGTTTTAAGCACTGAGCTGGACTACCTTTCCTGTTCAGGACTTCACACAAAAAGATAAATCTGTGTGTGGCAGGAGAGGAGTTAAAGCTGATTCCTAGGTTTTGAGCTTGAGCAACAGTGATGCCTTTACTGAGAGAGGAACAGGCTTGGTAGGGAGGGTCCCCAAGCCCAGCATCCTTGCCCTTGGGGAGCCCTTGAGCCCACGTCAACCCTCAGTGCCATTCTAGCGGGAGCCCAGCACACAGATGCCAAGGTTAGCCTGCACTGGCAGGCCAATGCCAAGAACCACAAAAGCCTCGTTTTATTTAAAACACAGTGCTTGGCAGAATTCCTGACCTAGACAGAGACAAGCCCATTACTTCATCTTATGAGTTGCATTACAGCCTCTGTTTTCATATATCTATTAGCAAGGCCTCTCAGCTGAAAATCCAGTCAGCCCATCCATCATTCCTCTGAGAGGCCCACAGACCAGGCAGCAGAGGCCGGGATCCCAGCAGACATCCATAGACATGTGCACATGGGACTAAGTCCTAAAGACTTTCCTGTTTGTGCATAGGGGGCCTTCTTGCTTTACATTTGTAATTAAAAGCAGATTTTTATCAATTCCCCCAAAATCTATTGGGGGAACTGTAATTTTGCTTCCAATCTTCCTATTTAATACTCCCCTAATGCCCATAAAAAGCTTTGGAGTTTCAGTTCATGATTTGAATCTTTACAGATAATGAGCTGGTAGAATGACTTGGAGAGAAGCAGGTGTATGTTTCCACAACTTGGTCCAGAGTGAGCGGGAAGTGGTGGAAGGAGATCCCCGGGCAGTCTTGGCACATCTCCGTTCTGAAGCACCGACTCGCAATTCATTTAAAGGCATACTCATTTATGTTCTTTCATTACTACCACAAAAAGTGTGTTTCCTTCTTATCACAATGCTACCTGGCTGCCCCTCCTTCAACACTCCTCACAGGATCCTTAGTCATTTCACTGCTCGATGCCACCTCGGCCCTACCCACTCACCTCGTATCGCCAGTCAGTCCCCCTTACACATGGACAGGTCTTTCCTGCAGTCGCTCCTGTCTTCTGTTCCTCCTCTCTCCTGCTTGCCCACTCCTCATACTTCCCTCCCTCCCCTCCTTTTCCTCCATTTCTGCTCCTTTCAAACTGCTTTCAGCTACTATGACCATTAACTGACCACCTTGTACATGGGTCAGAAACAGTGTTGTGACACATGTACTCACCTTAAAGCCTTATAATAATTGCCTGAAATAATAGTGTTACACACAGAGCTATACAAGTGCACGCACACACTTCTTTGACATTTAACCCTTTTCCCCTTTATTTTCTGTCCCTTTCCACTCCCCTTTGTCAGATGATAGATAGATAGATAGATAGATAGATAGATAGATAGATAGATAGATAGATAGATAGATAGATAGATAATCACTTGGAGAACCACTGCAGTAAAGTCATGTTTGGAGGTTAAATTTGGCTATCACAATGACATTCAATTAAGTCATATTACTTGGCATACTTAAAGACAAAAGAAGTGATCTGCTTGTTTTCAAGGTTGGGTCAAGATTTCAGAGGATGACTGAACTTTAAATCATCTGCTGAACACCCACCCCACGTTTTCTGCCACTACCTGCCAGTCTCATCTCTGCCAGCCACAAGCCTACCCATCTGCCTCTCATCCCTCATGATGAAAACACAGACCTTGTCTGTCTTATTTGACATTAGAACTCTAAGACCTGAAACAACATCTGGAATTCTGGATGCGCATGTGTGTCTCTATATGTATGTATAGACATATACCTGTAAACATGTACAAGGTCTGACGCAAAGCTACATACCTCATTGCTGAATATCACTATGGTCACCTTCGAAGGACTCCCCTTGGGAAGCTATGCACTGATGCCAGTGCCTAGTCCACCCTTCAAAGCAATTTTGGAACTCTTTCTGGCATGGCCATCAGAACTGTCGTCGTATTACCCTTGATGTCCTGAATGTCATCAGAATGTCTTCCTTTCAATATTTCCTTTATCTTCAGGTAAAGAAAGAAGTGATTGGGGGCCAAATCAGGTGAGTAGGGAGGGCGTTCCAATACAGTTATTTGTTTACTGGCTAAAAACTCCCTCACAGACAGTGCCGTGTGAGCTGGTGCATTGTCGTGATGCAAGAGCCATGATTTGTTGGTGAAGAGTTCAGGTCGTCTAACGTTTTCACACAGCCTTTTCAGCACTTCCAAATAGTAATCCAGGTTAACTGTTTGTCCAGTTGGTACAAATTCATAATGAAGAGTCCCTCTGATAGCAAAAGAAGGTTAGCAACAGCATTGCAACAAGTTTGCGAACTTAATTGTCAATCCTCATATACATATACATGTAAACATGTATATGTGTGTTTGTGTCTGGTGAAGGAACCAGTGAATAGATGGGTTACCTTATATGAAATGGGCAGGAGAATGGGCTCAAAGCTGGACCAGCTGGGTTTGAGGCCCAGCTCCCCTGTGTAGACCAGCTGTGTTACTCATGAGATCTCTGAAATATCACTGCTCATTACTCTAACAAATCCCCGTCTCCAGGCAGGGAAGTAGCTTCCCAAATGGCCCTCCCTGACCTGACACAATACTCAAACAGCTTGGTAAACGAAGCGCCTTAGGGAACTGCTCATACCGCCTTGCCCCTCCACACTGCACACTAACTCCTTATAAAGGCTGTGTGATTCTCTTTCAAGAGCTCCCAGCATCTTGAAATTGACTTGATCAGAGTTGCACGCAGATGCCCATGAAGATGGGCATTTCCTCTTCAAGCAAGGGAGACTGTAAAGTCTTAGGAGCCACACCCTGTTTCTAAAAATGGGTCAGCTCATTATTGGCAGGCATTCTCAGAGGCCTCAGGGGCAAAATAAGTCAAATACAAAATGACTATTAACTTCCTGAAGTTTCAAACCAGCTGGGGAAATTAGAAAAACTAATAGAAAAGTAGATCTTGCAAGTCTGAAAATGAGGTAACTGAAAAATGTAAAGATGAGATCCATCACAGAGGAAGGACCGTTTCCCCAGCACAATACTCTCTAGCAGGACTGAATTCCAAACTCCCTGGGGAAAGGGTAAGGAAAATTAAAGGAGATTCTGGAATTGGGGCTGCACATTAAAATCACACACCGAACTTTCAAGCTGAAACAAAAGCAAAACTGAGCTCAGACACCACTGCAGAAAATTTAATAAGAATTCTTTCTCTATAAATTTTGTAACTCTTTATATAGGAAATGTTAAGTATATGCAACATAGAGCACTCGTCTAGTTTCAGTAATTAACAGCTCAGGACCAATCTTGTTTCATCTCTGCCCCCACCCACTCTGTAGCCTCCAAATATAATTATTTTGACTCTAATCCCAGATGTCAAACTTTAGGATGTATCTCTGAAAGACAAGGACTCTTAAAAAAAAAAAAGCTCTCTTTATAACAATAATTCCTCAAATACCTCAAGTAATTTGTCAAAGTCTAATTTCCCCTTGTTGTTCAATATATTTTTTAATTATTTGTTTCAGTTGGAATACAAATAAGGTCCATGAATTATAATTTGTTGATATATCTCCTAAAATTCTTTTAATCTATAAGCGCCTGCTCTCTTTCTTTGCATTATGCAATTCCTTTTTTTTTTTTTTTTTTTTAAATGAAGAAATGAGAACAAGTGTCCTATAGACTTTCTCACCATCTGGATTTTGCCGATTAAATTCCCATGGTGTGGTTTAACATGTTCCTCGGTCCCCGTGTGTCCTACAAATTAGTCATTAGATGTGGAGGCCTAACACAATTTACGTTTGAATTATTTGATAAGACTACTTCAGAGGTGGTATTGTGTACGCCCATCAAAGATATTTAATATCTAGGTGCTTCTTTTTCATGATATTAGTTGTTAATAATCATTGCCTAGATTCCTTAATTTATTTGAACTTTCAAAGCAGTAATTCCGACTCTGATTCCTTCTTACGTTAGCTGGAAAGAGGAACCTCCGTTTGCTGGCTACGTGGCTACCCAAGATACAGTGCAAATAGCAAAGGCAGCATACGCATACATGCTTGATACCTTCTCTTCATTTGCCAGATTTTAAACCAAGGAGCTGGTTCCCTAGCATCCTCCAAGACCTAAGGTTTATAGTGGGTTTTTTTTAATTATTAAGAACTCATTAATATAAACATATTTGATAAGTTTTAATCCTTTGCTATTATTATTATTATTATTATTATTATTATTATTATGCTCAAATGATCCTTCCTTTGGCCAGTGGGAACCTATTCAATTTCACTCCTGAGTCCTCTGGAGATGACCCTTGTCATCGTGTACAGCTTCCTCGCACTCCTGTATGACCAGATGTTCCAGGCTCATGTGTACAGTCCTGCCCCAAACTACAATCATCCATTTCTCTAAGAGGCCCTGATTTGGTTTCGTGCAAAATCGTAGTTAGAGGCCACAATCTAGGTGCTAAGGGTGCTTGTTGCTGCTGAATTGGTGTTTTGTTTCTTGGCCTTTTGAGTAGACAGAGCTGGAAAATGTTTTACGTTTTAAGAAAGAAAAATTGAATTTATATCATACTTTCAATTCAAATTCTGGACTACAGGGTTTTTACTTACCTCATGGGTCTTACATGTATAACATCTCCTTCCCATTAAAAAAAAGAAAGCCCAGTTTGTAACTACATATTAAAATTTGTTTTATCTCTTACTATGCACAATAGTCTCTAAATGACAGTATCAACTACTGTTGACAATATGATTACTAAAAACAGTTTAAAATTTTCCTAATTTTTTCTGTGAATTACAATTCATTGATAATTTCCTAAATTTGTTTTACTCTATAGGTACCTATTGTAATCACTCTCTATTTTACTATGCAGAATGTTTAAATAAAGAAATGAGGAAGTGTCATATAGAGATTTTCACTGGAAAATACATCATCCCCTCCTTTCTTAAATAAATGTAGCAAACCACACATTTGCTTTTTCCACTGACTCCTGCAGACTGCGCCCTCCTGTTATGGAGAGACCTTCCTCGCTCCTTTTCAGAGCTGCACAGACTCTTATGGAGAAGTGCCCCGGCTTGTCCTGACTCATTTCCAGGTTTTCACTATTACAAATAGAGCTGCAGTATAGAACCTTATGTCTATGACTTCTCATATTCTCAGGCCCTTTAGAGAATCTAATGTGGAGCCAGGGTTGAGAAGTTCTGATCTAGAGAGAAAAGCAGTTTGCTAAGAGACATAAGTTTGAATCCCAGCTCTGCCCTTAACTTATTCCTTGTAAAATCTGGATAATAATAGCTGGATAAATTATCAGGATACTACCCGAATAATAACCTACCTCACAGATCTGTGGAAATGACTAAACGAGCAAATATATGTAAGTTGCTTAAATCAGTTCTTAGTACATTTTAAGAGGTACGTGTTGTTGTTCTTATTGTTTCTGTGAATCTTTAAATTTGTTATTTTGCCTCCCTGTCTCAGTTTCCTCAGTTGTCCTGACTGCCTCAGGATGTTGGCACAATAAAACTAGGTCATCACTGTGAAACTTCTTGAAATAGCTATAATCTCTGAAAACGCAGAAAAAGGGTGTTGTTTCCATCAGCGTGATTCTAGAGTGGCCCATTAGGGGACTAACCATCTCAGGATGGTGGGACACTCATCCCTGGAACTGTCTAGGGAGGGTTTCCTGACTCAACTGAGTCAGTGAGACAACCTGTCAATTCACTCAAACCACTAATTTAATGGATTTTTTATTTTCTACTAAATTGACAGACTGAGTAAATTGAACAAATTGGCTGTTTTGATATCATTTAGACTCAGCTTGAGTGGAGCTAATCATGAAGGGGAAAATAATTGTTATTGACATTGCCCCAATGATCAAAGACACCCTTCTCACAGGTCCCCAGAGGACAACTAGACCCTCAGCATGTCACCAGCTTCAAACTCCACCCAGCTAAGTTTCAGAGAACAAACCATGCCAATCCACTGCACCCCCTTACAGATAAGATCAAAATAGAGGGCAGATTGGGGGGTAAGAAACTTTGAAAAGGACCAGTCAATACATAAGTGTACTTTATGATCCAATTCTGAGTTTATGGAAGAGCTAACAGAGCTGAGGAGACTTAGGTGCTCCCTGTGGGAAGGTGAATAATGGCCCCTAATCCCTGGAACCTGCGACTGTTACTTTACATGGCAAAAGGGACTTTGACAGTGTGATTAAATTAAGGAACCTGAAATAGGGAAATTATTCTGGATTCTAGGGGTAGATACAATGCAATCACCAGGGTCCTCATACGAGGGCGACTGGAAGACATTTGAGTACAGAAAAGGAGTAGGAGATGTGAGGATGGAAGCAAGAGGTCGCAGTGAGTGAGGAAGAGCCAGGAGCTGCCAATGGAGGCTGACTCCAGAAACTGGAAAAGGCAAGCAAATGGATTCTTCCCTATAGCCTCAGGAAGGAACCAGCTCTGCCAACACCTTGACTTTCACCCAGAGACACTGGACTTCTGGCCTCTAGAACTGTGAGAGAATAAATGTGTGTTGTTTTAAGCCACCAAGTTTGTGGCGATTTTTTCCAGCAGTCACCAGAAACTAATACATTGCCACCAGCTGTGGTCCTCAGAGTCGGCCGTACTCCTTGGTGGAGACACTTCAGGGCAGGAGTGGAAGCTTAATGGCTGCAATGGGTAGAAGTCCAGTCTCCTGTTTCCGCTTCAAACAAAGTAAATTTCTTTTAAATGGAGGCTCGATGTAAGATTCCACTGGAGGAAAAGAAGGATCCTCCTGAAATGCGGGAAGAAAGCAACCTGAAATGGAGACGGCTGACGTTTGTGTACCTAACACTCTTGGATGGAAACTCTTGGGTCAGTGCCTGCACAGAGTGAACGCAATAAGATACAGTCACGGTGTGGTGACGGTGGGTGGTGGTTGTCTGCTCTGACTCCCTCATTGCACCAAGGACAAGCTACAACAGCGCAGCTAAATGACTTGCACAATGGCATCCAGCTCTTAGTAGCAGAAGCGGTGTTAGAACCCAGCTCTTTAGAACCTCAGCATCGGCTGCAACCCACACCCTGGATCTTCCCCCAAATAGTAAATGCCCCAGCTGACTGTGCCTTTCACTAACATGAATTTTGCCACATACAGGCTAGGTTGAGTCTATGCCTTTTATTCAGAGCCATTGTCAAGTTCTGAGGATAGCTGACCACTCTGGGAGCTCCCTGCATCACCCATTACTTTGGGCTACAGTGCCAAATGGCGATCTGACAGCAGGCGAGGCTAGCTGCTGCAGGTCCCCTCCTCCTGCTTCTGACAGCTGGGGGGTGAACCACTGCTCTGCCTGCAGAGCAGACTAGTGGGGAGGGCGGGGCCAGCCGGGGCAGCAGGGCAGGGATGGTAAGGCGGTGGCAGGAGCAGCTGCTGGCTCATCAAGGGCACTCTGGTGAAATCTGGGACTCCCCGGGCCCAGCCACATGCTCACATGCAAACTACAGCTGCCAGAATCCCTCCTCCACACGGCAGTAGCAGAGGCAGCATATTCTCCCAGCTCCGGGGTGGGGGGTACACTTCTCTTGTTGCTCAGCCATTTGCTTTGATGTCCCACTGAGGAGGTGTCCTGTAGCCAAGCGTCAAATAGAAGGAATAGGATTTTCAGTCCAGCCAGTACTTTTCTATCATTGCGCCATGGGAGCTCCATGGGAAAGAAACAGCAGATGAGCCGAGAGGACGCAGTCCTTCATCATTGCACTACCCAGAACTGTCTTTACCTACCTGGAGTCATTGCCTCTTTTCTAAATAAGGCTTCTCAGCTGGCGTTCAAAGTTCTCAACTACTCACCCCTACTCACCCTCTTAAGGCTTCTTGCTATACTTCTACTCATGCCAAAATGGGTCCCAAGGATGCCAGTCCCTAGAACACAGTGTCACGAGGGAAGTGACCCTGACTATCTTTTCAATGCTGTGCCGTTTCCCATGTGCCTGGCACACAGGGGGCCTCAGAAAAATCTGTGAAGGAATGAATCCCACTCATTCAGTGCCTGCTAGGTGCTAAAGACCGTGCTAGGCATTTACTGGAGTGTGAACTTAACTGTATTTCTAAACTTCTTTGTGTCTAAACCTCATTTACAGTTTGGAAACCAAGGCAAATATACAAATGTTATCAAGGACATCTTCAACCTATTAAAATATAAAATAATAATATCCACATTCCCAGACTTTGAAAACACCCTACGTCAAATTGGGTTGATATGAAAATCAAATGAGATAACACGTATGAAGCACTTGCCTCAGTCACTGACACAGAGTACAGCTCAGTAGCGGTTAGCTGTTATTACTATGTTGCATTTATTTACAAAGATTAATAAATAATTGCAGTCAATGCAGAAAACAAACAAGTAAACAATTATAGTCCAAAATGAGAGCTGCTATCACAAAAGTATGGGCAATCCCTGTGTGGCCCTGAGGCTCTATCTTAAAAACATATCTAGAACCAGAACCTTTGCACACCATCTCTACCGAGTACCATTCTAGTCTAAACCACCGTCATGTCTCACTTAGATTGTTTCAGTTGCCGCCAAACTCTTCTCTCTGCCCTCACTTTTGCCATCCCCACACTCTCAGTATAGTCTCAACACAGTGTCCAGGGATCCTGTTAGAACTTGTCAGCTCATGTCACTCCCCTGTTCAAAACTCCAGGTAAAAGCCAGAAAATTACTGTTGCCTACTGGGATGGTTAATTTTATGTGTCAAGTTACCTGGGCCAGAGTGCCCAGACGTTTAGTCAAACGTTATTCTGGGAAAGTCTGTGACGGTGCTTCTGGACTGAGTGAAGCAGATTGCATCCCTCCTGTGTGTGGGCCTTGTCCAGTCAACTGAAAACCTGAAAAGAACAAAAAGGCTGAGTAGGAAACTCCTCTTGCCTGATTGATTTGAGCTGGGACATCCGTCTTTTCCTGCCTTCCAGCTCAAACTGAAACAAGACTCTTCTTGGGGCTCAGGCCGGCGGCCTTTAGACTGGAGAGGTATATCTCCTGTTGGTTCTGTTTCTCTGGAGAACATACCAATACTCTAAGACATCTATGGGCCATGGGTGATTGGCCCCAACCCTGGGGCCTTCCCGGTAACACCATCACTTCTTTGATTTCAACTCTTTCCACTTTCCCCTCTCTCTCTTTGTTCCAGTCACGTTGGCCTCCTTTTTGTTCCCCAAGTACGAGAGGCCCAGTTAAGCTTAAAGACCTCAGTAACCCCCATGCCCTCTGCCTAGAATGTTCTTCTCTCCAGGGTCTAAGTGCCTCACACTGTCACTTCCTGTGGGTCTCTGGCTGATTGTTATATAACAGTGAAAATTTCCCGAACTTACTTGTATGAAACAGCACACACACACACACACACACACACACACACACACACACACACTTTTCATTTTATTTCCCTTAAATTGCTTTAATTTTTACAGCATTATCATCTGACATACTATGTGTTTACTTATTTATTTGTTTAGTGCCTATTTATCCGTCTCTTCCAACTAGAATACAAATTCCTTAAGAGCGGAAACTTTTCTTGTTCACGGTCGCATTTCCAACACCGAGACTGGTACCTAGTACTAGTTCCTAGTGGTGCTCCATGTCTGTTTGTTGACTGAATTAATGAGTCCATTAAAACTTCAAGTTTGATTTTAGAAGGAGAGAAAGGTATTATGGATAGGTGGGAATAAAGGCTGTGCAGACAATCAGAGAAGATGAGGCTTTTGCTGAATGTGGGTTAAGAATTAGGCGGCACAGAATCCAGGGCTTTGCTCTCCCACCAGGACCTGGAGGGCAGACACTCGCCACTGCTGATTAAGGGCTGATCTTTGTGCTCTAAGAGCCAGCAGAGCAGACAGCATGTCTGACATCCTTGCTTATAAATGACGGAGCCCAACCTGGGTAGGAGCTTGAGGTGAGCTGAGTAAGTAGCCAGTGCAGGGCCAAGACTTTCCTCAGAAAACAGCTCTGGGTCTGCTCCAACGCTGAGATAAATTGAAGACAGAAGCCCTAAAGTTCAATGCCAATGAGAATAGCTGCAATATATTTCGTTGGAAATAGCTCACGAAAGCCATAAAATCTCAATGAAGAAATCAAACATAGAAGGTCTAGTTTTAAGCAATGTGACTTCCTGGTAAAATCTCCAAAAGAAGCGGGTGATGAAATGCTGGTCCTAGTAAGTAAATGAGTTGTCTTGCAATAAATGATTGTCAGAAGAAGGAAGTTAAGAAGGCTAAAGTTGGAATGTACATCATGGCCCGGAAGAAAGAGACTGGAGGATGGAACTGGAGCAAGCTGGCTGTGGTAGAATCATCTTACTTCCTTAGACCCAGTGCTTGCTAATTGCCCTTTCTCATAAAATGGGGCATTAACTGCTATACCTTATTCCAAAGGGTAAACAAGGCATCAAATGAGGTTTGCAGAAGTGACTTAAAGAAAGCCCCATATAAATGTAAAATAATAGCAGTAGACTAACAGCAAGGAGTTTTAAATGAGATGTTCCATGGATGAAAAGTTAGGTGGACAACAGTTCCTGAAATAGATTCACTACACACGGGCAAGAAGCCTAAATTCATTAATTCTGTACCCACGACAACTTGAATGCCTCAGCCATGGAAGAGCTTTCTTCCTCCCTGTCTCTCCTGCCATTGCAGTCTTGTTACCATCGACATTTTATTGTCAACCATATGAATGCATTTCCTAAAAAATTAAATTAAAAATGAAAGGACAATATAAAATACATTAAATGTGCTCACTGAAGAAAAACTTCAAAGTACATCAAAATGTTAAAAGAAAATAAATACGACTCCATAGTCTCATAACCAGAAATGATCATTATTAATGCCTGATATATTTCTTTCCAGTTGTTTTTCTTTCATACTTTGTATAACTAAGATCACATGGTCTATAGATTTTTATATCCTGCCCTAACGTATCATAAGCATTTTCCCCATCACTTAAACATTAACAGAAAGATTATTTTAATGAATGGTTCCCACTCCAGCATATGAATGTACCGCGTTTAACTAGTATCCTTGAACATTTAAGCAGTTTCCCGTTTTATGTAATTATTTTGGGGCATTGATCTCTGTCTGTGTCTCTGATTATATCCCTAAGTTGAATTCCTAAAAATAGACTCACTGGGTGAAAGGGTCTGACTTTCTTTTCAGTTTCTTAATACAGATTATCAGAGTCCCTTTAGAAATCTTGTACCAATTTATGCTCCTGCCAGCTGTGTATGAGAGCACCCCTTGCATTTGAACCCAGGGCTGTTTTGATGTCACAGCTGGGTGCCAGAGTTCTAGCCATTCGCTGGCTTTCCATCAGAAACCAATAAATAGCCACACTGAGAGCCTGCAGGCATAAACTGTACAAGTTTGCTAATTGCTTTATAAAAGTATCTTTCCTGGATGCCTGAAAAAGGTATCCAGAACTAGCAGGTACTAAAAGCGCTATTACCATGAAGAATCACATTGTTCCAAGTAGCCTTTGTCCTTGCCGAAAGAAAACTCTGTTTCATAAAGCAACTCTATCCACTGACAATCAAGCACCCCAGGCATTAAATGAAGCCACACAACTGTGCTGTTATCGATAGTGCATGGATTTCAAGTTGGTTTGACAAGCAAGACTCTGGTATGAACATGGCTGCATAAATGATAGCCTTCTCCCACTTCTCCTCGTGTACCCCTTCTCCCACTAGAAAGCACACAAAAGAAAAAAAGAGAATTACGAAGTGCACAAACCATAGTTCACACAGAATTGCCGATGAATATAACTCAGACTCCAAAGGGCATGTAAGGACCCTGAACTGGCTGAGACTGGACTGAGAATCACGAGGGGCAAGTGAAGAGCAGACGCAGCGAAGGTGACAGGAGTGTCCACAGGGACAAATTTCGGAAAGGGCCACCTGAATGACATGGCATGAAGGTGAGGACTCGTCCTGAAGAGTGAAATCCATGTCCGGTGTTTACAGGCACTGGGTGAGCACAGCTGGTGACGTAGGCCCTCTGGGGCCAGTTGGCTCATCGCAGCAGACAGGTGGCAGGAGGCACAGGAACCACTGGCTGAGCCATGTCACAGCAGCAGCCTGTCTCCGCGGAGCAGAGGACAAAGCATCCGAGGCTGCCTAGGCTCCTCCTTGCGCAGGGTCTTCCAGCAATGACCTGGCTTAGGAAACTCAACCCATTCCATAAGGAAGAACAACACCGTATCATTATCATTATTGATTGCGGGAATAAGAATAAGAATAGTAATAGTATATATAATATCATGTAGATTATAGACAAATCACAACAACAATAATAGTATAGATAATGGGTCAGCACCAACACAGAGACCCTATAAGATAAAATATGGGCAAAAGGAAGAAAAGTTAGCAGTTTCCAAAATTCCCCAGTGAAATGTGACTGGCAAAACTCAGGAAAGAAGTAGAAAAAATAGGATATCACAGAAATGAAAACAAAATATGAAGATACAAAAGGGAGCACAGACACTGCAGAAAACAGAAAAAGGGACATAGAGATAGATGTGTGAAATTTGGATAAAAGGACACAAAATGAAAGGAGTTACAGAACATGATAAAATTATAGATGTAAAAGACGGGCAAAGGAGATCCAGTATTAGACTCCCTTAAAATATTAAAAATAAAATGAACCAGAACAAAGAAGGAAAGCAAATATATATACAATTCAAAAAAACTCTCCTGAAATAAAAGGTTTGACTCCATGTGTCAAAAAAGAATTCCATGTTCAGGGAAATTGATCCAGAATAGTCAACACTGAGACATCTCCTGGCAAATTTACTGGGCTTTAAAGATAAAGAATCCCTTAATCCAGCATTTAAAAGTTTGATTACAAGAGAAAAAGATCAGGCTGATTTTATATTTCTCCACAGCAATAACAAACTCTTAAAGACACTGGAGAAATGCCTAAAAGTCCCCAAGGATTCAACATCTCCACTTATGAGCCAAGAATGTTCTATTTATCCAAATTGTCCTCCAAGTATAATGACTTTGGACAAACAGTTTTGAACCTACAAAAGCTCAAGGATTGTTGTCCCACAGTCCTTTGTGATGAAATTTCTAGAGAATAAACCGCAGCCAGTGAAAAATGCCTGGAATTCTAAAGCAAAAGAATTGGCTGTGAGTCATATACATGTACCTTTGAGGAAAAAAAAAAAGAAAAAAAAGGAAGAAAAAAGAAATATATACACAGCATTAGATGACAAAAGAGAATGTGAGTGTTATATGCCCTGACAATCTAGAATTGATGCAGGTAACAAAAATAAGTGGACAAGACAAAGAAAGAAGGAGATACAGTAATTCTACTATTTGCCTCTTCTGTACCTGGTAAGAGTCAGAGAATATTATTTAAAGCTGACAAATCAAGTAATCGAGATGCATGAGAAGTAATAAAAGCCTATTGACCAATGAAATGAAAACTGCAAGAGATACAATGTTATTGATTCAATTTGGGAAACTAAGGAGAAGGACAAAAGAACAGGAAACACATTAAGTTCATAACTGTTCATACTAGAAATCCATTAGATACTGTGTAAAAAAAATAGGAACTAGGAGAATTATATAAAGCCACAATTAACTTCATAACGGTAACACTTAGAATAAAAATACCAATCCTTCTAAATATCAGAACTACAGAGAGAAAGAGAGAGGAGAGAGAGAGAGAGAGGAGAGAGAGAGCAAAGCTCAGAGTAAAATACAAAGAAACAACTATAAAAAGAGTACACACAAAATAATATGAAAAACTATGTGTGGTGATGAATGTTAACAAATATCAAATCATGTTGCACACTGAAATTAATATAATGTTATATCTCAATTTTAAAAATAATTTTAAAATAAATTTAATAATAATACTACGAAAAACTAAACCCAGCATACATACATGTCAGTATGTAGATGAGCCTCAATCAATGTTAAAAGTAAAAGTTTTTCAAATTATGTCACAAAGAAAATCCAAACTCTGCTGTAAAGACACGTATGTAAAACAAAGCAATTTAAAAAAAATAAGAGACTGGACAAAGGTATACCAGGCAGATGCAAACAAAACAAAAGTAGGGTTTCTGGTATTAATATCAGACAAGGTGAAACTGAGGCCAAAATTATTACATCATACAAAAAAAACCGCACTTTATAATCCTAAAGGGTACAATTCACAAGATATAACAGTTACAAATATTTATATATTCAATTACATATCAGCAACATTTGTACAGCAGAAATTATCTAGACATATAGAAAAATAAGACACAAAACCACCAGCTGCAGAAGACTTGAATTCAATTTTCAGTCCGTGATAGTGCAAGATGACAAAACATTACATAAATCTTTGGTCCTTCACAGCCAGCAATGCTCTCTCTGAGGTATCCTTCAGATATATTTATACACATGCAAAATGACATGGACACAGCTATTTATTTCAGCATCATTTGTAAAAGCAGGACTTTCGTGTTCATCAGCAGACGACTGGTTAAATAAATTATGGTACAACAATTCAATGAGTCATACTATTAAAAACAGAAAAGTATGAGGATCTTTATGTGCTCATGGAAAGAGCTCCAATTGTATTCATTTTAAGTTAAAAAGAAAAAACAGCAGCATGTAGTACACTACCTTCTGTGTAAAAGAGAAGTAAGAATATAAATTCACATGTGTTTATGTATGCATGAAGAGACTGAAAGGAAACCGGTAACAGTGGTAACGTGTATGTGATAGAGGTAAGAGGTGGGTGGGAAGTGAGCCACTGGGAACGAAGGAGGGAGGGACTTTTCACTGCCAACTACATACATATGTACATATGCATGTGAGTGTACGTGTATGAGTCTGACTGCATTACCCGTTTATTTAAAACACAAAAAAATCTTGTGTGCAAAAGGGCCCTAAGTCGTAGTTTCTATCTAGTACCAGTAGTCTTTTTTAGACTCTTGATAAAAAGTAAAATCTGATCCCATTGCCCTTCAGTTTACCTGAAAATCAACATAACAGATCTTCCGCTTTGCTTATAAATCACTGCCCTTCACAAAACGAATATGGGCCCAAATAAACAGCCCTTAGCAAAAAGAGCGTGTTGCCTCCTTTAACCCACATCACTGGTGAGTTAACCACATCACTTAATCTTCAAGACGCTAAACCTGAGCTGTCTGATGTGGCTATGACTTGAAATGTGGCTAGCTCAAATTGTCATGTGCTGTAAGTGTAAACTACACACGAAAGTTCAAAGATTCGGATGGGAAAAAAGAGTGTAAAATACCTCATTCATTCTTAATATAGATTACATATTGAAATGACCATAGCTTAGATATATTGGGTTAAATAAAGTATGTTATTAAAATTAATTTCACCCGTTTCTTTTTACATTCTTAACAAGGCCACTGGAATATTTAAAATCACCTAGCTGGTTCACATTATATTTCTACTGGACTGGACTGCTCTAGGTGGTAGAAACATAAGCAGACAGGCTGGATGAGATTCTGCTGCAGTAACAAGCAACCCTAAAAGCTTCACTGACTGACACAACAGTCATAATTATGAGCAAGAAATTACTGTTTGTTTTTGCAAGCCACTGAGATTAGAGGCTTTTGCAGTGTGGGCAAAACAGGCCAATACAGAAATAACCCAAAAATAGCAATTCAGGAAACCTGAATTTTTGCTATCTGTCCCACTATCAGGAGATTTTTCTCCATATGATACCTTGTAGTACAATACCTAATTGCATTTATTTATTTATGACCATTTATATAGCAGTTATTATATGCCAGGAACAATTCCAAGCACTTTACAACAATTACTCAACATCTAAAACCTTATCAGGTAGGTTCCTTTATTATCCCATTTCACAGACAAGAGAACTGAGACAGAGAGAAGTCAAGAGCAAGTAAGTAAGCAGCAGAGTCAGAGTTCAACCCAAGCAGGCTGGCCCAAGAGTCCATGCCCTTAACCACTATGCTATGCAATTATCATAACCGTTAATATTTATTCAGTTAATTTATACTAAGCTCGTTCACTCTTATTTAATTCTCAGAATAACTGCAGGAAGTGGGGGACCTGAGACTCAGAGATGCAAAGTTACGGACCCAACATTACACAGTGACCTTGATGGCAGCAAAGTTCGTGCTTTATAAAGAAAAAACTTTCAAATGCTAATAGAGCCATCAGTTTTACTCTGCCCATTCCAACCTGGGGGGCGGGGCAGCAGATGCATCGCAGGAACTAACCGGAGCACCCCCGTGTCTCCCCGAGTCCTCTGTGCGTGTCACCGTCACTCGCACTAACAGATGTCGGTTAGACATCCACCCAGGGGAGGCAACGCTCGGGGGAGGTGCCCTTGCCCAATTAGGACTGGAAACAGGCTTCCTCTAATTAGGTCTTGATATGGTGAAAGGTGAAATAAACAAACACCCCTGTAGGCGGGGAAGCATCGACACCTCAGTTAGGTGGCTCTCGATTGGTGACTACAGTCTTCACAAGATTGCATAGCAGCCAGCTGCCCCAGAAAGTCGCAGGAACAGAAAACACAATATTCCTGTCCCCCTGTTTCATTATCACCGGAGTCGCAGTGGGCATTAAAGGAGCAGTGTGAAGTGGACAATTCACACTTCTCGAGTTTCTCAGCAGTGTCAGTCTCTGCTGTTGCCACGGACACCGCAGCTGCTGCGCCTCAGTCTTCTCACACCAAGAAGAGTATTAGACTTGGACAGCGGGGAAGCATATGCAAACAGGCGTGCAGGCACACGCACACACACGTACACACACACACACTCCCCTTTCTCCACTCCTAAGAAATGGCAAGGAATATAGAAAAAAGGTAAGGAGGCCGCAAGCATCGGAGGAACGGCTCCTGTGTCACCGCTGGAAGCCGTCAGAAGTCACCGGGGTCCTCCTGCAGCACAAGGGAACAGACCAACGGACGCAGTGCCATCTCGCTACACTGTCACACACACCTCGTTTGGAGTGGGATGGTATGAGGACACTCGAGGCCTTGTGTGGAACACCTGCTAGCTGCAGGGAGGGAGCAGCCGGTGAGAATGAGGCCCTGCCCTGATCCCTGCCCTACCAGACCTCCTGGAGCCTCCCAGTTCCAGGAGCAGACTCAGCCCTTCCCAAACCTGCGAGCTGCTGCTGCCCATCATTAGGAGGATGAAGGAGCTGGACTTCCATATTCAGTGTTCAGACTTCAGGCGGTCCTGCTCTGATCACGTGGCCTAATTCTCAAAACTGAGCTTCTTCCCTACGCGCGTCTGTATTAATCAGGGTTCGCAAGAGAAATAGAACAAACAGGACACACACACACACACACACACGCACACACACTCACACACACGCAAAGACATGATTAACTATGAGGAGTTGGCTCACATACTCATGGACGCCAAGTCCCATGATTTAGTCTGCAAGGTGAAGACCCTGGAGAGCCAGTGGTATAGTTGTAGTCCAAATCCACAGGCCTGAGAACCAGGAACACTGATGGTGTAAGTACCAGTCCAAGGGCAGGAGAAGAGCCACGTCCCAGTTCAGCAGGCAGGCAGGAAGCGAAAGGAGTTTCCCCTTCCATCCATCTTCAATGCTCCAAATATGTTACCTTCAGTTTACCTCTGGTCCCATTCCTGCCTTCCCTCTGTGTTGCCAAAAGAGTCAGAGGGTTGGGAAAGCAATAGGTGAGGGGGCACAAAGATTAGCCACACCATACTATTGGTCCCTTGGTCCTCAAATATGGGCTGGTTTGGGGCCGTGGTTCTGGCCTACCTGCCATGTGTGAAAGTTTGGATGCGCTTCTGGTACTATTTGGGGTCAGTGTTTGCCCAGCCCCATTTTCTTGTTTCCTAGTCCACGTTTCTATTCTGCCCTGACTGGAGGCTATATCGATTTTGAAGCAGTGCTTCTCAGAAGTGTGGTACGGAGCCAGGAACATCAGCCTCACAGGAGACTCCTTAAAACTGCAAAAATTCAAGCCCCACCCAAACTCACTGAGTCAGAAGCCTGGGCGTGGCACCCACCAGCAATCTGCTTTTTAACAAACCCTCCAGGCAATCCAGGCAGTCTCAAGATTGAGGACCTGATTTTAAAAGCTAGCTCTCTTGCCCTCTGAACACGGCACCTTTTTCCATCCCTTCATCCAACCCTTTATTTCCCATAGGACCCAATTTGAGAATGGTGGCATTTAAACACTGCTAAAACTGACATTTTTCCTCATTTTCAGTTCTGTCGGATGCCTTACTGCAATTTTATAATACTCCGGAGGCCCCACCCTCAGAAAATACCAATTCAAAATAAGAACGGCTTATTTTTAAATGCGTGTTGGCACATTGATGCCGCTGGCTGGTTTAGACGGACTAATTAATCCTTATTTGACCTGAATTAATGCCTAATCTGTGTAAAATGATGGAGATTTGCTGGAATGCAGCGAATGTGAATCTGTAAAACCAAAGGCATGTGGGAGTGGATTCGGCATCAGGCTGACATGAGGATTAAAGTACTTCTTCAGCTGGTACATTATTTGAAGTTAGATTTTCTTCCTTTCTTCTCTGCACCCCCACCTACTTCAAGGAAAAAAATTACCAGAAGACATGAGCATATTGTCGCCCCTTCTCCCAAATAAAGGTAAACTGACAGCGCTTTCAATGAAAGGCTCTGCATGATTGGAATTAAATGTCAAATACGATTTTCTGTTGGCAATTCAAAGTGTTGGTGTCAAAACCATAACTGACAGTACTGCTGCAGATTAGTGTCTGTCTGGATCTCGGCATCACACTGTGGGAAGGTTTATGATTTAGTAGATTAACACAGCTCTCGTCACGCTACCACTTAAGAGATAATTTGTTCAAGCAGGAGCCCATTAGATTGTGGCTGCCCGTGAGCAGGAGGCCCCTCCCCTGAAGTTCTGTCAGGTGTTTGATGGCACACCCCGTCCCCTGCGGGGGTCTGCCATCATTATGGGTGACAGGCAGCAGAGGTGAGCGGGCCACAGCTGCTGGCAGTCCTGCTGTCAGTAGCCACCAGTGATGTTTGCTGGCGACGTCTAGGGGAAAATGGAGTTCCTATTGATCCAACCAATGTGAAATGGCCTTCTAGGTTGCACATTTGATTTATTTAGCTTCTGCTTCTCACATGGGAGGGGGACTTCCTGGCAAGTCACTGAATCATGCACTCTACCAATAGGTTTCTCCACTAGGTTTCTCTTAGCTCTATATAAAAGATGGCAGTCAGGGCTCAGAGAGATTGGGAGACTTGACCAAGATCAGAACTTGGGAAAAGCAACAGGGAAAGTTCATATTGCTTGAGACTCAGAGAATGACAGATACTGCCCTAGGTGTTCTTCTCTACAATGTCTGGTGTAATATTCACAAAGGCACCCATGGTATTGTGGGGCAACCTAGGTTAAGGGTGTAAGCTCGCATCAGCCACAGCAAGTCCATGGCAGAGATGGTTAGAGCTAGGTTGCCTGACTCAGCTCTGTGTTCTCTGTAACATCTTGTGGAGCGTAAATATTCCAACTGGGGAGGGGTACAAGGGCTTTGAAAACTGCTTCTATCTCACACATATGCCATTTCTGCCAAGTGACAACCCATGGAACCCAGGTAATAAAATAAATAAAATGGATTATCTGTGTCTTGACTCGCCATAAATTGTAACTGGTCCTCGGCAAGGCTGATTTAAGAGTTTCATCTTTCAGAGACTGTGTTTGTTCTTTCTTTTTGTCCCCCCTCTCGTCCCCACTTCTGGGGAAGAAGGAGAAACAGTAAAAGCAGCTGGTTCGATGCATTTCTATTTTCCAGCAATGCTAGGATGTGACAGCACAGGAGACCCACAGGATAATGTTCAGACTCTGGTGTTAGAATGTTTACTCTCTTCTGGGTGAACTCTGACATCCAAATGCATTAATGTGGTGCCATTTTCAACTCTCATGCCAATCTCTATCCTTGTATGTATCAGAATTTTAATGCCTGCTTTCCTGTTTGAGTTATGGTAATTTATTGTAATAGTGTATTTTGACCTTTTCAGTATTTTGTATTTTTATTGGATAGCTGTTTCACCTCTTCCCTGGAGGGTTAGCCAGGCTGAAATGAGAAAGAATGGTAAGACCAACCAATCAAAATACAGAATATTAAAAAGGTCAACACACAAGAGCAAACTACTAATTTAGAAAACACACGAATGCAAAAGGAATGAAAGCTCCAAAAAGCATGGTGACCAGAGCAAGATTAAGTGGACAGAAGAAGACTAAGGGGTTTTCTCTACCAACAGCACAGCAGTTAGTTCAACCACTAAATGTGAAGTAGCCCATCATCAGAAACCAAAGGAGGGTAAGAAGTCACTGCAAATGGTGTAAACTCTACCGTATCTGTTCCTACCTGGTCAGTGCCAATGGCAAAGAGAGGTAATGGGGTTGAAAGGGTCTAGCCCAGAGATGCCAGGGCATTTCTGAATGTAATGTGCAATAATCAAAGGATGCTCCAAAGATAACATTCAACCCTCTATCTACAGGTCAGTGTGTGTCTCAGGAGTCTAGAACTGATGCTCATCCAATTCTTTTCTGAAGTTCTCCAGAAAAGGAAATCCCCAAATCTCACTAATTGACTCATTCCAGTAGAACTATATTAATTAAAGCATAATATAATAATAAGCATATCTTGACAGTCAAGGTAAATAGAATCATAAAAATACAAAGCATACTAATCCAAGTGGACTTTCAAGTCTACTGAAGGTTATGGTCATCAAGTAACTGGAAAGGTTACTGAACCAGTAACCTGGGGGCAGCGCCTCACCTGCTGAGATGCATACTGCACTGGTTGTTACCAACGCAGAGCAACATACACAGGAGGTCCTTGATATCAGGATGGTTGATACCAGAAAGGGGCCACTTAAAAGAATTCATGGGACCAAACAGAGACCACAGTCTCAGTGGAAAAAGTGAGAAGATTTCGACTGTAACTTCATCGTGAAACATAAAATGAAAGTTTATGAAGAGATGCTTTTGTTTTATATTTAATAGAAAGATAGGTTAAAATTCTAATCATATTCTTAAAGTAAAAAGGATTTAAAGGTTGACTGGAAGTTGGGACACAATTTTCCTAACAAAAGTTTATGTGCTGCTCATCAAAATGGCGGCGTGAGGTGAGCCTCTGTGAAGCTCCCCTGGAATTTACAACTAATTGAACAACAATAACTCTACAAAGGACTCCCTGCACAGCAGACAAGAAAGCCGGAGAAGCCCACTACTGAATTCACCTAAAGGTGGGCAAACCGCGCAAGCAGGGGAGGAGGGAATGGAGAAGTGAGGAGACGGAGCTGGCAGGCGCAGGATGCAGACCTAGCTCAGTGCTCCGAGCTCGCTGCATCCCGGAACTACTGCAGCTGCGGGAGAGGGTAGAACTCGGACTGCTAGGGCTCCACTTATGGCCCACAGGGCTGAGGGGGCAGCATATAACACGGCTGAACCCAAGGCTCACGGCAGAGACCTCGGAGAAAAGACTGAGGGAAGAAGGCTGAAAACAGTGGTTTAAGCCCTCATGCCGAGCAGAGAACGGAAGCCTTAGGCACTGAGACTAGCCGCCCCCTCCCTACCCTCCCAGAGCTCGCCTCGCCCCCACCTGCCCGGTGCTAGAAGTGGAGGAGTAGCAGTGTCAGATCAAAAGAACAGAGTATTTGCTGTTGTGAGAACTGTGGGCCACAGACACAGATTCTCAGCCCAACTAGTTCCGGCAAAGGGGAGGGAAATGTGGAAGCAGGACCGGCTGTGGTGGTGGTCGCCGCCATTGCTCTGGGCCACCTCTCACAACTCACCCCGCCTCTGGCCCCACCTGTCTGGGCAGATCCCTGCAGGAGTAAATAGAACTGCTGAAACACACGGGCTCTGAATCTGGTGCAGGAAGAGCTTTAGAACTTCAAAAGCTCTCCGCATACCCACCGGGACACTGCGCCCTGTGACCCAGGTGAACTATTAACAGAGGAGAAGCCCATCTCCCAGGGAATCCCCCCATTGTGTGAGAAGCTGGAATAGTGCAGAGAAAACAGCACTACCGTGTGAGAGAGAAAAAAAAGGCTGCAGTCGGAGAGAAAATAAAACATTTTAAACAGACCGATCACCAGTAACGAAATTGAATCAGTCATCCAAAACCTTCCCAAAAGCAAAAGTCTGGGACCAGATGGCTTCACTAGTGAATTCTACCAAACCTTCAAAGAGGATCTAATACCAATCCTGCTCAAACTCTTCCAAAAAATTGAAGAAGAGACAGTACTCCCTAACTCATTTTATGAGGCCAACATTACCCTGATACCAAAACCTGGTAAGGACAACACAAAAAAAGAAAACTACAGACCAATATCTCTGATGAATACAAATGCAAAAATCCTAAACAAAATTCTGGCAAATCAAATACAACAATGCGTTAAAAAGATTATTCATCACGACCAAGTGGGGTTCATCCCCGGGGCACAAGGATGGTTCAACATCTGCAAATCCATCGATGTGATACATCACATAAACAAAATAAAGGACAAAAATCATATGATTATATCAATTGATGCAGAAAAAGATTTGACAAGATACAACATCCATTTATGATTAAAACACTTAATAAAATAGGTATAGAAGGAGAATACCTTAACATAATAAAGGTCATATATGACAAGCCCTCAGCTAATCTCATAATTAATGGTGAAAAACTGAAACCATTTGCTCTATGTTCAGGAACACGACAGGGCTGTCCCATATCACCTCTGCTTTTCAACATAGTGTTGGAAGTCCTTGCCAGAGCAATCAGGCAAGAGAAAGAAATACAAGGCATCCAAATTGGGAATGAAGAAGTTGAATTATCACTCTTTGCAGATGACGTGGTGCTATACGTAGAAAACCCTAAAGACTCCACCAAAAAGCTATTAGAAACAGTCAACGAATACAGTAAAGTTGCTGGCTACAAAATCAACATACAAAAGTCCATTGCATTCCTATATACTAACAATGAAATCTCAGAAAAAGAAATACAAAAAACAATTCCTTTTGCAATTGCAGCAAAAAGAATAAAATACCTAGGAATAAACTTAACCAAGGATGTGAAGGACCTATATGCTAAAAACTATAAGACATTTTTGAAAGAAATTGAAGAAGACACAAAGAAATGGAAAAACATTCCATGCTCATGGATTGGAAGAATCAACATAGTTAAAATGGCCATATTACCTAAAGCAATATACAGATTTAATGCAATCCCCATCACAATCCTAATGACATTTTTTAAAGAAATACAACAAAAAATCATCAGATTTGTTTGGAACCACAAAAGACCCCGAATAGCCAAAGCAATCTTAAGAAAAAAGAACAATACTGGAGGAATCACACTCCCTGACTTTAGCTTGTACTACAGGGCTAACAATAATCGAAACAGCACGGTATTGGCAGAAAAACAGATACGTAGACCAATGGAATAGAATTGAGAACCAGAAATAAAACCACATGAATATGGAAAGATAATTTTTGACAAAGAAGCTAAAAACATACAATGAAAGAAAGACAGCCTCTTCAATAAATGATGCGGCAGAATTGGATAGCCACATGCAAAAGAATGAAATTGGACTGCTATCTGTCACCATGTACCAAAATTAATTCAAAATGGATCAAAGACTTAAGCATAAGACATGACACAATAAACTGCATAGAAGAAAATATAGGTACTAAACTTATGGACCTTGGGTTCAAAGAGCATTTTATAAATTTGACTCCAAAGGCAATGGAAGTAAAAGCTAAAATAAACGAATGGGACTATATGAAACTTAAAAGCTTCTGCACAGCAAAAGAAACCATCGACAAAATAAAGAGGCAACCAACTGAATGGGAGAAGATTTTTGCAAAGAGTGCCTCCGATAAGGGGCTAATATCCAAAATATACAAGGAACTCTTGAAACTCAACAACAAAAAAACAAACAACCCAATTGAAAAAATGGGCAGAGGACCTGAAGAGACATTTCTCCAAAGAGGACATACAAATGGCAAATAGACATGTGAAAAAATGCTCAACATCACTAATCATCAGAGAAATGCAAATAAAAACCACAATGAGCTATCGCCTCACCCCAGTCAGAATGGCTATCATCAACAAGACGAATAGTAACAAATGTTGGACAGGCTGTGGAGAAAAAGGAACCCTCATACACTGTTGGTGGGAATGCAGATTGGTGAAGCTGCTATGGAAGGCAGTGTGGAGGTTCCTCAGAAAATTATGAATAGAATTACCATATGACCCAGCAATCCCTCTCCTGGGTATCTACCCAAAAAATCTGAAAACATTTATCCATAAAGACACATGTGCTCCAATGTTCATTACAGCTTTGTTTACGGTGGCCAAGACATGGAAACTACCAAAATGTCCTTCGATAGATGAATGGATAAAGAAGCTGTGGTATATATACACAATGGAATACTATTCAGCGATAAGAAAAGATGATATAGGAACATTTGTGACAACATGGATGGATCTTGAGCGTATAATGCTAAGCGAAATAAGTCAGACAGAAAAAGCAGAGAATCATATGATTTCACTGATATGTGGTATATAAACCAAAAACAACAAAAGAACAAGACAAATGAATGAGAAACAAAAACTCATAGACACAGACAATAGTTTAGTGGTTACCAGAGGGTAAAGGGGGACGGGGGTGGGAGATGAGGGTAACGGGGCTCAAATATATGGTGATGGAAGGAGAACTGACTCTGGGTGGTGAACACACAATGGGATTTATAGATGATGTAATACGGAATTGTACACCTGAAATCTATGTAATTTCACTAACAATCGTCACCCCAATAAATTTTTTAAAAAAAAGTTTATGTGAATATCAATACATCACCCTTCACACATTTGAAACAATCATTAAAAGCATAACTTTTACAAAATATGTGGAAGATCTAAGATAAGGACCATTCCAAATGATTTGATACTCCAGTTTTTTTACTGTTTTAGTATATTGATCCTGTTTTCTACTATTCAGTTTGTCAATTTCCTACTATCTAATTGTTACTTGTGAGATCCTGATTTGTCAATAGATTGGGCAACAGAAAAATGTGAGCCATTCCTACATCACTTTCATCAACTTTGTGAAATCCTGTGTTGTTTACAAAATTTGCCATTTCCATTCTGTACTGCCAAAACATCTGAAAATCTTCTGCAAACTATCCAAATATTAATGTCCTACAAGTCTGTGTTAAACAATTATGCTTGAGTAGGGTCTAGTTTTTAAAATGCGCTAGTGTTATTTGATGTCTCTCAATTCCCGATGTAATCTCTTAATTTCAGGTACTGTAATAATGGAAACTCAAACCCATGGACCCTAGACTCACCTAAGTGCAAGCCAAAATATTTTGAACATAAAACATACCATCACAGACATAAAAATGATTGCTGAATTATTTTCAACTATTAACATTTTCTGGTCTGACTCATGAATAGCAGTCTAAACGAGCTAAATTATAGGATAAGAATTTGGGGTTAGAAACACTATGCAGATTTTTAGTGACTGTTCTTTAAGAATATTTAATGTATAACATACTCAGATTGCACTGTTAAATTAAAAAACACTTTTTAAAAAGCCACGTAGTACATGATCCCTGTTTTTAAAGTGCCATCCTTTATTAAATATTTACTATGTACCACACACTGTGCTTTGCACTTTACATGCATTCTATTATTTAATTCTTTTTGTTAATTAAAGTTTATCGGGGCGACAATTGTTAATAAAGTTACATTGGATTCAAGTGTACAATTCTGTATTACATCATCTATGTATCACATTGTGTGTTCACCACCCAGAGTCAGTTCTTCTTCCATCACCATACCTATTATTTAATTCATATAATGGCCCAAGAGAAAGCCATCCATACCTATAAGTTATAGGTAATAAGACAGAAGTTAAGCAACTTGCCCGAGATGGAACATCTAATTACTGACAGAGGCAGAGCTCAAACCCAGGTCTTTCTGACTCCACTAACACGTTTGTAACCACTCTAGTACAATACACTGGCAATACAAAATTGATTGCTTTTGTAAATCAGAGAAAAGAAAACGAATTTTTGCAGGACGTTCAGGTTAGAGATTAGAGATCACAGTGCTGCTCGTGACTAATGGAAAACTTGGTGGAGAAAAAGGGAGGAAAGTGTCTGGCTGAGTTACAGCTTGAGGGAAGACTCCAGCTGGCCAGGAGCCTTCAGTGGAGGGTTTGGCACGTCCTGTGAGTACTGCTGAAATGGACGCTGCCCACTCGACCTACCGAGGAGCTTAAAAGGAATCACTGTATGTGGGGAGAAAAGAGCACCGACCTCAGTCAGAGCCAAGGACACCCACCATGTCCTGTGAAGGCCTGTCTGACATCCCACCCCATGGGCTCACCTACAGCTCAATCCCTCCCTCTGTGTTGAGGCTGACTCTAACGCACTGAGGTCAGACACTGAGCACTGCAAAAACTTGCTAATGTTTTCAAACCCGCATTTCCCCAAGAATGGGGTCCTGCCTTCCTGCAGACCTCCTGGAGAGGGCCTGGGGCAGTCCCAGCTTACCTGGCCGCTGAAGGTACTGTGTGCTCAGGCTGAGCCTCGCTCTGCTGGGCTGCACGCTGCGGCACTGCCTGCCACACGTACTGGGCCTCCCTGCACTGACTGCCTGACTGCCTGAGCTGCCTCCCTACTAGTTGTCACGGCCTTTCACCCACACTTCCTGTTATCTGTCAAAGTCTGCTCCCGGAAGCTTGCCCGGGCTTTGCACAGCAGCTTACAGGGAACTGAGATACTGATCTCTAAGCTGCCAGGGTAAGAGGTGGCCCTTGGACCCTTCCTCTCTGGCCCCCCAAGCAAGCCAAGTGTGCCCAATAAGTATTACCATTCTGTGAATGCTGGGGCATGCAAAACTGCAGGAGCACTGAATTTGAACCACCCTGGTGGGTTTTCCTTGTCCCCATATACCATCCCCTTCCAACCTGGTACATCTTAGACCTACTAAGCTCCTGCTTTGTCTCTTGGTAACTTAAAGAATTATAAACAATAGTGTCGTGTGTTTACTGTGTGTCCGGCACTCTTCTAATTGCGCTATATATGGCTTTGGCATGAGTTGCAAGTTCTCTGGGCCTCTTTTGCTTCACTTGAAGAATGGGGACAATGGCAATCCATCTGAGACCCCTTCCAGTCTTCTTCGGCGGTTCCAGGAGTGAGCACCGGCATTAATGCAGCCACCTCTCAGCGTGATGTTTCACGGCTTGGCACCAGGCAGGAAAAGGAGATCAATTTAGAAACAGAAAGGAACGTTTTCTTTAAGATGATGTTTTCAAACCCTTAACCTAAAAAAAAAGAAGTTAGAATTTCCAGTAGAAGTGGAATAATAGGAGAAAGAATTGGCATTCGGCTGGAGGAAGCAGTGTGTGGTAAAATGGACCCTGAGAGTGATGGGTGGAATTGCAGGAGACAGGCCAGTTAGAAAATCAAGCCCGACAGTAAGAAACCAGCTTCCAGAGCCTTGCAGCCCCAGGCCCAGGCCCAGAAGCATGGTTGGGCCTTTCGACAGGGCTCTAACCAAGAGCTAATATACAGTATTTACTCAAGAAAGATGGTTCCAGAGTGAGGGATGAGATTTAATTAGTTACTGTAACACACATTATTGCTTGGAGCTCCTAGTTCCCCTATGAGAAAACCTATTCTTCTTTTTCAATATATGCCTGATTTTTCCAATCTCTCAGGCTATTGTCAAATGGTTTCCATTTGTTTCAAAAGACAATTTATCTGCCTTGAGGTTTTACCTCCCAGAGCTTGGGGCTAGTTCTCCTCCCTGCAGTTCATGCACAGGGGCGACAGGCATGGCCTGGCATGCTCATGCACAAGTGGCTTATTATACCTTGTTCCCCTTTGCAGACACGGGTAAAACTGTCATCAAAAATAAGATGAAAATCAAGAGCTCTCTCTCTGGTGGTTCACAGAGTCTTCTCTCTTCTTTCTAGGCTAAATCACTCGTGATTATGGTCTCTTTGCCTTGACTCCTCTGTGCAACAAAAGTCAAATCGGCTTTTGTTCTAGGAATTTTGTTTTATCAACTAATTGATACTTTCAGGCTCAGAGGTGCTGAGCTTGACACCAAAGGATCTTTTTCTTTATATTAATATAGTACCTTTCTCTAGAGAGAACTAAGCATTTGCACGTACTAATTATCCATTGCAAGCATTTCGCTAAATTATAAAATTATAGGAAACATAAAGTCAACAACTGTTTCTTATATAGTTACTGTCCACACAGAGCTTATGCATTTCCACACATGAGACCCACTCCAATTATGGTCTGAAATAATTGCTGACCCACCAAGAACTAGTGGTGCATTATAGGAGGTTTTAAAAACAGTATGTGGAGGGGGACTAACAGACTGTCAGCAGACCTTGGGGTCTGGGACCTTGAACTGTAAATCTCAGTTTCCTCATTTATAAAATTAAAAAGCTGTGGATCTTTGAAGTCAGCAGTTAAGGCTGCTATTCTGTCCTGTGGGCACCTGCCCCACTGCCAGGCCAACGTCAGGAGTGGGGGCTCTGTGCGGCATTGAGCCCTGTCTTTCTCTTGGCCCTCTAAAATTGAGTGCACCCTTTGAGGCCAGTTCCTGTCTTTCTTCTCTCTAAAGACTTATTTCACTCCCTCATCTCACAGCAAACTCACCCTAAATGAACCCTGATACCACTTTAATATTCTACAGCAGCAGAAATCATTCACTGCTGTGTATTGCTTTTATTGCTGCTTATATCTTGTCCAAAAGGCTAAATTGCAAGCACTTAATGGAAAGGATGTTTATGTTTTCAAACCCTGATCCCCAAAATCGAGCACAAACACAGTAGGAAATCAATCCTTTGTTATTTTATCTATTTATGTTACTAGTAATAAATTATGAAGGGGATTCTTTCTGAAAATCTAGGGCCCAGAATATATTTTTATGCCAATAGCCTCTCACTTATACCATGCAACTGAAGATTTATTTGTCTTATTTTTCGTGTTCCTTTTGTCTCCTTCCTGCTCTGTTCCTCCAATTTCCTTAAAGGGAATATCATTACCACCATGATGTTCTTCCTTTCTCTGAAATTCCTCCTTAAAACATTTATATTTTAATAAATTTGAAAACTTAGGTGAAATGAAAAAATTCTAGAATAATACAAATTACCAAAATTGACCTAGGAAGAAATAGAAAATTTGAATGGTCTTATAATCGTAAAAGAAATTGACTCTGTAATTAAAATTAGTTCCCATAAAGGGTAAAGCCAAGCTCAAATGGATTTTCAGTAGAGTTCAAACCAAATAGTCAAGGAAAACATAATTTCAATCTTATATAAACTTTTTCAGAGAATATGCAATTTACTAGCTTAATGTAACTTCATACTAACATCAGACAAAGATGATATGAAAAATTTAAATTACAGGTTATTTTTTTTCCTGACTATAGGTACAAAAATTGAAAACAACATATTAGCAAAATGAATCCATCAATGTCTAAAAATATTAATTTATAATGACTAAATTGGGATTATGCCAGAAAGGCAAAACTGATTCAACATTTAAAAATTTATGTTCATCTTCCCTCCCTCATTCATTCAGATCAATTCAGAGCAATTAAATTCTCACTATCACCTCACTTAATTGCCTCATTTCTTTCCTTTCTTTCTGGATCCACTCAGCCCTGACCAAAGGAAGAGCATTCGGGGCCGGGTTTCTTTTCCAGCAACCTCACAGACTGGGATATTTCCCACAGGAACATTAACACCTTCTAAATGTGATTATCTCGGTCTGTTGAATGTCTAATCTTCCCAGAATTTCAGGGAATTATAAGGAAACACAATACAATAGCATGAGGCTCATTTTCACAATATTTAGAAAACTCACTTAATTCCCAAACCAAATATGACCATTATAGTTGTTTTTAATCTTAATATCAATTCCCAAGAAAACATAGTGTTCTAAACACAACATGTCCTATCATCGAGATCCATGTTGTTATCATCTGTCATAGATAAGGAGTTCATATTAACTTAGTGAAAAGATTAATTAAAAAAAGAAAGTAAAGGAGGAACCAAAAAGCCCATGTGGCTTCAGCACATCCAGCCTGTCAGTCAGCCACACTAGGTGTTCACAGTCCATCACCTGTAAAGTTAATACTCATTTGAAAGAAGGATCTCACTGAGACAGGACCAATCCCCATATGCTCCCTCAAGCCCTTTTCTCTCTCGATAATCAGTGCTTGATTTCTTCCATTCCCTCTCCAACCTGCATGTGACTCCCCTGAATGGGGCTCTGCCCAGTAACGTAGTGGTTACTCTCCACCTAAGTCCGTGGCCTTGTACCTCCCCCGATCCCAGCAGCATACCCTTCTCCCTATTTCTCCAAACCTGAAGGCCCTCGAAGCTGACTTATTCTGTGTAACATTTCAGTTTCTGTTGCTACTGCATCTTCCTTCCATTCTGGAATGCCGTAGGTTTGTCCTATAATGTCTGCCTCCAAGGTCAACACCCCCCGCCCTTAGTTTCCATATTTGCTCCACCTGCAGAAATCCACTTGAAACATTTAGTTTCAGCTGTTTCTGGAGAATTTGCCAAACCAACTCTCAGTCATAACATGAGGTTCAAAACCCTATAACCCTTGTCTTTTTTCAACGTTTGAACTCTGCAGGTCTTGACAGCACAAACTCTACTTTCCCAGAACACAGGTTCGGGTGGCTTTTTAAACCTTCAACCTGCCCTGGGATGAGTGGTCTGTTCCTCTCACCTCCAGCTGAGCTAAGCCATTTTCAACCATCCAACATCTTTCTCAACTTCTGTTCCTCCCAGAGGTCTCTCCAGGCCTAGAAGATTGAAAGCTATTTTTTAAGCTGATTCCACTTCTCCCTGAGTGACCTCCCGAGATCTCAGCATGTTCTGGTCACATACCAATCCCTAAATCCTTCTCCCTATGCCTTTCTACTTCCAGCGAGCAAACTTGATTTCTAGCAATAGGAAATCATTGTTTTGTTGTTACTGCTTGCTTCCTTCATAACCACTCACTCTGGGTTAATTCCATTAAGTTGTTCTTCTGACTCAATCTAAGAAGATCACACATCACCTGCATACAGAACCTGCATCTTCATTCTACTTAATCTGTTCTTGGATAAACTCCACCAACTGCCAATGTTTCAGCCTACCTTCTGTGTATTTCTAAGGAACTCTCTCTCATTGGGAAAAAAAGAGACAGAGAGAATAAAATGAAATTTGAGTCCATTAATACCAACTGAGTCCACAATCCAGATGCTAAAGACATTTCACACCAGAAGTCTGCTGAATTTGAAGTGAGCTTTGTCAAGAACCCAGAAGTTTCCACTTCTGCCAAACCCAAATTCCTACTAATCAAAATCAAGTTTCTCTCTCTCTCTCTCTCTCTCTCTCTCTCTCTCTCTCTCTCTCTCTCTCTCTCTCTCTCTCTCTCTAGCTCTCTCTTGAGTTTTACTAATGAAAACCAGAGCTTCTCTTGACAACACAAACTTCTTGAGGAGGCTAAACCGAAATCCCCAAGTTTTGTGCATAAGCTCACCTTCATTTGCTGGAGGACAGCAGTTGTTAGTTATTATAAAGGGAAAGTGGATCAGATCCCACCCCTTGACCAGCACTGACCACGGCTGCTGTTGTCCTTATCTCTGCTGCCTTCCTGATAGAGCTGTGGGCTGAAGGCTTGGCTTTAAACCCCTCTCTAGTAAAAAGCCTGCGGATCGAGGCTGAGACCCGCACAGGATTCAAAGTCTCCTCTGGATTCTTTACCTTAAGAGCTCCCTTGGAGCCCCTGAGCCGCCTGCCCCATGTCCTCTTCCCAGAGGCCCCTCCCTGACCCCACTTGGCTTCTTTAAGTACAGAGCTGCTTCCCAACCCAGCACCTGTCTTACCACACCACCTGCTTCACTTAGAAGAGAAGAGAGCCACCCCAAGGAGGAGGGGCCTTGGACCTTCTTCCCTCCTCCCCTATGTCTTGAGGTGTCCACTTTGTCATGCACCTGCAATATAACTCCTCCTCCCTGAAGTCCTAAAGCGCTCTGACCAGCGTACACAGTTCTCACTTTAAGAATCAAACAGCAAAAATAATGGAATCAAACCTCTGACAGCCTTCCCCTCTCAGGAGTTCAAAGGAAACAGAGATGAGATTAGCGCCACTAGAATCCATCCAGCAGATCATTGTTGCCCTGGGGGGGGGGGGTGACATGCGGCTGTTTACTGATTCATGGAGTGATAAGTACAGGGAGAGGAGAGAGTGTACAGCGAATGTGCTCTGTGTATTCCTGGAGCAGTGTTCTCCGATGGAGCCACTTGAATCAAGCCATATGCACTGTGGGCTGACTTGGATTCGCAGTAACAACTGTTGAAAAGAGGACAGAGGCGAGGATTCCAGATTTGTTGACACGTGTTGTTCTTGGGGAAGAGGGGGGAGTGAGGGATCTGTTTCTAGCACTTCCCATGGGAGGCCATTTCCAAAGGAACACAGATCGTTCCCTGGAGGCAGCCTAAGTGAGTAGTAGTTTGGGGGCAGCTGCAACATGTGCCAGGCCTTCAAAGAGGTGTGGGCTTAAACTGAGGGATTTTTTTTTTCTTCACTCACTGTCACAAAAAAATAATTCCTCCTCCTGGCTTATTGTAAGAACTAACAGCACACAGATGGGATTATAACATGTTCTGAAAGGTTTATAATGTCCCACGAGCACAAGAAGAGTTTTGAACAAAGTCCAGAACAGGACCCTCACATCGATAAGATAAGCAATCCCAGGGCATTGGGTTCTGATGATGTTTCCATCCTCACAGACTCATATACTCCTGCATTCAATAAACAGGTTTTCTGTGCCAGGGCTAAGCCAGGCTCTAGGATGGGTTAGGGGTCTCTGACAGCGACGAGGACCCCCCTCGATGAGCACAGAGGGGTTCCCACAGATATGACTGGCCTTCTGAGAGTTCCAGGAGCATGCCGCCATTTGTTTGATCAAAGAAAGCCCATTCTTCTTGTGGTCAAGAGACCATAAATAACAATAAAGTTATTTTAAAGAGTATCTGAGTCGGTTCCCTCCTATTCTAGAACCACTGCTACAGCCCAAACTGCAGAGCATCACATCTCAAAATCAGCAGAGGAACCTTGTTCAACTCTTCACCTGATGGATGAGTCCTCTCTACGACATCTCCAGCAAGGCAGCACCAATCTGTGCTTAAATGCTTCCAGTAACAGGGAACTCACTACCTTCTTAGAAGCCCTTCTCAAATTACCTGTGACTCTCAGGACTTGAGCTGAGCTTAGGTCTGCCTTCCTACAGCTTCTATCCACTGGGTCCTACCATTTGGAGCCACACAAAACAAGTCCTATCTCTCTTCCCCTAAATACTAAACATGTCCTGAGTCCTCTCTCCTTCTGGCCAACAACAAGTGGTTCTTTGATCTGTCATTACATAACAAGCTGATTATGTACCATTGCAGTTGCTAGATGCATTGCCTACATTATTTCATTTAATCCTTATAATAAGCCTATGAGAAATTTAGGCCCATTTTACAGATGGGAAAACTGAGGCTCAAAGAGATTAAGTGGTGTACTCAGAATTACTCAGTATAGCAGAATATGGACTTGAGCTGACTGACTCCGAAGTTCATGTCAAGGGCTCTCTATCCCGGGTGCTCTCCTTATACTTAAAGTTCAGTTCATACATATAATTTGTAAGCTTGTCCATTTTTCTTTCATGTTCCCTGCTCCTCTAAAAGCATATTCACACTTGCCTTGGCATATCCGTCTGGGTTTTCACTATTTCCTTACAGCATGAAATTATTGGTAAGTAAGGGACTAGTAGCATTATAAAATGGGTATTTAAAATAACCGGGTTTTGTCCCACAGAAGGAGAACAAAGATGATCCCTTGAACTATTCAACCACCTTTCGTTCTGCCCAACAAAAGTTTGAATGCTCCCACTACAAAGCCCTGAACTAGGCACAAGGAATGCAAAGATGGTCACAGAAAAATGGTCATGCCATCAAGGGACACAAATAAGTACAAAAGTAATCATGAGACATGAGGGCAAACCTCAGTATAAAGAGCACTGCAATCATGGTAGAGAGAGGAGTAGGTCATGCGAGGTGCTGGAATATGGGAGTGGAAGTTAGAGAAGGCTTTACAGAGCGGGGACATTCAGCCCTTTCTTAGGGAATGAGGTTTTTTAACAAACAGGTTTAGGGGCTGAAAGGGGAACACTCCAGGCTCACTCTACAATGAGTAAAGCCACTGCCATGAAGTGGCTTGGTGTCATCAGGGAACACAGAATTTTCTGGTGACACCAATGCATAAGATATGCTAGAGGGAAAGTAGGATAGAATATGAGGCTGGAAAATAAGCTGTTGGGGCGGGATCGATATCCTAAGCCTTGACATGTAGACTTAGTGGGGAGCCATCCAGAGTATGTATGTAATAGGAGCCAATCTACGTTCTATAAAGATCTCTCTGGTGACTTTGTTGTAAATTCTAGAAGGTAACCCTTACAGAACCCCTGTCCTTGCAAGAAGGCCAGCCAAGTTCCTCTTTATTCGTTTTTCAGCCATATCACATAGTTTACTCCCAACTAACACTCCTTTTCACACGTGGTTCTGTTAAACAACGCCTTTCCAGCTATGAGCAGCTGAACCTGTATTTGGGACCTTCCACATATCCCAATGCATTGACCTGATTAAATCTGGCACCTTCATCCTCTTGTTTACACCCTCCAGGATACTGAATTTTACCTCCAACATGCTTCCTAGGCTCCCAGCTTCCTGCTGTACATTAATTTAATAAACCTCTTCATGAAAATCACAGATAAAAAAGAAAGAACAGAAGGCAAGGCAAAGCTCCAAGCATGTTCCCCTGGACTTACACGTACTTTTAGATCAGTCCCTCTAAAAATAGAGCTCTTTAACCAGTGACTGTTCCACTCACTTGTCCTTTTGCTTGCCAAACATCATGCTGGCATTCGGCATTCTGGGTGAGGTGAATTGCACCACGCTTGCTCTTGGTAAGCCCACCCTGGCCCACCAGTGTCTGCCTCTCCCTTTTCTAGGTGCTCACAGGCCAGCCCTGTAATCTTCCATTACGTATTCTTGAAACCGATGTAGTTGCACATACCATCTTCTTTCTTGGTTGGAGATCCAAATTCCATTAACTCGTCTCCAGTTTTCCAAACCACTTATGTTCTCCACAGTTCACAAACACCACCCAGAGCAGCTGGGTGATCTAGTATGGCAGGTTTCTTTTAGTAACGTGGGGTATAATTTTCCATCCTAGAATACAGCCAATGTCTGTTTCATCATCTATAAAATGGAGAGAGCTTTGATAACTAAAGAGCATAATGTATCTAAAAGACCAATGTCTAGCACATGGGAAACATTATGCCAAAAACATTTGTAACAAACCACCACATCACTTTATTTTCTTCTGAATGCCATGTCAGCACCTGCAGTTCAATTAACCTAAAAACTCAACTCTTCTAAAATCTGCATTTTCTCCTGTTTCCTAAGTCTATAAGTGATGCCACTATTCTTACAGTCACGCAAGTGTGACACGCCAAGACATCTTTGATTCATCACTTGCCTTCACCTCCATGTAAATCAGTGTTCAGTCTGGTAGATTCTATTCCTGGAGTCCCTCAGACACCAGCCCTTTATTTCCATCCCATGGCCACTGTCATGGAATGAATGTTTGTGCCTCCTCAAAATATATATATTGAAGCCTTATTTCCAGTGTGCCTGTATTTGGCGAAATGACAAAGGACAAAGGAGGCTGTATGGGTGGGGCCCTAATTCAATAGGGCTGGCGCCCTTATAAGAGGAAGAGACACCGGAACTCTCTCTCTACCATGAGAGGACATAATGAAACGATGGCCATCTAGAGGCTGGGAAAAGAGCCCTCACCAGGAACCAAATTGGCTGGCACCTTGATCTTAGACTTCCCAAACTCCAGATCTGTGAGAAATAAATTTCTGTTGTTTAAGCCCCCCAGTTGGTGGTATTTTGTTATGGCAGTCCTGGCTGCCTAAGACAGCAGCCACTTTACTTGAGGCCTGCATTACTTCTTATCCAGTTTACAGCAGTAGCCTCTAATCCCTCCCTCTCACTACTGCCAGCTTAAACTTCTTAAATTCTGCCCCAAATCACCTATACCTCCCTGCTATTTATCAAATTGGGCATAAACTCAGCACTACTTTCAAGCTATTCCAGATAAGCTTCACATATAAACCCTCTTTGTGATCCCAGTCTATCCCTTAAAACTTGTATCCTCCATTCTTGTTATAACCTCTATTCCAGCCAAATGGAACTTCCCACCATTCCTAAGAAACATTTTGATCATTTGCATTTTTTAGTTATCTCTGTACTCAGTGTGTTCTTCAGGAATGTATTCAGCTGCAAGAGAAAGGATAACTGCACAGCAAAAGAAACCATCAACAAAACAGAGAGACAACCAACCAAATGGGAGAAGATATTTGCAAATGACACCTCTGATAAGGGGCTAATATCCAAAATATATAAAGAACTCATACAACTCAACAACAACAACAAAAGCAATCCAATTAAAACAATGGGCAAAGGACCTGAACAGACAACTTCTCCCAAAAAGACATACAAACAGCCAACAGATATATAAAAAACTGCTCAACTTCACTATTAGGGGAATGCAAATCAAAACCATAATGAGATACCACCTCACGCCTGTTAGAATGGCTATTACCAACCAGACAAGTAATAACAAGTGTTGGAGAGGCTGTGGAGAAAAAGGAACCCTCATACACTGCTGGTGGAAATGTAAATTGGTACAGCTGCTATGGAAGGCAGTGTGGAGGTTCCTCAAAACATTAAGAATAGAATTGCCATATGACCCAGCAATCACTCTCCTGGGTATCTACCCAAAAAATCTGAAAAACAAAATTATCCTTAAAGATATATGTACCCTATGTTCATTGCAGCATTCTTCACAGTAGCCAAGACATGGAAACAACCAAAGTGCCCTTTGATAGGAGATTGAATAAACATGTGGTACATATATATACAATGGAATATTACTCAACCATAAGAAAAGATGAATCATTGCCATTTGTGACAACATGGATGGATCTTCATATTATTATGCTAAGCTTTAGCATAAACTTTGAAATAAGTCAAAGTTGAGAACCAAATGATTTCACTCATATGTGGGATATAAAACTGAAAGAACTGAGAGCAACAAACAAACAAGATAAATAAAAACGCCTAGACATAGACAATAGGTTAGTGGTTACCAGAGGGTAAGAGAGAGGGGGGTGGTAGAAGAGGGAAAAGAGGGTCAAATATACGGTGATAGAAGGAGAACTGACTCTGGGTGGTGAACACACCGTGCAATATATAGATCATGTATTATAGAAATGTACAGTTGAAACCTATATAATTTTACTAACCAATGTAACATCAATAAATTTAATAAAAAATGTTTTAAAAATTAAAAAATTCCAGTAATAAAAGAACTTATAGCATTGTTGCAAGGATTAAATGAAATGATACCTGTCAATGTAGCGCAGTACTTGTCATATAGTAAATCTATTATTATTGTTGTTGGTATTATTATCATTAAAGGGAGTTTATGGTATTTGTACTAAAGAGAGAGGGAGACAGTAACTGAATAATAGTGACATAAGCAATTAAGAATGTATTATTCTCATATAACAAATCCAGTGATGGGAAGTTGTTGCTGTCAGTTTAGTTGCTCAATAATGAGACCAGGACTTCTTTTTCTTTGCTCTACCTCAAGATTAAAATATGGCTGCCACAGCTCCAGACATGGAATCTATGTTCATTGTATGAAAACAGGAGAAGAGAAGGGGCATAGCAGCTAAGTCAATCTCTTTTACTGGAAAAAGTAAAAACATTCCCAGAGTCTCCAGCAGGCTCCTACTTACAACCCATTGGCCAGAATACTACCACATCGCCACCCTTACCTGCAAAGGAGGCTGGAAGAGCGACTGTTTCAAAGCATCTGAGCAAGGCACAGAACAAAATTGGGACACTGTTAGCAAAGAATGAGGCCATTGATATTGTGTGGACAGCCAGTGTAGACAGGAGTACCTGACATTTATTTGGGGTGGGAGGATTCCTACTTTATTCCTCTTCAAATATCTACCCAAAGTGCTTGCACAGACCTTGTGTACAACACATGTAGCCTAGTTATATCACCAGTTTATGGTCGTCCACAAAAGGCTTTACAGTCAATGAGTGTCTGCTGGCCTGTGTTAGGTCTATCGGAAGAAAACAAAGAGTAAAGGGAATTATATTTGTCCTCAAGTTAGAGAGACAAAGTGACTGCTGCTAAGTTACTTTCCAAAAACACAGTAGTTTTTGGACCCATTTCATATCCCCAGCACCTTTCATATCCACAACACTCACCTTAGCTCAGCAAAACCTTTCTTCACACGACTGTATACACAACAATCCTCAGCCTAGACTGGGCTCAATTCCTCTGACGTCTGCATTTCTCTGGCTTGGTTGGACAAGGTTTTACTATAGACATGTTAAGAAAACTTTGTTACAAAGCAATATCCAGTATACCTTGCTTTATTGTGCTTCACTTTACTGTACCTTGCCGATACTGCTGCATTTTTTCACAAATTGAAGGCATGACTGTCAACCAGCAAAAAGATCACGACTCGCTGAAGGTTCAGGTGATGGTTAGCATTTTTTAGCAATAAAGTGTTTGTAATTAAGGTATGTACATTGTTTTTTTTAGACTAATTCCATTGCACAGTTAACATACTGCAGGGTAAATATAACTTCTATATGCATTGGGAAACCAAAAAGTTCATGTACCTCGCTTTATTGCACTATTTGCTTTATTGTGGTAGTCTGGAAACAACCCACAATATCTCCGAGGCATGCCTATAATTAAACATTATTGCATAAATAACATTAAAAGACAGGAGGCAGCCATTAGAAATGATTTTACAGAAAAAGTAATAATATGTAAATATGTACGTGCATTGTACACAGTGTACGTACCCATAATCACTGATAAGATACATTTGGGGCGGATATTTATATATAGATATACTTGAGTCTGTAATAGGAATAAGGATAGAAATAAAAACAAAGTGACATTTTACAAAAATATTTACAAAAATATTTATTAAAATCTCTGAGCATAGCACTGTAAAAGGCTTCCATTTTTTGTTTTTGCCTGTCATTATTCTTCAGATTTTCTAAAATGAATCTGCCTTGCTTTTATAATAAAAAGAAAAAGGTTCAGTTTTGTTTTTCTTAATTTTCAGGAATTTTAGGAAACATGTCAGCCTTCTGAGGCTTCAAGTGATGATCCAAATTCAATTAGATGGGACAAGGGCTGGTGAACTTAAGTGGCCACAAATTTGAGAGAGCCTGTGTTTTATGTCACCAAAACCATTTGAATAGCAGGAATGAGTCACTAACTCTTATTTGCAGCTTTAGAAACACAAAGAGCAAAATATAAAGAAACCTTTCTCATGATGTGCCTGAAGTAGGACAGCTTCAGTTTTGCACTTTTGCCCCCAGTGATGTTTCGGGTTTAAATTGCTTTAGGACCCACTTGTTCGTCCTTCTGGTGGCAGAGCCCTCTTCGGACACCATATTTCAAATGATTCAATTTTTTGAACCTGGAAGTAGGTAATGCACAGCTCAAAATAATTTTCTATGGAGGTTTACTTATGCATTTCACATCTTCAGAGGTCTCCATTCACTGCAAAGTGTGCCCCCAAACAATGGAATTGTTCAGCAGGGAGGAGCTCTCTCCGGTGCTATGAATGCTGCCACAAGTACTTCAAGCCTCCTTGAATACATAAGCGCTGGAAAGCTCATTGCTCTTCTTCCTTTGTTTTAGTAATGGAAAGGCTTTACACAGGATGGATTCACATCGATTTGATGACAATGACCATGACATTCAAGTGGCTCCTGTTTTACATGCTGTGCTGAGCTGAGTGCCAGCTTTATCTTACTATTCATATGACAAAGCAGCCACTTATCAGTAACAACTGGAGCAAAAAAGGCTGGGACGTCCTAGAGAGCCTGGGCTAGTGGCACCATTGCAGCTTGATCTGGTGTCACTCCCAAAATTAACCCCTGGAAAATCATGACCTGCTCTCTAGACAACACTCGTTTCAACGAGTTACTCTTTCCACTTATGAGGTGCTGTGATTAAGACTTGTATGATACGTTATTATAAAATAATGACACTGAGTTTGAAGGTATACTGTTAATTTTTATATGAAGAAAAGGAATGGAAGAGGGTCAGAAACAATACATGTGGCCCAAGAATATATAATGGAAGAGCCCACATAGGAAGGACAGAGACCTTGAAGTTATAAAGCACAACAGGTCATAGACACGCATCCAGTTTCTGGCTGCATTAGACATGTTCTAAGCTCAGGGTGGAAAGAATACAAATGTCTGGATTTTCTTCTAGTTTGGGCAGCCCGCGTCCCAAAACAGGGAGGGAGGTAGGGATTCAGGTTTGATGCTCCGTCCAGAAATAAATTTAGTGCATTGAATTTCTCTAAATTTTCCAGGAGGGCGAGGGTCCAATGCTACAGAAAGGTCAACTTTCTATGAAAAGGTCAACTATAAAAAGGTTGTTGTCAACTCAGCACTACTAGCCCCTTTGAAGTTCTCCTCAGCATCCTTAAGAAAGGCCAAGAACTGCATTGCCCAGAATCCTCTTCTCTGTATGGTGCAGAGTTTCCCAACAAGAGGCAACCATTGGAGATTTGGAAAGTGAAAAAAAAAACAAACAGCCCATTATTCTCTGAAGGCAGATAAGAATGACACAGGGTCAGATAGGAGGTTCACTGCGGCTTCCCAGTGATCTCCTTTGAACCCCATGTTTTGGTGTATGTGTGTGTGTGTGTGTGTGTGTGTGTGTGTGTGTCCACGTACACGTGTGCACATGCATGTTACATGTCTTTTAATTGGTTCTGACTCCTGACAACCCTGTGAATGAGTGACGTCCACAGAGTCCTGTCCTCACAACCCTGCTCAGCACTTGCAGATTCAGCCTGTGGCTTCTTTTATGAAGTCCATCCATCTCACATTTGGTCTTCCTCTTCTCCTGCTGCCTTCTATTTTCCCAGCATTATTGTCTTTTCCAAAGAGCTCTGCCTTCTCATGATGGGCCTGAAGTAGGAAGCTTCAGTTTTGCATTTTTGCCTCCAGTGACGTTTCAGGCTTAATTTGCTCTAGGACCCACTTGTTCGTCTTTCTGGTGGCCCAGGGTATCTGCAGAGCTCTCCTCCAATACCATATTTCAAATGAATCATGTTTTTCTCCTGTCGGCCTTCTTCACTGTCCAGCTTTCCCATCCGTACACAGTAATTGTGAATACAAAGGTGTAGATGACCTTAGTCTTGGTCTCTAATGACACATCTTTGCCCTTGGTGATCTTTCCTGATTCTTCCATTGCTGCCCTGCTGAGTCTCAGCCTTCTCTTGACTCCTTCGCTGCAGTTTCCATTTGAATTGATGACTGAACAAAGGTAAGCAAAGTCTTTAACAATTTCAACGTCTTTATTGTCAATGTTAAAATTTCTTCTGTAGTAGCCATGATTTTTGGCTTCTTGATGTTCAAATGCAGCCCTGCTTTGGTACTTTCTTTATTCACTCTCATCAGAAGTCATTTCAAATCAGTGCTATATTCTACCAATAAGATGGTGTCATCTGCGTATTTTAAGTTATTGATATTTCTTTCATCAGTTTTCACTCCTCCTTCCTCTGAGTCTAGCCCAGTTTTTTTGTGTATGTTCTGCATACAGATTAAACAAATAGGGAGAGAAAATGCACCCTTGTCTGACACCGTTGCCTGTGGGAACCATTCTGTCTCTCCATGCTCTGCCCTGACAGTGGCTCCCTGTCCACAGTACAGGTCATGCCTCAGGAAGATCACGTGGTGAGGCAGCCCATTGCTTTCAGAGCAGCCCATAGCCTTCCATGGTCCATACAGGCTTCACTGTCGTCGCTAAAACCTCGACTAGCCTTCTGAAATTATTTGGAGCACTCCAGTGTCCAAAGAACGCTCACAATTATATCCTGAGTGCCTCGTCCTTTTCTGAACGGAGCTTGGACGGCCAGCATTTCTTGCTCCCTATGAGGAATAAGGCCTCGTCGCGTCACCTATAGCGTCAATTTACTTGTGTGGGAAATTAGAGCAATGCTCCTATAGCTATAGCACTTGTGCGTCTCCTTTCTGGACAGTCAGGGTGTTTAGTGAACACTTCCAGTGTGTAGGCCACTGTTTTGTACAATGCCATGTTGTACATCAGCTAACATCACTGATGGTGGATTACCACAATCTCAGTTCGGTTCCCTATGTCTCCCAATGATTAAATTACCTCTAAATCCTACATTAAAATTCTTTGTACCCAGAAAACAGAGAATTTTTAGGGCAGCGAAACTATTCTATATGCCACTATAATGGTGGATGCATGTCATTATGCATTTGTCAAAACTTAGAGAATGTACAATGCCAAGAGTGAATTCTAATGTAAACGGTGGAATTTGGGAGACAATGATGTGTCAGTGTAGGTTCATCAATTGTAACAAACATACCACTCCGGATACGGGTAGTGGGGGAGCCTGCGGACAGGGAGTATATGAAAACTCACTGTAGTTTCTGCTCAATTTTTTTTTTTAATTTTATTTTATTAAATTTATTGGGGTGACAATTGTTAGTAAAATTACATAGATTTCAGGTGTACAATTCTGTATTACATCATCTATGAATCCCATTGTGTGTTCATCACCCAGAGTTGCTGCGAACCTTAAGCTGCTCTTTAAAAATAGTCTATTAAAAAAAATTCTTTGTACCTAGAATGCAGGGAATAGTTTCTGTTTTCCTCACTAAACCTGATGGCCTGTGGATTTGCTCATTGAAGCATATTGGAACCTTTAGAAAGCACCATTTGAAGACCACGGTAAAGGTGAAAACCCGATTGTGAGTATAAATATGAAGCTTTAATCTCTTATAAACAAGATCTGGTTAGAGTTGTTACCACATTTCCTCCAAATTTATGAAATTGCATATTTTTAACTATCTTATAGTTCTGACTTTTTCTCCTTCTTTATGTTATGTTATGTGATTTTTGTAATTCAGATAGATCTCTATCTCCATTTTCTCCACATTCTAACTTGCTGGACGTATATGAAGCCTCCAAGCACAGGTCCTGGCACACACTAGAAGCTCAATGAATTTTCACTCCCTGTATTATGAAGTGTGTACCCTGTGCCTATGCTGAGGGATAATCCCCACCTTCAAGGGCTTGTAATCTTTTTAAGAGGACAATGTAGTGAACAAAAATGAATAATAGAAATTTTAATAGTTTAATATAGCAATCCAAGAAACATCCAAGGTTACGTGTGGTTAAGTGCCAGAGAGGGGATGCTGGCAGCAAAACAACAGGACTTGTGAAAGATGGTACCGACGCTCCTGAATAGTCATCATCTTGGAAAACCTCAGGCACTTTGGGAAGACCAGACAGCAAGAGTTGAGGAAGAGGCAGAGTTTTCCATTGCCAAGGAAATGGAAAACTCTGCTTCCTCCTCAACATTCTCCTCCAGAATCTTTTATATCCAGTGGGATTCTTCAGGTTGAATGGAGCAGATATCTACATTGTTGGATGAATTGTTATTTATAACAACATTTTGAACGATGAAGCATGGGTGACCTCCCATTGCTCACTCTCCACTAGATAAATTGTGCAACTGTAATAAACAAATAAATGGAATTTGCCTCCCCCGCCAAGGATGTGCTGCTGTCATCTTTCCACCACTGTCATCAATTAAAGGAGTAAATAATGAATGAACTGGCGGAGTTCAACTATAATCTTCAGACTCAAACTCTAAGGATACTCCATGAACAGCAGTACGGGATTTATGGTTTTCATTTTCCTTCACCTCGCTCCATGAGGGTACACACAGCCATCAACACACTTGTGCACAGTCACACACACACACACATGTGCAGCCACACCCCACAGGCCCTCTCTCGCAAGGCTTCTCTTGCCATTTGCATTACTGTTCCGATTAGGTAATGAACTTATTAAAATCAAGGAAAGAAATGTATTTGTCTTACAGGGAAGTTACTTTAATCCTTTAGTTTAGAACAAAAGAGCGTCGGTAAATTCGGCCAGCAATCTCCACTCGGAGAGAGTCCAGGAGAGGACAGGCACCCAAGACACGGAGCCGGGAGACACTCAGCTTGACCTGTGGGACAGTGACCTGGAAGAGGGGCCATTGCATACGTCGTGGCTTGGGGGACTTCCAGCTGCCTGGGAACACCCACCCAGCGGGCATTTTCTCCAAAAGGCGGTACAGCTACAAGTTTGCAGGAGTTCAGCAGAGATTCAGTAAAGACATGATTCCCATCTGCAATGCAATACTGAGAGGCTGTTAGAGATATTGATTAATCGTAGTGGCAACTTATATTTTTAAGTCCTGTACAAAGGCACAGGCTCTATGCCAAATACTTCCCACGGATTGTCTCATTTAAGCCTCGCAATAACACTATAGTGTAAATACAGTGATTAACCTAGCCTTTGAAAAGAGAAACCTGGGCTCAGGGAAGTTAAATAACAGAAATCACACAGCTGGTATGTGGAGTAGAGTTGGTATTCAAACCAGTCAGATGGATTCCAGAGCCCATTTCATATCACAGCCACATGTCTCACGCTTTTTTTTTTCCCTTTAGCATTCCTAAATTTTTGAGATTCATTGTACAGAGGAAAACACTCATTACCATATTCTCCACAAACTTTCCCTTAATACCATAATGAGAAACAGACTAAGTATGTGAAGGCACATATACGCATGTATGCATATACATGTGTGCACATGTATGCACGCACATGTACACACACACACACATACACATTTAGCCAAGGAGGGTGACTAAGGGCGGTGCAGAGAAAGTTAATTCTCTCTGTCTCTGCCTCCCAGGCAGGATGAGCAGGTTGGATCAAGTCCTTGGGAAGTCTCTTCCAGAACCCCTGCTACAGCCCAAACCATCAGAGGCATATCACAGGCTTGTTGCTGCCCCAACACTAGACAGGTAACGTCACCTGGGAGTCCTTCGTACTTCATGAACCTGGAAGTTCACAACATAACATGAACAGACTACATATAGCCCCAAAGTAGGCAAAACATGTCCATGTGAGCACACAAACGAGTTACTCAGCCGCCAGGGGCCTCTCCCAGAGCTGGCCCCAGGGAACGAAGATCAGGACGCCCTCTTGGCAAACACACAACAGGGTCCCATAGTGAAGAGGACGGTGATCCTCTCAGGCCACAGCCAGGCTGTTGCATACCCCAGCCGGTGCCCTTCCACCCGGCGCCAGGACAAATAGGATCGTGAGTCTGCGTCACCTCTCTCCCTGTCCTCCCTGCCATCTGTCCTCCTGAGACACCAGTCCTGCCTGATTTGCCCTGTTGGCAGGGTTGGCTGGGGTGGTCCTGGGGAAAGGAGAACAGAGGGGAACCTATGCCTTCTCAGAAATCATAATGGTTTGCAAGGCCCAAGGGCAAGCGTGTTGCCTACAGCTCTTGCAGAACTTGGCCTTTGCCTTCCAAAGGCATGTGTGGCATCTGGAAGCATTCCTGTGCCTTGAAAGCCCCATCTGCTCCCTGATGGAAGCTGCCCACACAAAGGCTAAACTTCCCTCTGTTGTTTTATAAAGATCGGAGTCTCCTTCTCAAATAAACTCCTTCTTTCCCAAACACAAACACTGACACCCAAATGTCTGGTTTTATTGGGTCTCCTATTGATAATCACACTAGGGGAGCTGAGTCCAGCATAGTGTTTTATCAAAGTCCTCTGCACCTCCCAGAAGCACCACGTATAAGGAACACTGCGACAGCCCCCTCACCGCCTATCGCCTGGCTGAGTTCAAGAGAACCAAGGAGAACAGTAACCCCTCCCGGAAGTTATACTGTGTGAAGGGGAGACGAGCACAGAACAACTTGGCATTCATGCCAATGCTAATACATTCATGACACTGGGTTACTGGGCAGAGGTGGGCCTGGCCCTGAGGCCATAAAGGTAGAAATAAATCTTCCTTCTGATGTTGCTATGATTTCCTTCTCAACATCAAAAAATTGTGATATTCTTTTTAATGTCTAAATCATATGTCTCTGCTAAAGTCTGGGTCCCTTACATAAGAAGATGGGACACTCTACCGGGAAAGGGCAAATGGCTGGCTAGGAGCAGGTTTAACTAGAGACAGAGAGAAGAACAAGTTAATGTCACCCAGCATTCAGAAGTTCTTGGCACATCAGACTGGCCTCTGCTGGGAAGACTTGTGCCAGTTCCAGCTCTGGGCTGGAGGTTACCACCTGGGCAGGGGAGCAACAGGCACATCTCTGCTCTGGGCTCTGACCCCTCCTCAACACGCGGTTTGCTAAAGATGCCCAGTATTTCCTCCCTACTCACATTCCCCCCTTAGCGAACAATCCCCTCACCCCACCCCCACTCAGAGCCTACATCGACAAGATCCACCCACATGCAAGAGATGGAGACAAGACACCCACCTTTTAGAAGCAGAAGTATCAAAGAATTTGGAGGTGGTTTTTCATGGCCTCTATGTGATTATCTCCAATATGAATTTGGGGAACTCAAAGAGGATTAATAAATTGTCAAATATCACATTCCTAAGAGTTAATAGAATGGGAATTGAAACACAGCCTTGTCTGATTCCAAATCAATCACCCCTTTGGCTGGGCTACAACTGCCCGACAAGCTGAGGCAGTCCTGCTCTCTGTGCCTTGGTGATCACAGGGGTGAGACTGTATGAACATACTACCTATAGAAACGTCAGTCCTCTTCTTCCTTCCCTTCCTTCCTTCCTTCCTTCCTTCCTTCCTTCCTTCCTTCCTTCCTTCTTTCTTTCTTTCTTTCCTTTCCTTCTTTCTTTCTTCCTTTCTTTTTCTTCTTTATAAACATCAACTGACCACCTGGCTGCATTGCCTCCCTGAGTTATTTCTAAACTAGCAGTCAAATTCTCCCACCCCCACCTCCATATTGCCACCCCCAGGGCTGTAGAAACTTAACACATAAGGAGGTGATGTCACCATGCTGAGGGCCAGAACAGAAGGGAGCTTTCCCACTTGTCACCATTCTATCAGCAAATAGCATCTTCCCAAAGGCTGAAGCCATACTGCTCACTTGCCTGGAAAGGATGGGCACAGTTATTGACTATGAAGCTGTAGTGTGTGCAGGAATCCTATAGTTTGAGAGCTTAAAGGGTCACTCAGTCTCCTCCAATTGTTCATTTTGAAGATACTTAGAGCTATTTCCTGCTCATCCACCTGGAATGATAAACACAGATGTTATGAGTCTCAAACAGGAACACCTACATCATCTGAACTGCTCGTTGGAAGGAGTTCTCCTTTCCAAGCGATCCTGCAGGCCATCAGAACAGGGTATAGACTTAACCGCGTCCTGTTCACAGCCACTGAATGTTTCCACTCAGCAGCTTCTGTTCTCAGTTTCTTCCCCTTGAGGATGAAAAGTCCACTCTCTCCAGCTCCATAACAGCTGCCTCCAGTGAGCCCAGTGACCCAGGGGGACTGAGAGAGCTCTCAGCATGGCAGCTGCACTGGTTTGAAGTCCTGTAGTCCTGGGTTCAAGCCCTAGCTCTGCCCCTCGTGCAGCCCAAGTTTCTCAACCTTTCCAAGCCACAGGTACCTATCAGATATTGATAATAAAAGCATCATCCTCATTTGGGTTGTTGTGAGATCACACTGAATGAGACTATGTGACATCACATATTTAGCACAACGCCTAACAGCACTCAATAAATATTAGCTGCTATTATTACCCCAGAAATAATTAGAGAGTTTTGGAGGTAATGCTGAAGTGCAGACTGGAAGAAAAGGGGACTAGTCAGGATTCAGAGAGGCCTCAAAGTTACAGCAGTTTTAGGTAGTCAAGGAGACAGATCCCAGGAAATGAACTAGGGAAAGAAGATGCAGAAAAGCCTGCAAGATCTCGTACTTGGAAGATTAAAGAGTCAACATAAGCAGAGGCCTTCTAGTACTATGCCAGAGGTTCTAGTCTCTCATTCAAGAAATGTTCTGAAATGTTGGACAGTCCAACATCCAAAGCAAGAAAGCAACAAAGCAAGAAAGGCATCTAAGATCAAGCAATGCCTAATGTTTTTAACATAGGCAGTTACAGCACTTAAGCAGAAGTAGCATTCATTGAGCATCAGCTATGTGCAAAGTCTCTTCTATATGCATTACATCATTAATTTCTTCCATTATGCTAAAGAATTGGAATCCTTGCCCCTACTTTTGAAAGGTAAAGAAACAGAGGTTCAAAGAGGTTAATATATTCAAGGTCATGCAGTTAGGACGTGGAGAGCTGGAAGCTGAAGCCCAGCTAACTCTGAAATCGCATTCTCACTCTATTGTCCAAAGAAGTTTCCAAGAAGACCAGCACGTGTTGAGGGGCTTTGAGGGGTGGCTGACTTCTCTGCAGTGAGGAAGCATAGGAGAGTTGTCCAAAAGGTCTTAGCCACAGCTGAAATAGCCCCTCCTCATTTTTCTCTCCATTGTCAGATTCCAGTTGTCTTTTCCTGCCAGGAAAGCAGGAACATTAAGACTTGACTTTGAATCTGTACTTTCCTGACCTTTGGCATTTACTTCCTCTGTAATCTTAATTTCCAACTTCCATTCTAGCAGATTAAGAAGTGTTTGACCTTCTTTAGGCAGTTTGCTCTTGTAAGAAAGTATTGTATCGGCAGCACCCAAAACAGAGCCCCTAGTCAATTAAGAAAGAAGGTTGGCAACTGTGCAAGAGATTTTGACAAATGAAGATCCAGCTACATATTTTTCTTCCAGATCACAACTGGCACATAATAAAATACATAGTAATGTGACCCACTGAATAATGAAAACTAGGTCACAGGAATGATGTGGAAGCGGCCTAAAAACCTGGCGTCTTTTCCACCATGCTGAGAACCCAGTGGCGAGTTCCTGTTGCGAGAAAGTGGCATTGTTCTATATTATGCTTAGAACTGTGGTTTATCGGATAGAATGAAGCTGCATGTTTGGTCCCCTGTACCTAGAAGACACATGATGGCAATATTTACGCACACTCATTGCGCAAGCCCGTGTATGGAATCAATCTGGAATGATTCTTTAAAGAGGATTTGAGTTTAGCCTTGCATGGGAAATGCCTGTGTCAAGAATTCAATAACATGTAGTACACTATGTCAAAACAAACGTTCCAGTAAAACACGGCACATTACACCGTCAGAGAACAATAGTATTACATGAGTGTCAGCATGGGCCACTTGATAAAATTTTCACAAAATGTTGTGATCGGTTTACCTATAGTGATTGTTTTTCTTCTCCTATGTGAAAGACTGGAGCCACTAGAATTCTGGATTAGCTACAAAAACTTTTTTTCTGTTCCACATATTTTTCCAAAGAAGCAGAGAAAACGATCTGCTCCGGGTATGATCATAAATGCCAGAAAGAAACTTGCTTCTCTAATCCAAGTACTGCTTTCTTCAAATAACAAAATGATGTGTACAAATTCACCTAGATGAGGAGGGGCAGAACCAAGCTTAGAATCTCCTGACTTACACATACTTTTTGGTGAGGCAGGTATCCAGGTGAGCCTGAACATAATTCTGAGGCGAGAAAATGAAAGTTAGGGCTTTATCTGGTTTATATTTGGTTTAATTTGGGTGAAAAAGAGTTTCTCTTATTTAAAAATAAACTAATTTAAGTAGGCAAGAAAAGTTCTTGGGGATAGGACAGGAATCTCAGCTCAACATATTAAATTTCAGATTGAAATATTATGAAGCAATATCCAGTCACATATAATTACCTGAAAGTTCACATTTGTAAAATTTTAAATGTCTAAATAACAAATTATAAATGGTATTAACAGCATACAATTTTGAGCATTATATGTATATTCTGAGGACAAATTACATGTTGGCATTTGTTGCAATGGAAAAGTTTCTGGAATAGAAGTCAACAGACTTTGGTTTGAGTCCTAGGTTAGCTACTAACAAGCTGTGTGGCCATAGGAGAGTCATTTAATATTTCAGGGTCTCAATTTCTTCAGCTGTAAAATTAAAACGTTCAATAACATGATCATCATGGCCCTTTTTTGATCAAAAATGCATAATTCAATTTTTTTCCCGAAAGACTAAGAAGAACAGCGAAACAGTGATGGATATGACTACAGCCCCCATGGGTTGCTAGATGCCTTTGCTCAAAGGAAACAGCCGTGGCAAGGAGTCCTGCTGAGAACAAAAGACATCCTGGGAATGCACTTCTTTGCCCGTCTCCTCTCCTCATCTTTCCTACCACCTCCACCCCTTTGGGGGATCATATGCATTATGCAAATTAAAAGTCAGTGACTGTTTTGAAATCTATGCCACCATTTTAAAAGTCTGTGCTCTTTCCCAAACACCTTTCATTTTACCTACCAGTCACATTGTCTCTACTTTCACTAGTTGTAATTTCTAGAACATCTCAGCATCAACACCTTTCAGTGAAAGCACACATTCAATTTTGCAAAGGGAGCAAAGTGGAAATAAGAGTCCCAAATCAAAACTTCACTTTATGAAAATGTTACAAAGTTTAAGGGGAAAATCTGAACATTGACAATAGCCCATGAGGGATACCTACAGCCCTGCTGGTAGTTGAGGGTGTGGGGACACTTGCTCTGCGTTTTAAGAGGCCCCAGCTCTTCATACCAGCATTTGACTTGCATCTGTCTTCTATGTTTGGAATTTAGATGACTATAAAAACACAGAGTTTCAGCTTCTTAAATTGATGTGTATTTTGGGTGGGTTAGCTGTAATTTGCTTTCCTTGGTTCCTAAGTGGGTTGTCCACGTATCTCCCCAATATATTTTTTTTTTTCACCACTTCACTCTCCCAACCACTATTCAGTGCCTTGACAGTTATTGCTAATAACAATAATAATGCTTATCATCTGAGAGTTAGTAATAGAGATTGAAAGTTTTATGTACATTTATTTTTCTTTGGATTTATGTCAGTCTCTCCACCGAGCAAAGAATGAATAAACAAACAAACAAACAAACAAACACTTTACCAGAGTTATAACTTATTCAAATTCAGAGATTTCTGAATAGGAATCAGACCCGGGACACTTAGCCAAGATTAATTTAACTAAAAAACCAACACCTTGCACACAGTGTTTTAAAGAAAAATGTTAATCTTTACAGAGTATGTCCACACACGAAATGTGAAGTGGCTAACTAGCGCAATTATTAATACCTCCATAACAGAGGCCTTCTAGCTTCACCTTGTCCCGGAAACGCTCAGGTAACAAAAGCAGAAAGGGTTTTCTGGCCTCAATTATATCCTAATAATTGTTTCAATTCTCTGTTTCCTTTTGAGTGTGAAGACCCAGGGTAAACGGCGCTTAAAAACAGGCTGAAAAGGTTTCCCAGACGTAAAATAGATTTTACAAAAGAAACTTCTGGCAAGTTTAATGTAAGTAAATCAGAACCATATGGACTATGTTTCCCTCAAAATACCCATGGGTCTGAAAGCCCAGAAAACACAGAAAAAGAAAAGGGAAACTGTTTTCCAAAGCTGGGCTTCCCTGAGAAGCGACGTGCTGTAACGGACAGCCCGCTCTATTCCCCCACAGCAGGGGATGCAGCCCGTGGTCAGGCAGCCCCCCGGCTCCTACCTCCGTGCTTGTGTTGACAGTTCTCATTTCAGAGGACGGTGCACGTGATGGATGGCGCCTTGACCTGTGCCTGTGGGTGTGACTGAGAAAACCATTGCTCGGCGCTTCCCATACTGAAGACATGACTTCATAGCTCCTCCGCAACCATCTGCAGTCAATGTTTACACAGCCTGTTTCTCTTCTTAAGGGCCTCTCATGCTAACTCATCAGGCTGGTGGCAAGCATACGTTTACTGAACACTTAGCATGTGCCCCATGGGGAGGGAAAACAAAGAAATGGACAATCGTGCCGGCCCAGGAGGTGAATTATAGACTCAGACTTGGAAGGAACTTTAAGATTCCCGAGTTCCTCCTTCCATCCGGTATGGAGCCAGATTCTGGCTACATACAGCTTGCAGTCCAGACAGTGGGAGGACAACTCAAACAATATTTTAAATGAAAAGAACACAGTTCTCAGAGGACCTGATATCAGCTCCAGGTAACACCATGACTGTAGACCTGTCATTTGATGATTCAGTCTCGGTGTCCTCATCAATTAAATGGGAATAACAGTCAAATCACTTATTGGGGTTGCCAATGGCATTTCAAAAAATATCACATCTCTTCCTGACTCAGGCCCTAAGTAAGCAGAAAAACAAAACAAAGAGGAAGATGGAGACCAGAATTTTCACCTTTATTCCTGAGAGAATCCAGGTTGGAAGACAGAACCCCAGAGCAAGGCAGAGGCTTCATTCAATCCCAGGGCATGCTGGGCTGGGGCAGGTGTCCACATGCCAGGGAGGATGTCAAATTCAGACTTAGGGCATGAGGAGTAGAGGAAACCTGAAATTCTTGGTGCCTGGCTCACTCCCAAAAGAAAATAGGAGGGCTACACTGAAATGAGAGTGTCTGGATTATTCTTCCCAGACTACGAATCAGGTAGGTCCCTCTGCTCCCATGAAGAGGAGTAGTGAATTGGCAGAGAACCACCAAAGGTGAACCGTAAGATGTGTTCTCTCCACCTGAATGGAAATATCAGGAGAAGTCAGCTCAGCAAGATAAAGCATGTGAAAGCCCTCAGGTAAAGTGTAAACACAGTGTGTATTTTGTGCTCTCGCTCAATCCATCTACATTTATTGGACAGCTACTATTTGCTCAGTCCAGTCACCAGCTTCCAGGAAATTGAGGTTGAATAAGACGTTGTTCTTTTACTTAAGATTACAGTCTAGTAGGAGAGACAGACAAGGAAGCCAAAAATTACAATATGCAGTGAGTGCGCTAAGATACTGAAATCTGCACGAGTTTTAACAATAATGCAGAGAAGGGGCATCTAACTGAATGGACTACAGATAAGCCTTCTTTGTGGAAACGACATGTGAGAGCTGAGGTTTAAAGAACACAGAGGAACCTAGCACTGAGAGAAACTGGGATTCGGGATGACTTTCAAGGCAGAAGGAAGTCCAGAAGAAGACACAGAAGAAAAGGATGGGACGTTTCAGGGAACTGGCTATAACAAGGGACAAAAAAGGACCCAGTAGTCCCACTTCTGGGTATTTATCCAAAGAAGCCCAAAACACTACTTCAAAAGGACATGTGTATCTATATTTTTGTTGCAGCATTGTTTACAATAGCCAAGATGTGGAGGCAGCCTGGGTGTCTGTCAATGGATGAATGGATAAAGAAGAGGTGGTACATATGACAATGGAATATTACTCAGCCATAAAAAAGTATGATATCTTGATATGGATGCAACAACATTGATGGATGTAGAGGATATTATCCTGAAGGGAGTAAGTCAGACAGAGAAAGACAAATACAATATGATTTCACTTATATATGAAATCTAAAGAACAAGATAAAAACTAACAAAACACAAACTCATAGATACAGAGAACATTTTGAGGGTTATCAGATGGAAGGGGAATTTGAGGGATGGGTGACAAAGGGGTAGGAATTAAGAAGCACAAATTGGGGCCAGCCCAGTGGCTCAGGCAGTTAGAGCTCCATGCTCCTAACTCTGAAGGCTGCCGGTTCGATTCCCACATGGGCCAGTGGGCTCTCAACCACAAGGTTGCCGGTTCCATTCCTCGAGTCCCGCAAGGGATGGTGGGCTCCGCCCCCTGCAACTGGGATTGAGCACAGCACCTTGAGCTGAGCTGCCGCTGAGCTCCCGGATGGCTCGGTTGGTTGGAGCGCATCCTCTCAACCACAACCACAAGGTTGCCAGTTCAATTCCCGCAAGGGATGGTGGGCTGTGCCCCCTGCAACTAGCAACGGCAACTGGACCTGGAGCTGAGCTGTGCCCTCCACAACTAAGACTGAAAGGACAACAACTTGAAGCTGAATGGCTCCCTCCACGACTAAGATTGAAAGGACAACAACTTGACTTGGAAAAAATGCTTGGAAGTACACACTGTTCCCCAATAAAGTCCTGTTCCCCTTCCCCAATAAAATCTTTAAAAAAAAAAAAAGTGATAATACCGTGTCCCCCCCAAAAAAAATAAAAATAAAAAAGCACAAACTGGTAGCTACAAAATATCATGGGGATGTAAAGTATAGCATAGGGAATATAGTCAATAATACGGTAATAACTCTATATAGTGCCAACTGGGTACTAGATTTATTGGGTGATCACAACCTTGTGAGTTATATAAATATCTGAACACTATGTTTTATGAGATGTGATCAAAACATACAGTGAATGTTTAAATAAAAAAATGATTACAGTAAAAGACATTGCAATTAATTCACCTCAAAATACTCCCCCCCTTTCAAACACAATTATCCCATTATTCTTGCCACTTTCTGAAGCAGTTATGGATGTTCTCTTTCATGAGCGTCTTTAGTTGCACTGTCATGGCTGCCTCCATGTCCTGAATCAATTCAAAACATTTTCCTTTCATGGTCATTTTGACTTTGGCAAAGAGCCAGAAGTCACACGGTGCCAGATCTGGTGAATAGGGTGGATGAGAACACACCGTAATGTTTTATTTGACAGAAATTGCCAAACCAGAAGCAATGTGTGGCAGAGAGCATTATCATGATGGAGGTTGAAGTAAAGACACTCAGGAAAGAGGACTCCCAGAACTGCTTCAGAAAGTGGCAAGAACGATGGGATACGTGTGTTTGAAGTGAGGGGGTGTAACATGAGGGGGATTAATGGCAATGTGTCTTTTAGTGTAATATTTTTTTTTAATTTAAACCTTCATCATATCTTTTGATCACAATGGAAACTAATATAGTATTTTATGTCAACTGTAATTGAAAATTGAAAATTATGACAATGCAAAAAATACTTATTCCCATTTCTGAAAGTATGCCCTTGTGACCCGTAGCACATTGTCCCCAGACACCCTGAGTAGTCCCCTGGTGGGAGCATCACACGTGAGGATGCTTGCTTGGAACCATGCATGCTGATAGATTTGGTGGAGTGGGGAGAGCTTTTCCCTCAAGACAATTTTCCCTCTTATGACTCTACCCCTCATACCATTTGCTTCCCTGAGCTAACTTCTATCACCCAGCTTCTGGGTCAGAAGCTGTCTTCCATTGTTCTTCATGATATTTGTGTTAGGAACTCTTACGTAAAGTAATGAAACATCCTTGGCTAGAATTCTTCCTTGGAGCTTTGCAGTTGTCAAATCTGGTTCTCTGAAGACACTGTTGTAAGGATTTGTTGTATCCACTCCCAAGGGGAGTCATCAACATGCCACCTAAGATGTCCTCTGCACTACCTTGCTGAGCTAATTGTGCACCTCTCAACATATATACTAATTCCCAGCCTCTTTCTTGGTATTCATAATAATATTTAAATCTCTGAACAATTATTGTGCTGATAATTGGGCATCTTCAGTAATTCTACAAGTTAATCCAATGTGGACTCTTAACTGGCAAGTAAATCTTAAGGGAAACTGGGATCATAAGAAACCTTATCAAGGCCTATATTTAGGCTCTATAGAGAGGCAATACTACAGCATACTTCTGCTTAGAAGGTCATGATTAAAGTGAAAAGACCACCTCTTAGCGTATGAATCTCAGGAGGTATGCCAGGAGGCAGTGTACTGCAATGAACAAAATATGGGTGCTGGCATTTAGAACTGGGTTCACTTCTTCCTCTGCCATTTATTTCTGTGAGTTTAAGCAGGTACTTAACCTCTCAAAGTCTCATGGATTAAAACTGTTAGGAGGATTAAATGAGAGGTATATAGAGCTTGGTGCCTGATGTACAGCAAGCACTCACGTGTTTGTTTCTGTCTCCTCTGATTTCTCTGCCGTGGTCCAGAAAGCATCTTTTGAATGTGCAGGTTATAGGTGGAAAGCACAGTCAATTGCTTCAAAGAAGCGGTTGAGAACGGATTTATACTGCCTGCTGTTGCACCTTTTTTTTCTTTTCCTGGAGAGTCTGCAGTTCTTGTCTCTTAAAGAGATTGTGTTGGGTAGCAGTAAACAGGCTTTAGCAAAATGGCTCTTTAATCCTGTTCAAGCCTATTCTGCACTCACAATAGAAATGCAGATAAAAACTAAAAGGAGATATCACTTTTAAACTACAGGTTGGACAAAAATCAAGAGTTTGATACCATACTGGTTAGGGAGGGTACTAGACAGCAGACACTGGGGTGGGGGTGAGGGAATAAATCGGAACAATGTTTATGGAGAGGAATTTAGTAATGTCTATCAAAATCCCAAATGTACATTTTACCGCTAGAAGTGTATTTGTGCTTGCTTCTATGCAAAATAAAGTGCTTACTGATGTAACATCATTTTCAAGATGCATATATTTTTTCATGGTGTAGCTCAGTCTTTTACTAATTTTTTTTTCAATTACAATTGAGGTACAATATTATATTAGTTTCAGATGTACAATACAGTCACTACACCCTTACATAACTTATGAAGCAATCACCCTGATAAATCAAGTACCTATTCAATACCATACATAGTTATAACAATACTAATGACTATATTCCCCATGCTACAATCTACATCCGAATGATTATTTTGTGAGTACAAATTTGTACTTCTTTTTATTTATTTATTGGGGTGACAACTGTTAGTAAAATTACATAGATTTCAGATGTACAATTCTGTATTACATCATCTATAAATCCCATTGTGTGTTCACCACCCAGAGTCAGTTCTACATCCATCACCATATATTTGATCCTCTTTACCCTCATCTCCCACCCCCCTCCTCCCTTACCCACTGGTAACCACCAAACTATTGTCCCTGTTTATGAGTTTTTGTTTCTCATTTGTTTGTCTGTTCTTTTCTTGTTTTTGGTTTATATACCACATATCAGTGAAATCATATGGTTCTCTGCTTTTTCTGTCTGACTTACTTCGCTTAGCATTATACTCTCAAGATCCATCCATGTTGTCACAAATGTTCCTATATCATCTTTTCTTACTGCCGAATAGTATTCCATTGTGTATATATACCACAACTTCTTTATCCATTCATCTATCGAAGGACATTTTGGTTGTTTCCATGTCTTGGCCACCGGAAACAAAGCTGCAATGAACATTGGAGCACACGTGTCTTTATCTCTAAATGTTTTCAGATTATTTGGGTAGATACCCAGGAGGGGGATTGCTGGGTCATAATTTTTTGAGGAACCTCCACACTGCCTTCCATAGCAGCTGCACCAAATCGGCATTCCCACCAACAGTGTATGAAGGTTCCTTTTTCTATGCAGCCTCTCCAACACTTGTTACTATTTGTCTTGTTGATGATAGCCATTCTGACTGGGGTGAGGTGATATCTCATTGTGGTTTTGATTTGCATTTCTCTGATGATTGGTGATGTTGAGCATTTTTTCATATGTCTATTAGCCATTTATATGTCCTCTTTGGAGAAATGTCTCTTCAGGTCCTCTGCCCATTTTTCAATTGGGTTGTTTGGTGTTTTTGTTGTTGAGTTTCATGAGTTCCTTATATATTTTGGATATTAGCCCCTTAGTGGAGGCACTGTTTGCAAAAATCTTCTCCCATTCAGTTGGTTGCCTCTTTATTTTGTCGATGGTTTCTTTTGCTGTGCAGAAGCTTTTAAGTTTGATATAGTCCCATTCATTTATTTTAGCTTTTACTTCCATTGCCTTTGGAGTCAAATTCATAAAATGCTCTTTAAACCCAAGGTCCATAAATGTAGTACCTAAGTTTTCTTCTATGAAGTTTATTGTGTCAGGTCTTATGCTTAAGTCTTTGATCCATTTTGAATTAATTTTGGTACATGGTGACAGATAGCAGTTCAATTTCATTCTTTTGCACGTCGTTATCCAAATCTCCCAGCACCAGTTATTGACGAGGCTCTCTTTTCTCCATTGTATGTTTTTTGCTTCTTTGTCAAAAATTATCTTTCCATATTTATGTGGTTTTATATCTGGGTTCTCAATTCTATACCATTGGTCTATGTGTCTGTTTTTCTGCCAATACCATGCTGTTTTGATGATTGTAGCCCTGTAGTACAAGCTAAAGTCAGGGAGTGTGATACCTCCAGTATTGTTCTTTTTTCTTAAGATTGCTTGGGCTATTTGGCATCTTTTGTGGTTCCAAACAAATCTGATGACTTTTTGTTCTACTTCTTTAAAAACTGCCATTGGGATTTTGATGGGGAATGCATTAAATCTGTATATTGCTTTGGGTAATATGGCCATTTTAAATATGTTGATTCTTCCAATCCATGAGCATGGAATGTCTTTCCATTTCTTTGTGTCTGCTTCAATTTCTTTTAAAAATGTCTTATAGTTTTCAGCATATAGGTCTTTCACATCCTTGGTTAAGTTTATTCCTAGGTGTTTTATTCCTTTTGCTGCAATTGCAAAAGGAATTGTTTTTTGTATTTCTTTTTCTGAGATTTCATTGTTAGTATATAGGAAGGCAATGGACTTTTTGCACGTTGATTTTGTAGCCGGCAACTTTACTATATTCGTTGACTGTTTCTAATAGCTTTTTGGTGGAGTCTTTAGGGTTTTCTATATATAGCATCATGTCACCTGCAAAGAGTGACAATTTAACTTCTTCATTTCCAATTTGGACACCTTCTATTTCTTTCTCTTGCCTGATTGCTCTGCAAGGACTTCCAACACTATGTTGAAAAACAGAGGTGATAGGGGACATCTCTGTCGTGTTCCTGAACGTAGAGCAAAGGGCTTCAGTTTTTCAACGTTAGCTGAGGGTTTGTCATGCATGGCCTTTATTATGTTAAGGTATTTTCCTTCTATACCTATTTTATTAAGTGTTTTAATCATAAATGGATTTTGTATCTTGTCTAATGCTTTTTCTGTATCAATTGATATAATCATATGATTTTTGTCCTTTATTTTGTTTATGTGATGTATCATATTGATGCATTTGCAGATGTTGAACCATCCTTGTGCCCCTGGGATGAACCCCACTTGGTCGTGATGAATAATCTTTTTAATGCATTGTTGCGTTCGATTTGCTAGAATTTTGCTTAGGATTTTTGCATCTGTATTTATCAGAGGTATTGGTCTGTAGTTTTATTTTTTTGTGTTGTTCTTACCAGGTTTTGGTATCAGGGTAATGTTGCCCTCATAAAATGAGTTAGGGAGTACTGTCTCTTCTTCAATTTTTTGGAAGAGTTTGAGCAGGATTGGTATTAGATCCACTTTGAAGGTTTGGTAGAATTCACTAGTGAAGCCATCTGGTCCCGGACTTTTGCTTTTGGGAAGGTTTTGGATGACTGATTCAATTTCCTTACTGGTGATCGGTGTTTAGATTTTCCAGTTCTTCATGCTTCAGCCTTGGAAGGCTATATGTTTCTAGGAACTTGTCCATTTCTTCTAGGTTATTGAATTTGGTGGCATATAGTCCTTCATAGTATTCTTAGATGATCCATTGTATTTCTGTGGCATCCGTGATAACTTCCCCTTTTTCATTTCTGATTTTGTTAATTAGTGTCTTCTCTCTTTTTATTTTAGTGTGTGTAGCCAAGAGTTTGTCAATTTTATTAATCTTTTCAAAGAACCAGCTCTTTGTCACATTAATTTTTTCTATTGTCATTTTTGTTCTCTATTTCATTTAGTTCTGCTCTGATTTTTGTTATTTCCCTTCTTCTGCTGACCTTGGGTTTCATTTATTCTTCTTTTTCTAGTTCTTTAAAGTATAACATGAGGTTATTTATTTGGGATTTTTCTTGTTTCTTGAGATAGGCCTGTAATGATATAAATTTCCCTCTTAAAACTGCTTTCGCTGCATCCCAAAAATTTTGGTAGGATGTATTTTCATTGTCATTTGTTTCTATGTATCTTTTGATCTCTCCTCTAATTTCTTCTTTCACCCTGTCGTTCTTTAAAAGTATGTTGTTTAATCTCCATGTATTTGTGTTTTCTCTTGCTTGCTTTTTGCAGTTGATATCCAATTTCAAAGCCTTGTGATCAGAGAATATGCTTGATATGACTTCAATCTTCTTAAATTTGCTGAGGTTAGTTTTATATCCCAATACATGGTCTATCCTTCAGAATGTTCCATGTACACTAGAAAAAAATATATTATCTGATGTTTTAGGATGAAGTGCTCTATATATGTCACTTATGTCCATTTCATCTAATGTGTCATTTAGGGCTGCTATTTCGTTATTTATTTTCTGTTTGAATGATCTATCCATAGCTGGTCAATTTCTCCCTTTAGTTCTGTGAGTAGTTGCTTGGTGTATTTCGGTGCTCCCTGATTGGAAGCATAAATATTGATGACTGTTACATCTTCTTGTTGTATAGTCCCCTTCACCATTATGAAATGTCCATCTTTGTCTCTTGTTGTCTTTTTCACCCTGAAGTCTGTTTCATCTGATATCATTATGGCTACACCTGATTTTGTCTGGGTACCATTTGCTTGGAGTGTCAATTTCCACCCTTTCCTTTTGAGTCTATGCTTGTCCTTGTAGCTGAGATGTGTCTCTTGGAAACAGCATATGGTTGGGATTAGTTTTTTGATCCAATCTGCTACTCTGTGCCTTTTTATTGGTGAGTTCCGTCCATTTACATTTAGGGTGATTATTGATATGTGAGGATTTCCTGTCATTCTAGCTTTAGTCTTCTGGTAAGATTGTGTCTCCATGGTTTCTTTGCCTTTTTGTTTTTATCTATTATTTCTGTGTAATAATTGTTCTGTGTATCTTTTATTTCTTTGTTTTTATCATTATTCTATGATGTTTCCCTCTGTTTCTTCTTTTATTAGAGTATATGTTTCAGTTCTGGATTTTTTTTTTTTTTTTTTGAGTGGTTACCATTAAGTTTGTGTAAAAGAAAGTTTGATATTTAGAGTATTCCATTTTCTTCAGCACGCTTACTTTCTCCATTCCCATATTCCGGTGCAGGTCTTTACTTTCCCCCTTTTTATGTTTTGGTTGCCACAGATTGTTCCTGTGGATGGTGGTCAAATAGCTTCCTTTAGTATTTCTTGTAGTGCAGGTCATGTATTAGAAAATTCCCTCAGCTTCTGTATGTCTGGAAAGGTCTTTATTCCTCCTTCATATCTAAAGGATATCTTTGCTGGATATATTATTCTTGGCTCATAATTTCTCTCTTTCAATTGTTTGAATATTTGGTTCCACTCCATCCTGGCTTGTAGAGTTCCTGCTGAAAAATCTGATGATAATCTAATGGGCTTTCCTTTGTAGGTTACCATCTTCTTTTCCCTGGCTGCCTGGAGGATTCTTTCTTTGTCATTGATTTTAGACAGCTTCAATACAATGTGCCTTGGAGAAGGCCTGTTGGGATTGAGGTAATTAGGTGTTCTATTCTCTGTTCCCTTCTCTCTTTCTTCTCCTGCTGGTATGCCCATTATTCTTATATTGCTCTTTCTGATGGAGTCAGAAAGTTCTTGTAGAATTATTTCATTTCTTTTAAGCCTCAAGTCTTTCTTCTTCCATCCATGTCATTTCCAGATTTCTATCTGCGATGTCACTGATTTTTTCCTCCATCTAGTCAACTCTACTACCTAAGCTGGCTATTTTGTTCTTAATTTCTTCTATTGATTTCTTAATCTCCAGAAATTCTATTTGGTTCTTTTTAAAATTTCAATCTCTTTCGTAAAATGCTCATGTTGTTCTTTGATTGTGTTTCTGAGTTCATTAAACTGCCTTTCTGTGTTTTCTTGCATCTCGTTGAGTGTTTTCAGAACTGCAATCTCGAATTCTCTGTCTTTTAAGTCATATATTTCCATATCTTTAAGTTCCTTTTCTGGAGACTTTTCACTTTCTTTCTGAGCTGTCTTGTTGCCTTGGTTATTCATGGCAATTACTGATTTACTATTTCTCTTCCTAGGCATCTACAGGAGTGGCTTCTGCAACAGGTTGATAGGAAGAAGTCTTTCTTTTGTTTTCCAGTACTTGTTGGTAGAATGTTTTATTTTGTCTCCGACTGCAGCCTTTTTTTTCTCTCTCACACTGTAGTGCTATGTTTTCTCCGCACTATTCCAGCTTCGCACACAATGGGGGGATTCCCTGGGAGACGGGCTTCTGCTCTGTTAATAGTTCGCCTGGGTCACAGGGCACAGTGTCCCTGTGGGTATGCGGAGAGCTTTTGAAGTTCTAAAGCTCTTCCTGCACCAGATTCAGAGCCCGTGTGTTTCAGCAGTTCTATTTACTCCTGCAGGGATCCGCCCAGATAGGTGGGGCCAGGGGAAGGGTGAGTTGTGAGAGGTTTCCCAAAGCAATGGCGGTGACCACCACCACAGCCAGTCCTGCTTCCACAGTTCCCTCCCCTTTGCCGGAACTAGTTGGGTTGCGAATCTGTGTCTGTGGCCCACAGTTCTCAGAACAGCAAATATTCTGTTCTTTTGATCTGACACTGCTACTGTTCCACTTCTAGCACCAGGGAGGTGGGGGCAGGGCGAGCTCTGGGAGGGTAGAGAGGGGGCGGCTAGTCTCACTGCCTAAGGCTTCTGTTCTCTGCTTGGCAGTGAGGGCTTAAACCACCATTTTCAGCCTTCTTCCCTCAGTCTTTTCTCTGATGTCTCTGCCATGAGTGTTGGGTTCAGCTGTGTTATCTGCTGCCCCCTCAGCCCTGTGGGCCATAAGCGGAGCCCTAGCAGTCTGAGTTCTTCCCTCTCCCACAGCTGCGGTAGTTCTGGGATGCAGCCAGCTCAGAGCACTGAGCTAGGTCTGCGTCCTGCACCCGCGGGGCTCTGTCTCCTCACTTCTCACTTTCCTCCTTCCCGGCTCGTGCAATTTGCCCACCTTTAGGTGAATTCTGTAGTGGTCCTCTTCATCTTGCCTGTCTGCTGTGCAAGGAGTCCTTTGTGGAGTTATAGTTGTTCAATTAGTTGTAAATTCCAGTTGAGATTTACAGAGGCTCACCTCATGCTGCCATTTTTATGACGTCTCTACAAATTTGTACTTCTTAATCCCCTCCCCCCACCACCCACTCCCGGAAAATAAGCCCCCATCCAGCAACCGTCAAGATGTCATCTGTATCTATGAACCTATTTCTGTTTTGATTGTTACTTTATCATGTTCCCTAATTCCACAATGAAATGAAATCATATGGTAGCTGTCTTTCTCTATCTGACTTACTCTGCTTAGCAAAATACCCTCTAGGTTCACCTATATTGTTGCAAATATAAAGATTTCATACTTTTTATGGCTGAGTAATATTCCATTGTATATACATACTACCCCCTCTTTATCCATTCATCCATCAATGGACACCCAGGTTGCCTCCGTATCTTGGCTACTGTAAATAATGCTGCAATGAACATATGCATGCACATGTCCCTTCAATGTAGTGTTTTGGGTTCCTTCAGATAAATACCCAGAAGTGATATACCTGGGTCCTTCTTTGTCTCTTGTTATAGCCTTTATTTTAAAGTCTATTTTGTGTGGTATAAGTAATGCTACCCCAGCTTTCTTTTTGTTTCCATTTTCATGAAATACCATTTTCCATTCCCTTACTTTCAGTCTGTGTGTGTCTTTCAATCTGAAGTGAGTCTCTTGTAGGCAGCATATGTAAGGGTTTTGTCTTCTTATCCATTCAGCTGCTCTATATCTTTTGATTAGAGCATTTAATACATTTACATTTAAAGTGATTGTTGCTAGATATGTACTTATTGCCATTTTATTATTCACATATTTGTTGCTGTTGTTGCTGTTGCTGTTTTTGTTTTTGTTGTTGTTGTTGTTCTTCTTCTTCTTCTTCCTCTTCCTCTTCCTCTTCCTCTTCCTCTTCCTCTTCCCCTTCTCCTTCTCCTTCTCCTTCTCCTTCTCCTTCTCCTTCTCCTTCTCCTTCTTCAAGAAGTCCCTTTAACATTTCTTGTAATACTGGCTTAGTGGTGATGAACTTCTTCATCTTTTCCTTGTCTGGGAAGCTCTGATCTGTCCTTCAATTCTAAATGATAGCTTTGCTGAGTAGAATACTCTTGGTTGCAGGTCCTTGCTTTCATCACTTTGAATATTTCTTGTCAATCCTTTCTGGCCTGCAAAGTTTCCGTTGAGAAATCAGCTGACAGTCTAAAGGGAGCTCCTTTGTAGGCAACTAACTGCTTTTCTCTTGCTGCTTTTAGGATTCTCTGTCTTTAAGCTTTGGCATTTTAATTATGATCGTTCTTGGTTTGGACCTATTTGGGTTAATGTTGTTTGGGATTCTGTGCTTCCTGGGCTTGTATGTCTATTTTCTTTGCTAGGTTAGGAAAGTTTCCTGTCATTATTTCTTCAAATGGGTTTTCATTTCCTTGCTGTCTTTCTTCTCTTTTGGGTACCCCTGTGATGCAAATGTTAGTACTCTTCATGTTGTCCCAGAAGCCCTGGAAACTATCCTCATTTTTAATTTTTTTAAATGTTTTGCCATTCTGATTGGCTGAGTTCTGCTACCTTATCTTCTAAATCACTGCTTTGATCCTCTAATCTACTGTTTTTCGTCTAATCTACTGTTGATTTGCTCTAATGTATTCTTTATATCAGTTATTATATTCTTCATTTCTGACTGATTCTTTTTTTTTATGTTTTCTACCTCCATTTTTATATTTCCTATCTCTTTGTTGATGTTCTTGCTAAGATTATTAAGCATCCTTATAACCAGTGTTTTGAACTCTGCATCTGGTAGATTTCCTGTCTCCATTTTTTTAGTTCTTTTTCTGGAGCTTTGTTCTTTCATTTGGGATATGTTTCTTTGTTTCCCCATTTTGGCAGCCTCCCTGTGTTTGTTTCTATGTATTAGGTAGTGCTGCTGTATCTCCCAGTCTTGGTAGAGTAGCCTTATGTTGTAGGTGTCATGCAAGGTCCAGTGGCACAGTCTCCCTCGTTACCTGAGTAAGGTGCTCCAGGTGTGTCCCTTGTGAGGGTTGTGTGTGCCCTATTGTTGTAATTTAGTCTTGGTTATTTATGCACATCAGTGGGAGGGATTAACCAAGCAGCTGATTGGTTATAAGGACTGGCCATGACTAAAGTGGAGGAGCTGTGGTGCAGAGGCTGACCCTATATATCAGGATTTGCTTCAGCAGAGCTCTGGAGCCTACCTGGTTTGTCCTTTGGGTTTGCCATATGTGGAGGCAGCCAGGTTGTGCTCTGGTTTGGTCTGAAGCTGGCAACTGGGCATGCCAGCCCTGGAGCCTCCTGGGAGGGACCCCACTGCAGGCCAAGTTCAGCCACAGCCTGTGCTTTGCCCTGTGCTACCTGGAATGAGCCACAAAGAAATCTGAAGGTAGCTGTCCCCTGTGCTGGGCTTATAGGTGCTTGGGAGAGGCAAAGCTGTGAAACGACATTGGCTACCACTAGTGCTAGGATTGGGACTGCTTAGCAATATGTATAGGGCCTGCCAAGGCCAGATGCTGCTTGTTTGGGGGTTGTGAGCTTTTGAGAGATTCTTAGGAAAGTCTGAAACATGAACCAACATAGGACATTTGTATGGAAAAGCCACTGGAAGTGGCTTGTATGTGCCAGCAAGTTGGGTGGGGAGGTTCTCAGGGAATCACCAGGGTGATTGAAACAGTGTTAGCCAGGTTGATAGAGACTCAGATATGGTGCCTGCCTATGTCTGCATACCAGGTGCAGGGAAGGCTCAAGAAAGGAACTATGGTTTCTGCCAGCACTTGTATCTGGAAGAAAGCTGTCCCTGCAGCTCTCACCATGAAGTCACACAATTCAGTTCTTCCCATTTGTCCCTGGTACCTTTCAAGCTGCTGCCTTGACCCTGGAGCTCAGAGTGAGTGAGTCCATCAGTGAGCAAGTCCATGCTTGGGCCCTTTAAGAGAAATGCTTGGGACTCCAACAGCCCTTCATCTCACTCCACAGTAGTTGTGGGAACATCTATTCCTGGCACTGGAAACCTGGGCTGGGGATCCTGGTATGGGGTTGGGCCCCTCGCCATTCAGGGGGACTTCTGCAGCTGACCTATTCCCTCCTGATTTTTAATTGTTACACGTGGTTGTGGCACAGGCCCGTTTCACATCTTTGCCCTTCCTACCAGTCTTGATGTGGCTCCTTTTGTATATCCTCAGTTATAGGACGTCTGTTCACCTAGACTTCAGGCAGTTCTCAATGATGGTTGTTCTGTAATTTGGTTGTAATTTTGATGTGGTCATGAGAGGAAGCAAGCATTTCCTTACTTTGCCATCTTGACCAGGAATCAGGAAAAAACATTTAAAAACTTTCTTGATAGAGTAATTTTATGTCTGTTGAACGTAATAAAAAATTTGTGGCTTATAAAAATTTTTATTAACATCATTAAAATGAAGAAGTGTTTTGACATGTGACAAGTGCTCACAGGGGAGAGTCCCAATTAGTCAGTACAAGGAAGCCTTGGTGTTCTATCTCATAATAGAAGATTTCTAGGGGCCTCTATATGGCCAGTAGTTCATGATGTAGGGCACCTTTGTTGTGGATCTGTACTGTCATGTGCCACAATTCCTCCACCAAAGTCCTTTGGCAAATGTTGAAACCACCACCAGGATTACCATCACACAACTGTCACAGTTGGACATTGTATTAAAAATGTGCAAAATAACTTCTCAGGAGAGAAACTTTTATTCACCATTCCAAGAGGGGACAGAGCAAAACCCTCTGGAAAAATAGTTGAGAAATTATGCCACATACGACAGAAATCTGTATCCAAAACATTGGGACAGCCAAAATCCAGACAGCTGTCAAGAATTTCCAAGGATATACTAAGTGAAATAAGCCAGACACAGAAGTATAAACATGTGTAATTCCACTTACATAAGGTATATAGACTAGGTAAATTCATAGAAATGGAAAGTAGGATAGAAGTTCCCAGAGGTTGTGGGGAGAAAGGAGCAAGGACTTAATGTTTAATGTGTACAGAGTTTCTGTTTGGGATGATGAAAATTTTCTGAAAATGGATAGTGGTGATGGTTGTACAACATTGAGAATGCACTTAATACCACTAAATTGTAAACTTAAAGATGGTTCAAATGGTAAATTTTATGTATATTTTACCACAAAAAATAAATAAGAATTCCCAATGTACTTTCTGAATGCTAACTGTTTATTTAAAAAAGAAAAAGAAAAACAACAACAACAAAAAACAGGACAGCTTTCAATAAAACAGCCTTTTCCTGAAGCCTGGATGAACACACAAAATAAGTTAATTAATTAAAATACAGGGATCATCCCATTTGGATTCAGTTATTGTATTTGTAAACAAGACGTATACCTTTTACTCATAGGGAAAGACTAGGAAGTTAAAACACACACACACAAACACATTATTTTAAAAAGCAGTCAATAATTCTATCAGCATTAAAACCCCAGTAATTCTGTGTCATTTGATATTCCTAATCATCCCATCTTATTGAAATTTTCCCTAATCCCATGCAAAATCTGTCTCCTTGCCCTTTGTCTAAACTGACTCCGCTAATTAAATTGGCTGGGCAAGACCTCCAGTCTTTGTGTGCAAACCTGCGAACATTCTGCACACAGTTGAGGAGACTATCATTCCATAAAGAACTGCTGTTTTTCATTTAAGATATATGATTAAGAGCTTCTTTTTAAGAGTCTCCAATCAAGCTCCTGACAAGTTCTCCATAAATTTTAGTGGTTTTATATTCTTTTGGGACTCTTACATCTTTCTCCATCTCTCTGGCTCATTGTTAGAATCAATATTCTTCAAGTATCCATTCACCAGCTTCTGTTTATCTCTACCTATTCTCTCTTGGCAATCCTATGTACCCTTTCAACTTTAGTAAGCTTAGTCTTTCTCACTGTGATTTTGATATTTTTCTCCCCAGCCTCCAGTCTCCATTTTGACTACCTTCTGGAAAACTTCACAATGATATTCAGAAACACTTCAAGCTCAGCATGATCAAACCCTTGTCATCTTACCTCTTCAAACTGATCTTCTTCCTGTGTTAGGCACTTGTACAAATGGCACCACCACCATCTTTCCAGTCACCCAAGGATGGAACCTCCCTGACATCTGTAATATCCCTCTATGTTATCCCCCTGCCTTCTGGTTTTCCTTCCCTCAACCCATCTGGCACCTTCCCAGATTAGTTTTCTCCTCTGCCCATCTGAAGGGTCAGAAATCAGAGCAATAGTTGATCATTCTCTGCAAACACTGGAAAGTTCCAAGGACCTCAAATCACCATAAAGCAGAGGTGAGTGAAAGAACAGGTATGGGAAGCTAGAAGTTGCCTGGAGTTCAATAATGAGCTTCCAGAAGCTGGAGATGCCCCATGATTGTGTTGAAGCTATAGATGTTGCCCCTATTATTGAGACAGTGACAATTACAATACATCCCCTAGCATTGTAAGATGGAGGTCAGCACCATCACTAGAAAAAGTTGGAGGAGTTGGAGACTTTGCAGGGTAGGATGGGGACAGCTATTCAATCTCTCATCATGTATTGAGGATCACTGATGTGCCGAGCACTGTACTAGGGAGCTAGAGACACAGAGAACCAAGCCATGTCCTTCAAGAAATTCCCAGTCCAAATAAGAGACACAAATTGTAATACAAGGAGATCTTGCTTCACTAGAGATATACACAGGACACCAGAGGGCAAAGAGAAGAGTTCCCAATACGGTTGGGAACTTTGGTGAGGTGGTAGAGGTTATGGGAGACTTCACAGAGGCTGTTCCCTCTGAGGTTTGAGTTAGGATTTAAATGATGAGGAAAGAGTACTTTAAATAAGAAGGACCTTCCAGGAAGAGGAACCACTTGTGCAGCATGAGGGCATGAGGGCACATGGGTTTTTAGGAAATAGTGTTACAGCATGACCATGAAGGGCCATGGCAGGAAATGCTGCTAGAGAGGCAGTCAGGTCTAGGATCACACAGAACTCTGTATAGCAGCAGCTAACTCAGACACTTGACCTTCTCCTGTGACCCAAGAAGCAAGGGTCACAAATCACAATTAGCTCTTAGAAGTGGATGTGAAGTTGCATATTATCCAGTCTAGTTCTCTCATTTCATAAGTCAGGAAAGGAGTCACAAGAAGAGGAAGCAACTTGCCCAGGGCCTTCTGATGATCCTCGCATGTTACACCTTCTCAAGCAATAAAAATCCCACACAGAGTCACAGCTAAGAACTAACCAGGTAAAACAGACTCCATGGTATGAGGGGGGAGGACAGCAAGGCACCTGCTCCAGGTGCCTTGAAAGCAAGCCTGAAGGAAGAAATCATCATTTGCAGAACAAATAGATTGCACACAGACTTAATGGGGGAAAAATAAACACCTTTCAAAGGTGACTCACTCCCTGTGAGTCATCCCAAGCCAACGATGCCAAACCCAGAATGTGCCACCGTAAGAGCAGCATTTCCAGTCCTAACATCCCTAATCAGCCGTAAGACAAATAATTAGCCTTAGTCATAATAAAGAACAAATGGTCAAATACAAACACAAGCATATAACCTCCAATTTCCAAATCCTAATGGGTCACTTTATACTTTTTTGTTTGTATGTTTCAGAGGCAGCAAAAGGGGTTCTTAGCATAGTGTGAGGGTTTGCGGATTCAAGGAGCCTAAACTTATTAGATACAGTGAGAGTACAATCAAACACTAACTTCGGGTCTAGACGGAACAAGGTTTGAACAGCTCACTCACTTAGCTGGAGGACTCTGAGCTGATATCTTACCTCTCTAAGCTTCTCTGAATTGTCTGGCACACTGCCAGGTACTAGGCAGGTTCCCAGGGATTCCTGGGCTCCGTTTCCACCTGTCATGCCCCTGTGGGAAAGTATTTGCAAAAATAGTCACAATAATTCCCCTTTCTGTATCTACTCCCCTTCCCACACTGACTCTGGGTTTGCCAGGTGACTTGTTTTGGCAAATGGCATATAGCAAATGAGACACAAGCAGAAAACTGAAAAAATGTGTGTGCATTGGAATTTTTTCCTCTTTTGTAACTTGTGGGGATCTTTTAACCACCACCATATGAATGAGCCTCAGCTAATATGCTGTATGATGCGACATGTGGCCAAATCATCTTATTACCCCAGATGACATCAAGCCAACTACCAGCTATGTCAGAGAGGCCATCACAGATCATCTGACCGCAGCTGGGCCAGCCCATTTCAGAAGAACCACCCAGACAAACCATGAACCACAAGAAATAACAAATCCTTGTCCTTTTAAGCCTCCAAGTTTGGAGTGACTTCGTTATGCAGCTAAAGCTGCCAAATACACTCCTTCAATGATAGGAGTTCCCTAGCTTGCAGCCTCAGGTCTCTCCTTACTCAACGTGGGAGATGGATACAGTAACACCAAAATGGTGACTCTCAAAGCAATAGCTCCAGAAAGCTCTCTCTTGCTTATGGAAATTTCATCATATATCTTTAGGTACCTCAAGTCAAGAGCCAACACTAAACTCAATATATTTCCCACAAAACAGAAGAATTTTCTTCTTGTTGCTCTGTTCCTAAGAAGTGAAACGTGAAGATTACTCTCCATGCTTCCCTCCTCTTCGTCTTCTATATCCAATCAGCCCCCAGGCCTGTCAACTCTACCTGTCAAATACCTATTGCCTTCTTCCCCTCCTCTTTATCCTCATTTCCATCCCATGGAAATCTCTTACTCTGTTTTACCAAACTTTTGCAATAGCCCCTTAAACAATTCCCTCTCTTCAGAATGTTCCCTCTCCACCTTAGCCTACAGAAAGCTCTTCAACATGTCCCCATTGGTCATGAGATGAAACCCAATTGCCTTAGGCTATCACGTAAGTCCTTTCCTAAGCTGACCTCCTCTCCACTGCCATTTTGGTCTTCTGTCATGTCCCCATACCACACACTGAGTTTCCCAGCAAACCAGGTGGCTTCATACCTCTGGGCGTTTGCATATGTTGTTCACACAGACACGGATGTCTGTCCTCTTTGTTTCTCTGTTTGAATGTCTATTCATAATAGGATTCAACTTAGAAGTCTCATCCTGTATATAAAGCACCCTCCGTCCGAACCCCAGAAGAAATTAATTTCTCCCTCCATGTCACTGTGCTTTGTACATTCCTTGAATGTTGCCATTACCACACTATATATTATAGTGGTCTATTACTATTTTTCCCTGTCTTACCATCCCAAACCCTTTCTACCACCTTCCTCATTGTAACACTTGGAACAGCACTTAATATATAATAAGCATTCAAAAAAAAAGTTTGTTTAATGAAATCCTAGCACCCTCCCTTTTTCTTTTACAATAAGCTAGTTTCATGAGTGCCATTCACAATTTCTTGATGCAAATAAGCACATTTTACAGAATTTTGGGGGGGGGGGAGTTATAAAATCTTCAAATTTAACATTTCTGTTTGGTGTGTATCCTTTTGCAATATTAGTAGGCCCTGCTGAGTTGCAATCATGTAGCCTGGCTCTGTATGGCTATGTATATCTTTGGCCCAAAGGAAGAATTTCTAAGAATAAGGAGTTTGATGGCTCCCATAGAAAATTATGTACATTAGGGAAATTTTGATGAAGAGAAGAGTAAGAGATATGAAAAAGGCAATAGATTCTAGGTTCAGAAAATACTATAAAACTCTAGAAGCACCATGTGAAATATCCTGAATCCCTCGCCAGTCGAGTGATGTCTTGACGAGGCCACAAGCATCAGTCAAGAGGCGGATTTCGAGTCTCAGCTGCTGTCGACCTCTCTGTCCACTGGCAAATCTCCTAACTCCTCTTTACTCATCTGTAAAATGAGGAAGTTGGACCAAATTATTTCAAAATCCTATTAAGCCCTCTAATTTTATGAGTCTATGACAATGATTCCTAAACCTGCTTATGTATCAATGCCACTGGGGAAGCTTTAATAAGTCCATAATTCCTTGGGTTTCCGTCTCAGAAATTGTGACTTCACCAATTTGAAGAGAAGTCTGGGAGTTTCATCATTTTAGAAACCCCAACAGTTGATTCTGATGCAAAGCCCCATTTGGGAACTGAGCCACTGTGTAGAAACTTCATCTGCTGTCATTTTCAGCTACATCTACTGCCTACAGAATAATGTTTTTCAATGGGAATATACCTCTAATTTCATAATAGTGGTTAAAGGAAATATAGGATTCACTTTACATAAAGTCACCTTAGGGGTACTTTACTGGAACACATCTATTGCTCAAACATGGAAATTACCTATAGAGTTTTGTATTTCAATTATCTGTATTATCACCATTTTCAGTAAGTAATTTGGTATAATTTTGGGCAAAATACTCTCCCTACAAACTAATAAAACTAATAAAACTAATAAAAAATTATTTTTTATAAAATTATTTGTTTATAATGAAACTACTAAAAAATGTTAGTTTTTTAAATTGAAAATCCATTAAAAATTATTATTTCATGTATAAATATTTACAACCATCACCCAAGGACATACCTACCTTACAGAGTAATATGTCTGTGGCACAAACCAACAGCAGGATAAAAATGGACCATCTATACATAGATATACACAGTTGTTGCCTATCTACCATCAATGTTTTTCTTACTAGCAGGAACTATCCATTTCCAGGCAATGAATCATGATGAGTTGTGTTAACTATGACAAGATACTTGGCAACATACTATTTTTTGCATCTCCTCTTGCAGCTAGGGATCGCCATGCAATCTAGCACTGAACAATTGAGATTTGCAAGTCAGTTTATTGGTGGACTTCCTGGAAATACTATTTTCTTCCTTGATAAAAGGGAGGTCCTTTTTGTCACCCAGATCTCTGATTCCTTCCCTGAATGCAAAGGGCTATCGCAGCTATATGGTGACTATGAGGCCATAAGCATGACGTCCCCATGCCCACACCCAGAGATGTCAGAGGGAAAACTGAGAAAGCCTGGACCTTGATGGCATGGGGGAGCCATTGCTCCTAAAAGCAGACTTCTTGTTATTAAATTAAAAATTAATTTCTTCAATCACATTAGCCATGTTTTTTTTAAATCGGGGCTGGGGAGTGGGGACTCTAAGCAAACAACAAATGAATTCCTAATATCAGACCTCTCGTTATGTGAAGCAATTGGGTATCTTTGTTGTTCCAAGCAGCTGTGAGCCGTGTTTTCTATTACTTGCAGCCAAAAATACATCCTAACCACATCAAAGTCTAGTTAGGGCTAAGTGTAATCTGCAGGAGGCAACTAGGCATATTTGGGGGCAGGGTTTCATGCCATAAGGTAGGGAAATAGCTGTCAGGGGGAAAAGGCATTTCAATAATTGCTTGAAGGATGGGTGAAGATGGGAAGAGGAGGTGGAGGCAGTAATAGCTTTTGTGGAGAAAGCTTGAAAATGAGAGAAAGGAATAAAAAGGCTTCAAGTTTATCACCTGGCACTCTGAGAGGGAAGTCTTTATGATGGAAATGTATAAGATTTCTTTTTACAAAAATCTAAGGCAAAAAATTTCAGGAGTCACTGAATCTTGCTTACACATTCAGCGACTTCCATTGCTCCTCTTTCCTCCCCACCTTGAATGCTCTGTCTGTGATCACGTGTCCTGCCCAATCATTCCACCCCAGAGGATGCATCATTTCAGGTCACATGAGCTCATCCGGCATTGAGGTTGGCTCTTGCTCACTGGAGCCTGGGCCCCTTTGAGCACCCTTCTGGGGTGCTCATTTCAAGTAAGCCTGTCAAGTGCCCTGGGATTCCGAAGCCATGTTAGAACAAGATTCTCACATCTGGAACTTGTTTCTGGAAAACATCAAGAAACACAACACACACTTGATGCCCTCTCTCACATGCTCTCATTCTCTACCATTTAAGAAAATTAAAAAGAACCTGTTGCTGTATAGCACATTGACACATCAAAGTCCCTGAAGGAAAATATTTGAATTTCTTCCATCTATTTTCTTCCCCTGTTCTTTATGCTTCTCAACGAGAAGAAAGGTAGAGCTTACATTTTATGTCAACACAAAAGGCCTCCGTTTGTGTGCATTACTTATTAAAGTATTCAGTGATTCAATGTCAAGGTATGTATTATACATACTTTTTTTTCTAGGCCATTATCAGCTTTCTTACAACACTATTATTCTTCAGCCCAGCTAATGCTTCTGTCAAAGATTTAGCAACAAGCATGGAAAATGTCAAACAGTGGGGAAGAAACGTAGCTGTTTCCACAACTGCACAAAAAGCCTGAGTTGTCTTTTATGGAAAGCAGCATAATTCTGCCATGAACACCAATGGATGTTTTATCAGGGGACAGAGGAGCGGGATGGTTTATTTGTTTTTCTCTGCACACCTGAGTCCACCTCCTCTGAATAAGTTTCCTTTCTTCTCTTGCCAATATACTTAATAAAATGGGCCGATGTTGTTATCCTTTCACCCTCTCCCCGGGAGGTATCTGGCTTAGAACATGACAGAAATCAGCCAGGAGAGTCGGTCTGTTCTGTCTGCAGAGCAGTGTGATAAGATTTAAGGAGCACTTAAGGCTCCTCTGGAGAAAAATATTTTCCCAACCTGCTTACCAGGGTGCCTGAAATTACAACCCTTCTGCTTTAAGGCATTGAAAGCCTCCATTAAAATGCAAATATGTTAGGTGGGTTATTTTATCAAACTATCACATCTTAGCTTGAATTAGTTTATAGCTTAATTCAAAACCCTGAAGTGATGGGACACGGAGCCATTAAGTTTGGATATAAACAAAGATGACACAAAGGTTTAGAGTTTAAAATGTGTTGCCTAAAGAGCAGGCCTGAGGAGCAGGGCGAGGTAGGAGAACAGAATATAGACTGATAGCACCAAAAGTGAGGTCTAGAGTTAATGCACACTGGCAGATGCTCTCAATAATCCTGGCTGAGAAGCAGGCTGGTCCGTGTGATGGAGAAGTTGTCATCCTCATGCTTAAAAGATAGATTCAGGGAAGCATCTCTGTGCATATGGCTTCTTTCCTTCTCACTTGAATTGGCATCTCAGTCAGATTTCCTTACCATTTCCTCCCTGTATGAGTGTGCTCAGGACTCGTACCCACTCCCTCCCCAGCAGTTTCAGAAGCTGCATGGAGCCCATGGTAGATACTACCAATAATCTCCAACATTTCCATTTATTTCCCTCCGACCCCCTTGAAGTTAGCTGTGGCCATATGACTGACTTTGGCCAATGAAATGTAAGCAAAAGTGGTATGTGTCACTTTCAGGCAGAAGCATTGAAGAGCTGGCTTGTGATACTCCATGCTCCCTTCTTCTGCCATGGTGAACTCTGAAACATGGTGAACTTGAGTCAAGATACTACAAAGTCAAAGCAGCCAAGAATGGTGGACACAGAGAACAGCTAACTGGAAACTACTCAGACTTGCAGATGACCGTAATTGAGCAAAAATAAACTTCTCTTGTGTTAGGCCACTGATAGTTTGGTGTTACTACTTTAGCATAACCTCGTCTACCTTGACTGATCCATACCCCATAAATAGCATCTCAGGAAATCTCATCAGACCCTCTCTATTACCATACACTCATCATTCAACAAATATTTATTGAGCACCTACAGTGTGCCAGATGATATCATAAGTACCAGGGACTTAGTAGGATTGTAACAGTCAAGACAAAGTCCTTGGGCTCAGGGATGTTACATTCTTGTCAAGGAAGAAAGATTATCAATAAGCTTATCTGTTAGAAACAGGTTTGGTTTAGCATAGCAGAAAACCCAAATAATATCAACATAAGCATATCATAGGTCTGGTTTCTCTCACATATAATAAGTCTGGAGGTTGGCAATCCAGGACTTATGCGGTGGCTCTACAATGTCATCAGGGACCCAGACTCCTCCTATCCTCCTGACCCACCATCCTTAGCACGTGGCTTTCATCTTCCAGAGCACTTCCTATTCCAGAGGGCTGCAAAGTGCCATTTGCTTCATCCACATTCTAGCAGGAAGAAAGAGAAAAGGGGAAAGGCAAGAGTGGTGCCTCTCAACTGAGTCAGGTCCCCTTAAAAAGCTTTCCCTGAAACCCTAGCCCGTAGGCAATGCATACAACTTATTAGCCACGCCTACCTGCAAGGGGGAGGGACAGAGTATAATACCAGCTGGATATATTTTTGCCACAAATAAAATTCTGTTAGTAAAGAAGAGAATAAGTATAGAGTAGATATTTAACAGTTTCTCCTGTAATAGATAAACAAATAAGTATTTCAGCTGGTGGCATTTTAAAGGAAAAATAAATGTGGAGAGGCAGTAACTGTAACCAGGGCAAGGAAGAAAGGCCTTTCTAAACAGGTGGCATTGAAATGATGAAGAAAAGCCCTCCGTGGGGATATCTGGGGAAGGGACCCCCAGGCAGCAGGAATAATGAGTGCCAAGGCCTGAAGTACCAGGGAACAGAAAGCCCTCCAGTGAGTGGAGTGGAATGAGTGGGAGGGGACGTGGTGGGAGATGAGGGCAGAGACGTAGGGAGAAACTAGGTCATGGAGGATCTCGGGAATTTCATTCCCATTATGAGAAGAAAGTGGGGGGGGCTGGGGGAGTAACATCATGTGATTACTCCTTAATTCTGTCCTTCTGGGTACTGTTGGGAACTGGTTTAGAGGAGGATAAGAATGGTGGCCAGTCAGGAGACAGATTCAGACATCCAGACAACAAACAATGGTACTATCCCTATAGTAGCCTGGATGGGCAGTGCTAAGGCTGCACCTGCAAGCAGCAACCATGCATTCTGGGTAAATCCCATTGACCTTGATGAGTAACTTTTTCTACACGAGTTTGGCTACTCATCTACAGGCTTGAAGAAAGCTCAGAGAAAACTGGATCTCTTCAGAATTGGAGTCCTGCTTGGAGAGTATGACTGATTGGAGCCGAGGGGAAGTAGGGAAGGAAGTTTACTGAGATGAATCACTGAAGTGAGGGGCACTGCGCTCTAAGCAGGATGGGGAGGGAAGTGGGAGGTGGAGGCTGAAGTGTGAAAGCCCCCCCAAAATCAGTCTCTCCTTGTTTCCCACCTGTACCTAATGCTTGGTTTCTGCCTATCTGCCCGGCTTCCGCAGACGGACACAGGGCTGGACTCTGCCTGACAACTGGTGTCACATGGGGTCTCAGCTCCCGCTCCCCGCACAAGAACGCAGCACATGGTGAGGCCAAAAAGGAACACCCACGGAGCCATGAATAGGGGAGTCACACCACTATATTCTCGCTGGGTTGGAGACATAGGAAGCAGGAGCCGCAACCTGCCACCCGCTTCTCTGCCAACCAACCAACCCCACTTGCTAGCCGCAATCTGCGCTTGCTAGCTTAGGCCAGCAGGTATATCAGTGGCTAATGGCTAACGGGTTATAGCTGAGGGGCAACCAGTCACAGCTGATGGCCATCTACTACCCGAGCCAGCACCTTTCCGTCTGAGGCCGAGAGCCTGGAAACTGCTCTCGTGGTTCTGTCCCCACAATCACTTAACTTTTTGTGCCTCAATTTCTTCACCTGTAAAATGAGGCTATTAATAAGACCTATGATAGGGCGATTGTGAAAATCAAATGGATTCATGAAAAGCACTCAGAAGAGCATGTAGCACACAGCTGAGCTGTCAATTAAAGTTACGCAGTGTTATTGCTTATCACCTTCCTGCATTACTCGGAGCAAATCTCACTCCCTCCTAAAACTCCCCTCCCCCAGCCTTCATTTATCTACTCTCTCTAACTCGTTTTATACGTACCATTCATAACACACAATCGACATCCTACAACATCCTGTCCTGTTCCCTAATTGTGGGTATCACTCAATTTGGCACTTGAATCCACGCTGATGACTGCATGCTAATATGTAAAAGCACGCCGTGACCTAATTCTTCATGTCTGTGCCGTAGCTCTTCTCCCCAGCTATACTCGGAGACTCCCGTGAGCCAGGCTTATCCTTCTCTCACACCTTCACGTTTGTAGCGCAGTGCTAGACACGTCCGTGGCTGTGCTAAGCACCTGGGTGCTGAGAGAAGGGCTTTCACCTGAAGAGCTCCAGAAATCCTGTGTGTCAGGACACCGGATGGAAGCAGAAAGATGCCTCGGAGCTGGAACTGACTTATATAAATCCCTAGTGAAGCCTACCATCCTCTGGGCAGGGCCTTGCTATCCCGGGAAGAACAATGCCATGCATTTTCTTCTTGAAGGTCTCCAAAATACTTCAAGAAAAAGCCTGACTTATTCACCATTCAAAACTACAACTCTAGCCTGATCCTCAGACCTCCCGGGCCAGCTGGGGTAATTGGCTATCAAAACAAATAAGCTCTCCAGACCATTAGCCCAGGGTCTCTCCCGCTGCAGGGAGAGAAACTGAGCAGAACTCCGTGCCTGCTGAGATGCCTCCTGCACTGCTCTGGCTTTGGGGGCTGCCTAAGCGGAAGGAAGAGCCCCGGGCAGCACGACAAAGAATGCAGTGCAGAGCCGTCCGGTGTGCCCGGCCAACAGCCTCTCCACATCCTGAACCACAGCTAAGACTGCCGCTGAGCATTGGGAGCAGGCCTCAGAATCTGCAGGCAGCCGCCAGCACTCACACCACAGCTCCGCCCGCCCTGGCTGCTTGGCTTCCAGTTACTTTAACTTCTCTGTGCCTCAGTTTCTTCATCTGGAAAGCGGTAGCTGTAACAGCCCCCAATGCTTACAGTGTTTTTGAGGATTAAAAGGTTTTAAATTATTAGAGAGCTCACATAATGCCTGGCTGTATGTGTTTGTTAAGTAATTTTTAATCATTTGTGTGTGCGTATGTGTGTGTGTGTGCTTTTTGAGCTTTTCTAGGAAATTTCTAGGGACTGGGACAATAAAGATGAAGACTCAGTCCTTTCCTTTGAGAGACTCAGTTTATTTAATAGATAGGCTGGTTTTAACAGCTCTAGTAGAGGTACTGGTTAGGTACTGGGGAACACAGAGGAGGCAGTGATTTACTCTGCCCAGAGTAGCAGGAGAGGCTACACAAAGCTGGCATCTGTAACTGAGTGGGATTCAAAGTGCAAGGGGAGGTTCTTTACAATAGTGGTTCTCAACCCTACCTTGCACTTGAATCATCTGCATTCCCAAGCCCCACCTCCAGAGTTTCCAATTCAGTAGATCTTGGGGGGATCAGAGGGCAGTGATGGAATATGGCAGAAGATGAGGTGGGGAAAGGAAGCAAAGGCTGATCCCAAAGCAGAGAAACTTGGTGCGAATCCTGTTTCCTTTGGGAGGGCAGGGTTGGGGAATTCACAGCCTTGAATAACACGATCAGTGTGTATATCTAAAACTATTACCTTTGCATCAACATGGGGAATGGACTGGAACAGAGGGAGACTGGAGGAAGGGAGAACAGTTAGAAGAGGCCAGAGCAGGTGCAGGTGCGGTCAGATAAGAAGAGAGAAACAGAAATTTTAGGGCACAGAATTGAGTGGACGTGCAAAGACCTGTAGGAGATGTGAGAGAGAAGGAAGGGTTAAAGGTCACTCCAAGCTGATGCTGGGATGGAGGAGGTCCTATCAACTGGGAAAGAAATGCAAGGGATGGAAAAGATTTGGGGAGAACAGAACATCATAAATTCAATTGACAAGGATTCTGAGGCATCCAAAATGACCATTAGGCAGCTAGAAATCCAGATCTGGTGTTGAGCAGAGAAGTCCGAAGTATATAAAGAGCTGGGAACCCTGATCTTTAACAGGTCTGGGTTGGAATCATGGCAGTGGGTAAGATGGCTGAGGAAAGAGCCAGGACACAAACTTGATTCACTTTTTTTAAGCAGGCTCAGCGATTGAAAGCAATCAAGAAGACGGGGAGAATGAGAAAGGAATGCAGAAACTGAGACCCAGGGGGACCCAGAAAAGATTTTATAGCATCCTGGTGGAGCACTGTCATTTTTCTAGCATCACAAACACTTCTGCCCTCACCTGCACTGAAGGGAAGGTGACTGTACTGGTCATTGTCTGCTCTCAGGTCTCTTTGACTGCCCTTCTTCATTAAGCCTGACCCCTGCACATTACATTTCTCAGACTCCTTTGCCAGCTGGCTTCTGGTTAATTTCTGCCAAAGTGAGGCCCTGGTAGGAGACCATGGGGAGGATGGTAGTAAAAGCCAGGATGTTCTTTCCCCCTTTCCTTCTCTCACCTCCACCCCATCTCTGCCTTCTGTGGCTTCTCACAGACCTGTGCTCTGGTTCCCATTAAGTCCCCAGCTCCTGGGGCCTGGAACACCCCCTTCTTCTCCCTCCAGCTTCTGTGGGTGGGAGAAAGCAGCTAACTGCTGCTGCTCATCTCTGCATTGACTCACCAGCCCATTTGGCTTTTCAGCCCTTCCAACAACTGACAATTAGTTCCCATATGAATTCCCTCTATTGAACTGGCTGGTACAGGCTCTGTTGTCCTGATTGGTCCCTGATTGATAAACATATACTGATGATACATCAGTTTCTCTCCCCACAACTTCTTTCAGGCTTCAGAATCCTATTCAGGCTGGGATTATCCAAGTTGATATTAACAAAGCCTTCTATTTAAAAGTTAAGGGAAAAGTAATTTTAGAAGAGGCAGTAAATAAAGATAAAAGCTGAAAGAAAGAAAGAAATTGTAAAACATAAAGCAGTAGAATGATAAATTAGTTCAAATGCTTTTGATAAGACTAAAATAAACCTCTGACAAATATGATTAAGGGAACATTTTTAATTAAAATGAGAATGGAGATAGGACAAAATACAGAAAATAGATTTTCCCCCAAATCCAAAGAGAATGTGATGAATACTTGTAAACTAATAAAATGAAATCTTCAATGAAATGACTAATTTCTAGAAAGATGTAGTTTACTAAAAATAACTCAGGAAGTATAAATCTACACAAATAATAACCAAGGAGGAAATTTCTGATAACAACCTAAATGTTTACACCACAACAATGTTTACACCAGAATATTTTTTATACTTTTAAGAGACAGATGGTTTTGATGTTGTATAAAACATCCCTAGTGCAAAAAGAGATAAGAGCATTTTTATGTCTATTAGGCAAGCATGATCTTCTTACTAAAGCCTGATAAAGATAAAACACACAGGGGAATCGGATCAAAATGGCGATGTGAGGTGACCCTCTGTAAAGCTCCCCTGGAATTTACAACTAATCGAACAACTATAACTCCACAAAGGACTCCCTGCACAGCAGACAGGCAAGACGAAGAGGCCCACTACCGAAATCACCTACAGGTGGGAGATTCGCGCGAGCGGGGGGGAGGAGGAAAGGGAGAAGTGCGGAGACGGAGCCGCAGGCACAGGACACAGACCTAGCTCAGTGCTCCAAGCTCGCTGCTTCCTGGAACTACCGCAGCTGAGGGAGAGGGAAGAACTCGGACTGCTAGGGCTCCACTTATGGCCCACAGGGCTGAGGGGACAGCATATAACACGGCTGAACCCAACGCTCACAGCGGAGGCCTCGGAGAAAAGACTGAGAGAAGAAGGCTGAAAATGGTGGTTTAAGCCCTCACTGCCAAGCAGAGAATGGAAGCATTAGGCACTGAGACTAGCCGCCCCCTCCATACCCTCCCAAAGCTCGCCCCGCCCCCACCTGCCAGGTGCTAGAAGCTCAACAGTAGCAGTGTCAGATCAAAAGAACAGAATATTTGCTGTTCTGAGAACTGTGGACTGCAGACACAGATTCGCAGCCCAACTAGTTTCGGCAAAGGGGAGGGAGCTGTGGAAGCAGGACCGGCTTTGATGGCAGTCTCCGCCATTGCTCTGGGCCACCTCTCACAACTCACCCCGCCCCTGACCCCACCTATCTGGGCGGATCCCTGCAGGAGTAAACAGAACTGCTGAAACATACGGGCTCTGAATCTGGAGCTGGAAGAGCTTTGTAACATCAAAAGCTCTCTGCATACTGAGAGAGAAAAACAAGGCTGCAGTCGGAGAGAAAATAAAATATTCTACCAACAAGTACTGGAAAATAAAAGAAAGACTGCTTCCTATCAACCTGTTGCAGAAGCCACTCCTGTAGATGTCTAGGAAGAGAAATAGTAAATCAGTAATTGCCATGAATAACCAAGGCAACAAGACAGCTCAGAAAGAAAGTGAAAAGTCTCCAGAAAAAGGAACTTAAAGGTATGGAAATATATGACTTAAATGACAGAGAATTCAAGATTGCAGTTCTGAAAACACTCAATGAGATGCAAGAAAACAAAGAAAGGCAGTTTAATGAACTCAGAAACACAATCAAAGAACAACATGAGCATTTTACGAAAGAGATTGAAATTTTAAAAAAGAACCAAATAGAATTTCTGGAGATTAAGAACTCAATAGAAGAAATTAAGAATGAAATAACCAGGTTAGGTAGTAGAGTTGACCAGATGGAGGAAAGAATCAGTAACATCGAAGATAGAAATCTGGAAATTACACATAGAAGAAGAAAGAGACTTGAGACTTAAAAGAAATGAAAGAACTCTACCAGAACATTCTGACTCCATCAGAAAGAGCAATATAAAAATAATGGGCATATCAAGAGGAAAAGAAAGAGAGAAGGGAACAGAGAGTATATTAAAACAAATAGTCGATGAGAACTTTCCAAACTTGTGGAAAGAACTGGATCCTTGAATCCAAGAAGCAAATAGAACACCTAATTACTTCAACCCAAACAGGCCTTCTTCAAGGCACATTGTATTGAAGCTGTCTAAAATCAACGACAAAGAAAGAATCCTCAAGACAGCCAGGGAAAAGAAGACGGTAACCTACAAAGGAAAGCCCATTAGATTATCATCAGATTTCTCAGCAGAACTCTACAAGCCAGGAGGGAGTGCAACCAAATATTCAAACTATTGAAAGAGAGAAATTATGAGCCAAGAATAATATACCCAGCAAAGATATCCTTTAGATATGAAGGAGGAATAAAGACCTTTCCAGACATACAGAAGCTGAGGGAATTTTCTAATACACGACCTGCCCTACAAGAAATACTGAAGGAGGCTATTCGACCACCATCAACAGGGACAATCTGTGGCAACCAAAACATAAAAAGGGGGAGAGTAAAGACCTGCACCGGAATATGGGAATGGAGAAAGTAAGTGTGCTGAAGAAAATGGAATACTCTAAATATCAAACTTTCTTTTACATAAACTTAATGGTAACCACTCAAAAAAATTTCCAGAACTGAAATACTTACTGTAATAAAAGAACAAACAGAGGGAAACATCATAGAATACCACCACACAGAAATAATAGATGAAAACAAAAAGGCAAAGAAACCATGGAGACACAATCTTACCAGAAAACTAAAGCTAGAATGACAGGAAATCCTCACATATCAATAATCACCCTAAATGTAAATGGACTGAACTCACCAATAAAAAGGGACAGAGTAGCAGATTGGATCAAAAAACTAAACCCAACCATATGCTGTCTCCAAGAGACACATCTCAGCTACAAGGACAAACATAGACTCAAAGGGAAAGGGTGAAAATTGACACTCCAAGCAAATGGTATCCAGAGAAAATCAGGTGTAGCCATAATGATATCAGATGAAACAGACTTCAAGGTGAAAAAGATAACAAGAGACAAAGGTAGACATTTCATAATGGTAAAGGGGACTATACAACAAGAAGACATTACAGTCATCAATGTATATGCCCCCCATCAGGGAGCACCAAAATATACCAAGCAACTACTAACAGAACTAAAGGGAGAAATTGACCAAAACACAATTATACTAGGAGACGTAAATACATCATTGACAGCTGTGGATAGATCATCCAAACAGAAAATAAATAACGAAATAGCAGCCCTAAATGACACATTAGATGAAATGGACATAAGTGACATATATAGAGCACTTCATCCTAAAACATCAGATAATACATTTTTTTCTAGTGTACATGGAACATTCTGAAGGATAGACCATGTACTGGGACATAAAACTAACCTCAGCAAATTTAAGAAGATTGAAGTCATATCAAGCATATTCTCTGATCACAAGGCTTTGAAATTGGATATCAACTGAAAAAGGAAGCAGGAAAAAACACAAATACATGGAGATTAAACAACATACTTTTAAAGAACAACTGGGTCAAAGAAGAAATTAAAGGAGAGATCAAAAGATACATAGAAACAAATGACAATGAAAATACATCCTACCAAATTTTTTGGGATGTAGCGAAAGCAGTTTTAAGAGGGAAATTTATCTCATTACAGGCCTATCTCAAGAAACAAGAAAAATCCCAAATAAATAACCTCATGTTACACCTTAAAAAACTAGAAAAAGAATAAATGAAACCTAAGGTCAGCAGAAGAAAGGAAATAATAAAAATCAGAGCAGAACTAAATGAAATAGAGAAAAGACAATAGAAAAAATTAATCTGACAAAGAGCTGGTTCTTTGAAAAGATTAACAAAATTGACAAACCCTTGGCTAGGCTCACTAAGGTAAAAAGAGAGAAGAAACTAATAAACAAAATCAGAAATGAAAAAGGGGAAGTTATCACGGATGCCACAGAAATACAAAGGATCATCCAAGAATACTATGAAGGACTATATGCGACCAAATTTAATAACCTAGAAGAAATGGACAAGTTCCTAGAAACATATAGCCTTCCAAGGCTGAAGCATGAAGAACTGGAAAATCTAAACAGACCAATCAGCGGTAACGAAATTGAATCAGTCATCCAAAACCTTCCCAAAATCAAAAGTTTGGGACCAGATGGCTTCACTAAGGAATTCTACCAAACCTTCAAAGTGGATCTAATGCCAATTCTGCTCAAAATCTTCCAAAAAATTGAAGAAGAGACAGTACTCCCTAACTCATTTTATGAGGCCAACATCACCCTGATACCAAAACCTGGCAAGGACAACACAAAAAAAGAGAACTACAGACCAATATCTCTGATGAATACAGATGCAAAAATCCTAAACAAAATTCTAGCAAATCGAACGCAACAATGCATTTAAAAGATTATTCATCACAACCAAGTGGATTTCATCCCAGGGCACAAGGATGGTTCAACATCCGCAAATCCATCAATGTGATGCATCACATAAACAAAATAAAGGACAAAAATCATACGATTATATCTATTGATGCAGAAAAAGCATTTGACAAGATACAACATCCATTTATGGTTAAAACAATTAATAAAATAGGTATAGAGGGAAAATACCTTAACGTAATAAAGACCATATATGACAAATCCTCAGCTAATCTCATAATTAACGGTGAAAAACTGAAGCCCTTTGCTCTACGTTCCAGAACACGACAGAGCTGTCCTTAACACCTCTGCTTTTCAACATAGTGTTGGAAGTCCTAGCCGGAGCAATCAGGCAAGAGAAAGAAATAAAAGGCATCCAAATTGGGAATGGAGAAGTTAAGTTGTCACTCTTTGCAGATGACATGATGCTATATATAGAAAACCCTAAAGACTCCACCAAAAAGCTATGAGAAACAATCAACTAACACAGTAATGTGGCCAGCCACAAAATCAACGTGCAAAAGTCCATTGCATTCCTATATACTAACAATGAAATCTCAGAAAAAGAAATAAAAAGTACAATTTCTTTTGCAATTGCAGCAAAAACAATAAAATACCTAGGAATAAACTTAACCAAGGATGTGAAAGACCTATATGCTGAAAACTACAAGACATTTTTGAAAGAAATTGAAGAAGTCACAAAGAAATGGAAAAACATTCCGTGCTCATGGATTGGAAGAATCAACATAGTAAAATGGCCATATTACCCAAAGCAATATACAGATTTAATGCAATCCCCATCAAAACCCTAATGGCATTTTTTAAAGAAATAGAACAAAAAATCATCAGATTTGTTTGGAACCACAAAAGACCCCGAATAGCCAAAGCAATCTTAAGAAAAAAGAACAATGCTGGAGGAATCACACTCCCTGACTTTAGCTTGTACTACAGGGCTACAATCATCAAAACAGCATGGTGTTGGCAGAAAAAAGGACACATAGACCAATGGAATGAATTCAGAACCCAGAAATAAAACCACATAAATATGGAAAGATAATTTTTGACAAAGAAGCAAAAAACATACAATGGAGAAAACACAGCCTCTTCAATAAATGGTGCTGGGAGAATTGGATAACCACGTGCAAAAGAATGAAACTGGACTGCTATCTGTCACCATGTACCAAAGTTAATTCAAAATGGATCAAAGACTTAAGCATAAGACCTGACACAATAAACTGCATAGAAGAAAACATAGGTACTAAACTTATGGAGCTTGGGTTCAAAGAACATTTTATGAATTTGACTCCAAAGGCAAGGGAAGTAAAAGCTAAAATAAATGAATGGGACTATATCAAACTTAAAAGCTTCTGCACAGCAAAAGAAACCATCGACAAAATAAAGAGGCAACCAACTGAATAGGAGATTTTTGCAAACAGTGCCTCCAATAAGGGGTTAATATCCAAAATATACAAGGAACTCATTCAACTCAACAACAAAAAAACAAACAACCCAATTGAAAAATGGGCAGAGGACCTGAAGAGACATTTCTCCAAAGAGGACATACAAATGGCAAATAGACATATGAAAAAATGCTCAACATCACTAATCATTAGAGAAATGCAAATAAAAACCACAATGAGATATCACCTCACTCCAGTCAGAATGGCTATCATCAACAAGACAAATAGTAACAAGTGTTGGAGAGGCTGTGGAGAAAAAGGAACCCTTATACACTGTTGGTGAGAATGCAGACTGGTGCAGCCGTTATGGAAGGCAGTGTGGAAGTTCCTCAAAAAATTACAAATAAAATTACCGTATGACCCACCAATCCCACTTCTAGGTATCTACCCCAAAAATCTGAAAACATTTATCCATAAAGACACGTGTGCTCCAATGTTCATTGCAGCTTTGTTTACGGTGGCCAAGACATGGAAACAACCAAAGTGTCCTTTGATAGACGAACGGATAAAGAAGTTGTGGTCTATATACACAATGGAATACTATTCGGCGATAAGAAAAGATGAAATAGTACCATTTGTGACAACATGGGTGGATCTTGAGATTATAATACTAAGCGAAATAAGTCAGAAAAAGCAGAGAACCATATGATTTCACTGATATGTGGTATATAAACCAAAAACAACAAAAGAACAAGACAAACGAATGAGAAACAAAAACTCATAGACACAGACAATAGTTTAGTGGTTGCCAGAGGGTAAGGGGGGCGGGGGGGTGGGAGATGAGGGTAAAGGGGATCAAATATATGGTGATGGAAGGAGAACTGACTCTGGGTGGTGAACACACAATGGGATTTATAGATGATGTAATACAGAATTGTACACCTGAAATCTATGTGACTTCACTAACAATTGTCACCTCAATAAAGTTTAATTGAAAAAAAAGAGTGGCTATAAAGATTAAATGAAGCTCTTAAATGGTATGGAGCTCTTAGCACATGGCGTGGCACACAGCAGCACTCAGTAAATTGTTAAGAATAACAGTGATACAAAACTATCAGTTCCACATGATGACAGCAATGTAAATTTGTCTGCAAGTAGACAAGGACCAGAAAGAGAAAGAAATAATGAAAATGGTTGCTGTGTGAGAAGGCAATAGTATAAATCACTTTTATTTTTGGAATTATTTTGTTTTTAGTACAGCAAGTACAAACCTGGAGGGAAACAAAAATTAGAATATACAAAAAAAACATATCTCCTAAAATGAATTGGCATCTTTTGGGGAATTTAATATTAAATCTGGGATCACTGCATCTATGACACTTGAAATAAACTCAGCATGTAAGCCCCCTGGAGATGCTGTGTCATGTGTCGAATCAGCCAGCGGATGGCGCTATTTCACTTGCCCAAGGGACCAAGAAGGCATTTATAGGCCTTAATAATATACTAGGGCTAGTGATTCAATTCTCCTTAAAGATGAATTTTTTTTCTTCTTAAAATTAATACTCAGAAGCATCTCATGGAAGTCTCCAGTTAGTTGGGAAGTGGATCCAAATTCACTCCCGATGAACAGCAACATCCCGGGGGAGCTGCTCTGAGGTGAGTATGGTCATCTGCAGGACCAAGTGTGGTTACTTACATTTCCCTTTGGTCACGTGACCAGAATCTACCATCAATGGGCAGGAAAGACAGCTGGTGTTGGCCCCGGGTTTTAAATCTACAAATGGGGAACAAGTCCAACTACCAGACACAGGCTCTGGAGTATAAGGGAAAGAGCTACAGGCATCTCTCTGCTTTTCCTCTCAAAAGTCAGCGAGGCCTGAAAATGCCCACCCACTACAGGGGCATCGATGAAGTTACTCCACTCTCAACTCCTGGATTGTCACAGGCTTGAATCATGAACAATTGCCTACATGAGTCCCAACTTCTGTGATTAGTCATCTACAAGCTCCAGTAAAAGAAGTGAAAAATTCAGCAAAGGATATAAATTGAGAAAGAAATGTCAGGGGATGACAGAGCCTAGCATGACCGGAGGCTGGACCACAGTGAACTCAGACTCATCTGCCCAAATACTACTCCACTTGGGACGTCAAACAGGCGTCTCAGATTGTATGTGTCGAACACCGAGCTCCATGCAGGTCTTTGCCCTCAGCTGCTCTCACGGTGACGGCTCTCCCATCTCAGAGAGCAACAGCACCATGCTTCCAGGCCCTCAGCAGGAGTCTCTTTGGTGCCTCTCTTTCTGCCACATCGCATATCCAATACATCAGAAAATACTATAGGCTCTGTCTTCAAGCTATAACCAAATCCCTCCTCTTCTCATCACCTCCGCTATCACCACCCTAGTCCAAACCATCATCTCCTATCTGTCTTCTTATTGTAGCCTCTTAACTGGTCTCTCCACATCCAACTTCACCCACCACTCACTGTGCTTTCACACAGCAGCCAGAGGGATCCTCCTAAAACGAAAGTAGGATGGCCCCTTAAAAAATAAATGCATGAAAGAACTAATAAATTGTATTTCACCAAAATTTAAAAAATCTACCCTTCAGAAGACATTATCATCATCCAGAGACAAGGAGCAAGTGCTTGCAGAGCATACATCCATCAAAGGACTTGTAGGCAGAACATGTAAAGAATTCTCAAAATTCAAAAATAAGAAAATAAACAATCCAATTTAAAAACTAGGCAAATGGTTGGAATACACTTCAAAAGAATATGTGGATGGCAAATAGGAACATGAAAAAATGCTCAACATGAAGAGCCATTAGAGGAATGTAAATTAAAAGCACAATAAGATACCACTACCTAGCTATTACAAATACTAAAATTAAAACAAATTATGCCATATATTGGTCAGGATGTGGAGTAACTGGATTTCTCAAACTGGTATTACAAATGTAAAATGGTGCAACCACATTGGAAAAGAGTCTGGCAATTTCTTAAAAAGTTAAACCTATACTTACCGTAAGATCACTGTAATCTTGCCATTACACTACTAGGTATTTACCCCAGGGAATAGAAAGCAAACATCCATACAAAAAGTTGTACAGGAATGTTCATATCAGCTCCATTTTTTTAAAATTAAAGTTTATTGGGGTGACAATTGTGAGTAAAGTTACACAGATTTGAGGTGTACAATTCTGTATTACATCATCTATATATCACATTGTGTGTTCACCACCCAGAGTCAGTTCTCTTTCCATCACCATATATTGAATCCCCTTTACCCCTATTTACCACCTCCCTCCCCCCTTACCCTCTGGTAACCACTAAACTGTTATCTGTGTCTGTAAGTGTTTGTTTGTCCTGTTCTTTTGTTGTTTTCAGTTTTATATAACACATATCAGTGAAATCATGGTTCTCGAATTTTTCTGTCTGACTTACTGTGTTTCCCAGAAAATAAGACCTAGCCAGACCATCAGGTCTAATGTGTCTTTTGGAGCAAAAAATTAATGTAAGACGTGGTATTATATGTTATGTTATGTTATGTTATGTTATGTTATGTTATGTTATGTTATGTTATGTTATGTTGTGTTGTGTTGTGTTGTGTTGTGTTGTGTTGTGTTGTGTTATGTTATGTTATATTATAAGACTGGGTCTTATATAATATTAAAGTAAGACTGGTCTTATATTAATTTTTTCTCCAACAGACGCATTAGAGCTGATGGCCTTGCTAGGTCTTGTTTTCGGGAAAACACGGAATTTCATTCAGCATAATAAGCTCAAGATCTATCCGTGTTGTTGAAAATGGTACTATTTCATCTTTTCTCATGGCCGAATAGTATTCCATTGTGTATATATACCATAAGTTCATTATCCATTCATCGAAGGACACTTTGGTTGTTTCCATGTCTTGGCCACTGTAAACAAAGCTGCAATGAACATTGGAGCACATATATCTTTATGGATAAATGTTTTCAGAGTTTTGGGGATTTCAGAGTTTTCAGGATGGGGATTGCTGGGTAATATTTTAATTCCATTCTTAATTTTCTGAGGAACCTCCACACTGCCTTCCATAGCAGCTGCACCAGTCTGCATTCTCACCAACAGTGTATGAGGGTTCCTTTTTCTCCACAGCCTCTCCAATACTTGTTATTTGTCTTGTTGATGATAGCCATTCTAACTAGTGTGAGATGATATCTCATTGTGGTTTTGATTTGCATTTCTCTGATGATTAGTAATGTTGAACATTTTTTCATATGTCTATTGTCAGCTCCATTTTTAATAGCCAAAAACTAGAAACAACCCAAACATCTAGAGAAATTGGGTAAACAAATGGTGGTCTACCCATACAATGGAATAACACTCAGCAATAAAAAGAAATGAACTATTGACACAACATGGGTGAATCTCAAAATAATTACATTGTGAGAAAGAGACCAGACAAAAGAAGAATATATACTGTATGATTCCATTTATATAAAATACTAGGGGAAAAAACTAATCTCTAGTGTCATAAAGCATACCAGTGGCTACATGGGGACAAGTGACGAAAGGGGGAAGCAAGGACAAGAAGGGAGAGATCACAAAGAGGCGTGAGGAAATTCTGGGGATGCTGGATGTGTTTCCTATCCTGATTGTGGTGATGGTTTCATAGCCAGGCAGATAGATTAGACAGAGAGCTGGATGATTGATAGGTAGATACATAGATAGGTGATGATAGATAGATAGATGATAGATAGATAGATAGATAGATAGATAGATAGATAGATAGATAGATAGATAGATAGAGAGATAGATAGATAGAGTGATAGCTAGATAGAGTGATAGATAGATAGAGTGATAGAGTGATCAGACTTTATCAAATTGCCAGAGGCAACAAAAGTAAACATAAATAAATGAGACTACCTCAAAAGTAAAAAATAAAAAAAATAAAAATCTGTGCCTCAAAGGACACAATCAAAGAGTAAAAAGGCAACCTACAGAATGAAAGAAAATACCTGTTAATCATGTATCTGATAAGGGATTACTGTCCAGAATATATAAAGAACTCCTAAAACTCAAGTACAAAAAAGGTTAAAAACTGGGCAAAGGACTTGAATAGACATTTTTCCAAAGAAGATATACAAATAGCCAGCAAACACATGAAAAGATGCTCAACATCACTAATCATTAGGGAAATGCAAATCAAAACCACAATGAGCTACCACTTCACACCCATTAAAATAGCTGCTATCAAAAACCAAAATAGAAACAGAAAATAGCAAGTGTTAGCAAGGAAGTGGAGAGATTGGAGCCCTTGTGCACTCTCAGTGGAAATGTAAAATGGTGTAGTCACTATGGAAAACAGAATGAAGTTTCCTCAAAAAATTAAAAATGGAACTACTATATCATTCCACTTTGGGGTTTATACCCAAAAGACTGAAAGCAGGGTCTTCAAGAGATATTTGTACACCCATGTTCATAGCAGCATTATTCACAATAGCCAAATCATGGAAGCAGTCCAAGGGTCCATTGGCAGATGAATGAATAACAAAATGTAGTATGTACAAACAATGGAGTATTGTTCATCTAACCAGGATGAAAATTCTGATGTACTACAGCATGAAATAACCTTGAGGACATTCTGCTACGTTAAATAAGCCAGTCACAAAAAGACACATATTGCATGATTCCACCTATATGAGATACCTGGAGCAGTCAAATTCATCGTCAGAAAGTAGAATGCTGGGTGCCAGAGACTATTCATGCTGACCGTCTTTTCATGTTCTCATTTGCCATCCACACATTGTTTTGGTGAAGTGTGTTCAAACCATTTGCCCAGTTTTTAAATTGGGTTGTTTATTTTCTTGTTTTTGAATTTGAGGGTTCTTTATATAGTCTGAATACAAGAGTCCTTTGTCAGATATGCTCTGTATACATTTTCTCCTGATCTGTGGATGATGATGATGATGGTGATAAACTACTTTAGGAAAAAGAATCCTCATGCATATAACTTAGCATCTATCCTGAACCTCGTCAGAGACTTAAGAGGGGAGAATGAGGATTTGTTGTTTAATAGGGATGGAGTTTTACTTTTACAAGATGACATTGGCCACACAACAGTGTGAATGGTCTTAACACTAATGAACCATACACTTAAAAATGGTTAAGATGGTCAATTTTATGTTATGTACATTTTACCATAGCTTAAATTGTTTGTAATTATCAAATTGCACACTTTAAATATATGTCGTTTACTGTATGCCCCTTTTATCTCAATAAAGCTGTTTTTAATTTTTTAAATTTCATTTTAACAACTAAGTGGGATCATAGCCCTCCAAACCTTCCATGGGCTTCCCATCTCATTCAGAGAACAAGCCAAAGTTCCTGGTGTGACTGGTAAGGCCCTGGTGGTCTGGCCCTGAAAGCAGCCTGCCCTCATTCCTATCTCTCTCCCCCTCGCCCACTCCCGCTACCCGACCTCCTTGCTGCTTCTCAGACACACCAGGTGCACTCCGGGCCACTTACACAGCCTGTCTGCTTTGCCTGGAAAGCTTTTTCCCCAGGTAACTGCATGGCTCACTTCCTCACTTCTTTCAAGTCTTTACTCAAATGTCACCCTCTCAGCGGGGCCCTCCCTGACATGGTATTTAAAATGAAACACTTCCCTACCCTGTAAGTCCACAACCCCTCCCCTGCTTTATTTTCCAGTGTAGCAATCACCATTGTCTAATACACCATGTTTTACTTATTTTATCTGTGTTTCTACCCACTAGAATTAAGCTCAGAAAGATGGGGATCTTTTCTTTTTCATTAATTATATCCCCACCAACTGGTACAGTGCCTGGCACATAGTAGGTGCTCAATAAATATTTGTTGAAGAAATGAATGAGTGAATGAATGAATAAATGAAGGAAGGAAGGACTATTATCTGATCTTAACACCCAAGTGTAAGGATCCTTTACGAAGGCACCCCAACCAGCCGATATAGCTGGACATCTGTCAAGCTTTACGGTTTAAAAAGCTCTCTGTAGAGACTACATCATTTCCAACCATCACAACTGTGCTCTGATATGATGCCTTCGTCATTTCCTTTCTACATATAAATAGAGCCTCCAAAAGATTAACTTTTTCTAGATCAAGTGGCCACAAATGACAGAGCCAGCATTTAAACCAAGAATTTGCCATCAGCCACCAAATCCCACACCACCCTGAGCATCTAAATTTTTCAACTTTCATATCCTTTCATTTCACTCATAATAGCACTGCTGACAGATTTTAACAGTTCAGCAGTTAACCCTTGTGCCATAAATTTCTATTTGTCACACCCAAAATTCGATATTTTAGAAGGCTACCCTTCTGGTTTTTAAATGGAAATTGATGACACCGTGTGCAAGAGCACAGGAGCTGCAAACCCTCTCCCCAAGCTCTCCATCTACCTGGAGGCAAAAATAGAAAAGCAGAAGCTCGCAGGGCTGCAGGCCTCCCCCTCCAGCCGGGAAGGACAGAGATTTTTCCCAGCATCACCAGGCCGCAGCACTCCCCACACTTAGGAGGCCCGAGCTGGGTTTAGCAGCCAGGCCAGACAGAGAAAGGAGTGCAGCTGGAGCCCCCGGGCGTGGAGAGCAATTTCCCCTCACCACTCAAGGTGGCTGATGTTTCTGAGCACCCAGAAAAGAACACAAACAAACAGGTTTTTATGAGGGCTGTAACCCAATTGACAAAGGCGAGCTCTCTCAGCCTGGAAATGTCCCTGCTCTGAACCAGTTGCCTTGCCAACAAGCCACATGTTTCCACTCTGCAGAATCCAATTTCTGAGCAATGTGACAGTGACAGGTCCAGAGACATGATACACAATTCCAAGGTGCCTTTGCACACCTGCTGAATAGCTAAGAACAATGTGGATGTACTTAGCAACATGGGACACATGCTGGGCAAACACAGGTCCTGCCCAGTTTCTACAACAGCCCCCATCTGCCCCACCCCACCCTAGTGTCTTGCAAACTACAGATAACACAAGGCTAAGCCAGGTTCTTTATCACTATCATTATAATCATCGCAAACTCATGCATGGAACTCACTTTTTAAATAAATTAAGTTACTTAATCCTCTTGTCAACACGATGAGGTAAGTGTTATTAGTATCTCATTTTGGATGAGGAAATAGAGACATAGAAGGGGCAATTTACCCAAAGTCACACAGCTAAAGAAAAGGAGAGTCAGGATTTTAACCTAGACAGTCTGCCTTCAGGGCCCACCCCTTAAACACGCCGCTGTACTATCATTTTCTAACCTTCCTCAAATGGTAAAGCTGAGAGAAGAGATTGTTCTGGTTATCATTGCTGTGTAACAAAGCACCCCAAACTTCATAAAACATCTGTGTTATTATGCTCACAGCAGTGTGAGTCAGGAATTTGGACAGGACACAGTGGGGACAGCTTGTCTCTGCCCACAAAGCCCATCCAGGGCATCAGCTCAAAAGATTCAAAGCTGAGGGTGACTAACAGCCAGGAACCGATATCATCACACACATGTCTGGCAGTTGATGCAAGAGATCCACAGCGACTCAGCGGGGTCTGGCGGCTGGAACACCTACGTGTGGCCTCTCCATGTGGCCTGGGCTTCCGGTATGCAAGGCAGCTGGGCTCCAAAAGCTAGTACCCCAGGAGGCAGAAAATAGGAGCTGTCAGCTCCCTAAGATAAAGACCCGGAAACTGCATCACTTTTACCATATTCTATTGATCGGAAAATCACAAAGTCTATTTTCAATGAGAGGAGACACAGACTCCATCCCTTGAAAAATGGAGGGGTCAGTTTTTAAACCACCAATGAGATTTTTAGCTCAACCCCTTCAAGTTCTAGATGAACAACAAAAGCTCAGAAATGTTCAGTGATTTGCCCACATAATTTGTGTTAGTGGCAGGAGAGAACCCAAGTGCTCTCCTGCCGTCTCATACTCTATGCCACTGCTTCTCACCTGGCTGCATATTGGAGTCACCTGAGGAAATTATTTTAAATCCTCATGCTTTGGTCCCACCTGGAGAGATCCTGATTTGTTTGGAGTGCATCCTGGGCATGGGGATTTGTAAAAGCTCTCCAGGGACTCTAACTGTGCAGCAGCATGAGAACCATGCTCTGTGCAACACCCCAACATGGCCCCATGCCGGTGACACCCACTACTGTTTCCCTGTGGCTCAGCAGTTGCAGTCGTCCTAGCCTGCCACGGCGACAGGTCCACTAAGAACACATTTCTGACACCTTCACTTGGTTCACAGACTTCATCCTAAACCATTTGTCCTCATTCTCCTTCGTGACATGCTTCTCATCTTCTCAGCTCCTGAGAAGTTTCTCAGCTCCTCAGCTACTATGTGCCCCACAGAACCAACTCTTTTAACACTCAACTCCTCAACTACGAGTCATGTCCACCTCTTGGCCATCTGCCAACTCCAGAAATTGAGTTCTGCCTTTGGGATCCCTCACAGGTGGAGGCCCAAAGGCCAGGTTCTGCTCAATCTACCTGAGCCCCACTGGGGCTATGACCACCAACATGCCCCTCCAGCACCAAACTTGTCGGCCATCCCACACTGGAGTAAAAGTACTGTGTACATCATGCTTTCAAGGGTTGATTCTGTGAAACCACTGGTCAATTTGGGGAGAAACAAAATCTATCAACTTGAATATTTCACTGAAATAATTGGTCAGTTGGATTATATGTCATGCATCATAACAAACTGGCCGAAACTTGGGCCTAAATAAATATTTTCAGAAATTCTCCTTTGATTTAGATTCTCATGACGATGTATTTTTTTTTTAAATGTACAAGTGGAGAAGGAACCTTTCTGATATTGCTGTTATTCTACTAGATTTACTGATTTATATCAGGTCAGGAGAAGATCTCTATAGTTCTATCATGTGTACACATTTCCTGAAAATGATTTTATAAATATGTTTCTTCTTCACTTTACACAAAAAGAAGTCTTTCTAAACTTCCCAGGCAACTTTTTTTCTAACTGAAGCCTATTGTAAATGTTCCAAAGAAGAAGTGTTTAAAGGAACTCTTTATCAAGGTTCATTATACTCGTCTCTCTACTTTTATATATGTTTGAAAAATTCTATAAGATTAAAAAGAAAGAGAGCAAGGAAGGAAGGGCGGGAGGAAGAGAGAAAGGAAGGAAGGAAGAAATAGAGGGAGGGAGGGTAGAGAGATGGAAGGAAAAGGGCTGGTCAGTCTCCGGGATTCTATGGTAAAGTAAAAAATCTTTATGTAAGGTGGTGCAAATAATACCCTCCCCAAAAGAAAACAACCTGCATTGTTATTTCTGTGTGTGTGTGTGTGTGTGTGTGTGTGTGTGTGTGTGTGTGTGTGTTTTCAAGTTGTGTGTGTGTGTTTAAATTCTAATTTCTCTAGACTGGGTTCTAAAAATCTAAAATAATTATTTGTCTAAAGCATTTGTCTCTCTCAGTCTTCATTTCTCTCCTCCTCTCTCTATTTAGGTGTCACAGCTGGGCAAGTGAGAGTTCACATCCATCTTGGTTTACAAATCGCATCTGCTTTATATGGACATGAATATACTCTAAGACATAGTTATTCTTTGAGTGGACACAGTGACATTCCACACAGCCTGCGATCACTTCTTTCACCTGCCCTTTCATCTGCCTTGGTTTTCCTCTATAAATTCCTGGTCCCACTCCCGTCCCTGACACAGAGTTAATCAATTCTTCCTCAGTGCCCCATCCACTGACATAAATTCTGAACGGCACTATTTTGCAGATCAAAGTGCTTATGAGGCACTCACACGTAGATTTCATGGGAGTAGAGAGACACAAAGGGGAAGTCAGTAAGAGCCCAAATGCCACTGGCTCAATGCAGCCTCAGAAGAAGGAGCATGTGCGATGTCAGAAACAAGGGCAAGGCAGCACCTTAGGATGCCACTGAGAATATCCAGAAGAGCCAAGATGGTGTCTCACTCCTGCAGTTACATTTTTATTTCTTCTTTTCTCTCCACTGCACAGAGCCTGACAGGCACTTAAAGTCCCATCATCAAAATTCAGCCGCAGATGACATGATTCCCCGACTTCTTGCTTAGGTTCCCTTGACAGAATTGTTTCCATCAAGAGCATGAACTAAGAGACCTAAAGGTGATGCTTAATCCTTCGTCCCCAACCATATTTCCTCAGCATACGCTTCAGTGAAGGACACCTGGGCCTCTTCAGTTCCTTGTAGGAGCATTTGAGGGAGAAGCTAAAGACAGTTTACTAAATTGGAGAGCTGTACAATATATGATCCTGCCACAATCTCTCTTAGTCTTTTTTCAAATTCCTATTTTCCATCAGATATGTCATGACTAGTATCATCCTCCCCTTCACCCATTTTTTAAGTATTAAAAGAATAAGGGAACTTTTTAAAATCAGTCAACAAATGTCCATTGAATACTTTCTAGAGAAATCTTTGGACAGAAAAAGATATAGCTGTAAATGTTTAATTTGTAAGCCATGAAATGGTCATTTTTCCATAAAGGTATGTGACAGAATATAGCCCATGAATGGTAGATATCAGACATTGTCTTGGTTGAAACCTAATGTTTAAGTTGACAAAAATTGCAGGTGGAGGGGTTGACCAATGTTTAAGCTAATAAAACTGTAGAAAATACCAACTGAGGTGGTTTTCTTTAAAATCAAATAAAACGGAAATGGTGTAGAAATTCTCAAACCTTTCTTTCCTAGCTCTTTCTCACTGTTCTACCAAGATGATACCTTGAACTAATACATCCTATCAGCTTGTGGCAGAATGTATTTTCTAAAAAGTGCCTCAATAATACCTTCTGTCTCACATGTGCTTCTTACCATGTAATTGGCAGGTGAGAGTCTATGCTTCCCCCTCTTGAAACTGGGAGAGCTGGTAACTATGGAAAAAGTGATTCTTTGTGACATCTAAGGCCAGGTCAAAACCACCTGGCTCTCTTGGGATGCTCACTCTTGAAACTGTGGGGAAACCCAGACTACATGGAGAGAGCACATGTGAGTGTCCAGCCAACAGCCACAACCACCAATCATACAGGCTTGTAACGAGGAAGCCTTTGAGAGGACTCCAGCCCCAGCCGTCATCTGACCACAACCACATGAGAGACCCTGAGCAAGAATCACCTAGCTGAGCCCAGTCAACCTCCCCCATCACGAGAGATAAGAATAACATAATTATTGTCATTTTAAATCACTAAGTTTGGGGGTAGTTTATTATGTAATAATAGATAACTGAAACATTGTAAAACATCAGCCATAAAATACTGAATTGCATGCATACAATGATGAAAGAAGATATTAAAAGAAAATTTAATTTCATTAAGGCCAGTTGTCCATACAGTGACAAGCCTCTTTAAATAAAACCTTGGTCCTTTGCAGTATTCAGAGCAGCCACACATCCATCTTCTGTTTTGATCATAAGGAGCTATAACAAGCTTACTAACTAAGAGTTTAGACTCCCCAGCCAGGCAGACCTGGATTGGAGTCCCAACTTTGGAAATTTGTAGCTGTGTGACCTTGGCAATCATTCCAATCCTCCATTTGTTCATGTGTAAAATGGGGATAATAATCGTTTCTGTCTCGCACGGTTATTTTAAGTGTCAGACGAGATGCTGTGTGCAAAGCATGGTGCCGAGCACAGAATAAGTGTCTAATAAATGCGAGGCTCTATTATGGTGATGGTTGCTGATGTTATAATTATTAACACATCACAAAACCAGCCTGTACATATATTTCACATTATATATCTGCCATAATCCTGAGAGGTGAAATATTATTGTTCACAATTAAAGAAACCAGTTCAGAAATGTCACTTGACTTGCCCAAAATCACACAGCCTGGGGTGGAAGAAGTGGAACTAGGAGAACAGCTATGGAAAGCTAGGACTGTCTCCTAGTTCATACCCCCTGTTGCTGTAGCAACCTCTCTACGGAGTGGTTTGCCTCCTTTGATTAAGCACTTTCAGTGATGGGGGACACATCACCACTGAGGCAGCCTTAACAATCCACCTTCCAGCAGCTCTGTCTGTAGCATATAATCCTTCTATTGAACTGGAATCCGTCTCCATATAACATCCATCCATCGTTTTAACTCTTCCCTTCAGGGCCACCAGGAACAAATCTAGTCTTTCCCATAATAGTCCTTAAATTTTTAAAGATCCAATCATGTAACCCCCACGAAGTCCTCTTTCCTCCAGGCCCAACATCCCCAGGTCTTTTAGCCATTTCTCCTCCAGCACTTGTTTCCGAATCCTCTTCCCACCTAGTCCTCCTTCTCTGCCTCAGGCTTGACAAGAGGCATATACTATTGATGACGGGAGAAGCTTTCATCCTGCCCCGGGAGGCTTGTAATACATTTATGCTTTCTCGGGATGACATATACTCCAAGAGTACTAAGAATTGCTGTCAATCTCTCTGGCATCGTGAAGGACTCTGGCATTTCACCATATAATCCTTTTTTTTCCTCACAAGGGGCTGCCGGCTGAAAGAAACTGTCGTATTCTCCAGCCAAGGGGAGCCAAAGTGTCCTGAGGCAGCTAAGCATACCTCTGTTACGTGGTTCCTTCTAAACGCGTTGGCTTATGGTAAAGGAGTTTGAATAACCTTCAGTCATAGATACTGACTTCATCTCAGCTCACCTAGGCCTTACTAGCCTCAGAGAGTAGGGGAGCACTTTTGTCAGGATAGACTAACTGATGCTGTGGTAACAAACAGCCCTCAAGTCTCTCTGGCTTAGCAATAAAAACTCATTTCTTATTCATGCAAAGTTCACTTGGATCTGAAAACTCCCCACGGCAATTTCCTTTCAAGTGGTGACTCATGTATCCAGGGGACTTGCACATCTGGAAGACATGGCTTCCAGGACACTGTGGCTAGGGAAGAGACAGCTGTAAATTGTTTCAACTTAGAACCAACACAGATCATTTCTGCTTACAGCCTATTGGCCAGAACTGGTCACATGGCCCCACCTAACTGCTGGGGGGCTGGGAAATGTGGGTGAATACATGATATTCAAGGAGCAGTAAATGTTCTATCACACAATCTCAGTGGCTCTTTGACTTTGAAACACCTCTCCACACATCTAGGTGAATCATCATGTTACCAAGCTCCCCATACCCCCTTCTGATAATTCTTAGGCTCCTCAGCAACCATAGTGGTTGATGGCTATTGTCACCATTGTCACTCTCTGAGCACCCTGCATGGTGATTTTAATTGGCAGCTGCAGAGAACATTCTCCTCTTTCTCTCTGATGACCTTGACTTCACTGAGGCCCTCATCATTTCATTTCTGAATCTATCCATAGTGTTCTTCACTGGTTTCCAGTTCTCTCTCTGGAGGAGAATACCATGACACTGTCCATAATCTTTCACAAATTCTAAGCTGGGTATACCCTTCCTCTGTTTCCAGTCCTCCCACAGCCACAGTGCTAACAACATGGATCCAATTTCCTTAAAGCTGCATGAAAAATATTTTACAGTCTGGACCCAAAGACCTTCCCAGCCTCATCACTCAGTGTCCCGGTCCTGTGTTCCCTGAGCTTAAGACACCCAAACTCATTCCCACACCTCAAAGTTCCACAGCACTGCCCAGCATGCCCCTTCCAATGTGCAGCAACTGTAGAAACGCTATTGACCCCACAGCACCCAGCTCAGTGTCCCATCCTCTATGACAACTTCCCCAGTTCTCCCAACAGAGCTAGCTGTCCCTGCTCTGGCTTCCAGATACCCAGTTAATGTGTCTCAATACCGTGTTTCCCCGAAAATAAGACCTACCCTGAAAATAAGCCCCAGTTAAGATCGTCAGCCAGATGGACGCATTTAGTACATTATGACGATGTTTCAGAAGAAGATGACATGACTGTATTTGAATAAATGTAGATTGTTGTACATGAAAACATAAGACATCCCCTGAAAATACGCCCTAATGCATCTTTTGGAGCAAAAATTAATATAAGGCTCGGTCTTATTTTCAGGAAAATATGGTACTACTTCTCTCTTGCGTGTCCATCTCTTTCACTTGGTAGATTTCTTGTGGGTGGTACCCATACCTTATGATCTCCATATCTCCAGTGCATTGAATAATTCCTGGCCCAGGGTGTGTATCAATAAGTGTTGGATAAATTCATGTTACAAATTGCTCCATCCCATCTTATACTGCTGAGAAAGAAGTCATTCCTTCATACACTGCTACATTTTTACACCAAAATAATGAGAGAATCAGGAAATGGAGAAAATAATAACAATACAGCTCAGAGACTGGGCTAGGGGGTTTAAAAGGTGAGCATTAAACTCCCTAGAATTTCCTCAGCATCCTGAAAACCAAAAGCTCCAGATGTGCCACTTTGACTTTCTGGATCATTCTAAAGTGTCCTCTCTACCTCATTCAGAAAATCCTATGAGAATGGACTGAAAATAAATAGCTGTTTGATTAACCCAGTATTGAGCTTTTTCAATGCATTCCCCCTCCTGAACAGAGAGAGATTGCATGGTCTGAAATGAAAGGAAAGCATGTATGAAAGCCCTGGTTATTCAGAGGAGCAGGGGGAGATTTTAAAACTCTCCAGAAAGCCTTCAGCACTGTAACTAAATGCTAATGTTTAAAGATATCCCAATATTTCAGGAAGCTATTGGTAGTGCCATACTAAAGCTCATTCCAGTTTTAAAGAGAAATATTTGACTTGGAGGGACAGACCCCTCACTGGCTCCAAGATAAACTTTCCTAGCTCTCTCAGGCCAATTTTAATGCTAAGAGCAGCTCTGTCGGAGTAAAAGTTCATTTCTGAGAGTGAAGCTGTGAATTATGCTACAGGCTGAGCTGAGCAGTTGGTCTTTTGCTGATGAAAGCAGAAGCCTGAATATGATACAGAAGTGGAGGGGGGAGCCAGGGACATCCGAGGGGGATTATCACAGAAGGTCAGACTAATTAAATCGAGAGAAGTCACCAGAGAGCCCCAGCTCCCACACACACCATCTTCAAATGCTCTGACACATGCAGAGGTTGATAAGAAAAAGAGGATTGAATGGCCACTTTCATCTGCCTGGAAGGACAATAGTCAACCAAATAAAACTTGTTAGTATTGGTTTAAGCCCAGGTGGGGAGGGAAGAATTGAAAACTGCTGCCAATTTCTAATTATGCATGTGAATCAGAGACAGGGACGGTGAGGAGAGGAGAAACCCAGTTGTTTCTCTGGTTAGTCACTTAATGCATGATTGTTACATAGCTACTATGTGCCAGGCATAGCACTGGGTGTAAAGGATAACACAAATCAATGTGCCCTACTCCCAAGGAGCTCACGATTGATAAACGTTTATGCAATAATTATGTAGTGTGATTGACGCTCTAATAGAAGTATCTAAGGATTGCAATGAGCACTTTAGGGGGAGTCTAACTGCCCACGTAATGTCAAGTCTGGCTCCATAAAGAAAGCAACACATGAGTGAGCCCTTAAGAGTAAGAATTCTCCCGTTGGTGAGTGGAACATAGGCAAGAAAGGCAGAGGCCACAACACAGACAAAGGTCAGGAGGCTTGAAACCATGACATTTTGAGTGGTCTGCAAGTGTAGAGTGGTGGGGACATAGAATCCATGCCAAGGAATGCTGGAGGTGAGAGTGATACGGCAGCTGGACATGAGACCCTAAAGGACCTTGAATGCCATGCCAAAGCATTTAGAATTCACCTTTGTAGGCAATGGGGAGTTGCTGAAGATTTTAAAAGGTGACATGATCAAAAATGTATTTGAGGAAGATCACTTAGCCACGGGTGGACAATGGGAAAGACAATGGAGAAGGATCTGTTTCCAAAGGTGCCAACAACACATGACCCACATGGAGGGTCGAAGCAACACCTCCTGTCTGTCCTCCCTTCTCCTGCTCGTCTTCACAGTGGGGATATTGCCAAATAAGCTATGAGTGAGAAGCTACTATGTGTGGCCAGCACCCTGCTGTCTGTTCTCAGAGCCACAGAAGTGTGCTGAAACTGGCTCACGCTGGCTCATGCTGGCTAATAGTGGCTCATGAGAGCTGATTGTGCACGTCTCTTTTTGACTCCAGTGACAACTCTTGGTAGTCTGAAACCAGCCGTGATGGGAACTTTTCACACCTCAGAAACCTGCAAAAACTACAAATTAAGAATTCTTTCTTTTCCAGAGAGACATTTATTAAAAATTTTACCATCACCCCACTTGAAAAGACCCAGTTCCAGCTCTCCATGAGAGCGATATCTACTTAAAGAGAACAAACCAATACATATGAAATGATGCAAGGACAATTCAGTTTAGAATTTAGCACCCACTGAAGAAGGAGTCATGAAGGCTGGGGTGTGTGGGGAATCCCGGGGAGACAGTAGAAAAGAAATAAAAGGCCCTTGAGAGGAATAGCCAGGTTCTCCTCATCTTGACGTTTACCACTCTCACCCAAGCTGGAGGTTAATCAATTAGGTCCCATCTGGTGTTATTTACCATGACTAGTGAACTCCAACTATAGTTCTCAGAGGTGACAGCTGACCCCAAAACAAGTGTGCTGTCAGAGAACTACCGACTTAGAAAGAGCCTCACAGAGAGAATTCAGGCCAAACCCCACTTTATTCATCCATAACATGAGGTATCCATTCTAGTGACTTAAATAAGGCCTCACAACTTATTGTGAGGCAGAAATTTCTCCTTTTAGCTCAGCATACACTCCACTACCTGTGGTATTTTTACATTTATAAGCAAATGCACCAACAGGACAGCCTACCCTTCCTTAGACCCTCAGCAAACATATTTTTTACAGTATTTTCTGAGACTGACATAGTCTTCCTGTCATCAGTACTCCTTGGAATGCCTGGTATCCAAGGAAGGAGTGCCAGATACTGTTAACTGAATAGAAATTTAATCAATAACATATAAAAGCATCAACTCAGGAAATGTGCATGCAAACTGTCTTCTGAGATTTCATGAGGAGTTTGGCCATAAGACTTTGGCTGTGGTTCTAGGACCTAAAAGTAGGTCGGAAGTCAGCACATGAAGTAAGGTGGCTCTGAAGGTCACGTGCAGGGATGACGGCAGAATCAAGAACCAAACATGTGGTCCAAAGATCACATCAGTCAGAGGGCCAGATAGAGCACAGAATCAAGAAGACAGGTGGCATAGAAAAGAGAAAGAGGGTCTAGAATGGAGGGGAGGGGAAGATGAGGGACAGCCTCACAAGTGTCTTGGGAGCCAAAATCACAGCCACTGATGTTTTCAATAAATACCTAGAGCTTAAACTGTGACTCGCTGGAATTTTGATTTCATACTCGATACATTTTCCTAAAAAGATCTTTGGGGCTGAAATAAAATTGCCAAATTTTTCCTGGGCCAAAGCAACGATAAGAATACAAAAACATATTAGCACCATTTCATGAAATAATGGATATTTAAACCCTCCAAATTTAGAAAGAACAAATTCTCAGAAGAAAGGACATTCATTTAAATTGACTACATATAGCTCCATGAAAATCCCATAAAACACACTCCATCAGCCACTGCTTTGCTCACTGCACCATGGACTAGACCAGGTGGGAGGAAGTGCCAAGCCAGTCTGGACATATGTGGAATCACCCATTTCCTATATGTGCATATCCTTCCTCTCATTTACACTAGCCAAAGAGGAAGAGCATTCTATAGGGTCATTTTCTCGAGCACCAGATGGTAAGCACTATTGCTAGTCCTTCCAAAATCCCTTAGGCCTCTTCCATTTACAGTATATTGGGCCTGGTTCCCAAGGTTACTATATTGTGCGCTGCTCATACCTTATAAGGTAATATAACAAGAAGGAAGAAACCCAGTTCCTTTTTCTTGTATAAGACCATCATTGCTGCTCTGTTACTCAAGTGGTAAAAATTTCAAATAAGAACAAACGTAAGCCCAAAGTGAGCAGAAGGAAGGAAATAACAAAGATCAGAGCAGAAATAAATGAAATGGAGACCAGAAAAACAATGGAAAAGATCAACAAAACTAAGAGTTGATCTTTAGAAAAGATAAACAAAATTGACAGACCTCTAGCTAGTCTAGCAAAGAAAAGAAGAAGGGAGACTCAAATATATGAAGTCAGAATTAAAGAGGAGCCGTGACAACTAATACTACAGAAATAAAAAGGATCATAAGAGGCCACTAAGAACAGTTCTACACCAACAGATTGGCTAACCTAAAAGAAATGGACAAATTTCTAGAAACATACAACCTACCAAAACTGAATCATGAAGAATAGAAAATCTGAACAGACCAATAATGAGTAAGGAGATTGAATTAGTAATGAAAAACCTCCCAAAAAAGAAAGGCCCAGGAACAGATGGTTTCCCTGGTAAATTCTACCAAATATTTAAAGAATTAACAACAATCCTTCTCAAACTCCAACAAAAAATTGAACAAGAGGAAACACTTTCAAACTCATTTTACAAGGCTAGCATTACCCTGATATCCAAGCCATACAAGGACACCACAAGAAAACTACACGCCAATATCCCTAATAAATGTAGATGTAAAACTCCTCAACACAATGTTAGTAAACAAATTCAATAGCACATTAAAATGATCATACACCATGATAAAGTAGGATTTATCCTTCGGATGCAAGGATGGTTCAACATATACAAATCTATAACTGTGATATATCACATTAACAGAATAAAAGATTAAAAATCACACCCTCACCATTTATTCAACATCGTACTAGAAGTCCTCGCCAGAATAATTAGGCAAGAATAGGAAAGTAAGGAGTAAAATTATTTTTCTTTGCAGATAATATGATCTTATATATATAAAATCCTAAAGATTCCACACCAAAAAACTGTGAGACTGTCAATCAATTCAGTTAATTTGCAGGATACAAAATCAAAAATTCATTATTTTTCTATACACTAACAGCAAAATATCTGAAAAAGAAATAAAGAAAAGAATCCCGTTCAAAATAGCATTAAAAACAATAAAATACTTAGGAATAAATTTAACCAAGAAAGTGAAAGATCTATACAATGAAAAGTATAAGACTTTGATGAAAGAAATTGAAGGAGAGACAAACAAATAGTAATATATCCTGTGTTCATGGACCAGAAGAATTAATATTGCTCAAATGTCCATAGTACATAAAGCCATCTATAGATTCAATGCAATCCCTATCAAGCTTCCAATGGCATTTTTTACAGAAATAGAAAAAGCAGTTTAAAAATTTATATGTAACCAGATTTTTTAGTTTCCTTGCTCTTCTTTTTTAATAGCTGAAAAATTACTATTTCAAAACACCTAAGTCAATCTGAGAATGTTTAGGAAACAGCATAAACTCTTTTCTAATACATTAAGAGTAGTTATGTTTGTTCTAATGGTCTTGTGTCTTCAGTCTTGAGCTGTAATAAAAAAAGTAGATATTATTAGTAAAAATATCATAGGTCACGGGGGAGTCCAAGATGGCAGCTTAGGAAGACTCTGAACTCACTTCCTCCCAAGAACATATGAAATCTACAGCTACATATGGAATAATTCCTGCAGAAAAAGAATTGAAAAATAGACAAACAACTTTCTCCACAACAGGGGACAAAAGGCACACATCAAAATGAGTATAAGAGGCAGAGACATGGTCTTGCCTAAAACCTCGCCCCCGGTACAGTAACCCACAATAGGTCTGGAGTTTCTCCCTGAGGAATGAGAGGTTTGTACCCCACATCAAGCACCCTAACCTTTGGGACCTGCACCAAAGAGACCTTCCTCCAAACATCTGGCTTCGGAAACCAAAGAGGCTTACATCTAGGGACCCAGAGGTCTGTGGGATCTTAGATACTCCTTCTGAGGGGCTTATGTGTGAACTTACTCATCCTGGGATCCAGCACAAAGGCAACAGTTTGAGAGGGGCCTGGATTATACATGAAGGAAATTAATTTGCCAATCTTAAAGCATCTTCCAGAGGGGCAGGGACCAGTCGGAATTTCGTCAGGGACAAAGGTGCTGGCAAACACCATGTTTGCACTCTCCCTCAGCCGCGCCAGTACACGCAGTGCACACAGACACAGCCTCACTAAAGCCATGGGTATGTCCTGCCCCCAGTGTGCTGCTAAAGCCATGGACATGCCCCATCATCACCACTCTCCCACAGCCTCAATAAAGCAAGTGGGCAAGCGTAGTCCTCACAGGGAACACCCTTTGATAGCCTGGCCCTGGTGGCCAGAAAGGCTTGCATTCCTGGACCCCACTAGACTATAACAATTGGAAAGACAGTTCTAGGCAGAATATCACACCCAGGCCACTGCACAGACAGCAGATGGAAACACAACCTGTCTGCCTGTGAAAAAAAGCACACTTACTTGTGTTGGAGCTTCAACCTGAGGTGCAGGCTTCAGGACTGCCACACAGCTAGAGGCTACAGAGACACTCTCAGACAGTACAGGGAGGGATACACCATCTTGCACCCTCCCTTGGCCTCATCACAACCCACTCATACCTCCCAGAAAGTTTCTTATAGACTCATCTAAAGCCTCTATTTCTGCAACTGTCACCCAGGCGACACTTCAAGTTCCCCCATGGATGCCAGCAGGGTTTACAATTGCAGTCCCACAAGACTGTATATATTTGTATAGTTTTGAAACTGCTGCCTGAGGATCTGGCTTCCAATCAGCTTGAAACTAGGTGCTGATTGAAATCACTCCCTTTGGAACACTGACAGGTCTTGGCACACCCTCAACAACTGGGACATATCAAGAATAATTCAGGCAACTTAGACAATCACAAAGGTTCAAGAGACAACTGAGAGCCAAGGCACGGTTGAATGATAAATTTCATCTTCCACACAAGGCCACTCCTTCAAGACTGGGAAAAGTAGCTGTTTAACCTCATACACGGAAACAATACAGATAATCAAGCAAAATGAGGAAACAGAGATATATGTTCCAAATGGGGAAAAAATTTTAAAAACTTAAAACCTCAGAAAAATGACTTAATGAAATAAAGGTAAGTAATCTACCTGATAAAGAGTTCTAAGTTATTGGCAAAAGCATGCTTGCTCACTGAACTAAGGAGGAGAATAGATTAACACAATGAAAACATCAACAAAGAGAAAGAAAGTATAAGAAAGTACCCAACAGAAGTCATAGAGCTGAAAAATACAGCTAAACTGAAAAATACATAAAGGAGTTCGACAGCAGACTACATGAAGCAAAGAACAGATCAGCAATTTGGAAGACAGCAGTAACACTCATTCATACAGAGCAACAACAACAACAAAAAAGAATTTTAAAAAGTGAAAATAGTGTAAGGGACCGACAGGACAATGTCAAGCAGAATAATATCCACATTACAGTAGTCCCCCCTGCATATCTGTGATTTCACTTTCCATGGTTTCAGTTCCCAGCAGTCAACTGCTGTCAGAAAATATTAAATTAAAAATTCCAGAAATAAACAATTTATTAGTTTTAAATTGTGCATTATTCTCAGTAGCGTGATGAAATCCCACCATCCCACTATGTCACACTGGGACATGAATCATCCCTTTGTCCAACATATCCACATGGTTTACACTCCTCGGTTATTAGACAAACTGTCATAGTACCACAATGCTTGTGTTCAAGTAACCCTTATTTTACTTAATAATGGCCCCAAAACATGAGAGTAGTGATGCTAGCAATTTGGATATGCCAAAGAGAAGCCATAAACTGCTTCTTTTAACTAAAAAGATATGTATGTTTAGGGAAAAAACAGTATATATAAGGTTCGGTACTATCTGCACTTTCAGATAGCCACTGGAGGGTCTTGAAACATATCCCCCAGGATAAAGAGAAACTACTGTATAGAGATACCAGAAGGAGAAGAGAAAGAGAAAGGAGGAGAAAACTTATTTGAAGAAATAATGGCTGAAAATTTCCCTAACCTGAGGAAAGAAACAGATATCCAGGTCCAGGAAGCATAGATAGTTCCAAATAAGATAAACCCAAAGAGATTCAAACCAAGACACAATACAATTAAAATGTCTAAAATGAAAGATAAAGAGAAACTCTTAAAAGCAGTAGGAATACATAACAGGAATTCCATGACTATCTGCGATTTTCTGCAGAAACTTTGCAGGCCAGACAAGAATGCCATGATATATCCAAAGTGCTGAAAGAAAACAATACTTCCAATCAAGAATACTCTACCTAGCAAGGTTATTTAGAATTGAAGAGAGCACAGGCATGCCTCAGATATATTGTGGGTTCAGTCCAGACCTCTGTAATAAAGCAAGTATTACAATAAAGTGAGTTGTAATCTTTTTTGCTGGAGAGGGTCTTGCCTTCAGTTTGTTAAAAAAAAAAAAAATGCAACATCTGTGAAATGCAAGAAAGCAAAGGATAATAAAACAAGGTATTCCTGTATAGCAGATACAATTATGTACAGCGCATAATACTTGATAATGATAATAAACGTCTACTGTGTTTCCCCGAAAATAAGACCTAACTGGAAAATAAGCCCTAACATGATTTTTCAGGATGACATCCCCTGAACATAAACCCTAATGCATCTTTTGAAGCAAAAATTAATATAAGACACTGGCTTATGTTTGGGGAAACATGGTATTAACCTGTTTACTTATTTACTATACTGAACTTTTTATTGTTATTTTAGAGTGCACTCTTTCTACTTATCAAAAATAAAATTTGTTGTAAAACATTACCCAGTGTTACACTAGCAGTAGCCTCATACATCTCACGTTTACCATGCCTCTTGATTGCATTTTTTCCTCTTTGCTTGATTTAATCTTATGTTGCTTTATAAATTTAAGGTAGCCTAAGTATACAGAGTTTATAAAGTCTACAGTAATGTACAGTAATGTCCTTCACATTCACTCATCACTCACTCACTGACTCTGTCAGAGCAACTGCTGTTCCTATAAATTCCATTTATGGTAAGTGCCCTAGTCTGGTATGCCATTTTTTATTTTTTATACCATATTTTTACTGTACTTTCTCTATGTTTAGATACACAAATACTTACCATTGTGTTACAATTGCCTCGAGTATTCAGTACATTGACATGCTGTATATCTGCAGCCTAGCACTAATCTGCTATACCATATAGCCTAGATGTATAATAGGCTATACCATGTAGGTTTGTGTAAGTACACTCTGCGGTGTTCGCACAATGATAAAAGCGCCTAATGATGCACTTCTCAGAACATATCCTGATTGTTAAGCAGCACATGACTGTACAATAATCCAAAATCTATAAGATGTAGCAAAAGCAGTTCTCAGAGGGAAGTTCATAATGATACTGGCCTACTTCAAGAAACAAGAAAAGTCTTAAATAAACAATCTATACTTAGACCTAAAGGACCTAGAAAAACAAATGAAGCCCAAAATTAGTAGAAGGAATAAAATAATAAAGATAAGACCAGAAGTAAATAAGAGACAAAAAATAATAGAAAAGATCAATAAAACTAAGAACTGTCTTTTTCAAAGATAAGCAAAATTGATAACCTTAAGCTAGATTCACCAAGAAAAAAAGAGAGGGGCTTAAACAAATAAAATCAGAAATGAAAGAGGAGAGGTTACAACTGACACCACAGAAATACAGAGGAACATAAGAAACTACTATGAACAATTTTACATCAACAAATTGGACAACCTAGAAGAAATCAACAAATTACTAGAAACATGCAGTCTTCCAAGACTGATTCATCAAGAAATAGAAATTGTGAATAGACTGATTACTAATAAAGAGATTGAATCGGTAATCAAAAATCTGCCAAAAAACAAAAGTCCAGAACCACAGCTTCACTGGTGAATTATATCAAACATTCAAAGAAGATTTAATATCTATTTTTCTCAAGTTATTCCAAAGTATTGAAGAGGAATAAAGACTACCAAACTTATTTTACAAGACCAGGATTACACTGATACCAAAACCAAACAAAGACACCACAACAAAAGAAAATTATAGGCCAATATCCCTGATAAAAATAGGTGTAAAATCCTCCACAAAATTAGCAAACCGAATTCAACAACACATTTAAAGGAGTATACACCACGAACAAGTGTGATTTATTCCAGGGATTCAAGAAGGTTCAATATCTACAAATCAATCTACATGATATATCACATTAGTAAAATGAAGTAGAAGAATCATGTGATCATCTCAATAGATGCAGAAAAACCATTTGGCAAAATTCAACACCTGTTTATAATAAAAATGCTCAATGAAGTGTGTAAATAAAGAGGAAACATACCTCAACATACTAAAGGCCACATATGAGATACCCACAGCTAACATCAGTGGTGAAAAGTTGGAAGTTTTTGCTCTGAGATCAGGAACAAGACAAGGATGCCTGCTCTTGCCACTTTTACTTAACATAATATTGGAAGTCCTGCCACAGCAATCAGGGAAGACAAAGATATGAAAGGCATCCAAATTGGAAAAAAAAAAAAAAAAAAAAAACTCACTGTTTCCAGACAACATGATACTATATAGAAAACCCTAAAGACTCTACCAAAAATCTGTTAGAACTAATAAATAAATATACAGAAATCTGTTGTGTTTCTACGCACTAATGAGAAACTATCACAAAGAGAATTTAAGAAAACAATCTCATTTACATTTACATCAAAAAGAATAAAATACCTAGGAATAAATTTAACCAAGTAGATGAAAGACCTATACACTGAAATCTATAAAACTTTGATGAAAGAAATTAAAGAAGACAAAATAAATGGAAATATATTCCGTGCTCATGGATTGGAAGAATTAACATTGTTGAATGTCCACATTACCCAAAGCAATCTACAGATTTAATGCAATTTGTATCAAAATTCCAACAGCATTTTTCAAAGAACTAGAACAAATAATGCTAAAATTTCTACAGAATCACAAAATAAATAAGTAAATAAATAAACAAATAGCCAAAGGAGTTTTGAGAAAAAAGAACAAAGATGAAAGTGTTATGCTCCCTGATTTCAAACTATTACAAAGCTACAGTAATCAAAACGGTATGGAATTGGCATAAAAACAGGTATATAGATCAATGAAACAGAATACAGAGCTCATAAATAAACCCATTCATGTATGATCAATTTATTTATGACAAAGGAGCCAAAACATACAATGGGAAAAGGACAGTCTCTTCAATAAGTTGTGTTGGGAAAACTGGACAGCCACATGCAAAACAATGAAACTGGGCCAGTATTACAGATTTGAATATAAGTCCTAAAACCATAAAATTCCTAGAAAAAAAAACATAGGCAATAAGCTCCTTGACATAGGTCTTGGCACTGAATCTTTAGATCTGACCTCAAAAGCAAAGGCAACAAAAGCAAAAATAAACAAGTGGGACTATGCCAAATTAAAAAGCTCTATCCAGCGAAGGAAGCCATCAACAAAATGAAAGGCAACCTACTGAATGGGAGAAAATATTTTTAAATCATATAGCCAATAAAATCAACAGTAAAACAACAAACAATCTGATTTTAAAATGAGCAAAGGATCTAATAGATATTTTTCCAAAGAGGAGAAACAGATGGACAACAGGCACATAAAAAAATGTTCAACATCACTAATTATCAGGAAAATGCAAATCAGAACCACAATAAGATACCACCTCACGCATGTTAGAATGGCAACTATCAAAAAGACAAGAAATAACAATATTTGGAGAGGCTGTGGAGAAACGGAACCCTCATACACTGTTGGTGGGAATGTAAATTGGTGCAGCCACTATAGAAAGCATTATAGAGGTTCCTCAAACAATTAAGAATAGAATTACCATACAACCCAACTTCTGGGTATTTATCTGAAGAAAATAAAAACACTAATTCAGAAAGATATATGCACCCATATGTTCATTGAAATATATACATATATATATGGTGCCAAAAAAATGTATACACATTTTAAGGAAAAAAACTATTAAAATTACACTGGTGGTAACCACTTTGAGCACCTCTTGTAATTGCAGAAGTCAAATGTGACTTGTATTTATCTTTTGTTATTGATATATATTGAGTATTACAATTTTAATACAGTTTTTTTTTTTCATTCTTAAAATGCGTATACATTTTTTGGCTCCCTGTGTGTGTGTGTGTGTGTGTGTGTGTGTGTGTGTGTGTGTTTAACATAAAAAAGAAGAAAGTCTTGCCATTGGCGACAACATGGATGGACAGAGAAAGACAAATATCATATGGTTTTATTTATATGTGGAATTTAAAAAAACAAAATAACAAACAAACAAAACAAACAAACTCAGATACAAACTCATAGATACAGAAAACAGATTGATGGTTATTGTATGGGAAGGGAGCTGGGATGGGAAAAATGGATAGAGGGTCAATTGTGTGGTGTCAAATAGTAACTAGACTTATCTGTGGTGATCACTTGTACATTGTACAAATACCAAATTATTATGTTGCACACCTGAAACTAGTATGTTCTATACCAATTTTACCTCAATAAAAAATCATAGTTCTTAATCTAGGAAACCAGGGTAGAGTTTGGAGTATCTCTATGATTGCTTGCTATAGCCAAGCAATCCTGAGAAAGAAGAACAAAGCTAGAAGCACCACACTTCCTAATTTAAACTATATTACAAAGTTATAGTAATTAAAACAGTATGGTATTGGTATAAAAATCAATACATAGACCAATGGAACAGAATCAAGAGCTCACAAATAAACTCTCTCATCTATTATCAACTAATATTGAACAGGGGAAACAAGACTACTCCATGGGGAAAGGATTGTCTCTTCTTAAATTATGTGGGGAAAACTGGATAATCATATGCAGAAGAATTAAATTGGACCCCTGTCTTACACCATTCTCAAAAATTTACTTGAAATGAATTAAGGACTTAAACATAAGGCCTGAAACTGTAAAACTCCTAGACGAAAACATAGGGGGAAAGGCACTTGGGATAGGTCTTGGCAATAATTTTTTGGATATGACACCAAAAGCACAAGCAACTAAAGCAAAAATAAGTGAGTGAGACTACGTCAAACTAAAAAGCTTCTGCACAGTAAAAGAAACAGTCTACAAAATGAAAACGGAACCTACTGAATGGGAGAAAATATTTGCAAACCATCTATCTGATAAGGGATTAATATTCAACCAAACAATCCAATTCAAAAATGGGCAGAAGAACTGTACAGATATTTTTTCCAAAGAAAAAATGCAAAAGACCGAAAGGTACATGAAAAGAGCCTTAACATCACTAATTGTCAGGGAAATGCAAATCGATACCACAATGAGATAGTACTTCACACCTGTTCTGATGGTTATTATCAAAAAGACAAGAGATAACAAGTGTCGGCAAAGTTGTAGAGAAAAGGGAACACTTGTGCCCTGCTGTGAGAATATAAATTGGTGCAGCCTCTGTTGAAAACAGTGTGCAGGTTCCTCAATAAATTAAAAATAGAACTACCATGTGATCTAGCAATGCCACTTCTGGGTGTATACCCAAAGGAATTGAAATTGGGATCTTAATTAGATATCTGCATTCCCGTATTCATTGAAATGTTATTCACAGTAGCAAAGATGTGGAAACAACCTATGAGGTCGACAAGTTTGCGAGCTCATGTAGAAAAAGTTCTACATACCTCATTGCTGAATATCATTATAGTTACCTTCGAAGTGCTCCCCTTGGGAAGCTATGCACCAACACCAGCACCTAGTCTACCCTTCAAAGCAATTTTGGAACTTTTTTCTGGAATGGCCACCAGAGCTGTCGTCGTATTACCCTTGATATCCTGAATGTCATCAAAATGTCATCCTTTCAATATTTCCTTTATCTTTAGGTAAAGTAAGAAGTCATTGGGGGCCAGATCAGGTGAGTCGGTAGGGTGTTCCAACACAGTTATTTGTTTACTGGCTAAAAACTCCCTCACAGACAGTGCCCTGTGAGCTGGTGCATTGTCGTGATGCCAGAGCCGTGAATTGTTGGCAAAAAGTTCAGATCGCCTAACTTTTTCACACAGCCTTTCCAGCACTTCCAAATAGTAAGCCTGGTTAACTGTTTGTGCAGTTGGTACACATTCATAATGAATAATCCCTCTGATATCAAAAAAAAATTAGCAACATGGTTGCAACAAGTTTGCAAACTTAATTGTCAGACCTTGTGTGAGTGTGTGTGTGTGTTTATGTGTGTATTTCATTACACACACACGGAATATTATTCAGCCGTAAGAAAGAAGAAAATCTTGCTATTTGTGACAACCTGGATAGACCTCAGGGGCATTATGCTAAATGAAATAAGTCAAATAGAGAAAGACAAATACTATATGATCTCACTTATATGTTTTTTAAAAAAAACAATAAATAAATAAACATAGAAACAGAGTAGAATGGTAGTTGTCAGGGACTGCGGGGTGAGGGAAATGAGGAAAGAAATTAGTCAAATGATACAAATTTCCAGTTATAAGACAAATACATTCTGGGGATCTAATGTACAGCATGGTGACTATAGTTAACAATACTGTATTATATACTTGAAAATTGTTAAGAAAGTAGATCTTAAATCTTCTTAATCACAAAAAATATGGTAATATTTGAGATCATGGAGGTGTTAAGTAATTCTACTGTGGGAATCATTTCACAATATATTAAGTGTATCAAGTCATCACGTTGTATACCTTAAACTTACATGATTTATATGTCAATTATATTTCAATAAAGCAGGGGGAAACCCTGTTGGATTATTTCATAAATAGGAAGACATTCATTAGCTCTCTCTGTGCAGGTAGATACAGTAAATTCATAAAACTTGACCTCAAGGCTCAAAAGGTTCCTAAAGCTTTAGGTGTGTGCTCTGCTGGCACTTGAGTTTAAAACTTGGATGGATGTTTCACATTTCCCCAGTCACAGAGACAAGGGGGAAACATGGCATCCAGAGCACGTGAATATATTGACCGTATTAGTCCATAGTTGTTGGCAAGTTATAGAACCCTCAAATGTCAGTTATGAAAGAGCCCTTTTGGATTAGCTAGCCCAGTGCTCACAAATTGCTTTTATTACACACGTATACACCATCTGAGAAGGAGCAGCTGCCTGGGGTGCTGGCAGAAATGAGACTGCATTGGGGCCAAAGGGGAAAAAATGCAGTGATCAAATTTATTACATCCGCCATGAACTCTGGAAGAAGAAAGGCAGCACCTCTCAAGGACCCAGGCCAACTCCCTTGTTACAATGAGGGAAACCAAGGCAGTGAAGTGATTCCTCCAGTATACCCAGCTCACCTGGGTCCCACCCTGCTCTCCTAACCCTTAGTCTTGTCGACTCCCTGTCCCACCATGTTGTCTTGACAGACAGACATCCTTCTCGTCTTGGTTCTTGTTTCCTCATCAGTTTACACACTTGACCCCTGGTCCTAACCTTCTAGGCCTTTCTTTCTCCTTCTATAACAGGCTGGAAATTCTGTCAACAGTATTACTGCTGTTCCATGGGACCCTCGCAGAAAGTTCTGTTTCTGGAACTTTCAGCCTACCCTACTAGACAGCCATTCTCAGGTTGGCAGGTTGTTGAGGTGACACAGCTCATCTCTAACTTGGGCCCCTGTGCCCTTACCTAGATTAGTACTTATCACACTTAACTAGTGTTTCCGTTGTAGCTGCTTCTGTATGTATAAACTATAAGGTCCTTCAAAGAAGGGGCTGGGTCTTTGTATACTCCACAGTGCATCACATAGGGCACGAAAGGAATATATGTGAAATGAGAAAATGAGAGGCTATGACCAAGTCTCATGTTGTTCTTTTGTACTTTGGAGCTTCATACCCAAGTACAATTTTTAAAATCCCTCAGAGAAATGCATTTCACCTCCTTTCTGCTATCGAACACACCCTCCACCCACACAGACAAATTCCCACACCATTTCTCTAGGTAGTCTCCATGCTTGCCTCATAGCCCTTCACTCTTTGCCTAGCGCAGTGTTTTTTCCAATTTTATGTTAGCAGCAGAATCTTGGGTCAAATGAAATATTTCACCAAACCCCAAATATAAAACAGCAAAAAGTAGCGAAATGAGGGTATCCTGCTGATGCTCCCCTCACTCCTTTCAGCAGACTCTGACCCCCCTCCACTGCCCCTCCACGATCCCCACATCCCTAGAGCTCAGTGGACCTCACCCAAACCTCCCACTGGTGTTTTTCTCTCCAGTATCCTTTCCTCCGGCCCGACCCCCACTCAGCTGCCAGCCTAATATTAACACTGGTCTAATCTTAACACTGCTTTCAACCTGCCACTCCTTGGTGCCATCAAGTCCAAACCCTTCCGGCTGACTCCCAGACAGGGATGAAACTAGCTACACATTTCACCAATGTCCCATTTCTTTCCTCTACCCACATCATTCTGGCTTCAACAGGATCTTCTATACACACCATACACACCATGGGACTTCTGAGGCCGGGATGCTCACACAGAGTCCCCCCTTACCCTGCCCTCCCCCTTTTCAAATGGCCCATTATCAACTCCAGCCCTCTGCTACCCTCAGCCTCTTTTTCTGGATTCCGTTGCCAGGTACCACCTTTCACTCATGCCAAAATCCAGAGTCACCCTAAATCCTCCCTTCCCTCACCTGGCACATCCAATCACCAGGGCTAGGATTTGACCTTGGGAATGTATCTTAAACCTGGGCCCCTCTTCCTCCTCACTTCCTTAATACAAACTCTTTTATTGCTCTCAAGGATTCCTGGAAAAGCTCCCTGATGGGTCACCACCCCCCAATCCACCTTGTCCCAAGCTGCAGAACCATTCATCTAATTATAGTCCCCTCTGGTGGCCGAAGACCTTTCAACAGCTCCCCCAGCTTTGCATTAAGGGCCAAGCTCTAAAATGAGTATAAAAGTCTTCTCATCTTCTGGCCCCCACTTATCTTTCCAACCTCATCTCCTATATCTCTCCTCCTGGCACAGCCAGCAGTTCAACCATCCCAAACCATCACCTCTTTTTCCATGAGGCCATTTCTCTCTCACCTCAGAGTAGACTGACATTCCACCAATACAGACCAGTAGGACAGAATCAGTTGTTAAATACTGAAAGCCTTCTGAATAAGAGTAAATAGCCACTAGCCCAAGCCCCCAAGTGCTGTCCCTACCCTTCCACCCCCACTCCATCAATCAAGTGAATGTCTGGCCCAATAAAGGGCCAAGTTGTTAAATACCTTGGCTCTCTCACCCCTGCCTGGGACCTCTCCATGGCACCCTCTGCCTGTGTCACCCTCTCCCCAGCCCCTGATGCCCCTGCTTCCTCCCCCAGCCTTACTCAGTCACTCCCCGCTCTGTGCTTCCATAGAACCGTCTTTGTTTTCCATTATATAACTTGTCCTGTTACATTGTAATTTCTTACTCATCTCTCTCCCACTCACAAACAAGCTCCTTGGGAGCTGGAACCACATCTCATCCACATCATAGTTGCCCAATAAGTGGTGAACTAGACCTTCTAGCAATTTAAGAGTCCTGCCTCCTCTCCTTAAAGCTCTCCAACTGCTCTCATACTCACAATTCTAGACTTTCACACATCTGGTTCCCCCCCAAGGTTTACTTTGTATAGAGCTAAGCACATAGTAGGTGTTCAATAAATACTACTTTTAAGGCGAATATGTACGCACCCACTCTCCCAAAATTAGAATGTAACAGCCCTTCTTAGCTGAAATCAAAAGATCCAGCTGGGGCCAAGTAAACCAGGAACTAGCTGCCAAAAACAGCTAAGCACACTCGTCCACACAGCTGGTGAGCCAAGAACTACTCACTCCAGTTCTGCCTTGTAAAGGAGGATCACTTCACCAGCCCCCGCCACCACCCCCCAGAAGCTTTTCCTCCTGCCCTCCGTTGAGATCCCAAATAAGGCAGCCCAAGGGCAGCTAGAGAAAGACAAAGGAGGGGATCAAACAAGACTGGTTTCAGTTGTGCGGTGCTGTGTGCTTTTTAAAGGAGACAGAAGACAGAATCAAAAGAATGCCTATTCTCTTTCAGAGACAGGCACAAGCAAAGTCACCCCGCTTTCCCACCTTCAGCAGATTTCTCCTAACAGACCTCCAAACATGGGCAGAGGGTAGGTGTTGGCTCATCCATCTCCAACCTGAAGCCAGGAGCAACTAGCTCTCTTCTGCTGTCAGTGCTTCCTGGGCAGGCTGGCGAGGGAGGGAGGAAGAAGGGAGGAAAGAGGGAAGGAGGGAGGAAGGAGGGAGGGAGGAGGACATATACTCTGCATCTACTACAGGCTAATCACTGCCAAGCACCTTGCACATGTCCTCTCCCTGAACCATGAACAAAGCCCTCTGAGCTTTGTATTATGCCTATTTTAAAGCAGAGAGAACTGAGGTTCAGGGAAGTCCTTTAATTTTCCCAAGGGTAGAAGGCTAGCAAGTGGCAGAGCTGAAATTGTAAACCGAGGTGTCTGACTGTGATTCTAATATGCTCTGCTCTTCTCAGCACTGCCCCATCTCTCCCTTCCTCTGGATTTTCCCAAATCTACAGCAGGACCAAGTTTTGCCTGACATCCAATGACTCTCCCCCGTTTCTGCTTGGTGAAGCAGGTCCACTCCCGCTGTGGCTTCTCATCATCAGGGGAACTTACTCCACACCGACATGCATCCATGTGCTTTTCACAAGGTCAGAGCTACTGTGTTTCCCCAAAAATAAAAATAAGACCAGGTCTTATATTAATTTTTGCTCCAAAAGACGCATTAGGGCATATTTTCAGGAGATGTTTTATTTTTTCATGTACAACAATCTACATTTATTCAAATACAGTCATGTCATCTTCTTCTGGAACATCGTCATAACATACTAAATGCATCCATCTGGCTGAGGATCTTAACTGGGGCTTATTTTCGGGGTACGTCTTATTTTCCGGGAAACACAGTAATGCATAATAGTGGATGGGGATTACGGACAGCAATATCTCCACAGACCCAAGGCAAGTGAAGCACTAGAATTCCTCTTGTTCGGGCATCTGTTCAGAATGCCACCTATGCTGGCCAGTCCTGGGCTCCCAGCTAGCGTTGTCCTCCCCTATCCCCCACCCCCCATCTCTACCACGATCCACCTTCGGGTTCTCCTTTCCCCTTACTGCCGTCTGGAATTACCACTACCCACGTTTCCCGTGCAGTGTCTAGCTGCACCACTAGAATGTAAAGTCCGTCCACGATGAGGCAAGGCAGGCCGCCCAGGGGTTCTGAGTCAGACCAGAGCTCCCACTCACCTCTTCCACTGGCCCAGAGTGGCCGCCCTGTCCCTCTGCCTGGCACTTCTCCCTACCACTCAATCCACTCAGTAACACAGCCTGAAAGAGATGTGTGTAATGTGTTACCTAATGTGAAGCTGATCTCCAGCTGGCTGCAAACTCTCAACTCTGCCAGTGTCTATTTCTGACAGATCCCTCCAGAAGCTGGAAGCTTCGGGGTGGATCCAAAGAGCCACTGCAAAATGGGAAAGGGTCCTCTCCAATCAGCTGTTCACCAGGAGACCCTGGCTGTCCACTCCTTCCATCAGATGGAAGGGGGCACTGCCGCCATTGCCCCATGAGCGGGTTGTCTGCCAGTTGCAGGTATTTGACCATAAGTTTAGGGCAGTTCCCGGAGTGCCTGTCCAAAATGAAGATTCCAGGGCCCTGAACTTCTGACTCGGATATTCTGTGACCTTAATTTTAGATGTACTACTTCCTTCCCACTCCGAAGAGGAAAAATAACTGGAGTATGCCTAGTTAGACGAAACAACTCCTGCATGGGTTTCTTAGAGTTACTCAAGGTACTCTTATTTCCTATGTAAAATATGCAAGATTAAACAAATTATACCAACACAGCTCTTTATTCTTTCACTCTCTCATAGGTTTGAGGCGTCATCATAACAGCAATGTGTTTCTAAGCTGCATTTCTCTCCCCCAGCACAAGAGCTATTTTATTTGTCTGGCTTCTGCAACTGCCAGCCACAGCAGTAACATACACCTGGCATCTCTGACTCCTCTGTGTTTTCTCCTTTCTAGCCAAGAACTTCGGCCTTATGTATCTGCTCCCCACTAAAGAACACTTTCTTGAATGTAATCTGACAACCCAATTCAATTCAATCCACAAGCATTATATTTCCATTCAGTAAATTTATACCTCTCTGTCCGCAATTAAGAAGAAAACATGGTCCATGTACCCCCTACGTGTTATAGCAGGAAGAAAACAGTTTATAGCTGGCTTCAATGAGAACTCTCAGCAAGCTAAGACCCCAAATTCTGATCCCGAGTGGACTTTGCCCTTCTCTCAGTGGTTTCTGCCCCAGCCAAGCATTCCTTTTCCCTGCCCTTCATGTAGGGAAACCATCCCAGCTCTGCGCCTTCCATGAGGAGAAATTCAAGGACCAGAAGTATGCGACTGGTGTGATTTAGCTGTAACCCTGGGCCCTAACTCCAAGACACTACCTGTCTAACTAGGTTACCGCCATCCTTGCACTTACCCAGAGGCTCATTTCTATCAATAGCTCTTTTGTTTGGGGTTTTGCAAACTCTACTGCCCAAGGCAGTTACCCTTGGCAAATGAGAACAATGGCTGTGCTGGCTAGTGTTTCTCTGACCTAACCAGCTGGGGTTCCTCCAGCTTGTGAGAAGTGCCTGAATGACACGGTTGCTAGCCCACAATCTGCTGGGTTTCCTCTTCCAGTCCTCTCCTTCCCTGACCCAGTCCCATCCTACCCCTCACCCCACCCCACCCCACTGCAGTCTGGGTCTGTTTCAAGTGTTTTTAGTTACTGTGGCATGTTGCCTGTGAATGTTAAATATTCAGCAATATTTGGGCTCCTTCGTGCAAATAGGTTGGCTTTGAGAAAAGAACACGCAGATCTCAACTGAAGGGATCGACACTGCAAGCCAGCAGTCAACCGTTCTAATGAAGTTACAAAGGCAGGACAGGCAGCCTATCCAACAAGGCACGCGCTCAGCACACAGCGCAGCAGGGAGGAGCTAGGGTGCCTCTTTATGAGAGACAGGGTGGAGGGGTGTGCAGGGAGGCCTGGACGCAGGATGGGGGCTGCGGGGAAATGAACCCTGCAGGGCCTTGGTCAAATAGGAGCCTTCCTGGGTCTCGGTGTCCTCTGAAACGGAGAGCTTTGTGCAGACCTGACAGGGTTGTTTGTAAAGATTGAATGAAATGAGGCATGTGCTTGGCTCAGTAAACATGAGCTCTGATTAGTAACCAAACACTGCTGAGGGGAGACCTGAAAATTATCCTTCCAAAGTAAGCTTCCATCTGCAGATATTTCAAATCTGCGAGTGCAAAAAGGGATGGATATGCATATATTTTCTACACACACACACACACACACACACACACACACACACACACCCATAAAGTTAGCCTGTCTTCCTTTGTATTCCTTGGAATAAACAATGATAATAATGGTAATATGGCTACCACTAATTGAGCACTTGCCACATCCAAGCTGTACTAGGTAACTTATCCACTCCTTTCGTCTTCACAACAGCCTTTGTGGGAACACGTAGGGTCCTGTTTCAGACATGAGGCACTTAAGACTCAGAAAAGAAAAGTAACTTAGCTCTGCGTACATACTAGTGAGTGGCAGATCCCAGACATGAATTCTGGGGCTTCCAGAAGCCAACATCCAGCTCCTATCACTACGCGGCGGGCATAGAGAGAAAAAGCTGCTAAGTGCAAGTAGGAAATGTCTATCTAGCCTGGCCTCCTGTTTCCCAGATGTTTTACAGAAACTACATAACAGTCTAAATTGAAATGTAAGTGCAAAAAATGTAACGTTAAAGAAAATATATGTAAATTGTACACCTGAAATCTATGTAACTTTACTAACAGTTGTCACCCCAATAAACTTTAATTTAAAAAAAAGAAAGAAAATATGTCAGTGTGAGCTTCGATTCAGTAGTGGATTTCTCCTCGTCTAAGCTGTCAGTCTGTGCTGCCAACCACGTTGCAACAGAGCTACCCAAATCCCTGTCCACCCAGTGAAGGCCTCTCACCCATGTCGCAGCCCCAAGAAGGTACCAGGGCTCCTAGTCCAGGGGTGTGACCTCTGACCCCTCTCCAGTGCGCAGAGACAGCACTGTACCAAGGGAATGCGGGCCACTCTCAAAGCAGAGACACTCGCCAGGCCTAATTAGCTGACTTTTACCTTCTCTGCTCCTCCCAGCAGTGTCCAATGCCTGCAGCCAAAAGGCTAAGAAGCCGGCTGCCAGCATCTCTGCAGCAGCTTCTCTGAGCCTGTTCAAAATTAATTTTATAAAGGGTCTTGGCTCCCCAGCCCCATTCCACGTGCCTGATTCAGGTGAGATCATGACAGTAATCATTGCCAAAGCTCTGTCCAGTAGAATAAGCACTCACTGGTATGTGTGTGTGCGTGTGTGTGGTTGTGTGTGTGTGTGTGTGTGTGTGTGAGGTGGGGGGGAGAGAGAAAAGAAACAGGCAGGGGAGGGGAAGAGGCCTCAACACCTAGACGCTAACGAATGAGGCTCTCATGCTTTTAAGATCCCGGACACCCGCAAGGCCCCTTGTTTTATTCAGTAATCCATATAACTGAGCGCTGTTTTGTGTGTTAGACACTGCTCTGAGTACTGGGGATGGAGAAATGACTCGAACACATGAGCTCTGTCTTCAAGGAACTCTCCATCAAATGGAGAATCTACACAAGTAAAATGTAGGATCTGTGTGTCTCCCTCTGTCCAAGGAGGTCCAGAAAGACTTCCTGAAAGCCCTCAAAAACTCAGAACGTGGCACAGAGCCTGATACAGCGTAGGAACTCAACAAATATTGTTGGATTAAATAATGTGTCTTCTACATTGACTGAAAGTATGTCTACATTGACTCCGTGAAAACCAAATAAGAATTAGCCAGGCACATTTGCATCGGCTAGGAATGCTTTTGCTTACATCAAGTAGCTTAAACAACTAAGGGTTTATTTTTCACAGATAATAAGAAATCTAGAGATAGGGGCAGTTTGCACTGGTCCGGCATCTCAGTGATGTCAGAAATGACACTCAGTGACGCTCTGCTCTTTCCCTCACTGTCACAGGATGGTTCCTATAGCTCTGGACACTACATCTACCACCAAAGCAGGACAGAGAGCAAAGCGTAGCATCAATGCTGCTTTCTCTTTCTGAAGGAAAGCTTTCCTCCAAAATCACCCCAATAGGTTTCTGCTCACTTCCTGGCCAGACCTTGCTATATCGTTACCCCTAGCCTCCAGAGAACCCAAGAAAGTTAGGGTTTTTTGGCGCTGTACTGAAACCAAGCAGTGTCTTTTGCATCTGGTTTATTTCACTTAGTATAACGTCCATGTTGTAGCGTATGTCAGAATTTCCTTCCTTTTTAAGGCTGAATAATATTCCCTTGTACGTACATAGCATATTTTGTTTATTCATTCATCCATTGATGGACAGCAAGTATTTTTAATGCCCCCAAAATAATGCTTTCTCCCATGATGACCAGAATATTCTAGCCCTCAGTAACCTTTCTCAGTGTATTCACTGTCTCTGTGAGAAATAAACATCTATTTGTTTAAGCTACTGACATTGAGCGTTTTCTGTTAGTCAAAGTCAAACCTACTTTTTATTGATATACCTCATTTGTCAAACAAGTGTGTTCACATTACCGACCCCCATGGGGCTGATAATCAGACGGTAGGTACCTGTGAAGTCATCCCACTTGTTAGAGCACCCCCCTACCGATAAGTGAACAGAAGCCACCCCAGAATTACCCCACCCGCCATGCCCCCAGAACTCTCTATCATGTTGCAATCAAAAGGTTAACACTGGATTAGTTGTTAAATATTTGTAATATCCAGAAAACTGTCATAAAACTGCTGTGATAATTAATCGAGATAATACCTATAAAGTACTTAACACAGTGCCTGGAACTTAGTAAATAATAAATTTTCACTCTTATTAAATTATAATTATTATAGGGCACTCAGAGATCATGCACTGTAAGTCACTTAGAAAGAACTTGACAGTATTTTGGGGAAAACATTCTCTCCAAACACTGTTTAAATCAGTTCAGCTTCAGGGAATTTGTTCCCAGTCTGAGACATCTGCCTCCTCTGCACTGAGGGGGAGGGTTTGCTGGAAACTTGAGGACACCACTGGCTGGTGGAGATCCTGCCAGGTGGTGCGGAGGTCCTGGGTGGGTGGGCATGGCCAGCTTGGCATCCGGACTGGAGGGCTATGCTCCTGCATGAGTCTCACTTATTTCTCCAAAGCTTTCTGTTCTAGCTTGGCCATTGCCTACACACGGTGTGGGGGTGTTTGGGGGAAGGGATAAGAAAAATTAATAATTGATTTAAGACTCACCCATTTTGCTTCAGCTTTATAAATAGTTACAGTTAGTGAGGTTTGTTTTTGTTTGGTTTTTAGAGAAATTTTTCTCACCTCCCAGGCTGTCCACGCTGCGCCTGTGTGCACTGCATAGTACAGTTGAGCTGCCCCAAGTCACCAGCAATACTAATTCTGCTCACTTGTTTGCCTAAGTAATGCCAAAACCATGGGTTGGTCTCAATGCTTCACTCTCAGCCAGTGGTCTGGATGTCCTCCCCACCTCTGCTTCTCAGAACAAGGCCTGTGTGTCCCAAAAAAGACCTTGGACTCAAACTCGAATCTGCCCAGGCTCATCTTTGCTGAAACTGTGACTTCCATGCCTTTCGCTCTCTCCTTCTGTGAGGCTGATGAAAATTGTAAAACTCCCCGGAGAGGTGACTTAAATCAATAGGAGGAAACATGTTACAGAAATGATTCAGGAGGGTTTTACCAGGAGGTCTGACCAACAAAACTGCTACGCGCCAGCGAACGCAGGACGGTAATAAGAACAGAGAACCTGCAGCCTGAGAGGCACCAGGTCCGCCCTGCACAGCAGGGGGCATGAGCACGTTGGCTGATAAAAGAACAGGAAGCCCGGAAGGATCTGATAAGGAGCAGGTCCCACCACGGAATCTTAAACAGAGAGGGGGCATGATCAGAATGGTGAGCTGGGCTCCATTCCAGGGGCTGGCGGATTGGCGAAGGAGACAGGCAGAAGAAAGGACAGCCGAGCAGGCAGGGCCGCGATCACCGGGAAGGGGACGGACACTGACCTATGGTGGGTGATGGTAGGAAGAGATGCGGCGGGAGCCTGCAGAGGAGCAAGTGTAGGAAAGGACAGGGATGTGACTACTGTCTGAATATGGGATCTAGAAGTCACAGGAATCAGAACTGCCAGGGGTCGCTCCTGAGGAACAAAGAGAGTGGGGGGACCAGAATCCCTGGCTCTCAGAAAACTGAATACAAAGGGCCAAAGCCTGACACTTGAGAAAATGTGCAGAGAAGCTCTCTGAACTCAGGTTAATGGGGAAATAGTCCGCTGTTTAAGTTTGGAGCAGAAAGTCTAGCTCAACCCCCAGGTGTAATAAAGCTCACAAGGTGATGGAACAAAAATGGGTGAACATGGCCAAGACTTGCCTTAAAGTCAGTGGGGTCTTGGAGCCAGCTCTTACCAGACATTTTGCACAGCCATTATTAAAAATTAAATTATATAATCCTATAATTAAATAACCTATGTTAAAAACAAATGGGATACCTATTTAAAATGCATCACTTCCTAATGATTTTACTACATTTTACTATCACTACAATCTGTACTCTTGAGGTCCTTTATGTGTGTTGTATCAGTGTTGTAGAAATACCATAGAATGGTGTGCTACTGCACTTCTGTCCCCAACTCTGGATTTGGTGATCTCACATTAGTAGTTTGCAATCAGACATGGTAGGATATTTACACCATGGAAATTGGCAAGTGCTACACATCAACTCTTCCAGGTCAGAGCTCTGGGAAGCAGCCTCCTGCTTGGGTGAAAAGCTGGGCAAAGGTAGACTGTTCTCCATTCATGCAGGGCCCAGGCCTTTGCAGCACCTTCCTTCTCTAAGCAATATTCAGTCCTTGGAAGCCGCTTCCATCCATCTGCCCTGCAGCTTCTGGCTTTGGGGGTGCCGGGCAACTGGACCTTAAATAGCCAGCCAGCATTTAAGTATTTGGGATCTCTAAACTCTATCCAAGTCCCTCGTTCCTAATTTAAAGAGCCTTCCTCAGAGCAGCAGTGCATTTCCTGCTGCTAACCAGCCACCTACAAAGATTTAAACCCCTGGGTTAAATGAAGTTCCCAGAGATCGGGTATCAGTGCTGCCAAGAGATGGGCAGGACACTTCCCCGTCCCTTACACCTTGTCAGTTCATGCCAAATGGGTTTCCCCCAAGAAATCTGGTTAACTGTAGTTGAAGGACAAATTTGAAGGACAAAGTTACCAAAGGGCAGCCTAATGGGCCGTTTTAAAGGTTAGGTGGATCTGATCCAGCCTCGCAAGAGGGTTTTGGAATCCAAGCCCCCTCCCTCTAGCCCCCACCACTATTACCACCACCTTCATCCAGGCCCCCTCTCTTCCCGGCTGCCCCATTTCTATAATAAATGGCTAGCTCATCGCTCTGCTTCTGGTTTAGTGTCCCTCTGCCCGTTCCATCTATTCTCCACATGCAGACACCAAACCTTCCTGGATCTGAATGTGCTCACAGGCCACTGCCTTCGGCTCCCATTCCGTGCCTGGTGACCCAGGCCCTCCAGACAGGTCTCCACACCCTGTCAGCAGCCTCCCCTGCTCCCCTCACTCTCCTAGAGCACAGTCCCCGGGCTCCCCAGACCCTACTACCAGCGATCACTCTCTCCACGAGGCCTCTACCCACTCCACACCCACTCCTGGCCCATCTTCAGGACTCAGTGCCGGGGTTGGGTGCCTCTCCTCGGGAAACCCCAGCCTCCGAGGCTTCCTGCCATTGTGCTGTGTATCACTTGGTATTGCCACGTTAGCCTCTCTTGCTGCAGTTACCAAGCCCCTCACTCCATGCCCCACAGCCAGGGTAGCACCTTAATCATAGTGAGACCTTATTCCCGCCATTCAGCTTGGCCTGGCACAAGGTAAGCACTCCGTAAATGCTTGAATGAATAGATGGATGACATCGTAGCCTGGGTGTGTTGGCTCTTACCAGCAGAAGAGGTCAGGGTTTAAGAGCACACGCTCTGGAGGGGCTCAGATGCATATTGCAGCCATGCCACTCACTCACTGTGCAGCCTGGGGACCAACCCTAATGTGAGTGCTTGTAAGAATTCTCTAATGTATGCACTGCTTTCATCCTCACAATCCCTCTAGGACAAACAGATTGTTGTGGTTGTTACTGTTGTTGGGTGTGTGTTTTTTTGTTTTTTTGGGGTTTTTTTTTTTTGTTTGTTTGTTTTTTAACAGAAGAGAAAGCTGAAGCACAGAGAAGTGAAATAACTTGATAAATGGGAAAATCAGGAGTCGGAACCCTATACTTAACCTCTAGGCGATACTGCACATTAGTAGCTTAGCACAAAGCCAGACATGCTAAAAGTGCTCAGGAAATGTGAGCCTCCCCCAGACCACAGCTTTGGGGAGCCCCAAAACTCACATCACATTCCCATATCTAGGAGAGCACCCTGCTTGATCCGTCTTTGCCATCCATCATTCAGAACAAAATCTTCTCACGTTTGTGCCATTTGGGTCCCACACCACCATCACGGGGGAGCCTTCCTTCACAGGAGAAGCAACGTGGCTTGTCATAAAAATGACCCCAAGCTAAGAAGACAGGGCAAGGCAAACTTTACATCTCTAGTGATATTAATGATTTCCTCATCTGTAAAATACAGTGGAAATAAAGGCACCGACTACCGCAGGGGGCTGTTCTCAAGCTCAAATGAGGTAAGAACAGTTAAAGTGTTTTGTAAATTATGGAAGCGATAAAAGATATTTGTTCAGAGGGGAAGGCCAGGTGGGCAGAGGAAAGGTTCTGATGAGAGTGGGAGTGATCGTGGAGTCAGACAGACAGGGTGACTCATCCCCATGCCCTTCCTCCTCCACCTCCCCTCATTCAGCCTCAACATGGCAGAAGAGCAGCCTACAGTCTGCTGCTAGATAGCTGTGTGACTTGGCTTTTCTGTGCTGGAAGTTGCTATAGACTAAATGCTGGGTCCCCGCAAAATTCATGTTAAATCCTAGTGCCCAGTGCAATGGGATTTGGAGGTGGGGCCTTTGGGAGGTGATTAGGTCATAAAGGGGAGGCCTCAGGAGTGGGATTAGTGACCTTATAAAAGGGACCCCACAGAGCTCCCTTGACCCTTCTGCCATGTGAGGTTAGGGCAAGATGACAGCCATCTAGGAACCAGGAAGCAGGCTCTCATCACACACCGAATCTGCCAGCACCTTGACTTGGATTTCCAGCCTCCAGAACCATGAGAAATAAATTTTTGTTGTTTGTAAGCCATCCCATCTGTGGCATTTTATTATAGCAACCTAAATGGACTAGGACAGGAGTTTCACTACAAATTATTTTAAGTTGGCATGATTTCCAAAAGCAGATCTACTTTCTAATGCTTTTGGCCTTGACATCATCATGAAAACAGAACTCCAAAATAACAACCATCTCACACACACACGTACACACACACCTCGTAAGCCGTTATTTATCACTAGAAAAAATCTCTTGAAGACCAATTCATACTCATTCCATATAGGGTTTTGTTTGTTTGTTTGTAATGCAGAACCATGATTTACTTACTTGACAGGGTTTGAATTACTAGAAAGGCTATTTCAGGCAGAAAGGAATGGGGCTGGCAGTCTGATTTCACAAGGCAGACCTGAACATTTGCATCTTGTGGCTTTGGTATATTTAGCTCACAAACTAAAGTCCTAGTCAACAAGCTCTTTACATTTGAATAGATTACAAAGTGTTTATAGGCCTGAGTCCTTCCAAGACAGTAGTTAATTGGCCTCACAAACAACAGTAGGAGAGTGTCATTATCCTGATTTAACAAAGGAAGACACTTCATCCAGAGAAGTTAAGGGACTGGATCCAGGCCCTCACGCTGGGTTTACTCGTCACTGTCATCAGTGTCGTCACTAATTTCTAACATGCCAGGAGGGCACTCCAACAATCTGTCCTGTCCTCCAGGAGCTCATACATTAATAGGCCTTTGATGTAACCATTCCTCAAACAGCTAAGTAGGTAGTAAAACATAAACATTTAGTAAAAGTAATACTCTGGTCCCTCAGGCCTCCACTCTTCATTAGAAGTGAAAGGAAGCAAATCCAAAATCGTGGGGAGTCACCTCTCTGCTGGGTCTCAGTTTTCCCATCTGTCGTAAAGAATTAGTACCACCTGACTGTCTTCTTTCTGAAGGACCAGCAGGGACACTTGTTAAACACCTGATTCCCAGGCACCTGTACCGTTTGGGTGGGGTGGACCCAGGATCGGAGTGTATGGGAAATGCTGTTTTAACTAGGGATGCAATAGAGGACAGGACAAAAGCTTTGGGACTAAATGTGTCCAAGGCACTGTCATTGTTCAATGTGGTCCTCACAGCTGCTGACCCAGAAATAGGGTTTATTTTTAGAAGTTTGGATATACCCAGAGCCTGATGGATTACTTATCTCCATAGTACATAGAATTGAATTTAACTACGGACCTTGAACGGATAGCCACAGTCACCTAATTAGGACTTCCATGAGGGGTCTTTTTCCCCAGGGCACAGCCCACCCGAGAATAGGTAGAAGGACGTACAGATGAGGAACAGCCCAAGCCAAACTGCTTGGGCTTCAAGTGAACTTGGACAAGTTACTTACCTTCCTTGAGCCTCAGTTTCCTGATCTGTAAGGTAAAGTTAATATTACAACATGAATAAACCTTGAAAACATAATGCTCAGTGAAAGAAGCCAGACACAAAAGGCCACATGTTATAGAATTCCATTTATACGAGACATCCAGAATAGGTAAATCCATAGAGACAGAGAGCAGATTAGCGGTTGCCAGGGGCTGGGGGTTGGCGGTTGGGGGAGAATGGGAAGTGACTGCTTAACAGATAACAGGGCTTCCTTTGGGGTGATGAAAAGGTTCTAGAACTAAGTAGACATAATGGTTGCACAACATTTTCAATGTACTAAATGCTACCGACTTATGCTCTTTAAAATGATGAGTTTTATGTTATGTGTATCTTACCAAACTTTTTTTAAATGCAGTTTACAGTAACTTGCCTCCATGCCCTCTCCCCATCTAGTGGTGTGGGAGTCAGGGTCCAACCTTGGCAACAGAAGAAACATCTGGTCAGACAGGCTGGAGCTACTGCACCGTCCACCTGATAAGCAGCCAGCGCCAGACTGATTACCTGCGTGCCCCTGAGGATTCCTCCTCCTACCATCAAATTCTCCACCTGCAGGTGCCTCACCTCATTCATTCTTTTAATCGTCTAAACTGTTGTGGGAGAAACTGAGGCTCAGGGCATCTCAGAGCTTATAAGCAGCATTGCCAGTTTTGCATCCAGTTCGGTCTGAGACCAAAACCTGAGCTCTTTCTAGTTTAATACTCTATCTCCCATGAGTAAAAATATTAAATTCTTATAACTATACATATACTCTCTATACCTTTTACACTTCACTAAAGGCTTTCAAACTCTCTACTTTTATTCTCCTAGTAACCCTGTGGATTCAGTGTTATCTCCAGTAATGTGTTTTGCCCAAAGTAAATGACCTGGTCCTGAGAGAGTCTGTCCTCTTCTTCCCCTCAGAGCAGTTCCCATGCAGAGTAATTAGATTACAAACAGAAATAGAGTAAGTCCTGTGAGAACTTTCTAGATCAAGGATGTTAGGGGGAAAAAAAAGGTTTTTGTTTGGGGTTTGCTTTGTTTTTATAGACCCTGGATTGCCAGCCAAACAGTTTCCCATCAGATATGGAAATGCAGACCCCCTGAGTCCCCAACTGAATTATAGCACATTAGCTCAGTTAAATGCATGTTTCCCTATTAAGAAAAAATCCAAGGGCGGAAGTATGTTTAATCTGATACTTTTGGCATCTGAAAAAGAACAGAAGAGAAAAAGGCAAGAGATAGGAAACATCACAGAAGCATGATGTATTAAGAGTTCTTTCATTAAACTAATATTTATTGAACACCTACTATGCCCCAAGCATTGTTCTAGGCAGATGTAGGATCCAACGGTAGACAAGCTGGATATCTGACTTCTGACCTCATGGAATTTGCAATCTAATGCAGTGTTACCTAAACTGCGTCAGGTAAAAGAGAGATCACCTAGAGAGCTTTTCAAAGTACAGATTCCAGGGCCTTGTCCCCAGGCTTCAAGTGAAGCCTAGGAATCTGAATTTGAAAAGCTTTCTCAGTGATTAGAAGGAAAAGCCAAATCTGAGAATCTAGCTTATTGCTTCCCAAACTTATCCAGTTATGAAGCACCTGTAGTGCTCAGTAAACACAGGTTCCAAGGCCTCTCTCCACAGGGCTCAGGAATAGAAATGTTTAACAAGCACATCAGGTACTTCTTGGAATCCAGCAAGTTTGAGAGACAGTGTTCTGGCAGGCTTAGCAACACCACATGCGACCCAAATGTCCTGATCACATCACACAGTAACAGTCCTACAAAACATGATCTCCCACCCATCATAAAATGAAACCAGTTGCTTAGACTGTCAAAAGCCACCATGCAGGAAGCACTCCATTCTCACAGGATTCTGTCCCCTCAGCAAAAATTCAAGAAGAAAGAAGACACACCCTCTATGTACTTGTGCTATAAGCCAATCAACTTGAAAGAATTCTGATTTTAAAGAAAAGTGTGCCTCTGTGCTAAGACCTGCGATGCCATGTTAACCAGAGGACATTTCTTGTAAGGCCATGAACCTATGTGTACCTCTAACGCCTTATAAATAAATAATGGACCTAAAAATATCAGTAATGAACTTGGGAAAATACTAGCTAATTTACACCATACTAGAAATACCCAGAGATGTTTAACAACTGAAGGACTGATGTCAGCCTCCCTAGTAAGTACCCCAAGCAATATTATTCCTTAAATTGCAGAGTATAATTCAGAAGGGCGTATGCTCTCTGAAAGGCAAGAAAGTATTGCTATGAATGCTCTTACTCAGCAGCCTCATCCCCGGATGAGAAAAACCAAAAGAATCATGGGAAAAATGTATTCCTTGAGGCCCAGGAGCAAAATGTTTCAGAAAAGGGCTGTCGTTAATCTTCATGCAGTTGCAGAGATAAAGCAGTGTCCCATGCCACACCAAGCACACTGAGGTGGGTGCTTTTGTGTGAGTGGCCTCACTCCTTCCACCCCCGGTGGCTAGGAGAGCTGCCACTGCTATGCCTCTATACCCCAGAGAATCCCTGCACCAAGGCCGGCCATCGACTGGCGCTGGGAACGAGGGGTCGGCTGGGCAGATGAACGGGTCACCACACCAGTCAACCTCCCAAAACTCAAATCTGATATCCTCTGATAAAATCTAAGCTCCTAACTTTGGCACGTGAGACCCTCCAAAAACAGCCCCTATCAACCTCTGCAGCTGCTTTTCCGGCCATTTCCACTCCCGTCTCCTCTCTCCCCCTTCCTACTTCCTTACTTTGCGACTTATATTCCAATGATTTGGAATATTTCATTTTCCAAACATACTTTTGGGACAATGGTTCTCAAATGGGGGCAATTTTGCCAACCCCCTTCAGGGGACATTTGAAACTCTGAAGACATTTCTGATTTCACAATTAGAGATATACAAGCAGGTAGAGGTCAGGGCTGCTGTTAAACATCCTTCAATGTACAGGACAGTCTCCCCCAGAAAAGAATAATCCATCACAAAATGTCAATAGTGCCACTGTTGAGAAACTCTTCCTTGGTAAATTGCATCAATGGCCCCAAATCTTCACCTGTCCCTGTATCCACACCCTAAGCCCTTTGGAAGTGCTCTTCCATGGTGGGCAGGGCTTCATCACCGCACCTTGAATCTGTCAGCCATATGACTTGCTTTATCCAACAGAATGTGGCAGAAATGAGAGTGTACATGTTCCCACTTGATCTCTTTCACCTCTGTTGATGAAATGACATAGACATGCCAGTGGCCTGGCACCACGGGAATGAGAGACACATGGAATGAAGCCAGCCCCCAACTAAGCCCAGGCTAAATCCACCAGCCCATAGGCAAACCCATAAGAAATAATGATTATTGTGTTAAGCCACTGTGTGTTGGAGTGATTTGCTCCACGGCGATAGCTAACTCACAATGTTGCTTCATGTCTTTGTACACACTATTCCCTCTGCTTAGAACACCCGCCCCCACCCTCCCCTCCATCTTACTTAGAAAACTGTTACTCAACTTTTGAAATCAAACCCAAGATCTCCTCTTCTAGAGACCCTTCTTGGATTCCCTACAGAAACGTAATGAGCCCCTCCTCTTTGACACAGTTTCATTGTTGTAATGTACTGTGTATATTAACTTGGCTTTCTCTCTTGCTAAATAGTGAACTCCTTAAGGCAGAGACTTTGTCTCTACTCTCTGGTCCCAAGGCAGCACAGCAACTAGAGTGGACACTCAGGAAATATTTATGGAATGCAAAGGGATGGACTGGGGGGCTGGGGGAAGGTGATTATCAAGGGCATTTATCGGCTTTGGCACTCAAACTGAAATGGTGCCTGGAACACAGCCCAATCCCTGTGACAAAAGAAGAGACTGTTGGCTCCAGCCTGCAGTCTGGGTTTCCCCGCCAATCAAAGTTGTCATGGAGAGGACAGCCCCTGCCGTTACTGTTCAGCACAATGAAACTGTTTAGAAGAGAGCCTTACTTTCAGGAAATTCCAATGAGCCTGTATTATTGTTACCCTCTAACAGTAATGACTCCCATGGGATTAAACAGAGGGCAAAGTAATTGCTAAAACATCCTCCGTCGTGGACAGAGAAGCCTGAACAAGACGTACAGCTCCCACTTCACTTGGGAGGGAGGTGACTCGCTCATGGAAACTAAGTGTGTCACTGGAGCCTTACAGGGTAAGAAGAGGAAAGATGCAGCGTGATGTGGAAGAAAGTGTCAAAATGTTGACAATAGACCAACTTGTGTTGAAATCCCAACCAAACCTCTAGTCACCTCATGCCTCTGAATCTTGGATTGCTCATCTGTAAAACAGGGATATAAAACACTGGTCCGCTAAAGGGCTCAATACTTTTAGCTCCTTTTCGCTCCAAAGACATAGTCTTACCTAAAAACTGAGTAGGAAACAACTCAGTGGGAATTGGAGTACATTAGAAACTTCCTTCCCACCAACAGAGACAAGTGGCTGGATTCTGGCTGGGAGGCTCTGACCCGAAACCATCTTTCTCTTGCAAGGATGGGTTCTTGAACGATGACCTGAGCAACCATACAGGGTCCCATGCTTAGAAGGGCCTCATGCTTGGTTTAATGCTCTGTTGCCATTGTCTTGAAATTCTTTATAATTTTTGAAGAAGGGACACCTGATTTTTATTTTGCACTGGGCCTTGCAATTAAGAAGCTGCTCCACTGTTGTTCTTCAGTCCCTACAGATAAGAGACAGGATAGCTTTTCCCCAGGAGTTTCCATGTCATAAAAGATGTATGTATCTCACAGAGCCTAGCTTATTGGGAAATTCTAGAGTCATCACATCACATAAAAATACCTAGGACAAGACACTCGGGGGTGGAGGATGGGTGGTGGGGTGGAGTGGAGACACAGATTCCTACAGACTAGGACGATCAAACAGGATGCCTTCAGCTGCAAGTAACAGAATGTGGGCCCAAGAGTGCTTAGACAATAGAGAGATGTAATAATCTCATCTAACTAGAAACCTGGGAATAAGCTCTACCTGGACAATTCAGCCTCTGTGACACTCCTTGCCATGATTTCACTGTCACAACATGGCAGCAGCCATTCTAAACACAGGTCTTCCCACATTTCTTCCCACCCAGAGATGGAAGAAAAGAAAAGGGTTCTCGTCTCATGTCTCTCTACTTTTATTAGAGGAGAACATCTTCTCTAGAAGTCTCCCCAGCAGACTGTGCTTTGAGTCTCATTGTGCAGACCTGGGACAGATGGCCAGAGCTAGATGCACAGAGGGTTAGGCAAGTGCAGATCTCCTCTAGGGGAATGGGATGACCATGGCTGCCTGATCGTTATCTGAAAAAACGTGGGTCCTGTGATCGAGGGGGAAAGAGGAATGGCCAGTGGGGAAACGGCCTTGGATTAGGTGTCTTCCCCATCCCATAGCGATCCCCCCTTCTGAGGAGCTGAAGGAAGCCTGCCTTCCCATCGCGTACCAGTACTCATTGCTCATTGCTGCCCAAAGCCCCCTGGGGAAGGGTCCTGTGTGGGGAGTAAGAACACTTTATCATCCCATGATGACAATCAAAGTGAAGGTCTTAGGTCACCTGTTTCAGAAACATTTAGAAGCTCTCTCATTTACAACCTGATTCATGTTCTTGGGCAATTTCTGTATTCACTCTTAGCCTGTGTCAAATGGGAATAATAGTGCTTGCTATATAAGATTGTAGAGAGGACTAAATGAGATAATTCTATAAAACATTCACTAAATGTTAGTTCTCCCTTTACACAGTGTTATAGGTGAAGAAACTGAGCCCCAGAGGAATGACAAACTTACCTAAGGTCACAAAGCCAGAGGGTAGCAGAACTGAAACTCAAACCCAAGGCTGCTGTAGTTGGGCCTGAGCTACATCTCTGGTCCTGGGCATTTTTCCACCCAGCACATCCCAACACTTTCCTTGGAGTCCTGCTGACTTTTAGGCTCAAGGGGTTCTTGTTAAAATTCAGATGCCCCTGGGAAAGGTACCACCATCATGAGCTAATTCCTGCTGGAGGATCGTTGTTCTCCTGGTGCAGGAAGGTCTTGTGGGAACCAAAGGCCTAGTGGGAAACAGAAAGAGTAAGGGACAGGCTGAGAGGCTCCATGGGCATATTTTCCTGCTTTGCAACTTTGTCTCCAAACATCACATTCAAAGGACTCAGGTGTGTGTAACCCAAGGTGTCACTACCTCAAAAATATTTGTATTTTCTTTGATCTGACAGTACAAGGATAGAAATGTAATATAGAATTGTGTTAAGTCATATTAAATTAAGTCAGTGTTCAGATCCTGGCATGGAATTTTAGATAATAACAGTTTATTGATTTGTGAACTGCATTCAGTCAGAATTAAGTCTGTCAGCATAAAGCTGGATTTGGGTAATGAAATTATTTTCAGCAACACAGCATTTAGATATCAATAACATTTATCTTTAGAGAAGAAATAAACACCTACTACCATGACCATTAGGAATTACGAACCTCCCTATATGAGGCTTTAGGAGGGAAGGTCCTACAGGTCTGTGGCCCAAAAAGCTTGGGGCATCCATTCTTGGAGGAAATACAGACTTGATGCTGTAGTGTTACTATAGGAATAGTCTCCCATATGGCCCAGCTCCAGGCCCACATTTCACCATGTTCACAAACTGTTCTTGCCTTAGTCCATTCAAGCTGCTAGAACAGAATCCCATAGACTATGTGGCTTATATACAACAGAAAATTTATTTCTCACAGTTCTGCAGGCTGGAAAGTCTGAGATTGGTGTCTGGTGAGAACCTGCTTCCTGGTTTATAAGTGGCTATCTTCTCACTGTGTCCTCACATGGTGGAAGGGAGGCCTCTTTTATAAGGGCACTAATCCCACTCATGAGGGCTCCAACCTCATGACCTAATCACCTTCCAAAGTCCCCACCTCCTAATGCCATCACACTGGGGATTAAGTTCCAACATAGGAATTTGGGGTGTGGGGGACACAAACATTCAGTCTATAGCATTCAACCATCTGCCTTCACCATTATATGAGGCGTAGCAAGAAACCCACAAGCTGTGATTTGAAGAAACTTGAAACACGAGTCCACCAGACATGACTCAGACCTCAGGTCAAGCCTGGAATGCAGTATTAATACTGTATTCACTCATTGGTGGTCCACATATTCTGTTCTATCCCCAGCATATTTACTGCAATTCAGTTCTGCACTAACCACCTGCTGTTAGCACAGATCCCACAATTGAGGACTCAGTCCTCCACGACTGTCCTCACTTCAGATGCCTGCTGCCCTTCAGGCATTCCCAGGCCATTGGTGCTTAACTCACAGAGCTCAGGAAAGCATTATACATAGGATTACAGTTTTAGTATAAAGAATACAAATCCATACCAGCCAAATGAAGAGTCTCATAGGGCAGGGTTGGGGAGGGTCCCAAATGCAGAGCTCCTCTATCCTTTCCCTGTGGAATCAGGGCACCCTCCCAGTATATCAGTGTATTCAACAAGAAATTTCCCTAAGCCCCAGAATCCAGAGTTTTTATTGGGGTTTTATTATGGAAATAAAATTGATTAAATCATTTGCCATGTGATTGAACTCAGTCTCCAATTCCCCTGCCATCTAGTGGTACAGCTGGCTCAGAGTACCAACCCTCTAATTACATGGTTGGTCTTTCTGGTGACCAAACCCCTATCCAGAAGCCACCTAAGGAAGGGGCCATGAGTCATCTCATTAGCATAAACAGAGATGTGATCTGGGTGTTCATGAATAACAAAGATACTCCTACCACTTACTTGGAAAATTCCAAGGGTTTTAGAAGCTCTGTGCCAGGAACCCCCAAAGACCAGGCAAATTCTTTATTACACAACACACATGTGCTGCCTATGCTGGTATAAATATAGCTGAGCAGGTAAGCCACAAGGCCCCTGAGTCTGTCCTTTTTCGTTTTAAGAGGAGACACTGAAAGAGCCAGTTACCTTTGTTTTTTGTTTGTGTCTTTTGTCTTTTTCTATTTCTGAACTAATATTTTTCAGGATACTCTAATCCAAATTCTGCATCAATGAAATTTTGCCTGCCCAAAATATCAAATGAGGATCTCTCCTCACTCCCAGCCCCAACCTCTTGATGACAAGCACATGTCAGCATCTACAACTAACTATAGTTTGAATTATGTTATAAACCCACAGATATTTTAAAAGAGGATATTCATTTTGTAATCTCCATAGCCAGCACATGTTAAACTGCCAAGAATTTACCTGGTACTCAAGAAATACTTGTTCAGTTTAATTATCAGGTTAATCTGAATATTAACTATAATGCATCCAATTCAGAACTGTAAGCCTAGTTCTTGAGAAATAACAATGAATAAAGCATAGTCCCTGGTCCCAAGAAGCTGATAATGGAGTGGTGAAGACAAAAACTAAAATAATAATTTCATTATAAAATTTAAATTCTGTAGAAATAATTCAACAGAAATTATACTAGGAGAGATCCAAGATGGCGGAGTAGATAAACACTGTGCCTGCTTCCTTCCGTGAACACATTAAAATTACAACTAAGTTATAGAATAGTCAACCTGGAGAACCATCTGAAATCTGGCCAAACAGAACTTTTATAACTAAGGATATAAAGAAGAAGCCACATCAAGATTGGTAAGAGACACAAAATGGGCTGACCCCAAACCTCCATGTGACAGTTGAGACCAGGAGGGATATTTCAGGCTCCAGTGGAGTGAGAGACCTCCAGAACCACCCTGGCCTCCCCAGCCCAGAGTACTGGTGCCAGGAAGAGAAGCCCCCACAACATCTGGTTATGAAAGACAGTGGGGATTCTGACAATCTGGGTGGGATGGAAGGCTGAAGAAAACTCAGGCATCCTCTTAAACGGCCCACACACACAGACTTTCTCACTTGCAGGCACTCACCTTGGGCAACAGCGGAGGGATGGTGAGTTTGGTGACATCAAAGGCATACAAAGGGCAGACTGAGGTGTGTGGCTTTGCAGTAAGGCTTTGAGGACAGCCTCCAATTTTCCTGGGTGGAGTCCTCCTCCCATGCAGTCGGCAGGTGGGTGCCATGTTTCCTGTGTTGAGCCCACCCCCACACAGCCAAATCTGAGTCTGATTGGCCTGGTGAGCTCTGCTGCTCCACACTGCTGACTCACTGAGACCCCACCCCACCCAATTTACCCAACACCAGAGGCCCTTTCTTGGTGAGCAGCCAGCCATGCCTGCCAGCATTGCACTCCCTCTTGAAAAACTATCGGAGTTCACAGGAATCAAGCGAGCGGCAACTGGCCATGTTGTACTCTGAGATTTTTGTTGAGTCACTCCAGGCTCAGCACTAGCACCAACCCAGAGTCTACATGAATCTGTTGACCACAGTTCTTCCCATTCTAGTGACTCCCTAAGACCCTGCTTCATCCAACTCATGTACCACAAGAGGCTTTATCAGGGGCTGAACCTTAAGGGAGCTGGGAGCTGGCAGCAGGCCTGAGGGTGTTCTGGCTTTTTATAAAGTTACCCCAGGCCCAGTACTGACAGCAGCCACCCTCAGTTCACATCATGGTCTCTCCCACATGACTCCAGAGTTAGGACAGGCAGCGAATAACCATGGATCACTTTGTAGCTTCTACCGGGTAATCCCAGGCCAGTCACGGGCAGTGGGTGAGCTGGGCCTACACCAGAGCCCCTCACAAAAGGCCCCACGTGGGGACAGAGCCAGGAGAGCAGCTTCCAGGCTCAGCCTCACTTGGAAAGTTGCTGGCTTGGATAATAGATGGCCATCAGCTGTGACTAGTTGCCCATCAGTTGTTACTGGTTAGCCATTGGCCACAAATATAACTGCCATGGCTTTGCTAGCAGCGGATGATGGTGGCTGGCAAAGGCGGACTGCAGTTAGCACGGCAGATTGCAGTTAGCAAGTGAGGTTGGTTGGCAGAGAAGCGGGCAGCAGATTGCGAATCATGTGGCTCCCGCTTCCTGTGTCTCCAACCCAGCTGCCAGCGAGACTATAGTGGTATGACTCCCCTATCTATGGCTCCATGGGTGTTTCTTTTTGGCCTCACCATGTCCTGTGTTCTTATGTGGGGAGTGGAACCAGCACCCCACATGACACCCTGCATGACAAATGGCACAGCAAGCAGGGTACGGTGCTGGCCAAAGCTCTCCAAAGGGCGGTGGAGCAGTTTGTGTGTATGAACACTCAGTCTTAGGAAGACCAGGAGGAGCAGCTGCCGGAGAGCTGGACCCCATGGAGGGGTGGGAAGACATGGATGGTTCTCCAACCAGCATAGGCTGGAGAAAGCAAGGTTGTTGCAGCCCTGTGGGCTGGGAAGTGTTTACTGAGGCAGCCTGGATGCGGGACTTGTAGTCCCAGGAGGAAATACTTGCTGAGTCCTCTGTGGGAGATGAAGGTGAGGTCAAGGTCATCCCTCACACCCAGGTTGGGGGAGACTTGGAGCCCTCGCCCGACGGAGAGGGCACACATTGTAGAGCCAGTGCACAGCACTAGCAAATGACTGTGGACTATAGGGAGTTGCCTTCCATCCTGATTTGATGGACCACTTGACTGTTTGCTTAGGAATGTACCACCGTGTAGTGGAACTGGTGGATGTTTGCTTCCTGTGTCTCACCCCGCCATCAGTGAGACTGGTGCAGGAAGACCCCTTGTTGTGGTACAGGTCGATGTTTACTTGCTGTGTCTCGACCAGCCGCCATCGAGAATACATAAGCACCTTGGCTGTGAGACACTGTTGTTCCAGTACGGTGCCCTGAGTACCTTGGTTGTGCCCAGGAAATCTGGCTGTGCCCAGAAAGACTGGTGGTACTTTGAGAAACCATGGCTGTGCCCAGGAAGTCTGGCTGTGCCCAGAGAGAGTGGCAGTGCCCTGAGAGGCCCTGGCTGTGCCTGGGGAGACTGGTGGTACCCTAAGCAGCCCAGGAAGTCTGGCTGTGCCCAGAAGGACTGGTGGTATCCTGAGAAAACCTGGCTGTGCCCAAAGAGCCTGGCTGTGTCCAGGATATTGCATTCACTTCCAGGCTCCTCACACTGGGCCCCTCGCGGAAGACTCTTGTCACATAGATTGAGGTGAGACCCTGTAGGGGTGGAGTGTGGGGACAGAGCCAGGAGAGCAATTTCCAGGCTGTCGGCCTCACATGGAAAGGTGCTGGCTTGGGTAGTAGATGGCCATCAGCTGTGACTAGTTGGCCATCAGCTGTTACTGGTTAGCCATTGGCCACAAACACAACTGCCGTGGCTACGCCAGCAGTGGATGGTGGCTGAGCTAGCAAGCGCGGATTTCAATTAGCACAGCGGATTGCAGTTAGCAGGGCCGATTACAGCTAGCAAGTGGGGTTGGTTTGTTGGCAGAGAAGCGGACAGCAGGTTGCAGATCTTGTGGATCCTGCTTCCTGTGTCTCCAACCCAGCCGCCAGCGAGACTATAGTGGTATGACTCCCCTACCTATGGTTCCGTGGGTGTTCCTTTTTGGCCTCACCATATCCTGCGTTCTTATGTGGGGAGCGGGAACTGAGACCCTGCATGACATCCTGCATGACACCCCAGAACCAACATACTTGGAGGTTGGCCACACTAGTCATAAAGTAGAAGAGCATTTCTTAATCCTTTTTGGATCAAAAATTTTTCTAAGAATCTCTTAACAGCAATAGAGTCCTTCTGGGTATAGAGTTACATATGCACAGAATTTTCTAAGCAATTACAGGGTGGGATTTGAGAACACCACCCAATCAGCCCCACAAATGACACACTCGAAAGGCAGTCTCAAAAGGCACCAGAGCCCACTGGGGGGTGAATCACACTCAGTAACCCCTTTAAATAGCTTTCCAACAAGCCCTACCCAGTAAACTTTTACTGCATCTCATTGAATCACATGGGACATTCCTAGCTGCAAGAGAGTCTGAGAAGTTTAGTATTCCTTAGTGGGTACAATGCCTCCCCCAAACAAAATAAGTATTCTATTTATAAAGAAGAGATAAGTACAGAAAAATTAACTAGTAGTATAGTTACGTAAGTTGAAAGAAATAACTTTCTTTTTTTGGCCCTTTTTTAAGCAAAGAAATAACATGATCACATGTATATTTTAGAAAGATTATTCTGGCCACACCAGTCATAAAGTAGAAGAGCATTTCTTAATCCTTTTTGGATCAAAAATTTTTCTAAGAATCTCTTGATAGCAATAGAGTCCTTCTGGGTAGAGAGTTACATATGCACAGAATTTTCTAAGCAATTACAGGGTGGGATTTGAGCTTTCTGAAGCTCACAGAGTTCAGGGAAGAACTTCTGACAAAGAGGTTAAATCAGACGATAGAGACACTGAAGGCAGAAGGACTGATTAGGAAGCTTTGACGTTGTCCGAGGAGAAGGGGCCAAGAGGGGTCGACCAAGCAGTTCGTCATAGAAATGGAGGAATAGGTTAGAGAGACAATCTGAACTAGAAACAACAGCACTTGGTGTTTAATTCAATTCACTGATTAGAATCTGAGAAGTCAAAGATTACTAAGCATATCTTTAATAACTGAAAGGATGATTATGCTAGGAACAAAACAGGCTATAGGAGAAGGTTAAAGGGACAGATCATGAGTATGGTTTGAGCCTGCCAAGTGTATAGTGCCTGTAGTACATCCAGGTTCAAACATATGGCAAGCAAAATGAACGCCACACCTGACTTCGGGAGAGAGGCGAGGTTGTGCAGAAAGCAGGGGCAGTCACCGTACTCATACATACACCAGGTGTTTGCCGTTGCAGTCATGGTCAAAACTTGTTGAATTGGTCGAGTCTTCCCATTTCCATATTCAGTTCAAAACTATTTCAAACATGCTGATAGATTTCTCTTTTTAAAAATGATTATGCAACATACAGAAATAGAAGGTTTCCTTCCATCTCTAATTTCAGCCTTGAAATTAGAATTTGCTCCCTCTAAGAAACAATGAACTTTACATGTCCAAAGTCAAATTGACAGCATGAGCTATGAGTGTAATGATCTTATAATTGCTCTTAAATGATTGTTGAGCAAAGTAGTGTGGTATAAGTTAGTGTAAACATGAAGACTAATTAGAAATCATTTGAGTGTCAGTATAACATGGTGGTTAAGACAGGCATTGACAGACAATAGACAGAACTAGGTAGGGATCCCAATTTCAATACTGACTAGCAAGGTTGATCTTGGGCAATTTACCAAACCTCTAACAGCCTCCGCATTAGAGCTGATTGTCCGGCAAGGTCTTATTTATAGGGAAACACGGTACTAAGTTCTTGAATAAATGTTAACTCATAGTAGTAGCAGTAGAGTAATAATAGCAGTAACGTTTGCCTCTTTAGCTTCACGTGTATGACAATTCTGTATCATACTAAGTTTCTTGAATTATTGTAGAAGTGCTTTTAGTTTTATAGTCACTCATCAACTTGCCAAGACTGTATATTTTACAGTCCATGAGTAATAAAACATTGAATCAATTCATTTTGTTACCAGTTTACAACTTTAGGAAAAATGGGGCTGGTTTAAAGGAGGGAAAAAAGTGAGTCAGTTATTTCCTTTTATTTATTGGTTTTCTGTTTTTGGTGTTTTTTTTTCTGATGGCTGTCATTTTTAAACCCTTGTTTTAAAACGAAAAGTCAGTCTCATCACTGTGATTTTTCCCATGTTTGTAGAAAAACACAGCTTTCCTAATAGCTCAAAGGACTCCAAAAGGAAGCTAAGGTGATACACATTGTGACATCACAGAGTTTCTGCAGAAACATGGTGAACATGCCAGGCCAAACAGAAAGGAATGTTGTAGACAAGATTACAAGGTTTGTAAAACATCAGCAAAAACAAATTTCACCTTTTTAAAAGATGACATTTGATGGAAGCACAGTGGAATTAACTGTCTTTGTAACAAAAATTTAAGGGCAGTTACCTTGCAACAAAAGAAAGAAAGTGTAATTAATTAATGCCAGTTGTTGTCCATAATGAAGGAGACACACTGTGCCACCATTCACCTCATTTGCATTCCACTCAAGAGACACTTCTCATGCAAATACACCCATTTTATTTTGGTTATTAGTGAGGTGATGGATTGAAACTGGAAACCTTGAACATAGATAGCAAAGAACATTTTCTTCTAGTCTCTTTCACACACACACCCACTTTGGTGTCTTAGCTGCTGGACAGCTAGAACTGTTGATAATTTTGACCTTGAGATGAGTAATCAGAAGAGAAATTAATTCTAAATCTTGAGTGTTAACAAATGATTTCAAATATCCTAGTTGATTTCGGAAACAGAGGACAAAACAGAGTGGGGATTAAAAGCCACTCAATAGCTGCAAAGTTGTGGGCACCTGAGTCTCAGGTTCATTATCTGCACGTGGGAATGCAACAGCAGGGCTCACCCTGTAAATGCATTCTGAGGGGTGAGAGCACATCTATTATATTCTTAGCACAGGACCTGAAAAGATGTACGACATCAACAAATAGTCCTCTTTGTAATATTAGTCCTCTTTGTAAATAATTAGCAAATACTCCTCAGTGGATGTTATAGGGGAGGTGAAATTTCTCCTCTACCTTGTAGGATGTCTGGCTGGGCCTGAGAATTAAACTAACATAAAACAGATTAACAGGAGACTAGCATATGATTTTTATTTAGCAATTTTTACATAGACATGGGAGCCTTCACAAGAAAAATGAAGACCCAAGAAAGCAGATAGGGCCTGAAGCTTGTATAGTAGGTTGGGAAAAGGGTAGTACATTGTAAAAACAAGATAAGACAAAGGGGTTTGGGCTAGGGCAGGTAATTGTGGAAAAGTAACGAGGGACATAGGATTAGTTTAACAAGGTCTGTTTGTGCAGATTTCTCTCAGCCTCAATTCCCCGTCTCTGGTGATAAGAATGTTATTTTCCCTCCTGGTACAAAGAGGACACTTTTCACAAGGGATTTTTATCTCCTGCTTTCAGGAAGAAAACGGGAGGTCAGAGGGCCCTTCTTGCATCTGCTGTTCTTCAAGTGCCTTTAACTTAAAACAATCAGTATGCCAAAGTGGCATGTTCTGACATCTCCACATGCTTGGGGCACAACCCAAGTCAAAGGCAAGAAAACAGTAAGAAGAACCGACTTGTGAGGCAGGAACTCAGTACATCGATCTTACCAATGAGGAAACTGAGGTATAGAGAGGTTGACTAGCCCAAGGACACACAAAACCAGGATTTGAACTCAAGTCCTTTGACTTTGCAGCAGTTCTGCCCATTCTTCAATGACTGCCTCTCTCACAAGGGGCCTGAGAAGATACAAACCCCACCAACCACCAAACTTCCAGGGCAGTGAAAAAGGAATGGATTGAGGAAAGGAATAGGATATCAGAAGACATTCAGAACCCTCTCCATGAACTTCTTCCCCACAAAGGCAGCTGATATGATCCCCATTGGGTCAAAGACCACCTGTCCCAAAGATTAAATGACTCTCACCCCCAAAAGTGCACAGGCAGTGATGGTTCTGAAGCTGCCAAGGCCTGGGCAGAGTGGGGGGCAAGAGAGGAGCCGTCTGGCGCTCAGCCTACTCCTAGCCTAAAGATGGAGAAAAGAATAGTATTTCACACTGGAATAGTCATTGTAATACATGAATTTCATTCAGGACTTTTCTCAAACCATATTTTTATCTAGCTACAAAAATAATACCTATTCATTATAATAAAAATGATTTGGAAAACATACAAGAAGAAAATAAGTCCCTTATAATAACACTATCAAACACAACCACGTTTAACAATCTGATGCATTAATTTGTTTTGTTTTCTGTAAATACATATATTTTAATAGCAAAAACTGACATCATCCTGTTCTTGCTATTTTGTAACCTACTTTTCAGGTAATATTGTATCCACCTGTTCCCAAAGCTTGAGTGTGCCCTTCAAGTCCCATGATAGATCACTTAATGGCTGCAGGCATGGTACTTCCCTTGGTGCATGGATTAAAACTTATTCAGTCTCCAGTTCTGAGACGTCCAGGGGGCTTTTAGCTTTTTGATACTATAAACAATGCTTTTTGTACGAACATATTTAGCCTGATCATGATTATCTCTCTAAAATAAATTCCTGGATGTAACTGTTAGGACAAATTACATGCTATTTTTTAGGCTTTTAATGAATACTGCCAAAATGTCCTGCACAAAGGAGGCAGATTTATACTCCTACTAACAACTATGAGAATGCTCTCTTCAAAAACAAAGTACAAAAAGCTGCTCAATTATTGAATGCAAACAGCTCTGTTAATGCAGTTTAACAATCAAAATGCAACTAGTTTAAAGCAAGAATAAGTTTCTCCTGGCCTCTCTACAAGGCTTGCTCCCTTTCCTGGTGTCGTGCGGGAGACCCTGCTCGCTGCGCCATTTGTCGTGCGCGGAGGCCTTCTCCCCGCGCCATCTTTCAGGCGGGGCGGCCTGCCGGGTCTCTGCTCCCACTGCCCACACAAGAACACAGGATATGGTGAAGCCGAAAAGGAACACCCACAGAGCCATAGGTAGGGGAGTCATACTACTGTGGTCTCACTGGAGGCTGGGCCCACCGGACGCGTGACCTGCCGTCCGCCTTTCCACCAACCGACCGACCGACCGACGACTCTCCTCCACTCTCTCGACTCTCCTCTTCCACTCTCTTCGGCTCTGCTCGGCTCTGCTCGGCTCCTCGGCAATCCTCAGCAGTCCTCCGTAGTCGCAGCAGTTACACCGGTGGCCAATTGGCTAACCGGCCACAGCCGACGGCCAATCAGCCACAGCCGACGGCCATTCACCACCCGAGCCAGCACCCTTCCACGTGAGGCCGAGAGCCTGTAAACTACTCTCTGGGGCTCTGTCCCCACACCTGGAACTTCCGTCCTCCTTCTATGGCCATCCTATCCAGAGAAGGCCCTAACTCTGTCATTGGTTTATCCAGGAAACAATGGTGTCCACTCCCCATACATCCCTGGATCCTACCAAGGTAATACATTGGCCAGATTTTATCTAACTTTGTAAATTTTACCATTTTAAAGACGCGATTGCTTTCTGGGTTGCTGATTCAAGGGAACATTCCTTTGAACATTCTATTAACATATAAAAGGACAGCACACAGGCAAATCACCCAGGAGCTCAGATAATCTGCCTTTCAGAAAACTACTTAACATTATATAAAAGTTCACTCCTAAAATCCCAACAGGGTCAACCTATTTGGGTTCCTTTAGTCATAAGAAAGGCTCATTGATCCTGAAGACCCGAAAAGCTTGGGATTACAATAAGGGAAGATTGGAAGCTACTGATAAAGTAAGTAGCTATTGGAGTTCAGGATCAATTCAGTTCCAGTCTGTTGGAGAAAAGCTAATTTATGGCAGAAAACCATGATTAATTTTAGAATAAACAATATTATGACTCAAGTGAGTTATGAGTTACTGGAGAGGGAAGGCACATTTAGTAGAACATGACTTATTCAGACATGTAATTTTTCCCTTAGCTCAGTCAAGTTAAGTGTGGCAAAAAAGCCAGAAACAGCTTTGCAATTGGAATATGCAATTTAAAATAAGTAAAGATTACTCCCAGGTAGTTTATTGCTTTAACTACATCGAGGCGCGTCCCTATAGCAGACAGCATAATGACTCTCATTTCATTTTTGGTTTGTGCCAAATATCTTCAGTTAGTTTTGCTTTATTGGCTGCATGCAATTTATTGCAGCACTAGAATGTGATTGTAATGCAACTAGTATTTTAGTTTTATCTTCCACTGGTAATTTTTCTTCTTTATGGTGACTATACTGTCTGCATTAATACAAGCCATGGAAATTATACAGTGTGGAACCTTGTTTTCGGCAGCTCCCTTTCTCATGAAGAGCGGAACCATAATAGCCAAGTCCCATAACAGGGTGGAGGCCAAGTATGTGCCAGGGGAGAAACAACAACATAAAGAACAGCATTTACAACTCAATGAAGTGATTTATTTGACTAAGAATTACTAGAAAGCACAATTTTCCCATGATTCAAAAAGAGGTGAGATATTTTTAAAGATCTTCGGTTTCTAAATATTCTTTAGATAAATCCCTGGCACACAAACAAGGGAAAACTAGACCCCTTCACATAGCTTTCTAAAATATATTATTTAGCCTGGTTTGTATTTATTGATTTGACCAACTTCACAACACCACTGTAATCTGCTAGGGAATTATATAACTATTTCCAATTTCCTGAAAGTTGGCTAAATAATGTGCTAACTAGGATTTTACCTATAGTTAGACCAGATCGATAATGTACATGGATGGTTACCTTAAGGGCAGCTTTCTGTGAAACGAAGAGAAACTGGGCCCAGACCTGAGAACAGCTTATTTTCAGCACCTTTGTAGAGCTGTACAAGAAAAAAAACAAATTAAGTCAGATGAGTCATTTGGGCTCAGATTGGGGGAGGGGAGTGGTTACTTTGTGAGGGGTACAAATGTCTAACTATTACATTGTTTTGTACACCTGAAACTAATAATTAAAAAATAAAATGATGAGCCCACCACATCCTTGCATCTTGCTTAAATTTTGCTATGAATAATTTATCCCATAAAAGAAGGTATATATCTTTAAGAGTCCCTTGTTAAAATTCAGCATTCCAGGGAGAGGTAGCATAGCAAACTGTTATCATTCATTACTTCTTAATAAAATGAGTTTATCAAATTGATATATAAACACAGCAGAGCCATGATGGGATAGCATATGGGATGGTTAGACTTTGATGGAAGAAGGGAAAGTCCACAACATGAGTTCCGTACACAGTAGTCTCAGGTAGCAGTGCAACGGAGGTCCAGAGGCAGTGAGAAACGGTCCAGAGGAGCAGGCACCAGTGAACAGGAGTGCCAGGAAATCACAGGAGGGTACAGAAAGGGAAAACAAAAGAACTTCATCAAAAACTAAGTGCAATACAAAAATAATAACGAGCGATGGTGAGTATGTGGAGAAATTGAAATCTTCATGCATTGCTGGTGGGAATATAAAGTGGTACAGCCATTGTGGAAAACAGTCTGGCAGTTCTTCAAAAAGACCCAGCAATTCTATTCCCAAATATATGCCCAAGAGAATTGAAAATATATGTCCACACAAAAGCTTCTACACGAATGTTCATAGCAGTTGGAGGGGAGCAGAATTTGCCACCCCAAAATATGTCACTTCAGCATAAGGATTATTTTAGGCTGATTATTTTTAAGAAACTGCAGACATAAGAAAAGCTATAAAACCGAGTAGAAGTTACCTTATAGTGAGTTACCCTGACTATACAAGAAAGAGGTGTATGACCTGATCTCTGGAAATCTTATCAGTACACAAGGCAAGGACATAAAGATTTATGTAACAACCTTACCCTTATTCACTGGGCTTTTCCTGATAACCTCCCATAACTCACTCCCCACCCCTAAAATCTTTTACCTTTAGCTGAAGATGGTATTTGAAGTGAGGGCTTCGGCCATTTCAGAGAAAGTTTTCCTGGGTCTCTCCCATGTATACCTATTTATTATTAAACTTCTGTGTGTTTTTCTCCTGTTAATCTGTTTTGTGTCAATTCAATTTATTAGGCCAGCCAAAGAACCTAGAAGAGTAGGCAATGTTGTTCCTCTCCAATACAGCATTATTCATAATAGCTAAAAAGTGGAAACAACCCAAATGTTCATCAGCTAATGAATGGATTTATGCAACAATGTATGTACCAACGTGGTATGTCCATACAATGAAATGTTATTTAGTAATAAAAAGGAATGAAGTACTGATACAGGCTACAACATGGGTGAGCTTTGAAAACATTATGCTGGATAAAAGAAGCCAGTCACAAAAGATTACATATTATATGATTCCATTTATATGAGATGTTCAGAATAGGCAAACCTATAGACACAGAAAGTAGATTAGCAGTTGCCTAGGGCTGGAGGGCAGAGGAGGTGGGAAATGACTACGAATGGGCATCAGGTTTCTTTTGGAGGGACAAAAATGTTCTAAAATTAGACTATGGTGATGGTTGTACAACCTTGTCAATATACTAGAGAACATTGACCTGTATACTTTAAATGAAAAAATTAAATGCTATGTATATCTCAATAAAGCTGTTTAAAAATTAATTGTACCTTGAGTTGACCCAGGTTTCTATTCAGTCCTATTACCTAACTAACTAACTTGTTCTCAAACAGCATAGAAATGCATAACCTAAAAATTAAAAATGTAAAGAATGTGAGCCCCCAACCAAACAGAACTGGATTTGAATCTGATTTCCATCACTTCTTGGACCCCTCTAGTACAGTTTGCCTAAGCCATGACTGTTTGCTTTTGCCCTCATCAAGCATCAAATACCAGTCCCCAACCTATTTGCCATTCTATTTTGCTGTGAGTAAACACCTATGTCTTCAAAATAAGTTCTAGGTTTTAAGTTTTTGTAAATAACACTTTGGGATCCAAAGGATTAAAAAAAAGAAAAACACCAATCACTCATCAGAAGCAAACTAAACATATCCCTGATTGTCATCCAACACATCTGAGACACCTGGACTCTTAATTTGAATGCCAGGGAAGAAAAAATACAAACTTGACAAAATTAGGGAATCAACATCACATTGGAAGCTACATAGAAATTCTTCAAATTCAAAGCCACTCATAAACAATTTCATTTGACAAAAATGTACTTTTATGAAATTTGGATTTGGCCTTAATAGATTTAGTAGCATAGCTGCCCATAACATGGCTTCTGTAAGGAGCTGTGGAAAAAGAAGTAACTATTGACAACTGAGAGAATGAGTCTTTTGAAGCTAACTGTTCATCAACTAATGAATGGATTGGAGAGGTCAAAGATGACCTCTCCATATTTCGTACACTCCAGAATTCTCTATAGCTGGGCATAGGAAGCTCTTGCACAATAACACATCTCGTTATCTTTAAGACAAAGTGTAGATGTTTACTCCAATCCTTACCAAAAATTCAAAACAAAATGACGCTTCAGATTATAGATTCCTCACACTAAACACAGAGTTTACTCCATCTTCAAAAGGAAGTTTCTGTCATCTGTCAAAGATTACAGATTCATTAACTAACTTGCTTGGTTTAGTCTCAGAATTCTATATTGTCTTTCTTCTCAGCAAACCTCTCAACCAATCATCTTGCATGAAGGGCAAAAAGGTTTTAGGTATAAATGTACACAAGTACAAATCTACAGTCTGCGCCTTGCATATGATAAATCTTCTGGAGGAGTTAGTTCTGAACAATGAAGACTTCATAACACATTTATTAGTCTATCATCAGCCTTTGGTTCTGTGGACAGGAACTGTCTTTGCACTAAACTTGATGATCTTGGAAAAAATCCCAGATGATTAACATGGCTTAAAACCTATCATAACAGTATCATAATACTATTGCCAGAATCACAATGGCTAGAAATGATTTTAGGCCAAACAAAATTTCATTTTTAAACAGAGTAAAACAGGGATCTCTGAGTCCTACTTTATGTTAACTTGTGTATATGAGGCAACTTGACTCCTATTTCAGATGCACAGGATGCCTACCCTCCCATCGTAGTTAAAGGGAAGATGGAAAATGGAAGCTGGTACATCTATCTTTCCATAAGGTGGCCAAGACACAGAAACAACCAAAAAGCCCTTCAATAGATGATTGCTTAAAGAAGATGTTGTACTCGGCCTTAAGAAAAGATGAGAGACTTCCAGAAAAATGGCGGAGTGAGGTGAGCCTCTGTAAAGCTCCCCTGGAATTTACAAAGAATCGAACAACAAAAACTCCACAAAGGACTCCCTGCACAGCAGACAGGCAAGACGAAGAGGCCCACTACCGACTGAAATCACCTACAGGTGGGAGATTCGCGCGAGTGGAGGGAGGAGGAAAGGGAGAAGTGCGCGGAGACGGAGCCGCACGGCCGCAGGACTCAGACCTCGCTCGGTGCGCTGAGCTCGCTGCTTCCCGGAGCTACCGCAGCTGCGGGAGAGGGAAGAACTCGGACTGCTAGGGCTCCGCCAGGGCTCCACAGAGCTGAGGGGACAGCATATAACACGGCTGAACCCAACGCTCACGGCAGAGACCTCGGAGAAAAGACTGAGGGAAAAAGGCTGAAAACGGTGGTTTAAGCCCGCACTGCTGAGCAGAGAACGGAGCCTTAGGCACTGAGACCAGCCACCCCCTCCCTCCCCTCCCAGAGCTCGCCCCGCCCCCACCTGCCCGGTGCTAGAAGCGAAACAGTAGCAGTGTCAGATCAAAACAACAGAGAATTTGCTATTTTGAGAACTGTGGACCGCAGACACAGGTTCGCAGCCCAACTAGTTCCAGCAAAGGGGAGAGAGCTGTGGAGGAAGGATCGGCTGTGGTGGTGGTCGCCGCCATTGCTCTGGGCCACCTCTCACAACTAACCCCGCCCCTGACCTCACCTATCTGGGCGGATCCCTGCAGGAGTAAACAGAACTGCTGAAACATACGGGCTCTGAATCAGGAGCTGGAAGAGATTTGGAACATCAAAAGCTCTCCGCATACCCACCGGGACACTGCGCCCTGTGACCTAGACGAACTATTAACAGAGGAGAAGCCCGTCTCCCAGGGAATCCCCCCATTGTGTGAGAAGTTGGAATAGTGCAGAGAAAACATAGCACTACCGTGTGGGATAAGAAAAATAAGTTGCAATTGGAGAAATAATAAAACATTCTACCAACAAGTACTGGCAAACAAAAGAAAGACCGCTTCCTATCAACCTGTTGCAGAAGTCACTCCTTTAGATGTCTAGGAAGAGAAATAGTAAACCAGTAATCGCCATGAATAACCAAGGCAACAAGATAGCTCAGAAAGAAAGTGAACAATCTCCAGAAAAGGCACTTAAAGATACAGAAATATGTGACTTAAATGACAGAGAATTCAAGATTGCAGTTCTGAAAAAACTCAACGAGATACAAGAAAACACAGATAGGCAGTTAAAGGAACTCAGAAACTCAATCAAAGAACAGCATGAGCATTTTACGAAAGAGATTGAAATTTTAAAAAAGAACCAAATAGAATTTCTGGAGATTAAGAACTCCATAGAAGAAATTAAGAATGAAATAACCAGCTTAGGTAGTAGAGTTGACCAGATGGAGGAAAGAATCAGTGACATCGAAGATAAAAACCTGGAAATGACACAGAAAGAAGAAGAAAGATACTTGAGACTTAAAAGAAATGAAAGAACTCTACAAGAACTTTCTGACTCCATCAGAAAGAGCAATATAAGAATAATGGGCATACCAGAAGGAGAAGAAAGAGAGAAGGGAACAGAGAATATATTCAAACAAATTGTCGATGAGAACTTCCCAAATTTGTGGACAGAACTGGACCCTCGAATCCAAGAAGCAAATAGAACACCTAGTTACCTCAATCCCAACAGGCCTTCTCCAAGGCACATTGTGTTGAAGCTGTCTAAAATCAACGACAAAGAAAGAATCCTCAAGGCAGCCAGGGAAAAGAAGAAGGTAACTTACAAAGGAAAGCCCATTAGATTATCATCAGATTTTTCAGCAGAAACTCTACAAGCCAGGAGGGAGTGGAACCAAATATTCAAACTATTGAAAGAGAGAAATCATGAGCCAAGAATAATATATCCAGCAAAGATATCCTTTAGATATGAAGGAGGAATAAAGACCTTTCCAGACATACAGAAGCTGAGGGAATTTTCTAATACACGACCTGCACTACAAGAAATACTAAAGGAGGCTATTCGACCACCATCAACAGGGACAATTTGTGGAAACAAAAACTCAAAAAGGGGGAGAGTAAAGGCCTGATCCGGAATATGGGAATGGAGAAAGTCAGCGTGCTGAAGAAAATGGAATACTCTAATTATCAAACTTTCTTTTACATAAACTTAAGGGTAACCACTCAAAAACAATCCAGAACTGAAATATATACTGAAATAAAAGAAGAAATAGAGGGAAACATCATAGAATACCACCACACAGAAATAATAGACAACAACAAAAAGGCAAAGAAACAATGGAGACACAGCCTTACCAGAAAACTAAAGATAGAATGACAGGAAATCCTCACATATCAATAATCTCCCTAAATGTAAATGGACTGAACTCACCAATAAAAAGGCACAGAGTAACAGATTGGATAAAAAAACTAAACCCAACCATATGCTGTCTCCAAGAGACACATCTCAGCTACAAGGACAAACATAGACTCAAAGTGAAAGGGTGGAAATTGACACTCCAAGCAAATGGTGCCCAGAGAAAATCAGGTGTAGCCATAATGATATCAGATGAAACAGACTTCAAGGTGGAAAAGATAACAAGAGACAAGGATGGACATTTCATAATGGTGAAGGGGACTGTACAACAAGAAGACATAACAGTCATCAATATTTATGCCCCCAATCAGGGAGCACCGAAATACACCAAGCAACTACTAACAGAACTAAAGGGAGAAATTGACCAAAACACAATTATACTAAGGGACTTAAATACACCATTGACAACTATGGATAGATCATCCAAACAGAAAATAAATAACGAAATAGTAGCCCTAAATGACACATTAGATGAAATGGACATAATTGACATTTATAGAGCACTTCATCCTAAAACATCAGACTATACATTCTTTTCTAGTATACATGGAACATTCTCAAGGATAGACCATATATTGGGACATAAAATCAGTCTCAACAAATTTAAGAAGATTGAAATCATACCATGCATATTCTCTGATCACAAGGCTTTGAAATTGGATATCAATTGTAAAAAGAAAGCGGGAAAAAACACAAATACATGGAGATTAAACAACATACTTTTAAAGAAGGACTGGGTCAAAGAAGAAGTTAGAGGAGAGATCAAAAGATACATAGAAACAAATAACAATAAAAATACATCCTACCAAAATTTTTGGGATGCAGCAAAAGCAGTTTTAAGAGGGAAATTTATCTCATTACAGGCCTATCTCAAGAAACAAGAAAACTCTCAAATAAATAACCTCATGTTACACCTTAAAGAACTAGAAAAAGAAGAACAAGTAAAACCCAAGGTCAGCAGAAGAAAGGAAATAACAAAAATTAGAGCAGAACTAAATGAAATAGAGAACAAAAAGACAATAGAAAAAATTAATGTGACAAAGAGCTGGTTCTTTGAAAAGATTAACAAAATAGACAAACCCTTGGCTAGACTTACTAAGATAAAAAGAGAGAAGACACTGATTAACAAAATCAGAAACGTAAAAGGGGAAGTTATCACGGACACCACAGAAATACAAAGGATCATCCAAGAATACTATGAAGGACTATATGCCACCAAATTCAACAACCTAGAAGAAATGGACAAGTTCTTAGAAACATATAGCCTTCCAAGGCTGAACCATGAAGAACTGGAAAATCTAAACAGACCGATCACCAGTAACAAAATTGAATCAGTCATCCAAAACCTTCCCAAAAGCAAAAGTCCGGGACCAGATGGCTTCACTAGTGAATTCTACCAAACCTTCAAAGAGGATCTAATACCAATCCTGCACAAACTCTTCCAAAAAATTGAAGAAGAGAATGTACTCCCTAACTCATTCTATGAGGCCAACATCACCCTGATACCAAAACCTGGTAAGGACAGCACAAAAAAAGAAAACTACAGACCAATATCTCTGATGAATACCGATGCAAAAATCCTAAATAAAATTCTAGCAAATCGAATACAACAATGCATTAAAAAGATTATTCATCACGACCAAGTGGGGTTCATCCCCGGGGCACAAGGATGGTTCAACATCCGCAAATCCATCAATGTGATACATCACATAAACAAAATAAAGGACAAAAATCATATGGTTATATCAATTGATGCAGAAAAAGCATTTGACAAGATACAACATCCATTTATGATTAAAACACTTAAGAAAATGGGTATAGAAGGAAAATACCTTAACATAATAAAGGCCATATATGACAAGCCCTCTGCAAATCTCATAATTAATGGAGAAAAACTGAAGCCCTTTGCTCTACGTTCAGGAACACGACAGGGATGTCCCCTATCACCTCTGCTTTTCAACATAGTGTTGGAAGTCCTTGCCAGAGCAATCAGGCAAGAGAAAGAAATAAAAGGCATCCAAATTGGGAATGAAGAAGTTAAATTATCACTCTTTGCAGATGACATGATGCTATATATAGAAAACCCTAAAGACTCCACCAAAAAGCTACTAGAAACAATCAACGAATACAGTAAAGTTGCCGGCTACAAAATCAACGCACAAAAGTCCATTGCCTTCCTATATACTAACAATGAAATCTCAGAAAAAGAAATACAAAAAACAATTCCTTTTGCAATTGCAGCAAAAAGAATAAAATACCTAGGAATAAACTTAACCAAGGATGTGAAAGACCTATATGCTGAAAACTATAAGACATTTTTGAAAGAAATTGAAGAAGACACAAAGAAATGGAAAGACATTCCGTGCTCATGGATTGGAAGAATCAACATAGTTAAAATGGCCATATTACCCAAAGCAATATACAGATTCAATGCAATCCCCATCAAAATCCCAATGGCATATTTTAAAGAAATAGAACAAAAAATCATCAGATTTGTTTGGAACCACAAAAGACCCCGAATAGCCAAAGCAATCTTAAGAAAAAAGAACTATAATGGAGGTATCACACTTCCTGACTTTGGCTTGTACTACAGGGCTACAATAATCAAAACAGCATGGTATTGGCAGAAAAACAGACACATAGACCAATGGAATAGAATTGAGAACCCAGAAATAAAACCACATAAATATGGACAGATAATTTTTGACAAAGCAGCTAAAAACATACAATGGAGCAAAGACAGCCTCTTCAATAAATGGTGCTGGAAGAATTGGATAGCCACGTGCAAAAGAATGAAACTGGACTGCTATTTGTCACCATGTACCAAAGTTAATTCAAAATGGATCAAAGACTTAAGTATAAGACCTGACACAATAAACTGCATAGAAGAAAACATAGGTACTAAACTTATGGACCTTGGGTTCAAAGAGCATTTTATGAACTTGACTCCAAAGGCAATGGAAGTAAAAGCTAAAATAAACGAATGGGACTATATGAAACTTAAAAGCTTCTGCACAGCAAAAGAAACCATTGACAAAATAAAGAGGCCACCAACTGAATGGGAGAAGATTTTTGCAAACAGTACCTCCGATAAGGGGCTAGTATCCAGAATATACAAGGAACTCATGCAACTCAACAACAAAAAAACAAACAACCCAATTGAAAAATGGGCAGAGGACTTGAAGAGACATTTCTCCAAAGAGGACATACAAATGGCAAATAGACATATGAAAAAATGCTCAACATCACTAATCATCAGAGAAATGCAAATCAAAACCACAATGAGATATCACCTCACCCCAGTCAGAATGGCTATCATCAACAAGACAAATAGTAACAAATGTTGGAGAGGCTGTGGAGAAAAAGGAACCCTCATACACTGTTGGTGGGAATGCAGACTGGTGCAGCCATTATGGAAGGCAGTGTGGAGGTTCCTCAAAGAATTACGAATAGAATTGCCACATGACCCAGCAATCCCTCTCCTGGGTATCTACCCAAAAAATCTGAAAACATTTAGAGATAAAGACACGTGTGCTCCAATGTTCATTGCAGCTTTATTTACGGTGGCCAAGACATGGAAACAACCAAAATGTCCTTCGATAGATGAATGGATAAAGAAGTTGTGGTATATATACACAATGGAATACTATTCGGCAGTAAGAAAAGATGATATAGGAACATTTGTGACAACATGGATGGATCTTGAGAGAGTAATGCTGAGCGAAACAAGTCAGACAGAAAAAGCAGAGAACCATGTGATTTCACTGATATGTGGTATATAAACCAAAAACAAAAAACAAGACAAACAAATGAGAAACAGAAACTCATAGACACAGACAATAGTTTAGTGGTTGCCAGAGGGTAAGGGGGGCAGGCGGTGGGGGGTGGGAGATGAGGGTAAGGGGGATCGAATATATGGTGATGGAAGGAGAACTGACTCTGGGTGATGAACACACAATGGGATTTATAGATGATGTAATACAGAATGGTACACCTGAAACCTATGTAATTTTACTAACAATTGTCACCCCAATAAATTTAATTAAATAAATAAATAAATAAAATAAATTAAAAAAAATATATAAGATGAAACACTGCCATTTGTGACAACAGGGATGGATCTTGAGATCATTACTCTAAGTGAAATAAGTCAGACAGAAAAAGTCAAGAACCATATGACTTCCCTTATATGTGGGACATAAAACTAAAAGCAACAAAGGAACAAGACAAACAAAGAAACAAAAACTCATAGACGCACAGAGGGGTAGTAGATGGGGGAGTGGTTATCACTGTGTGAGGGACATAAATGATAAATGTCTAACTATTACATTGTTTTGTACACCTGAAACTAATTAAAAAAAGTTAATAAAAAATAAATAAACAAACAAACAAAACTCATAGACACAAACAACAGTTTAGTGGTTACCAGATGGTAAGGGGGGAAGACGGGTGGGAGATGAGGGCCAAATATATGGTGATAGAAGGAGAACTGACTCAGGGTGGTGAACTCACAATGCACTAGATAGATGATGTATTATAGAAATATACACTTGAAATCTATATAATTTTACTAGCCAATGCCACCCCAATAAATTTAATAAATAAATAAAATAAATAAAAAAAGAAACTGGAAAACAGAAGACTAGCGTGATGCTTCACAACAGGAAGTGCCTTACACCCAGCTCAAACTGTTGGCTAATCACTGTCAAAAAGAGCAGTTCAAATTCAAAAGAATTTTGAATTTATGCCAAAAGAAATGATTGATTTGTTGAAATTTGTCGGTGTTCAAAAGGACAATACTACAGAGGTCCATCCATTCAGTTATTGCATGCCGTAATGTGAGGGTATGATTTTCAGCTCATTCCTTCTGGTGGGCCTATCAGGGGGCTGTGCTTCCAAAGAAGCTTCAGCAGGGACTTCCTGCAAGTCACTTCACATCTGGGAAGCCAACTAGAACCATGGGCTATTAATTTTCCTTACCAACATGCTCCCTTCCTGGTTGTATGATGAGAACTTCTGTAGGCATTCCAAGTATACGCCTAGCCTCCTTTTGAAGAAAATGTTTTCTTGTCTACAGGTTCCCTTGGAGCTTACCGTCATGCAAACTTGAGATAACTCCTGCTTCAGGGCAAAAACACAGACTTTCACAACCTGTTTCCTGAATAGAACGACATCTTCGTTAACTGGGATCTAAAATACCTATCTATGGCTTCCCTGGATAACAATACACTAGACCCGTCTTTAATAGCTCATACACTGAAGCTGAATCTGCATGACTAATCAAAGAAGAAAAGACTTCCAGTTTATTTGTTGTTTGAGGACTTGTCTGTTGCTTTATGGACATTGGATAGCTCAGAGAATTGCCGTAGGAAGGAGAATCCGCTTTAAGGTTCAGCTTCCAGGAACAATGCTCAAAATGACACCACAGAACTGAGTTGATGAAGAAACCACTGACACTGACCCTGAGCTCCGGACACTTTGTTAGCCCCTCTGTCTAACACCACGAACGCCACTTTGCCACACTGCTCCTGCTTCCTGTACTGAGAAAGCGCCACATCCCTGCCTTCTGTAACTTAGGGAACAAATTTAGAGTGTGACATAGATATAACCCATTGCCAGAGCTTAAGTCCCATGTCTGAGCCCTGGTTTCAAGGCACATTAAGAAAACAAGTATAGAATATTTTTAGGGTGTATGTAGGGTAGTTTTTATCTCAAGCCAAGTCTTGAAAAATGAGGAGTTCTTTAAGCAAAGAAAGGGAGTCTGTTGCTGCCTTGCCGTGATGAATGACAAATACCTACTACAACTACGATTTGATACCATGCTTCCAAAAGCATCATTATAATAACTAGGATTTAAGAAAGAATTTATGCAAAGAACAAGCTAGCTGTTCCTTTAAGTAAACAATGCCAGTGGTTCTAAAACCTAATTATTCATCAGAATGATTAGGGGACCTTTGTTTAGGTCCCACATGATTCTGACTCAGTAGGTTGGGGTCAGGGCCTTGAAATCTGTATTTTTAGCAAATTCTCCATATAATTAAAAAATGATCAGTCTTTAATCATTTGGAAACTATTTGTTGAAACCTGCCATTTTTCTCCTAGCCCACAGAAAGCAAACAGTAGCCTGTATTAGTTTTGCTTCTAAAGTCCAAGACAGGGCCACATAAAGGATCCATCCTAGTATTCTATAAATTTACTATGAAAGACACCAAAGTCAAGGGAAATTAATAGGTAATTATTAATTTTAGTATGGCTTTTCTATATGATGAACCATTATGCAGAACTTTTAAATGGTCATTACAGAGTTTTTAATGGCATGGATAACACTTATTAAACAATATCAAGAGAAAAAAGCATAATAGTACTCAATATTATGGTGTGTGTGGGTGTGTGTGTGTGTGGGTGTGTGTGGATGTGTGTGGGTGTGTGTAATGTGCTCTCAACCAAGTAAAATAAATGTACACACAAGTGATAAAACTAAGATTTAAAGTGTATATTCCACACCTTCCCTTCTCCACCCACTAATGGAAGAGAGTCTGGAAAAACTAGGTGGAAAATTTAAGCAAAAAAGATAAGTCTGTCAACATAATAAAGAACTGGGGGAGAGGGAAGTAAAGAGAAAAGACTCCACTTACAGAAACGGGGAAATGTCTTTTGAGAAGTGGCTGGACTTGTCAAAGTGGTCCAATCAGGACGTTTTCTGTACTAGCTATAGAGGAGAAAGCATATAGATCAGAGACAGGGTTTCTCAACCTCAGCAGGACTGACATTTTAGGCTGAATAATTCTTTGTTGTGGGGAGCTGGCCTGTATATTCCTGGTCTCTACTTACTAGATGCCAGTAGCATCCCATACCCCCTCCCCAGTCATAACAACAAAAAATGCCTCCAGATGTTGTCAAATGTTCCCTAAGGGGCAAAATTACCCACAGTTGTAAACCACCACCTCAACAGTAGTAGTTGACTGTCAACCTGGGCAATCTGGGTAGCAAACCCCCTGAGAACCAAGCCAACTCTGAGCCAGCAGAACTGAGAAATGGAGGAGGGCACAATAGTTTGGGTCACATTGTGCCCAGAAAAAGCCTCTCCCCTGAGACCAGACATAACCCAAGCCTCTACATGACCTTATAAACCCCTACATTTATTTTTTGATCAAGTTGTTACCATAGGCAGAAAGAACAGGGCTGCAGGGAGAGAGGGGGAGGGAGGGAAGGAGGAGATAAGGGGAGACAAAGGAGAAAGGAGATGAGATCATCCTTAAGAAAAAGTGCAGCTACCAGACCAGCCAGAACTAGATTTCGGTGGCCGAGAGCAGATCCAGAACACCATTTTGCCCCCAAGGTGAACTTTAGCTAATTAAAATGGATTATAATACTATCAGCATTGTGGTTAGGGAAAATCTCCACCCCCATGTGTTGCCATGACAGTTCCGACCGAGCCAAATAAGGACAAAAAAATCCCTCCTCCCAACGGGAAGGAGTGGTCAGTGAGGACTTGCCTAGGAACGCCTGTAATGCCATCCCTATGTCTTGAATATTTCACACTTCCATTTTTAGTGAAATAAATTACCTAGTCTCATTGTTCTTCTGGGCAGCTGCTCTTTGGGCCTGCCCGCTCTCACCTTCTTGAGAGTGTACTTTCCTTCTTTAAATAAATCCACTGATTGCTTGGCATATTCAGTGCATCCTTGAATTCTTTCCTGCAACGAATACCAAAAACCCGTTTTCCAACAACAAAGCTACTTTATTAGGTCAGTGCAAAAGTAATTGCGGTGTTTGCAATTATTTTTAACCTTTTAAACCGCAATTACTTTTGCACCAACCTAGTAGACTGAATGTTTTATTTTTTACATCAGGAATCACCGTCTTTCATGCCCTTAAACTTTTTCAAGAGAATCAAGGTTAGTGGAGAAATTGTATAAAAGAATTGAGATCCCTAAAAACATCTTCAGCTGGTTTGAAGACTGGCTCATCTACCTAGAGTTTCAGGTGGTAAAATGACCACCTGGGAGAAATCAAAATCCCAAGCTGGCACCATTTTCAGTAGTGGAGACCAAGTTTACAACCACCTGTTACTAACAGGTTGCAGGAACCATATGATGAGAATTTAATATATACACTAGCTTGGAAGTCATGAACCATCTGGTTGGGACACTTCTGAAACCCAAGGTCACAGGTCACACAAAGAAGATCCATTCCCGCTCCAGATGGGCTCTCAGTAAAAAAATTATTTAACAGGTTGAGATCCTACACTCATAGATAGAGGATTCCAAAGTAAGTCATGAGGCAGGCTTCCATGCAGAAATTTCAAAAATGGTGGTCAAGAACAAGTTAGATGACTTTAAATCCTTCATCCACATCAAGGAGGGGACTTGGGTATTGGTGAACAATTTCTTTGTAGAGAATTGTTGATATGCCAACACCCACTTCACACAATGGGGAGAGAGATAGAGGGAGATAAGGGCAGACACCATGGATGAGGGTCTGACTCCCACCTAAGAAATATAGTGTTCAAGAAGCAGTCTGGTAGGTTGTGGACAGATGCTCTAGGATCAGCCTGTCCTCCAGAACGCATTGTGGCAAAAGATGAATGGTGCTTCCCATGGACTGGATGTGGGCCACATGGAGGAGAGAGTTGATATAAGGTTCACCAAGAGGTGTGAACAGGTGTCAGCAGAGAGAAGCTGAAGGTACCACCAGATCCTAAGAGCTGTGAAAACAGCAGGAGACAGCCAAAGGCATGTATATCACCCACATGAAGGAAATGTTAAACAGATGGGAAGGGAAGTCTTGGAAGAATCCACAAATACACCCAAGGAAAACAAGTCAACTTAAAACATTTGCCAGGCCCAGATATCACAGACCCATCTAATGGCAGTACCAATCAGTTAGGAATATTCCCCTTCCCTCTTCTTTCCTCCAGCCCCAGGGAGATTAGAAACCATTCTCAATGAACTGGCAGAAAAGAACTGGGGAAAGAAGAACCCAACCACTCCCCCCTCTCCAGGAAATCCTTCTGAGAAGGGCAAGGACTTGACCTTTTAATGAAAATTGAAGTGCTGATTATTACATGGGACAGGATATATATTTGAGACTGTGTTTTCAATGTAAAGTGACAGTAGAACTTTTTATTTCTTAAAGTATAAAAATGACATTAGGCATGTACAAGTTTACATCAAAGGCATGGAAAAACTAGTCCAACTGAGAAAATTTAAAAGGTTGGCAGAAATAAAAATAAAATTGCTTTCTGATTACATACTTGTCCAAAGTACCAGTTATTTTTACAACTTGTATGAGCAAACTAAACTCAGAGAAGAAACAACAAAAGCAACAAATTTCAGAAATGTACACCCTTAATAAATTTAGATAGTGTATCAATCTTTTAAAAAATCCTGAAAATAACTATGTTTTAATTTTTAAATAAAAAGGAACAGAATTTATTAGATAAGACTGGACTTTATTTTAAAAGAACAAGAACACTTGAAAAAAACTAGCCAAACAGAAGTTTGAAAATAAAAAATATAGTCCATGAAACAAAAATAATCAGAGAGTAGGTTGCACAGCAGACTAGACACTGGGGAAAAGAAATTTAATGAATTGGATAATAAATCTTAGGAAATCATCGAGGGCAGTCTAGTAGGTTGGGGACAGATGCTAGTAGGTTGGGGACAGATGCTAGTAGGTTGGGGACAGATGCTAGTAGGTTGGGGACAGCTACCTTTGAGCTTTTCAAAGATGCTGGTGTTCCATCACTAGTGGGTTTTTCTCGTGATCTGCTCCTCCACACGTTTCCCCCCAATTCCTACCAGTTCTTATCAGCCAGGTTCTGCAACTTGGGGAAGTGGGGTGTTATTCCTCCCAAGTGACTGTATTCCTCCAAAGTGACAGTATTTCCTCACTTGGGTTGTTCTATGACCTGATTGTAAGTCTTGGTCAGGAAGCAATGAGCGGCAAGACCACAAGGACGATAAGCATCGCCTTGTGAGGCCTTGCAGGTGTCCATGCAAAAGAAGGCGGCCTTCCCCTAGCAAAGGGAACTTTACTTCTGCCAGCCCAGAGCTACATAAGAATCTGAGGGGCCTGGTATTCTCAGGCCTGTCTATTCAAATGTCCTAACGCCAGAACTCAGAGTCTTCTATCAGGGCCCTGGCCTTAGCATAGCAGACCTGGTGGGCTTTCATTCTCCTTTGTAGCATTACGAGTCTTACATCTTGGAAATTACCATCCTTACAATTGGTTCCTGAGTTGGAATTCAGCACTGTCTGCCCTGCAGCTGCAGGAGATGAATCTCTTTAAAAACTGCCTTGGGGGCTTTCCAACATTCACAGTGTGCCTGAGTTGACAGTTAGCTGAACTGAGCCTGCATTTTCATTTCCAGGTCTTCTGTATCAGTCAGGGTTTGATCAGAAAAAATAGAACCACTAAATGAAGTAGGCCAGGCAGGCAGCCTGGCCCAGGAGTCAGAGTAATTGAAGGAGTAGAGCTGGTAAAAACTGGAAGAGCTGTGAGCGGGAATCTACTTCACACCTCCAAGGTGAGCCAGCAGATAAGCAATATTTGTGAGCAGCAACAGCGGCTGGTACCCCTGTTCCCCTTCCACTATGATCTGAATGCACGTGTCCCCCCAAAATTCATATGTTGAAATCCTAATGATCAATGTGATGGTATTAGGAGGTGGGGCCTTTGGGATGTGCTTCAGTCAGGAGGATGTAGCCCTCACGAATGGGATTAAGGCTCTTATGACAGAATAACTGTGTCTCTTATAAAAACAGCTCCCTAGTCCCTTCCACCATGTGAGGATACAAGAAGTCCTTGACCATTCTGGTGTCCTATTCTTGAACTTCGGGCTTCCAGAACTGAGAGACATAAATTTCTGTTATGTATAAGCTACCTAGTCTGTGGCATTTTGTTACATCAGCCTGAATGAACTAAGGCACCTTCTGATTGTAAAATAAATGTGGTTGCCTCCCAAATCTCACATAAGTTCACATGGCCCAAACTAAACCAGACTATATTTAAAAAGGCAATTCTGGGAAATGTAGTTCCAGCTTAGCTCAGGGGTCAGCATATTCACCACAGCCCCTAAAGCAGGTAACAAGAGTTAACCAAGCCTACAATCCTTATAATTACCATTGTCGCATACTATTTAAGTGTCACAGCTGCTGCACAAGCCTCTCAGGCCACTGTCCTCCTGGTGAAAGTCTAATAACTGTGTTGTTACTGGAAGTCAGAAGTTACCACTCCACTTACCATGAGCAGTAGGGTCCCCATTCCCAGCTGACCAGTGTGATCCCAGTTCCAGAATCCATCCTGAAGCTCTGCTTTCCAGACCATTTGGCCTGGATTTCCCCTGGAAAGCAGAACTTGAAACAGAGGCTTGTGTTCAGGCAGTTAATTTGGGAGGTGACCCCAGGGACAGGAGTGAAGGACAGGGGAGAAGGAAAGCCAAAATGAAGGTGAATCCTTGAGTTCTTCCCCACTGTGGGAAACTGCGGATTGGTGCTGCCAGAATCTCTGAGAAGCCAAGTAAAATGCCCCTCAGAACCATTCACAGGAGAGACAAATAAGGGATTATTTACGCATAAAGGAAGTATTTATCTACCTTCTCCCAATCCACATTGGACAAAGTTTGAACCCTAGGGTGTTAACTCTTACTTTCAGGAGGCAAGTGTATGAGTGCCAGGGGGGTTCTGTAGGCATCCCCACACCCCGACCCTATAGAAGCCCATGAGGGAAAGTGGAAGCCAGGCAGTATAGCTGAGCCAGCGGCACCAGGTTTCACCTGCACAGAGCTGGTGGCTGCAACAGTGGCCAGAGTGAGATGTGAAGAGCAAGGATGTGAAAATGGGGCAGAAGTGCTGTCCAAGACAAGGAGGGAAAACAGAAGGAAAAGGAAGAGGACACAGGGAAGACACGGAAGTGTCAAAAGTTTTGATTCCTGGGTTAACACCTGACCAGGTAGAAATCAGAGATGCAGCAAGCAGAGGATCAATTTAACAAGCAGTGACCATGGACCTTCAGGCCGTCCCAGCCACAGGCTGATGACACATGGGAGATGAGCACTGGTCTCCACATACACCTCTGAAGGCCTCCCTAGTATAGCTATTCCCCTCGCTCTCCTAAATTGTACTAAATTCATCTGCAGCCAAATTCTAGGTGAAAGTGACCCATGTAAATGAAGGGTCATAATGATAAGGGCAAACTTCAGATGTCTAAGTGACCCAGTTATGTACATTTTACTGCTGAAGGACTAAGAGAGAGAAATAAAAAAAGAGACTACTCCTGCTATGAAGCAAGGAGCAGAGGCTGCTTCTATAGAATGGCTCAGAAGAATGAAGATCTAAATGCCCTCACCAGTGAATCATGACAAGAGTTCTGCGTCACAGCTTGAACTCTTCCTTGACATGTTCCCATTTTCTATTTTGTCTCTAAAGAACAGCTTGGGTGAAAAGGAAGGGGGCTGAGAATGGTTTATTTGAGAATGCTGACCTATCACAGCCCACTCATAGAAAGAGACTCCCTTTTCGCCTGCGGCCACCTTAAAAATGTTTCGAGACAGGGCAACAGCTCCAACAAGCTGTGTAATCCTTATCAATGCAGCAAAGGGGCTATCAAAGCAACACAGATCACATGGCTGTTAAGATAAAAGTTTGGCAATTCCAGGGTGAGCTTATCAAGGTTTAGCAGTAAGAGAGTTTTGTTGCTTCAGCTGCATTTTAAAAGTTCATTGATTTGTAGCTAATACCAACTTGTCATAGTTTCATGAGTAACAACTTGTGGTTTGCAGGATCAAAGCCTTTTCCTGAATCAATAATAGCAGATTCACTGAGGTGGCCTCAGCATCTGCAGAGAGGGGAGAAGCCGAGAAAGACACCCTGGTAGAGAGAAGTAAATTTAGTCAGACCATAAATGGTCTATAAAAGAGGAAAAATGACACTCTCCTTTCCAAAGCAGCAAAAATTGAGCCTATTAAAATTTTTAAATGGTTTGTAATGAGACTGTTGTTTTGAAAAATACTTATAGATTAAATATGTGCATATACACATGTAATAAATTGACTCTATGATGGGGGAAGTCAAACTGAAGATTTTTTAAAGTTTCTCATATGGCTTAATCTTCATCCGGACAGCTTTTCCACATCCTGAGCTTGGCACAATGAAGCATTTTTCTAGACCTACTTTCTGGAAAATATTGATCTGTACTTCTATATTTTCCCTGGGAGAAAACAGGCACACTGTAGGCAGACACGCAAACACACACACACACACACACACACACACACACGTTATATTGTCCCTGACCCCACTAAGATACATTCCTAATAATAGTTTAATGTTCTGTTGGACACCTATAGTGTTTCCTCAGCCTACTCAGATTGAGCTTCATAGCACCCATACTGGGTGAGAGAGCTATTATTTTTATGCCCTTTTGACTGAGGTAAAAACTGAGTCTTCCAGGGAGTCAGAACATCCAGTCCAATTCTAGTGTTGCCCAGGACAGACATAACTAATTGATTAGGGAACTCTTACCCCAGAAGCTCAGACTAAGCCTTAAAAACTGTCCCTCACAGACTTCCGGCAGCCAAAATCTATTGAGAGCAGAAGACATGAAAGATAAAACCTATTTGCCATCCTGGACCCAAGTGATCTGCCCAAAGTCATAGGACTACTTCATTGTAAATCCAAGGCACATATCTCTTCTTTCAGTGCTTTCTTTATGAAGTAGAAGGCTTTTCTACCTCTGTGAGATGGGCTTGCCCTTGCCACCAGCTATGGACATCTGGGGATATTTTGCTTCCGTGCATAAAACTGCCAAACCCCATTTATACTCACTACCTAGGAAGCTTAAGGCCTAACAAAGAGCTCCAAGAAATTTTGAGAATTTTACATATGTGGTTCACAGTATATTTCTGTCAGATTGTATTGCTCTAGATGATATGTAGCTGTCAGAACTTTAAATTAAAGAATACCATGTGTATTCTTGAATTCAAATATTTATTGAGCCCAAATAGGTAATCAAGTAAGTAATACAGTTTCAGAGTGGTAAATGCCAAAAAAAACAATAGAAACAATTCATGCAACAAAGAGCTGATTCTTTGAAAAGATTAATAAAATTGACAAATACCTGGCTAGACTCACAAAGTAAAAATGAGAAAAGACACAAATAAATAAAATCTGAAATGAAACAGAAGTCATAACGGATACCATAGAAATACAAAGAATCATACGAGAATACTATGAAGGACTATATGCCAACATATTCAATAACCTAGAAGAAATGAACAAGTTCTTGAAAATATATAGCCTTCCTAGACCGAATCATGAAAAACTGGAAAATCTAAATAGACCAATCAAAAGTAAGGAAATTGAAACAATCATCCAAAACCTCCCCAAAAGCAAAAGTCCAGGACCAGATGAATGGTGAATTCTACCAAACATTCAAAAATGATTTAATACCTGCCCTCCTCAAACTCTTCTGAAAAATTGAAGAAGAGGCAATACTTCCTAACTCATTTTATGAGGCCAACATTACCCTGATACCAAAACCTGGTAAGGATAACACAAAAAAACAAAAACTACAGACCAGTATATTTAATGAATATAGACACAAAAATCCTAAACAAAGTACTAGTAAATAGAATACAATAATACATTTAAAAGATTATACATAGTGATCAAGTGGGGTTTGTTCCAGAGACACAAGGATGGTTCAAATATGCAAACCAATCAATGTGATACACCACATAAACAGAATAAAGGATAAAAATTATATGATCATATCAACAGATGCAGAAAAAGCATTTGACAAAATATAATATCCATTTATGATTAAAACACTTAATAAAATGGGTATAGAATAAAAGTACCTCAACATAATAAAGACCATATATGACAAACCCTCAACTAATATCATACTCAATGGTGAAACACTGAAAGCTTTTCCTCTAAGATCAGAAATAAGGCAGGGTTGCCCCTTGTCACCACTGTTATTCAACATAGTATTGGAAGTCCCAGCTAGAGCAAGCAGGTAAGAAATAAAAGGCATCCAAATTGGGAATGAAGAAGTTAAATTGTCACTTTTTGCAGATGACATGATTCTTTATATAGAAAATCCCAAAGACTCCACCAAAAAAACTGTTAGAAACAATAAACAAATACAGTAAAGTGGCAGGACACAAAATCAGTGTACAAAAATCCATTGTTTTACTATATACTAACAATGAAATTTCAGAAAAAGAGTGAAAAAAAGAATAAAATACTTAGGAATAAACTTAACAAAAAATGTGAAGGACCTATACACAGAAAACTATACGACATTATTTTTAAAAATTGAAGAAGACACGAAGAAATGGAAAAATATTCCATGATCATGGATTGGAAGATTAAAATAGTTAAAATGGCCATATTACCCAAAGCAGTATACAAATTTAATGCAATCCCCATCAAAATCCCAATGGCGTTTTTTAAAGAAATAGAACTAGAAATCATCAGATTTGTATGGAATCACAAAAGACCCCAAATAGCCAAAGCAATCCTGACATAAAAAGAACAAGGCTAGAGGTATCATACTTTCTGACTTCAATTTATACTAGAAAGCGACCGTAATCAGAACAGTATGGTACTGGCAAAAAGAGAAAAAGAAAAAACTAATGGACACAATGGAATAGAATTGAGAGCCTAGAAATAAACCCACATAAATATGGACAGATAATTTTTGACAAAGGAGCCAAAAACATACAATGAAGAAAAGAAAACCTTATCAATAAACGGTGCTGGGAAAATTGGAAAGCCATGTGCAAAAGAATGAAACTAGACTGCTATCTCTCACCATATATCAAAATTAACTCAGAAAGGATCAAAGACCTATACATAGACCTGAAACAATAAATTGCATAGAAGAAAGCATAGGTACTAAACTTGTAGACCATGGGTTCAGAGAGGATATTATGAATTTGACCTCAAAGGCAAGGGAAGTAAAAGCAAAAATAAATGAATGGGACTATATCAAACTAAAAAGGTTTTGTACAACAAAAGAAACTATGAACAAAACATAGAAGCAACAAACTGAATGGGAGAAAATATTTGCAAATAACACCCCAATAAAGGGCTAATATCCAAAATATATAAAGAACTCATACAACTGAACAACAACAACGAAAAAAAAAACAATCCACTTAAAACTTGGGCAGAATACCTGAACAGACACTTCTCCCAAGAAGACTTACAAACAACCAGCAGATATATGAAAAGATTACCACCTCACTAGCTATTAGGAAAATGCAAATCAAAACTACAATGAGATACCACCTCACCCCTGTTAGAATGGCTATCATCAACAAGACAAACAATAACAAGTGTTGGAGAGGCTGTGGAGAAAAAGGAACCCTCATGCACTGCTGGTGAGAACATAAATTGGTACTGCCACTATGGAAAACAGGTTCCTCAAAAAATTAAGAACAGAATTACCATACAACCTAGCAATCTCTCTTCTGGGTATCTGCCCAAAATATCTGAAAACATTTATCCATAAAGATATATGTACCCCTATGTTCATTGAAGCATTATTCATGGTGGCCAAGACAAGGAAACAACCAAAGTGTCTTTGATAGATGATTGGATAAAGAAGATGTGATATATATATATATATATATATATATATATATATATATATATATATATATATATATAGAGAGAGAGAGAGAGAGAGAGAGAGAGAGAGACATAAGAAAAGATGAAATACTGTCATTTGCAACAACGTGGATGGACCTGGAGATTAGCATGCTAAGCAAAATAAGTCAAACAGGAAAAATTGAGACCCGTAGGACTTCATTCATACTCATATGTGGGATATAAAACTGAAAGCAACAAAGGAACAAGACAAACAAAAACTCACAGACACCAACAACAGTTTAGTGGTTACCAGAGGGAAAGGGATCAGGGGGTTGGTAGAGGAGTGTAAAAGGGTCAAATATATAATGACGGAAGGAGAACTGACTCTGGGTGGTGAACACACAATGCAATAGATGATGTATTATAGAAATGTACGCTTGAAGCCTATATAATTTTATTAACCAATGTCACCCCAATAAATTTAATAAAAAAATAAATTAATAAAAAGATGGAGCAGAGTAAGGGGATAAAGAATGACAGTGGATAGGGATGGGGTATGCAATTTTAGATAAAGGGATCATGTAAGTTCTCTGAGGAGGTGGCATTGGAGCAGAAATGTGAATGAAATGAGGGACATGTCATCTGAAAATCTGAAGAAAAAATGTTCCAGGAACAGCAAAAGAAAAGGCTTTCAAGAAGGGGTAAACTGTGCATGATAAAGAAATAGCCCAGAGAACATTCTAGATGTCAAAGACGCTGTGGTGAGGAGTTTCTGTTTCATTTTACACATGATGGGAAGCCGCTGTTGAATTTAAAGCAAGTAAGTAATGAAGCTAATTCAGTTTTAAAAGATTACATGACCACATGTTTATTTTTAAAGATCACTCTGATAACAGTGTGAGCGAAGTACTCAGCAGAAGGGTTAAGAATAATGGTGAGGAAATAAGCTGGGATTACTCACTGCAATATTCTAGTTGAATTTGTCCAATTAGAAGTTACAAAGACAAGTCTGACTGTCAGAGCAGATCCGTAGATAGAGACTGATTTGGGGGTCAGTAGCTCTGTAGGTTTGGGTCTACCTAGAAGCAGATAGAAGCATCTAGAAGCAGATGAGAAGACAGGATTAAACATACACGAGATGTATTGGGGGAAATGCCTGTGAACGATAAAAAGGAGGAGGCATAGAGCACAGAGAGCCTTCAGACCATAAGGCAGGTGTGTTACCTGTGAAGAAGGGGGAAGGAAGATCAGACAGGAAAAGTCTCAGACTGCAGCATAGTTCCAAGAAAGGTTTAGCCAGGACTATTGGTGGGTCCGGGGGTGGGGGTGGTGGGTAGAGAGGGAGAGCAGAGGGAGGTCCTCATGCCAAAATCACCATAGGAATTCCTCTGCCACGCTTAGTCATGTACTGGGAAGAACTGTGGGAAGCATGGCCTCAGCAGGGATGTGGGAGTGGATCCAGATGGACAGCAGTTGAGGCCATCAGTCAATTATGCTCCCACAGCAGAAGATGGATGCAGCTGGTTTTCACGGCCACCATAGCAGCCAAGAGTGTGGATGGACCCATGCCATCCTGCCTTCACAGGCAGAGGTAGGACTTAGCTCCTGCATCGCCAACCTAGCCATCCATACTTAAACATGCTTTAGGAAGTTGTGTCTTTAGAAAAATTTTTCTTGCTCTCAAATCCTCCTCCAAATAATGTCTCTCTTGTCCCCATACACATCCTGGTCTCTACGCAGTGTTCCACCAAAGGTGCTTCTCCTTTCTCACCCCATTTACTCTTCAATCTACTCTACGCTCTTCTCCGCTTCTCACACCACACTGAGTCTTCTCTTGTCAAGACCACCGGTGACTTCTATCTGGCTAAATCCAACAGGGACTCTGCACTTCTCTTCTTAGTTGATCTCTTGGCAGCACTTGATGAGGTTGATTATTCATTTTCTAAAATACTTTCTCTTCACTCTTTTCTGTGGCGTCACATTCATACTATTTTGTTTCTACCTCTCATTAGTCCTTGCTGGCTCCATATTCCTTCTAAACCTCTGCCTCTTTTCCTTCAGCTGACAGAGCCCATTGCCTTCCGGTGTGGTAGGAAACTGTCATTACATCATGTCTTTCATCCTCTCTCCTCTGAGACTTAAAGGAAAATCTGTCTGCTCAGTTCTCTAAGTTTTACCTCCTTGAAGATCACAAATTCTTTCCTTTTTTCTACAAAATCTCTCCCATGCAAATGAAAAGAGTTTGTTTTTCCTCTGTCTTTTTAAAATATATTTTTTTAATTTTTCAATTATAGTTGACATATAATATTATATTAGTTTCAGGTTTATAGCATAGTCATTAGACTTTTATATAACTTAAAGGTGATCATCGTGATAAATCTAGTACCCATTTGACACCATACATAGTTACCACAACATTAGTGACTATATTCCTTTATTATTAACAATATGTGAAGTATATGCTATACTTTACATCCCCATGAGTATTTTGTTACTACCAATTTGTACTTCCTAATCTGAATTTCCCCCTTTTTTATGCATAAACCCAACCCCCTCCCATCTGGCAACGATTAAAATCTTCTCTGTATTTATGAGTTGTTTTCCTTTGTTTGTTTGTTTGTTTGTTTTGTTTCTTAGATTCCACATATAGTGAAATCATATGACATTTGTCTTTCTCTGTCTCACTTACTCTATTCAGCACAATACCCTCTGTGTCCGTCCATGTTATTGCAGATAGCAAGATTGCATTCTTTTTACAGCTGAGTAATACTCCATTTTATATATATATATATATATATATATATATATATATATATATATATATATATATATATATATCACCTCTTCCTTATCCATTGATATATTGAGGGACACTTAGTTTGCTTCCGTATCTTGGCCATTGTAAATAATGCTGAAATAAATATAGGGATGCTCATGTCCCTTTGAAGTAGTGTTTTGTGTTTCTTCAGATAAATATCCAGAAGTGGGATTTCTAGGTCTATCTTTGTCTTTTGTTATAGCCTTTGTTTTAAAATCTATTTTGTCTGGTACAAATATTGCTACCCCAGTTTTTCATTTATCTGTTTCTTTGTTTCCATTTTCATGGAATATCTTTTTCTATCCCTTTGCTTTCAGTCTGATGTGTATCTTTCGACCTGAAGTGAGTCTCTTGTAGACAGCATATGTAAAGGTCTTATTTTCCTATCCATTTAGCCCTCCTATCTTTTAACTAAAGCATTTAATCCATTTACATTTAAAATGATTATTGATAGGTATGTAGTTATTACCATTTTGTTATTCATATTTTTATCTTCTTTTTTTGTTTCTTCTCCTCCTCCTCCTCCTCCTCCTCCTCCTCCTCCTTCTCCTCCTCCTCCTTCTTCTTCTCCAAGAAGTACCTCTAACATTCCTTGTAACACTAGTTTGATGGTAATTACTTGAGTTTTTTCTTGTCTGGGAAGCTCTTTATGTGTTCTTCGATTCTAAATGATAGCTTTGCTGGGTAGAGTAATGTTGGTTGTAGGTCCTTGCTTTTTAGCAAATTGAATATTTTGCACCAATCCCTCTGGCCTGCAAAGTTTCTGTTCAGAAATCAACTGACAATCTTATGGGAGCTCCCATGAAGGTAACTAACTGTTTTTCTCTTGCTGCTTTAAAGATTCTCTCTTTTTCTTTAAACTTTGGCATTTTAATTATGATGTGTCTTGGTGTGGGCCTCTCTGGGTTCATCGTGTTTGGGACTCTCTGCACTTCCTTGACTTATATGTCTATTTCCTTTGCCACATTAGGGAAGTTTTCTGTCATTATTTCTTCAAATAGGTTTTCAATTTCTTGCTGTCTCTCTTCTCCTTCTGGTACCCCTATGATATGAAAGTTGGTACCCTTGATGTTGTCCCAGAGGTCCCTTAAACTATTTTCATTTTGTTGGATTCTTTTTTTCTTTCTGCTGTTCTGCTTAGGGGTGCTCTGCTACCTTAACTTACAAATTGCCGATTCAATCCTCTGCTTCATCTCTACTGTTTATTACCTCTAATAAATTCTGTATTTCAGTTATTTATTCTTCATTTCTAATTGGTTCTTTTTCATATTTTCTATCTTTATTTTTATGTTTCCTATCTCTTTGCTGAAATTCTTACTGAAATTCTCATTGGGCATTCTATAATCAGTGTTTTGAACTCTGTGTCTGGTAGATTGCTTGTCTCCACTTCATTTAGTTCTTTTTCTGGATCTTTGTTCTGTTCTTTCATTTGGGACACGTTTCTTTGTCTCCCTATTTTGGCTCCCTCCCTGTGTTTGTTTCTATGTATTAGGTAGGGCTGCTATGTCTCCCAGTATTAGTAGAGTGGCCTTATGTAGTAGGTGTCCTGTGGGGCCCAGTGGCTCAGACTCCCTGGTCACCTGAGCAAGGTGCTCCAGGTGTGTCCCTTGTATATGCTGTGAGTGCCTCCTGTTGTAGTTGAGCCTTGGTTGCTATTGGCTCATCAGTGAGAGTGATTGACCCTTGGGCTGCTTGGTTGTGAGGACTGGTCATGATTACAGTGGAGGAGGAGTTGTGCAAGGACTGATCCTAAAGAGCAGGATTCACTTTAGCAGGGCTCTGGTGCCTGCCCAGTCTGCCCTTTGGGTCTGTCATCCACAGAGGCAGCTGGGGGGTGCCCTGGTGTGGTCTGAAGCTGGCCACCAAGTGTGATGGCCCTGGGGCATCCTGGGAGGGACCCTGCTGCAGATCAAGTTCAATCACAGCCTATGCCCTGCCCAGGGCCACCTCGCATAAGCCACAAAGCAATCCACAGATGGCAGCCACCTGCACTGGGCTTGGAGATACTTGAGAGGCCAAGCCATGAATGGAGGCTGGATGCTGCTAGTGCCAGGCTTGGGGCTGCTCAGCAAGTGGTATGTGGTACAATGAAGATAGGTGCTTCTTGTTTGGGGTTTGTGAACGTTTGAGAGATTTTAGGAAAGTCCACAGCATGAGCCAAGACAGGCCATTTGTATGGAAAAGCCACAAGAAGCAGCTTGGGTGGGCCCAACAGTTGGCTGTGGCCAGGTCTTAGGGAATCACCAGGACAGGGCAAAAAATGTCAGCCAGGTTGGAGGAGACTCAGCTATGGTGGCTGCCTGCATCTGCACATTGGAAGGCTAAACAAGGAGACCTGCACAGGAGGGCTAAATAAAGAGAGAATGGTTTCTACCAGCACTTCCATCTGGGAGAAAGCTGCCCCTCCAGCCCTCATCCTGCAGCCAGATGATTCAGTTTCTCCCTGTATGTTCCTGGCACCTTTTGACCTGCTGCCCCAGCACTGGAGCTCAGAGCAAGTGAGTTGATCAGCAAGTAAGTTCATGAGTGGGCTCTTTAAGAGGAGCGCCTTGGACCCCAGCCACCCTCCATCTCCCTCAGCTACAATTTCTAGTGGTTTTCACAGCCAGAAGTTTTGGGCATTTCTCTTCCCAGCACTGGAACCCTAGGCTGGGGAGCTAGGTGTGGGGCTGAAACTCCTGGTTCCACATGGGGGATCTCTGCAGCTGAGATATCTCTCCCAATTTTTAACCGCCAAACGTGGTTGTGGGACTAGCCTGTTCTGCATCTCCGCCCCTCCTACCAGTCTTGAGGTGGCTTCTTCTGTATGTCCTTAGATGTAGGACTTTTGTTCAGCTAGATTTCAGGTGATTCTGTGATGGTTGTTCTGTATTTTAGTTATAATTTTGATGTGGTCAGGAGAAGAGGCAAGCATAGCATTTACCTACACCATTATCTTAACTGGAAAATCCATGTGTGCTTTTTTTTTTTTTTTTTTTTAAGTAATCTATTTTGAAAGCAAGGCTACTCCTGAACACGTTTGTTCTCAGCTACTATGTCTGCCATCCCCTGAAGCAATTGGATGCCTCACCTTCAATAACTGGAGAGTCCTGGGGCAAACTAAACTGTTGAGCATGAAATAGCTCAGCACCAAACTGTCCATTGGTGGTGTCCACCTGTAAGTCTCAAAAGCATAAAAAAATTTTACTAAAACTTGTGATTCTCCCCATATCCAAATCTGCATCATCTCTAAGCTCCCTCAACCAGGAGAATGGCTCCTCTATCCATTCAACTGCTCAAGTCCTGAATCTGGGAAACGAGTTTACCAACTCCTACCTCATACCCACCACCTCCAAGCGGAAACCAGATCATGCCCATTCTGCCCCCGCTCCTCCCCGATTTTCTCTCACCTGTGTCCTTTTCTCTCCATCTCCATTCTACTGCCCAACTACTAGCTATATTTTCTCTTCTCTGGATTGCTGCAGTCACCTTCCAACTGGGCTCTTTGCTTCCACTCTTGCCTCTTTCCAATCTCTTCCCTACATAGCAGCCTGAGTAATGTGACAAAACCCGTCAGGACATGTAGACATTATCCTTTCAATTGTTTCCCATTGCACTTGTAACAAAATACAAAATGCTTAACATGGTCTACAAGGTTCTACATGTGCTGTTTGCTGCCTCCCTTTCTAGACTCACAGCAAGCTACTTTGCTCCCCAGATTCCAAAACTGGCTTTCCCATAGTCTCTGAATGCTCCAAGCATTTTCCTCCCTCTGTGTCTTCATGTACACTGATTCCCAACACCCACCCCTTTGCCATCTATTCAACTTTCTACCTCATATTCCTCAAAGGGATTTTTCCTAAACTTTGAACCCAAATTTAGTCCCCACGTTACACTCATAGTACTCATTTCTTTTCCTTCATGGCAGTGATTGTTATGTGTAATTATAAAGTCCTTTATGAGAATTACCTGCTAAATGCTTGCATTCTCAATTAGACTTAAGGGCAGAAACCAGGTCTATTATGCTCATCAGCAAGCACAACCACTAGTACATAGTAGGGACTCATCATTTGCCAACTGTAAAATTGAACTAATTGTCTAGTGTAGTTAGAATAATAACGGAAGAAGATGGATCCTTAGGAAAAAGATAACATGTACAAAGAGTAGGCAAAGGAAGAGGAGCCAGCAAAACAAGCAGAAGGATCAGGAAAGAAGTGGAATCAGAAGGAAAAATAATTTGTGATTTTGAAGGAGTTAAAATTTGGAAGACTGAGCACAGAATTTTTACTATATGCTGCAGACAGAAAACACCGTGTGTTGGTGAGGAACAATGGGAGCTATCATGCACTGCTGATACAAGTATAAAGCGGTGCACGCACTGTTGGGCAATATGAAAGCTGAACATAAGTAAACCTATTGCACCAGCAATTCTACTCCGAGGTTTATGCCCAAAAGAAGTGTGTGCATATGTACACCCACAAAAACATGTACAACAATGTTTATTGCAGCACTATTTATTATAGTTAAGAACTAGAGCAACATAAATGCCCATCAACAATAAAATGAACAAACTGTGATATTTAGTCAAACAACGAAATACCATATAGCAATGAAAATGAGTTACACTACACGTAATGACTTAGATGCATCTCACAAACTTATTGTTGTACAAAAATAGCCAGGCATAAGAGAATAGATACTGCATGATTCCATTTGTTTAAAGTTCAAAATCAGGCAACACTATAGTGTGAGAACTCAGAACAGTGATTACCTTTGGGGAGAGTATGTAGTGACTGAGGTGGGGCTTTGGGGACATTGTGTGTTCTGTTTCTTGATCTGCATTATGATTACCAGGTGAGTTTATTTTGTGAATATTCATTGAACTATACACTCATGATATGTCCATTCTATGTTTGCTATACTTCAGTAAAAGTTCACTTAAAAGACAACTTGGTGGTCTTTCATTTAAATTGCTTAGCAGTGCTTAAAATAGATTATTACTGAATCTTTTCAGGAAATGAAAGTGTTGCTGTGTATACTTCTGAGTGTGTATGTACGTGTGGCTGTTGAACATTGAATATTCTTCAGGAATGCAGTCAGGTGAAAGGAAGCATCAAATTTATTATGCCCACTTAAATAACTTGGTTTATATACCATCGTGTTTCCATGAAAGAGTCTCCATTCAATGAGAGTCGATCTACTTGTATTGTTAGAAGGATCTTATGTAATCCTGACCCTATATCTCACCTTTCAAATCCCATTTTACACTCTCCTTTAATCAATCATTCTTCACTGAACATTTTCTCTGTATCCATCCCTTTGAGGAGTGGTGGAAATTCAGAAAATACTCTATACATCTCCCCTTCTCATCTCTATTCTTAGGGCCTGAGAAATTCAGCAGGGATGCTCACCACGAGCATCTAGTCACAGGAGCAGAATCTGGGGCAAGACTGTGTGAAGTTTTCACCCAGACTAGCTAGAAATTATCTAATCAAAGGGGCAAGGGAAGGCTGAGTCCAGTGGGAGAGAGAATTGGTACAAGGCATCAGAGATGGCAGGCGAGCTAACCTCAGGAAAGAGACACTAAAGAGACCAGGTGCAGGTCAGGAAATAGATGTAAAGATGGCCCAAGAGACCAGTGGAGAATCAAGAATGGCAGTGGGTGGGAGCCACCCTGGGCATATCGATAAGGGATGCATTATCTCTAGAAATTTAAAAACAAGTAAGACCGACTAAAAGTCTGGCTGCTTTTTGTTCTTACCACACACCTGCAATCCTAAAAAATGTTAGTTAACTACTCCTGTCTAAGAATGCTTGCTGCAGTATTGTTTGTAACAGTGAAAAACAGGAAGCATCCTAAATGTCCCTCACCTAATAAAGAGATGAATGTGATATGCTCTATTTATGAGGTCTGACAATTAAGTTCGCAAACTTGTTGCAACAATGTTGCTAACCTTTTTTGATATCAGAGGGATTGTTCATTATAAATTTGTACCAACTGCACAAACAGTAAACCAAGTTTCCTATTTGGAAGTGCTGAAAAGGCTGCATGAAAAAGTTAGACAACCTGAACTTTTCGTCAACGATTCATGGCTCTTACATCACAACAAGGCAACAGCTCACAGGGCACTGTCTGTGAGGGCGTTTTTAGCCAGTAAACAAATAACTGTATTGTAATATTCTCCCTACTCACCTAATCTGGCCCCCATGACTTCTTTCTTTACCCGAAGATAAAGGAAATATTGAAAGGAAGACATTTTGATGACATTCAGTACATCAAGGGTAATACGATGACAGGTCTGATGGTCATTCCAGAAAAAGAGTCCCAAAGTTGCTTTGAAGGGCAAACTAGGCACTGGTGTCAGTGCATAGCTTCCCAAAGGGAGTACCTCGAAGGTGACCATAGTGATATTCAGCAGTGAGGTAGGTATGTAGCACTTTTTCTCAGATGAGTTCACGAACTTACTTGTCCAATCTTGTATACAGGAGAACATTACACAGCAGTGAAAACAGATGAACATTACACAGCAGTGAAAACAGAAAGCAGGTATATCAACCTGGGCAATTGCAAAGCATGATAGTTGCAGAGGTTTACATGGTTTAATGTCATTTACACAAAGTTTTCAAACACATAAAATGAGGGCTGTGTATGGACCCATGCTGTAGAAGCACAAAAGTGCATGGACATGACCAACCCCCAGGGAGAGTGATGACCGCTGGAGGTGGGAAGGAAGGAAAGCAATCAGAAAAGGTACACAGGCCATCCTTACTTGTAATTTTTTTAAGGCTAGAGGTGGAAACAACAAGTTCATTATTTTTAATATCTGTCCTCTTTTTACATGTCAGAAATATTTTATAATACAAATAAAATTTTGACCCCCACACAGAAAAACACTCCTGGCTGCCAGGAAGGACTATACCTGTCTGACCCCTCATCCACCAGTAGCAGCGAAGTTTCAGAAAAAAGTTGACACATGTGAAGGTGTCAAAAGTCCATTGTTACTGGTGGCATGAAATGGGCATAGGTCCAGATGGAAAGAAAAATCTGGCTTTTTGGGAAAGACTCTCTTGCAGTATGTTATCTGAAGACCTGGTGACATGTTCTTAACACTGATGTAGGGTAACAAGGTTAACATCCATGTAATAACCTGCCCCAAACAGCGTGCACAGACCTCTTTCCAGTAGGCAGACAGGGATGAGTCAACTCCCAACATTTCTAAACCTGGGAAACAGCGAGTGCATTACAGCCAGGCACCGTGACATTTTGGAATGTGTGTTGGTAAGGTTCTCCATGTTAAGTAGTTTTACAAGTTGTTATTAGAATCACGTTAGTGCAGCGCTACAGCAAACGTCCCACGTCCACAGATTATTCTTTCGAAGGAACCTATTGGTTTGCTTTTCTTCTCTGTTCCTTCTGAATAGCAGCTGACAGACAAAGGGGAGCTGGCCCCGGGCCTTTGATGCCAATGCCAATCGAACAATGGCCCTGCTTGTGGCAATCACCCTCTTTGTTCAGCCAGGAGAAAGCTGAGGCTGTTGATCACTGGAGGGCGTGCATGTGGGTGGCCAGAGCAAGGTGCATTTGGCAGCCAGATGTAGATTCTGGGTGGTATGAGCTAACTGTCCACGCAGCTAACTAGCTAACGCTTGGGACTTGGCTGGAACTGCCCTGACCAGTGCAATCAGAGAGACCAGATGGACTCGCCTCCTCGTTCTTTGAAGATGGTGTCCTTTATTTAGCTGAAGGGAAGAAGCAGCCAACCATCTGACCTGGAAAGCATTCTCGGGCAGCCCAGTTCTTTTTGTGCACATCCAAGAGAAAGGGAAAGTACACTGCTGAAAAAAATGTAGCCTTTGCAAGCCACTGAGGAGTTTGCAGAATCACATGTACAAATGGGCTCCAGAGGTTCTATTAACCAGTGGGAGCTTCCCATTTATTTTCCTGGGTCACTTAGACCCAGGTGTCACTTAGGAGAAGGTAGGCGTCACTTAGGAGAATTTGTCACCATTTCTAGGGGCTTCTGTACTGTTGCTGCTACTGCTCTGATGACTACTACTGCTGTCAGAGCCATTTCTGGGGGCTGCAACTGCTCCTCACTCCAGACCATCCTCGTGGGAGGGCAGTCTGGCCAGGGCTGTGGGCTGGGATGCAGGAGCTTTGCTTGTCATGCCTGTTTGTCATGCGGCTCTTAGGTGGATGTCCTGAGTTATTATCACAAATCCATGAGGACCCAGTTGTGACTGACGTGGGCTACAGCATAAAGAGTCTGTCCCTGCCCACACCGGGTCACAGATTCCTCTAAAACGCAGCTAGAGCTGTGCTATCCCTCTAAACAGTCCATCTGGAATCCACAAACCACCTGTGTTCTGAGCTCTGTCCCTGAGTCCGGCTTCTGCACTCTAGCTTCCTACTCTCTCCGCTAATCCCCTTCAGATAGCCTGCCTTGTTGGATGGTATTCCCAGTGAGGATTAGCGGCCCATCTCTAAATGCAAACCCCTTGCCCATAGAGCCTGCTCAGCAGTCCCGCTCAGCTGACACCTGTTGGAGTGGAGGTGGGGGTCTGGGAGCACAGGATTGTCATGCACAGTTGTACACCTTGTTCACTGCACAGGTCTTCCAGCCACGATGGTAAATGTTCCAGAATACCGTGATCAGGTCCTGTAGACTTATACTATCGCCATCTCATCAGCGTCTAATGGGTGCAAGTGTCAGTGCGTGGCACCTGTTTCACCTGCTTAGGTCGGCACACCTCTTTTTTTGAAGAGCTGTTACCCTCTCAACCTCGTAGTTCTAGTGGGAGCTGCCAAGCTCAGTATCCTAGTACTCAACACCTGGCCTCAGGGGTGGATGCACGGCACAAGCCGGAATGCTCAGAGTCCTTCCCAAAAGTTTTAGCTAAAGGAAGAGTCTTTTGTCAGTGGAGGCCAAGTGGGAGAGTGTGAAACCCGAAGCACTAGGGGCTGCATTTCCCACCACGTGGAAGAAGCGGGGTTAGAGTAATGGACAATAAAGCCACAAGTAAGGAGTCGGAGAAGCAAGGCATGGAGACGTCCTCTGGAGGCCCAGGAAGCCTGACTCGGGTCAGCACTGAGGCCAGTCTCACAATCCTCCACACCACCCCTCCACTCTTTTTCCAGTTGTCACTCATGAGATAAGAAATCCTCTCTTGGTTTCATCTATTTTGTACTGCTTCATTGCTACAACCAAGAGAGCTCTGCTAAACCCAGTGCCCAGTAAAGATCTCAAATACCAACTTTGATGAGAAAGAAACTAACATTTATTGAGGGTCTGACATGTGCTCACTATGAGCTCGGTGATTTTATGTATCACATCATCTTAATTGTCTTACAACCCAGCAGTCGGTAGTATGAACTTTCTTGCTTTTCAGATGAAGAAACAGTCACACAAAGCTTAAGGTACTTTCCAAAACTCACATAACTTGTGTTAAAAATCTCCTGGAAAGTTAATTATTTTCTCTAGAATGAAAAACAAAAAGCTTTGAAATGTTCGCTACTATCTGATGGACGTGTCTTCCCCACAACCTGAGCATCAGTCATGCTGGAAATTACAGACATACCACAATTTATTTATCAGGCGATGGATTTTTGGGTTGTTTCCACATTTTGGCTATTATGAATAAAGCTGATGTGAACATTCATACTCAGTTTTTGTGTGAACATCAGCGTTTAATTCTCTTGGGTATAGACCTACAAGTACAACAGCTGGGGTTTATGGCAACTCTATGTTTAACTTTTCGATGACCTGCCAGACTGTTATCAAAGTGTCTGCACCATTTTATATGGCCACTAACAATGTATGAGGTTTCCAATTTCTCCACATCCTCACCAAAACCTGTGATTATCTGTCCTTTTTTATTATAACCATTCTAGTGGAGGTGAAGTAGTCTTTCATTAGGGTTTTGACTTGTATTTCTCAGGTGGCTACTGATGTTGAGCTTTCTTTTTTTTAATGTGCTTATTGGTCACTTGCATATCTTCTTTGCAGATACATCTTTTCATGTCCTTGTGTTATTTGTCTTTATATTATAGAATTGAGTGAGTTCTATGTCTGTTGTAGGTACAAGTCCCTTATAAGATACATGATTTGCAAATATTTTCTCCCATCTTTGGATTGTCTTTTCACTGTTTTGATAGTGTCCTTTGATGCACAAAAGTTTTAAATTTTGAAGTCCAAGTTATCTGTTTTTGTTTTTTTCTTTCTTTTGTTACTTGTAGCATCAGAGCTAAGAAATATTGCCTAACCCAAGGTCACAAAGATTTACTCCCTTATTTTCTTCTAAGAGTGTTGTAGTTTTTGCTCTTGTATTTAGTTCTATGATCCTCTGTGAGTTAATTTTGGCATATGTGGGAAGAAGGGGTCCAACTTCATTGTTTTACATGTAGATATTCATCACCATTGTTGAAAAGACTATTCTTTCCCTACTAAATTATCTTGGCACCTTGTCAAAATCAATTGACTGTAAATATAAGGGCTTACTTCTGGACTCAGCTTTATTCCATTGACCTATAGGTCTATTCTTACGTCAATACCACACTGTCTTGATTACTGTAGCTATTTAGTTAAGTTTTGAAATGGGGAAGTGTGAGTCCACCAAGTGTGTTCTTCGCAAGACTGTTTGGACCACTGTGGGCCCCTTATATTTCCATACACTTGAACAGTTTTAGGTTTACAGAAAAATTGGGAAGATAATATAGACTTTTCATATTTGCTACACCCCATTTTACCTACTATTAACATCTTACATTCAGTCTACAATTTGCTTTTTGAGGCTCATGAAGCTAAATGGTTTGTAAGAATTGCCTGAAGCCCTGGGTACAAGATGATCCTGACGGCCTCGGGCAGATGTGCGCAGGCCTGCCGTGTCAGTCACACTTACTGCTCAGTCTAAGCAGGAGTAAGTACAGAAAAGGGCAGTTAGCCTTTTCTGTTTGACCACGGGATAGAGAATCAAACAAAAGTTACTGAAATTTGGTTCTATGTGGTGGAAATTTGGTCTAGACCAGTGGTTCTCAAAGCGGGGTTCCCAGAGCAGCAGAACCACTGGCCTAGAGAAGTCAGATAGTAATGAGTCTGACGTTAACATGCAGGTGTGGAAGGCAAAACCTCAGCCTTAAAATCTGACATGTCTGGCTTCCCATCCAGTCCCCAGTGCTTGTGCATGTCTGCTGCAAACGTTTTACCTTTCCCCAACTGATAAGGTAAAGGACAAAGGGAGGATATAAGATTAACTTCATGATAACCATTTGGGATTGATCTGATACAGGAAAAAGAGGCAATAAATCACTAATGTTATAAAACCACTTTCTGGTATTCAGGCCAAGCTCACTGTGGCTGGAGGGGGTTGCCAGGGCTCAGAGCACATAGCAGGCAAGCTCAATGTACTCTCTGAACTGGGATTTGAGAGCAAGATTTTGGTACATGCTTGTTCCAAATAACCCCCTGCCACAAATAACCCCCATGGTGTAGATTTTGGGCAAGTTAGGAGATTCCTGAGACTCGTTTCTTGAACTTGAAGGCTACAGAGGCTACCATAGCACCTGAGTAGCCATTGGCCAATGACCCGCTATTAATGACACTGTGGCAGCAGGGAACCATGGTCACACAGCCTTGGAGTCATCCTCACAGAGGCCATGAATGCTTTGGAGGCTGCACAGAAAAGCTGCATCACCTGCTTTCTGCCACCCACGCCAGTGGTGATGAGAGCGTGAGCAATAGTGTCAAACACAGGGTATAGTCTGCATGCCCAGTGTTCACTTAAAATTCTTATAAATGCTGGCGCGTCATAAATGCTTCAGAGCATAAGGGACCAAGCCAACCCCTAGCCATTTCGGGGTTCCTCTGGAGTTCATGAGCTCTGACTTCTCCCTCTCGCTGGTGCCTTTAGGGTGGGGATTGGTGGTTGGCTGTAGGGCAGGCTGATAAGGCTGAGGTAAACCAGCTCATGGAATGGCCCCAGGTCTTTCTCCCAGTCCTGAGTGCTGGAGATTGAGGCAGAGAAGGTGGAAAGAGTAACAGAATTAACTGTGTCCAGTTCTAAAGGTAGGAAACTGGAGATAAAAAGGGACCTTATCACCTGGAAAAAGACAAGCTGAGCCAGCACCAGAGAGGGGGTTAGTCCCTCTCTCTGAATTAAGACACGATTCACTGTCTGATCTATGACTGAGGGCTGAGGAGGGAAGAACGTTGGGTCTGTAGAGAAGCTCAAGTGTGGGGGACCCACTCCTGGGGGGAGGGGGCAAAGAGGACAACTTAGGTCTAAAAGGTATCACTCCCCCTCCTGCTCCAAAACTTAATAATTATTAGGAACTACCCCCAAAAGAGGGTTTCCTGCATTACTCATTGTAATTTAAAATGCTTCCTGGTCTTACCAATGTGGAGTAAAAATAATGTTGCATTAGCAAATAATCCCAAATGTATCTAGTGCCAAATCCCACTATATAACTGTCAGACTTCTGACCCGCTGGCATTCGCCTCCCCACTGTGATCCCCCCCCCCTCAGAAAGTCTTCCAGGTGCTCCCCAGGGAGCCTGGCCTACTGCCTGAGCCCTGCTCCAAACCGTGACCTCAGCCTTCCCTCGGGCCAAGAGCTCTGGCAGGCTGTTCACTGCCCACAAAGAAAACTGTTCTGGGACACCCTGTTACTCTGCCGAGAGGAGCAAATAGCTCATTTGTCACTTGTCTTGTTTGGTCTGGGGACTGGGAGAAATTAAGATATCCAGATGAAAGAGCAATCTGGGGTACAGAGACCGGACGGGTCAGTACGTACTGCATTTTTATGGACATAATATGTACTGTGCAGACTGGCATTTCTAATAATTGCCTTTGATAAATAGCAGTATGCTACATGCTCTGTGGTTTCGTCATGGCTTTACAATTAAGACACATAATATAACTTGCACATACGATTTTCCCATTTTTTCCCTTAGAGCTAATCTTCGCAGATTGTCAGAGATGATAATGATTATTGTTCACTCAGGTAGCTCTCGCCTGGCAGAAGACTGCAGAAGAAAACAGCCTAACAAGAACACTAGCCCTTTACAGCAGGTTCAGCCATGCTGCTTGGGGCTGAGGATGGGGGCAGGGGTGTCACTGTGGGAAATGCGTCCACATTCCTAGGAGGACATAATGTCATCCAAGAGATGGATCCATTTCCATGGTGGCACTGGTTAACATTTTTTATCTATTAAAAAATCCTTGTTTTGTTTTTTAAATTTTTATTGAAAATTTCTTTGCTCAAAAAGCAATGCATAACCGTTTAAGCAAATCAAATAATTCAGAGGCATCTAATAGTCTCTCCCCTTTTCCCTCCAATCCCACTGCTTTGAGTTTGCCATTTATCCTACATTTACTAAAATGCATCTAATCATATTCACATATATAGGGTTGTTTTGGGGTTTGTTTGTTTTTTCCCCCCATAAGGCAGTTCTAGATGTTTGATACTGATAAGTGCCTCTCTCATGCCAGGAAAAGAAACTCACACCTGTGTTCAGAGCTGTAATAAATAACTGAAGCGATCATGTCAAAACATGCTATCTACTGTGTGAAAAGCACTGTTCTCAGCTTCTTAGCTGTCAACTTATTTATCTCTTGCAGCAAACCGATGAGTTAGGTATTATTATCATCCCCATTTTACAAATGAGAAAACTGAGGCTCAGAGCAGCTAAGCAGCTTGCCACTGGCCCAGGACATCTGTGAAGAAGGAAACCCTGATGATTTTTATTCACCCCTGTCTCTCCAGTAGCCACTGCATTAGAGCTCAATGCGTAGATGTTGGCTATGCTACAGTTGCGTGGGCTCATGTGGACACAGGTGGTTGAGTGGGGTCTGAACCCAAGAGCGTCTGCCCTTAGGGACATTGAGTAGAGGCGTCCAGGAGAGGGTACAGAGCTTTGCACATTGGGGCCTCCCCTTAGCCCATGGGGATCAACAAAGCTTCCTGTTCTGAGCCTGCCCAGCCTGGGGCAGAGGGGGGCAGAGGGGAGGGGGTGCTGGCAAGTCGATCTACACCCCCAGTAGAGTTCCTTCCTCAGCGTACTGCCCCAAGTTTTATTCCATCTAACATCCCCGTGAAAATGACTCTTGGTGTCCAGATTGTCTACAAAAGCAGACGAACAGCAAAGTTTTCTGGAGAATGGCCGAGGGTCAATGCCTCTGTCCTCCTGACTGAGGAGAAACAAATGAAGAAAAAGCATAGACGAACGTGTTCTGGACATACGTGCGTATCCCAGGCACTTTCACCAGCAGCACCTCGGTTTCCTCCCGGAATGCTCACTTTTCAGATGGAGGCACTGAGGCTCAGAGAGGTGTGGTGAGTGCCCACAGCCCAAAGGGGCCGAGCCCACACCACAGTCTGCCTGCCGCCCCGGCTCCTCCCGCGGCATCTGGGACACAGGCTGTGGTCTGCAAGCTCACAGAGGTACACTGCGGCCATTGCACTGCCGTTAACACCAGCCGCTGCCTTTTAACTCTTAATACCTAGAAGCTAAGACAGAATAAGAAGAAATTAAAGAAGCATACGTGAGTTGTTTTCCCACTATGATTGCAAAAAAATTCCCCTAAGGAAATATCTGTTTGGTTTTCTGTTTTTGTTTTTTAGTAGAAAAAGCTTGGAGACTTCCGGAAAAATGGCGGCGTGAGGTGAGCCTCTGTAAAGCTCCCCTGGAATTTACAACGAATCGAACAACAAACACTCCACAAAGGACTCCCTGCACAGCACACAGGCAACACGAAGAGGCCCACTACCGACTGAAATCACCTACAGGTGGGAGATTCGCGCGAGTGGAGGGAGGAGGGAAGGGAGAAGTGCGCGGAGACGGAGCCGCGCGGGCGCAGGACGCAGACCCAGCTCAGTGCGCCGAGCTCGCTGCTTCCCGGAACCACCGCAGCTGCGGGAGAGGGAAGAACTCAGACTGCTAGGGCTCCGCCAGGGCTCCACAGGGCTGAGGGGGCAGCATATAACACGGCTGAACCCAACGCTCACAACAGAGACCTCGGAGAAAAGACTGAGGGAAAAAGGCTGAAAACGGTGGTTTAAGCCTGCACTGCTGAGCAGAGAACGGAGCCTTAGGCACTGAGACTAGCCGCCCCTCCCTCCCCTCCCAGAGCTCGCCCCGCCCCCACCTGCCCGGTGCTAAAAGCGAAACAGTAGCAGTGTCAGATCAAAACAACAGAAAATTTGCTGTTTTGAGAACTGTGGACTGCAAACACAATTTCACAGCCCAACTAGTTCCAGCAAAGGGGAGAGACCTGTGGAAGCAGGACGGGCTGTGGTGGTGGTTGCCGCCATTGCTCTGGGCCACCTCTCACAACTCACCCTGCCTCTGACCCCACCTATCTGGGCGGATCCCTGCAGGAGTAAACAGAACTGCTGAAACCTACGGGCTCTGAATCAGGAGCTGGAAGAGCTTTGGAACATCAAAAGCTCTCCGCATACCCACCGGGACACTGCGCCCTGTGACCTAGACGAACTATTAACAGAGGAGAAGCCCGTCTCCCAGGGAATCCCCCCATTGTGTGAGAAGTTGGAATAGTGCAGAGAAAACATAGCACTACTGTGTGGGAGAAGGAAAATAAGTTGCAGTTGGAGAAATAATAAAACATTCTACCAACAAGTACTGGCAAACAAAAGAAAGACCGCTTTCTATCAACCTGTTGCAGAAGCCACTCCTGTAGATGTCTAGGAAGAGAAACAGTAAACCAGTAATCGCCATGAATAACCAAGGCAACAAGATAACTCAGAAAGAAAGTGAAAAATCTCCAGAGAAGGCACTTAAAGATACAGAAATATGTGACTTAAATGACAGAGAATTCAAGATTGCAGTTCTGAAAAAACTCAACGAGATACAAGAAAACACAGATAGGCAGTTAAAGGAACTCAGAAACTCAATCAAAGAACAGCATGAGCATTTTACGAAAGAGATTGAAATCTTAAAAAAGAACCAAATAGAATTTCTGGAGATTAAGAACTCAATAGAAGAAATTAAGAATGAAATGACCAGCTTAGGTAGTAGAGTTGACCAGATGGAGGAAAGAGTCAGTGACATCGAAGATAGAAACCTGGAAATGACACAGAGAGAAAAAGAAAGAGACTTGAGACTTAAAAGAAATGAAAGAACTCTACAAGAACTTTCTGACTCCATCAGAAAGAGCAATATAAGAATAATGGGCATACCAGAAGGAGAAGAAAGAGAGAAGGGAACAGAGAATATATTCAAACAAATTGTCGATGAGAACTTCCCAAACTTGTGGACAGAACTGGACCCTCGAATCCAAGAAGCAAATAGAACACCTAGTTACCTCAATCCCAACAGACCTTCTCCAAGGCACATTGTATTGAAGCTGTCTAAAATCAACGACAAAGAAAGAATCCTCAAGGCAGCCAGGGAAAAGAAGACTGTAACTTACAAAGGAAAGCCCATTAGATTATCATCAGATTTTTCAGCAGAAACTCTACAAGCCAGGAGGGAGTGGAACCAAATATTCAAACTATTGAAAGAGAGAAACCATGAACCAAGAATAATATATCCAGCAAAGATATCCTTTAGATATGAAGTAGGAATAAAGACCTTTCCAGACATACAGAAGCTGAGGGAATTTTCTAATACACGACCTGCACTACAAGAAATACTAAAGGAGGCTATTCGACCACCATCAACAGGGACAATTTGTGGCAACCAAAACTCAAAAGGGGGAGAGTAAAGGCCTGACCGGAATATGGGAATGGAGAGAGTAAGCGTGCTGAAGATAATGGAATACTCTAAATATCAAACTTTCTTTTACATAAACTTAAGGGTAACCACTCAAAAAAAATCCAGAACTGAAATATATACTGAAATAAGAGAAGAAACAGAGGGAAACATCATAGAATACCACCACACAGAAATAATAGACAACAACAAAAAGGCAAAGAAACAATGGAGACACAGCCTTACCAGAAAACTAAAGGTAGAATGACAGGAAATCCTCACATATCAATAATCACCCTAAATGTAAATGGACTGAACTCACCAATAAAAAGGCACAGAGTAGCAGATTGGATCAAAAAACTAAACCCAACCATATGCTGTCTCCAAGAGACACATCTCAGCTACAAGGACAAGCACAGACTCAAAGTGAAAGGGTGGAAATTGACACTCCAAGCAAATGGTACCCAGAGAAAATCAGGTGTAGCCATAATGATATCAGATGAAACAGACTTCAAGGTGGAAAAGATAACAAGAGACAAGGATGGACATTTCATAATGGTGAAGGGGACTGTACAACAAGAAGACATAACAGTCATCAATATTTATGCCCCCAATCAGGGAGCACCGAAATACACCAAGCAACTACTAACAGAACTAAAGGGAGAAATTGACCAAAACACAATTATACTAGGGGACTTAAATACATCATTGACAGCTATGGATAGATCATCCAAACAGAAAATAAATAACGAAATAGTAGCCCTAAATGACACATTAGATGAAATGGACATAATTGACATTTATAGAGCACTTCATCCTAAAACATCAGACTATACATTCTTTTCTGGTGTACACGGAACATTCTCAAGGATAGACCATATATTGGGACATAAAATCAGTCTCAACAAATTTAAGAAGATTGAAATCATACCATGCATATTCTCTGATCACAAGGCTTTGAAATTGGATATCAACTGTAAAAAGAAAGCGGGAAAAAACACAAATACATGGAGATTAAACAACATACTTTTAAAGAAGGACTGGGTCAAAGAAGAAATTAGAGGAGAGATCAAAAGATACATAGAAACAAATGACAATGAAAATACATCTTACCAAAATTTCTGGGATGCAGCGAAAGCAGTTTTAAGAGGGAAATTTATCTCATTACAGGCCTATCTCAAGAAACAAGAAAACTCCCAAATAAATAACCTCATGTTACACCTTAAAGAACTAGAAAAAGAAGAACAAGTAAAACCCAAGGTCAGCAGAAGAAAGGAAATAATAAAAATTAGAGCAGAACTAAATGAAATAGAGAACAAAAAGACAATAGAAAAAATTAATGTGACAAAGAGCTGGTTCTTTGAAAAGATTAACAAAATTGACAAACCCTTGGCTTGACTTACTAAGATAAAAAGAGAGAAGACACTGATTAACAAAATCAGAAACGTAAAAGGGGAAGTTATCACGGACACCACAGAAATACAAAGGATCATCCAAGAATACTATGAAGGACTATATGCCACCAAATTCAACAACCTAGAAGAAATGGACAAGTTCTTAGAAACATATAGCCTTCCAAGGCTGAACCATGAAGAACTGGAAAATCTAAACAGACCGATCACCAGTAACAAAATTGAATCAGTCATCCAAAACCTTCCCAAAAGCAAAAGTCCGGGACCAGATGGCTTCACTAGTGAATTCTACCAAACCTTCAAAGAGGATCTAATACCAATTCTGCACAAACTCTTCCAAAAAATTGAAGAAGAGACAGTACTCCCTAACTCATTTTATGAGGCCAACATTACCCTGATACCAAAACCTGGTAAGGACAGCACAAAAAAAGAAAACTACAGACCAATATCTCTAATGAATACCGATGCAAAAATCCTAAATAAAATTCTAGCAAATCGAATACAACAATGCATTAAAAAGATTATTCATCACGACCAAGTGGGGTTCATCCCCGGGGCACAAGGATGGTTCAACATCCGCAAATCCATCAATGTGATACATCACATAAACAAAATAAAGGACAAAAATCATATGATTATATCAATTGATGCAGAAAAAGCATTTGACAAGATACAACATCCATTTATGATTAAAACACTTAAGAAAATGGGTATAGAAGGAAAATACCTTAACATAATAAAGGCCATATATGACAAGCCCTCTGCTAATCTCATAATTAATGGAGAAAAGCTGAAGCCCTTTGCTCTACGTTCAGGAACACGACAGGGATGTCCCCTATCACCTCTGCTTTTCAACATAGTGTTGGAAGTCCTTGCCAGAGCAATCAGGCAAGAGAAAGAAATAAAAGGCATCCAAATTGGGAATGAAGAAGTTAAATTATCACTCTTTGCAGATGACATGATGCTATATATAGAAAACCCTAAAGACTCCACCAAAAAGCTACTAGAAACAATCAACGAATACAGTAAAGTTGCCGGCTACAAAATCAACGCACAAAAGTCCATTGCCTTCCTATATACTAACAATGAAATCTCAGAAAAAGAAATACAAAAAACAATTCCTTTTGCAATTGCAGCAAAAAGAATAAAATACCTAGGAATAAACTTAACCAAGGATGTGAAAGACCTATATGCTGAAAACTATAAGACATTTTTGAAAGAAATTGAAGAAGACACAAAGAAATGGAAAGACATTCCATGCTCATGGATTGGAAGAATCAACATAGTTAAAATGGCCATATTACCCAAAGCAATATACAGATTCAATGCAATCCCCATCAAAATCCCAATGGCATATTTTAAAGAAATAGAACAAAAAATCATCAGATTTGTTTGGAACCACAAAAGACCCCGAATAGCCAAAGCAATCTTAAGAAAAAAGAACTATAATGGAGGTATCACACTTCCTGACTTTGGCCTGTACTACAGGGCCACAATAATCAAAACAGCATGGTATTGGCAGAAAAACAGACACATAGACCAATGGAATAGAATTGAGAACCCAGAAATAAAACCACATAAATATGGACAGATAATTTTTGACAAAGAAGCTAAAAACATACAATGGAGCAAAGACAGCCTCTTCAATAAATGGTGCTGGAAGAATTGGATAGCCACGTGCAAAAGAATGAAACTGGACTGCTATTTGTCACCATGTACCAAAGTCAATTCAAAATGGATCAAAGACTTAAGCATAAGACCTGACACAATAAACTGCATAGAAGAAAACATAGGTACTAAACTTATGGACCTTGGGTTCAAAGAGCATTTTATGAACTTGACTCCAAAGGCAATGGAAGTAAAAGCTAAAATAAACGAATGGGACTATATGAAACTTAAAAGCTTCTGCACAGCAAAAGAAACCATTGACAAAATAAAGAGGCCACCAACTGAATGGGAGAAGATTTTTGCTAACAGTGCCTCCGATAAGGGGCTAGTATCCAGAATATACAAGGAACTCATGCAACTCAACAACAAAAAAACAAACAACCCAATTGAAAAATGGGCAGAGGACTTGAAGAGACATTTCTCCAAAGAGGACATACAAATGGCAAATAGACATATGAAAAAATGCTCAACATCACTAATCATCAGAGAAATGCAAATCAAAACCACAATGAGATATCACCTCACCCCAGTCAGAATGGCTATCATCAACAAGACAAATAGTAACAAATGTTGGAGAGGTTGTGGAGAAAAAGGAACCCTCATACACTGTTGGTGGGAATGCAGACTGGTGCAGCCGTTATGGAAGGCAGTGTGGAGGTTTCTCAAAGAATTACGAATAGAATTGCCGTATGACCCAGCAATCCCTCTCCTGGGTATCTACCCAAAAAATCTGAAAACATTTAGAGATAAAGACACGTGTGCTCCAATGTTCATTGCAGCTTTGTTTACAGTGGCCAAGACATGGAAACAACCAAAATGTCCTTCGATAGATGAATGGATAAAGAAGTTGTGGTACATATACACAATGGAATACTATTCGGCAGTGAGAAAAGATGATATAGGAACATTTGTGACAACATGGATGGATCTTGAGAGAGTAATGCTGAGCGAAACAAGTCAGACAGAAAAAGCAGAGAACCATGTGATTTCACTGATATGTGGTATATAAACCAAAAACAACAAAAGAACAAGACAAACAAATGAGAAACAGAAACTCATAGACACGGACAATAGTTTAGTGGTTGCCAGAGGGTAAGGGGGGTGGGGGGGGTGGGGGGGGAGGTGAGGGTAAGGGGGATCGAATATATGGTGATGGAAGAACTGATTCTGTGTGATGAACATACAATGGGATTTATAGATGATGTAATACAGAATTGTACACCTGAAATCTATGTAATTTTACTAACAATTGTCACCCCAATAAATTTAATTAAAAAAAAAAAAAAAGAAAAAGAAAAAGCTTTGGAGAAAAACGTAAGACTGAAGTCAAAGTGACCAACTGAAATCCAGAAAGAAGGAAGGGTCTGGCTCAATGCAAATGGTGGTGGGGGGGATGCTTCCTGGGAGGGTCAGGGTAGAGTGGAAGAGCGTTGTGACTTAGGGCAAGAAGGAGGGAACTGAATTCTCATCCCGGCTGGGCAGCATGTTGAGGGAAGAGACAGAAACAACATGCAAACGGCCCCAGGTGACTTGGGAAGAGGGATCCTCATAGAAATGGAATAAGAAGCAGGCCCTAGAGGCTGCACGACCCAGAGGAACTGACATGGGCCCACCAGGAGCAGCATCACGTATAGGCAAGACCAGCACCTGGGCTGAGAGATGAAAGCTCTCTAGCAATGCAGGGAGGCTCTCTGAAAATTGGATCGGGGTAGGGCTGAGCAGGTGGCCTCCTGAAGAGTCTGGACATTAGGAGTTCCTGCACCAAGGCTGCAAGAAGATGGCCTCTTCTGACACGTGCCAGACAACAACAGTTACCACTGTCACATCAGTTTATATCCAGCTGTAGCTGCAGTGTGAGAGGCTGGCGGATAGGGGAAGGCCACTGCAGTCATGGGCCGCACAACAACGTTTTGTCAACAAGGGGCCGCATATGCGACTGCGGTTCTGTAAGATTATAATGGATTGTAAGCAAAAAGTTTGTTTGCAATGGTGAAAGAAAAGGCTGGACCCAACTACAATGCTGAATTTATTGCTCACTCTGAGTGGTTTAAACAGATGAGGAGGCTCAGCCCACCGCCCACCCACCATGAGGCCCTGGCTGGGCCGAGGCCCCACCAGCCCACTCCCACCCGCTCTGCACACCCACACTCGCGCACATTCTCACGTGCACTGACTCCCTTCCCTTACCTCCTATTTGTCTTTGTCTCCCTTTCCTCCCATTCCCCATGTCCATTTAGCTCTCTTCTCTCTCTCTCACTCCTTCCGTTTCTCCTCCCCTTCTCCAGTTTATTATTTCTCTCAAGCTTCATCGTTGGGTCCCTTCCTATCTCTGCTCTCCCTTTCTCTCTCCTTCTTCCTCCCTCCCTCGTCCTGATGTCTACTGTGCCTCCTCTGGTACCTCTTAGCTTTTATACCAATATTTCTGTGGCTTTTCTATGTTTACATACAAAATTACTTACCACTGTGTTATAATTGCCTACGGGATTCAGTATAGCCACATGCGGTACAGGTTCAGAGCCCAGGAGCAATAATCTACACCATATAAACTAGGTGTGTAGTAGGCTGTCCCGTCTAGCACTCCATGGTGTTCGCACCATGACGAAATCACCTAACAATGCGTTTCGCAGAATGTATCCCCATCGTTAAGCAGTAATGATACTTATTATATTTTTTTATTATTGCATACACTGTCTTAAACTCATTCATCAAAAAAGACCAACATCTTAAAAGCTAGATTTGAACTGAGGGTCTGTAAGTGCTTTTGAGATGAGTCATTTTTTGAGGCTTATTGGTACATTTGTGGCCTGCTCCCTCACAGCTGTCCATCCTGTTTCTCTGCCCCCCACCATAGCTGGCACTTCTGCTCCTCCAGTTGCATCTTCTCATCTCCCTTCAAACAGCCTTGTTGGAATTAAGCGAAACCAACCAGTCCTAAGGATGTAACTTTGCTGTTCCTGTATTTGACAGCTTGTTAATGCTGAAGAAGAGGATTACATTTGAAAGCAAATATTGCCTTTATCTTATTGTGATGCTCTTCTCTGATTCTCCTGCCACTGCTTTGAATAATCAGTATTTGAAAAAAAGAAAGAAAGAATTGGTTAACCTCTTTATTGGCCTTCAGGTGGTGGCTCCAATGAGCTGTCACAAATAGCGCTCCGTAACAAATGAGATTATACCTCTCCTCATTATCCATCTTTTTCATCCACGTACAGTAGCAGTGCTGAGACCTTCAGAGATCCCATCAAGCAAATCCCCAGTTAGAGATGTTTAACTTCAAAAATCCACATGCAGTTGCACCTGTTCTTTCCAGGCTACTGGAAATTGGGGGTTTGTATGCAACACCTTAAAATTTTATTTTAAAGTAAAGTGGAGTTTGTTTTGAGATTGAAAAGTTATTTCAACATACATCTCAGAAAGCACAGCCACAAATGGAGTATAAAGGCAACAGGATCCCAGCCTGAGATTTTCATTTCAGCCCAACTCATTCAAAGGAACAATCTACATTGTGCCAAGCCAAGTGGGGAGCGACTTGCTAGGAAGATTAAAGGATTATTTTTTTAATCCACTGGAACTCAAGCCATGGCCTCTCTATCAGTAACATTAATAACTATAATGGACTGAATTCACATCCCTCTTTTCTGCAAGATTCACAAAATGTTTTTGCCAGTGTAACTTACCAAATTACAGATTAATGTTTAGAGCTGGAAAGAGCCTTAGAGATCAAACAGACAAACTCTCGATGTAAAGATAAAGTTTGAGGCCCAGGGAACTTGGATGACTTGGTCCAGGTCTCTCATGCACTTATTCACAAAGCAGAACTCAAACCCAGGCCCTCAGACTTTTAGCCTGGGTGTTTTCCCCCACACCCTTGCTACTCAACGTGTGGTCTGCAGACTTGCACCACTGGTGTCACCGAAGGGCTTGCCAGCAAAGCAGCGCCTCAGGCTACCCCAGAGCTAGAAAAGCAGAGTCTGCATTTTAACAAGAGCCCTCAGTGCGTGTGTACATGTTTAAGTCTCCGAAACCCAGCTTTCCATCTCGCTGCCACTGTCCACAGCTCTTAGACCTTTGCACTTGACATCAGACTATTTTCTGCACATCCCAAGAAAGTTCAATAAAATAAATACAATAATTGTATGGAAAGAACATCCTCTACTGAAGAAAGTGTTATGGTGACATCTGACATGGCAACGGGAGAAAAGGATCAGAAGAGGATCCCTCTGGAGGGTTTGTGTTTTGTTGTTGTTGTTGTTTGTTTTGGGTTGTGTGTTTTTTTAATAAGAGTTTATTTGAGCCAAACTGACAACATATGCTGGGGAGCAATATCTCAATTGCTCCCCTCTCTGGAGTTTTTATGGAGAATTTGTGGTGTGTACCTGGAAAAAACAGTGCCCCTGCCCCAAACAAGCCTATAATCAAGTAAGAGAGAGAAATCTAGAGTCCTGGGAGAAATAGAACCATCACATTCTAAACTGGGATGTAAAGTGTTTAGGGAACACTTCCAGTGGGCTACCCTAACTCGTTCCCCTCTCTGCTGCCAGAGGGAGGCTTCTCAACTGCCCTTTTGAGTACCTCTCATCCGTCAGTGACTCACCACCACTGCAGGGCAGAGTCCCAAGTCCCCTGAGTCTCTCTTCAGCCTCAGCACCCTCTTTCTGCATCACCCCTTTGCACACCCTTGTGCCCCAGGAACACTGGGCTGCTTGTTCCCTAGTCTGCCATCCGTTTCTGGTTTTTTGATTTTTGTTTTTGCTTTTTCTTTTTTTTTTCCCCTGGGCCTTTGCAAGAGGCTTCTGCATGAGTGTATGCCCCCTTCCCCGTCCCCTCATCTGGCTAATCTATTCTCATCCTTATGGTCTCTGACTACGTGCCACCAGGAAACAGCCTCCAAAAGGCTGTTAAGTGCCCCTCCTCTGTACCCCCATGTCCTGTATTAAGAACTGAACGTTTATGTTCCCCCAAATTCATATGTTGAAGCTCTAACTTCCAATGTGATGGTTCTTGGAGGTGGGGCGTTTGGCAGGTCATGAGTGGGAGGCCCCGTGATGGGATCGGTGCCTTTATAAGAAGAGGAAGCAATACCAGAGCTCTCTCTCTGCCATATGAGGACACAGCAAGAAGACGGCTGGCTGCAAGCCAAGAAGCGTGTCCTCCCAGGAACTGAATCTGCCAGCATTTTCCTCTTAGACTTCCCAGCCTCTAGTTCACTGAGAAGTAACTGTGTGTTGTTTCAGCCCCCAGTGTGTGGTATCTGTTTCAGCAGCTTCGGCAGACGGGGATATACTGTGTCCATTGCTATCGTGGCAAGCTGGCTATGACTCGGCTGTCTCACCCACAAACGGCAGGCTCCTTGAGGGCAGGGAGCATGTCTCTCACTGTCCATCTGCAGAACATTGAGTTCAGCACATAGAACACACTCCATAAATGCTTCTTGAATTTAAAAAATAAAACACGTGTGAATACACACATGCATGCAGGAGACGGAACGTGAGCTGGGCCCTAAAAGATAAATTTTAATAGATATGGGGAGGAGGAAAGTCTGAGTGTTGGGCCAGAGACAAAGATGGTGGTGCGTGCAGGAGGGAGTGCGTGGAGAGAACCGGGAAGTGAAACGGACACGGAAGATGTGTCTAAGACAGGGATGAGAGAAAGTGGGATTTGAGGTCAAGCAAATGAGGTTGATTTGGTTAATGTTACTGTTGTCAATTTTTAAAATATTTTATGAAAGAAAGTATAATGTAGATAAAGTACATCTACCTTGAAAGTATTTGATTCATTTTCACATACATACACTGTTACGGAGTGCATTGTGCCCACCCCCTGCCCCACTCGTATGTAGAAGTCCTAAACCCCTAGTACCTCTGAATACAAGTATTTTGGAGATACAGTCTTTAAAGAGGTGATTAAGTTAAAATGAGGTCATTAGGGTATGCCTCAATCCAATAGGACAGCTGTTTTTATAAGAGAGATTAGGACACAGACGCACAGACTATGTGAGGACACAGGGAGAAGACAACCGTCTATAAGCCAAGGAGAGAGGCCTCCATCCTGCTGGCACCTTGACCTTGGACTTCCATGCTGAGAACCATGAGAACATACTTTTCAGTGGTTTAAGCCCCCATTCTGTGGTGTTGGTTATGGAAACCAAGGGAGACTAAGTCATACACCAGGCAGATCCAGATACAAAACATTTCCAGCACCCCAGAAAGAAATTTGAATTTGATGGTGACAGTTGGAAGTCATTTATGGTTCCTAAGCAGCAGACTTGCCAAAGCCAATTGGAATTTTAAGAAGATAAGCAAGGTGATCGGAGTGAGTAGACTAGGATGGGCTGGCACTGGGGGTGGACAGGATGAGTGGGGGAGAAAAAAAGAGGCTGGGGTCAGGGTTCAGAATCTCTTGCTAAAGTCAGGGAACCAATGAAAGCATAGTGGTGAAGAGAACTGAAAGGACATTTTAAAGGAATAGCCCAATAGCAGTGATGAACAAGAGGGAAGAATCAAAGACCCCTAAGGTTTTGTCCAGGACACTAAAGTGAGAAAGCATTGATGACAAATATTGGATATTTGGGGAAAAGAGTCAGTTGGAGTGGGAAATGATGAGTGCCACTCTAGGTCTGAAGGGATGGCAGCACATTCGAGTGGAGATGACACGCCCAGAAGGTAGGAATATAAGACTGGAGCCCAAAGCAAGCGAGGATACGGCTGTAATGTGAATGGGTTAGAGAAGTGGACTGTGTGTGGAGAGGAAGGAAGAAAGCCAAGGATGAATGCTGGCACAGTAAAAAAAAGTAATAATAGCAGCTAACTGGCATTGAGTGCTTACCACCTGCAAAGTGTTGTGCTAAAGGCCTTTACATAGATGATCTCATTTAATCCTCATAACAACCCTGAAGGGAACACTCTGTCAAGGTCATCTCTGTTTGACTAAGGAGGAAACTAAGGCACAGAGAGATTGAGTAACCTGTCTAAGGTCACAGAGCCAATAAGTAGCAGATCTGGTTTCAAACCTGGGCATGCTGACTGACACCAGTTCACCCCCATTAGCGTGCTTAGAAGAAAGAGGAGCCAGCTGAAGAGGAGATGATCTGAACTCCTTTCCATCCCCCAGTCCCCAAATAAACTAGCCTAGTGCTATTCTATTCCACTATTTAAAATTCCTCAAGCTATGGTGCTGAGTCTTCAAAACCGAACGAGCCTTTGCCATCAGTAGGCTCCTCCTAGCGCCTAACCTCCAACACTCTGGTTGCATTTTAATAAAGGATGCTGCCTTCCTTCAGTTCTGCTGCCTCGGGAGTTTGGATCAGCTGCTTGTCTTTATTATCTCACATCCTTGGAGCAAGTATATCTATTAGCAGTTGTTCCAATTACTTAAACATGTGAATTTCTTTCACTTTTCCTGCACTTGGGGCTCTTGAGCCCAAGCTCCTCCTTCACGGGCGCTGTTTTTCTTGGACAGCTCAGGTTTTGCCATCTCTTTGGCACATGGAGCCCCAGTATACCTCATGGAAGTCTGTGGCATTCCTAGTCCCTGCAGATCTAGGGGAAGACAAGATTATATTTCCACAAATGTGCTTCCATGCATATTTTGCAATGTCAGAGTTGTCCATGAGCCTGGAGAAATATCGTATTCTGAAGCAAATAAAGACACTGACAGGCGCAAAACTGTGAAGCACCAGAATTTAACCAAAAGGATCTCTAGGCCTTTCTCTTCAAACAATTTTGTTTCCTCTCCTATTATGCTCCAGATTTGTCTCTCCCTGTGTTATTTTTCAACTTTTTCCTGATAATTGTGCATTTATAAAATAGTACCTCATGTGCACCCAGCTAATATGCAAACTGTTTCATAATTAAAGAGATTTCTATTCCCTAAAACCTGACATATGTCGTTAAAACACATGATTTGCTCAGTGGATGTGTGGCTAAAGGGCCAGAGACCCACTCAGGACCACCAGCAAAAACAATGCTAAGAGCATGCAACCATTATCATTAAAGTCTTATATTGCCATTATCAAGTTATGATATTTATTTTTGACCAAGGAAAATCCATTTCTGTTAGTGATACAGCACGGTTCTTTGGAAAGACAGAAAAGGGCCATTTTGGGAAAATAAAGTGTTAAATCTAGAAACATTCTGGATTCCTAATTATTGTTTCCCCTCCCCCAAGTCATCTAAGAGACATTTCTTGTTCCATAGCAGGCATCTGGCCATGAATATCATAATCTAATTAGTCATTGTGGCTATTTATAGGTATGACTTACACGTAGAATATGAAAAATAATCATATCAACAATTACTATTAATAAGAATGAATTGCATGTATATTGAGCTTTATGATTCACAAAATAATTTCACTTGTTTAACTTTATTTTAGACTCTCCCAATGAGCCTGAGGTAGGGAAGATAAGTTTTAGTATCCCATTTTATAGTTAAGGACACAGAGAGAGATGAAGTGAGTTCCCAAATAACATACAGTTGGAGGGATAAAGTCTTGCAGGCTACATTTTATAGGTGGGAGAATGAATATACTCTCAAGAGTTAAGATTTAGCTACGGAGTTTAAGTACTTTATCTATACACAGTGAGTATCTCTGTAGTGAAGTGAATAATCTCAAGACCCAGCTGTTCCCTATCTTGTAGATTAAATCAGCTGAGAAACTGTCCATCACATCTGCTATTTGAGAGTCCAAATCTGAGACATGTAATTGTCTGATAACTTTCAGTTTTGAGGCAAAAAGTCCTCAAAATTTTAGACATGAGACCATTTTTGCCTCATTTAGATAATGGGGTAAGATGGTTTTAATGTATTCCTTCTGTGATAAATGTGGGTGACTCATTTCCTTCATTAGTGTCAATAATTCACATTAATATTTGGATAGCACCTTAGTTTGTCAAAGCACATTCACTTACAATATTTGATTCTGTCATAGACCCTGTGAGCTAGACAGGGTTCATAGCAATATTCCCATTTTTCAGACAAGAAAATGAGGTATAGTTAATAAGAAGATATTCAAGTACTTATGGTACACCTACTATGTGGCAGGCACTGCAGTACATACTAGGGATACAAGGATAAGAAAAAGCAGACACAATCCTGCCTCTTATTGTTTACTGTCCTGTATGGGGAATACAAGAGCACATTATTGTACCAACAAATGTAAAATTTCAGATGAATGTGATATACTCATCCAAAAATTCCATCAGAATACTGTACAAGTCATGTTTTCTTCTTAAAATGTCAGAATTTTTAAAACATGCCAGGATTTTTATGAAAAAGAGAAGAATATATTGCTCTGGGAACCTACAATATGGGGATTTGGCCTTGTTGAGGAGACTGAGCACAGCTCTTCTGGAGAAGTAAAGTGATCTGAGGAGATAGGAGATAAGTAAATGGAAAAAGAAGTGATCAGTATTCCAGGCAGAGGGGCGAGCACATGAAAAGCCACTGTGATGGGAAGGAGCTCAACATGACCACTGGAGGTCAATGTGTTTGGATGGCATATCATGAAAGAATGCAGCTCAGCAGGAAGATTCTATATGAAAGGCTTTAAACTTTTATTCTGATAACAATGAAGAGCCATAAAAGATCTTTAAGCATAGGGAAAGGGGAACATAATTTGATCTGTGTTTTGGAAGGATTATTCCAGATACAATGTAGAGAACACATTGAAGGAGGCCAAGATGAATGTGGGTTGAATAGTTAGATGACTATTGCAGACGTTCAAGTGAAAGAGGATGAACTGTGGATGTGGAGATGGAGATCAGATGGATTTGAGAGAATTTTAGTAAGTAAACTTGACAGGACTGGATGGCAGATTGAATATGGGGGTGAGCATGAAGAAGTAAAGAGTAATTCTAACATTCCAGGATTGTGAAATGGTTTCATGGTTGTACCCCGCCTAGTCCTGTAGGAAATCCCGATTAGTGAGACAGAGATCATGAGTTTGGTTTGGGATATGTTAGGTTTCAGATTCTAAACCCTCCCCTATCACTGCATACAAATGCAGGCAGCCACCATATCTGAGTCTCCTTCAACCTGGTTAACACCATTTGTCTCACCCTGGTGATTCCCAGAGAACCTGCCCTATGCTATTTGTGGGCCCACCCAAGTGCTTCCAGTGCCTTTTCCGTACAAATGGCCTGTCTTGGTTCGTGCTTCAGATGTTCCTAAAATCTCTCAAAGGTTAAAAAACCCCAAACAAGCAGTATCTGTCTTCTGCATACCCTGTACCTCTTGCTGAGCAGCCTCAAGCCTAGCATTCATGACAGCCAGCCTAGGTTCCCAGCTTGGCACCTCAAAGTTCCTTAAAGCCCAGCACTGGTGGTGGCCATCTGCAGATTGCTTTATGGTTCATTCCAGGTGGCCCTGGGCAGAAGACAGGTGTGGCTGAATCCCTCTCAGGAAACTCTGGTCAGGCACACGTGGCTTCCAGCTTCCAGCCTGAGGAACAATCCCTCCCACTGATGCGCAAACAGCAAACAAGGTTCAACTTCAACAGGAGGGCACACACAACACACACAGGGACATACCTGGAACACTTTGCTAAGGTAACAAGGGAGACTGTACCACTGGGCTCCTCAGGAAACCTACTACATAAGACCATTCTACTAAGACAAGGAGACATAGCAGCCCTACTAATACAGAGAAACAAACACAGGGAGGCAGCCAAAATGAGGAGACAAAGAAAAATGTCCCAAATGAAAGAATAGACCAAAGCTCCAGAAAAAGAACTAAACAAAATGGAAAAAAGCAATACCAGATGCAGAATTGAAATCGCTGGTTAAAAGGATGCTCAGTGATCTCAGGGAGAACTTCAGCAAAGAGACAGGAAACATAAACATGGAGAGAAAAAAAGAAAAACATAAAAAAGATCCAGTCAGAAATGAAGAATACAATAACTGAAATAAAAAATATACCGTGTTTCCCCGAAAATAAGACCTAGCTGGACAATCAGCTCTAATGCGTCTTTTGGAGGAAAAATTAATATAAGACCTGGTATTATATTATATTATATTATATTATATTATATTATATTATATTATATTGTATTATATTATATTAAAGACCCGGTCTTATATTATAGTAAAATAAGGCCGGGTCTTATATTAATTTTTTCTCCAAAGGACACATTAGATTTGATTGTCCAGCTAGGTTTTATTTTCAGGGAAACACGGTATTAGAGGGAATCAAAGTGGATTAAATGAAGCAGAGGATCAAATCAACAATTTGTAGGTTAAGGTAGCAGAAAACACCCAATTAGAACAGCCAGAAAAAAAAAAAAAACCAAAAAAATAAGGATAGTTTAACGGGTCTCTGGCACAACATCAAGCATACCAACAATTGCATTATCAGGGTACCAGAAGGAGAAGATAGACAGAAAGGAATTGAAAACCTATTTAAAGAAATAATGACAGGAAACTTCCCTAAGCTACCAAAAGAAATAGACATGCAAGTCCAGGAAAAACAAATGGTCCCAAACAAGATGAACCCAAGAAGCCCACATCAAGATACATCATAATTAAAATGCCAAAGGTTAAAGACAAGGACAAAATCTTAAAAACAGCAAGAGAAAAGCAGTTAGTTACATACATGGGAGCTCCCATAAGACTGTCAGCTGATTTCTCAACGGAAACTTTGCAGGCCAGAAAGAATTGGCATGAAATATTCAAATTGATGAGAACCAAAGGCTTACAACAAAGATTACTATGCCCAACAAAGCTATCATTTAGAATCAAAGGACAAATGAAGAGCTTCCCAGACAAGGAAAAGTTAAAGAAGTTCATCAACACCAAACCAATGTGATTAATAAAATGGCAATAACTACATATCTATCAATAATTACTTTAAATGTAAATGGATTAAATATGCAAATCAAAAGATAGGGTAGCTAAATGGATAAGAAAACAAGACCTTTACTTATGCTGCCTACAAGAGACTCACCTCAGATCAAGACACACACAGACTGAAAGTAAAGGGATAGAAAAAGATATTTCATGAAAATGGGGGGAAAAAAAACTGAAGTAGCAATACTTATACCAGACAAAAAATAGGCTTTAAAACAAAGGCTGTAACAAGAGACAAAGCAGGCCCCAGTAATCCCACTTCTGGGTATTTATCTGAAAAAAACCCAAAACACTTCTTCAAAGAAAGGGACGTGTGCATCCATGTGTTCCCTGCAGCAGTGTTTACAATAGCCAAGATATGAAGGCAACCTGGGTGTCCATCAATGGATGAATAGATAAAGAAGAGGTGGTACATATATGCAATGGAATATTATTCAGCTATAAACAAAGACTGAAATCTTGCCATCTGCAACAACATGGATGGACCTAAAGGGTATTGTGCTGAGTGGACTAAGTCAGAAAAAGAAAGAGAAATGCCATATGATTTCACTTATATGTGGAATCTGAAAACAAAATAAACAAACAAACAAAACAGAAACAAACTCATAGATACAGAGAACATTTTGATTGTTGCCATCTGGGAGGAGTCTAAGGACTGGGTGAAAAGGGGGAAGGGATAAAGAAGTACAAATTGGTAGTAACAAAATAGTCATGGGTATATAAATTACGGTATAGGGAATATATTCAATAATATTACAATAACTATTTGTGTCAGATAGGGACTAGAGTTATTGAGGTGAACACCTTGTAAGTTATATAAATTTCTAATCACTATGTTGTACACATGAAACTAATATAATATTGTATGTCAACTGTAATTGAAAAATAAACAAAAAATTTTTAAAGAAATAAAAAAGTATAAAATAACAACAACAACAAAAAGGAATGGCCTGAAAGCCAGGAGGAACACAGAAGAATTGGTTTAATTGTAGATAAACAGAGCGATTTTTAGGAATGAAGGAATTGTTAAGTGGTGCTAAGAGGTTATGTAATATAAGTTTTTAAAAATACATACATTGACAAAATATATGGTGATGGAAGGAGAATTGACTCTGGGTGATGAACACACAATGTGATATATACATGATGTATTACAGAATTGTACACCTAAAATCTATGTAACTTTACTAACCATTGTCACTCCAATAAACTTTAATTAAAAAATACATACATTGAACTTCAGGACATGAAGGTTACTGGTGACCTTAAGAGTGGAAGCCAGAAGCCAGATTGCAATAGATTGAAGCTAGAGTGGTAGATGAATACATGGAGACAGCGAAATAGCAATTTCAGTGTTTAGTTCTGCAGCACACTTGGGCTCTCAGGCACATGTAATCAAAGAATATAAATGTAAAAAATACTAGATAATAAAAGCCAGTTTTTAGTTTGAATGTGGAAATATGTAAGTAGTCAAGCATACTTTGCTTTGCAATGTATCTCACCTTCCTCTTCTGCCACTTCTTTAGGTACTCAGGCTGCTCTCAGGCTTCCCACTCCAGCCTGACTTTCCAGGCTGACCCCATATCTTCTGGCCCATTGGCTGCCTGCCTCCACTTCTCAGCACCCCAAACCTCTTTTAAGAGAGCTGTCATATTGGAAAGAACCTGATAAACCAATTCTCAGTAAGTTGAAAGTGAATGATAGCTGCATGTGTTAACACTCTGAGCTAGGGCTTTGCTTTTTCACTGGGGATAATTCCTTAACAAATGTAAGGTAAGGGGTTGGGGATACTGTTTATGATGGGCAGGTGTGAGTGTGGCGTAAGGGGATAATATCGTCAAGTGGGAATAGCACTAATTTGCTAGATGAGCTCAAAAAAGTCATGCCATCTCTCTAGGACCCCATTTTTCATTTGTCAAATCTAGGATTTGGGTTAAATCTCCAGGCCATTCCAGCCCTAGCATTGTAGGTCTGTATAGCAAACCCAGACCCAGTCGATAGCATGGCTCCTTGGGAAGGGGAAGAAAACAGAGAAGGATGCAGAGAAAGAGAGAAACAGGCATTTCTCCTGTGTCTAGGAAGATGGTTTCAAGTTAGGTGGAGTTAGAATAGAATCTATTGAGGTGTATAAATAAGATTGCATTTTAAGCACTCAGAGATACTGCTGTTTTTTAAAAAAGAACTCCTGAAGGCAACTTCAGTAAAGTGAGGAGTCCTTTTGTAGAAGGCATAAATGCCCCTGGATTTATCCATTTTTTAATCTCCTGAATGTTCATCTATCAGGCTTCCATAAGGCGCTAGGTACATCTGTGCCAATAACAACGGGTAGTAAAGAAATGGTTGAGATGCTCTGATAAAGATTAATGCTTGACTTCTTCTAATTCTTTCTTATACTGCATTTACCTTTGAATACCACTTTTTCCTTTGCACTCCAGCTTTCAGAATATTCCTTACAGAGCCACTTCATGCAACAGACAGTGGAGAAGATGTGCTGTTGCAAGGAGCGGGGTATGACACGCGTCCAAAATACCTCCTCTAATTAAGAAACACAGTCTGGAAATGGATGGATGGTATGTAACATGTGAGAAGCTCTGTGTCTGAGCTCTAGTTTGGGGAAAGTCATTCCAGAAAGCTATGTGAGGCTGCAGTGTTTCTGTCCTTGTTGGCGTCCCTGCCCCGGGCTGGCTAGAACTCCATTTATAATCACCACTTCCTTCACTTGGAGAAGAAAAACTGTCCAAGTTAATCCTTTAGGTAACCTTCTGTGTCAACGCAAAACTCATGGTGCTCCATGCTTCCTTAAGATGAGCAAGGTGTCCCGGTCACTGTGTCCCTGCAGAGAACGTTCTGTGGTGACCACTCCCAATACAATGCCTCCAGGCTCTGCACCTTCCCTGACACACAGCCTCAGTCCACGGCCACTCTTCTCACTCAGTAAACCTGGGCAGAGCCTTCTGATCTCCTGCCAGCAGCCACTTCTGTGCTGATTAATACTTCCACCTCGCTCTGTGCCAGTCCACACTGAGCTGGGTTGCTGCCCATCCAGAAGAGCAAGAGCTGTGCAGCTGGACAGATCTGTTGGCTCAGGGTCGGCACTAGAGACGAGATGATTAAGGAAGATAACGATGAATGAAGGACTCACAAGTGAAAAACGACTTCTTTAGAATCCTTATTGATCTGCCAGCTGAGGTCTTTTTCATGTGGAACCTAAATTTGACATTTCAAATGGAACCTGACTCTTGAATAGCTCAGGCAATTTTAGATCTGGCAGTGATTGCAGATGGAATCTAAGACATTACCTAGATGGGGAAACTGAGGCTCAAAGCACAGAAGCGATTTGTCCAATGAACACAGAGGGTCAGTAGCAAAGTCAGGGCTATGACTCAGGCCTGAAGCTCAGGTCACAACCCCAGGCTGCAGGACCATTTCCTTCTGCGGGACCCAGGTCCTGTTAAGGAGCTAACGTTGTATCCCCATGGATATAAAAGAAGGTCAGGCCACACCGGTCTAATCTGGACCTTGGCTCCAAGGAGGGCAGTAAAAAGAAGATGGAGAGGAAGAGGTATGGTGCTTGGGGACCGGGAGCCAGTCTTATAAGGGGTAGCCAAGAAACTGCTTCTCTCACTCTTATATACTCGTATTTGGGGTTAGGGGGAGGCACAAAATGGTGCCTCAAATGCATAGTCTCCTTTTAAAGAGATCTCTTTCCTAAGAAGCATTTTGCTCTGGGATGTATTTCTTCATGAAATGAAGAACATGAGGATGAAATGAAACTCCACCAAGTGGGCCCTGGCAGCCAGAGCCAGTTGGCGACGGCACCCTCTGTTAATGGCAATCCAGGAACAGAACAGGGATTGGGGAAAAATGTAAATTGCCTGGAAACGTACCAATTTCCAGTGGCTTGCCTCTCCCACAGAATCTCAGGGGTCAGTTAACACCTTGGCATGAGCTATCACCACAGGGTTCCTGACCTGCAAGTAAGTGGACAGAGGAAGAAGGCTTCCTGGTCAAGCCTGGCAAAGACCCACTCTGCCCACTTTACATGACCCAGACCACAGATTGCAGAGCTGTGGTGCATGGAAAACAAAGCATCACTTCATTTTCCCATTCTCAATAAAGGCACATGGATCCCCATGTTAATGGGAAAGGACCCACCAAGGAGAATCATCAGGAGCCCAGTCACACAATGCAAGTCACATGACTCCTACATACCTCCAAAACAGCGTCCACAAAGCGCCAAGTACCGTGCTAGGCACCAGGCTCTAAGGGTGACCAAGGCACAGCCCTTCCTGAGTCGGGCACATTCAGCAAGGAAGACAGATGCTCACACAGCTAACTTGAATGACTTAGGGTAAGGGCCACAAAAGGAAGGAAAATGAACTAAAACTTTCTGACCTACTACAATCCAGTAACTTTAATCTATTCCTTCATTAATTCATTCAAAAGACATTTATTAAATGTCTGCAGGAGCTGTGCTAAGAATACAAAGATGAATAGAAAAAATATTTTCTCTTGAAGGACTCACTTACTATATGGGAAAGATAAACTGCTAAATAAGTAAAAAACATACCACAGTTATGATTCCAGAAGTCGTGCATGTGCAGAAGATATTCAAAGGAGTCAATTCTTAAGCCTCACAATGTCTTGAGTTTTACATAAAAGACTACATACTGTATGAGTCCACTTATATTAAGCTCTAGAATAAGCAAAACTAATCTTCTATGAAAGAAATCAGAACAGTGATTACCTTTGGCGGAGAGCAGTGGCTGCAGGTCTCTTCACTAGGAAGGGACATGAGAAAACTCCTTCGGATGATGGTAATATTCCGTATTTTGATAAGCATTTGGTTATACAGGTCAAAACTCACTCAAGGTTAAAATTCATGCTTTGTACATTTCATTGTTTGTAAACTTTACTTAAAAAACAACTCTAAACAAATATTAAACTGTAGATAATGATACACATGTTGAAGTTTTGGAGAAGGTGCACTTATACCTGCAACTTACTTTGAATTGTATCCAGTAAAGATAAATGGATGGATGGATGAACGCATGAATGGAGACATGTTCAATCACATAGCAAAATGTCAACTGTAGAATCTAGGTAGTGGGTATGCAGATATACACTGTACAATATTTTCAATTTTTCTGGAAGTCTGAAAATTTTTCAAAATGAAATATTGGGGGGGAATGAGTCTTGAAAGTTACATAAGTATTCCCTAGGCAAACAGGATTTCCATTTCCAACTTTCCAACCGTCATCTGCCTTTCCCGCCTTCTCTGTAGTCTGAAATACCCAATGTCTACTTACCTCTAAGCTGTTGTTGGCAGCCATGTGATGTGGCACAGTTCTGGCCAATGAAACAAAGGGCACTTGGCTGGTTCTTCCGGGAAAGCTTTTGCTTAGTTGGAGCTGCCCCTTCCCAACTTGAATCCTAACGTGGTACCTGGAGCTGCAGCAGCCCCTTGCATCCATGAAGACAAATGTAAAAAAATCCCACCCTGACTGCATTGAGCAGAGAATCAGTTTCAGTAGCCACTCATCTTCAGACTTCTTGCTATGTTAGAAAAATAAATCTTATTTGTTTTAGCCGCTGTTTGTCAAGCTGTCTGTTCCTTGCAGCCGAAACACTTTGAGCACAAGGCAAAAGTGTAAAATAGCCTGGTGTTTCAGTGATTGTAAGCAATCTGATGGCTGGATAGAGCTTAGGGAGGAAAATGTGGAGTGGACACAGCTGTAGACATAAGAAGGCAGACCCTGAAGGGCTCTTTATACCACACTAATGGCTCTGAATTCCCCAAAGATAGAGCATGGGGCTAACCTGATCAGATTGCCTTTTAGGGCAGTGGTTCTCAAACTTTTATGAAGACTAGAATTACCTGGTGTTAAAATACCAATTCCTAAGCCCCACATCCAGAGATTCTGATTGTAGATGTTATTGGTGCCTTGCTGTCGTGCAGGGTGTTCGGCGGGTTCTCTGGTCCCGCTCCCCACACAAGAACACAGGATATGGTGAGGCCAAAAAGGAACACCCACAGAGCCATAGGTAGGGGAGTCATACCACTATATTCTCGCTGGTGGCATCCGCCTCTCTGCAATCCGCTCTTGCCAGCCACCATCTGCTTGCTAGCCCCCATTTTTCTGCTAGCGTAGCCACAGCAGTTATATTAGTGACCAATGGCTCACTGGTTACAGCTGACGGCCAACTAGCCACAGCTGATGGCCATGCAGTCACAGTTGATGGCCATTTACTACCTGAGCCAGCACCTGTCTATGTGAGGCTGAGAGCCTGGAAACTGCTTTCTGGGGCTCTGTCCCCACACTCCACCCCTACAGCCTCTCGCCTCACAATCTACCCGACAAGCGTCTTCCGCAAGGGGCCCTGTGCGAGGAGCCTGGAGGTGAATGCAATATCTGGGGCACAGCTAGGCTCCCTGAGCACAGCCAGGTTTTCTCAGGGCACCACCAGTGCTTCTGGGCACAGCCAGACTTCCTGGGCTTCTTAGGGTACCACTAGTTTCCCTGGGTACAGCCAGGGTTTCTCAGGGCAACACTAGTACTTCTGGGCATGGCCAGACTTCCTGGACTCAGCCAGGGCTCTCAGGGCACTGCCACTCTCTCTGGGTCTCTCAGGGTACCCTGCTGGAACAACAGTGGCTCACAATCAAGGTGCTTACATATTCTCAATGGCGGCCAGTCAAGAGACAAAAGCAAATATCCCCCAGTTCCACTAACAACAGTTTCCAAGCAAACAGTCAAGCGGTCCATTAAATTAGGGATGGAGCGTAATTCCCCATAGTCCATAGTCATTCGCCAGGGCTGTCCTGGGGTGAAGGACAACCTTGACCTCACCCGCATCTCCCACGGAGGACTCAGCAAGTGTTTCCTCCTGGGACTACAAGTCCTGCATCCGGGTTGCCTCAGCAAGTACTTCCCAGCTCACAGGGCCGCAATGACCTTCGCTATCTCTGGCCTGTGCTGGTTGGAGAACCATCCACGTGTTCCCACCCCTCCACGGGGGTCCAGCTCTCCAGCAGCTGCTCTTCCTGGTCTTCCTGTGACTGAGTGTTCATACGCACAAACTGCTCCACCGCCCTTCGGGGAGCTTTGGTCGGCACCGTACCCTGCTCGCTGTGCCATGTGTCGTGCAGGGCGTTCGGCGGGGTCTCTGGTCCCGCTCCCCACACAAGAATGCAGGACATGGTGAGGCCAAAAAGGAACACCCACGGAGCCATAGGTAGGGGAGTCATACCACTATATTCTCGCTGGTGGAATCCGCCTCTCTGCAATCCGCTCTTGCCAGCCACCATCTTCTTGCTTGCCCCCATTTCCTGCTAATGTAGCCACAGCAGTTATATTAGTGACCAATGGCTCACTGGTTATAGTTCATGGCCAACTAGCCACAGCTGATGGCCATCCAATCACAGCTGATGGCCATCTACTACCTGAGCCAGCACCTGTCCATGTGAGGCCGAGAGCCTGGAAACTGCTTTCTGGGGCTCTGTCCCCACACTGGCCCATAGCCGCTCCTTTATCTGCAGCTTCTGTGACAGGCGCCATGCACCCAGACAGCTTCCTGTCTCAGTCCCTCTGCGATTTCCTGCCTGATGGCTTTCTCTGGTCACAGAAGCATGCTGTGTGCACCCACGAGAGACCAGAAGTGTCAGGGAGTTGATGTTCCCACGAGCAACCTTGGACCAACAAGGAACAGAGGCTGGCGGATAAACGCTCACTCCAGCTTCTTTGCTTACGGGTGGGAGAGTTCTGAAGTGTGTCCCTCGCAGTCTCTCAGATCCCCTTGGAGCTGCTTCCCACTCGCCCAGAGATAATCCTGTAATTAGTATACCTTTTATTGGTTTTTCCTTCCTTCCCTGTCTCCCTTCCTGAGATCCCCACCAATGTGCTACAGGATCACTACTCAGACTCTTGGCACCCAAATCCTTGCCTAAGGCTCTGCTTTCGGCAGAGCACAAACTAGGACACTGATTCAGAAACTTGGGGTGGGGTCTGGGAATCTGCATGAACGTCACCACTTTCTAAATATTCAGATATGTGAAAACAGTCTCAGTCCCTCTACCATAAGTAACTTTTCCTGTTGACACTGTCAGACAAATTTGTAGATTAGAGTGAAATTCTTCAGGCAAGCAGATTTTCCAGTTGAGTTGAGACCAAGAGATTTAGCAAATTCTCTAGCTAATTCAGTTAATCTATGAAAATTCTCCAAACATAAGCATTTTCAAAGATAAGGCCTAACTACAATGGCCTCGAATCAGCATATAACATTGAAAGTGATAATCAGGAGATTGTTAACCCCACTATATAAATAAATAGGAATAAATAAAGAATCCTGAATGTTCCTTACCTCCTAACACCCAGAATAATTTTGGTCTAAATTGATTAATATTTAGTATCTATTCATTTAGTTGGTTTCAACTGAGGAATTTATATTTTACTGAAAAAGAAAGGAAAACTAGATCTTATCAACTAAAGCAATAAAATTAATTGTGTTTTGGGGCCAGATAAAAGCTGTCCCCCACTGCTTTAACATGTCCTTGCTAGGAGAAGAGATTGGTCAAATGTATTGATACCATCACTTGCCCTTAATTAGGATCTTTCGAGGAGGAGCTAGTGGGGAGTAGGTGAACACAAGAGGGGCCGGAGCAGATTGTTTGGTTCCTCTGGTGAGGCCAACTCCAGGGCCATGAGCATCTGGCCCTCCTCTTAAAAAGCCTCGGTAAAGTGACCAAAACAGGAAAGACAATGTCCCCTTATTGTAAGCCATAGCTCATGAATTTTAAAAAGCATCATTTAAAGACGTTTCCAACTGCAGTTCCAGAGGGTCACTTATTCCCAACAAAGAAGGCTTTTCAACTTGCCTGAAATACTGGCATCTCGCTAGTGATGGTGAGAAACACACACCTTTCCCTGTACCTCCAGGCTGTCCCAGCATCGCACGCATGGGCTGCCCAGCTTCTGTGCCTTTGTCAGAAGGAATCACAGCACTCCCCTGATGTTGTTATAAGGGGTTATACCTAATGCCGCTAAAGGCAAACAGGATGTTCAGGAGCCTTCCCTCCAAAATCTTCAAGCATTAAACAGCTCCCTTCAACCTTTCCTGCTAATATCATTTCCCTTGCTGTTCTGGGGGAAATGAAGATGCAAGCTGTCAGAAAGTAAGTGTGGGCTACCAGAAAAGCTGCTGATTGATAGAGGACAAAAGAAAAGTGCAAAACTGCCAATGGATCAACTTTTTAAAATCCTAACAGAAGGGACAAGAGAAGGTCTACATCGCTATGCCGTGGATTAGCATCCACTCGTGTACTTTCCTGCAGTTGAAGACAGAGTTTTCACTCCCAGGATGCTGCCTAAAAGTCTCAGGAAATGCTTAGGAAGAGGGGATTTTGGCAAAAGAGGAAAATAGGGAACAAGTTTACCCATACTTTGAGTTACAAGGGAAAAGTTGACTTTATTCACTGAATCATTTTTATTGCTCACCAACTACAAACATTTGTTTGAGAGACTACTAGTTACGACGTGCCCGGTGCTTTTCAGGTAACACGGAGATTCCAAGAGGTAGAGGGCACAGTCTCAGCCCTGAGGAAGTTCACAGTACAGTCTAAGAGAAATGACAAGAACCTAAAAGGTAAATAACGGTCTGAGCATGCATGTGCTATGTGATAAATGGCAGCAGTGTGGGTCAATAATACTAGTATAGTGTTCAGATAGATATGTCTTGATAATATGATAGGCATGCCCCTTCTGTAGGATATGTTATTACTGGGGGAGTACAGGGAAAGTAGGAACTTAATTGCTTAGAGTAATTTTGATGTTTGCACATAAATGCATAATGATATTATTGATCCTGGATGCAAACTCTCAGCAGAAGCAGTTGGGAAACCTGATGGGAGTTTGCACCTGGCAGCCTCGTTTCACTATTCATCAAGGAGTCATGGGAGGAGCCCAACAGAACCCCAGGATGTGGCCCAGACTTGGGGTGCTTACCAAATGGAATTAATGCTACTAGAAGATCAAGGGACTTTGAGTGACAGTGTGTAGCAGCATCAAATAGGAAGGAGATTGCTCCTTTTATCTGCAGCCATCAAAGTGCTTCACGAATCAATATCAGAAGCTGCATTTTATAAATTATACCATCATGGGAGAGTGTGAATCGGCCTGAGGGGGGAAAAAGTTTATCTTTCTTTTCTTTCAGAATTCTATTCATTTTGATATTCGAGCACCCCAAATAATTGTGCACATTAAAGAAATGAATATTCTGTTTATTTACTGCAGTTGTAAGAACAATGTCAGAATTCTTTAAAGTTTTGATTGAAGTGTTTTTTTTTTAAGTTTCGATTAAAGTGTTTTTAAATCAGTGAAAATAACAATATCTCCCAGAAAATAATAAGTTTCTTCCTGTCAGCTGTCGAATTGTTTACTCCCATAACTGAGTAATAACAGCACATCAAAGCTGGCAATGGTAATTAAATGATTTGTGAACGTAGGTTAACAAATTAGTGCCTCATGATGTGCAATTGTCTAATTAGGATAAAAATGCTAGTCTTACCTAAAAGACTGTCAAGATAGTAAAACAAGATAGGAACAGGTAAAAAGCATCATGCAAAAGATTAGAATATCTGTAATAATGTCATTTTTCTGCTTTCTGCTTGAGAGAGGCTAAGAGCTCATATAGGAACTAGAGTTAACAAGAAGAAAAAAAAACAACTCAGGGGAAGTAAGAAGTATTCATTTCTCACTCTTATTATTAAGCATTTTATATTTATCATCCATTTATTCAATTACATATTTACTGGGCAACTACTATATGCCAAGCAAAGCATTAGGTTTTTGGAGAGATGTGAAGATGTGGAAAACATAGATCTCTCAAAGAGTTGTCTTTTCAATTAGAGAAATAAGGCCTACGGGCCATAAGGATATACACTTTAGGTGGTAGAGACAAAGTACTGTAGGATTTCAAGAGAAGGGTTGATAACTTCCACCTGGGGAATCAAGCTGCAATGTCAAGAGCTTGGTCTTGACCCATGGGAAGTAATAGGGGTGAAAGGCTTTGCAGACAGAGGAAACGGCCTGCACAAAGGCACATGTAATTTATTATTCATTATGCCACCGGTTGGTAAGTTTAATCCTAATTAGAGCCCAGAAAAGAAGCCAATTTCGTGCTTATTTCCATTGGCAATGGAAAAGCATTGGGCAGCAGAAAAAATTTGTTCTCACAACAGCCAGTAACTTAGTGGCACAGCAGTGGCTTGGAGGCTCCAGAATTCTTTTAATCCTCAGTGATCATTTAAACAACTGATCCCCCTACATATATACAAATCTTGTATTTGAATAGATTTGGAAAACTAAAGAGGCCCATGAAATGCACACAACACTCTTTCCTTTCAATTCTCCAGGCAATGCTTGCGGTATTGTGGGGCTCCTTGGGTCCTAGGTAGGGCTCTGCAGAATAGGGGAGCAAGCTCTCACTGCCTAGGTTCCCACTCTAATAACACACCCTCCCTGAAGCCTTGGGAAATGGTCTCCAAGTGCTGGCTACACACAGAGTAAGAAGGAAGTTTCCTGCTTTCCCTATTAGTTGTAAGAGTTGCCAACAATTGTTGGGCCACGTGTATGTGTGTGTGTGTGTGTAAGTGTAAGTATTCTAGCAAAGATCAAACAAGAAACTATCAGCAAAGAAAAGTGATTTCTTTTTAGGCTTTTGCTTTGAAGGCTGAAATGTGTTTAATTAAATGAGAACTTCCGCCCTACTACAGGCACGATGTTTTCACTTCACATCAGGGACCCCATGGCAAGTGAGCCATTAACACTCAGTCTCAAAGCCCAAACCTGCCATCATTTCAGTTACCCTGGTTTCGTCATTCATACCTTGCATTCTGGCCACTTTGTAGTTCATCTCTCCAACCTAACATCATTAGCCAGTTTTCTTTTTTAACCTTTCTATAAAAAGAATATTTAGGCAAACCTTTGGAAGAATGTATTTTCCAATACGAGTTACCTGAGTAAAGAGAGATGGGAAAAACTTGGAGGTGATTCAAATGGGGGCCATAAAGTGGTTAAAAGTTTGTAAAATAAAAAGTTTCTTTCATGTGAAAGAAACTGGCTTACGAAGACTGGAGGGGAAAAACAGGTGTGACGTCACTCTGTTCTTTAGGGGTAAGGAACACCTCGTGAAGAGATGGTAGTTAGATGCCATCACTGTCATCACTGCTAAGACGACCTTTATGAACTTGCTGAGGCAATCTGGCTTGCAGGGCCTCACAAGCTGTCCCCCAGAAATCAAATGCCCATTTGAGAAGGTGGGAGCCTGCTTTGCTGAAAGAACTACGGTCGTTATTACAGGCAGGACAGATGGGTACAGGCCTGCTCAGTCACCAACTTGCTGTGGGAGATTTTCTGAAAGTCATTCAATTTCTCTAGTCTTCCACTCTTGCCTTTGTGAGATGAGAATATTGGACTAAAGGAGCTTTACGAAGGTAGATCACGTAATTTATTGTAAAAACCAGTACATTTTTGCCAGGACAAATGTTAAACTGGACAGGATGTCTGCATGGCAAGCCAGGGAGCGTGGGTACACCATCTCGACATCCTCTTATACACCACAGCCTGGGATTCCCAAGGCCCTTCTCCTAAGAGTAACCCCCAAACTTTCAACGACACTTTCAAACTTAAGGAGAAAACAGACACAATAACATAACAAAAATAGCTACTTTGAAAACGATATTTTACATGGAATTTTACTGTTATTATAGAAGTGAGAGGCAGAAGCAAACTTATGTCAGAAATTAAGAATCAGGGCGGACAGCTGGCTCAGTTGGTTAGAGCACGAGCTCTGGGCAACGGGGCCGTTGGTTCGATTCCCACATGGGCCAGCGAGCTGGACCCTCCACAACTAGAATGAAGTCAATGAGCTGCTGCTCAATTCCCAGGTGGCCAGATGGCTCAGTTAGTTGGAGCGCGGGCTCTCAACCAGAAAGTTGCCGGTTGGATTCCTCAACTCCCGCAAGTGATGGAGGGCTGCGCCCCCTGCAACTACTAACAACTGGCAACTGGACCTGGAGGTGTGCTGCGCCCTCCACAACTAAGATTGAAAGGACAACAACTTGACCTGGAAAAGTCCCAGAAGTACACACTGTTCCCCAATAAAGTCCTGTTCCCCTTCCCCAACCAAAAAAAAAAGAAGAAGAAAAAGAAGAAAGAAATTAAGACACACTCAAAATAGTTTGTTTAGGAAGGGGTATTGAATTATTTCCTAGAATCCTTAGAGATTGTTTTTTTAAATGTACAAAGAGGAAGATAAGTCCTATCACCTATCAACATATCTATCTAATTTGTACATAAATGTATCTGTAATAAGCAAAATAAACCAAAATATTGTCAAACAACAAAGCAAGACTAATTAACCAAAACTGCAGTGATTTAGGCATTTTAAGCCAATTTTCCAATAATGTTTCTATTAAATTTCTAGTTCATAATATAAATCCCATTACTATTAATTCTGACTTTTTGAAAATTTAACCTAAGACTTTGCCTGGACTGAGATTCTCGAACATACCACATGTTCATAACGCAGGTGCTTGGGATAATGTGGGCTCTCAACCACTTTAATTTCCAGAGATCAAATGTGATGGAGTGATTGGTTTATGGTTGGTTTCTGAGGTAGCTTTTGGGAGTTTGCAGTTTCACCACCCATCGAACATTTTAATATGGGAAGTTTAATGACTCATCGTCTGTATAAATTGCTTTTTTTGACAATGTTATTGTTTAAATAAAAGGCCTCCTTTGAAACAAAAATATGAGAACATTCTGAAAATCTCAGCACAAGGAAGAACAGTCCAAGGACCAGAAGTTTCCAGCAGTGAAATAGATCTTCCTGAAAGGGGGGAGCTCCCATTACCAAAAGTGTTTCAGTGGGCACTGGGTGGCCATATCTTAGGGTCACAAGAGAGAAAATTTTTATTGGATGAAAGGCTAGATGAGGTGGTCTCTCTGGTACTAGCCAGTTCTAAGACTCACCAGTTTTGTGATCCTAAGGCTCATAGGTTTCTGACCCTGAGTAAGTAGCTAAAATGCCATCTAACACTCTCCCATGGAGCAGTATACTTGACACACTAACATCTTCCCACAGAACGCTGCTGCTCTAAGTGTCTTGTGTATGCTGATGTTAAATTGCTTTCCTGCTGCTTAGCCCCAAATGAATCTGAGTTTTATTTTGACTAACACAATTTTAATGCATCTGGGAAAAACAAAAAGCTCTAATAATGTACCTCAGGCCTATGAAAACAACACATTCTTCCATAGCCAGTCCACAGTGAAAGAGGAGCATATTGGCATATATAATAAAATTCTATCTCAGTCATTTACTATTTAGTGAAAGGCCAGAGGAAGTAAAACCGAACTTGGATTCAGTTCAACATCCCGGTCAGTGATGCAATGTGGGCAAATGATGAGCATTTCCGTTCATTTAGTTGGCAGCTTTCCAAGGCTGCTCCACATCTGCACCGTTCAGCGTTGGTCGGCAGGCAGCAGGGCAGAGAAAAAGCAGCGCTCTCCACAATGTTTGGTGCCATCTCCGGGGCGAGCAAGCGAGCTGCTGCTCACCTGACAGAGCGCTGCCTCCACAACCTCCACAACTCAGAAGGCTATCACACTTCTGGAACTTCAGAGATATACTTTGCAGTGAAATTGAGCAGGAAGTGGAAGGCGGGTGACACAGGAAGGTGAAAGGGTTAGCTAGAAAATATTTGGCAGTGTTTGGGGACATTACATGGTGTTGGCCAAAGAACTTAGCTTTAGAAAGATAACTCAACCTTTCAAGAGTGCTCTCTTTTGCCTTACAGGACTGGACATTAGCCATTCATAATGTACGTATGTCGTTTTAAAACAAGGCCTTATACAAATGATAATTATCTTCCTTTTTCATCATAAAAATGAACATATCTTTTTAAGTGACCTTTGACATCTCTAGGAATGGTCTTCCTACAAATGTTGAGAGTAAAGGAAAACAAGACTCAACTATTCTCTTTGAATCTTATCTCTGAAAGTGGCTAAATAAGATAGTTTGTAATATCCTAAAATGTGCCCTGAAAAATGAACTAAATAAAAGACAGGTAACAAATGAACTCTACAGGAATGAAATGTACTGAACAGATAGATAAAGTCAGAGTCAAGGATAAGAATTTATTCTGATTTGCAGGCTTTTGTGCGACTAGGTTGGCAGCACATAAAGTAGCCATTATCAGAGGCACTTATTCACTGAGACTGTGTTTTTTCTAGATATATGGTAGGGCCATCACCGGAAGCATTTGACCTCAATAGTAGAGAGATGGGATACAAAAGCCTAAATAAGCAACTGACTCTCAATGTGGTCTTGAATAAATCATTTCATTTTCTAATCTTTGTCTACAAAATCAAGCTAATAAGACACCTGAAAACAGGATATCCAAAATGGCAGAGTAGATAAACACTATGCTTCCTTCTGTGAACACATCAAAATTACAACTAAATTATAGAACAATCAGCCTGGAGAACCACCTGAAGTCTGGCTGAGCAGAAGTTTTATAACTAAGGCTATAAAGAAGAAGCCATGTTGAGACTGGTAGGAGGGACAGAGATGTGAAACAGGCTGGTCCAACACCCATGTGTGGTAGGTGAAAATCGGGAGAGATATGTCAGCCACAGAGGTTCCCCACGAAGTCGTGAGGGACCCCTGACCCCCACACCAGGCTCCCAAGCCCTCAGTACTGGTGCTGGGAAGAAGAACCCCACAACATCTAGCTGTAAAAAACAATGGGGATTCAACCATCCAGGTGAGAAAGAAGGCTGTGGGAAACACAGACACTCTCTTAAAGGACCTGCACAGGTACTTACCCTGGGCTCCGGCAAATGGATGGTGACTCTGGGGGCATCAGATACATATGGACAGACTATAACTTCCAGACGAGGACTGGAGGGACAGTTTCCATTATCCCTGTGTGGGAGCCCTTCTCTTGTGCAGCCTGAAGGTGGGTGCCATTTTTCCTGTGTTGAGCCCTCCCCCACAGGCCAAATCTGAACCTGATTGGCCTGGTAAGCTCTGCTGCTCCACCCTGCTGACTCACTGAGCCCCTGCCTCACCCAACTTGTGTACAACAGGAGGCTTTATCAATAGCTGAAACTTACGGGAGCCAGCAGGTGGCAGCAGACCTTGGAGTCTCCTGGCTTTATATGGAGTTACCCCAGATCCGCTACTGGTGGCAGCTGTCCTTGGTTCACAGCGTGGCCTCTCCCACATGCCTCCAGGTATACCACGGGCAGTGACCAAATGTGGATCACTCTGTAGCTCCTACCAGGCAGTGGCTGACCTGGGCCTGCACCGGCCCATCCCAAGAGGCTCCAGAATCAACATACTTGGAGGTCAGCTTCAGAGCACAGCAGAGCCCAATTAGGCCCATGAGGAGCACACAAAAAGGGTGGTCTCAACAGGCACCAGATCCCACTGGAGTGAATCCTGCTCTGTGGGATAAGCCCTGCCACCCAATAGCAGCCCATAAGCTCTGGACAAGGTCAAACTCTACAGCCAGTCAGCCTGAGGGTCAATCCCATCCACTGACATGCCAACAGGAATCAAGGCTCAGCTATAATAGTTGGGCACAACCCACCCAAGGGACACTCCTGGAGAACCCAGCTCAGGTGACCAGGGAGATGGTGCCACTGGGCCACACAAGACACCTACTACATAAGGCCACCTGGCAAGGCTGTGAAACATAGCAGTCCTACCTAATACATAGAAACAAATATAGAGAGGCAGCCAAAATGAGGACACAAAGAAATATGTCCCAAATGAAAGAACAAGAGAAAATTCCAGAAAAGGAATTAAACAAAATGGAGACAAGCAAACTACCAGAGACAGAGTTCGAAACAACAGTTATAAGGATGCTCAAGGAACTTAGAACTTCAACAAAGAAATAGCAAGCATTAAAAAAGGACATAGAAACCATTACCCCAAAAAAACAGTCAGAAATGAAGAATACAATAACTGAAATGAAGAATGTACTAGAAGGAATCACCAGCAGACTAGATGAAGCAAATCATCGAATCAACAATTTGGAAGACAAGATATCAGGAAACACCCAATTAGAACAGCAAAATGAAGAAGTAATCCAAAAAAAGGAGGATAGTTAAAGAGACCTCTGGGACAACATCAAGTGTAACAACATTCACATCATAGGGGTACCAGAAGGAGAAGAGAAAAAGCAAGGGATGGAGAATCTATTTGAAGAAATAAGGACTTAAAACTTCCCTAACCTGGTAGAAAAAATAGACATACAAGCCGGAAGTGTAGAGAGTCCCAGATAAGATGAACCCAAACAGGCTCACACCAAGACAACATTATAATTAAAATGGCAAAGGTTAAAGACTGTCGTGTGGGGCGGCCTACGGGGTCTCAGCTCCCACTCCCCACATAAGAATGCAGGATGTGGCTAGGCCAAAAAGGAACACCCATGGAGTCATAGGTAGGGAAGTCATACCACTATAGTCTCACTGGAGGCTGGATTCACACGACGTGCGACCTACTCTCTGCTTTTCTGCCTGCCAACCAACGGACTCCACTTGCTAGCTGCACTCCGCTGTGCGAACTGCAATCCGTGCTTGCCAGCCACCATCCTCTTGCTAGCCCCCATTTTGCTGCTAGCATAGCCACAGCAGTTATATTAGTAGCCAATGGCTCACTGGTTACAGCTGACAGCCAACTAGCCACAGCTGATGGCCATCTAATCACAGTTGATGGCAATTTACTACCTGGGCCATCACCTTTCCACGTGAGGCCAAGAGCCTGGAAACTGCACTCCTGGCTCTGTCCCCACAAAGACCAAAAGAGAATGCTAAAAGCAGCAAGAGAAAAAAAATTAGTTACAAGGGAGCTCCCATAAGACTGTCAGCTGATTTCCCAACAGAAACTTTGCAGGACAGAGGGATTGGCACAAAATATTCAAAGTGATGAAAAGCAAGGACCTACAAACAAGGGTTCTCTACCCAGCAAAGCTATCACTTAAAATTGAATGACAGAGTAAGAGCTTCCCAGACCAGAAAAAGCTAACGGAGTTCATCACCACCAAATGAGTATTACAAGGAATGTTAGAGAAACATCTTTAAGATAGAAAAAAATTTAAAAAATATGAATAATAAACTGGCAATAACTATATATCTATCAATAATTGCTTCCAATGTAAGTGGATTAAATGCTTCCATCAAAAACATAAGGTGGCTTAATGGATAAGAAAACAAGACCTATACCTATGCTGCCTACAAGAGACTCACTTCAGATTGAAAGACACACAGAGACTGAAAATAAAGGGATGGAAAAAGTTATTTCATGAAAATGGAAACAAACCAAGAAATCTGGAGTAGCAATACTTATAGCAGGCAAAATGACTTTTAAAAAAAACGCTATAACAAGAGACAAAGAAGGACCCAGTAATCCCACTTCCGGTATTTATCCAAAGAAATCCAAATGCTAGTTCGAGGGGATGTGTGCATCCATATGTTCATTGCAGCTTTGTTTACAATGGACAAGATGTGGAGGCAGCCTCAGTGTCCGTTGATAGATGAATGGATAAAGGGTAGGTACAACATATATACAGTGGAATATGGCTCAGCCATGGAAGGGAATGGGGTTCTTGCCATCTGCGGTGGCATGGACAGACCTGGAGGGTATTGTGCTGAATGGAGTATGTCAGACAGTGAAAGATAGATGTAACGTTGATTTTGCTTATATGTGGAAGCTAAAGAACAAACAAAACATAAACAAACTCATAGATACAGAGAACATTTTGATGGTTGTCGGGTGGGAGGGGGTACAGGGTAGTATGTAAAAAGAGGGAAGGGATTAACAGGTACAAATTGGTTGTTACAAAGTAGTCATGGGTATGCAGGGTATGTAAGGAGTATAGTCAATCATATTTAATAACTACATATGGTGTCAGATGGATACTAGATTTATTAGGGTGATAAATGAGAAGGAGGTTGGGGGGGCAGGGTGAAAAAGGAGAAGGAATTAAGAAGTACACATTGGTAGTTGCAAAATAATCATGGGGATGTAAAGTAAAGCACAAGGAATATAGTCAATAATACGGTAATAACTATAGAGTGCCCAAAAAATGCATACACGTTTTAAGAAAGGAAAAAACTATATTAAAATTATAATACTCAATATATATTGTTAACTTCTGCAATTACCAGAGGTGCTCAAAGTGGTTACCATCAGCATCCAGACACTTCTCATTACAGTGAACTATTGCTTGAGCAACGTTGACCAAAGTGTCCACTTGAGTACATTTTTTTGGTACCCCTGGCATATATAGTGCCAGGTGGGTACTAGACTAATCAGGTGGATCACTTCTTAATTATACGTATGTCTAACCACTATGCTGTACACCTGAAATTCATATAAAATAATATTGAATGTCAACTGTAACTGAAAAATTAAAAAGGGGGAAAAGGTGAAGGGCAATAAGCAGTCCAAATTTTCAGGTATAAAACAAATAAGTCACAGGGATGTAACGTATAGCACAGGTAATATAGTCAATAATATGGTAAGAATTATATATAGTGTCAGGTGAGTACTAGACTACTCAGGAGGATCACTTCTTCAGGCATATAAATGTTGAATAACAACTATGTATACCTAAAACTAATATAATATTGTATGCTCACTACATTTTTAATAAAAATCTTTTTTAAAAATCAAGCTAGTAAAATCTATGGTGATTAAATTTTATAATTAATCTAATTTGAAAATTTTACTGTGTGTTTAAAATGTACCAGGCACAAAGAATGTAAGTAGACTCTTCTCCAAAGAAATACAAATACCATGAAGCACTTGAAAAGAGATTCAATGTCATTAGCCATCAAGGAAATACAAATCAAAACTACAGATACCATTAATATCCACTCGATTGGCTTTAATCACAAAGACAGATCATAAAAACTATTAGTGAGAATGTGGAGAAGTTGGAACCCTCATACATTGCTGATTGGAATGTAAAATGATGCACCCAATTTGGAAAACAGTCTGTTAGTTCCTCAAAAGTTTAAAAAGAGAGTTATCATATGACCCAGTAATTCCACTCTTAGGAACATACCCAAGAAAAAGAAAAATATGCCCCCACTAAAATTTGTACATGAATGTTCATAGCAGCATTATACATAACAGCCAAAAAGTAAAAACAGCCCAAAATACATGGTGTCTCCCTATAATGAAATATTGTTCAGCCATAAAAAGGAATGAAGTATTGATACATGTTATAATATGAATGAACTTTGAAAACATTGTACTAAAGGAAAGAAACCAGTCACAAAAGACCACATATTGTATGAAATGTCCATTTATATGAAATGTCCAAAATAGGCACATCAATAGAGACAAAAACTGGATTAGTGGTTGCCTGAGACTGAAAGGGGGGATTGGGAGGGCATTTAGGAGGTGACAGGTAAGGGATGTGGGTTTCATTTTGGGGTAATAAAAATGTTCTAAAATTGATTGTGGTGACGGTTGTGCAACTCTATGAATATATGAAAAGCCATTGAATCATACAATTTAAATGGCTAAATTGTATGTTATGTGAATTATATCTCAATAAAACTTTTTAAAAATGTGCCAGGCAATTTGCTAGGCACTCAATACATAATAAATGTGAAATGCATATGGTATATGCTTAATAAATACAATGCAAACACAACATGCCTCATTTACTTTGACTAAAGGGGGAAACTTTTAAAAGGAATACAAGTGCATGTGAAATAAAAAGCCTAAATTAATGTGCTAATTAGGAATAAAATAACCATAACTAAGGCAGATCAGCACATAGTATTGCACTGGGATGTCATTAAACTGTACTTGAGTGTACAGTAAGGTAAAGCCGTTAGTGGCAATAATCTTTGGTAATACGCTATTTAGTCATAGTGTTATTTAAACAGAAAGCAAAGGCCATTATAAACTGTACCTGAGAATCAAAGACAAAGAGATAAATGACAGTTTATTGCAAGTGAAGAGATCTAAAGAGGAAATTATGCCTCTCTTTACCATCTTAGCTGTTGTATTCTGAATGTGCACAATTTCCCTACTTTCCCACTTCAGTCACCCTTAATCCAGGAAAACAGAAGCCTTGTCTTTCCCCATGCTGGTATTTAAACAAACAAACAAACAAAGAAAGAAAGCATACTTTCCTAGTCTTTGACCTTTTCTATTCTCTTGTGAGCCCCAGGAGGCTATCATTTTACAACCTAAAAGCTAATGCAACCCTTGGAATTATTGATGGGTGTGAATTTCATGAAAGAAGTCACCGTCCATATCCAGCTGAAGAAAGGCGAGAACAGCCTGGGAAAGACGCTAACACCTACCGTAGCCTTAGAAGTCCAGAATCTTAACGTTCTTGTCTACGCTTTATATTCCAGATAGAGCAAGGCATCCTGGGGTAGCACATCAACACAGGCAAAGGCAGTTTTATGGGATGTTTCAAGCAGCAGTCATAGATTTAATATATGTATCTCTGCAGGAAAGAGCTGGTGTTGTCCCGACACTAGTAATGACCAAAACTGGAGAGAAATCATAAGTGAGTGCAGGAAACATGTTCTTTAAAATGATAGGAGAAAAAGAGAACGAGACTACTGTGTGGAGGAGACTCAACAATAACAAAACAGAGTTGAGGTTAGAGGTAAGAGACGAAAGGAGGGCGGAAAGCAAGTGTGGAGAAAGTACAATGGAAACTCTTAGTGCATTTAAAAATAGCCAGAAAGAGAAATGTTAACTTTAACCACCAAAGAGAGAAAGATCTCTTTCAGGTACCCTCTTTTTATAAAATGAAATGGTGGCAAAACAAAGTGAGATATCTGAAAAATTAATATATGTTAAGAAAAACATAAGGTGGTTAGCGGATGACAGAGATGGCACTTCAAAGTACTAAAGAGATAACGAGTGGACATACAATTATTCATATTGATATGACAAGGGGATTTCACTTGGGAGCTCAGAAGGCAGCCATGACAAGGATTTATGTGCAGCAGTGGGAACAGAAAAAGGACAAAAGTGGACCAAGCAATAAAAAGTGAAGCCAAAATTGACTACTCAATGAATGTGGCCAAAAGAGAACAGTCCTGAAAGACAAAGTAAAATCAGATTCAATGACAAGTGTAAAAAAGAGAAGAGCCACTACAATGCAGCCCAAATAAAAACAGATTTAATGAAATTTCAAAGCATTTGCTGAAAGGCTTACATGATTTTGAAGACATGTAAAGCATCAATATTTAGTTGGGAAGAGCAAGAACTTGAAAATAGAATGCAACTTCTAAGCCTGAAAACAAAAATGTCAGTTTGCAATTTACAGATAAGTTTGTGTTTCTTGTTTTTATTTACTAATTGTTTTCTTCATTTGTCTTTGTAACTGGGAAATACTTCCCCACAGCAGCAATGTGATAACTGGTGGCTAAGTTCCCAAAAAAGCCCACAAAACTGTTTAACCATTAGAACTCTACCTTTGCAATAATTCTACTAAAATCAGCCCAAATACCGAGAAAGAAGTGATGAATGCAAGAGAGAGGAGGAAGAGAAAGAAGGACAGGAAAAGGATGAGGAAAAGAAACAAAGAAGAGAAAAAGGAAAGGTAAAGAAAAATGAAAGAAGGTTTCCTCTTTTTCTCTCAAACCCACAGTATCAAACCCTGACTCCAGTATTGATGTCTCTGCCAGGTGTTAGGAAGCTGTCGAACTAAGGCATCTGCGATTAACACCTCTTAACCTTCCAAGGGAGAGATTATCAGAGTTTCAAAACATGCGAAGGAGGGTTTTTCTAGTGAGGTTCTTCTAGGCCAGATCTCTGATCCATTCCTACTTCCCACAGCCTCATCCCTCCTGTTCTTCTCTGAAGGAGCCAGACTTAGGGTTTCTGATGGGTCTTGGTGCACCAGGGAAGGGTAGTTGTTTGTAAATTTTAAATTTATGAAATGGGAATTATCTACTTATATATAGGAAAAATGGTTTCTTCAATTGTGTGTAGAGAACTGACATTATAAAGTATAGATGAAGTATAAATAGAGATTGCCTGAGTCTTTTAACATGGGGAAGTACTCGAAATGTAATGCATTACAAACCACTGAATCAGTGGGTGAAAATTGTGTAATTATTTGGAGATCTACAAAGGGACGTAATAATTTAGGGATATAGATAAATGACAGATATTTAGGAAAAAAACATGGAGCGTCATCTTGGAAATTAAGTTATGGAAGGAATCATGTAAATAAAAATATATAAAACATAAAAATGGGAAGAATTAAATATGACATGTGTGTAAGCAAGAAAACAAGACTAGTCCAGGTATGAAGAAGAATTAGTCTTACAAAGAACAGAGAAAGAAAATGAAAAGAATGTACAAAACTCCCACTGATTAGATCATTTAAAAGACAACTAAAAATCTAAAGTAAAAAGAACAAAAGAGATCTGGTACAGAAGGAAACCTTGAACAGGACACAAAAAGAGTTCAGGTTGTAAAGGTATGTATTATGTTTCAGGGATGAGTAAATAAATCTGTGAGAGGATTAGAAGAGATTTTTTTAAATGTAATTTCCCAGTAAAGAGTCTTCTTATTGGTGACACTTCAGGGGGTGGGAATCTCCAAAAGGACAATAAACTAACATATGGTGTGCTTTAGCTAATATTTTTTTTAATATACTGCCTCCATCAGAGTCATTATGCCTCTAAATTGCACGAGGAAAGAAAGCAGATACGAACAAAAATTTTGCTTTCCAATGTTGCTTATTTTTAGCTGTCCAGAAGTTATTTTTATTCACCTTATTTCCTAAGGAACTCAGCAATATTCTGATTTATTATCAACAACATTTAATTACCATTAATTTAATTCATTTAATAAAGGAATACTTATCACGTGTAATTGCTAGATGCCTGCTCTTAGAAAACAGCTGAGAATGGAGTCAAGAAAACCAGTTCAAGCCTCTGTTCTGTCGCCAGCAAATCATGTTAAGCAAAGTAACTGAACCTCAATTCCTTCATTCCTTTATAAAATAAAAGTCTTGAACTAAAAGAAACTCTATGAACACTTATGTCCCTTATAGATGTGTTTATTATTCTCTAAAAGATTAATTAATGTTTAGCATGATCCGTACAAGTGTAAGTTAGTATTGCAATCTTGTCATCAGAATGGTTTTATAATGCATGACTTTTCACTAAGATTTATTGATAACCTAAAATAATCCAAAATTTATAGATATAGTAGGTAAAAAGAAAGAAAATAAATGGATTATGACTTCAAAGGCAATATTTCTGTCATTATATGGAGAAAATATTTGGATATCATTTAAAAGTTTTAAACATAGAAATTACATAAACAGTGGCTCAGTTGGTTAGAGTGCAAGCTCTGGGCAACGGAGCTGCTGGTTCAATTCCCACATGGGCCAGGGAGCTGCGCCCTCCGCAACTAGAACGAAGTCCATGAGCTGCCGCTCAGCTCCCTGGTGGCCAGATGGCTCAGTTGGTAGGAGCACCAGCTCTCAACCACAAGGTTGTCAGTTCAACTCCTCAACTCCCGCAAGGGATGGTGGGCTGCGCCCCCTGCAACTAACAACAGTAACTGGACCAGGAGCTGAGCTGTGCCCTCCACAACTAAGATTGAAAGGACAACAAATTGACTTGGAAAAAGTCCTGGAAGTACACACTGTTCCCCAATAAAGTCCTGTTCCCCTTCCCCAATAAAATTTTTAAAAAGAAAAGGAAATTACATAAACAATATGCAATTATTGTATCAATAGTTAATATTAAGTACATGTTAGTATATTTATATATTAATAATAGCTAATAAATGAAATACATGGGTATTAATCATAGCTAATAAAATTTATAAATGTGTGAAATGTTGTATCATCTTCACAATGATACTGTAATTTTTGTTATTATCCTTATTTTACAGATAAATGTAAGATAACTTACTGTGTGGTTTGGAGATATTAAATAACTTATCCAAGATCTCACAGATTGTAAATGGTAGAGCCCAGAGCTTTTATTGCCCCAAACAGGATGCTATTGTATAAACTACTTGGTGATTTGCTTTTTTAAATGTAACATGTCCTAGAGATTTCTGGTCAAGATGTCAGAGTAGGTAAATGCTGTGCTTACCTCTGCTCAGGACCACATCAAAATTACAAATAAACTACAGAACAACCACCATTAATAATTACCTGAAGTCAGATTCTAGGGAAGGACATTCAAGATGGCAAAGTAGATCAATGGTGTGCTTGTCTCATCCCATTAACACATTAAAATGTCAACTAAAATGTAGAACAATCAACCTGGAAAACACCTGAAGTCTAGCTGAACAGTATTTTATAACTAAGAGCATGAAAAAGAAACCACATTGAGACTAGTAGGAGGGGCAGAGACGGGAAACGGGCCAGCTCCAAACCTCCCTGTGGTGGTTAAAAATGAGGAGGGATATCTCACCCACAGAGGTTCCCCTGGAGGAGTGAGGGACCCCAGTCTCATCTCAGGCTTCCTAGCCCAGAGTACTGGCTCAAACATGGAAGGGAATGGGTTCTCGCCATCTGCAGTGGTATGGATGGACCTGGAGTACATGTGTTGAGTGGAGTAAGACAGAGAAAGACAGAGTACTTGTGCTGGCAAGAGGAGACCCCACAACATCTGGCTGTGAAAAATCAGTGCAGATTCCAACTGGGTGGGATGAAAAGCCAGATGTCCTCTTAAAGGGCCCACTCACAGACTCACTCGCTTGCAAGCACTCACTCTAGGCCTCAGCAGAGGGACAGTGACTCCAGGGGCGTCAGAGACATACAGGAAAGACTGAGTTGTGTGGCTTCAGAGCCACACAACTGGAGGTACTTTCTCTGTGTGGGGACTGGAGGTACTTTCTCTGTGTGGGGTCTTTCTCCATTGCAGCCAGCAGGCAGGTGCCATATTTTCTGTGTTGAGCACACCCACGCCCATGACCAATTCTGAAAATGAATTGGTTGGTCTTGTGAGCTTCACTTGCTCCACCCTGGTGACTCACTGAGACGCTGCCACACCCAGCTCCCTACCATAGGAGGGCTTATCGGTGACTGAACCTAAAGGGATCCGGGAGCTGGCAGCAGGCCTCTGAGAGTCCTTGCGTTTTGCAGAGCTACCCCAGACCCAGTACTGGTGGCAGCTGCCCTTGGTTCACATCATGGCTTCTCCCAAGTACCTCCAGGTCCAGCATAGGCAGCAACCAACCATGGATTACACTGTAACTCCTACCAAATAGTCCCTGGCCAGTCACAGGCAGTGGATGACCTTGGTCTGCTCCAGAGCCCCTCCCAAGAAGCCCACTAACCAACATACTTGGAGGTTTGCTTCAGACAGCAGAGTACCACCCAATTAGGCCCACAAATGGCACACACAGATAGTGGTCTCAACAGGCACCAGAATTCACTGGGGCAAATTCCACTCCATGGGGTAAGTCTCCTGCACAGCATCATGTAAGCTGTGGATGTAACCAAACCCCACAGCCAATCAGTGTCAGGGTCAATCCCACCGACTGATGTGGCAACAGCAATCAAGGCTCAAATATAACAGTATGGCACACACAACCCACACAAAGGACAACTTGCAGGACACGGCACCGGTGACCAGGGAGACAGTGTCACTGAGTCCCACAGGGCACCTACTACATAAGGCCACTCTACTAAGACCAGGAGACATAGTAGCCCTACCTAATACATAGAAGCAAACATAGGGAGGCGGCCAAAATAAGGGATAAAGAAACATGTCTCAAATGAAAGACTTATCAGGGTGATCACTTCATAAATTACATAAATGTCCAACCACTATGCTGTACACCTGAAACTAATATAAAATAATATTGAATGTCAACTATACTTGAAAATAAATTTAATATGTCTTGACTATGAGGTCTGACATTTAAGTCTGCGGACTTGTTGCACAATGTTGCTAACCTTTTTTTATTTCAAAGGGATTATTTATTATGAATTTGTACCAACTAGACAGTTAACCAAGTTTACTATTTTGGAAGTGCTGAAAAGGCTGCGTGAAAAAGTTAGATGACCTGAATTTTTGCCAACAATTCATGCCTCTTGCATCACAACAATGCACCAGCTCACAGGGCACTGTCTGTGAGGGAGTTTTTAGCCAGTAAACACATAACTGTATTGGAACAGCCTCCCTACTCACCTGATCTGGCCCCCAATAACCTTTTTTACCCAGAGATAAAGGAAATATTGAAAGGAAGATATTTTGATGACATTCAGAACATCAAGAGTAATATGACGACAGCTCTGATGGTCATTCCAGAAAAAGAGTTCCAAAATTGCTTTGAAGGGTGGACTAGGCACTGGCGTCGGTAGATAACTTCCCAAGGGGAGGACTTCGAAGGTGACCACAGAGTGATATTCAGCAATGAGGTATGTAGCTCTTTTTCTACATATGATTCCCTGTTTATAAATTTACTTCCATAGTTTCATTTCTAAGGACTACATGGGATTCCATGGTATGAATGTACTATAATTGATTTAAACATCCCCTCATTTGGGGATATTTAGATCATTTCCAATCTTTTACTCCTTACATGTGAATCTTTGCACACATCTTTAAATGTCTCTCAGAATAAGTTTTTAGATATAGAATTGCTGTGTTAAAAGCCATGAGTATTTTGGAAACATTTTGTATTTTATTTTATTCTTTTAACCATAGTCTTCACGCCTTTGAAGTCACCTAGGAGGTTGTTAATTAAATTATTTGCTGTTATTGTTAATAGTTTATTTTGTGATTCTTACTCTGCCATTTAAAAGAGAAATTCAAGTAGGTAAAGAGATAGTTCAGTAGTTCCAACAGATAAAAGCATAGGAGGACAAATTTTTGTTTTCCTCATCCTTTGTGGAAAACTACAGAAACTGACAGAGAAAGTGCCAGGAAAGAAATTGATTCCTTACGTGAGTGTAGTACTGGGACTGAACAATACAGAAAAAAAATGAAACATTAAGCCCCAGTATTTTGGTACCAAACATTTTTACAACTGGAGAAATCCAGCTGTTTGACCAATATTTTCAAAAACCTTGGAGAGTCAGAACAGAGCTTAGCTGTGGGGAGGAGTTGGGGTTGGATTTGACTGAGGAGATGAATGGCAAAAGAACCCTCCTTGGGTACTGGAAATATTGTATGCCTAGATCTAAATGGTAGTTACAGGTATATGTGTACATACATAAAGCTTCATCTAGTTGTACACAGAAGGTCAGTGTACTTTAGAGTATGTGTGTCATATCGCTGAAGAGTTTCAGATTGTTGGCGTCATGTAAGCCAGACAACTGGATTTTCATTTTACTTCCAGTTATTTTTATATGCTTTTATTATCATTTAAACTTATTACATATTTAGGCAGTAAACACATAAACACAATTAGTCAAACGCTGGCAAGTTGGCAGACTTCTTTTTTCTTTTTCTAAGTTTGGATGATTCTCCCATTTAAAATTCCTAACAGCTGCACATTTAGGTAGCCTCCACTTTTTGGCTGTTATCACTCCTTGTACATAATTTTCTGTGTGTGTCTTTAATTATTAACTAAAGATAAATTTCTAGGAAGCTGCTGCTTAGTAATCTAAAGAAAAGATGAAATGCAAACCCTGTGCCAACAGTTATCTAGAAATTAAATGGGGTACGATGTGTCTAAAACAAGACTTTGTTCAAACACTATTTAGAACACTTGGACCACCTTAGAATAAAATGCTCAGAATGTAGCATTAGCTCATCTTTAAAAAATATAGGAGTTTGGAAAAACCCAAAAGATAATAGCGAGCATCCAGATATTCTACTTTCCTAAGCATACACAGGTCAAATTTCCCTCTCTGGAAACTCAATCTCAGTCTTTCAATTTTAAAGCACAAAAATTAAAATTGGAGGCTTTTCCAAAATATTAGATAATTTAAAAAATGTTGGTCTAATTTCTGATAAGGGCACATCTCTCATTATCACCTACATTATGATACACAAATCAAGAACAGAGCTCTTTTTGATTTTGACTATATTGTATATGCAGCATTTTTATATTGCTGAACAATTAGTTGGTTGCATGTGTGTTTACTTTAACATTAGACAGAACAGCTTTCTTTCTGCCCTTCACACACCCATTTCTTTTGTTTTCTAGAACTTATATTTTGGTTGGCAGCAGCAAGTCAAACCTCAGAACCATTTGCATTTCTCTAACCTCTCAGTACACTGGTGCAGACATTTGTTTGTGCACACAATATTGTAATATATCTGTATTTTTGGTTGGAATCCAGTTCATCTGTTACAATTTAGTGATGTTCTAAGCTTTTACTTCCATCTCTTAGACCCTAAAATGACTTCATGTCTTGGCTGAGCTTCAGCGTTTCAACGTATACAGACAGATCCAGACTCTTATTCCCTCTACCATGCTGGGCTGTTACCAGCAGTTTCTGGGACATAGAAAACATCCAAACTGGAAAAGTTCAGAAAGAGCAGGCATTTTTTTTTTCCAGGAATATTTTGCTTCATTGTGACAAAAGGCTAACCTGTTCCCCTGTTTAAAATATGCAGTGGAATAATTTTAGCTCCTGAAATTTTCCATTATGAGTATGAATCTGTATTGAGAAAAAGGCCAAAAAAAAAAAAAAAAAAAAAAAAGAGAGAGAGAGAGAGTCCTATCAATTCTCCTATGCTTAGCAATTGTGTGGTTCTCTGAAGCCTCTGACATTGATCTGGAACCTTGGAACCTTCACCTACATAAGTGCTTCCGACGCCAGTAGTCCAGATTACATCTCTGTTCTCCTCACAATCAGCCTGACAGGAAAAGATTCTTTGCGGCAGAAACTGAAAAAACAAAAATGAAAACAGAAAAAAAGACCTACAGACACTAGCGTTTATAGGTCATATGAGTGACAAAGCCACCTTGAAACGTCATCATCCTGTGATGAAGCTCTCCAGGCACTGTTGCTAAGCTTCCCTGGAACCTAGTATTTCCAACTAGCTTGTTATTGCCATAGTCTTTAATAGGAACAGAGAGCCACAGCTACAGATATTGGAGGAAAGCCTCCAACATGAAAGGTAGAGACCAAAGTGAGCAATGCAGGTGGGGGTACGAGGATGGGAGGATAAGAAAAGGGAAGCAAAATAATTCAGAGAGTAGAAAGAATACTTAACAGCAACTAAGAATAGCCTTAGCGAGAGCAACCAATACAATACATGTACAGAAATGAGGTGCCTTAAAAATGGGTCAATCATAGAGCAAAAAAATAGTTCTTTGAAATTAAAAGTTGGGAAGCAAATTTAGTGGAAGGGTTTGAAGACAGAGTTGAAGAAATCTCCCAGAAAGACTAAAAAGACAAAGAGAAGGAAAATATGAGAGGAAAGATAATAAGAGGATCAGTTCAGGAGGGACAACATATGAATAACAGTTCCAGAAAATGAAGAGGAGGAAATTATAAAAAGCAAACACAAAACATCTCACTAAGTCCCTCATACAAAAAAGTGCCTCATGAAACAAATGAAAAAAAAACCCAAAACATTCCATACCAAGTTATATCATCATGAAATTTCAGAAGACAAGATATAAGGAGAAGATCCTAAAAGCTTACAGAAATTAAAATGACAATGAGATACCACTACGTAACCTATTATAACAGCCAAAATCCAAAACAAGGATACCACCAAATGCTGATAGGGATGTGGAGCAACAGAAATTCTCATTCATTGCAGGTTTGCTGGTGGGAATGCAAATTTGTACAGCTACTTTGAAAGACAATTTGGTAGAGTCGAACAAAACTAAATATCTCTTACCATGTAATCCGCAATCACGCTCCTTGGTATTTACCCAAAGGAGTTGAAAACTTATGTCCAGACAAAAACCTGCACATGGATCTTTATAGCAACTTTATTTGTAACTGCCCAAACTTGGAAGCAACCCAGATGTCCTTCAATAGATGATGGACAAAGAAACTGAGGTACATTCAGACAATGGAATAAATTTCAGTGCTAAAAAGAAATGAGATAATAAGTCATGTAAAAACATGGAGGAAACTTAAATGTATATTACTTAGTGAAAGAAACCAATCTGAAAAGGCTACATACTATATGATTCCAATATTCTGGAAAAGGCAAGACTATGGAGAGAGTAAAATATCAGTGGTTGCCAAGGGTTGGTGGGGGTGGCAAGGAGGGCTGTGTAGGTAGAGAATAGAGGATTTTTAGGGCAGTGAAAATACTCTGTATGATACTATAATGATGGATACCTGTCATTATACATTTGCCTGAACTCATAGAATGTACAACACCAAGAATGAACCCTAATATAACCTATGGACTCTGGGTGATGATGATGTGTTGATGTAGGTTCATCAATTGTAACAAATGTACCATCTGGTGGGGAGGTTGATAATGGAGGAGGCTATGCCCATGTGGGGGCAGGGAGCGTATGGAAATCTCAGTCCTTTACCCTCAAATTTTCTCTAAACCTAAAACCATTCTAAAAAAAAAAAAAAAAAAAAAAAAAGTTTTCTAAAAAACTCTTACCAAGAGGAAAACAGATGCCATACAATGGCTTGGAACTCCCAATAGCATCAGATTTCCCCACAGTGAAATTGGAAGTGTAAAGCAATTGAAGCAACGCATCAATATCCTGAAGCGCTATGATGTTCAACCCAAAATTTTGTTCCCAGTAAACCAGCAATCAAATGTGAGAATAGGATAAAGATAGTTTCAGTCATTCAAGAATTTAAGTTGTTTCCACTCATGTTCCCCACTGGAAGGTATATTGTACAAGACAAGGTGAAAAACTAAGAAAGAGGGAGAATTTTGGATGCAGGAAACATGGGGGTAAACTCAGAAGAGTGGCATACGTTATGGAAGGCAGTGTGGAGGTTCCTCAAAAAATTACGAATAGAATTGCCATATGACCCAGCAATCCCTCTCCTGGGTATCTACCCCAAAAATCTGAAAACATTTATACATAAAGACACGTGTGCTCCAATGTTCATTGCAGCTCTGTTTACGGTAGCCAAGACATGGAAACAACCAAAATGTCCTTCGATTGATGAATGGATAAAGAAGTTGTGGTATATATACACAATGGAATACCATTCGGCGGTAAGAAAAGATGATATAGGAACATTTGTGACAACATGGATGGATCTTGGGAGTATAATGCTGAGCGAAATAAGTCAGACAGAAAAAGCAGAGAACCATGTGGATTCACTGATATGTGGTATATAAACCAAAAACAACAAAAGAACAATACAAACAAATGAGAAACAGAAGCCCATAGACACAGACAATAGTTTAGTGGTTGCCAGAGGGTAAGGGGGGTGGGGTGTGGGGGGTGGGAGACGAGGGTAAGGGGTATCAAATATATGGTGATGGAAGGAGAACTGACTCTGGGTGATGAACACACAATGGGATTTATAGATGATGTAATACAGAATTGTACACCTGAAATCTATGTAATTTTACTAACAATTGTCACCCCAATAAATTAAAAAAAAAAAAAAAAGAAGAGTGGCATAGATAAGTTTTGTGACAACGGTCATTGAAAACCCAAGAACGACAATGATGTAGCAAGCTCAGGAATTCCTAGGACAGATTGGAGAGCTCTGGGAGGGAAGTCCCAAGAAAATATGGAACTGACATGTGCCTCGTATATATGTTGGTAGTCACATAGCAGGAACGTTAGAATGTTTGAAAAATTAGGTAAAAGGAAAAGATGCTCCTTGGCTCATAATGAGGTTATGTGCCAGTAAACCCATCATTCGTTAGTTGAAAATATCCTAAGTCAAAAATGCATTCAATACACCCAACGTACTGAACATCAGAGCGCAGCCTAGCCCACCCTAAACGTGCTCAGAACACAATATCCAAAAGAACGCTGGCAACCCAGCACACTAGGGTCCCGGCTGTGTACCCTGCTGTCCGCAGGGCAGGCTGGGAGCAGGGGCTCACGGCCGCTGCCCAGCATCACGGGAGAGTATCGTATGGCGTATCACAAGCCCAGGAAAAGATCAAAATTCAAAATTCAAAATACGGTCTCTACTGAATGTGTCTTGCTTTCACACCATCATAAAGATAAAAAATCCTAAGTGGAACTGTCGTTAAGTTGGGGACCGTCCGCATATCTCAGTTCTCCTATTGGTACTGTTTCTCTGGAGAACTCGAACACACTACCCGTGCAGTAAGGATCCCTCAAAATTGCCCTTGCGTGTGTAAGTCAGTGCCCTGGAACCAAGAAGCTGGACGTCAGCAGCACCCTGGTTCTTCCTGCAGCAGGGCCATATTGCCCATAGTTACGGCAATCCTACGCCATTGCCACTCCCGCTGTAAGTGCAGGAGTCATTCTTCTGCCTGCCCTATAACATATTACTCTAGCAAGAGATCAAGTCACTCAAATTAGCTTCCCCAGAGAACAGGAAATGCAATTTTGTGTCTGGAGCGAGAGGATTCAGAAGTTTAGCAAAGTCCTGGGAACTTAAATTGTAGGCAGGGATAATATTGCTGTTCATCACTGTCTACTTATTTTCTATTTAAAGAGTTTTATCTTCCTAGTAGAGGGGGTTGGTTTAATAGCGCGTCAGGGGAAATGTCTAGTGAACGTATTGATTGAGTGTATGATGATAAATGTGGGCAACTTATCTCCTAATCTTCCTCTAGGTTTGCCTCGCTGAGGGTGAATAAAATTATTTTTAATATAGCCAAGAAAGTCTTTTTTCAATGCCTTGGAATTCTGGTACCATACATGTCCCTAAATGACTTGTTGTTTCCTAAGAAGAGTGGGAATTTGTACATTAGCACCAGGTTGAAGACATTTCCATACATGGCACTTTAGCTAGGAATATTTAAGTTATGCTAAGACAGTACTTCAGGGAGGGACCAAAGAAATATATACATACAATGTTCACATATCAAATACGTCCACATTTGACAGAAAAGAAGATGGTCATTTTTCCACAGGGGGGGAAAAGCAAGAAACTTTATTACCAAGGTCAAGAAAAGGTTTCTAAAGCACTCCACACATTGTATGCAAAATAGAAGCAACCTGAAGGGGTAGGAGGAATGAGACTGTTTCACAAAGCAACTTAATTTTACGTTAGATTCCATTTTCCAATTGAATATAAATATTTCTGAAAAAAAAACTTGTACAGAAGACAGCATTCTTATTATTGTCAGCTCCTCCCGATTACTTACTCGAGACCAATGCAATGCTGAAAAGGGTTTACTTTGATGCTCTAACAAGAAGTGTACTCCTGTCACATCCAGAATGACTGATAATGCTCAGGCCTATCCATTACTCCATTCAAATAGTAGGGTTTACTTTCTTTTAAGGTCACTTTGGCTATAATGCTGTTACTGTCCTTTCTTCTGCTCTGCAGTCTTAATTTCACAGAGGACTGGTAGAAAAAGAGAGATGGACTGGGCAGCAGTCATTTATACACATACACACACACAAAAACCAACTTTCTATTGACATGAAATAGTTTTGGAAATTCTAAATTGATTATTATTGTTGCTGTTGTTTTGTTGAAATAACTAAGTGTGGAACACTAAAAGAGTTAATGAAACACAGGACTCCTGGGTTGTAAGTCCAGCTCTATGAGTATGTAGTTGTGTGACATTGGGCAAGGCACCACACCTCTCTGGGCCTCTGTTTACTTTTTTGTAAAATGGATTTCTTTGACTATGGCGTCACTAATGATCTATGAAATGATATATACAAATATATAACATATGCAATTACATATGTAATTGAATAAGTGTGTGTGTGTACATTTCCTGAAACAAATATATGTAGCAGTGCACTCCACAGAATGTTGTCCTGCTGTCCTTCTGGTGCTGGTCCTGCCTTATTTTAGAGTAACACTTGGACAAGCACATTTGGAATCTATTACATTTTCCTGTAGGCCTGAAGAAAAGCATTTTGACTTAATGTATCAAGCTTTGGACTTCTTTTCCTGAGAAATGCAAAGGTATGGCTTAATATGGTTTCCCCAGCTTTTTATTTTGTAATATTTCAAACCTTCAGAAAAGCCGCAGGAAACTACAATGAAAACCGTATAACCTTCTCTGAGATTTATCAGTTGTTACCATTTTGCCACATTGGTTTCCTCTCTATTTCTCTTTCTCTACTTCCTTACCGGATTGGATATATAGGCGTTGGTGAACCTTTGGAGAAATTATTGCAGACATCATGACCCTTCATCCCTAAATATTTTAGCATCTAGGTCCTAAGAAAAAGAACATTCATTCTCAGGTTCTTTTACATGGACCACCTAAGAGGCACGCTGTAAGAAGCAACAACCTCTTCCTCTCAGCCATCCGCCGAGCAGCCCCAAAGCAGCAATCATGCATGACTGCAACTCCGTCCAGGTGGGCCAGGCTGGTGTCCAGATGGGCAACGCTTGCTGGGAGCGCTACACCTGGAGCAGGGCATCCAGCCCGAGGGCCAGATGCCGTGTGAGAAGACCTTTGGGGGAGGAGATGACTCCTTCATCACCTTCAGTGAGACAGGTGCTGGCAAGATCGGGGCAGTGTTTGTAGACCTGGAACCATAGTCACTGATGAAGTTCGAACTGGCACCTACTGCCAGCTCTTCCGCCCAAAGCAGCTCATTCCAGGCAAGGAAGATGCTGCCAATAACTATGCCTGGGGGCACTACACCTGGCAAGGAGATCACTGACCTTGTCTTGGACTGAATTCGGACAATGGCCGACCAGTGCACAGGGCTTCAGGGCTTCCTGGCTTTCATGACCTTTGGTAGGGGAACTTGTTCTGGGTTCACTTCCATTTGCCCAGTCCCCCCACTCCCAGGCTTCTAGAGCTGTGGTTGAACCCTACATCTCCCCCCTCAGCACCCACACCATTCAGGAGCACTCTGATTGTGACTTCATGGTCCACAACGACACCATCTACATCTGCCTGGGGCCCTGTCCCCGCATCCACTTCCCTCTGGCCGCGTATGCCCCTGTCATCTCTGCTGAGAAAGCCTACCGGGAGCAGTTTTCTGCAGCAGAGATCGCCGACGAGTGCTCGGAGCCAGCCAACCGATGGAGACATGGGGCCCTCGCCACAGTGAATACAGGTGGCTTGCTGCCTGTTGTACCATGGTAACATGGTTCCCAAAGATGTTGATGCTGCCATTGCCACCATTGAGACCAAGCCTACCATCAAGTGTGTGGACTGGTGCCCCACTGGCTTCAAAGTTGGCATTAATTAAAAGCCTCCCACTTGGTACCTGGTGGAGACCTGGCCGAAGCACAATGAGCTGTGTGCACGCTGAGCAGCACCACAGCTGTTGCTGAGGCCTGGGCGCGCCTGGATCCTGAGTCTGACCTGATGGATGCCAGGCGTGCCTTTGTTCACTGGCATATGGGTGAGGGCATGGAGGACGGAGACTTTTCTGAGGCCTGAGAAGACAGGGCTACCCTTCACAAGGATTATGAGGAGGGTGGTGTGGATTCTGTTGAAGGAGACCGTGGGGAAGAAGTAGAGGAATACTAAAGTTAGCATGTCACAAAGGTGCTGCTTTCACAGGGAAGTTTATTCTATTTTAAACATTGAAAAGCTGTTGTCTAATCAGTTACATTATAGGTAGCAGTGTATATACTCTCGTATACAATTACTGGCTTAGACTTTAAAAAACAATGCTTTGTTACAGACCCAACCTGTCCATTTCTCTGCTGGGTTTAAATAAAGTATTCCCTGTCTTAAGTGAAAAAAACAAAAAAGAAAAAGGACAGGAGGAGACCCAAGATGGTGGAGTAGATAAACACTGTGCCTGCTTCCTTCTGGGAACACATTAAAATTACAACTAAATTATAGAATAATCAACCTGGAGAACCATCTGAAGTCTACCTGAACAGAAGTTTTATAACTAAGGATATAAAGAAGAGACCACATCCAGACTGGTAGAAGGGGCAGAGATGTAAAATGGGCTGGCCCCAAACCTCCTGTGGTGGTTGAGAATCAAGAGGGATATCTCAGCCACAGAGGTCCCCCTGGAGGAGCGAGAAACCCCACCCCCACACCAGTCTCCCCAGCCTGGAGAGATGGTGCCTGGTAGAGAAACCCCTACATGTGGCTGTGAAAAGCAGTGGGGATTCTGACCAGGCAGGTGGGACAGAAGGCTGCAGGAAACTGGGACATCCCTTAAGCGGCCTGCACACAGTCTCACTCATTCACAGGCTTTCACCCTGAGTTGCCGCGGTGTAGGGATGGTGACTCAGGAGGCAGTAGAGGCATACAGGGGGCAGACTAAGGTGTTTGGCGAAGACTGGAGGACAGTCATCATTTTCCCTGTGAGGGGGGCTTCTCCCATGTAGCCTTCAGGCATGGCCATCTTTTCTATTTTGAGCCTTCCCCCACATGGCCAAATCTGAATCTGATTAGTCTGGTGAACTTCATAGCTCTGCCCTGATGACTCTGCTGGGACCCAATGCCAACTAACTTCCCCAATGCCAGGGGCACTTTCTCCCCCAGCAGCCAGCCCTGCCAGCTTTACACTATTTCTTGGAAAACTATCTGAGTCCATGGGCCCCAATCAGGCAGGAAATGGCCTCAATGTGCTCTGAGATTTTTGCTGAGTATCTCCAGGCTCAGCAATGGCACCAAACCAGAATCTACATTGACCTGGTAACAACAGTTCTTCCCACTCTAGTGACTTCTTGAAACGCTGACTCACCCAATTTGTGTACTGCACAAGGCTTTATCAGTGGGTGAACCTAAAGAGAGCTGGCAGGTGGCAGCAGGCCTAGGGGTGTCCTGCCTTTTTGCAGAGCTACCTCAGACCCTGCACTGGTGGCCGACATCCTCAGTTTGCAGCGTGGACTCTCCCACATGCCTCTAGGTTTATCACAGGCAGTGAATAATCAGGGATCACTTTGTAGCTTCTACCAAGTAGTTCCCAGCCCGTCCTTGACAGTGGCCACAAGACCAGCATACTTGGAGGTTGATTTCAGACCACAGCAGAGCACCACCCAATTAACACTAAAAGCCACACACCCAAAGGGCAGTTTCAAGAGGCACCAGAACCCACTGGGGTGAATCCCACTCAGGCAGTAAGTCCCCCACACAGCAATCTGTAAGCTGTGGACATGACCAAACCCCAATCAGTCTGAGGGTCAATCTCACCCACTGATATGTCAATAGCAATCAAAACTCAACTATAACAGGAGGGCACACACAAGACTTATAAGGGACACTCCTGGAACATCTAGAGAAGGTGACCAGGGAGACTATACCAGGACCCCACAGGGCACCTACTACATAAGGCCACCCAACCAAGACTGGGACACATAGCAGATCTACCTGATACCTAGGAAAAAACAGAGAGAGATAGTCAAACTGAGGGAAAAAAGAAATAACATCTCAAATGAAAGCACAGGAGAAAACTCCAAACAAAATGGAGGAAATCAACCTACCAGATACAGAGTTCAAAACATTGGTTGTAAGGATGCTCAGGGAACTTAGTGAGAATTTCAACAAAGAGATTGCAAACATAAAAAAGGACATAGAAACCATAAAAAAGAACCAGTTCGGAGTGAGGAATACAATAACTGAAATGAAGAATGCACTAGAAGGAATCACCAGCAGACTAGATGAAGCAAAGGGTAGAATCAGAGATTTGGAAGACAAGGTAGCATAAAACACTCAATCAGAACAACAAAAAGAAAAAATAATCCAAAAAAAGGAGGATAGTTTAAGAGATCTCTGGGACAACATCAAGCATAGCAATCTCTGCATCATAGGGGTACCAGAAGGAGAAGAGAGAATTGAGAACCTATTTGAAGAAATAATGACTGAAAACTTTCCTAACCTGGGGAAGGAAATAGACATACAAGCCCAGGAAGTGCAGAGTTGCAAACAAGATAAACTCACATAGGACCACACCAAAACACATTATAATTAGAATGGCAAAGGTTAAAGACAAAGAAAGAATCCTAAAAGCAGTAAGAGAAAGGCAACTAGTAATCATAAGGGAGCTCCCATAAGATTGTCAACTGATTTCTCAACAGAAACTTTGCAGGCTGGAAGGGATTGGCACAGAATATTCAACATGATGCAAAGAAAAGAACTACAACCAAGACTACTCTACCCAGCAAAGCTTTCATTCAGAATTGAAGGATATACAAAGAACTTCCCAGACTAGAAAAATCAAAAGGAGTTCATCACCACCAAACCAGTATTGCAAAGAATGTTAGAGGGACTTCTTTAAAATGGAAAAAAGAAATCAAAATTATGAATAATCAAATGGTAATAGCTGCATACCTATAAACAATTACTTTCAATGTAAATTGATTAAATGCTCCAATCAAAAGACATAGGAGGGCTGAATGGATAAGAAAACAAAACCCTTACAATATGCTGCCCTCAGGAGACTCACTTCAGATTGAAAGACACACACATATGGGAAGTAAAGGGATGGAAAATATTATTTCATGAAAATGGAAATGATAAAAACAAAACAAAAAAATCTGGGATAGCAATACTTATACCAGACAAAACAGACTTTAAAGGCTATAATATGAGACAAAGAAGGACCCAGTAATCCCACTTCTGGGTATTTATCTGAAGAAACCCAAAACACTGCTTTGTGGGGATGTTGCATCCATATATTAATTGCAGCATTGTTTACTATGGCCAAGCTGTGAAGGCAGCCTGGTATTGATGAAAGAATGGATAAAGAGGAGAATGTGGTACATATATACAATGGATATATACAATGGAATATTGCTCGGCCAGGGAAGGGACTGGGTTCTTGCTCTGTGGAGGTATGGATGAACCTGGAGGGTGTTGTGCTGAGTGGAGTGTCAGACAGAGAAAGACAGATGCAATGTGATTTCACTTTTATGTGGAATCTAAAGAAAAAAATAAACAAACCAAACAGAAACAAACTCATAGATACAGAAAACATTTTAATGGTTGCCAGTTGGGAGGGGGTTAGGGGTATGGGTGAAAAAAGGAGAAGGGTTTAAGAAGTACACATTTGTTGTTACAAAGTAATTCTGGGGATATAGGGCATAGCATAAGGAATATAGTTGATAATATTGTAATAACTACATATGGTATCAGATGGGTACTAGATTTATTGGGGTGATCAGATGGGTACTAGATTTATTGGGGGAGGGGGTTGGGGGACAGGGCAAAAAAGGTGAAGGGATTAAGAAGTACAAATAAGTAGTTACAAAACCGTCACGGGGAAGTAAAGTAAAGCATAGGGAATATGATCAATGATATGGTAATAATTATGTATAGTACTAGGTGGGTTCTAGACTAGTCGGGGGGGGTCACTTCTTAAATTATATAAATGTCTAACCATATGCTGCACACCTGAAATTAATATAAAATAATATTTAATGCCAATTGTAATTGATAAATTTAAAAAGGGGGGGGAAGGAGAAGGAGAGTAAGAGGTCCAAATTTCCAGGTATAAAACAAATAAGTTATGGGGATGTAATGTACAGCATAGGGAACATAGTCAATCATATTGTGATAGTGTGGTATGGTGGCAGATGGTTGCTGGACTTATCATGGTGATCACTTCTTTAGGTATATAAATGTTGAATAACTACTGTGTACATCTGAAACTAATATAATACGAAGTTGGACAATTAAGTTTGCAAACTCATCCTAGAAAAAGAGCTACCCATCTCATTACTGAATATACTATGGACACCTTCAAAGGACTCCCCTTGGGAAGCTATGCACTGACGCCAGCGCCTAGTCCACCCTTCAAAGCAATTTTGAAACTTTTTCTAGAATGGCCATCAGAGGTCTCATCATATTACCCTTGATGTCCTGAATGTCATCAAAATGTCTTCCTTTTAATATTCCCTTTATCTTCAGGTAAAGAATGAAGTCACTGGGGGCCAGGCCAGGTGAGTAGGGAGGATATTCCAATATAGTTTTTTGTTTACTGGCTAAAAACTCCCTCACAGACAGTGCCGTGTGAGCTGGTGCATTGTTGTGATGCAAGAGCCATGAATTGTTGGCGAAAAGTTCAGGTCATCTAACTTTTTCATGCAGCCTTTTCAGCACTTCCAAATAGTACACTTGGTTAACTGTCCATTTGGTACAAATTCATAAAGAATAATATCTCTGATATCAAAAAAGGTTAGCAACATTGTTGCAACAAGTTGGCAAACTTAATTGTTAGACCTCGTATTGTACGTTAACTACATTTTTAAGAAAAATCTTTAAAAAAAATAACAAAAGGACATTCTCCTACAAAATCACAAGACAGTTCCTGGAGAAACTTCACATTGATTCAATATTATTATCTAAAAATATTCTCTATATTCACATTTCCCCAATTGTCCCAATAATCCCCTATGTAGATTGACTGATTGATTGATTGATTTTGTATCCTAGGATCCAATCAAGGATTGTCTGTCGCATTCAATTGTCCTCTCTCTTTACCTGTGTGTTGTTCTATAATTTTCCAGCCTTGTTTGTTTGTTTGCTTTTTATGATATTGACATTTTTTAAGAGTTCAGGCCATTTGTTTTGCAGAATGTCCCTCACTTTAGATTTGCCTACCTGTGTCCTAATAATTAGATTCAGGTTAAAGAGTTTTACAATGAACATTATATAGGAATTGTTGTGTTCTCAGTGCATCACACAGAGGTATGAGATGTCATAATTGGTGATGTAGTGTTTGATTATTTGGTTAAGGTGATAGTCACCAAGAGTCTGCAATGTTAAAATTCCATTTGCCCTTACAATTAATGAGTAAACTTGGTAGTGTCACTGAGATTTTGTCACTATCCTGTTTCCCAAAGGTTTTGGCATCCATCAGCAATGGTGACTGTAAGATTACAATGTTTTGGCTGTCCTCTACAAAGGTGAATTGGGATAATAAACACATCTCTGACAGATGGAGGAAAGAATCGGTCAGTGTGGATTCGACCACAGATAAACACTGGTGGTGTGTGTGTGTGTGTGTGTGTGTGTGCGTGTGTGTGCGCGCGCGCGTATGCATGTGATGGGTGTACTGAGGCAGAGAAGATTTGACATGCTGCTAGCATTTTAAACAGTGTTAAGTGAAGTCTAAAGTTGGGGTGCCTAATGTGCGGAATCTAAGAAAAGTAAACTTTTGTTTTGTGTTGAACAGAACAGACACACTGTACTATTTCTGTGCTTGCAATTTCTCCACAGTATGAGACAAGACCTAGAGCTTAAGAATAATGGACACATATAATACAATGAATTAAAATCTTTCTTTTTCTATGGTGAGTTACAGCTTCCCCTCTTTATTTTTTAATTTTCGCATTATAATTTTGGTTGTAATAGTACTATATTTTTGTTAGATAAAGTTAAAGTATTATTAATAGGAAATAATTAAAAATTAATAGTATGAGAGAAGCAAAAGTTTGTAATAGATTTTACAGGTCATGAAGTGTTTGAGTCCATGTGATCACATGAGAGTAACAATGAATCTGAACATGCCTCTTTCTATTGTGAAAACATGAACCACAAACACAATGTCTACATTTGTTTTCTTCATGTTTCTCTGATTTATCAGAGTTAATTTTCACAAAAGAAGAATTGTATACCAATGTGTGGGACTAGTTATTAATGGTAGGGAGAACAAACCAAATGTCGCAATAAAGAGAAAACATTCTACATAGAAGAACACAAATAATAATAGCAATAATCATGATGATAATAAAGAATGCTAATGAGATTTGATAAAAGATCCTGGAAAGCAAAGGTATTCTAATCCTAATACAGTAGCTGGAACAGACAGCACGGAAGGTGAATTGTGCAAGAGATTACATTTTCAGTGACAAGAACAATCCAGAATAGCAAATGAAGAAGACCATGAAACAGTAGATTCCACATATTCAAGCAATACAAATGAAGAAGTCCGAGCAAAGACTTATGGAATTATCCTAACGTATGTCTTTCTTTGTTATCTTTGTGTTTCTCTAATTTCTCAGACGATTTGAACCCATAGCAGGGAGAACAATGTTTGACTATGACGTCAGTGTTTTAGGAAAAAGAGCCAGGAATTTGAAAAGCAAGCTTTTTGCACATACAAAGATGTTATTGTTGCTGCAGTTGTGTTTCTAGAATAACTGTAGGATTGTTAATTATGAAAAGAGATAATAGTAGCAGATACAATTTGTCTTCCAACACGAGTGTGATGCCATCAAAACATCCACAATGGAAATCACAAGAGTACTCAACAAAGTGCAAGATATAAAGACTTACTTTTAAGCTGCAATATACCCAAAATATACCTGTTAAGAACCCAAAATTGTTTAATGAATGAATAATGAAATAGCCATATTTTATTAGCTTTATTTCAAACTATCTACAAGTTGAACAACCTTTTCAAGGCCTTTTTAACAATTTTGCAATTTGCTGGAGCAATGGTTTCTTTTCTTTTTTTCTTAAAGCTACAGTGATTAATCTGATTTTGGTGTCTCAGTAATTATGTCAATTAATGTGTGCTAGAGTAATTTCATTTGTTGAAATAGATACCAGGTGAATATGTAATTAGGAAATGGTTGTCTCTTTAAGACTTTGTGTGCAGTTTTCCAAGATTAGCCATACATGGAAGAGTAGTTTTAAATATAAATAACTTTTGGTTAATGACCAAACTGGTATCTAGTTTATTTCCTGATAATTGAAATAAAATTTTAATTCCTTCCCACCTTCTCCTACCAATCAAAGACAAATTATAGGGTAACCAATTGTCCCATTTTCCCCAGGATGGTCCTAGTTTTAGCTCTGGATGTCCTCTAACTTGGGAAACCCTCCTGTTCCAAGCAAATTAGGATAGTTAGCCACCCTAAAACACACATCTCACTTGAAAAGAAGTGTTATACTTACAAAGCTTGATTTATTATTAAATAAATTCAACAGAAAAGCAACTTAAAAATAAATTTCCATGCATATTACCACCAAAATAAAGCAACTATATAATATGTAGTCGTGTTCCTTCTAAACTTTATACAAACAATGTGTAATTTAACAGTTATAAAGGCAACTGTAGTCACAAGCTGTGTACAATTCTATGTTCATTAGTTAACAAATATATATCCTCACAAAATCATATGTGTAATTTTAATGACCCCATAAAATTCTAACATATTTCCATGTTTGAAGTTACTTAATTATCCTCCACTGTAGTACATTTATGTTGTTTTTGTTTTTTCTCTATTATAAATGATAATGCTGTGAATATCTTTGTATATATACGATTTCTCTTTTAAATTTAAGAAAAGAAACTTTGGAGAAAACATATATAGTATAGAAATGTATTGACAACATGTAAACAGTTTAAGTTATCAACATTTTCTCCTGATAGCTAGCTTCTTATCATTTACCCTCCCATTTAAACAGTTATTTGATTAAAATTCCTGGTAATATGAGCCCATTCTAGAAACTGGGCAATATTTTTTTATTTGGATAGTTGAAACAACATTGTGTTTATTTGTTCTGAATATTGAGAAATTGTTGTCACAGATGAAGATTTTTCCCCTTTTTTTTAGGATCTTTCAAAAGAATAATGGCACTTAAAGAAAAATGAGATCGCTGATTAATCATAATTTCATAGACAAACATCTACTGTGTTCCAGAACTGATAGAGGCATTGAGGGACTCAGAAATACTATAAACTCATTGTTAAGGACAGACGCTCGGTAGGAGCTCATTTTGATACTAAGTCTTACCAAATCAACTGTCCCTTCAGGTTTCCTTTTAGGAATTCTGAAGTAGAAATATGAAACCCAAAAAATTCAAGTCTTTGCCTGTACTATAATTAAAATGCAACAGCCTGAGTCTACAAAATCTAAGCTTGAACACAGAAAGGATAAGTCATGGAATCAGTTAACATTTACTGAGCACCTGCCATTGCCTACCCAGTTCCTATTCTGTAGTATTTACCAACTGATAGGAAAAAGTCATGGGATGTGTATATAATAAAATAATAGAGAGGACAATAAGTTCCACTACAGGATGTAAAAAGAGGGGCATGTCTCTTTGTGTACTTGTATTATTTATAATGACAAAAACATTGTAAAGAACTTAAATGGATATCAACAAGATATAAATGAATATGTTATGGAATAGTCATATACTGGAACACTAGACAATAGTGAAAATCAATGCACAGGAACTACTATATGCATCAATGCCAACCACTCTCACAAAAGAAATATTGAGGGGTGACCGGATGGTTCAGTTGGTTAGAGCATGAGCTCTGAACAACAGGGTTGCCTGTTCAATTCCCGCATGGGATGGTGGGCTGTGCCCCCTGCAACTAAAGATTGAAAACAGCAACTGGACTTGGAGCTGAGCTGCGCCCTCCACAAGTAGACTGAACAGCAACAACTTGGAGCTGATGGGCACTGGAGAAACACATAGTTCCCCAATATTGCCCAATACAAATTAAAAAAAAAAAAAAAAAAACATCAAAAAACATTGAATATAAAAGATGAGTTTTAGCAGATTACATATAGTTGGTATCATTTGTATAAGTATAAAGATTTGAAAAATAATATTATGTATTGTTTAGGGATACTCCAATGAAGTGAAAATATAGAGAAATGCATGCAATGATAAGTATGCAATTCAGGATAATGACCTCCTGGGGGCAGGGGGGAGGAAGGAGGACATAGTCCCAGAGTAGGTATGTTCAAGTATTTAGGAAATGTTTTATTTCTTTTTTTTTGTACACATATACAGATGTATTTTGGGAAGGAGAGTTAACACGTTGCGGGAACATATATCATGAGGCCTCAGTTTTCTCAAAGTACATTAATGATAATAGCATTTACTCAGAGATAAATAAAAAGATGTTCAAGCTTTGCCTAGCCTTAAAAAAGTAAAAAATAGCATACTTTTCCTTGCCATTCCATCAAGTAACTATTATATTTTTCTTCTTCCCTTCGATGCCAATCTACACTTGCTGCTGCCACTCCCAGGTAACATGTTCCTTTTTTTTTTTTTAATTTATTGGGGTGACAATTGTTAGTAAAATTACATAGATTTCAGGTATACAATTCTGTATTACATCATCTGTAAATTCCATTGTGTGTTCACCACCCAGAGTCAGTTCTCCTTCCATCACCATATATTTGATCCCCCTTACCCTCATCTCCCACTCCCCAACCCCTACCCTCTGGTAACCATTAAACTATTGTCTGTGTCTATGAGTTTTTGTTTCTCATTTGTTTGTCTTGTTCTTTTGTTGTTTTTGGTTTATATACCACATATCAGTGAAATCATATGGTTCTCTGCTTTTTCTGACTTATTTCGCTTAGCATTACACTCTCAAGATCCATCCATGTTGTCACAAATGTTCCTATATCATCTTTTCTTACCGCCGAATAGTATTTCGTTGTGTATATATACCACAACTTCTTTATCCATTCATCTATCGAAGGACATTTTGGTTGTTTCCATGTCTTGGCCACCGTAAACAAAGCTGCAATGAACATTGGAGCACACGTGTCTTTATGGATAGATGTTTTCAGATTTTTTGGGTAGATACCTAGAAGTGGGATTGCTGGGTCATATGGTAATTCTACTCGTAATTTTTTGAGGAACCTCCACAGTGCCTTCCATAACGGCTGCACCAATCTGCATTCGCACCAGCAGTGTATGAGGGTTCCTTTTTCTCCACAGCCTCTCCAACACTTGTTACTATTTGTCTTGTTGATGATAGCCATTCTGACTAGGGTGAGGTGATATCTCATTGTGGTTTTGATTTGCATTTCTCTGATGATTAGTGATGTTGAGCATTTTTTCATATGTCTATTTGCCATTTGTATGTCCTCTTTGGAGAAATGTCTCTCCAGGTCATCTGCCCATTTTTCAATTGGGTTGTTTGTTTTTTTGTTGTTGAGTTTCATGAGTTCCCTGTATATTTTGGATACTAGCCCCTTATCGGAGGCACTGTTTGCAAAAATCTTCTCCTATTCAGTGGTTGCCTCTTTATTTTGTCAATGGTTTCTTTTGCTGTGCAGAAGCTTTTAAGTTTCTGGATTTGTTTTTGAGTAGTTACCCTTAAGTTTATGGAAAAGAAAGTTTGATATTTAGAGTATTCCATTTTCTTCAGCATGCTTACTTTTTCCATTCCCATAGTCTGGTTCAGGCCTTTACTCTCCCCCTTTTTGAGTTTTGGTTGCCACAAATTGTCCCTGTTGATGGTGGTCGAATAGCCTCCTTTAATATCTCTTGTAGTGCAGGTCGTGTATTAGAAAATTCCCTCAGCTTCCATATGTCTGGAAAGGTCTTTATTCCTCCTTCATATCTAAAGGATATCTTTGCTGGATATATTATTCTTGGCTCATAATTTCTCTCTTTCAATTGTTTGAATATTTGGTTCCACTCCCTCCTGGCTTGTAGAGTTTCTGCTGAAAAATCTGATGATAATCTAATGAGCTTTCCTTTGTAGGTTACCGTCTTCTTTTCCCTGGCTGCCTTGAGGATTCTTTCTTTGTCGTTGATTTTAGACAGCTTCAATACAATGTGCCTTGGAGAAGGTCTGTTGGGTTTGAGGTAATTAGGTGTTCTATTTGCTTCTTGGATTCGAGGATCCAGTTCTGTCCACAAGTTTGGGAAGTTCTCATCGACTATTTGTTTGAATATATTCTCTGTTCCCTTCTCTCTTTCTTCTCCTTCTGGTATGCCCATTATTCTTATATTGCTCTTTCTGATGGAGTCAGAAAGTTCTTGTAGAGTTCTTTCATTTCTTTTAAGTCTCAAGTCTCTTTCTTCTTCCATCCGTGTCATTTCCAGGTTTCTGTCTTCGATGTCATTGATTCTTTTCTCCATCTGGTCAACTCTACTACCTAAGCTGGCTATTTTATTCTTAATTTCTTCTATTGAGTTCTTAATCTCCAGAAATTATATTTCGTTCTTTTTAAAAATTTTAATGTCTTTTGTAAAACGCTCATGTTGTTCTTTGATTGTGTTTCTGAGTTCATTAAACTGCCTTTCTGTGTTTTCTTGCATCTTGTTGAGTTTTTTCAGAACTGCAATCTTGAATTCTCTGTCATTTAAGTCACAAATTTCCATATCTTTAAGTTCCTTTTCTGGAGACTTTTCACTTTTTTTCTGAGCTGTCTTGTTGCCTTGGTTATTCATGGCAATTACTGATTTATTATTCCTCTTCCTAGACATCTACAGGAATGGCTTCTGCAACAGGTTGATAGGAAGAGGTCTTTCTTTTGTTTTCCAGTACTTGTTGGTAGAATGTTTTATTTTCTCTCTGACTGCAGCCTTTTATTTCCTGTGTCACACGGTAGTGCTATGTTTTCTCTGCAGTATTCCAGCTTCTCACACAATGGGGGGATTCCCTGGGAGACGGGCTTCTCCTCTTTTAATAGTTTGCCTGGGTCACAGGGTGCAGTGTCCGTGTGGGTACGTGGAGAGCTTTAGAAGTTCCAAAGCTCTTCCTGCACCAGATTCAGAGTCCATGTGTTTCAGCAGTTCTGTTTACTCCTGCAGGGATCCGCCCAGATAGGTGGGGCCAGGGGCAGGGTTGAATTGTGAGAGGTGGCCCAGAGCAATGGCGGCGACCACCACCATAGCTGGTCCTGCTTCCACAGCTCCCTCCCCTTTGCCGAAACTAGTTGGGCTGCGAATCTGTGTCTGAGGTCCACAGTTCTCAGAACAGCAAATATTCTGTTCTTTTGATCTGACACTACTACTGTTCCGCTTCTAGCACCGGGCAGGTGGGGGCGGGGCGAGCTCTGGGAGGGTAGGGAGGGGGCGGCTAGTCTCAGTGCTGAAGGCTTCCGTTCTCTGCTTGGCAGTGAGGACTTAAACCACTGTTTTCAGCCTTCTTCCCGCAGGCTTTTCTCCGAAGTCTCTGCCGTGAGCGTTGGGTTCAGCCGTGTTATATGCTGCCCCCTCAGCCTTGTGGGCCATAAGTGGAGCCCTAGCAGTCCGAGTTCTTCTCTTTCCTGCAGCTGCAGTAGTTCTGAGATGCAGCGAGCTCGGAACACTGAGCTAGGTCTGCGTCCTGTGCCTGTGCGGCTCCAGCTCCATCTCCGCACTTCTCCCTTCCCTCCTCCCCCACTAGGGCAATTCGCTCACGTTTATGTGAATTCAGTAGTGGGCCTCTTCGTCTTGCCTATTTACTGTGCGGGAGTCTTTTGTGGAGTTATAGTTGTTCAATTAGTTGTAAATCCCAGGGGAGATATACAGAGCCTCACCTCACGCCACCGTTTTGATGATGTCTTGGAAATGACATCTTAAGCTACAGGGGGAGTCCATGATTGTTCATGATATTATTTTGAAATATATAATAATGCATTAAAATGTACATAAATTAAAGTGCCACATAAGCAGAAAAGAGTCTGTTAATTCTGAATTTAAGTAGCAATCTGAGTAAGATTTTCAGTTGAGTTGGCCTTCATGGATTAAATTGGTGCTGATGGATGAGCAGACGTTCAATAAGTCCAGATGGCAGGAAAGGAGATTTTGGACTGATGGACTAGCATGGGCAAAAGCATGGAAGTGTTCTGGGCAAGAGCTAGCTTAGGATGCATAGAAATATTTATGCTGGAATAAAAGCAGTTGATAACGTAACTGGGACCAGACTGCAAATGGCCTTGAACACAGCAGAAATGTAAAATAATTACTAGGTTTTGTAAATAGGAGCTTGCAATTAGGTCTGGGCTATAATTTATTACATTCTTCATGGAATTCCAAAGGATTGATAATTTCTTCAACCAGGATGTTACCTTACCTAAATCTGACTGGTCCTTCTACATCTCTACTGCTCTTCAAATAAAAATAAAAATAAAAATAAAACCACAATTCATCACAAAGTCATCTATCAAATCTAACAGAGAAATTGATGCTCAGGGTTATAATCAGTAATAAATATGAAGATCTCCCATTGGTAGCTTTTAAGAGTCAGGTTTTTTCTTATGATTACCCATTAATTTTCCCATCTGACCATGTCTAATGAATCTTCAAGTATTATAGAAAGCATCACCCTGAGAAGGGATAGGAAGACTCGTTGGTTTCTGTGAAAAATCTAAAGCTTATGAAATTTGCTAGAAATGACTTTTATATGATCATCATTTGGTCACCAGCAGGTATCTTTTGTTGGTTTCATATGGCAGAGTCTGAAGAATATTGGTTGATCAATGTGTCATTCATCAGGGACCCCTGCAGAGATGACTGTTTATGTTACGATATTATGGAAAACGGCACAACATTTAGCAAATTGAACCACACATTTCCTCTCCCCTCCTTTTTTTGAACGTTAAAACTGCAGTTTGACAAAACAACTTTCATTTCGGAAAAAAATTAAAACAGCAGGTGATAATTAGGGCAAAGTTACAACAATGTTATTGCTAATGGGCTACCTGTCAGTTAGTGCAAACTATCACTTCTCCCCAGCAATAGTTATTATTAAAAACAATCCATGAGGGTTAAAGAAGGGATGTAAAATGTGTCTCCTTATTTGCTCATTTGGAAATAGGATAGAGATAGATCTATTAACCACCTCACTCTACCTTGGTCTCAGTGCAGACAACACACACAAAATAACTGCAAGTTATAAACGACCAAAACATAAACCTTAGCTGACTTGAGTTAAAAATCAATTTTCCTAATAAATTAAATTCGAACATTATATACCAGTATGTAATATCAAGAAGGATGTATTAATAATTGCCATGTTGGCAGAGTGCAAAGTGCAAGACTTATAGGGATATAACAATTTAGTAATTTAGAAAATCTGATACCAAAATAGCTACTGCTGGTGGAAGCTTCAGAGTTCAATTCAGTCTTTCAGCTATAATAGTATTCTCTAACTAGTCAAGGTTGAATGTTCAAGATGTAGTTTGAGTATTAATCATCAATTCAAATAAAAGACTGCACAACTGGAGAGGCTCTCCTGGGTTAAGTAGCTTATTCCTGAACACAGATGTAAGATTTTTCCTTTGTGTATTCCAGAACCACTTGAGTGTTTTCCATACTAAACAAGCAACCTCTTTTGGAGTTATTTCTTTAGCTTTACTTTTTATCAACTACAATCTTTTGGCAAAGAATTCACCTAAGCTTTTGCTGATGTGAATTATGAGCTCATTCAAACCGCCTATTTCAAGTTTAAGATTTATTTTTCATTCTGCCCAATAATAAATCTGGTCATATGTTATGCTTTATGTTGGTTTACCATACAGTATTCCATTGTATAGTATTGTAAGAATAAACCATAGCTAAATTATCCATTTTACTGTTGACGAGCATTTGGGTAGTGTTATTAATACATAAAAAAATAAAGTATTATATAGGTACTCATACGTACACAAAGAATACCCCTGCACACCTATACGTTGCATTACATTTTTTTTGTTGCAGTATGATATATAATACATACAGAGAAGTGCATGCATTATAATAGTACTGTCTGATGACTTTTCACAAACTGGTTACACATGTGCAACCAGCACCAAACCCTAAGAAAAATGACCAACTCCCCCAAATCCCTATTTATAGCTCCTCCCAGTCATTAGCTCCCATCATGGGTAACCATTATAATGACTTCTGATAGCACAAATGAGTTTTGCCTGTTTGTGTCTTGCTTTTTTTCTTAGCATTATATTTATGAGGTTTGTATATGTTACTGCATTTGGAAGCAGATTGTTCATTCTTAGTATTGTATATTATTCTGTTATATGAATACAATAACAGAATAATAAATAATCACTAATCATTTATCCATTTTATTATTAATGAACATTCAGGTTGTTTCCAGTTTGGGGTTTATCATAAATAGAGTTACCCTGAGTTGTTTAATAGATATCTTTTGGTATGCATTTGACATTGGTATATTCCTGGGAAATGGATTGCTGGGCCATAGAGTTTTCATATGCTTAAATTTAGTAGATTTTGCCAAATTTCCAAAGTTGTTGTATTATACACATATGTATTATATACATATATAATTGTTGTATTATATACAACTATAATACATATATACATATGTATCATATCTATAGCATTTGGTTTCTTGAGGAATCATTCAGAATAAAACATTTCAGCATAACCATTAAGAGAACAAGTTTTGGAGTCACTCAGACCAAATTCAATTTACCACTAAACAGCTATGCCACCTATGTATAAACTCAAACCTCAGTTTACTCAACTTTAAAATAGGTATAATAAACTGGGATTTTGATACAACATAGTGTTTAGCTTATGGTGGTTATTAATCATTAGCTCTTACAACATAGACCATATGGAGAATTAGAAACAAATACGGACAATGTAATCCACAAACAATTTTCATTTTCTGATGGAAGGAAACTGAAACTCTGACCCAAAAGGCATTACCAATTCTAGTGAGCATTATACTTGGACCCTGAAAAAGATACATTTAAACATTATCCCAAAATGCATTTGCAAATTACTCTTGCCCGAGGCAAGGTTCTTGGATGCAGTGCATTACCATCCTTTTTTCAGCCCTACCAGACACTACTCTTTAAAGACAAAACTGCCAAGAGCTACTCAGGAAAGTCACTAATATTATTCTTTTTATTATATTTGCCAATTCCACACCTTCCTCAGCCCAACCCCCAAAGTTGTTGAAAAGTGACTGTAATTGCAATGTTCCTTTTGAGTTTTCCTTGACACTTACCAGTGACTACAATATCTCCCACATTCCTAAAAGCCCTAAGAATGAGCCCAGACCCTTGCTTTAAATTGCAAAGAACTTGCCTTTTTTGGTAGACATGAGCTTGATAGCTTCAGTCTGGATTTCAGCAGCTGCTGGGACAGCATCCTAAAAGTTAACACAGAAGTTACACCCCATACAGAGGTACTGGTTTACCTCATTGCTCTGGGGGCAGCAGGCTAAGTTATCTTCCATTGGTAATTTTGGAAGGTGGCTCTGTGTTTCTAATAAATTGAATCGGATCCAATATATCAGTCACTATTCTCAAGAAATAAAGCACACAATCTACTGGAAAAGACATCATCTTTTGAGGCCAGTGGTACACTTGAGAGGGAACTTTCTGAACGTTTGATTGAACTTCTTTGGATGAGAAAACTAGTCATTTGAGAGTCTTGCCTAAGGTCAAATGGTTTGTTCCCTGGACCTGCAGAAAGCTCAAGTCTTATTCACAGTTCAGTGGTTGCTCCTCTTTGCTCTTGAGTCTTGGGTCTCACCATCTTCCCATCCCACCCGCACCTCGATTTCATAAAGATCCAGACCTGGGATCCAGAAATGGGGATGCTGATGAAGTGTGACTTACGGGAATGAACAACTATTAAATTGTCGGCAGAAGTGCAAGATGAGTGAGGCTTGCCTGTTAGAACACAAAATCCAAGTGGGAGGACCCTCACTGTTTTGTGTACCACTGTATTTCCAGCACCTAAAGCTGTGTCTGGTGAACCGTAGACCCTGATAATTGTGAAACGAAGAAATGAATGAATGAATGAATGAATGAGTAAATCTTGGGTATGTCAGGTTGTCCTTACTGTTTCTCTGCCATCTCCTTCCAGTAATACAAAAATAAATAAATAAAATAAAAGTGCACATTTAGATTTCAAGAGAGGTCATGTAAAAGCCTCTGGTAGGTACCTGGCCCACTGTGAGCAATTAACAAATGTCAGTTCATTTTCCTTTCCTTCCTCCCCAAATGTAGGTTACTTGGGGCAAGGAATGATGTGCCTTGGTATTTATGTGCCTGAACAGAAAGTGAATCAGGTATCTAACCGGCTGGTGAGAAAAGGGCTGTCGGCTTCTTTTTGATCCGAGTAGATCAATTCCAGTGCCCCGAAAAACGCACAGCTATTTTACTCAGAAAGGCTGGTCGCAGTTGTTGATCGATTCTGGGCTGCAGTAAGCTTTTTAATACAACTTTCTGTAAGCATCAGCTACATTGCAGCGAGAGGACAGGCACTGATTGGAAAAACCCCTTCTTATCCCCCCCAAAAAAGGGACTGAGCGGCGTAGGGACTGAGTTTTGCAAGTCTAACTGGTCCTGGGGCTGGGGCGGTCCTGGCCCCTCCAGCCCCGCCCCCTCGCCCGCGGAGGATGAGAAGGTTCAAGTTCGGCGCCGGGCCTCGCGCTGCGTGCTCAGAAGCCGCCCGAGCGGCCCAAAGGCCCTCGTTTGACGGCGAGGAGGGCCCGGAGGTCATCAGGGTGCGGGGTCACTCAGCCACGCGTTGTGCTACCACGTGGGAGAAAAGTTTCCAACTCTGCCCGTGGGGCTTCCCAATATCTCCCAGTGGAGTAGAGGCCCGCGGTTTGCACCCACTCCCTTTCCTGTCGCCTCCAGTCGCGCCCCCTTCCCAGGAAAACCCCCGTGTCCCTTCTCTGAAATCCCCCCTTCCCTCGCTGTGCAGGTCGCACACGGAGAATACCCTGGGGGCCTCCTGAGAAAGCGGCCCGGGCGCCTCCGGAGGGCCAGGGCAGGGGGTCGAGAGACAAGTGTCCCGAGGCGGGTGCTGGGGGGTGGAGGCGCGGAGCTGGGCGCGCGCAGTACACAGGAGAGAGTGGCACACACGCATCCCCGGTGCGACCGGAGGGCTCACTTCGCGGCTTCCCCACCCTAGCACGCCAACTCTCCCCGGCCGCAGTCGACCTCACGCGGGAGCACCCGTCCACACCCCCACCCCACCCTCGCTGCCCACTCCGGGTTCCCCTCCGCCCCCAGTGCGCAGGCCCGACCGCCCCAGCGCGCATGCCCTGGGCTCGCGAGCGCGGCCAGCCCCCAGCCTTTTGCTTTCTACACACTCTACAACTGGGGAGGGGGCAGGGGAGGAGGGAGCCGGGTCGGCCACGTGATCAGCCGGCCGGGGCGGTGGGGGCGGGAGCGCGCGCCGAGCGAGGCGCGGGGAGGGCGGGTGCGCGTGCGCGCGCACGGGCGGGCGGGCGCGGGGCTGGGCTGAGGCGGGCGGCGGCGGCAGTGGGCTGGCCGCGGAGGGGGTGGAGCGGGAGCTGAGCGAGGCGGGCGGGCGGGCGGAGGATGGGGCTGTGCCCGGGCTCCCGCTGCAGCCGCCCGGGGACACGCCGTGCACCCTCCGGCTCGGGGCTCTCGCGGCGGCGGCGGCGGCAGTGTTAGCGGCGGCGGCGGCGAGAGCGGCGTTCCTTGCGCTTCTCCCTCGGGCTGGACGAAGCGAAGAGGCAGCGGTGGCGGCAGGAGGCGGCGGCGGCAGCACACCGGTGTCTCTCCCGTTGGAGATTTCTTTTTGCTTTCCTCGTCGACTGACTCACCCCCTCCCTTTTTTGAGGAAGGGTGACCTCTTCTCTGGGACTGGAAAAAACATTTTTTTGAGGAGGGGGGTGGGTGGCAGCCTCAGGGTCTGCTTCTTCTCTTCTTTCAGCTCCCCCTCCTCCCCCCTCCAAGACCGAAAACCAAACCCCACAACTGCTCCAGCATCCTCCTTCCCTTCCTCCACCCCTCTTCTCCACCGCTCCCAGTTTCGCCCTCTCCCCTCCTAATTATTTCATTATTATGCTTCCCTCTCTGGGGGGTCTGGTCCCTCTCAGATCGCGCGGAAGCCCTGGCCTCCCCTGTATGCTTTTCTTAAAAATTTGGGAGCCTGGGAGTGAGTTTTCTCCGAGGCGTGTGTGAGAGGCGGCGGGGGTGTTTTCCTGCGCGAGGGGCGGGTGAAGTTCATTGCCCCCACTTTCCCGTGACCTTTTCGGACGGGATTTTGACTCGAGGGGCAGGCGTTTTCGGGGGTCGGGGGACGCGGCGGAGAATGGCTGCGGGGAGGGCTCCCCGGAGCCTCCCAGTTTCTTGATCAAAGCATTCCGCTATTCTGATTTATTGCCTGCTTGGTGAGTTATTTTTTTTTTCCTCTAAAGGAGACCTGTGTGTTCAGCCATTACTTTGCTCGGCGCCGCTCACAGGAATCTCCGACCCGCGGTGCGGTGGGCAGCCCCGCACTTGGGCTCCTTGCCTCTCGCCCTCGCTCCCGGCCCTCCTCCCTCTCTCCGCCCCTTCCCCCTTTTCTTTCTCCTCTCTTTCTTCCCCTCTCTCCCTTCTTTCGGTCGCCGTCTCCCCCGCGCCCTCCTCGGGGCGGAGGGAAGCCGAGAAGGGGGAGGGAGGGGTTGGTGTCAATTTTTTTGTGTGGCCGCGGCCGGAGCCTTTGGCGGGCAGGCAGCGAGCGGGGAGACCCCGGCGCGGCAGAGCCATGGATGGCCCGACGCGGGGCCATGGACTCCGCAAAAAGCGGCGGTCGCGGTCGCAGCGAGACCGGGAGAGGCGCTCCCGGGGCGGGCTGGGGGCCGGCGCGGCCGGCGGCGGCGGGGCCGGCCGGACTCGGGCGCCCTCGCTCGCCTCGTCGTCGGGCTCCGACAAGGAAGACAATGGGAAGCCCCCGTCCTCCGCCCCGTCCCGGCCCAGACCCCCGCGGAGGAAGCGGAGAGAGTCCACCTCAGCCGAAGAGGACATCATTGATGGATTTGCCATGACCAGCTTTGTCACTTTTGAAGCGCTGGAGGTAAGGGGGACCCCCTCCCCCCGGTTCCCTTTATGCACGACCCCACTCGGCTGCGGCCGGCTCTGCTGCTTCCCCCGCCGCGCTCTGACGGGTCTGTCTGTCTGTCTGTCTAGGCTGAGGTCTTATTGTTGGGGGTAGCTGGGGGCGCGGGCAGACAGGCAGCAGGAGGGAATCGCAAAGCCTTGCCTGGTCTCGTTTCCTCGTTCTCGTTCGCCTTTCCTCTGCTCCCCCTGCCTGCGCCCCCTCCACAGCGGATGGGCAGAGAGAAAGGGGTTCAGGCATCACAACAATGCGCCCCCTTCCATGGATAGCTGTGCCCCTACTCCTTCCTCTCCCTCCCCAATCATGGCTTCTTGGCTGGTGGAAGTCTTTTTGCGGGGTTTGGGGCGCCTGTGGAGGGTTCTCTGTGTGCTTTCTACAGAGACGTGTGTGTGTGTGTGTGTGTGTGTGTGTGTGTGTGTGTGTGTGTGTGTATCCTATATACCTTTCCTGGGTGTCCTCGGGACTGGAGACTGATGGGGTTTTGTGGTTTCTCAGTCCCCCTCCCCTGCCTTTTTTATTATTTATTTATTTATTTTTTTGGTGAAGCTGGGGAAGGGGGCGTTTTCTCCTGGTTGGGAGAAAGGAGGGAGGAGGGGAGCCAGAGAGGAAAGGGTGGAATATCTTGCTGTATTCCGTATGGGGCTCTATTACAGAAAGGGTTAATTATAGTATTATCTGTGCACATATAGATATAGATATAGATATATACACGTGTGTGTGTACATGAGCAATTTGGTTAAAGGACAGAAAAAGGTGCACCAGGGAGGACTGGTGGAAGGAAAGAATAAAATCCTAGCAGGTATCAGAAGGGCTTGTCACCCAATTGTCCGTCTCCCTTTCCGTTTTTTGTGCGTTTCTTCTTTTTTTTCTTTCTGATTGGCTTTGTGTGCGTGTATATATGTATATATGTTATGTGTGTGTCTTTCTTTATTCTTTGGGCACCTGCAGTGTTGATTTCCAAATGCACATTTTCCTGCCAGCTAACCACTCCTGAAGGGGGTGGGGTGAGTTAGAAGGAGACTGTTCAGGGGTCAGGGGGAAACTGTCTTTACCTGGAAGGATCAGGTTTGGTGCTGGCATAGGTCATTGGCCTCTGTAAATGTAATCCCCCTTTTCCTCCCCCTACCTCCCTATCTCCACCCTCAACAACACACACACACACAGAGAGAGAGAGAGAGAGAGAGAGAGAGAGAGAGAGAGAGAGAGAGAGAGAGAGAGCTTTGAGATTCTGCAGTTGGTCCAGCTTTCTTAAGCACAAAACCAAGATAAGAGTTGGTTTCTAGCCTTTCATGCACCTGATATGGTGGTTTGGCATTCCTGAAGGAAACTTTTCCCTTTCCCTTTGGGTTTTTGCTGTTATTATGGTATTGTTTGAGATGATCAAATGCAAGCTTTGTTAATGACAGCTTAAATCTCACATGCAGTAACTGTACAGGTTTCGATTGCTCTGTGTGTGTGTGTGTGTGTGTGTGTGTGGTTTAAATATTTTTAAAAAGGAAGCCTTCCTGTCAGGGTTCTTCTTTTCTGTTTGAGCTGTTTTTTGGTTGGGCTGCTGGTGGTGATGGTGGTGGGTGGTAGCCAGTGGTTGAGGAGGAAGGGAGGGTGGTCGGTGGTATTGGTGGCCACAGATTTTGATGTTAGTGAGTGAACCAGTTACCCTTTGGTTCTAGAACTGGTGCTTTATTGGCTAAAATGGACCTAACACAATTGCTTTGAGTGCTGAGCCTCCCCACCTACTAGGCTAATTCAAACTGTGCCTTCAGCTTTGCCAGGGCGGGAGGGTCCTGTGCAGGGTGAGCTCTTTCTCACTTGATTTAAAATAGGAACTGAAATGGTAGCATTGTATGCTGATAGAAAATGTTGCCTGGAGTTTGGTTCTCCACTGCTGTCTGCGTTAGTTTAGGATTTAGGACGGTGTTTGTAACAGCTGCTTGCCAGTGCTTCTGCCTTCTGTAGGGCTCCCCCGGGCTCCCCTGTGGCCCCTCGGCAAGTAAGCCAGGAGGGCCTGCAGGTTCCCATAGACATTTTTAAGGTCAAGTAGAGCTAGATAAAACATACACAGTTGTTTTTGATGATTTTTACTTCTAATAACTAGATATTTGACTGGGCGTGTGATGTATCTATCTGTTTGGCTTTTGAGAGAAAACACTCCCATTCTAGTGTCTTTGGAACTTAAAAGCTTTTAATTTTTAAAGAAGACCAAGTTCAAAGTGTACCATTAATGCCACTCCTTTTCTTGTTGTGATTATCTTTTCTGCTACTTTTCTGGATTCAAAACCCAGGTAGGTTACTTTGGTTAGCTGAATACTACCCTACCTTCATGTCTAAATATCACTTATGTATCTGTGTGTGGGTCTGAAGGTCTAACTTTTTAAAACATTTTCTTAAAATTTTATAGAAAAAATTAAACATATACCGGCACAAAAGTGGAGAGAACAGTTCCTAAACCCCAATATACACAACATGCAGGTTCAACAACTACCAACCTCATGTCTTACCTTGTTTCATCTATATCCCATCAACTCAGACCCCCTCTCAGATGTGATACGAGAACTATGTAAATATTTTTGTGTGTATCGCTAAACAGTAATGACTTAAAAAAAACACACACCCAAACCCCACAGTCCCATTATCACGCTTAAGTAGACACCAGTTTCCTTATGTCATCAAATATCCTGTCAGTGTTCACATTTAAGAGACCCAGCTTTTGTAGGAAAGCCGCAAATAAACTTTTCAGGTTAAAAATACAGTAGGGAATAAAATTCATCACGTGTGTGTGCTTCTGTGGGCAAAGGTGGATCTCCTTGCCTCACACTAGTGTCCGTGCTGCGTGGTCAAACGTGTGTAGTCATCATTAAAATAAAACGTGTGGTGCCCACTGTACTTACTTTCAAAGATTTACTCAACTCTCACCATGAAATGTGAGGACTTATTAGGAAATAGGCAACTAAACTATGAACTTGGACAGAAACGTATATTACAGGAGTGCTTGTAAATGTTAAGAATTATTGTCGATGCTAAGAGTTACCCTAAATACATACTCTGTTTTTGTGCCTTGCGTTTAGAAGTGGAAACAGTTGTCACTGTGTGTTTTTGAGGCTGCTGCTAGTATGATGTTGTGATAAGAAACCAGAAATGTTGGCTTGCACAACTCGGCTGGTACCTTACGCCAGTGCAGAGCAATAGCTGGCAGACTGGGAACAGCGTGCTTTGGGTGTTAGTGGACACATTATTGGACTCCCAGGATTTTGTCTTGAGTAGCTGATTTTTACTTCCCTTTTAAAAAAGAGTCTCCTAACTCATAATGAAATGTACTGGTGATATAAATAGTTCCAGTGCAACTATGGTTTTACTAATGTTGGAACAAAAGTAAGAAACTGGCCTAATGAGAAGAGCATTTTTATGTTATTTTTTCACTGCAGTTGGATTGTTATTTAAGATGATGAAAGCTTTGGGGGTAGTTGGAGAAGTCCCGCACTTCATGGGCAGCGAGACTGGCTGAGGTAGTTTCATGTGCTGCAGGGACACTTGTCTGGAGTAACTGTGGCCTGAAGTTCAAGTATGTGGTTGTGAAGAGTCTTATGAGAGAAGATAAGAGGGTAGGTGAGGAGGCTGAAGTTGAACGTGGTGTTCTTTTCATTAGGCATTTGAGAAACAGAATTGCCATTTGTATATGGTATTGTATGTTTGGATGTTCTTTGAATAATAGTTTGGAAGTGAATATTCCCAGTTGTCATGCCTCCTTTTAAAAAAAAGTGGCTTCTAGCAAACAGTGTAAACGGAAATGCTGGGGTTCTATCCCTGTCAGTGTACCCTAGTACTGTCAAATAATACTGTTTTTGTATTCTTACTTAGGTTTCTTTCTGTGTAGTATCAATTAGTAAGCCATTTGGGCACTGTAGCTGAAAATTTTGACTTTGCATATCTATTATTTTCCCCCTCACTCCTCTGTGGTGCCCAGGATTCTTAGTGCGGCCTCCTTTTGTGCAGCTGACCAAGGGAAACAACGATAAAACTGGTGGGATTAGCAGATAGGAGGCCAGCTGGAGCTCTGCAGGCTTGTGAAAATTAAGGAAGACTCATTTCTGGTGGGTAGAAGATCAAACCGAGACTTTCACGTGGTCTTCATTTCCTAGCTACATGCCGGGAGTGTCAATAGACTACAGAATTTGTTTTACTTATAATATGCCTTGTTAATAGGCTCTAGTAATTTATTATGGTCAAATCTCACTCATTCAGTTGTTTAAAAACAACATTAATCATATTCCTTGTATCAGTCAGCAAATATTTATGGAATGCTTGATATGTGCAAAGCACTAGAAAGACTACAAAGAAATCTAAAATATATGTAGCATCTTGAAGGAGGGTGTAATTTAGTTGATAAATTAAGTCCCGCACCTGCAAAATAATTTTGAAACAGGCAGCCTCGAATGCCTAATACCAACTAAGCGCAGCGGGTTTTCAGGGAAGAGGTGGTGTGATTGGCTGAAGTGTTTGAAAGGGCTTCTTGGGGACATGGGGCCTGGAAGGCTGAGGTGATTTGCATAGACAGGGAAGGACTGCGGGATGCGGAGAACATTCTAAGGGAATAGTGAAGAATGCACAGAAAAAAGATGAGTGAGAAGGTGTTATTTGATTAGGGCTTGGGGGCAAGGAAGGGCTGGTAGAAATGAATACAAAATTATGGAAGTAAAGAGTGCTTGTTAGGGAGTCAGGAGACCAGTGGAGAAACACGTTCCAGGCTTGGCTGTCCTAACTAGTGGAGTGAACTTGGGAAGTTACTCTCTAAAAGTATCATTTCCTTAATCTGTTAGTTGAGAGGTCACTAGTTTTAGGGGAAAGCTACCCAAGTTGGATGGGAGCATAGCTCTGCCAGATGTTGATGGGTTGTGTTCTAGACCAAATAAAAGGTCATCTACCCTCAGATAGTTTTGTAATTTGATGGGCTGGCACAATTAAAGGAGTGACTTGTTCATTCTGCCAGAATCAAGTCTTTTCTTACGTTAATGTGGGTTTTGAATATCAGAGAAGGACTTGTGATGTGCCTTATTTCCTAAATTTATTTGACCACAGGACACTTTAATTCTTGGCATTGGAACCCATGATTCATAATCTGGTGTGGGAGGGAGATGCTGGAAAAAATCTCAAAGGTCCCTTCCAGCAACTTGGTGATCTCTATAGGGTGGTGGGCTGATGACGGACGGCTTGGAAAACCCAGCACGGAAGTTGGAAGTTGGAGTGGAGGCTGGTGCTTCCGTGGGAGTGGCAAGGGGACTGCAAGGTGTAAATAATGATGAGTTCACTTCTCCTGCTCTCCTTTCCTGCCTGGTGTCAGCCGATTCATTGATTGCTAGCAACCCCAGCGGGAGATAAGAATTGGTGAGTGATTCTCAATAGCTCTTGCAGTGTGATAGTATCCAGTTGTCATGCCACCAAGCTGCCTCCAGCCAACATGTTATGTCCTCTCTGGGTCCCTTCTGGTGTCCTGTATTGCTGCTTTTTAGCAAGCTGGGAAAGGAGGTGGCTGAGCAAGGAGGGTGACTTTGCTGTTAAAATAAAAGTTTCAAATTATCTGCCTTGTGCTGGCTTATGTGTGAAGTGCTAGCTCAAGAAAGGTCAGAACCTTTCTGCTGTTCGGCTTATAGGGAGAGTTGTGGGGATAGGTTTTTTTGCATTTTGTACTTTTTATCTTGCGAAGTTTGGGATGGGACTGCAGAGTAAATTGGTCAAGTCCAGCATTTCACTTCTGAAAGTGTGCATAGCTTTAGGATCTGAGGAGTTCTTAGGTGGTGAGAAAGTTTGCAGTAAAGGAAGAGTGTGAATACAGTGCTTGGTTATGAATTCAAATATTTTACTGTATGTACTGAATTTCAGTATTTTACTGTACGAGGAAGGCAGAACTCACTTTAGGAGTATTCATGTGAGAAGAGGTCAGACACTGTGCAGTGATGTTCCATGAGGCTTGTGTTAGCTGTTGCCATTAACTACTTCAGCTCCATTTTGGAAGTAGACAGGATATAAATGAACCAGTGAATTTAAAAAATGAACCACGAAGTTAGAGATTAGCCTTTCATCCTTCCTGAGAGTGTTGTTCTCTAGCTTTTAGAGTTGAAAACTGGTTAAAAAAAAAAAACCTCCAAAAAATAGCATTCAGCAGGATTCAAGGAGCAGTGAGGTTGCTAAAGAAATTCTGAGACTCTCCTATGCAACAGTTCTATAGACTGTCAAAAATAAATGGCAATTATTTTAGTTTGAGAGAATAAAGGAGTAGAAATAAGGTCTCTAAGCTGAGAAAATAACAGTTGAGAAGGCAACAGTTAAGGAATAATTTAGGTCCCAATGGCTATAAGATTTGGTGGCCTTTTGGACAGAACATCTGTAGCATTTCTCGATGGTGTGTGTGTGTGTGTGTGTGTACATGCCCACATGCAGAGAGGGTGGAAGACACTGGGTTAGTGGCTTTACGTTTTATCCCTGTGCTGTATGTAGAGTCTAATATAGAAAGCTCTGAAAACATCAGGGAGATTTGAAAACTCAGATACTTGAAGTTTGGAAGAGCAAGATGGGAATTAGTTTGGTGAAACCCAAAATAGGAGGATCAAAAACAATTTAGGGACATTGTTAGCTGGGTCAGAATTGTTTTTCTTACATAGTCTATACCTGTTCCATAGATGAATGCAAGTTCTTTTCCCCCTAGAAGAGAGGCATAGAATTTAAGGCTGGTGAGACCCTAAGTTTGCCTTTGTTCTTGCAAATCTCAGCTGTGTGCTTCATTTCTTCTCCCAAGTGTGGAGGGTGAGGAGTGTGCGGTCAGTCGGTATCGCTGTAAGGTCACGGAGAACAGGTCCTCTCTATGCTGGCAGGGAGGAGGGGAGGAGGGGATTTCATATCGCCTGGTTTCCTTTGCTGGCTTAGAAAGACATGAGGCTAGTACAGGCTTCTGTGTCACATTTCTCCTCAGGTCTTGCACTCTGTCCTGTGCAAGGGACCCTGGAGCCTGAAGTCATGTGCTGCTGCCTTCTCTGCACTGCTTGTTTCCCAGAGCAGTGGGTACGGTAGGCTCCTCGCAGAATCCAGTTAGTTTCCCCACTGCCCGCAGGCTTGCCTCCTTCCCCACTGCCCTCCTTTTCCTACTCTTCCTTTACTGAAGTAGAGCTATCAAAATTATTAATGCAATTAACAAAAAGCTAATGGATTTAGGAAACTGAATGAAATGTGGAAACTTGAAAATTCCAAACTTCCATTACCTGAGCTTCGACAGTCTGTTTGCAGGACTCTGATGTTAGCACTGGGAGGCTGGCTTGCTTGCCACAGTTTTCTGGGCTGTTACAGCTCGTCATTCTGATTTCTATCATATATTAATGTTTGCTCCAAAAGACGCATTAGAGCTGGTGGTCGGGCTAGGTCTTCTTTTCGGGGAAACACGGTATATCTGAACCTCTAGTTAGAGTTTGCCTGTCAAACGCCACAGATTACCAACTACATATAAATACTTTTTACTTTACTGTCATTTTCACTTGCCGCTGTACCTCATGGTACCTTCAGAACCCTGGAAAAACCAAGTGCAGTGAAATGGAGTCACAGTAGGAGCGGTAAAGCCCAGTTTGTAAGGAATGGGAGATGGCGAGTGTCGGCTGGGATTTGTCTTTGGCAGGAAGCCTTCGAGTTGCAGGTGCTGTGTGATCGCTGTTGACGGAAGCGTTTGGAAATGACCTGGGCTGCATCCAGAAGCGCGGCCTGTGAAGACAAATTGTGACCTGTGGTTATACGGCTGAAAGCTGATCCTTTGGGACTGCAGCAACGTTCTGAATCTGGGACAGGGTTTAAGTCAGTGCCAGGGTCAACTTGTGATGCTATCTGAGGGGTGTCATTTTCCTTTTGTCCTCACGCCTACCCTCCCTTGTAGCACAATGCCATCCTACCAACCTCATTTTCGGTTTCTGGAAAGTTTCTGATAGCAGTGATATTTTAAAGCTTGAAAAGAGGCAAAATAACTTGAAGAAGAGAGTCCAGTATTGTAGTAATCCCTCAATAATTATACTGAAGTAGAGTTTTTTGTTGTTGTTTGCTAGGGTCTCTGTTCAGTTATGCTTTCTGTCTAAAGGTTGTTCAGTGAACAGTTTTCCATAGTGAAAAACTAAGTAAGAAAAAAACCTAAACCTAAAAGAGAATGAAGATGTAGATGAAACAATAGTTGGACATTAGATTATCACTTGTTTTCCAGCCACATACTAGAAATTCCAGTGTTTCACCCATTCTCTGCACATGTTCGTTCAGTTGGTAAAAATAATGAAGGTCCTAGATTGTACTGTTCTAAGAAATGATTTTGTGTAATTCAAGTTTAATTATACTTTCACTGGGGCAAAAGGGGAAAGAAGCATTTGTTATTGTTTTGCTGTTATTTGTTATTGTTATTGCATTGCTGTGTCTTACAAAGTTTACTCCTTCCTCATTTATCGGGTAATCAGTTTGATTATTTGTGAAAATCACTGATTTGAACTTACTGTGTTGAGCATCTTTCGGAGGTGTTTCTTAAAGTTAGGACCTCGACTTTTTCAGAGCAGCCTTTTGAACCATTTCACTCCAGCCATTGCTGGCTGCTGTGCTTTCCAAGCCAGGATGCATTAGAGCAGGGGTGTCCAAACTTTTTTCAACGGTTTTCACCAAGGGCCATATGTGGTAAAATACACAAACAGCCGGGCCACTCTCTTGAGGTGAAGTACATATTGCCTCACCTGGTTTATTTAAGTAAACTAAATATATTTTTGGAATTTGCTGCGGGCCAATTAACAATGGTTTGTGGGCTGCAGTTGGCCTGCAGGTCGCAATTTGGACACCCCTGCATTAGAGGCACAGATGTTGTCTTTTAGTGATGTAGTTCTACTTTCCATTTTGCAAATGAAAACACAGCCCAGAGGGGTTAATTGACTGCACAAGATCACACTGGGAATTAGAGACTCACTGTTATCCAAGGAAACTAGGAAACTGTCTGCTTCTCCTTCGTACTAGGATGCCCAAGGATTGGGGACGTTGGAGGGAGGTCTTTTTTAAAAACAAAAATAATACTATAAATGAGAAGGAGCACCCGTGATTGTAAAGCTTTCAATTTTTCTAGGAAATTTTCTGATTGTTACTCAATATCAAGAACCTTTCGAAAGCATTCTGCTTTTCCCCAGTGTGTCATTGGCCTTTTTCTGTGGGTACATTAGTCTTTTTTTTTAACCCCCCCTTCCCATAATGAGGATGTAGAAGAAAAAATAAATGTTAGGGTGATGATATGAGGGTTTCTCATCGTTGAATGTCCAATGACAAGATAAAATAACTATTTGGATGTAAAATGACCTTAATGTGGCCCTCTTAAAATCATAGCATACTTTTTTTTTATAAAATATTTTGTTTAGCACGGCAATTCAGAGAAACTCAGAGCAACTTCACAGGTTGGTAGTGGAACGTTTGAAACAAGTGAAGTTTAGAATGTGGTGGAGTTGAAGACCCAACCAAACTTTTCTTAAGAACAAAGACTCAAAATACTAGGTCCACGTGATGTGTTGGCTAAGCCATCTTGCCTCTTTATTGCTGAACCAGAAAGTTCATAACAACTGTTTGTCAAGTGTATATATTTATAGCCAATCATATAATGAAAAGAAGTCTTCATGAGCTTGTAATGACATAGCAAGATGGATGTAATTAAACCAGAAGCAGATTGACACCCTGAATTAAATGCAAACTGTAAACCGTGATACCTGAGCATTGGGCCTTACATAGTTGCTGCAGGGGGCAGTCAGCCAAATACCCAAATAAAAAGACATTGATGAATTTCCCTGGGTGTGTATGTGGTTGCAGAGAATCCAACTATTTTATTAATCTTTTATTATCAAGCATTGTTTAGATTTGCAGCAGCAATGGAATGTATTAATTTGGCAGACCAAATAGCTTAGGACCAGAAGGTAGGAATTAATAAAGGGGAAAGACATGATTGATATACTGTCCTATAAATAACACATGCGACTGACAACGGGGCTGAGTAATCTTTAGATCTGTGCTTGATGTCATTAATGGAGTTGTTAAATCGGGAATTTGAGTTGAACTTCAGTCAGACAGGCTGTCTCCCGTTTAAAGTGCAGGCCTATCTTTCCTTACGCCCTGGACTGATATGTTGACAAAATTGGTGTAAGTCGAAATTTTGTAAATTGGATCAAATGCACTAACGGAATCTCACTGTGAAAAAATGAGTTTTTTTGTTTGTTTTTTAAATCGAGTATAGCACGCCTCCTCTCTGTAGGGAAGCTGGAGTTTTAGTACAGTGGGTCTTTAGATGGGTGTGGCTTTCCCAGAAACCCTGTTCTGCATGTGCTCCTGTGCTCCTGGAAGAAAGTGACTGTGAGATTGACATTTTCTGTTCAGGTTTCATACCTCACTTGGTCGGTGCTTCCAGGAATAATTGGTGGTGATTTGAATAAGCCTGCATCATTCAGATTTCAGAGGTTGGTTTTCAAGTGCATGCTAAAGGAGGGCTTGCGGCTATGAATATGGAATATGATTTCCATATCTGTTCCATTGGGGAGTCCAGGCATGTCATAACCACTTCAGAGTCCTGATTGTACAGAGACACCCTAGCTATAATTTTTCTATATGACAGTTCAGTTTTAAAATTGTAAAGATGCCAAATGCAGGGCTGTATTGTTATTAGGGAAGTTGGTGACATCTGTTATATCTTGTTAACCAGGGAGGAAAATGCTTTAATCAAAATATCTAATTATGTCCTTTCAACTGATGAAAGATCCTTTGCTAAATTTTTGGAATTGGCCTTAATGGAAGAAGCTGGCCTCTACCGAAACTTCGTGAAGTAAATTTACTCTTTTTATTTGAAAAATACTTATTGTTAACCATGGTGTCATAAGGCTGTTTTAATTTTATCAAATTTCTCTTACACTGTGTGTTTAAAATAGATATTTTCAGAAGTTGTCTTATCCAGCGTGAATTTTTGTTTTTGTCCTCCCTCTCACCCCCAGGACACATGAGGCCCCAGAGGGGGTTTGTGTTTTCAGATGTGAGCCTGGGAGGATATGTGGTGGCCAAGAGCCACCTGGGGAGGGAGCAAATGACAATTACAGGTGTGAGGCAGGGGGATCATTCAGCCTGTGTGTTGGGAGGTGCGATTTCACACCTGAATGTTGAAACCTGGTGTGTTAGACAGTTGTGTTGTTTTAAAATTAGTTTTGTTAGTCTAATATAGAAATGGACCAGATTGTTCCAGGTCATCCTCAGTGGAAGGAATAGAACTGTTTTAAAATATTGAGGTATAATGTGATTCCCGAAGTGTTTCTGTGTTTCAAAATTTCATATGATACCTGAAAATAATAAAAAACTGTGCTTAACACATATCTATTTACACAGCTTCTAGCTTCCTTGGTCAGTTTTTAAAATTTGTTAAATATTTTGGTAGTGTGGCTTTCCACTTTGAATCAGACTTCAGAACCTATCCAGTGAAGCCGTCCTTTTGTTTATATTTCAACCCAGAATTAATTTTATCTGCAGCTGTTCTGTTTCCAGAATCACTAATAATAATAATAATAAATATAAATATAATAACAAAATGTATTGGTAGTTTTAATGCTGGGATGTGGATTAGGACAGAGAAGTGCTTTATTTCTTAGCTTTCAGTGTATTTTATCTTTCTGAAATGATTTTCCCATGGATTGAGATCTTGGGGCCAGCCTAAACGAGTGCTTGAAGCGTTGACCATGACACAATGTACTCTTGTGTTTTTTTGGGATCTGGTGGGAAGTTCAAGTGCTATTATATGCTCTGTAATGGCTTATTGTGCGTCTGTAATATGCTCTTGGTCTGTTATACGCTCTGTAATGGCTTATTGTGTGCCACTTGGGAGTATGACTGGAACCTTGGAAAAGAGACAGCTAGAGTTTTCTTCCTGTATTTCTAATGTATTATTTATTTCCCTCTGTTTTCTACCTTTAGCCTCTGTACTCTTCCTGCATCTATCCTTCTTGGGATATTTGAGGCTCTGAGAATTGTTGCGTTTTTACTCAGTAACTCATGCATAGTAGGTACTCAGTCAGTGCTTATTTAGAGTTGACCTATTTCCACAAAAATTCCAGGAAAAGAAGTTTTTGAAAAGGGAGCTACTATTTATTGAGTACTTACTCTGTGCCAGGCATCGTGCTCAGAATTTTGCATTCATCGTCTCATTAAAGCTACTTCGTGCAAGAAATGAATGACATCCTGTTGTACAGTTGAAAACATTGCAGCTCCTAGAAGTTAAGTCAGCTTGTCCAAGGTCAAGTAAAGAGCCAGGAAATGCAGCGGTTTCTGCCTGTGCTCCTCACCCGTTTCCACTCTTCTTTTTCACATGATACATTCATTTTGTGAGAGGCCCAAATGGGTCTCTGCTTGACCACATTTGTTCCTTGTTGCTGCTGGAAATTGTCTTGGTTACAAAGGGTTTCCTAGGTATAATAATAAGCTTTTGGGAGGGGAAAGTACATCATCTTTTGGGCAGTTCTTTATTTTCTTTTGAAAATCCGGAGCGGAGCTCCCAGTAGGCAGCTGCCACTCCTGCAGCACATCTGTAGGGTATTTGGTGTTGGTTTTTCCTTCTCTCTCTCTCTCTCTCTCTCTCTCTCTCTCTCTCTCTCTCTCTCTCTCTCTCTCTCTGTGTGTTTATTAGTTTCAGGTGCATAAAACAATGTAATAGTTAGACATTTATCATTTATATCCCTCACACAGTGATAGTCCCCCTTCCCCCATCTCTGTTTCTTTTACTGTCCTCCCCTGTATTAAAATCTGACCTTTTCTCAGGTCGCATTGCTCGGGTAGATTTTAAGCCGTTGTCAAAGACAAGGGTCCAGGCTCCCAGTATTGAGGATTGCTGTGTGCCAGTTCGTATACTAAAGCCTTTCACTTACTCATTTCACTGAGTCCTTACAGAAGCCCCCAGGCACCGACGTGTAAAATTGGAGAAGGGACTGGTACCCTCTATAAACAGGTCACTGTGGGTATAAGCTTATTTTCTACTCTAGATTCCTAGGTACTGTTTGGTTTTAAACTATTCTAGGAAGTGGCATTTCTCTTGACAATCTATTCCACATAACATAGACCTTATTGCTAGGTTTTTGTTATTTAATTAATAGATTCTCCATTCTTTCTGGTCAAACACCATACAAAGTAGTTCCTTGCTTTTCCTGATATCTATATCTTGAAGATACCTGGTGACAAATGGTGCATTATTTTCTCTATCATTGTTTCATTATTCTAAGCAAATTGGCAAATTGTTCTCCCCCATTCTCCACTCCGTCCTGTAGCGGTTTATGCTATGAAGAGTATGCTAATGAATGAATATGGCTGTTAGATTTGCTTCTTGTGGAAATCCCAACTGTGGTTGGAGTAATGTACATTGTTGAGAAGCCCCTTCTCAGCTCTTCTGCGCCCGATGGGCCTCTCTGGGACCTCAGGATTCAGCCCTGGCTGATGACCACCTTTTGAGGCGGAATACGACACACACACACACACACACTCACACCCTCACTGGGCCTGACATTTTAAGATTTCTGGGTGAATATGAAGATCAATCAAATTAAACACTTCTCTAGAAAACCTCTCTTTTAGAAGAGAGGAGGCTGTGTCTTCTTGGAGCCGTCGTGCTCTGAGACCTGCAGTCTTGCTCTCTGTCCTTCAGGGAGCAGCTAGCCTGTTGCTCATTCAAAGTTCTAAGACAGTAGATTTCACTTTTTACATGAGTCCGTGATTGTAGGGGAGACCCAAGTCAAAGTGTGTCCTTTGAAATTTAACTATCGTTATAAAACTCTAGTGTGATAGGAACCACACCTTGAAGTCCAGGATTTTAAAAGTGATCTCTTATATCTGAATTGTATGTGTTTGTAAGATAAGAGTTCTGTATGACCTCTAGAGCCAGTCTCAGATTTTTAACACTTAGATAGGAACTGTGTATTTTTAACTTTTCCTTGTGTTGTTCCTCACCCCTCAGGGGTTTGTAATACCCACCGCGCTGTGATGTTTTCAATTAAGGAAGACTTGTGAAGAGGGCTGACTGGTAGAGACGGTGTCACTTTCACTTCAGGGCTGTGGGTGCCCTCTGTTTACTGTTACAGATGAGGGTTACTTGAACATTCTTCTTGTAGATTTCTACATCTGCTACCCATATTTCATCAGTCCTCTTACTTCATTTAGCATGGTGTACCTGGGATTAAGGACAGAGAATTATGTATGCTCAGGCTGATTTGGAAATTACATTGTTGAAACACAGCCCATATGGTCATTGTAAAATGGTTAGTACTGCATATAATTGCCTTCCCAATGATGTGCTTTGTCATTACTTCCATCTTCCAAGAAGCACTCCTGTAGCATGCTGACAGCAGTGGTGTCATCAGAAAACATATGGACATGCAAGGATTACATTGTCTTTAGTTTAAGGATTCGATTACAGTGTGAGGATGGGTCACCACGCTTTCAATCCATAACTCTTGCTTAGTTCAGCACAGCTAGACTGGAGGTAAAGGTCCTGTTTACTTGTTTGCTGAGTATATTTCGTATCTTCTCTGCATGTTGGAGGAGGCCCTTTAGTTGTGCATAAGCCCTCATCACAGTTTTGTAGCCAGCTGGCTTCTCTGGGCTGTTTCTTCCAATTGTTCATGCCTTGTGCAGAGTTCTTCTCTAGGATATTCCCTCAACCTCTGTTTTCCTGAATGTGAGCCCAGCAGGCTAAACCAGGAGGTCATGTAGATGTAAACAGTGACTTAGGTGTTGGAGTCAGAGAGCCATCACCTTCCTGCTGTGCTGCCCAAGTTTATATCCTCTGTTGTAAAATATCTGTTTCCACATGGATCCTGAGCCCACCAGCCTTTTTCCTTACCCCTTAGAAGCAGTGAAATTTCTAGAGACCCAGTGGTAGGTCCCAGGGGCCCCGGGACCATGTGACAGGGCATGGAGAGACACCCCTCGCTGTGCCCCCTGGAATCGAAGATAAATACATACACACACACACACACACACACACACAGTTCTGGGACATGGTATGCTTTGAATTTTCCGGTTACTTTATGCAGCTGCCAGTGAATAGTAAATGAAATCACAGAATGGAAAGTCATTCATCAAATGTAAGGTTTCTCTTTGGAATCTAACAGAAATAACGTGGATTTGGAGACTTTCTGAGTGATAGATAACTTTGGAGATCATTGGGCTGTGATTTGGGGGCCCCTCAGGGACACTGAGTCAGCTGAGGGGAGGCCCTGGCCTCCTTCAGCCAGAGACCAACTTCACCTGCTTCATATATTAGGGTAAGATTCTCTTTAGGAAGAAAAAATTATCTGGATTCTTTTGTTTATTTTTCATTCAGTCAATCCTTACCAACCACTTCCGTGTGCCAGGCAGGCACAGTTCTGGGCACAGGTGTGGTAGTGAATAGAGAAAGAGATACCTGCTGTAATGGGGTTCATATTCCAGCAGGAGTGGGGAACATCTGTAAAGCATACACAAACACACAGTGTGTTGGGTGGTGACAGGTGTTATTACAGCAGGTACAGATGTGATGGTGGGAGCCTGGTATGCGTAGCATATGTGCAGTTTTATAGGGTGGCTGAGGTCGGGCTGAGGAGGTAATACTTGAGCAGAAACCTGAAGGAGGTGAGGGATCAAGAAGGGCTGGTAGCCCGGGGCAGAGCACTCAGGGCAGGGCTGGGCCGCATGGGGCCTCGGGGAGGAGTGGCTGGGAGTGTGTGTGACTGGTGGAGGCCCTGGTGGCTGGAAGGGGGCCCTCCAGTGAGGGAGAGAGGGGCAGATGGGGACGGACCTGTGGGAGCTACCACTTAAACTCCAGTGGTTTGAGAAACAAGAACAGCTGAAAACAATTTCCAAAGCCATTGCTTCCCAACCGAAAATGTCTTTGAACTTTCCCAGCATCGCTCAGCGGGGCTTAAAACTAGAGTGGCTCAGACTCACATGTGTACCTTGGTCGGAATTTCCCACTGTACCCCAATTCCAGACCTTATGGGGCAGAAGGGATGTGTCTCCTCTCCTGTGAGGGGCATGGTTCTCCCAAAAGACATGCTTCAGGAATGTACACAATTCCAGTGCGTGGTGACCAGACGTGGGGAGCTGCCCTGCTCTGCAGTGCTGCCCCACCGGGTAATGGTTTCCTGACAAAACACAGCAGTGGTAAGAGTGGCTCCCATTGGTCACATGAGAGGCCGGTGCCTAGAGCATTATCACATTTAACCCTCAGGACCTCTGTGATGGACGTGGCCTTAGGGTCCTCACTTTAGAGCTGAGGAGGCTGAGATTCAGAGGACTTGAACCATTTCATGTGGCTGGAAAGCTGTTGAGCCAGGATGTGAGCCCACACTGCCTGCACTTGCTTCCTGAAGGGGGGATGGGCTTGTCTCTGGGTCAGCGTTCATTTGAATATGGTCTCCTCACCCCCATTGTAAGATGGTTCCAGAGCTGAGCCTTGGCAGGAATACTGTCTTGTTGCAATCCACTTCTGTGTCTGCAAATGTTTGATTATATAAAGGGTTTCACAGTCAGTCTGGCTCAGCCCTGGCAACTCTGCTGATTTCAGGGGGATTGCTGGTTAAGCAGATACCTTTGGTCTTTCTGAACTAAATTTGACTGGAGCATTTTTCAAGATCCATCCTGTGAAGTGCACTACAGAATTCAGGCCAGTGTTTTCAAGTCAGCGGACCTAATTGAATTGGTCTTGATTTATTCCGCCCCGCCCCCCTCCCCGTGCAGTAGAAGCTCCGGACACCAGTATACATCATTCCTTCCTCAGGAATGTGAAATCATCTTTTTAATACTTGTGCTTTGGGGACCGGTATGTGGTGAGCTTGCTTTAAAATATCTTTGTGTGTGTATGTGTATGTAGGACTATGAAATATTTTGTAAATACGGAATAGTATAAAACATAACATAATCAACATCCATGGACCCACCACCAGCTTAAACAAACCTTAGCACTTTACCATAGTTTTCTTAAAACGGGGTATTTTTAGTGTGTACTATCTGAAGAGGAAGCGAGGCAACTGCAAGCTTTAGAGCAGAGCTTCTCAGCACTGGCTGTACAACAGAATCCCCTGGGGAACTTTGAGAAAGTTCCCTTACCCGTGGGAGGGTGGAGGAAGACCCGCGCCCCTGTCAGAACTTCCAGCCCCAGGGGATTCTGTTGTGCAGTGAGCTGCCCCGCCGAGGAGGTGTGCTATTTCTCTGCAGACCCAGTGCCATGCCCTGGGTTAGTGAGCTGTCCTCTAGCCGCTCGTCTTCATTTCCTCCATCAAAGTGTGGTATGGGGTCTGCTCTGCACAGTTTTGGAGGGTGATGCCCTGGGGTGCGCCTGTTTATGCTGTCTTCCCTTCCTCTGACTGACACAAGCTAGGGACGCTGTTACCCATTTGTTTGTTACAAAACATTTTAGACACTGGGAATGAGGCACGAGAGAAACTCGGAAGTGTTGGGAGCTACTGTTTGGGATGAGCTGGAAGTTCTAGGGTTACCTAAGGTCAGTGAGGACGCAGCATTTCATTTTGAAAACCTGGAGTCACACGTGTCTTTAAGGAAGGCTCTGAGCTGTGAGATGGCAGTTGAGGGCCTTTTGGTCCGTCACAGCTTTATCAGTAAGATGGGTAAGATGCACAGTGAACTGCCGCCATAGTTGCCAGTTCTCTGTGGGCACATCTGAAGCCATGACATCTTTCAGAAGTGCTGTCAACTCTGGATTACGAGGGGACCATTATCTCCTGTGGACCTCAGCTACCTGGGCACCACGCCCCTTCCACCCACTCACTCATCTGTTCAGTAAGTGGTTCCTGAGTTTCTTCTGTGTGCCAGACACTGTTCTAGGCCTGGGAGTGGCATTGGGGGAGGGGCTGTCAGACTCTTCCTTGGTGTGTCTCACAGGGGAAACGGTGCTGGAACTGTAATCTGACTCTGGAAAAGCTCTGGGCAATCATTTGGCAGGGAGGAAGTGGTTTTGCTGAATTTGGCTTCAATCAAGTTTTTGATTCTGAGGATATTAATCATAGATGCTTTCACGAATACATTTCTTCAAGAGGTTAAATATTGGGACATTAAAACTTGCAGGGACTTCTGGAATCAGTTGAATTTTGTTTTATTAGTTACCAGCTTACCATGATGAGAATGAAATAGGTGTACAGCTTAAGGTTCCAGTTTAGGGAAGACACTGGAGGAGTAACGCTGCCCTGTTCTCTTTCTGCTTCCTGTGGAATCCCCCAATCCGCCTGTGAGCTCACAAGTTTGAGGGAAAGGATGGCAGGAGGGGACGTTTATTTCTAGGGCTCTCTGCTAGGCCAGGCTATCAGGTTACTTTCACTGGGAATACTTAATCAGAAGTGCAGCTTAAATCTGTCACCATCGTCCCCAGCAGTTGGACTTGAGCACTGAAGAATACCACTGGATCCCTGAGTGGGGGGAATGCATCAGACACACGTTTGCAGCCAGTCAATAAAATGGATTGTGAGGAGGAAATGGAAAGTTTGAGGGGAAAAAAACACCGAAAAAGAAATCTTAAAGCTTTTGGGTGAAGTGGAGGAAGAAAACAGTGGTTGATAAGATTTCCTTGCTGGGTGGTCATCTTCATCAGACATGTTTGTTGACCAAAGAGGGGAAAATAAATCCCATCATGTAAAAAATTTCGTATACCTGTGAGCTCTTTAAAAAGAATCATCTAGAATAATAAAGCAAGTATATGTTTGATCAGCTTTTGGATTGCTAACGTGGACTTTGATGTCAAGTGTCCAAGGGTGGATGGGAGCTGAGGTGGTTTTGTTATTGTTCAAAGGATGAGAACACTTTCTTTTTCTAGCTTAGGTTTTCCTGGTGGGTTTTGACATCTGTGGGTCCTCAGGGACTGTGTGTGCAGGTGAGTGGAGCCCAGTGCTTGTCTACCTGCCCAGAGGGACAGCTGTAGGAATAAGGGCAGGCCCTTTCGAGGGTTCATAGAAGTGAAGATTGCCCCAAAGCTCTTGCAGAGATACAGGATCTTTTGTTTCTCCTTTGATTAGAAAGGATGTGAAAACACTTGTCAACTTTGTCTCCATCTTCTTCTCAGTATTGACGTATCTGATAATCATAATGAGAACTAGCATTTCTGGGGTACTTGCTGTGTGCCAGGTACTGTTCTCATTGCTTAAATCAACTCATGTAATCCTTAGACAGTGGTCCTATGAGGTAGGGACTGATCCCTAGTTTGTAGGAGAGGAAACAGCTATAGATTTTACGCCCAAGGGCACACAGCGTGGAAGTGGTGGAGCCCAGCCATTCTGGCTTCAGAGCCTGGCTGGAACCACTGCATCGCAGAGGTAAATAAATGCTTAAGAGTTTTATTCTGATACTGTTTTAACGGGGCTTTCAAACCTTTCTTAATCCCTCCCCCCTTCTATGCATGTTTTCAGAGGTGCTAACACACCCCTTAGGCTGTTACCTTATTAGAGACGAGAAAACAGATCTAGACAATCATGTTATATGACTGTTCTGTAGGCCCTAGTGAGCTTGTGTAAGACAAGAATATACAACCCCTGCTTCCTAACATATAGGACACTGCTCTTCCCAATGCACTGTATTGCTTCCATTAAAAGTTTTTTAACCGAACTAAAAATCTATAAGTTTAATTTGTCAGTCCTGTGGATGAACTAAATTAAAATAGCTAGGTTCTGAGTGATTCTGCCCTAGGAAGGAGGGTCGTAGGCATTTCAGAAACTCACACTTGCCTGTGGGGGTTATCCGGCCTACTCTTTCTAGCCTGTGGTAAGCTTGCTTCATAGTGGAGAGAAGGTATTCAGGAAATACAGGAGCTGTCCTCAGACTTGAGCTTTGCATGATCTGAAGATTCGTGGAAGGTCAGTCCTACCTTTTTTTTCTTTCTTTCCCTCCCCCCTCCCTCCTTCCCTTCTTTTTAAGATTATGTCCCACTTGAGGTTAAAGTCAAAAAGACCTAAATGAAAAAAAAGGCAAACAGGCCTAAATACAAATCTTCTTTAGCAACATTTTCTTGTTGGGCAAATAAAATTTTAAAAGAAGGTGGAAAGAACCACCTTGATTCTCGGTGTTTGGCTTTTTGTTTGTTTTTTCTTGTGGTCCTGTGATTCCTTTTGTTATAACCTCTTTCCTTGGCCGATGCTTTGTTTAAAAACAAGTGCTCTGGTATTCTAAAGCAAATCACCCAGCAGGTCCTGACTGCGGGCAGATAAAAGACCCCAGGCCCTGCTCTTTCTGTCTTTGAATGGCTGTGGCCTGTGCACGCCCAAGAGCAGACTTCAGTTTATTGCAGAGCTTCCAACCTCACTTTATGTGGTTATTTAAAACCACAGAATATAAATGTGAAAGGGGAAATGTGGATTGGATTTAACCCCTGAAGGCCCGTAGTGGGGAGCTGGTCTCTAATGAGTAGTAAGAGTTTTGTCTGGGTAGAAACTGGGCTCCATTTTGGGTTTTCAGCTTCATGACTTGGGTTGTGTCGTTAACCTCTGAAAATCTAAATTCTCAATGACACAATAAAGATTACTGAGAATAGGGACAGGTTTCCAGACCTGTTCTGGGGAAAAGTGCATGTTCTGATTTTGCCACTGACCTGGAATGTCACGTGGCCACAGATGAGTAATTTGATTTCACTGTTTCTATTCTTCAATTTGCAAGATGGAGGTTCCCAGTAGGAGTAGCTTAGTGACTATATTATATATTGTAATTGTGAGAAAAACACCTATGAACTAGTTAGCCAAGTATGTTTTGTATTTGGTTTGTGTGCCCTTTTAGCTATTAAAGCTTCTGCAAACCTTTCCCCAGTAATTACACCTTGTCACCCACGTTGGATATGGAGAATTGGGATTGGATGGTTTCACATTGTTGCGAATCACAAGCTCACAAGTTCTTGTCTGGTCCGGTGGTTTCCAACCCAGTGGCACATCTGTGCCTCCAGAGTAGCTTGTAAATATGCAGGTTCCTGTGCCCTATCCCTGATCTACTACAAATTAACCCCTGCTGTGTGGCTCTGCTACATTTGCTTTTTTCATAGGCTCCTCAGGGGTGTGGTTTTTTTTTTTTAAACAAGCGCCTGTACGAAGTTCTAGCATCACTGCTTTAGAAAATACTTTCCAGTATTATTACTTTTGGGGGTGGTAATAATGGTGCTGATTTAAAATAATTTCACTGCTGCCAAACCCTTTTTGAAAAGAAAACGTTCATGCATATGTGGCTTTGAAACCTTACATATTGTGGCATAGAACACACTCTGAAATAAGTGTAGCAGCTCAGTGCACTATCACAAAGTGAGCACTCAAGTAACCAGGACCAGTGTAAAGAAACAGAACATTGCAAAATGTGTTTGGTTTTTTAAATTACATTCCTCAAAATTCCTCTTCCATCCCCCTCCTCAAATCCCAAGAAATTAGGACAATAAGGAAAAGTTGGTAAAACAGTATAGTAAGGTATAAAGTAAAAAGCGTTCTGCCTTTTGTGCTGGGTGTTTCTTAGTCATTCTCGTGTCTGTACATTTTTGGTGATGTTAAGTTTGTATTGTGTATCTGTGTTTTGGTTCAGCCTTAAGTCAGTTGTTGACAGTGACTGTCTTAACACTCACAACATCTACATAGCAAGAGTAAGCTCTAAGATTCATCTTTTCAGAAATCTGATTCTGAAAATATTCTCATGTTAGTTTTGAAAAATGCATAAGGTCAAATTAGCAGCCCTGGTAGTTAGGACTCGTAAACAAATGAATCTTGTCATTCCTGCCCAGGTGACCCAGTAAACCTGTCTTGGTCGCCACGTGTCTTTATCTTGGTACCTGAGGAAAGGGGGCTTCTTGGTTAACAAAAATGCAAGTTCTGCCCTCCTCTCTACGCACCCCAGACTATCTCTCCTCCCTTCTACTGTTTGCAGGGCACGTAAAACCAAAGGTACGTAATGAAGTCTCCCGGAGGGTGTTTTCCTGTTCTCTTTTTGCTTTTGACATGAAGAACCTTTAGAGTCTTGGGGGGAACAGTTGCAGTGGTATTAAAGAGCAAGCCTGCTTGTTTTCTTGGGAAGGAGACCCTTATGGTCAAGGGGTCGTGTGGTGAGCTGTGTTCTGCTGCAGGGAGAGAGCTGTCCGCTGCTTCTGCCGGGACTTGTAATTACGTGCCAGCAGCTGCACATCTGCACCCCCCCGCCCCCAGGCAGGCACGTGGCCTTGGTGGATGCGAGCCCGCCCCTCCCTCCCCACCCCCCCTTCCCATCCGGGTTATCCCCAGTATCAACTAAACAGGTGACAAGACTCCAATCACCCTGCTCTGAATGACTTTCCATCTTTCCAAAAGTACACCAGAGGCTTGTTTTGTTCCAGTACATCGATTAAATAAATATTCTTGTGTGCACAAAGGCACTGAAATCTGTTACGGCACGCTGCAGTTATCTGTCCATTAGTAGCAAAGGGAACTACCTTCGTTTTCTCCCCGCCCCCTTCTTTTTTATCCTTTCCACCACACAGATTCTCAGAGGTGCAAGTAACAGAGAAATTATCTGACCTCTGTTTTTGTGCGCCTGTGAAGCCGGAGGGTGGTGTCATGTACTTGGTTGTGGCATGCCGTTGGGGCAGTGCCCAAGGTGTGTGGGTAATAGAACAGCTTCAGTGATTTTGGTTAGAAGATTCTTTCTTGTTTTGGGGTTGTCATACCTTTGTCTCTCTCCTTCAACTCTTAGCAGAAGTGGATTTAGGAAGGTCTTTCAAATTAGCTTGCCTCCTTTTATAGGAAAGGGTGCTTCTGGCGTTGAAGTAGTTCTGTGTCCAGTGTCAGATGGAGAAGCAGAGCGTGTGTCCCATTACAGTTACTTCTGTACAGATTCTGTTGGGATGGCGGTGGCAGGAGAGACCCTCACCATTTGGGCGGATAGCCACCGTTGGGACAGTGGAGTGGTAGGGATTATAGCCATGGTGGTGCTGGTGGGTTTCCTTTCTTTTTCGGGGTGGGGTGGGGCTGGTTAAGATGAATGCACATAGTAGATAAAAACATGACTGATTTAGAAAGTGTTATTTGCAGTCGTTTTCGTGTAAGCTGTCAAGCACCTCGGTAACAAGGAATGATTTGCACATCAAGTATGATGTGGCCAGTACTTTCCTTTTCATACAAGGCATTAGAAAACGGGTCCAGGACTGGGAGATTAGAGGGAAGGAGGAGAAAGAACGGGAATGGAAGAAAAGAAGTTAGGCTGTGGAGAAGCCACTATGGACGTTATTTTGATGTGAAGGAAGTGTCATGTAGAGAGAAGAGTGACCAAAAGAGGTGTTAAATGTCAGCAACTCCTAACTTCTACCACTAAGAGGGGGCCCCTTTCTCAGAAATGAGATGGGTGCCCTTGTGTATCTGTGACATTAAAACCAATTACGAGGAACCTCAGAGCCTTGGGGATGGAAGCGGCAGAGAAGCAGGGAAGACTGTTGGAGTCGGAAGGTGAAATCTCTTAGTGGGTCTCCTCCCACTGACGGTGGGTGATCAGTTGGAAATGACATTATCCTGAGCTTACTTGTAGTTTTGCATGGTAACCACATGCCAGCTGTTCCCTGGATTCTTTCCTGCTGGTGCGATTTAATTATTTTTTGCTGTCGTTTAAGCTCTAATTTTCTGTTGTGTTTCCCTTTAACCTCTCCTTGCTGTCATGTCTGCAGCTCCCACAGCTGAGCAGTAATGTCATTCCTGCAGCTTCAGCGCCCACTCCGTGCAGAGGGCTGGGGACGCTCTTGGTTTTGCTAATGGGTCGGCTTTTCAAAAGGCCACGTTGGAAAGTTACCAAGATGCACGTGGGTGGTTGGAAACCTTGTTGTGTTTTGGGCTCCTCTAGAAGGTTTTAGCTTATAAATAATACGGATAATTCCAGGCCTAGCAAAGGTGCTCAAAGTATCAAGTGAATAAGTCAAAAGGGAAGTTAATTACTGGACAGTGATTGCTCTGATATAACCAATTATTGGATCATTAAATGTTTATTACCTTTTATATGCTCCTTTCCCACATAAGGGCAGTTTCTTTTTTAAGTCATTAAAACAAATGGGATTTAAAAAAAAATCTGTTTAAAAGATTTCTACGAGAATGAAGTATTAAAAAGGTCTTGTGTGATCTGACAGCTAACTAGTCTGTTTTTCTTTGGTCTGTTGGATTAGTAATTAATGAAATGTATTGCCTGAGCAGAGAAAATAAGATTAGTTTTGTTTAGAAAGAAAACAAAACCAAAACATTAACCCCTAAATGCAGGTTAATATTAAAGTGCAGTATCAGAAGTATAAAAAGAATCTTGTCTCCTTGAATGATGAGATTCGTAATGGTAACACTCACTTCATTCATTCATTCATGACTTTCTTGAGCACCAGCATGTTTAGAAGGAGTGGGGTTCTGTAAACACAGAGGAGGCAAGGGGCTGGGTCCTCATGCAGATCCTGGTAATTGGCAGACGCCTTCAGGCGGAGGTGTGTAGTCACTGTTATTGGAATATCCAGAGCAGCAGTGTTAATAGGTACAGGTACATTTCTGTGGGGCAGGGGCCGTGGTTCTGAAGAGAGAATTTACTTTGGGAGGCCATGCATGCTCTGGAGTCAGAGCAAGGGGGAGGGTGGTTAGGAGCAGAAGTCTTGCCTTTGGAGGTTGTGGTGTCCTGTGCAGGTTCCCGTCCCAGCTTTGCCACTGATTAGCTTCATGTCCTTTTACCCCAGTCTCCCCAACTGTAAAATGGAAAAATAGTACTGCAGAGTTGTTGTGAGGATTAAATGAGTTATTAAGTCCTCATGACGGTGCATCACACAGGATGGACGTCTTAGGTGGTGGTGGCGTCATGTTCGTGGGATAACGCAACAGAGAATTCTTTCTTAGGGGAAATGGCAGTTTAATTGGATATGGAGGAATGGAGAGCTGTTTCAGGCATTTCTTGTATTGTCATGTGTAATCACACGCTTAATTTATAATGCCTGCAGTAATGTGTGCTTATGTAGCACCATTTTCAAAAGATTACAAAGGGCATTGACAGCAGTTTCTTCTCAACAGCGCTCTGAAGCAAGCAGGCTGTTGATGCACATGCTCCGGAGCTGTGAAGGCTGCAGAGAGCGAGTGGCACTGCCAGTGCTTGTCCTTTAATTGGGGTGTGCTTGGAGCCAGGGTTCCTGTGCCTGCATTAGACCAGTGGGGACAGGGATCCTTTTCAGCTTTGTTATTTTAATTTTAATTGTTAGTTTAAAAAGTTGTATTTGCGAATGACTGTGTTGTGGTAAATAAATTATAAAGATGTTTGCTGTCGTTTATAGCAGTAGTGAGACTTGTTTATTCCTAGGGAACCAGATCGCTGGCAGTTGAATTTAGAGGAAGCTTATAGTATTAGGATAATGAATATTTGTTGAGCACTTACTGTTACTTGTCGTAACTCTGAAGGTGTCACTCTTATCCCCGTTTTAACAGATGAGGAAGCAGAGGCACTGAAGTGTTCAGCTGCCTGCCTGAAGTCTCGTAGCCCTGCAGGTCTAGGGCCTAAGCTTAATCACATTTGCTTTAAATGTATATAAACCGTTTCATTTTGATTTGTATGTTTCACAGCAACCCTTTGAGAAAGTCGATTATCTCCATTTTATAGGGAGAGAGGGAAGTAGTGCATGAGAAGCTAATGGGACAATCATGGCGAGCTTAGTTTGGGTGGAAAATTTGGAGGTATTTTATGCCTTTTTACTAGGCCCTTTATTTCTAAGATCTAGAGAATGGAAGATGACATTCTTACACACTGTTCAAGTTTGGAGGAAACGCTGCCTCTTCGTAGTACTTTGATTGAGTCTACCTAAATCTTGTGTACTTTGGGTCCACATAGATTCTTATCTGGGTCCACTGGGTCCCTATCTGGGTGCACTGCTTAGAAGGTATGCCACCTTCCCTAACTTGTGTGAGCATGTTTATGACTGGTAATGTGGCACACTAGTTCTGCCTCCCCTCTGGGTGGGTTTTGAAGGTAATGCATGCAAAGAAACTATCTACAGGTAATGCCCGAAAAGTACTTAGCTCTCCAGCAAAGGTAGGTGGGATTCTCATTAACTGGTTGAAATGAGGGTCCCACAAGAAGCTGGCCTTGGGCTCCACCCTGTCGACTCCCTGAGCCCTGCTTCTCTCTAGCACATGAGGCATGTGTGGGAGGAGAAGATGTCCTCATAAAGAGATGTTCCCTGACTACTCCACAGACACTGCAGTCCTGATTCTTTCTCTAGACGAGTCAGTTGTCCTCTGTGTAGGATGTCACGGCCCCAGTGAGGGATTTATTGTTTTCATGAAGTACTTTCCTAAGAGACCTGCAGGCGGTACACTGAGCAACGCCAGGGCAGGGGGCGTGCTCGCTGCAGTTTTCACCCTGTGCTGTGCGGGGGCTGGCGTCACTTATGTGTGAAAGAAAGATGGAAGATGAACAATCTCATCGAGCTTGGAAAATGGGAATGAGAAGGGGAAAGGGATTTTAAAAGCTTCACTTTTGTAGGAACGAGGAGCTTGAGGCACCTCAGCAGGTAGGTCAAGCCGAGTCCCGTAATCACCAGGTATTACCAGTTGGGCACAATTTGTCCCCTTGGAGGCGTGGCATGGCATTGCCTTCTGTTAAGGACACATTTTTATTGTGAAACAAAATTCTATCCAGATTGTCAAGAATTTCATCTAAATTTGAGCATGTTCATTTCTATTTTGTGGTTTGAATCTGTGTAGTCAAAACTTGTCAGGAAGGTTTAGCAAAGTTGTGCTTCTGATGCTGTGGAGCTCTCATGGCAGCTGAAACTCCTGCTGTAAAGTAGCCACGAGTAAACGTCTGCTTGTGAATCACAGCATAACCTTTCAGGGAAAACAAAACAAACAAACCATCAAACACACTAGTCAGATTCTTTTTTAGTCTCAGGATTGTAAACTCTGGTGCTTACCAGTTTGTCAGGCCTGCTTGGAGCAGTTGAGACAGCTTTTTCTGTTTCTGTTTGCACAGCACGTGGACGTGTATTGCACACCCTCTGTTAACAGCACATTGCGAAAAAAGCAATTGCAGCTTTTCTTCCACTGCATTAAGGTACCTTGGTGGTTTCATAATCGTCATGAAGTTCATACAGATACCGATTTCTGAGCACCACTCAAGACCTTCTGAACCTGAGTGTCCGGGAGGGTGGGCGAGGAATCTCCTGAGAACACCTTGAGTGAGTCTGATTAGTCGTGTTTGGAAGCCACTAAGATGGACAGCTACACGACTGCATTTTTCATCCATTTGTTTATTGTCCACATACCCATGTGTTGAGTAGCTGAGAAGTTACTCATGGGCAGTGGTTCTCTGAAGAACTGGGCATGGAGACCAGAATTAGAATGCAGTCCCTGCCCTGCGGGGTGCAGAGTTTGGCTTAAAAGTTTTAACTTTTGGTCGTGATTTAAAGAATCACAAACTTCCCAAAGTCATAGGCAGAAGATTTTGTGTACACACGTTTTTTTTAGGTTTCATCAGATTCTCAAAAGGATCAGTGGCCCATAAAAGGTTAAGAACCAAGGTCAGGCTCTTGCACAGCTATTCTGACAACAGTGGAAGAGGGCAGTGTTTCTCTTGCCACCTACAGTGTATTTGACCTTTTGAGAGGCAATAGCAGTTTGATATTTGCACCTGTTTTCTGCCTCATTTAAATGTTTTGAAAGAAGAAAAACTAGTATACCTCCGGGTCGTGGTCATAACAAGACCAAAGGATATAAACAATAGCTATTTGGTGAACTGTATCAAACTTGCCGTTAAATAGCTGCTGATGGTAAAACAACCCAGTGGTCCGTCCAGTGGAAGAACTTCTTAACCAGGTGGCACAGGCAGGGTCCACTCAGTTTTCTTACAGTAGATAATTAGTCCAATTATAGGGAACAATTTTCACCCCATGGTTATGCATAAAGACTAATGGTCTTATTTTTGTTGCATTCTGTCTCCAGCATGTCCATTGAATTGCTTAATTCTAAAGTAACTTTACCAGCTGTACTGCTGGCTCATCCTTCCTTAGCTCCTAAAATCCCCCAGTGACACGGTTCATCTCAGAACAGAATGATATGGGACAGGTCCATTTTGAACTGCTACAGGTTTATTTAGCAAAATACTAGAACCCATATGTATAATATTCTTATCTCTAAGGATAGCTTTATAATTCAGTGTTAATTAAGGTTCTTCTCTTCTCTTTGGAAGGAAAGGGCTGTCAGTGGAATTGAATGTTGTTAATGGGTAAAGTTGGGTAAAGTTCTTTGTGTAGTTGGATGTTGTTCTTTAGGGCTGGGAGGGAGTTAGGAACTCTCACTGTCGACGGCCTGTGACGTCTCTGTAGGCTGTTTAAGTGTCTGCATCGCTTATTTTGAACTTTGTTATATACTCTCTAATGCGCATTATTCTTTTTTTATGTAAATACTTGAAGAAGATTTTTAACTTACTGGACAGTGATTATGTGTTCTAGGTCTTTATAGCCTTGTCATTGTTTAGCATACTGAGCACATAATAGATGTAAAAATTTGATTAATTGGATGTGTTGATTACCTTTAAGTCTTGGATCCCCAAGAGACCAGAAGATGGAATAAGTCTGGAGTCGGAACTCAAAACATTCTCAGAAAGGTAGCAATGTGAAAAATGGATTGTCAGGTCTGTCCCTTAGACTTGCTCTACATTTATCTTCTCCTCCCCTCCCCTCCCCTCCCCTCCCCTCCCCTCCCCTCCCCTCCCCTCCCCTCCCCTCCCCTCCCCTCTCGTCCCCTCCCCTCCTCTCCCCTCCCCTCTCGTCCCCTCCCCTCCCCTCCCCGCCCCTCCCCTCTCGTCCCCTCCCCTCCTCTCCCCTCCCCTCTCGTCCCCTCCCCTCCTCTCCCCTCCCCTTCCTTCCCTCCCCTCCCCTTCCTTCCCCTCCTCTCCCATCTCCTCCTTTCCCCTGGTTCTCTCTCTCTCTCTCTCTCTCTCTCTCTCACACACACACACACACACACACACACACACACACATTTATGTTCACATACAGCTGAGCCAGCTCATATTCTGTAGTTCTTTAAAATCATTTAAGTATTTAGAATTACACAGTTACAAAGAGAATTCTGTGGTAGAACCAGAATACTTCATTTTCATTTGGAAAATGTTAAATGAAGTAAAACTCGAGAGAGGTGTTTATTACTTACTTCTTTTAAAAAGGAAGGCGATCTCACCACAGATGTGATCACTGGAAGATACCCACTAATCAAGTGGATATTGCCTTTAACCTGTCTTAATCAGATACAGTCTTATCAGCTACATTTGGGTGGAGGGAATGTTGGAGCCTTTTAGTGAATAGGTGACTGTCATCAGTATCTTGAAAATTTGTGATCTGTACGCTTGGGGAGAGGGCTCAGACGTGGGATGGACTCATCACAAAGCACGCTGCGCTGCCGGAGAAGTGGGCCTGGGAATGTTTCTCCTAGAGGAGACAGTTCAGGACCATACGCGGTGGCTCTCCTAATGGATACATAGGGTTGGTTTCAGGAAGAGTGACGTAGACCCAGGTGGTCACTCTGCTCCCATTGGAGGCACAATCTGGCATTCTGTATTGAAGAATAGGTTTCTAGGAGTGCTCTCTCAGGGTCTGGAATCCCAGGTGCTGAAGGTGTTCAGGCAGGCTCATGTATCACTCATCTGGATTGTTGTAATGGTGGTTAAGCCTGAGAATGAGTGAGCTTTGAGTTCTCTCCAGCCCAAAGAGACTGTGATTGTATGACTTTCAAGGCAGAGTGTTCTGTGTAATGCAGTCATGGTTCAAAGTCCGCATCTGCTCCTTGTAAATTCTTTTTCTTTTGAAAGACCTCAGTCTTGGGTGCTGGTTACTTAATATTTAATCCCATGGTCATTATATGTATTGAATTGAGACGGTACTAAGCTAACCCAGTCGTCCAGGTGTCTGGGTCTCGTTTTATAGTCTGAGTTCTTAAGGTACGGTCATTTAAAAGCCACAGCTGGACATTTTCCTTACTGGAGTTTGTGTGTTTGGAAGTCAGAATGGGCTTTGAGCTCAGTCATTTTGGGATATGCATACAGGTTTTCATTTCAAGTCCCTTAAGTGACATCCTTAAGGAAGCTGTTCATGCTTTACTTACCATAGGGCTCCCCCAACTCTTTCCTTAAAAAAAATAAAGTTCTAAGACGGAAAAGTTATTTTGTGATGGCTGAAAATATGCCTGAGAATAATATATGGTCTCTGTTTAAACAGTTAGACTGGACATGTTTCATTACTGTAAATGGATATTGTGTAAAAAGAATTTTTTGGGGAGAAAAAAAGCAGGGAGGGGAGGTGTGCATGTGGGTCAGTATGGCTGGGAAAGCTGAAAGGAATTCTTCAGCCTTGAGGTATCAGAGGGCACCATGGATTAATGTTCTGGCCCCAGTTCAGTGCCCCGACTCTTCAGACACTTGGCACTGATTTGTTCATCTCTGAACTGAAGTCTTAAGGATTAAGAGGAGAGAGAGTGGAAATGCATCATTTTCTCTGCCAAAGGAGGTACTTAAACTGGGAAAGGAGGAGGGGACGCTAACAAATCAAGCCTTGGCAAGGAAATCTGTCATGAATCAGCAATGACTTGGAAAGCCTCTGTCGCTGTCTATTTCACAAAGTACACATTTGCTTTCTCTTACTTACCTTTAGGATCAGCTTCAGGTCGCTCTGTGGAGGGAATGACTTCTTTTTTTTGCCCATTTTGACAACACTAGGTAATTAATTTACAACTAGCTCAATTAGACTCCAGCCCATACAGTGTGTGGTGGCCTTTTAAAGAGCCTTTGTTTTGACGCTAATTGAACTGGTTGTAGCAGAGACAGCCAAACAATTTACATTTATCTTTGGCAGAACATGAGGGCTCTCCCTGGGTATGGACAGCTGCATTTTCTTTTCCTTCTACTAAGTCTGCTGCTAAAATGCCGTGTGCTTATTTTAATTTTCTAATTTAGAAAACTTTGAAAATGACAAAGGCCACATATATTATAGTAGATAAATTGGAAGATTTAGATAGATACGCATGAAAGAAAATAAAGATCACACAATCTTAATACTACCAGGAGAAAACCACTCACAGCCTGGCGTTTGTCTTTCTGTACTTTCCCCCACATAAGGGAACACGTGAATCTGTATATGTAAGTGCTTTTATATGTTGTTGTTTTTACAAAAATGGATCACACCATACAAACTGACTTGTAATCTACTTTTTTCCTACTTAGTAAGTTGGAAACATTTTGTCATTTCATAAAATGTTGTTCTACAACATTTTAAATGGCTATATAGTAATTTATTGTATAGCTATACCAAACACACATATTTAAACAATCTGTTATTGGACATTTAAACTCATTCCAGGTGTTTCATATTATACCAGCATTGTGATAATATATATATATATATATATATATATATATATATATTTATTTTTTTATTTTTTTAAAATTAATTATTTATTTATTTTTTTAAGTCAAGTTGTTGTCCTTTCAATCTTAGTTGTGGAGGGTGCAGTTCAGCTTCAAGTTGTTGTCCTTTCAGTCTTAGTTGTGGAGGGCGCAGCGCAGCTCCAGGTCCAGTTGCCGTTGCTAGTTGCAGGGGGCGCAGCCCACCATCCCTTGCGGGAGTCGAACCGGCAACCTTGTGGTTCAGAGGACACGCTCCTATCAACTGAGCCATCCGGGAGGCAGCTCAGCTCAAGGTGCCGTGTTCAATCTTAGTTGCAGGGGGCAGAGCCTACCATCCCTTGTGGGACTCGAGGAATTGAACTGGCAACCTTGTGGTTGAGAGCCCACTGGCCTATGTGGGAATCGAACCGGCAGCCTTCGGAGTTAGGAGCATGGAGCTCTAACCGCCTGAGCCACTGGGCCGGCCCCCTGTGATAATATATTTTTGTTATTCAATCTTTGTTACGTTCTTTATTTTAGTAGATCAATTCTTAGGTTACTTTGACAGAGGTATGCATGTTGTTAAGTTTTTTGATGCATATTGCCAAATTGTGTTTCTCAAAGGTTGTAGCAGTTTTCACACTCACAGCAGGAGATGAGCGCTTTTTGTTAATTCTTGGTCTTCAGGGTATAGTATGGAAGGCACTAACTCGGGTGTGGGTTATATCCTCATCAGTGGGTTTGATGCTGCTCCTGAAAGCTGTGTCTGTCTTAGAAAAGAGTCTTCTAGTCCCAGGATCAGGTAAAAGGAGCCAGACTTCTGCTTATTTTAATAGTGATATGTTATTTTGTTTGGAAAAGGTATGGAATAAAAAAGCAAGTAGCTATTTCATTAAGACAGAAGTGGTCTGTTTTTCCCCCAGGGAAGGTTCTGAAACGGTATTTTTCATATGAATAAGGACCAACCTAAGGAATATAGATGTAAACTCAAAACAAGAAGTGGGTGGCTTTGCCCAGTATATGAAAAAACACATTCGTACCAGGTGGCAAAGCCCATGGATGTGTTGACTGTCTAACCCGTGGCTAGAGAAGCGAGATAAACTGTGAGTGTATCTGCTGCATTGAGCTGCATTTTCCTTCCTTGTCTAAACCACTGGGATGGAATTCTCAAGAGCTGGTGCTGCACTTCCTCTCTATATTTGCAGTGCCTGAATTCAGACATGCAGCCGGAAACACAGCCAGTGCACACTGTTCACTGAAAGAATAGAATAGATTTGCAGCAGCGTTAAGATTAAAGAAAGAGATCTTTCAGAACATCTGAGACCCGCCCATCCCATTTTATAGCTGAGGAAACTGAGGCTCAAAGATACTAAGTGACATCTTGCTCAAGAGCAAGTTAATGGTCAAGCGGAAGTTGGAGTTCTCTTATCAGTGTATTTCCCAGTTGTTATAGTACTAGGATTGTGTGTTTTTCCCAGGATGGTACTTTGTACGATATTTAACATCAGTAGTAAAATTCTCGTTTCATATACACCACAGCTTCCCTAACTCCTCTTTTTCTTCTCTGGTGATATCAGCCACAGTTTTTGTTAAAATTCAGAACATCTTAACTCATGTTTACTTTTTCCTTTCTCTAATATTTTAACCTCTCCCGTTTTATTCTCAGTAGATATTTCAATTTACTCCCAGCAGTATTGCTATCTGGATGTCAGAATGCATTGAATTGACCTCTTCTCTGGAGATCCAAGTGAAGGTCTCATTTGCTCCGAAAACAAGAGATTTAGCCAGGAATTGAGGCAGGTAAAGCAGAGGCTTCACCCAGGGCCCAGGTGCCAGGGGTCGGCCTGTCTGCCGCCAGCCTGTGATTTGATTGCTGCATGGGGGGTGCGAGGTGCCTTGTCTCCCGTGAGAAAGCCACTTCTCAGTACAGTTTCTGTGCAGAACTTTTCAGTTTGTCAGTGCCACGGTCATGTCTGCAGCAAAAGTTGGTTTTAGGGTAAACCAGGAGAAAAAGGATTAAAGAGAAGTTTTAACATTTCTGGATTTTAATTTTTTCCTGTGACTTTTTCCTTTTTCCCTTCTTAGTGAATTATGACAGAGTTTTATTAAAATTGTAAGCTCTGACAAGTAGACATCATGGTAGTTAGAGCAGCATTGGATACTGTACTCTTAGGTTCCATAATATTTCATAGTACATCTCTTTACTGTATGTTAAATGATAGGGAAGTGGAATAAAATGTACCTAGAGAGTACTTACCTATTTTATGTCCTGTGACAGTCAGTACGTGATACAGATGTAGCAGATCTTGACTCAAAAAGGAACAAAACTGGTTATAGCCCAAGAGAAGGATGGCAGGTTCCGTGTTGCTGGAGTAAATTCAGCAAAAGCCTAGACTCTGAGGCCCTAAGGGGCCTTCATGACCTCTAGGCCAAGCCTTTACTTTGCATCTGGAGAAAGAGTTAGCCACTGCTCCAGGGTCACTCAGCAGGTGGAGAGAGAGCTGTGGCCTGAACCCAGGACTGAATGTCCCCTCTGCTGGGCTTGGGATTTTCTGATGGAGTTGAAGTACTTAGTCTAACCTCTTTTTAAAAAAGCACACTATTTGATGTTTTGTTGGCTTGCGACCTGTCGTCGTGCCTAAGGGCACCCAAAAGGCTACCCATTGCTCATTTTTCCTGGCTACCCAGGTCATTCCATGCTTCTCTGAGGGTGGGTTTGGATAGGACTGAGATGCCAGCCAGCTGTGTTGTGTCTTTGATGAAATGGCTTTTTAAGAAAGCAGTGAAGGGCCGGCCCACTGGCTCAGGTGGTTGGCGCGCCATGCTCCTAACGCCTCGGAGATCGTGGGTTTGATTCCCACAGGGGCCCGTGAGCTGCACCCTCTACAGCTAAGATGGTGAACAATAGCTCTCCCTGGAGCTGGGCTGCCGTGAGCGGCCGGAGGTCGGCGTGGGCTGCCAGGAGCAGTTGGCGGCCAGCGTGAGTGGCCGGCAGCCGGTGAGAGCTGCCATGAGCTGCTGTGAGCTGCCGACTGGCGACCGGCTGCCTCAGCTGGGGGAGCGCAAGGCTCACAATACCAGCATGGGCCAGGGAGCTGTGTCCTACACAACTAGACTGAGAAACAACGGCTTGAACTGGAGTGGGGGCAAGAGGTGGAAGAAGGGGAAGAAAAAAAAGAAAGCAGTGAAAGGACAGTAAGGGGCCTGTTAGCTCATAAAACTGTTGATTCTGGGTGGGGAGAAGCCTCGGGCACGTGGTCACAGCCCTGTGCAGCTCCTGCTGTCCGCCATCTCTTGCAGCCTTAGCTATCTGGGGGTCTTGGGCTCTTAGTCTTGGCCTATCCTCTTAGATTCACGGTATGATCTTCAGCTTCGGTTTCCTCTTAGGACATTCAAGGGGCTTAAAGTGGATGATTTCTAAGGCACCTTCCAGGTCTTAAGTAATTATTCTTTGAAAATGAGTATCTTCATAGAAGTTTATCCACATAATCCAATAACCAAACATGGGTTTCTAGCAGTCCATTTTATTACTGTTTTGATTGGTTTTCATGGGAATTTGGAAAATGTCTACAGACTTTCCTGTGATCAAGCTGCTAGCAGTTATTTACAGAACACCCACCAGGTGCGTGTGGCTGTAAAATAAATAGTGTCCAGCCTCAGGGAGACTAGAAAGGCTTCTTTATCTGCCAAGCTGGGGGGGGAGGGCGTTCTTCCCTTCCACTGGATCTAAGCTCCATGAGTGCAGCAGCGCTTTGTCTCCCATTTATGGGGCAGGGCTCAGTAAATATTGGTTGTGTGAAAGAAACAATGAATCCACTTGTCAGTCTCGCTTATGTGTACTGAAGATTTCCTGCTGAGATTTATTGTTTTCTTCAACCTGTAAATGCTGTTAACTTGAATAAATTTCCCAGAAAGTGTTCTTCACCTTCTGTGGAAGAATGAGACCAAGATGCTCAGAGGCTAAATGAAAAACCCATACATACTACATTCCTTTCTTGGAAATTTGCTGTATTATTAGCATATTGAAAGCACTGAGATGTCTGCCTTAAAATGACTTTGCTTAACCCAACGTTTCCCAAACTTATTTGAGCTCAGAATCCTATCTGTTTCGCTCCCCCATGGAATTGTAAATACCCTGCAGAACTTTGACCTGTGAGAGAGAGAGAGGTTGGAATAGAGAGTAGTAATGTGGAGTAAATCAAAGCAGTAACATTAGTTAGGAATAATTAATTCCACACTGACGGGACTTAACGTTACGCACTGCTTCTGGCCGCCCTGGGTGAAGTCGTGGTAGACGGTAGGTTTTTTTTTTTCCTTCTTCTTTAAAAATTACTGTCTGTGCTTGATTGGAAATTTAAGGTTAGGTGGTGAAGAGATTAAAGGAAGTTGCACGTGGTCTAATAGCTGTTTTACAGTTACGGATGTTGAACGGTGGAGTTGTAATTTGTGTCCGGGGCTGCCCTGCCAGGTACTGTATGGAAATACTGATGAAAGGAGTCTGTGTCTGCTCTGTCAGGACCTGATAGTCCAGTGGAGGAGACGGACATGGAAACAGATCATAGCTATGACGTACTCGAATGTGAAGTCACAGAAATAGGACGAAGGAAGGAATGGCATTTCCCCCTAATTTAGAGCAGGGTTTCTGTTCATATGACAAGCCCAAACCATGAGAACTGGATCCCCTCTAGATCATTCAGACAAAATTCTACTCCTTCACCAAGACTCAGTTGGCTAGGTTTCTTTATGCTTTCCCTGTTCTGGAATTCATTGCATCATCTGCAGTCAGAGCCTTGCCTTCACCTCTGTCATCGCCTGATCACAATCTGACATCACTTGAGGCCAGAGCAGGGTCATCTGTGGCCCTGCACCTCCAGGGCCCGCAGCCACAGCACATACCAGTACCCACAGTGCACACTGGCTGTTTTGTTTGGAGTAGGGGCAGGGCTCGGGGGCTGTGAAAGTTAATTGACTCTAAGTAAATTCAGTAAATAATAAGAGGTCTTATAACAAAACATAGATTGAGAAGGTGGTAGCATTATTAAGCGTATGGCTCCTTTTGATAGCTTCCCACCCCCACCCCCCAGAATGCCTAAATATAACTTAAGTTTCAAGAATTCATTTACATTTTTGTAAGAGCTCAACAATTCTACATCTTGAAGTGTTTTTATTTTACATAAACGTTCTGTAGTCATTTGTTTTTGCAGGACCTTTCTTATGTCCTGTGTTTCATCTGGAATATCCTAAGAAAAACTTCAGTTTCGCATTCTGTTCTCTGCTAGTGGTTGTGTTTGATGCCCAAGGTCAAGGTGTTGATTGATGACATTTCCCTTTCAAGTATTTGTGATGGCATGAAGTTTGAGGGGCAGAGTGATTCCCAGTATGGTGCGATGGAAAGAGCGAAGCTGGACGGCAGCCTGACTGGGTTTTGTAGTTCATTTGCTTTGTGACCTTGGGCAAGTTACTCAACCTTCCAATAACTAAGGAGGTTGGACCAGAATAAGCAGTCTCTTCAAAAGCTGACGTTCCATGATTCTCTGGGGAGGATCCACTTCCATGGAGAAAATTTAAAAGTGGATACATTTTTAGGTTAAATGGCTTTGTTCATTTAGTTTTTTCCCTCCTTAACCCATTTTGGAGCAGTAAGACTGCTTGTCATGGAGAAAAACCACATTACCCAGAACTCTCAAAAGGCTGCTATTCTTAGCCTGTTTTTTTTTTTTTTTTTTTTTTTTTTTTTAATTTTGAAGGCAAGGGGGAAAAAAAGACAGCAAAATAAGATTGTCTATCTCCCTGAACAAATTCAGGACCAATTCATCCCATTTTTCTGCATAGACAGTATATGTTCCCATACTCAATGAGGAGCTGCAAAGTCTTTACAGCAAAACAATACGTGGCTGTGTTTGCCATCCTAAGTCTAGGAGGAATTGTACTTTGATAGGTATATTTTGTGTTTTCAGCTGAGACAAGCCATTGCCCTGGGTGGAAAGGCCTGTGTATAGGAAGTTGGCTCCCAGCTTTATGGTGAACGAACTGTGTATCCTTGGATATGTCACAGAATCTGTGTGTGTCCTCAGTGGTTAGGTTTGCTACCCTTCTGATTATGAATAGCTCTGTGATTAGACAATTCTAGGCATTTATTTCAGGCTCCTTCCTGTTCTTGTCCTTGAAAGACTAACAATATCCCCAACTCCTCTCCCACACATCCCTAGACAGTTGTTGATTTGTGAGGGAAAGGAGAATTTTAAAACACTTTAAATGGTGCATGCAAGAAAATTATCTAGTATTAGTTATTGCTGTATAACAGTATTACCCACAAATTAAAGTTTTTGGGGCATAAAATAACATAGTTATTATCTCACATTTTTGTGGGTCAGGAGTCTGGGCACAGCTTCGGTGGGTTCTCTGCAAGCTGTAGTCGCCCAGGGCTGCAATGTCATCTGAATGCTTGCCTGGGGAAGGGGCTGCTACCCGGCTTGCTCAGGGCGTTGGTAGAATTCATTTCCTTGCAGCTGTAGGACTGAAGGCCTTATTTTCTTGCTGGCTAGGGGCTCTCTCTGCTCCTGGAGGCTGCACCCCAGTTCCTTGTCGTTGCAAGGTCTCCCCACAATGGCTGCTCACTTGCTCAGAGCCGACAGTCTTCTATGATGTAACCACACAATCGTGGGCGTCTGTCATCTGTGCTGTATCCTGTAGGTTAGCAGCAAGTCGCAGATCCCTCCACACTTAAGGAGAGAGAGGCATACAAGGTCGTGCATGGACACCAGGGGCGAGGATCATGGGGCCACCCGAAGAGTCTATCAGCCAGGGGGTGGGGGTGGGGGGGAATGGAAACCAAGTTTAACATTGTTTGCTTGTATCTTCTTTTGGATCTATGCTTCAACATCTTACTTTATAGTAGAGCCTCAGTAACCACTGACTGACTGAAAATCCTTCTGCTCAGTTAAAGCTTCCAGCCCCGTGGTGTTTTTGGGCCATGCTTTCAGCAGATATGGGTGAAGGCAAGATTTGAGGCCTGTTCATTCTTCTGTCTTCCTACCCAGCACAGCACCTGCAGGCTTTACCAGTTCACTGAGTGTTTGCTGAAGGATTGTAACTATTGTTGCAATAGCAGCATAGAGTTAATTAAAACAAGTTCTTGCTGCAGACTGAATTATGCCCCCCACATTCACATGGTGAAGCCCTAACAGTGCCCAATGTGGGTAGTATATGTTGATGGCACCTTTGGGAGATGATTAGGTTTGGATGAGACACGAGGGTGGGGCTCTTATGATGGGATTAGTGCCTTTGTAAGAAGAGACACCAGATAGAGCTCTCTGGCCCTCCCTCCCTCTGGCTCCCTCTCTTCCGGTGTCTCTGCTCTTGCTACCTGAGGACACAGAGCGAAGGTGGCTACAAGCCAGGAAGAGAACTCTCATTAGAAACTGGCCTCGTTGGCAGCTTGACCTTAGGCTTCCAGCCTCCAGAACTGTGAGAAAATAAATGCCTGTTGTTTAAGCCGCCCAGTCCATGGTATTTCATTATGGCAGTTCGAGCTGGCTAAGGCAGCACCCCCTGCCCGCCCCCCGCCACACACCACCCTCTTGTTCTCTGTGTAGCAGGAGATAACAGCTAAGTTAAGTGCAAGGGCTGCAAGCTGGCAGCGATTCCCTGGCAGCCAGTGAGCCAGGGAGAGTGGTGTTTAATTACAATCATTCCCATTCTTTGTTGAGCTTTAGTCATAACCGTTAGTACAGGGCCCCTGGACTTTTTTGTTTCCTGGGCAAAATGATGATCTAAAACATAATGCCCTCAGTTTTTAAATGTTGGCCTGCCAGACAGGAACACTTAATGAAAACAAAATGTTGTTCTGGAAAAGCCTCAGTGGTGGGAACTTAGAAAATGAACTCTTAATACCTTTTTCCTGAGTCTTACCTTTTTTATTTTTAACTTTTGAAATTCAATTGCTTGTTCATTTGTTCATTCGTTCATTCACTCATAGGTTGGGATGTAATGGGCTTAGTACTTTTCCCCCAGTTTTCTACTTTTCTGACTTTGGCAAACTTGCTTTGTCTTTCTAAGTTCCCTCTTGGTAAAATTGGGATATTCACATCTGTCTGAAAAAAATGAAATAATTATAATTACATAAAGCTGCAAGCACGTAATAAGAACTCGCTGAATGACAATTTGACTAATTGTAGAAGAATGATTAACATGTTACATTTCTTTATTCAGTTTCATTCATCACACCAGCAATGGTATCATGTTATAATATACTAGAAATGAGGAAAATGGTTAGGGTGGGGAAGGAACCAAGACAATATCACTGTCTTCCTTCTGCTTGAAAAGACGTTTTGAATTCTTGAACAGGGGTTTTGAAAATATTTCAGCCATATGAAATTTATTTTTAATAATTGCAGTCAAAATTAGCAAGCCGTGAGGGTCATTTTTTTTTTTTTTTTAACCTGTTACTTCACTGCAAGGTAAAGACTCTCAAGTGACTTAGAAGGAGGGTCTTAGAATTTGAGAAATCCATCCCTTTCATTTCACAGATTGGAGGCTGAGGGCTTTGTGCCTGACATAATTATGTGGAAGAGAGGGAAAAGGAGTCTTACCTTTTATACAAACTCAACATTTTCAGTAATTTCATTGAAAGAAACACTAAAATCTAGACCTGTGAAACCCACTGGGGTGGGGTTAGCCAGACCCCCCCCCCCCCCCCCCCCATGTAGCCTCTGCATGGAAGGGATTGTAGAGCTGCTTTAGGAGTCAAGAGTCAGGCTCCCTCCTTGTTTAGCAGTCAGCTCCCTAGTTAACGGTAGATTGTATGGGAATTTGGGGGGGCGGGGTGCAGGGAAGAGAGGAGTGTGGGAAGGAGACTTCCAGCCTGGGGCTCTTGCTGTCCCCTTAGGGGATTTAGGGTCTGTAAAAACACATTTAGTTCTCTGAATGGCAACACATCAGTAGCAATGACCCTTAATTGAAAGGGAGGAGACCAAATGGACCAGAGGTCAGGACTTTATAGCCTGACTAGTGGCCTGAGGGTGTCAGCTGAAATGGTCTGGATTTTTTTTTCCCTCCACTCTTCCCCTTCCCCCTTAGTGGGTTCAGAAATCCTGGAAGGAAGGAGGAGGGACTATTAACTAAACTAAGATGTGATGTGGACAGTTGCTTAGTGGACTGGAATTTCAGTGAGTGGGTGGCCCCCCCAAGCCTTTTTTAAACTAGTATATTACGACCTGACTGCTACCTGCAGTTTGCCAATTACCCAATTATGACACAAATTTGCACATTTAAAAAAAGTAGGCTGCTACTATTCTTCCTTATACAAGGATTTTAGTCGCTGTACATCTTGTGTCTTTAAATAATGTATTAGGAACATTTTCAAGTCTGTAAGTGCTTTTTTAATGAGAGTGTGAAGATTTTAATGGGAATAGATTGCTTTTCATGACATTTCAGAGTGACTTAATTGTAGCAATGTTGAGAGGCTGTAGTTTAAAGTTTGCTAAGTGTGTCTGCTGTGGATTACAGTCAGACACTTAAAAGGATGGATGGATGGATGGATAGTGGAACCGGATAGCTTTTTGCCTCACTATTTTCCTCCAAATATTAGCTCTTTGCAAATATGGTTATACCAAACCAGGTGCAGGTCAGGATTCTCTTGAACCTTTTATTTAAACAGTAGGAAAGGAGGCTGATCACTGAGGCTAGTGGGGATAGTTTCAGAGCCAAGTTCTTTAAAGCCACGTGGACAGCAGTGTTTTTCGAGGGCATTTCCTGTCTCCTTGTACCGAGCCAGGAGCCCAGGCTATCTTTCTGTGTTTATAATCCCTGTTAGGCCCTGAACTCTGTTCTCTGTTTGCTTAAAAAACATATCTGTCTTGTGTCTCATTTTTTCAGCCATTTTCGGAAGTGTTCCTAAAATATTGTCACTGCCAGATAAGAGTTTACTTTTTTGATGAGAATTTTAGACTCTTCGTGAAACTCAGTTTTTAATCTTTAAAATGATGGGATTATTTAGAAATCTTTTCCTGCAGAAACGTTGTTAGGATTCTGAAATCTGTGGCAGACTTCTCAAAATTTATCTCCGATGGTCAGACACTTGCAACACCACTCTTAGTAGTGGTTTGTATTAGTTTCCTAGGGCTGGGATTGCTGTAACAAAGTACCACACACTGGGTGGCTGAAAGCAGTAGAAATACATGTCTCAGTGCTGGAGGCCACAAGTCTGAAATGTACCTGTGAACAGGCCATGCTCCCTCTGAAAGCGGCAGGGGACTTTTTGTTTGCCTCTTCCTAGCTCCTGGCGGTTTGTGGGTTTGTTGGCTGTCTTTGGGGGCAGCTGTTTAGTTCCAGTCTCCGCCTTCATGGTCACGTGGTGTTCTCCCAGCGTCTCAGTGTTCACTTGGGCATCGTTTTATGACACCAGGCATATTGGATTAGGGGCCCAGCCTACTGCAGTGTGACCTCATCTTAATGAATTACATGCACAACAGCCCTAATTCCAAATAAGGCAATTCTGAAGTTACTGAGAATTAAGATTTCAGCATGTCTTTTTTGAAAATTAAATGTACTGGGGTAACATTGGTTAGTAACATTATGTAAGTTTCACGTGTACCATTCTATAATACATCGTCTATATATTACGTTGTGTGCTGACTTGTTTCACTTGCTATGATACTCTCAAGGGCCATTCATGTTGTTGCAGATGGCAAGATGTCATCATTTTTTATGGCTGAGGAATATTCCATTGTGTATATATACCCCATCTTTATTCAGTCATTGGTCGAAGGACACTTTGGTTGTTGCCATGTCTTGGCTATTGTGAATAGTGCCGCAGTGAACATAGGGATGGGTACATGTTGCTTTACAAATAAGTGTTTTCAAATTTTTCAGGTAGATAAGCAGAAGGATTGATCATATGGTAGTTCTGTTCTTAATTTTTTGAGGAACCTACATAGTGTTTTCTATAAAGGCTTCATCAGTTTACATTCCTACCAACAGTGTATGGGGGTTCCTTTTTTTCCACAGCCTCTCCAACACTTGTTACTATTTGTCTTGTTGATGATAGTCATTCTGACTGGGGTGAGGTGGTATCTCATTGTGATTTTGATTTGCATTTCCCTAATAGGTAGTGAAGTTGAGCACTTTTTCATTTATCTGTTGGCCGTTTGTATGTCTTGTTGGGAAAAGTGTCTGTTCAGGTCCTCTGCTGATTTTTTTAATTGGATTTATTTCTGTTGTGTGTGTATGAGTTTTTTACATGTTTTGTGTATAAGCCCCTTATCGGAGGTATTGTCTGCAAAGCTCTTCTCCCATTAGTTTACCGTGTTTTGCTGTGTATAATGTGCTTCAATGTGTTATGCACACCCTCGTTTTTGGCCCAAACTTTCAGGGGAAAAACTTTTCATTTTAATTTCTTAATTCAAATTTTTATTTGTTTACTTTTAGGTACTTGTTTTTTGTATTATTAAGGAACTTTAGCACTTATTTTTTAACATATTATGATACAAGAAATTTTATGTAACAAATAATTACAAAACACAAGAACAGATACAAGGTACAAGAAATTTTATGTACCTGTTAGGTATTTACGCATCTTAGAAGGCCAAGAACTCTTTGTGTTGCAAATTTGTCATAAGTTCAACAAAACCAATGATCATATTCCAGGGTGTTATTTTGCATATGGATATCGTTATTGATTTCTAGAGTTACACTTTTAACTCATAAGCATAAATAAAAGAATTAAAAACATTTATATAGATAAATGGAATTAGTACTACCCATGTATAACGTGCATCCTTATTTTTCCCTCACAAATTTGGGCAAAAAGTGCGCATTATACACGGCAAAATATGGTGGTCATCTTTTTGTTTTAGTGATGATTTTGCTATGCAGAAGATTTTTAGTTTGATGTAGTCCAATTAATTAATTTTCAGCATATCTTTTTTGAGGGGACATTATTCAACCAATAACAGGATTGTACTTTAAAAAGCACCCAGGAAGATTCTGATGTAGCCGCAGGGGTGTGTAAAGTGTGGTTTGTGGCCTGCCTACATGGAATTTGTCAGGAGCACTAAAGGAGGTTATTGTACATATTATAAAAAGGGCATAAAGAAGAAAAACCCCCGAAAAACCCCCAAATCATGTACTCACCACCCAGGTTTTGGTCATTTTCTTTTTTTCTTTTTTTTAATTGGGGAAGGGAAACAGGACTTTATTGGGGAACAGTGTGTACTTCCAGGAATTTTTTCCAAGTCAAGTTGTTGTCCTTTCAGTCTTAGTTGTGGAGGGCGCAGCTCAGCTCCAGGTGCCATTCCTAGTTGTAGGGGGCACAATCTACCATCCCTTGCGGGAGTCAAGGAATCTAACTGGCAACCTTGTGGTTGAGAGCCCGCGCTCCAACCAACTGAGCCATCCAGGAGGCAGCTCAGCTCAAGGTGCCGTGTTCAATCTTAGTTGCAGGGGGCAGAGCCCACCATCCCTTGCGGGACTCGAGGAATTGAACCGGCAACCTTGTGGTTGAGAGCCCACTGGCCCATGTGGGAATTGAACCGGCAGCCTTCAGAGTTAGGAGCACGGAGCTCCCACCACCTGAGCCACCGGGCCGGCCCAGTATTGGTCATTTTCTATGGCTGTCACTGATCCAAACTCTGGGTTAATGTCTCCTGTTTACATGGTGCTTTAGGGAATCAGCCTTCCAATCTTTTTTAACCTATTTACAGTCTGTCTTCGACTTTCAGATATCTTGCACCGCTCTGGTTTTCCTGGGTAAGCTGGAAACTTGTTTTTAAAAAATGAGTTTGTCTCGCTCTCTAAGTACTTGAGGAAAAAGCCTTCTGACAAACCATGTTGACTTCTGGTATGTTGTATTTCTGTAGCCCAAGGAGCTGGGTTCCAAACTGACTCCTTTTCCTGTTACACAGAGCTCTGCGCTCCAGTGGGTGACACCATGCCAGGAACATTGAAGAGCAGAGATAGGAAACAGTTGCCAGGACCCCTTGGTCCAGTTGCGCCTCCTCGTTTTGCTGTGTTGTCAGTCTCATCGGTATGCTTGTTTTTTGCCCTCTTTCTTGCTCTGTGAACAGAGTCACTTCATCTCCTTGCCATGGCTGGCCCCACACTGGGAACCTTTCTCATCCATTCCCCGTATCTATTAAGCGCTGCTTGGTGCTAAGCAGTAGGCACTTGGGAATGATACTGAGTTCTTGATGCTATGGAGCTGTCTAACGGAAGACATTAAAGGAAACAAAAGAACCAAGAGCCAAGTAGTTACAATTGGATGAGGGCAAACAGGAGAATCATAGGCTCTTTAAAAGTATATTGTAAGAGGAACCTAACCCAGTCTGCGGTGTTTTGAAGAGGGACACGTTAGCAAACTCTGGGAGGATCACTGGGAATTAGCAAGAAAGGAGGAAGAGCAGGGAGCACAGTCTTCCAGGAAGTAGACAGGGACATTAGTTTTTCTGTTCCTTTTTCTGCCTGTTTCCCTCCCCACACAGAGGCACAGTTGCAGCCATCCAGATGGGCCTGTTGGCTACACTTGGGTGGGTAGTGGTTGGGGGCTGTGGGAAAGGGGTAGGAGTTGAAGCTGAGTATAAATTAAACAGTGAGATGGTAGAACAGTTTGTTTTATTGGGATGATTAACTCATTAAATTGGGCTTTTGCCATACTGCTTCTCTAAATTGTGCTCTGGTCACCTTTTTGGTTATCTAGAGACCCTTGCGGTGTGTCTGGAATTGGTTAGGGGCTTGGAAAAGATACACTTGCTGCAGGAGTCCTTCTCTCTTTTGATCTGTAAGAGATAACAAAGTGTTAATTGTTAGGTCTAATTTCTCAAACTTCTGACATTCAGATCGCCAGGAGTCTATTAAAACAGCACTTTGTAGCCATTTATCCCAGATCTGCTGATTTAGGATCTTCTCAGTAGGATACTGGCCGTTGTCAGGCATCCTGGTGAGAGCCCCTGCCGCGAGAGCCTGGATTGCCCGTGGGTCCTTCAGTGCTTAGCCCCACCGGACCCCTGCTTGATTCCCCACCATCTTTTACCATCAGTACCAGCTACATAATTTGCAGGGCTCAGTGCAAAACTAATACACAGAGCCCCTTATTTAAAACATTAAGAACTTTAAGAGGGTGACAGCAGAGCTTTAAACCAGGTACGGCCCCTTCTAAATGCGGGGGCCATGACGTGGCCTGCTCACCAGTGGTGTCTGCCTGTGAAAGGGGACTGCTCACACTGCCCTTTGCCTTGCTCCCTTGGGTCTCACTGTATGGAACGCTGTTTTCCATCTCTCTGTACCACCTGGGCTTACCGCAGTGTTTGCATGTAGGGTATTAGAATCCCATGTGTGTTGCCTCTACAAGATGGTGTCCTTTGGGGACCCACTCTTCTTCATTCTTGTATCCCGTGCTCTTAGCTGAGGCTCTGCCTGTCTCTCCTCCTAAGTTTCCTGAGTAAAATACTTTAACCTGAATGCTTTTCTTACAATCTAATTAGGTTACAGACCGCAGGGAATACAGATCTGGTTCAGGGTGAGGCGTTAGAGACAGTGTTGCCCTTGCAGTGGGTGAGGCTGTGGGACGGGCTGGCGACACACAGGACGTCTCTGGCGAGCTGTGCATGCTCTGTGGGTAACACCTTAGGAAGCGCCCCTTCCTCTGTTCACCAGTGTTTCCTTTCTGGGTCTCTCCTTGACCTCTGAGTTCCTGAGAACAACAGCTTTTTCTGAGCCACTTAAGTTCAAAAGTGCTGTTAGCAGAACCTGAGGAAATGCTTCTTGTGGTAGGAGGGGACCATTTGATCCGTGGTTGATATTTGTAACCAGACGTTCTGGATAGTTTGAGGTAGTGTGTTCTGGAGAACCCCCAAAGCTGGGTGCGCGAGGCAAATGAAGGCATGGGCCCTGTGAGGACCAGGACCAGGCCCTGCACGTGCGAGGTTGTCAGAAGCAGCTATGAATTTGGGCAAGAGGTCTGGGGACGCTCTTCCTCTCACAGATGGATGAGCAGCTACTAAGTTCTGGTGAGAAGTTAAAGAGCATTTTCACGGTTGGTTGAGATATTTAGTACCTGAGCTGGTGCTGGAATCCATGAGTCCTACTCCTTCTGAGGCCTCAGTAAATGTTTGTTCAAAGATTGTTCTATTCTTACTTTGAGGATTGTCATCTGGCCTTGACCTGATGGAGTTAATGGAATGAAATATGTACTTCCCTTTTGACATTGAACAGATTCTCTAAAACAGCGTTGTCCATTTGAAATACATTGAGCCACACATGTTGCGTTAAAATAACCACTTTAAAAAAGTGAAATGAACAGGTGAAATTAAGTTTAATAATTTATCTAACCCAATATATCAAAACATTTTAATCATTTCACCATACCAGTAGAGAAATGTTAATGAGATACTTTTTTCCCCAGCGTAGCTATTGTACTGGATAGTGCAGAGATAAAATATACTAGCCTATACATTGAGTTTTTATTTTCTCTTCCTTTCTAGATCACTTTAACCCAAACTAGTTATCATGTGAGCTTGGTGATTGGTGTGATGACACAGCATGGGAAACTGGAGGATTTGGGATGTAAGCTGACTCATTAGTTTTAGCGCACTACCGTGTTTCCCCGAAAATAAGACCTAGCCAGACAATGAGCTCTGATGCGTCTTTTGGAGCAAACATTAATATAAGACCCGGTGTTATTTTCCTATAAGCCTGGGTATAATATAATATAATATAATATAATATAATATAATATAATATAATATAATAAATATAATATAATTAATATAATTTACATTAATATAATATAATATAATATAATATAATATAATATAATATAATATAATATAATATAATACCGGGTCTTGTATAAGACTGGTCTTATATAATATAAATTAATATAATATAATACCAGGTCTTATATAATATAAGATCGGGTCTTACATAATATAAATTAATATAATATAGTATAATACCGGGTCTTATATTAATTTTCGCTCCAAAAGACGTATTAGAGCTGATGGTCCGGCTAGGCCTTATTTTTGGGGAAACACAGTAGTTGAAGGGGTCAGGTGAACTCGTAATAGTCCCTCACGGGTTTATTGTGGACTTCTGTGTTTGTGCTGGGCACCTGGAGGTAGTGCTTACAGATAAGGGAAAGAAACCACCTTCCATATGGGCTGTCAGTCAAGGAGAATCTCTCTGCTGTTGAGTCTATCTTGGCTTTGAACCCCTGTCCGCACAGCTTGGTCCTGAATTAGACTCTTGCTCTTAGAGGGAATGAAGAAGGAAGGTGTGGGTCTTTAAGTAAGATTGCTAGTCAACATGGGAAGTCTTCTTTGTGCCAACTAATTAAAATCAAAGCATAAAGTAGACAGTGCAATCGTTTCTTAGCCTAGGTAGATCCTAGAAACTAGCAAATTAAGGCAGCAAAAGACCCACACACATATTTGTAGCAGGTCTGCACTAATTTCTGATAAAGGCTAATATATCTTTGGTCTGCAGGGTGCGATGTGAATGGAGGTTTTTCCTTCACTTTTGAGATCACTGCTCAGAGTCCACTGACAGAATACAGGGAGACAGTCTTGATTAGATTAGGCCAGATTGGATTAAGTCAAATGGTTAAAGCCTTTGGAGTCTCTAGCTTGTAGGAGACACCATAATGGCCTCCATTGCATCCCTAAATCCTATTAGGTAAGTTAATCTTATTGAAGAATGCAGGTCTGCATAAAGCAGCATTGACCTGTTCTCTGTGGTGGTCTCTGGCCCTTAAGGTGAACTGACAGATGGGAACTTTCTTGGAATAGGTTGGTTATGTTGGTTTGGGGCAGTTTATTCTAAGTAACTTGAAAGTAGATACCTACATTCGGTAGAGGGAACGTTCCACATAGAAAATTGTCTCCTGGCTGCCCTTTGGCTTGGGGCTGTCAGTGCCTGTGTCAGGGATTTTTTCCCCCCTGGCTTGGGGAAAGAGAGTCAGGAGAGATGTATGTGAATACTTGTAAAATGGGCTGCTGTGTCATTGTGGCAGGTGTGGGGTGGATGGATGGGTGGGAGCTTTCTCTTCAGGCTTTGTGAGATCGCCCCTTACAGCCTGAATCCATTTTGCAGTAGAGGTTGTCATTACGAACCATGTGCTGAGTATGGTTGAGACCTGTGCTAGGTGTTGGGAGTAAAGCAAAGAATCCTGGAATTTGGGAGCTGGAGGCATCTTTATGTGTGATTTCCTGAGTGTGTGAGTAGTTGTACTCTAAGTGTGAGTTGGCTCTTGCTTGTTTCTAAGGAAGCAGTGACTGGATTTTTCTGAAGTAAAACATCCTTTTAGTCACATGATTTCTTTTCCAATTTGTGAATATATGGACAGGTGAAGTTTTTTACAAAAGCATATAAATTATGTCAGCTTTTATTACAGACTTAATGTCTGTTGGGAACAGGAAAAACAATACAAGAAATTGGTACCATGCAGTTCTGAATGTACACTTCCTGCATCCACACTGAGGGCCGGAGGAACTATGGGAAACGGTCCATTTGATGTAGGTCTCTGCTAATGGTAGTTTAGTTAGGATGGGCAAATGCAAGACCCACCTGTGATCATTACACGCTGGATTGGACTCCAGGGACGTGGGCTTTTTTCCCCAGGCATCTCGAAAAATCTGATGCATCGTGCCTCAGCTAGAAGCGGGGTGTCCACCATTCAGGTTCTGTGAGTCAATTGGTTCACAAGCAAAACGTGAGGCCCCTGATGGTGTCTGGCTACTTGGTGAATCCCCAGGAGAAGATTCCTGCATCCAAGGGGCTGAGGTGATGCTGGCCTGGGGACTGTCAGAGCTGTTGTGGAGTGAGGACTTCTTTCTGGATGGCACTTAGGGACTTGGGAGCTTCTAATTTATTCCCCCATGTGGGTTCTGCCCATTTTTAGGTCAAAATATGAGGTAAGCGTAGTTCTTTAACCTTTCTGGTGGGGCAGCCCTGCATCTGTGTCCTTTCCCCAAAGACTAAAGAGAATGTCAGGTGTGGACCAGATGTGGAGTCTAAAGAATGGTTATGATAGATGAATGGTTTTGATTTGCTTTTAGGAAGAAAAGTACAGCTAGCCCTTGGATGAAGATGCTGTCTCTCTAACCCTGCTCTGTAGCAAGTGCGCAGCGCTCGCTTCCTGTATAGCACTTGTGCTTTCAAGAGCGAGGGTCATTGACAGAGCACTTCGCACTCTTGAGTTTCAGAGCAGCGGCGGAGTACACACGTCTGAAGCGAGAACTGCAATTTTCTCTAAGTGACAGAGAGTCGCTCTGCTTGTCCGCATGTGTATGCGCATGGTCACACAGTTGTGGATTTTCCTATGCCCCTGGGGATGGAGCAGCCCCTTTTTCCTCTTGTTGATTCCTCACCTTTGTGAGGAAATAGCTGCTGGAAGGACACGCTCATTTTGCCCTTGTGGACTCTGCTGCCCTGCCCTCTGACCTGAGGCTCGCCCGGCTTGCCCTCTCCTCCGCTCAGCCCGGCTTCGTTCTCCTGGGTCTCTTGTTCCCCCTTAGTGAAGGTGACCTTGCTTCAACTTCGTACCTATTTCTGTAGAGGCAGTTCCAGATTGGAAGAGGTTGGGGAGGGAATTTCAAGAAGGAGAAAATTAGATCTGGTAAGGAGAAATTTATAAAATTTCTGGATTCTGTGCTAATAGTTGTTAGATGCTTTGGGATCATAATGTGAGATGTTCGTTGGTCTGGTGGGCTGAGAGAGCTTCTCTTACCAGCTGTCAGAGGGGCCTGCCCGCCATCTCTGTCCACCTTGTGCAGTTTACCTGGAAGAGCCCAGTTCTCGTACAGGCTTGATTTGGTTCCCCGACCAGCTGCTCCCTTTGGGACAGAGGAGATGCTGTCCTCTTCGCCACGGTTTGTTGGCGTCCCCAGGGGGCAGGAGGGCACAGACCCTTCCATGCTTTGCCCCGGAGCTGCTCAGGAAGCAGTGATAATGCCTGAAGCTTATTGCTTCCTTAGAATGAGCCCAGCACTGTGACAACCACTTTACATGGATTCTCTCTTCAATACTCCAGCCAGCCCAATAAAACACCTGTGCCTCCACTGTCTTCATTGTACAGATGGCAGATTGATGCCAGGAGAGGTTCATAACTTGTCACTGTGTGCACCCCTGGAATCGAGTGACGGAATCAAGATTCAAACCAGGCAGTCCAGTTACAGGGCTCATGTCCAGCTCCTCAGGGAAAGGATGGCTGTGCTCACGGCAGCTTTTCTTATCTGGGCTGTCTCCCCTTTTACAGTGATAAACACCGATGGTCTTTATATTTGCAACTCAGGAAGTGGGATCTTCTAGATTGGTCTTTGGTGATGCCAGCGGTGTGTTTTAAGGAACCAGAAAGAGAAACGTGAGAGGTGGGCTGCAGCTGTATTCCCTCTTGACTGTGCAGTCAGATACGAGGACTCCTGGCAGTGAAATAGGCTGCAGGGGCTCTTGCCTTGGAGACTCGTGCATTGGTGGAGGCTGTTTCTGGGCTCATTGTGTTCCTGTCGTAGTAATAGTGAGTCTCCGTATCCACAGCATCAGGTGTGCCGTCAGGTAGTCCTGGCACCAGTTGTGCACCTGCGTAACAATGGGGACGCCTGGTGACCAGGTCGCACTTCCCAGCCCAGTAATTAGAAACTGGAAAACAATAATAGGACAGGAAGCAACTCCTCCAGTTAATGAAAAGAACCTATAGTCCTGCTTCGTGGCTGAGTGCAGAATCACAACCGGCTGCTTGTACAACAAAGCACACGCTTCAGGATTTGGGCAGCTGTTTTATACATATAACAAGGTCTAGGCTCCATATTAATTTGGGGGCTGTCATATTTAAAAACAACAAACCTGAAAGCAGCAATTGCCTGATTTCTTGTTTTTTATGAACTAACTGCAGTTCTCAAATTCTGGTCGCGAACCAGAAGTGTCATTGTCATCTGGGAACTTGTCAGAAAGGCCGGTTTGTGGGCTCTGTCCCAGACCTGCTGACTCAAATGCTGGGGGCAGGGGTTGCTCAGCAGTTTATGTTTCAGCAGCTCCTCCACATGATTCTGATGTGCTTTAAAGTTTAGGAACACTTTGAAGAAGGTAGAGGAATTAGGGTGGGGTGGCCCTACCCAAAGGGGAGCACTTGGCCTCTCTGACCTGAGCTGTGATAGTGCTGATACATGTATGAAGGCTCCCCGCTCTCAGGTTGCTGGGGAGGTTTATCAGGGAAGGAGCTGTGATTTTGTGGGACTGGATGGGCGAGGGAGCCCGGACTGGGGCTTATTACCAACCTGTGAGCAACTAGCTCAGTACTTTCTTTACCATCTGGGTTTACTGGTCAGTCAGCTGTGACAGGCCAAGAGCGTGCTGGACAGGAGCGAGGAGACCTGGGGACAAAAACAAAGACTGTCTCACTCTCCAGAGGAGCCTTAGCAGCGCTGCTGATGTGACATGCCCATCGTTGTCAAGAAGTGTCTTTAAAACCTGAAAGTTCAGATGGTCGTGGCGTAGTGGCTGGTAGATTCCTTCCTTTCTCTGTAGGTCCCCCTCTCTTCTCTATGTTATTTCTCTGTCTCCAGCTATCTTGGCGGATGGGATTTGTTTAATAATTTTCTTGGGATCTCCTGACAAGTGGCTCCCCTGCCCCTTGCCCACTGTGCAGGGACCACAGCGTGACAAAGTTGCTTTCAGAGCCGTGAGACGTCTGTGCACAGCCGACTACGAGGTCTCGTCCTCCTGGCAAATAAGAGCTTGCCACCAGAGTGAAGTTTCTTGTGGTGTTACCACAACGGCTTGGGTCCCTGACACTCCTTGAATGGCTTGGTTGACTGTGTCTAATGAGGACAAAACCTGATACAAATAGAAATATCCCTCCTGCAATTTCTTGCTTTTTATTCAGATTTGTTCATTTTACTCACATTTTCAAATTTGTTTATTTTGTTCACAGTTTTTTTCTGCCTATTAGATCATTGAATCTTCTTGTTTCCTTAAAAATAAGGCACGGGACCTGTTGGCCAATTTGTGTATCCTAGTCTTTGATTTGGTCACCTAACATAGGGGGATGAAGCTGTGGGGATGAGGAGGTGACGGAGACATAGCCTGTCCCCCTGATCTCGAGGAGACTGATTTCTGTGGGGAAGAAACTAAGAAAGACCCACCAGGTCCTGGGTTCGCTTTTGCCATCTGTGTTCTCAAGTGGGAGAACTTGCTTGAATACTGAATTTGATGTTGGATCATAAGCCCAACATTAGCCTTTTGTTTTTTTCCTTTCCTGGGGGAGGAAAAAAATTGTGTATTACCAAAAGTACTTCAAATAAAGGAACCATCAAAGCCTGATGCAATCTGATGTTAAGATACTAGAACACAGAAGCTTACTGTCACGTTAAAGCAATTCTTGGCTGGTCCATGAATCCTCGGGCCACTCAGACATCCAGGGAAGGAAGCTAGTTGCCAAGACATCTGGGATTCTGGTGGAAACGGCGAATGTGTGGGCCATTCATCATTGTGAAGGCTTCTTTTGTATTTTATTTTATTCTAAGGGATCTGTGGCCTGGTGGCTGTCAGGAGGCGGTAGGTGCTGCTGCTCCTTCCGTGTAATGTTCCGCGGCTCCCGCTGGGGTGTTTGCCTTCCTGGACGGCAGGGAAGATGAGCGGGAGGGCCCAAGTCCTTAGCTCCTTAAATTGTCCCGAGTGGTGCAGCCCTTGTTTCTGGGCAGGAAGGCTGAGCCACCGTCCTCTTCAGCCCCCGACCCTTCATCTTGCTTTAATTAGATACACAGCTGATGACGTCAGCCTGGCTCCCGGCTCCCTGGGCTTCACCCTTGGAACAAAACACCCGGGCAGACGTTGTGACAGTTAAAGCCTCAAGATCCAAGCTTTGTTTGTTCTGATGAAATTAAAATAAACCTGCTTAAACATCTCCAAATGCAGATAAAACCTAGTGCTTGTTAGAGGTGACCCTCCAGTAAGCCTGATTTGATTGGGCAGAACCAGTGGGGTGCAGGGAAATATTTGAGACTAGCCAACCTGATTACTCCGTTGGCTTTTCACTTGGGGGGAGAAAAAAACCTGTTTGATTCTTTCAATCTCAGAGTACTGGAAAACTGTTACCCGTGACAACTAAAGGACTCAGTGACACAAATAGACAAGACCTGTGGGCTTGCCCTTAAGAGTCTCAGGGGGCTGCCACCTGGGACAGCTTGCTTCCTGGCACATCGGTGGAGATTGGATTTTGCCGGAGGACCTGGCCTGGAATGCTAATTAAAAAGGACATTCTAAAGTGCCTTGGCCTGTTCTGATAAAGTCTTAGCAAATGTGGGTGGTGCGGGTTTTTTTTTTTTTTTTTTTTAAAGTCACAGTTTCTTTATTTATTAAGGTAACTTTTAATAGTTTGTAAACAAACTAGAACTGCTTTGGTGTTTATATCAAGACCTTGTTGCCAATTTAGGAGAAATCGCCTTAATTGCTTTTTCTTCTGGTGCCTGTAACACTGGGCACACCTCTCTTCCTAGCATTATCACGAATTATTGGTTTCCTTCTGAATTATTGGTTTCCTTCTCTTGTTCTGTCTTGGAAAGCAGGGAGATTGTCTAATTCTTTTCCACGTCTGCCCCAGGCCTGTCACACTGGGCCCAGGCACAGGGGTTGGTAAACTGTGGCCATAGGCGATTATCTGTTTCTGTATGGCCATGAACTAAGAACGATTTTTACATTTTTAAATGCTTGAAAAGAAATCAAAGGAAGAATATTTCATGACACATGAAAATTGCGTGAAATTCAAATTTCAGTGTTCCTAAATACGATTTTATTGGAAGACAGCCATGTTCATTCATCTACGTTATTGTCCTTGACTGCTTTTGTGCTTCAGCAGCAGAATGGAGTAGTTGCAACAGAGACCGTATGGCCCGAAAAGCCTAAAATATTTACTATTTGGTACATTTCAGAAGAAGATTTTCTATTATATAGTAGGCATGTTGGAAATGCTTATTGTTTGAATTATTTCAAATATAAATTTGAGTTTCCAGATAGAGTTATTCTGATTCTAAAAGTCTTCAGTGCCTGTAAAATGAGTGGATGACTGACTGGCCTGTTTCTCTTGTTATGCTTTTGGTTTAGGTGTTAGTGGTGCTGGTTGATTTCTGAGAACTAGACAGTTACAGAGGAGTAGTTCTCTTCTGAGTAACTTAAAGAGTTCTGCTAATCCTTATTCTCTCTCCAGAGACTGAGCCCATTGTATGGGATGCAACCCACCAAGAGGCAGCAGTTAAACTGATCAGGTCACAGTCAAGAAATGGGATGCCTCCTCACGTGCATCTTTTTCTCTCTTTGCTGAGGCCATTCTTTGTGATAAAAGAGAATGCATACAAACCTGGGGATACCCATGAGTACCATCTAGCACTGTATAATGCACTCGTTCATGTGGACATCAATGTCTTTGTAGGCTCTTCAGTTCATTACCAAGGGAATGCTTCTAAAAAATAATAAATCCATGGTTTAAAAAGTAAACACTGCAGAGAGTGATAGCAATTACCAAATGTAAACAGTGTGGCTTTTGAGAACCACTGTGAAATTGCTTAGTGAATTAAATTACTCTGCTTTTGATATTCATATCTGTCTCCATTGATGGTCAGGACTGTGCTTCAGGAGGACAGATGAGGTACAGACGCGTGTATTGTTCAGACTCTGATGTTCTTAGGTAAAACAAAGCAGCAAGTCACAGACACACACTGACCTGAAAATCGGGCTTTTGTTGTGTGAAAGTATCTTTAAAGTGAGCAGTGCCACAAGTACAGGCCCATTCATATGCAGAGGAGTTGGTAGGTATTGGATGTTCAGGAATAATGTGAGAACCCAGGAAGTTCCAGAAAATTCCTAGGCTGCTAGGCTTTGGGAGAGTGAGGAATTTGGCAGGAAGGAGATGGAAGGAAGGTCAGGAAATATATGAAGAAACGTGAGGATAAGCTTTTCTACCAATCTGAGGTCAGAAACTTGTTAAATTTTGTCCACATTTACATTGTTTCCTGTAGAATCCTTTAGGGGAGTAGAATCCCTTTATCTTACTGAGTGTATTTAAAGGGATCAGATTCCGGGCTTAGGAAGCATTGTTTTCTCAGAACAGCAGTACTGTACTACTCACTGGGTACCCACCACGGAACAGGTCCTTTTTATACATTTTGGCCAGCTTTGCCAGGATAAAATCCCGATCCTGTCGATGGGAAAGCTCAAACAGGGTAATTGGCTGCCTGAGGTTTTAAAGTTAGTAGCCCAGAGTCAAGTTTCAAACCCAACTCTGACTGCAGCCCTTGTTTCTACTTCCTCAGTGCTGATTTCCCAGGGATCCTGTCATTGAAAAGATGCGTAAATGCAGCTTGAAGCTGTACCTCCCCATTTTGTGTGAAGGAACCTCTCCCCCATTTTACCCGCTTTCTCTTTCTTTCTGATGACTTTGTACAACATCTTTGATTTGTGAGCTTGCAAGGTCCCCTTAGCCGCTAACCAGTTTGATCAATATCAAATTGATTTTGCTACTTAACATTCGAGGGACTTTAGGAAGGGGAGTCAAAACTGTAACAAAACTCTTATAAAACCAGTAACCTTCACCCAACTGAAAAATGACGCTTAGTTTGTCTCTGGTGGCACGTGCCCCATCCTTCTGCCCAGGACCCTCGGGGTTCTGAAAGGAAGAGCTAAGAACAGCCTTCCCGGCCTGGAGCCCCCACATTCCGTGGGTTCTGGTGGAGGACTTCTTGGCAACTTTCAAAGAAGCCTGTGTTTTCCTACTAATTTTTCATCTTGGGCCACCTGCTTCCCCCTTCTTGCTGTTTTCCTTTTGTACCTAAGTGGTTGGTGCTCTAAGAGGATTTTTACACTGGCTGTTTTACAGGAGCTTTTCTTTTAAAATTTCCATGTTTGACACACTTATAGACTTGAATATATAAATTTTTAAAATGTTCACTTCTGAACCTTTTTTGGATTTTATGGTGTCAGCCTCCAGGAGAGAAGAAATAAAACCAGGCAAATTTGAGGTAGAGTCAGGAGGCAAAAGGCAGAGATTATAAGGTTGATGGAAACCAGCATTTATTGATTTCTCAGGATGTAGATCCTAGCTGTTTATAAATTTAGAATTGACTCATTTTGGGGGTGGTGGTTCTGTGATGTCGGTGAGAAGCTGATTTGGGAAAGGTGCTGCCTTAGATGTGGCTCATGTGAACAGCGCACAGGAGTGGAGCAGCTTCGCAGTTACTGGGTTGCAGACTATAGGAATCCCTGTCACAGGGGAAATGGGGCGCCTGTAGACCAAAGCCGCGGGACGGGAGAACCCAGGAACGCCCGTATGCTGCGTGGTGAGACTGGCCAGCGCCCGGAGCCCCTGCCCACACGAACACGGGTCTCGCAGAGAATTCTGTGTGTGCAGGCAGCCTTTTGATCTCTAAGGAAACGGACAGCAGAGGTGCAGACTGCAAGCCTGGAGGGATTGCAAGTGAGGTACAGATTCAGAAGGGACCTTCTCTCTGGCTGAACTTGCCTATTTGAAATAGTGTGAACATTTTAAAGAAAAGTAAGTTGAGTCATGTTAGCAAGAAATGTTAGAAGGGAGAATTCTTAAGGGTTTAATTTGAAAACTGAAAGGTTTGTTTGAAGCCTTTCCTACTGCTGCAGCTTCCAGTGCTGGGTCCCTTTGCTCACTCCCGTAAACTTGTAAGTAGTGTTTAGTACCTCAGCTGTCTGATGCTGGTAGGGGTTTTTCTTTTTCTTTTTTTTTTTCACCCTCATATGACCTGCCTTTACAAATAAATTGTGAATAAACTAAATGGGGACAGCAACTGTTGTGATACTTTATAAAGTCCCTAAGGCCTCAAGTCCATAACCAAGGGAAAGAAAAGCTGCTTTCTCTAATGACCTGGCGCCCTGTTCTCAGGGTTTCGCTATGGTAGGCAGGTTAGGGTTGTGTGTTCTAGAATTATGCACAAGGCTGTCCTTGGGCGTGAGGAAAACATGGATGTAGGTGTGTTGCATGCGCTCTGGCCACGTGTGTCTGTGCCGTTGATTCTCGTCTGTACTGGTGCTGCCCACCCACTTGTGACAGTTTTTACAAGAGGGTGAGGAGAAATACCTCGTGACTGTGGATGAGGGCTCTCCTGGGTACTCGTAATTGTGATGCTTTGACATACTTGCATGGAGTCGCAGGAGAGGGTAATTTTTCTTTTTTATTTGCTCCTTTTATCTTATTCAAAGGCCAGTATTACCTTACCTCCCACCTCCCATATCCACTTCTTACTCCTTTCTGTTTCTCCCTTGTTTTCTGTTTTAAAGAAAAGCTTTCCTAGTAAGAAGCAAAGGTATCCGGAGCCTCTTGTTTCTATTAAGGGTTGACTTGACTTTTTCATGCTGTGTAGGGGGTGGGACACGTCAGGGCAGTTGGCGGTCACTGCTTCTTGGGCAGTCTTTCCGGTTCTGTGTGCGTTCTGAGTGTTGCTAGTGGAGGCAGTGACCCCTTAGCGTGGGACTCAGCACTACTGGCCTTTGGGGCTGGAGAAGTCTGTGTGGTGGGGAAGGGCACGTCCTGTGCTTTGCAGGCTGTTTGGCAGTGTCCTTGGCTTCTGCCCACTAGATGCCAAGAGTACCTCCTACGCCCACCCCCACGTTGGACGACCATACGTGTTTCCAGACATTGCCAAATGTCTCCTGGCGGGCAGGCTCGCCCTGGTTGAGAATCACTGCTTTAGAAGAAAAGGGATACCGGGGAAGCAGAGAGTAGCTCTGAACCTCTTAGGGCTGGAGCTTTTATTTAAATGCTTGGTATATTAAAAGCACCTCTCATGTATCAGTGATAAGGGCATACTTAGTTGAAAATTCTGTGTAATCTAGAAAAATCATTGTAGCTCTTGGCTTCAGCTTCTGGCACTAGAAGTATAGGTATGTTATTTCTCCTTATTTTCAAAATGAGAGGGTTTGTAGTAAAATGTAGTAATCTCCGAGGTCTCGCACAACCGTCACATCTTACGACTTTAGTTATAAAATAAACATGTTATGCAATTACAGAGCTTTAGAAAAATTTATTTGCGATTATTTAGTCCACTCTCATTATTTCTATCCAGTGCCGTATCCACAGATAGATCAGGCTCAAAAAAAATAGTTGCTTTTTATCAGTGGGCATTATTAACGGCTCCTATTTAGAGGATTTAGCACAACAGACTTATAAAAGTGATCACTTCTGCTACTGACTGATTGGAATTCAGGTGATTGACTGCCTGAACTTCAAATATGCCTTTTGTTTGACCTCAGGCTTTTAAATGTTGGTGTTTAATAGCCTCATGCCTAGGCCGGTGTCCTTATTGCCAAACAGCTTTATGCTTTGCTACCTTGATGAGGGAAACTGACTTCCCAGAATGGCTGACATACTGGGATTAAATTGGTAAAATTTCTGTTTCAACTGCTTTTTCAGCATAATGAGAGTAGAGAATATGTATATTTGGCCTGAGTGAGAGGTGTTTAAGAGGGAAACTAATACCTTTTATGGGTTTATATGCTTCGCGTGTGATGTACCCAACCAGAAATAAAAAGATAAATACCAGATGTGAAGGTATCAACGAATCTAATTATGTCGGGGGTCGTGTGCAGCATTTCATAGCTGAATTACACTGCGCTCGTTTCTTCCTCTCTAACAGGATTTGGGATAGTTGCTTACATTTGAACTGGAAGCTGAGACAAAGTACCTAAGCTTGTGCTTTTACTACAAGGGTTGGGTGGTGTGTATCTTTTGTATTTCCGGAGCTTGATAAATTATAAAGCCTGAATTATTCAGATTCACGTCAGGACTTGGATGGGGTGATGAATTGTAGTGGAAGCTAACCTGTGAGTGTGCTTTGGGTTCTTGCCTGGCAAACCAATCTGAAGGTATCGTGCTCAGACACGGTGCGGTTCTGAGGCCTGACTGGAAATTACAGGCCTCCTCGCCTGTACTGAACGGGTAGCTTTGCGTGCATGAAATATTCAACAAAGGCCTGAACTGTGCGGACTCTGGTAAACAAATAGATCCCAAAAGGAATCAACCAAATTGTAATGTGGAACAAATGAAAATACTTGAGGATTTGTCTTAGATATTTAAAATCACGTTTTATCCTCATGTCTTCATAGTTTTCAGAATGAAAAGGATCTTTAGAAATGCAGTGGAAGGGCAGTATTATCTCAAACTGCAGTTGTGGTTCTGGACCCGGCCTGTGGGCCTGTTTTTCCTTTCACTCCCAGCCATGTCCTAGCCAAAATAGAGTACGTAAGGTGTTTATTTCACCCGGGAAGGTTTTTATAAAGAGCAGTTTTTAATGAAGCACGGCACAGGGCATCATTATTTCTAACACAGGGAACTCATTTTCAATTTTGCTATCAAAGAAAAATGACAAATAGAGAATGCAAGAAAAACCAGATGGACTGACTGTATTAGGAGCTTCGTATGCATATTTTGTGTCACATATTAGCATTCATTAAGTCAAAAGGGAAAAAAATGAGTTTTGCCTACATGCATTAAACCAATAAGGCTGGCAGAGTTCCAAGCTAGCTCTTGTGGATTAATTGTTTCATAACTGTTTTAATTAAAATTGTTCAGTATATGATTAACCTAAAAGTTTTAATTTCCACAAAACTGTTGAACAAATGAGACATTAATATTTTACATTAACCACGGTGATATTGCTGTGGTTTTCAGAGCGGTTGCTTGTTCAAGTAAACCATAGTTAAGTGGTAGGTGCAAAGAGCTACGTCTCATGCTGCTCCCAGGAAAACATGCACACTGAGAATGACTTCGTAAGAGGACCAGTTGAAGAAGGACGTCTGTCATACTGCGAATTCCATAGGCGAGCATTTATGTAACCAGCCCCTCCTCCACTCCATCAGCTTACAGCTGAGCCTCTGTTGTAATTGTCATGTTGGGGAGATTAACCATATAACATGCAAGAATCAATTTATTATGTCTTTTCCTTCCATTCAGCTTCATAATAGTGTTGGTGTAGCATGCTATTGGGTCCTTGGATTTGATGGAGTTGGCAAGTAGGGCCTGTGAAATTTGCAGTAAATCTGTGGTTTTAATTTAGGAGATAGGTGCAAATGTTAGTTTTGGAATCAAAGGAAAGATATCGAAGGTTTGGATGGTCCATGACTTTTATTTGCTTGCTCTTCTTTATGTTGGCACCAGTCTGACTTCGGTAAAACACAACTCATTTTGCAAATGGTAAAACTGAGGCCCAGGAGGATTTCCCTGTGTGAAAATGGGGCCATTAAATATGCAGATCTATATTTCTGTCCCACTTTGTACTTATGCCCCCATCTTAAGGTCCTTCAGTTCCACACAGGGTTGCGTGGTCCATCGTTGCCCCTCTGTAAGCCTTTCGCTCTCACTTCACTGTGGGTATAGGTCGAGGCACTACATAAACTGAAGGGAGTGGTGGTATTTGAACCCCATAGGTAGGTATTTCACCAGGTAAGATTCATGCAGCTCAGTGGAAATGATGATCACAAAACTCCAGCTGTTCCAACCGCTGGACAGTGGTCAGTTCTTTAGGGCACGAGGCTGAACTCCCCTGCTTGCTGTATGTGTGACACCAGTGCAGGTCTGTTTCACAGGTTTGGATCTGGGGGAGTCTGGGAGGCTGTATATGAACAACACAATTATACTGGTCTTGCACTTACATAGTCAGGGACATGTGACATTGTGATCTATCCAGAGTTCCAGTCTGAATTTCACCTCTTTGTTACCTTGTCCTGTTTCTTTTTAGTACAATAAGGTTCCCTGTGTTAACCTTCTCCTCTGTTCTGTGTAATCATTCTCCCTCCTAAATTCCTTCTGTTCAGCTTTTTAAGTTGTAGCTTCTGAATGAATTATTCATATATTCAGTATTTTTGAAGTAGTTAATAAGCAGAGTATAAGAATACATTTTATGGCTGTACAATTGGTTGTACAAGTTGCCATATTTGCCAGAAACCAGATTTCCACAAGTGATTTTTGAGATAAATGGCTCATCAGGCATGTTGTTATCTGCTCGTTTCTTTAGGCTCGCTTGAGTTCTATCACTGGGTGAAGTTAGATCATTAGAAATGCGCATACCTGGGCCATGTTACTTTGGTTCTTCTGAGAAGTGCCATCAGGGAGTTAGAGTGCTGTGTTCTTGGCAAGTGGAGAGTCTGAGCACTCAATTTAAGAACGCAGTATTCTGTATTCAGAAAATAGTTCTATCTCCTGCCAAACCTTAAAAATAATCTGATATCTTAATGTTGCTGTGTACATATACGTATACATATACATTTACACATTTACACATACATATATATATATACACATACACATACACATACATATGTACATACACATATACATATACATAGAGCTGCTTTGAGAGTGCTGTGCCAGGAAAAAGTTTCTTTCTCTTGACTGACATGTATGCATTCTTTTAACTCTCAAATGTTTGTTGAATGAATGAATACTACATAATTGGATAAGGGTCCTTTTGCACTTTCCAGGAGATTGCAAACTTAATTCAGTAACCAATTTTATATACCCTGAGTTCTTGGTGAGTGAGTACGATTCCTTTTTTGCTTAGTGAGTACTACTCATCTACTTTTCACAGGCTTTTATTTGGTTAAAAGCTGAGTTCTGAGCCTCGGTGCGCCTGTACTAGAAGCCACAGGCAGGCCCTTCCTCATGTTCCCGTGATAAGGGGACAGTGAGAGGAGCCAGGCACGCGGTTCCTGCCCTGTAAGCTCTGGATTCCTGCTGTCAAGGCAATGCGTGTCCTGCCGGGAGAAGGAAAGCTGGAGCAGCACTTCCGACAGAAGTATAGGAGTGGGGAGGGGTGATTGGGGACCTGCTACTTCCATTTTGCCTTTCTTCGCTATTTCATTACATTACGAATGTGTTCTCTGTGTCCCTGGGTCCCCTTTCCAATCTGATGGCAATAATGACTGTTGGGTAAGCCTCCCAGCTCCGAGGCCTGCTCTGCAGCCTGCTCCTCCCGAGCCCCACGGTAACAGGCTGTGCTCGTCTTCACCGGCTCCACTTTCTCATTTGTTTTTCTGATGAAGCAGCAGCGTTCCCCAAATGCCACCAAGTCTAATAATCCTTTTGCTGCTCGATACGTCTCCTGTCTGAGGCTTAGTTACTGTCGTGGTCGATGGCATGACAGCTGATGGCAAGCAACAAATGAATGTGTAAGTAGTGTATAATTCAACACTGTGGTGGCCTTCAGGTGATTGTCCCGTGGCTGCTGCGCAGTGGTGGACGGAGAGCAGGCACTGAGTATGCAGTGGCCTTCGGTGTCATCCAGTTTTTGGCTGGCTCGTCTTTGGTGATTGTAGCTTGACTTCTTTTGCCTCTAATTGGTTTTTGTGGCTCTATTTTGCTACTTTATTTTGACGTAAAGTATATACATATACATATACATATACATATACATATACAATGTGGCTTGCATTAGAGGATTTTAAATTTCAAAACATGAAGAAAGATTACAGTGAAGCTTTAGTAATTCCCAGTGATCATCACCAAATAATATCTTTGGGGAGACCCAGGTGTATAAAGTACACTACACGTGTACCACCCCCTCTATCAAAACATAGTAATCGTGGCTGGCCCACTTGAAAGAGTACTCAAGGGAGGGAGTAAGCTACCTATCTGCTGTTACTATGTAGGACTTAAAATATAATACACAGACCAGTCAGTACGTCTTAGCCCGTGGTGGTCTTTGTGCAGATACCCTGTCAATGAAGATAAGTATCGTCTGTCTCTTCCATGAACCTAGCAACCAAGGCACTTGGAATTCCTTGCAAAACCTGTTCGATTACTTGTGGCTAGTTATGTCAGTTGGCTAGAAAAGTGGTACTGGAATTAAGTCAGCTTTAGCCCTGTGGTGCCCGTCTTGCCAACTTATGGTCAGCCATGTGTTTATACCAGATGCGGCAGGAAGTATGACTGGATACGAGTGCGTCCTGGAAAAGATGCCAGAGTTATGCTCTATGAAAAGTAGGAATTAGTCCCCTCCCTCATGTGGACTGCATCTGTCATGTTTTCCTGATCATATCAATAGTAATAGTTCGTGGCTGTAAAGATTAACTAAAAGTCAGATTGTGGGAGCAGGAAAGGACATTTGATCACTAAGGGACCCCCTGAGGGCCTTGGAGATACTGTAACGGTTTCCTTTTTAACTCGTTACAGCAGCGTTCATGTCATTAACCTTCCAGAGAACATGCGTGTTTTATACACTTTCTGTGCATGTGTTATATGTCACTATATATGTATGTTTGCTGTACAAAAAGGCGGAAAATACCCAAAAAGCACACAGCAAAATGTTATTTGTAATCCTGCCACCAAGAGATAATTACTTTTCTTTTTTGACATATGTCTCCCCGGTATTTTGGGGGACATATATATATCTCAACAACAATATTTTATGCACTCCCATGGCTCAGATTTTAATAAAATATACATATATGTGTGTATGTGAGTGTATCAAAACCTGACTTTTTGATTTATTATATTGTAATATTTTGGCATGAGGTTTCAAATTTCTGTAGAATTAATTTTAATAGCTGCAGAGAGTGCCATTGTTTGGATATGTCGTAGTTCATTTACCTAATCCTTTATTATTTGACATTTAAGTTTCTAATATTTACATACAAGTAACATGTGTTTATTTTCTGGTATTTAAAATTAAATAGGACAAATAGGGCTTTATTTAGTATGCAGACATTTCATAAAAGGCAAGTTAAAAACAATTTATTGTGGTATAATACACATAACTTAAAGTTTAACATCTTCACCATTTTCTAAGTACACAGTTCAGTGATACGAAGTATGTTCACATTGTTATACAACCACCACCACCATCCCTCTCCAGAACTCTCTTCATCTTGTAAAGCAAACTCTATATCCATTAAACACCTACTCCCCATCCTCCCCTCAGCCCCCCAGCTCCTGGCACCCACCATTTACATTCTGTCTCTGTGAGTTTCACTACCTTAGGGACCTCATCTAAGTGGAATCATGGACGATTTGGCTTATTTCCCTGAGCATAAAGTCCTCAGGTTTCAGCCACGTTGTAGAAGGGGTTAGAATTCCTTTCTTTTTTAAAAAAATATTTTTCAATTACAGTTGACATACAGTATTCTATTAGTTTCAGGTGTACAGTACAGTGATTAGATATTAATATATGAGTACCTTAGGAAGTATTCACTCCTGTAGGTCTAGTACCCATCTGACACTCTACCATAAAAGGTACATTTTGTTGGAAAAGATAACTCTGGCTTCAAAAACTATTTGAAAGCTGATTTTTTTCCTCCCCTTAAAGAAAGTTGAACAAAAATTTTCATTTTTTTCCTTTTATGAAGTAGGTGTGTATGGTGTGTTGTATGTAAGTAGGGAATGGCTCCAACATCTTTATACTTTTTCGTTGGCTGTGAAGTTATTTTATCCTTTCACTTATTGAATATTTATTGAATGCCATCTGTATGCCAGGTGCTTTGTTCCAGAGCTGAGAAGACTGAGATGCAGAGCCAGTTCCTGCTTTCACAGTCAGGTTCCGTAATGAACAGTAGGGCTTGGTGTTGTCAGCCTGTAGACCTTGACTTTATGGATCCAAACGTTTCTTCTTGGGTTTCTTTGCTGTGACTTAGATCAGTAAATAGGTTATTGAGAAGCTTCTGTACTAGAGAGGCTGCTACTTTATCCTCTTTCCCTAAGTCCCCCACCCCCAAACTCTGTTTTTAAGGTTGAATTGTGAAATTCAGAGCTTGATGGCAAGTCCTGAATGGGGCAGAAAGTGGAAATGACCTTTTCATGCACAGTGTGGGCATGAGTAAGGATGGGCTGTGTGTGTTAACTCCTTTCTGGTATTTCTAAGGTCCCTTCCAGCTCTAAAAGTTTGTGATTTTCTGGAGATCCCAATACTGAATCTATTCCCAAACATTAAATTTGTAGTAGAAGGAAGAAATTAGATTCCTACTTTTTGAGACACCAGCTGAACTTTAGAGTATAAATACAGACTTAAGAATGAAAGAAGAAAAGTTCATTTTTCCATCTCAGTAGTTTTAGGGTTTCTGTTTGGAGAGATGTGTCTGTGGCTGGAGGCTTCAAGTTGGGAATATTTTGGCCTAGAAAAACCTGTGGGGCCCCAGAAACATCTGGCATCATTCATGATAAAGCACGGTGGCTGTGTGGGGACAGAGCCCCAGAAAGTAGTTTACAGGCTCTCGGCCTCACGTGGAGGAGTGCTGGCTCGGGTGGTGAATGGCCGTCGGCTGTGGCTGATTGGCCGTCGGCTGTGGCCGGTTAGCCGATTGGCCGCTGGTATAACTGCTGCGGCTACAAAGGATTGCTGAGGAGCTGAGCAGAGCCGAGAAGAGCCGAAGAGAGCGGAAGAGGAGGGCCGAGGAGAGCGGAAGAGGAGAGCCGAGAGAGAGGAACAGAGGAGAGAGTGGAGACCGTCGGTCGGTTGGCGGAAAAGCGGGCGTCCGGTCGGCGTCCGGTGGGCCCAGCCTCCAGTGAGACTGTGGTGGTATGGCTCCCCTACCTATGGCTCCGTGGGTGTTCCTTTTCGGCCTCACCATATCCTGCGTTCTTATGTGGGGAGCGGGAGCAGAGACCCCGCAGGCCGCCCCGCCTGAAAGATGGCGCGGCGAGAAGGCCTCCGCGCACGACAAATGGCGCAGCGAGCAGGGTCTCCCGCACCACAGGCTGTTAAGTTCTTTAATGAGGAAAATATAAAAGGAAAGGTTTATGGACAGGTATGTCCTCCCTCAGGTAACCTCCCGAGCATAGTTAACTCAGTGGTGTGGCTGTCCGCTTCCTGCTTGTTTCACTTGTGCTTCAGTTTACCATCTTCTGCATTACGCGCCAGCACTCATGAGCTTTGGACAAATCACTCAAGAAATCTGTGTTTTCACCTGTGGGGTGGGGTACTGATGCTTCTCCAGCCTATTTGAAAATGAGGTTATAATGATCAAGTCGGGAAGCATCTATGAAAGCGGCCACTATAAGGTGATAGTTCAGCTTTAGCAAAGGAACTAGCAGGGACGCACAGCGTGCTTGTCTCCTTGGCCTCTGCGTACCTGTGCGTGGGCGCGTGTGCGTCCGCCACCTTGGATTTGGCAGCTGAGTCTCCAGGTGTGTCAGTTTGAGACGGATGTCAGGGTTTTGATAGATGGTGGTGAATGATAAGGCCGTGAGTAGATTAAAGTTACAAAGATAGCTGTGGGTCCTTCAGGACAGAGAGATTTGTTCCCCTCCTTAATGGCTGCTGCTCATTTGGGTGAAGTAGCAGTCTGTGCAGGGAATATAATTCAGGTATTTTGTTCTGTTTTATTTCATTTTCAGTGTCATTCAGAAAAAACTTTGAGCTGGCTTACAAGACAACAGAATTACAATGCAACAGAATTAAAACAAGATGGGGAACTTGGGACAAAGAAAACACGTGGAGAATGTGCTAAGGCCATGTTGAGGCTAATGGGCAGAAACACACAGGATAGGGTCTTCTGTAGTAGGTGGAGCTGGGTCACTTATTTCACTTCCCAGGGGACAGAACAAAGAGAGAAACGTTTGTAAGGTGTCCTGAGAAATTTCCTCAGTGGAGAGGATGAGGCCATGAACTATACCCTTCAAAATACACAACAGTGATTTGTGAAACAATTGTTTTTATACTTTCCATCAGCAAATTAATAAATAACCCAGTGACAAAGCATGATTCAGGGAAAGAGTAACTACACGAGGTCAAGATCGTGTTTCGTGCGTGCAGCTCTGAAGGGCTGGCTAGAACCAAGGACAACGTTTACAACATGCCCAGGAGTGGGTGAGCTGCCTGTCCTCAGGTGGTCCTCTGGAAGTGTTCTTGATTTCCGCTGGGAGCTGGCCTCACTCCCTCAGTGGTTCCAGAGCTGTCGTGTCACAATGCAGTGGCCAGGGTCCCAGAGACCCAGGGATGAGCATGTCCGTCCTGCCTTGAGTTCAGTGCCCTCCTTCAGAAGCTGTTGGCATTTCCTTCTCTTTCTTGGCTCCAACATTCTGTTGCTAGGGTGCAGAGATCAGGCATGTGAATGGCAGTAGTTCCTTGCTGCAGAGGGCAGCTCACGCCCGTTGTGATTTGGGGGCTTCGGCTATGCTGGGACCACTGGGAATTTGTGGCCCACCAGTAACACATTTTGTGTTGGCTGTTGCGTGACCCTGCAATGGCTGGTACTTCAGTTCAGAGCTCCTGGGGTCTGAAGTCAGATCCGTCATGTGCCTAGAGTTTCTTCCTAGAATCAGATTGTTGCTAAATGCTTCGGTTAGAAAAGTCAGCCTGAGCCCCGCGTCTCCTCTTCTTTTTCCCTGTAGTTACTAGTTCTAGTACTAACTAACAACAACACAGATCTTTAGGACTGTGTGATTTTACAAACAGGGATTGGATTCCGTGCGTTAGTGGTGCCCAGAAGGAGATACTGTGGTTAAGGCAAGAGACCCTGGCAACAAATGAGGAACTCGGCGGGCCTGTCTCTGGGACCGTCAGCAAGAACAGAAGGGGAGTGACAGGCCGGCCGTGGAGTCTATTAAAGGAAGCCCTGCTCCTCAGGAGCTTGTAGTAAGTAACATGTCCCCTAAACCTGGAGGGCTGCGGTGCCAGTGACTGGGGAGCTAAGACAGACTTGATCCGCTTTCTGCTGTGTGTGTTTCGGGTCCTGATGGAGAGGGAACAGCCTGTTAGGGAGCAGCCGGGGCTGTGCTGGCAGAAGGCGTCCTATACTCAGCCAGAAGGAGTCCCTCCAATGTCCACGGCCAGGTTTGTGTCCTCATAAGTTGCTTGTGACGAGGAAATATTCTCATTAAGAATTTCGCCCCCAAATTGGGCCAGAATGACGCTATATTTCTGTTTCTGTCCATAGTCGGCCTTTCTTATAGGTGGAAAGGCCTTCCTATAATTATGGGTAACTGCACCAGTTAATGTGCACTGGGGTGTGACGGGGGTTAGGTGTTCTAGAAGTCACATCACCTTTGACATCAGTTTATGTCCCAGCATGTTCTCTTCAGGAAAAAAGGGTGAGAATCTGATGTCAAACCCAGAAGCCTGAAATCAGAAGATTTTAGTGGTTTGGTTTGGTTTACAGCACACTTTTCTTCCTAGATGCTTTAAGTACCAAAGTAAGTTCATATTTTTCCTTAATATGAAATACTGTGGACACATTAAAAATATTTCATTCATATATTTTCCATTGGAGGAAAATAGGAAGTCTTACTCCTATTTTGTCAATAGAGAATCAGGGGTGTACTTGGAGAATGACAGGTCACCCAGTGTGTCTGAGACGTGGCTGAGAAGAGGACAGTTTTGTCACCCTGGCGATTCTGATCCTATACTTACTACTGTTAATGGAACTGCAGCATGCCGTAGACGAAAAACCATTTCATGAGTGATTCCTGGAACAGGCAATTGGACCAAATGTTTCCCAGACGCTGTCTCTGCAGTTGCTACGTCTTCTGTCCTGGCGGCCTCTGTTGCGAGGCAGAGTGGTACAGCTTTCAGAGGTTTAGAGGTGAAGGACATGGGTTCTGAAGAGGGACTGCCTGGCCCTGGGCACTGGTCTGATACCACGTGTGTGTGTGCCCTTCGCTTCTCTGTGCTCAGTGCCCTTTTCTGTGAAATGTGCTCATTGGAACCCACCATGTTAATGCAGCTAGATGTATTATTTAGAACAGTACCTGACACATTGTAAACATTTAAAATATGTTGGCTGTTGTTACTTTAACTTTCTTCATTATTAGAAGTGCAGCTTGCCTGAGATTTACTGTGTTTCCCCGAAAATAAGACCTAACCAGGAAGTAAGCCCTAGCATGATTTTTCAGGAGGACATGCCCTGAACATAAGCCCTAATGCGTCTTTTGGAGCAAAACTTAATATAAGACCCAGTCTTAATTTAGGGGAAGCACAGTAGTTCATCACAGGGGCGTGTGATGGGCAGGAGGATAAAGGATAAGGGCTGAGAATTTAATCACTTCATTTTTATTTATGGCCCAGGTAGAAACCAAGTTACAGTGGAAGGCATGATGAAATCAGGGGTGTAGTTGTATGGAGAGGGTGAGCTGTGGTACCCACGTTCTGCTGGTGGAGCCCATGCGCTTTCCTCACAGGTGAGATGGCTTGTGGCGAGGCTGAGAGGGACAAGAGTGGACGCCAGGACGCAGGGTGTCTGCGGGGACAGACGGCTGATTGTGCAGGATGACGTGCGGCTTTCGGGCACCTGCGTGTTTTCAGGGGGTTCATTTGTTGTGGGTCTACGTGTCCTTAACCCTGGGACTGAGCATTGACAGTGGTGTAGGACTCATCTGACCAGTTCGTTCCTGAAGATGCTTTCACCGTCGCCACAAGACCAGAACCCTTCAAATCTAGTGAGGAGCCTCTGGTAGCACTGCCCCTTTTAAGTAACCCAAGTGTGAAACGCTGGCCTTTTGTGTGCGTGTGGCCTGCTTCCTGGAGGAGAAGCCAGCTTTGATATTAGAACTTTTTAGAATCACACATAACTTGAATTTTGATGTTTGTTTTCATTGTTGCTTTTTAAAAAAAGTTAAAGAAATTAGTGAAGAAAACCTTCTAACCATGCATACCATATTTCCCCAAAAATAAGACCGGGCCTTATATTAATTTTTGCTCCAAAAGACGCATTAGGGCGTGTTTTCAGGGGATGTCTTATTTTTTCATGTGCAACAGTGTACATTTATTTAAAGGCAGTCATGTCATCTTCTTCTGGAACATCATCAGAACGCACTAAATGTGTATGTCTGGCTGACGATCTTAACTGGGGCTTATTTTCAGGGAGACACGGTACTCTGAGGCCAGAGAAACATCTGAAGACTTTTAACAGATTCATCTAGACACTTCAGTCTCTCTAGGCCTCTGTCTTTCTCCTTCCAGCAGAATTATTTCCCAGGGTGTTTTTTTTTTTTTTTTTTTGGTTGAAGTTTTGCACCCACAGCCACATGATGTGTTGATTTGTATGTGTACATTTTCACATCTCAGAGGACTGGCTTCATCTTGGTAGACCTCTAAGAGAGTTTGAGGAGTACATTTTTATGGTTTTTATTCTGTATTTTTGCAGACCATCCTTTTGCCCGGGGAGGGTAGTTTGGTGAGCTGGAGGTGGGTAGGAAAACTGAAGGGGAGTCCAAAACCCTACATCTAAGAAGTTGAGTCAGCAACTCTTGAACCCTGGGTTGGTTTTCAGAGATGTCTCCACTGATTGTGAAGGATGCCTAACATTCTCAAAATAAGAAATTGTGTGCGGACACATCAATATGTGATATATTCTACAGCATATTCGAAGGGAAGTGAAGCCTAAGGAAATGAAAGGAACCAGTTGTACACCCTAAGTGTGGCCCTGGCCTCATCCAGGGCTTTTATAGAACCTAAGCCCACATCCGGATGTTGGCATCCCTGCCACACTCCCTCCCCTTCCTTGAGGTCACTGTCCTCTCATTCTTTGTGCATTTAGAGAGTTGCTGAGCCCAAGACCATTTTCTGGTCTCCTCTTTTGAAAATGCACATGTTTCTAGAAATGACCACACTCTAGTTGTGGTCTTGTGGTGACAGTGAAAGCATCTTCAGGAGCAAACTGGTCAGATGAGTCCTATACCACTGTCAACGCTCAGTCACAGGGTTAAGGACACGGAGACCCACAACAAATGAACCCCCTGAAACACGCAGGTGCCCAAATGTCCAGTGCGGGGCTTCCTGTAATTTTTCAGGCTGTGGTCTGGGTGAAGTAGAAAGATGGAGTCTCGTCCTTCATAATTTGGTTGAAGGCAGCTATGTCAAGTTTTCTTGACTTAAGTAACCTTACAATCTGTTAGATTGCGAAGACCCTTTTGTGTCCCTGTAGCCATCAACGTGTGTGTGTGGGGGACTGAAAACAAAATGATTTCTTTCGGTATTCTTTGAGAATCTCATTTCTCTTTTTAATGAATTTTTCACTGGACTTTTCTTTTTTAAATACCTCAGTTCGTACTCCTGAAACTTTCTTTTTCTACTATGCTTTGTATATGGCAGCAGATTGTTACTTAGGTATGAAAAGGAAGTCTGTTGGTTTTCACGTGTTGATGCTTTTCAAGGACACACTAGTTGCTCACCGTCCATTATAATATTAAACTCACAGTGGTCAATTTGGGTGCTTGTTCATGGAGATTCCTTGAGAATTACCAGCTGATAGAACATTCCCCTAGATAGAAAATCTGGTCTATTTGGCATCTTATTAAGTGGAGTTTTTTGCATAGAAGGGCTTTTGAAGCTGTGTGGGCTGTCAGAGCTGGAAGAGTTTAGAAGGCTTTATAATTCAGGAACGCCTGAAGCCCCGAGAAGTGAATTTGCCTGACGCTGAGAGTTAGTCTCTGAGCTGCCTATCACTCTACCTTGATGAATATGATAATGGGTATTTAAAGCAATGAACCCAAGGCTCAAGTTTTCCAGCGTCTTCTGACTCTTCTAGGGAAAGCTAAATTGTATTATGAAAGTTCATGCTGAGTGTCTTTTATGACTGGAAGTTGGTTATTTGTGTACTGTTATAAAACTAGACATTAACCTAGCCTTCGCCAAGTGGTAGTGAAAATATTGCTTTCTACAGATATAAAAACAGAAAGTTGCCTATTTGAAGAGCCAAGAAAAAAAACTGGAGCCTCATCCTCACCCAGAGGCTCACTGGATGTAAGGAGAAGCATACTTCCTGTGGTTAGAGAAATGGTACTGCTCAGCTGATGACCGAATCTACTGTGTTTTCAAAACCACCAATTTTTATTTTGGTGCTTTTCAGATATTCTCATAGCCTTCCTGGGGGGATTAATTTTTGGGAGACATCGCTTACTTTGTTTACTCCTCTAGGTTAAATGTACTAGGCCATCTGTTGTTAATTTTGTAGTTGTATTCAATTCCATTCAGTGCCTGTATTGTAAGCACCGAAAGCAAACTGAGACAGAGCAGGATCATTTGCAAGTCATGTCACTTTGAGCCTGAATGGTGGTGTTTATAAGTGTGGTCTTGAAATGGGCTGAGATTCTGTGTTGGGTTTTAGCATCGGTCATTTAAACCTGGGGATCCTTGCCAGTTCTCTGGAAGAGCCCTCTCTGAGATCCTGGGCAGTTGTTATTCCAAAGCAAGCTCATGGGGTGAAGCTGGCAGTGATATTGACAAATTGCTCTTAAGATGCTTGGAGCCGAAGGACAATGCTTTTGTAATACTCTTCCAAGCTCCCGGGCTGACCTCTGAAATCTGGAAGAGCTAATCTGAAAGGCCAGTATTCTTTAGGGCAGGCACAGGCCACGCTTGTTCCCTCCTGGACCCTCGTCTGGGCGTTTCTTGGAGGAAGGCAGGCCGGTGGGTCTCGGGGGCCGGGGGAGCCAGTGAGAGCAGCACTGCTAGCATTTTCCGTCTCCTCTGAGTCTGCGCAGATCCGTCCTGGGGCTGCCCACAGCATCTGGGTGCTGTCGGCCGGACCGCTGTGTGCAAATGAACAACTTCTATTTTATTTGGGTCTCAGCATCAAGTTGCCCCTTTGCAAATAGTTTTATGGGAAGTAGTGGTTTTTCTGCTAGGATTTCCATTGCAAGTTGAACAAAAAAGATGATGAAATAGGGTTATTACCTAACCAAAGTGCCTCTTGTACAGACTAGCTGAACTGGTGCTTTGCCTGGAGTTGGCCTGGAGTTTTCAGAAACTCAATTGCTGCCTTTATAAGGCTGTGCCTGGGGTTGTATTTCCAATCTCTCTCAACTTTTGTTCTCCTGGAAGGGAGGAAGTGGAGCTGTGACAGATATATTGCCAGATAGCACACAAAACGAGAAAGACATGGCGTGAGCCATTCACAGAGACAGATTTACGCTCTGTGCTGCTCTCAAACCATAGATCCATCTCTTTCAAAGAAACAGCCTGCCCACTGTATTATATTTCAGACAGAGACACAGCTTAGAAGAGAGATGCGGACTCCTTCTGTTTAGCTTTTGCCAATAATGCTGCACATTTTGCTGTAGTTGATTACTTCTGTGGGGATGGGAACGTTTATTGGCAAAGGAGACTCTGTGTGTAGATGAGAAGTGGAAGAAGGAAGCTATCAGAGGACAGGGTTTGCCCGTGCTGTCTCTTGAGTAAAGTGTATGTATCTTCAATTTTCCTGGTTTTGGTCGCTATCCAGCCAACTGTATTATCAGGCATTGGAAGTATTATACTTATTTCACAACAAGAAAAACAAAGCTAGAGAGACTGTGATTGACCCAAGGCCAGAGTGTTTGACATTCGTGGTTCCTTTTTGGTTCTCTCCATAGGCTTGTTTCCTGGAGATATGGCAGACTCAACACACACATGTGTTTCTTTCATCGCTGTTACCTAGGAGACAGCATTGCGGAGTTGTAGAGCCTGTCTCCCAGGGTTCATATCTGGCCTGGACCATGCCCCACCTGCAGGCTGTCTGTGCGTCAGTTACCTCACAAGCAAAATGGGGGATTCCAGATCTGACATGGTAGTCCTGAGGATTAAATATAGATAACACATGTAAAGCACTTACAGCTCAGTGTTCATAGTCTTAGCTATTACGGTTTTGAAATGTTAATTTCATGGAAAATGAGTGGTGTGTGCTACCTGGTAGATTGTCCTACAAACATTGCAAATGTAAAAAAATGACTCTGCTTGCATTAAAATTTACTTCCCAGGTTGGTAGTTTTAAAGAATGAAAAAATACTTCTGGGAGTAGTCCAGACTTGGAAGAAATCAGGAAAAAAGAGCATGGGTGTGTGTGTGTGTGTGTGTGTGTGTGTGTTTTGCAGTTGTCCATTGTGGGCTTGTAAAATACGTAATTGCATACCTGTTGTCGGTAATCATTATTCTGGGGAGGGGAAGCAAATGTTAAGTATAGACATCCTGTCCTCTGAGGTATATTTCTTTGTTTTTATTTTATTTTTTTTAACTGGATGAAATAAACAAGTGTTGCCTTAGTTGGGTGAATTACAGATAGGAGAAAACGTTTTTATTTTTGTGACACACAAGGACCCTTGAATGAAATCAGTCACCTTTTCTTGATTAAACTAGTTTCATGTTTTTCTTTTAACATTGTGTTTTTTTTTTGTTTTTTACATAGATATTACATTTTTTCATCAGTTGTGCTTTGGGGTATCATTGATTTTTCCTGTTATATTGGAAAAATGGCACCTGTTTGTTATTCTCAGAGTGAAGAGGATTTAGGCACACTGCCTTACACTAAGGAGGAATAAATCCCTTGGCAGTTGTTCTCCCCAAGACATTCAGTGACTTCAGCCATTCACTGTCATCTGTGAGTACCTAGGCAGAGTTGTAGAGGTAGGGGGCCTTCCGAGTTGGCTTTTGAGCGCTCAGAGCCTTTTGTGCAGCCTGCCTATATAGGCTATTGGGCAAATACAGTGATTCAATTTGAGTTCGAATAAAGGCTGGTATGAATTTAAATACTGTTTAAGATGAGTAATCCCAGGCCTATTATTTTTGTCATACATTTTTTATTAAAGTTTTTTCTTCGTGATAAAAAACACATTACGTTTTTGTCTAAATCCTTTTAAGTGTGTAGTTCCGTCACAAGTGTTAAGTGCCATCACATGTTGTAAAACACATCTCCAGGATGTGTTCATCTTGCCAGTCTGAAACTCTATACCCGTTAAAAACAGCTCCCCGTTTCTTCCACCCCTTATCCCCCAGTAACCCCTGTTCTACTTTCTGTTTCTATGAATTTGACTACTGTGGATACCTCATTGCGGTGGAGTCCCGCAGTCTTTCGTCTTTTTGTGACTGACTTACTTCATTTACCATAATGTCCTCTAGGTTCATCCATGTTGTAGCATGCGAGAATTTCCTTTCTTTTTAAGACTAAATAATCTGCCGTTGTACGTATGTGCCACATCTTGTTTATTGTTCATCCTTTAATAGATGTTTGGGTTTATTCCACCGCATGGCTGTTGTGAATGGTGCGGCTGTGAACGTGCGGGTGCAGTTATCTCTCTGAGTCCATGTGTTAGCTCCTTTGGCTGCACTCGTACCCAGAGTGGGATTGCTGGGTCACATAGCACGTCGATTTTGACTGTTTTGAGGGCCTCCCGTTCTTTGGTTGCACCATTTCCCAATCTGACCAACTGGCCGAGTGTTGGCCAGGACTGCCCTTTAAACAGTCCTGTCCCAAAGTGACGCAGTGGTTCCACGGAGTACAGGGCCGCTGTTAGGGTAGCATGTGCTGTTTCCGGCGTGAGGAGACCCGTGGACTCAGCCGCATCCGTACTGGTTAGCCGTCCTGCTGAAGGTCATGCTGCTGCCGCGAGGCGTGCAGACTGGCTCTGACCTGTGCACAGGGCCTTGCCAGGGGTTGGCAGACTTGGGCGCAGGGCATGGGAGCAAACGGAAGCGCATCCCCTCCGTGTTCTGTCCCCTGCGCTGTCACCTGTGAGACGAAGGGGCTGATCTTCCCTTATCTCACCTGTTCCAGAATCCTGCTGTCGGTTCCAAGCGTCTAGAAAAGACACTGTGTGTAGCTTGGTGCCATTCTTTGATAGATCAGGTTTCTCTTAGCACCAACTTGGGCTCTGTTCTTCTTTGTTAAATACCTACTCTTCCACTGCCCCAGATACCAAGTGATGCGGAGGGAGACCCCTGTGATTAGGAGTGCTGTCACTGAGTCAGAAGGCCTGGGTTCAAATCCTTGCTCTTCCATTTACTAGTTATGTGACCTTCGACAATTGAATAAACCACTGGGACTCAGTTTCTTAATCTGTGAAGTGGAGATAATAGTACCTAAGTCCGTCTGGTTTCTTGTGAGGTTTAAATGAGTTCATGCGCAGAAGGCGCTTTGTGTGGTGTGTAGCATATAGTAAGCATTTGAAAAGCTTAACCGCTAATTACCATATAATCCCCTAGTCACAATGGTAGTAAATGAATCAGGTCATCTTCCATTAGAATTCCACATCGGATAACTTTAGACTTCCTGAAGATATTGCTCCTTACAGGTGGGAAGGGTACACTCAACTGCACAGTTGGAGAAACTGAACAGACATTATGCTTCGTATGTCTGAGATGAAAACCTCAGGCTGGTGATTGGAGCCCACTGCGTCCTCGTCTGGCACCCTGTCCCAAACTTGACGACTTGAGGGCCTCGTGAGAAAGGTTTTCACGTTAGGATCTGCTAAGGACGCTTCCTGTGCTCTCTGCCCTTTTATTAGCGGCCTGCCCTCCAGGTTGGCCTGAGCTAGGATCATTTTTTCTTTGCAGTCTAGCTGCTTACTCCTGGTGGTTGGGACAACATTGGATATCTACATCCTTTTAGAAATATAACTTAGTCCCGTTACTAGCTTGTGCAGTGCTGATTTAGTACCGCCATCTCAGAAATCTGACTTCCGTGTTTAAAACTGAGCTGGTCTCGTTAAAGGTGGGAGGATGTCCCATATGTCTGCTTCTCGCAGGTGGCAGCCGTGTAGCACTTACTCAACCACTGCATTTCTGTGCATCAGTACAGAGGCCGAGAGGGGCGACCTGGCCCGGAAAAACCAACCCTCTCCTTGAAGCATCCTCATGTCATGCTCAGCAGAGGACGGCGGACACACTGACACTTCCCTAGGTCTCACTTTGCCGAACTATAAAATGAAGGGCCTGGATCAGGGGACTCGTAAGGGCCATTCTAGGTGTAAGAGCCAGGCATCTTGAGACTGGAAGTAGCCCCGAAGGTTCCTGTGGCACGATGGAGACTCCCTTTCAGAAGTATTTCACTGTGTGTGTTGGGGAGAAGGCGGTATGGGGAAGTGACTGGGGAGGTGTTGGGGGAGCCTCTGCAGAAAGGAGGGACCAATATGGAGGCTGTTCTAATGGCCTCTGTGTTAGGGCCGCTGCCCCTGCTGGAGTGTGTGAGGGCACCATGCCCGGGACAGGCGGAAGCCCTGCTCTGGAGTGGCACCCCCATCAATGCCCAGGAGCCTTCTCTGGTGACTGCTGTGGCCTCCGTGGGGCGGCCCTGGTTGGAAGCTGCGGCAGTGGGACTGGCAAGTCGGTGCCCCTTCTGTTTTTTGCTAGCACTCTCTTCACACCCTGTTGCCATTTATGTTTTTGATGAATGATTAATTAGAAAAATAACCATTTGTAAATTGTGAGTGAACCAGACATTTGGCCCTGCCTGTGGGGAAACGGCGCCTCTGAGCCGGGTGGAGCTTGCAGCCAGCACATCAGAGCAGCAGTATTCCCAGACCAGTGATGAATTTACATGAAGTTCCTTTTCCGCATGTTAATGACTGTTACAGTCGAGTAACTGGTGAGAAATAATAGCAAATGGGCAGAGTAAATATTTAATGCCTCTATATCATTTTTCGCTTACTGCAAAATATGCATTTTCATTTAGGAGGGAATGAGGAGATCTTGGACAGTCCAGGCAGTGTTAGCTTGTTGGAGTTTCATCCTTTGTTTCCTTTTCTTCCTTTGCGCTTAATTAAATGAGAAAGACAAAATGAGTTGTTGCTGAGGTGGATTTCACCAGGGGAGTGGTTTTTCTGTAAGGTTTGGGTCACAAGATGCTTCTTTCCTGGCAGTTTGAATCTATATGTCCGGTCAACACCATTGATTAAATGCCTTTGTGTACAGAGGCCCTTACTGTTTCTAAAATACAGCTTTCATCATGTGACTTTCCTGCTTTGAAACTTAAGTGACTCCTCCTGCTTCTAGGATGAAAGCGCACTCAGCAGCTCGGCTTCTCAGGGCCGCAGTGCTGGGCCCGCCTTCCTTCCAATGGGGCCATCCCTGCCCCGGTGGTGACTCCACCCCTGCAGCGCTGGCTTTGTCACCTCAGCACCTCTGCTCACTTCATTCTGGGGCAGGACATGACCTTGCCTTTTCCTCTGCTGTAAAGTCTACCCTTCCTCCAAGGCCGGTTCCAGAAGTTTCTCTGACTACTCTGACTGGACAGGAGCCTGCTCATTGTGAAATACAGAGCTTATTGAAAGGGGGTCGCACATCTTGTTCCCTCTTTTGCCAGACGGTTCGACCTTAGGGAATTCAGAAGGAGTCCTACTTTTCCCACTTCCTGCTTGACCGTTTTCTAATTCTAGACAAGTTAATCTCTTTGTCCAGGTGGGCAAGTGTTCACTACAGAAATTTCTGAGGATTAGAATTGAATTTAGTCGGGAAACGGAACTTAAGGATAGTGCCATCTTTTCTGAGATCAGAGAGTTTCAACACGAGTTTTTAGCAGGAGGTTGAGTTCACAAGCTGGTAGCATTCATAACAAGTGCTGCTGTGGTCTGTGGCCACATTGCCAGGCGTCAAGTCTTTAGAGAAAGGGTGCAGGCTGTTTACTCTGTTGTTGGAATTGTCTTGGAGCATTGAGTTCAGACCCAGATAAAATGATCATATTCACATAAAATGGTCAGGACGGCGAGGCAGCCCTGAAAACATGAAGGCAGAGTGGGCAGAAGAGAACAAGGGAGACCTGTGTCCTCTGTTTTCAAACGGTCAAGAGGAGAGAGGTGCATTGGACTTCACCTGTGGAACTGTGGAGTGAGAGCAAAGACTGCTGGGGTAGGTTATAGGAAGACAGATTTCAGATCGATGTAACAATAGGACGTACTGTGAAAAGTGGATTTCCTCAGGAGACAGTAAGATTCCCGTGTGAAGGGATGTGAACACAGAAGACAATATTCTAATCTTAAAGATACATAGCTTTACAGTGAAAGGACCACAGGTGCTGGAATGGAAGACCTTTAGAACAGGTCATTTTCTTTTCAGGGGGTAAAACCCTTTACACTAGGGTTTCGAGAAGGATTCATCAGTAGAAAGTAATAAACCCCACTGTGTCCCAAAAGAGGAACAAATCCTGGCATGGATCAAGAAATAAGAGGTACGGTTTACTGAGTTGATACTGAAATGATGATGAAAACAGTATGAAATCTAGAACTAGGGCTTCTTAACTTTGGGCTCAAGGACGCTGAGAGGAGGGTTTAAGAATGAGCAGATACTTGTAGAATTTTCAGGGAATTATAAGCAGTTTCCAAAAGATATTCAATATTAACGTTTATGTATTTGGGAAACTTTAAAATATTTTGAAAATATTAATCATGGAAAATTAAGACTACAAAATTCAGTGGTCTCAGCACAAATATTTGATTTGTAAAGGCTTTAGGAATGATAAAATAAGGCCTGAGATGCAAATTTTAATGCATGTGTGTTTTTGTGGAGAATATCATAGCTTTTGTCAGATTCTCAGAAGTGGGTCTGGCTCAGAAAAGGTTGAGAATCACTGGTCTGGAGCAGTAGTTCCCAGATTGTTTGGATTTATGGCACTTGACCTTTGGGTGGGGTGGGCACTCCTTATGTCACCTTTGCCACCAGCACCAAGGTAAGCAGGTGTTAGCATGAGCCTTAAATGTGCGATTCTGTTTTATAAAGCAGTGCCCCATAAGCTTAAAAAAAGGAATTTTGTTATACTTGCTTTGATTGTATATGGCAAGTTATTTAAAGAGCATAAATTATAGATTAAGTTTTATTGTACAAGTAATTTTTTTGGAGGTGGACTTGTACTTATATCTGCTTTAGCTGTAGGGTTTGTATTATTATTTTAACCACACCACGTACATATCTTAAGGTCTCATGGACAATTACAAGGCAAAATATAAATGCTGTAAACATGCAACTACACATTGTGAGATTAACCAGGTAATCTGTAACAAATCAAATTTCTAATACAATTGAACTAACAGTAATTTATAATTAAAAAGCAGGCATAGCAGTATTGCGAACAGAGGCTGACTCAAGACAACACAGACGTGGCAGTGATAACACAGGCTCCTCGTGGAGGACTGAGAATGCGGACGTCCCCGCGCAGGCGTGCGGAGCCCCCGCGGGGGACGCTGCTGCGTGGGCGAGCAGCCCGTGTTGTGGGCCGGCCGGTTTCAAGTTCTTTGTGTACTCTGTGAACTGCGGATTTTAACCTACCCATACGGATTTTAGGGGACACCCCATTCTCCCTGCCTGGTTAACTTACTAGGCACCTAGTAAGTGGCTGTTGGTCATATTAAAGCAGTTGAGTATCTGTGGAACTAGACAGTTGCCTTTGAGAACTGAAGAGGATTTGTAGATTTATAGATCAGGGAGAGAGCTCAGCAGGAGTTCTCCTGTGGTTTCCGTGGTTCTGTTCTGGGATCCTAGTTAGAGAAACATTCGTCTACCAGATCCATTCATAGTGTAAGTAAGTGATATTAGACATTTTGAGGGAGGGTTAATGTCCAGGAGACTATCCAAATAATGGCCTTTCTCGTGTGTGTGTGTGTGTGTGTGTGTGTGTGTGTGTGTGTGTGTGTGTAAGACCAGCGAAAATGCTTTGATAACCAGATACCCTTTCTTGTAAAATATCCTTTGTCTCCCAACACCCTCAGCCTGGCCCTGAAGTTTGATCACCTGCTGTGTGTAGTTTCTCCCCTGTTCCTTTGCTGTGCCCCTCCTATCGCATTGAAATACCCTGGCACTTTCTTCCCTTTTTGAAAACACAACAGAGGATCAGGCCATGTAATGGACTATTTATGTGTCAAATTAAACGTTTTACTCTGAAGCTGTTTCTGAGTTATGTGAGCAGTAAAAATATGTATTAAGCTGCCAAGCCTTTTAAAAAATGCATATTATTTAGCTGATAGCCTCTAACAGTCTGATGGACCCATAATGGTGTTTTGAGTAAATATACATTTGAACAATTTATGAAACTTATGTTTACATGTGTATTAAACAGCCTGGGTAGGGAGTGACCAGAAGTTATTACCAGTTGACAGCTGCTGTCTGGTGACCGATTTGAAATGAATTGGTGGATTGCCTTCAGTGTGGAACGGACGGCTTTCCTGTCAGGGTAGCCACTGGAGTCGGCACGCGTGGGGCCGCCCTGAGGCCTGTGCTGGGTGAACGAGGCGTCTCAGCTCCACAGTGGGCTGCACCGTGTGTGCACGTGTGGTCTGTTGTATTTAATTTTTATCTTGGAATTTAAAATTATGTTCACAGAACATAGGCTGCGCACACCGATACCCTGGGAAGCGGGGGCGTGTTGATGTCTTTGGCACGTACTCGCTAGTGATCTTGACATTTTTATGAGTATGTGTCCCTTTCAATAATAAAGATTTTTATATTCACTTCTAAATTGTATACAGACTTACACATACATAAAAATAGTTTCAAGGACTGAGATAACCGTTAAGTATACGTAAATACCCGTGGCTGAATGAGCCCTCTTAAGCAGCCCTGGGTACCACGTTTTGTATCAGGACCAAGGCTGGCATCTTGCTACCTTCGTGTAGTGGAGAGGGCACCATGGCTTGCAGAGCTAAGACTTGGGCATGATACTCATGAACTTGGGCAGGTTTTAAACTGGTTTGAGCCCCAGTTTCCTCATTTGTAAACTACGGATATCTGCCTGGGGGGTTGTCGTAAAGATGACTGAGAGTAAATGTCAGGTGTCCCCGTCAGCCCTTGCCAGACAGTCCCCTCCTCCGAGAGGCTTTCCCTGCCCTGTCTGAAATAGGGCCTCCTCTTTTCAGACACTCACCAGTGCCTACTCTGCTTCACTCCCATTAAAATCTTTTTTCACTGACTGAATTCATATTTTTTGTCTTCCCTGGCTTGGAAGCTTTGTGAGGGGAGAGACTTTTTTCTGGACGGTGCTGTATCCACAGCTCCTAGAACAGTGCATGATATACAGCAGGTACTCATTAAATATTCATTGAAAGTTGAATGTTGATACTTAGTAAGTTGGTTAATAAATAGAGGCCATTATTGCTTCATCAAGTGTCCCACACATAATTGGTGCTCTAGGATAGAAGTAATAATTTCTGTGTATGATTTTCTCTTAGTGGGATCCAAGGCAGGAGGGGTTTTCTCTGGTGGAGGATGGATTTTTGTCCCCATTATATCCAGCGTCTGCCCGCCTGAGATTAGACCTGAAGGCGGTAGCCCTGGATCTGAGCCCAGTGAACTGGCCCTTTGCAGGCCTTACCCTCACCTTGGCTCCACTGACTCCGTCCGTGCCTTCGCCTCCTGTGCCATCCGGTTGAGAACTTCAGGGCCAGTGGTGACAGGGGCCTTGGGCACTCGCTTCAGGGAGGGCAGTGGCATTGCCAGTGAAACATCTTCTGACCTCTACAAAACGGCTCTCAGGGGCAAGGCAGACCCTTGCCACTTCCTGTGCCTACTCCAGGTCTGCAGACAGGACAGCCAGTTTCCTGCATGGTTGGCCAGGGGAGATGGAGGAAAGAACCACACCTTTGGAAGACATGTTGCTTGGCTGCTCTTAGAAATGAGGAGTTGTTACAGAAACTCCTGTCATTTTTAAGGCCTGTTATTTTAAAGGCCACAGTCCTGCAAGGGCTGTGAAATACATGCAGAAGAAGCATTTCCCAGTGTTGCTCGGGGAGCACATTTGTGTGGTGATTTAATTGCAGAAATGAGTATGAGGTTGGGGAGTCCTTACATGTAGGCAGTTCTGGAACCTGCAAGCCTTAAAAAAATGGCCTTTGTGTTGTTGTTACTATGTCTTTCGACTTGGTTCTTACCTGTTTTCTCTTCAGTTGATGTGGATTTGTGCTCAACTTTTCCTTAAAGGGGAGATGGAGAAATATTTTCTGGGATCAGCTGACATTGCTGTGAATTTGACCATTGAAAAAGGGTCATGGTAGATATCAACCTGGGTTGTGTTGTAGATGAGGGTAGAGGGACGGTTTCTTTGTCCTCTTCTGGCCCATATTCTCCAACAGCTCACTTGTTAAGGTGGTTTTACGCTGTGCACAGTAGACTAGGAATGTGATTGAGGTCATAATATTTGTCCTATTCTCTAGGCTTGGGTGAAAATTTAAGTATAACAGTCTTATAAAACCCCTGGAGCTTCTGCCATTCAAGTGTATCGTGGGGAATGCACTGCCTGGAAGACGTTTTTGAAGATGATCTCCTTCAAAATTAATTTAAAAACATTAGAACCCTCTTCACTTTAACTTAAGAAAAGGATCTCTTTTCTTGTGGCATTTTCAAGGGTCATGGTAGTTGGAAATGATGGGGAAATTACTGTACCATGAAGACTGAGAGGTTTGGAATTGTATAAACCTTAGTACAAACCTTGACTCTGCCACTGATTATCTGTGCTGTCATGAGTGAGTTACTTAAGCTCCGTGAGCCTCAGTTTCTTCATCTGTAAAATGGGGATATTTATTTCATATAGTTGTGAAGACTTGATGAACAACTGGATGTGAAAACACCTGTCACTGCCTTGTGTATTTTTGACATGCAATAAATCTGATAAATCTTAGCAGCCCATTTCACACTTTTGGGGGTAAAGCCACAGGAAGTTTTTGGCAAATAATGGAGGTATTATTGGTGCTAAAGGGAAATGGAATTCATGACTTTTTTGGTACAAGCATGGGATTCTAGAAGTAAAAAGAGGGTAGTTTTATTCCCTTGGCTGTATGAGTTAGCAACACTTTTCTTGGCTTTTGACAACAACAACAAAAGACTAATTTGTTGCCTCTGGATATGTGTGTTATTTTTGGCTGTTAATGAAAGTCATTGCTTGTCACAGGGACTGGAATCTTTCCTCTCATCCCCAAGATTCCTGCAATTTCATGTGCGAATCACACTGGAATTAGTATTTCATGGAACAAGAGAGTGAGTGTTGGAGTTAGCGGAGATGCACCTGAGTAATCTCTTAGAAGAAGAAGGAAAAGGCAAAACTTTGAGAATTTGGGACCCATTCAGAGTTGTGCAGCCAGTTAGTGATGAAGATGAAACTGCAGCAGATCGATTTCCACATCATTGCTCCAGCCGCTGCTTTTCACAGCGCTCACCAGAACCAGCAGCTTCACCTGGGAACTGGTTGGATATGCGTATTATTGCCCGGATTTCCTAACTCAGAAACTTGAATAAGCCTCAGGTGATTCCGATTAGTCCTAAAGCTTGGGAACTCCTTCCCCAGACCTTAACACGTTGCGTATGGGAGGGTTTAAATCCCTCATACCCCTCTGTTCCGGCAGGTTTTTAAAAGAAACTACTTTAAAATGCACTCTTCTCTTTAAAGCGTAAATGCTTCTATGTCGTTTATTATTTGTCTATGGAATTTTTTAGGATTTACTCATGTATGATGTTAGTAATCCCTCCTGGTGTGATACTGCAGAAAGCAGCTTCCTTTATGCAGTGGGACACGGCAAAAATTCCATATGTACCGAGTTTCACTTCTCACTTTTTTTGATGTGCACACTTTACACACCCGTGTGTGATATTTTTTCTTTCCTCTTCCCACTATGGGCTCCAGATGATGCGTGGCCAAATCTCCCGAGAGCCTGGCCAGATTGTCTTCCTTGGGGGCCCGCTGCGTCGGCACTTTCACAGCTGGTTCCCTATCGCCACTCGTCTCACCTCCCTGTCTTGGCCTCTCACTGCTCTCTGCCCAATCTTTTGAAAGTCTTGTTATCCGTCCTTAATGCATGGCTCAGAAAAAAACGAAGATTCTCGTGATCCGTACGCAACGTGTTAACGCTGTTTCCAGGGAGATGGGTTGTGTTCACGGACTGCACTACCGTGGGTCTTCAGATGCTTCCTCCGGCCACTTAGGTCTCTCCTTTAAAACAAGTCCCACTTTGTGGATGGCTTCCTTCGACTTGCGTGTGATTGTTGAGGGGCACTTTTGTGAATCTGATGTTGATCTTTTATTCCCTTCGGCCAAGTAGTGGTTCTGAAATTTGACTGTTCATCAAGAACAAATACAGATTTCTGAATTTCAGTCCTGGAGTTTCTACTTAAATGAGATGAGGATGGGGAATCTTTAATTTTTGAAAGCTCTCCAGGTGATTTTGATGCCCAGCCATGTCTAGAGAAAAGTGTGTTAGAGGAACAAAAGAGTAAGTGCTAATCAAACTCTTCAGGTTTTCCTAAGTGGTGCAGGCAACCTTTGTTCTGTGTTTGGGTGCTCAGTGGACAGGAGTCATCTAAAAGAAGTAATTTTAGTTGCAATGCTGACCCTCAAATTTAAACAGATTGAAATTCATTATTTAAATAAGGTGTCCTTACTGTTTATAGTTTCAGTATAGGCATGACAGGGAGAGACAAAATTACCTTTTCTTGCTTTGCAAAAAGATAAATGTGTTTGAAGATGAGAGTAAATGGGTACTGTTTTTGCAAATGGGTACTGGTGCATTTTGGGTGGTTCCGGAAATGGGTATTCCACAGGAGAGAAAGTGGTGGCCTGTGTTTTGTCATACATATATCACTCATTTAATCATTTATAGTACATTAACAAATGAACAAAAGACATATTTTCAGGTTGACAGTTCAAATGCAGTACTGCTATATTATTTTTCAGCTTATTAATAAGATATAAAACAAAATAGACATTAACAGCTTGAAAAATTCTAGTCTTATATTTGATTAGTATTAGGTCCTCATTTGGATGAATTGGATGACATTTGAGATCCAACCAAACATTGTATTTTTTAAGACTTATTTTAAAAACACATACTAACTAAGATATTTAGCTGGGCAAATATTAACATGAAATTAAAAAAATCTATTCTTTTAAAACTAGATTTTGATAGTAGAGATTAATAGTCATGATGTTATTTTTATAATATTTTGTCAGTCCTTAAAAACCTGGTTTTTGAATGAAACATTTTGAAACTCATCCCCCCTCTCGCCCCCTGGAGCAAACCTAACATGTTTTGACGAATTTCTTGAAGTTGGGTGTAGAAATTACACAGGACACAGACTTAAAACAAAACATGATTTGTAAGTGTGGTTTCCCTGCCAGCTTCTGCATTCTGAGAGGGACCCCAAAGAAGAGTCTTGACTGTCAAGATTTGTTTATATTTAGTTTACGGATAGGAAGAGACTCTTTTTGGCATGAAAATGTGTTTTTACCAGGCCAGTAATGCTTTTTAGAAGTTGCTGCTCCTTAACATACCTGAAACGACCTCTGGCTGGTGGAACACATGCATCTAGCAGATCAGGGGTGCAGTTCACCTGTCCTTGTACACTTGCTCCAATCCCAAGGGCAGGTTTAGTTTGCCCTTAAGACAGAGCGGCTTGAGGGCCGAGCGGTGCCCACCTCCAGCAGCTGCAGAAGCTCAGGAGCGCTGCCGATCGTCCCTTTTTGCTTGGGTCACCTCCACGGGGAATGCCAAGGAACAGAGCTCCCCCCCAGGTGGGTGTCCTTAGTTCCAGCACCCTTTCTTCACGCCTGCCTGCCAAGGGCATCGGAGCTGGGCTGTGTCCTCCAGAACACGCCCGTTAGGGTACAGAATGTTTTCAGACATGGGGATACATTCTTTCCCCCACAAAAGCAGCAGGGTCATTGGGCTCGCTGCTGACATGTCATTGATGTCTCCATGTGAAAAACAATTTCTCCTCCCTCTTTAAACACCCTGACTGCCCTTACCCACATATCTAGGACTGCTTTTCAGAAACACTAGCAGATAACCTGGAATTCCCACGAATGCCATTACAACCACGTACAGAGGGAGTGCGGTCTCTCCTGAATGTCTTTCCGTTGTTTCCATTGGAGATGAATGCAGAGTGACCTCCATCCTGCCCAAGGAGCCTGAGCTTCTTGTCACTTTGTATAACATTAATTTCCTAATATGTTCCAGTCAATTTGTAAAAAGGATTTTTCCTAGTGTCTTTAAGCTGTTGGCCTGGCTTTTGTATTTTCATTGGTAAAATATGTATGTCTGTGCTTTCAGTGGAGAGGAATAGATTAATAAAAACCACTGAACCAGCGTGGCATATGCAGTTAATTAACAAACCAGAAGAGCTGGCTTGCAGTTCTGTGCACACTTTTATTTCCAAACATCTAAGAATTGGTCAGAATTACCTTATTCCGTTGCCTGACTTCTGATGAGGTAGCTTATGAAGCAGCAGTGTGTATGTATGAGCAGAAACTGGCAGCTGTTTTCAAAGGTTGCCTTCCATTCACCTGGAGAGCTTATTAACATGCAGATTGCTGGACCTCACTCCCAGCCCTGCTTCAGTGTGTCTGGGTGGGGCCAGAGGATTTGCTTTCATACCAAGTGCTCAGGTGAGGCTGCTGCTGCTGGTCCCGGGGCCCCACTCTGAGATCCAGTGCTTTAGGATGGGGAGCTCATGCTCTTCTTGCCAAGAGAAAGGGAAGTGAATTGCAGAGGCTGCCTCTTCTTTCCTTAGAAGCATTGCCTCTTCTATGCAAATGTTACAGAAAAAGACGTATCCTGCATCCATGGTGTCACACGCTGAGCTGGGCGCACTGGACAGAACTGAAGTGGTCTCTGCCCTTGGGAAACTCACGGTGAGAGAGTGAATTAACATAAGAAACGCTGCAGCGTGATCCCGTAGGAGACCACTGGGGAGATGTGTGGGGGCCTTTCTGGATGTGCTGTGGGGGTGGTCTGGCTTCTGTCCGGCGCCCTGGGCTTTGTGCCCACAGGTGTCACTGAAAGAGACATACGTGTCCTGCAGCAGGGCATTTGTCCCCTCTCTCCTGGGGCTGCCCGGGCGTGTCACACTGTGTGTTTCCAACCTCCAGAATTGAAGTCGTTAGCTCCACCGCAGCTTTTGTGGAAAGGTCCCTCCTTCTCCCCCTTTTTTGTCTACATTTAAAAATGACAGTTTCAGAAACCGTTCACTGTGGCAGCGGCATTTGTAACAAGACCAAGTTAAGTGATCTTGGTTGAACTGATTTATGAGACAGCTTCAAAAATTCATGAGGCACGAGGGGAACTTTCTGTAGCGGGATCAGCATGCGACGTTTCCCTTCACATCTTCACGTAGATCAGACATTTTGTGGTAGTGTCGCAGTTTAAAGTGGAGCTTTCTAGATCATAGCCCCGCTGATGAAGACATTAAGGCAGACCTGAGGAGAAAGGGGAGGGGAGCAGGCTGTCACTTTCAGAAGCCCTTGTTTCCCTAACTTTGAGCAGCGACTTTGGGTAAACGGGTAAAAACCTGCTAAGTTCGGTTATGTACGGAACTGTCTGGAGCAAGTTTTTCTTCCTGGGTGATCTGCTGTGATTCTGCTGTTATTAAAGAGTGTCTTGGTCCATTAATAATGGCACAGTGAAATGAGGTGTGTGTGTGTGTGTGTGTGTGTGTGTGTGTGTGTGTGTGTGTGAGAGAGAGAGAGAGAGAGAGAGAGAGAAACCAATGGGCATAGTCAGTAGTTCCTGCCCTTCTGCCCATGAAGACAGGAACAAAGGATGTGGCTAAAACCAATGACAGGTTACAGTGCTTTCCCCGTTTTATTGATTGTTCATTCTAGTCTCTGACCTTATTTGCTACTTATTGATCCAGTAGAAAAGCAAATAATTTTCCCTAGATAGCACTTAGCTGGGCTTTGATGACTTGTCTCCCAAAGGGTTTTTTGAAAAGCACTTACCTGCTGAGTGGCAGCCTGGGTACTGTCTAATTATAATCTGTGAGCTTGGGGGCCCTTTCTTGGTAGGATCACTGATGTCACAGGCTGGCCTTGTCATTTTGGCTGCTGTCCTGTAAGATACCCCGCATGCCCTGTCCACTGTAATGGCCCCATGCACACAGCCTCAGAGTCCACACAAGACCACGTGTGAGATCCCGTGGGACATACTGTGTTGCTGGGCCATTTGTGGTCAACATCTCCCAGCATGTCAAACTTTCACACTAAAGATAGTCAGGACCACTTTGGGGTTCCAAATTGTATTTTGAGATTTTAATTAGTGCTTTTGGGCTCAAATATGCCTTCAAATAAGTTCTGAGTTTTTAATTATTAAAAATGCTTTATTCTCCACTGCGTTTAGGGAGAGAGAAGTTAGGATTTGGGATGAGTATGTCTGGTAAGGAAGCAGAACATAGGAGGACGTAATAGAACATAGGGGGTAACGTGGATCCCCAACATCAGAGGTGACTGACTGTGTGAGAGTTTTTAATGTGTACAGTTTCACATTTACATATTTCTGCTTTTGATTATACTCTTTTGGTTAATATTGAGTTGGTGTGTATCCCTTAAGAGCATATGAGGTATATTATAGGAAGCAATAGAAACAGAATTTGGAGAATGGCCTGACAATCCTTGAATAATACTAGGGGTGCCAAAAAAATGTATACAAGTGGACACTTTCTTCAGCGTTTCTCAAGCAATAGTTCACCGTAATCAGAAATGTCTGGACACTGATGGTAACCACTTTGAGCACCTCTTGTAACTGCAGAAGTCAAACGTGACTTGTATTCATCTGTTGTTATTGGTATAAATTGAGTATTACAATTTTAATACAGTTTTCCTTTCTTAAAATGTGCATATGTTTGTTTTGCACTCTATGTATAATACCCGTAGAAGTAAAAGCAAAGGTTGACCTTGTCATTTATGGGACTGATGGGTGTTTTTGTTGGTTTCTTTTATTGTTTATTATTTCTGAGTATAATACATTCATATGATTAAAAAATCAAAACTGTAAAAATATATAGAAATAATTTTCTTATTCCCATCCCTGGACCCATATGCACTATTCCCCAGCCTCCCATAACACTTAATAATTTCTTATGTATCCTCCATAATTTCTCAAAGCAAATAGAAGTACATTTGAATGTATGTTACACAATAGATACTGTAAACACAGTTCTGCATCTTGCTCTTTTGTAATTACCAGTATATCTTGGAGATCATTCCAGCTCAATACAGAGAGAATGTCCTAATTCCAGTTTATAGCTGCATAATATTCCATAGCATGGTTTTACCATAATTAATTTAACCAGTTCTGATGCTTGGATTATTTCCGGTCTTTTGCTATTACAAGTGATGCTGCAGTGAATAATTTTGATCATATGGGTGTAAGTACATCTGTAGGATAAATTCCCAGAAGTGAAATTGTTAGTCAAATTGTGCATCTGTAATTTTGATAATTATTGCCAAATCACTCAATAGAAGTTGTATCAATTTATATTCCCACCTGTTTCAGATTAGGGATTTCCCACAGTCTTGTCAACAGGGTGTGTTAAACTTTTGAATTTTTGCAGATCTGATAGAAAATTCATATCTCAAAGTGGTTCAATTTGCATTTCTTATTATGAGTAACCTAGAGCATTTCTGACTATATCCAAGATCTAATAGTATTTCTTTTTCTGTAAACAGTCTGGTCATATTCCTTGCTTGTTTATATTTGGTTTTTATTGTTGTTTTTTTCCTAAGTTTTAAAATAAACTATTTTGAAATACTTTGAGATTTACAGTAAAGTTGCAAAGATTACTGGGATATTTTTCCTTTTCTTATGCCATTATTCACTGTTATTATGTTAGATTGTTTAAGGAAGTACTGGTCTCCTGGAATTCTGGGGCTTGTCATGCCTATGTCAGCCCAAGAATGAGGCAAATCCAATTTGACTCTTGGCTGCCTCTGGGGGTTTTCCATATGGAGTGACAGATTTGGGAGATTCTGGGCGCCTCTGACTAGCTTCCATGTGGGGCATATAATTCAGAGCCTATCTTCCTTTACTAGTATCAATTATTGACTAGAAAGGTTATTGAAGTGAAAAACCTTGCTTCGAGTTTGTATTCCTGGAGATTTACTTCCAATTATAAGTGTGGTTTTCAAGTGTCTGAATCTTTCATAAACCAGGTTTCAAGCACATTACATATTTTTCCCCCTCTCTCCCCATCACGTGCTCATTGAGACAATGAGTAGCTGTAATCTTCCTGGAGCATCATGCTGTCATTTTGTCCTGTTAATTGGTTCTCAGAGTAAGGAGCTAAAACTTGGAGGCAGAGGCTTTCCTCAGATGGAGAGGTGTCTTAAAGCTTTGTGTCCTGCAAGCGTCCGCCTCCCTGGAATTTAAGAGCACTGGCTCTAGAATAAGACCTTCTAGATTCAAATCCCTGCTTTGCCATGCTAGCTGTGTCACCTAGGATACGCTGCTTAACTTACTCTCCCCATGTGTAAAATGGGGGTAATGGAGGTACGGCCTCACTGAGTGGCTGTGAGGACAAAACGTGATGGTAACGTGAAGTGCCTCAGCGCAGGCCAGGAATGTTGTCAGTGGCCAATCCATAGTGGCTCCCAAGTAGCAGAAGGCAGCGGCTTCCGAAATCATGGGGTGAAATTAGCTGTGTTGCACTGGACTCTTGTTGATCAACCTTTTGTCTCCCTCTGTCCTTCAGCTTGTGAGTAATTTAACCTACTAACTGAAATGTCATTCACTCAGCCGGTACTTGAGTGCTTAGTCCCAGACTCTAAGCCAGACAGCATATGAGATGCTGCAGGGAGCCCTCCAGGACCTCGCAGTCTGGTAGGAAGGTGAGCACAGAGGTCTGGAAATGCAAAGCTGAGTGTTGTCACTGCCACCCACAGACACATTTACTGGGGGTGCAGAGAATGTAAGGTTGCTGTCCTTTGCTGGGGATGGGCCATGCGTGGTGAAGGAGGGAACCCAGTGACTGGGAACCACTAGAACAGGAGAGATCGGGACACAGGGGAGATTCCAGGCTCTGATGACAGGTCACATTTCTGCAGTGCTTTGCCAGGTGGGAAACCTTTTACATACTTCCTTTCACCTCAAGGAAATCTGGTAAGGTAGCTTTGAGGTATTTTTATCCTTGGTGTACAGGTAAGGAACTGGAAGGGCAAATAGGTCCCAGCGTTGTTGGCCGTGGAGCTGGGTTTTGACGCTGGGTGTCCTGACTCTGGATCTCCAGATGTTTTCCCCTGGTCTCTTGAGTGAAAGGACTGGCACCAGCAAGGGCCTCTCTAAGGAGAGTCTCTGTCAGCAGAGGAGGGACCTGGAATTGTTCCTGAGTGTCCCTGGTTTAGGTCAGACACGTGTGGGCTCACGGCCTGGGGAAGCCTGAGGTCAGCGACCTCTTGCTGTGGTCAGTGAAGACACCCTGTGCCTGTGTGGGCCACGGACGGCCGCACCGTGCTGGCCGGCCGGCAGCTTATGGAGAGAGCTGAGTCCCCCCGGCTGTTCCGGACAGTCTTCAGGGCTTGCTTAGTAGCTGGCGTGGCGGGAGTTCATTATGGGGAAAGTAGGTAAACTCAGAGAGGGCAGGACCTGTAACCCGAGAAGCAGGCAGTTTTCCTGGGGTATTTTCCTGAGGAGCACACATACAGGGCTGTAGTGTAGTATTCAGCCGTGGCTGCAGTTTCCAAGGACAAGGAGAAGGTTACAAAGGCAGGGAGGAAAGGAAGGAGAGTGAGTGCGAGAGAACTTTGCGAAAGGCACAGCCGCAGTGTTTGTGGGGCGGGCATTTGAAGTCCGGGGAGCTTGGTACATGGGCGAGTGTCGTTAGTCCTCTGACCTGCAGTGGACGGGGCTGCCTGGGGTTGTGCACTTTTGTCATGGGCCGGAAGGGCAGGGCTACTGTGCTGTTGGTTTCTCGGGCTTGTGCTATGGGTAGTAGTGAGCTTACTCTGGATAGGAGGTTATTCTAGGCAGAGCTAGTGTGGACCAGCAAGTCAGCATTACCTGAAATCTTGTTAGAAATGAAGATTTGGGGCCTACCCCAGACCTACTGAAGCAGAATCTCCAGGGGGTCGGGTTCAAGAAGGTGTGTTTTAACAAGATCCCCGGATCATTTGTCTGCCTATTAAAGTTTTGGAAGCGTTGTTGTCCTCTAGAGGCCCTCCTAGGTTCTTCTTAGGGTTCTCTGCTGTTGGGCTTAACCTGCCACTCATTAAACCTCTGCTGACTTTGTTTTCTAGGCACAACATAAGGCCGACTTCAGGGTGGATCCTACTTCTCCAGAAGCCCGTAGTCTAGGTGAAGAGACAGGATTGTTTAAAAATAACTCAGATAAACATAGAAAGTGTTAAAGGCCAGTAAGGGAGGCACAGAGAACGGCTGTGGCCACGTGGAAGGGGGACATGTTTCTGTGGGTGTGTGCAGAGGGGTAGGTGGCGTGCGAAGGTGGAACCATTGTGTTGGTGCAGAACTTATGCTGATCCTAACCTGTGCTCTGCTGCTGCTTTGCCAGCCTGGTGGGTGGCCCGACTTCGGCCCATGTACAGCCACGGCAGCACGTGGCCACAGGCCTGTCCGAAACTTGGTCAGCCTCCCCCATCACTTGACTGGATCTGCTTTATCGACCTCTGATACATGCTTTAAACTTTGCCAGGGTCATGAGGGTGATTCATGGAAGGACATCCCATCATCTGCTTTTGGACTCCCCTCACCTACACTGCCTCTCCTTAAAAGCCTGCATATCTACCACTCTGTAAATGAAAAAAATGATTGGTCCCTAAATTTCCATCCCTTAGCCTGGGAGAAACGTAAATGTTGTACTGGCCTTTAGGGCTCTGCCTTCTGGCCTAGACTTGGAGCTGCTCATTGTACTTGTAGAGAAGGTTGAGTATGAACAGAGCAGCAGGCTGGAGTCAGAGGCAGCTGTGTGCGCTCATGTCCTGGTGTGGTCGGGGTGGAAGGATGAACATTGATATAGTCCCCTTAGCGACAAAACAAGTCCCAGGGAAGGGTGACTGTAAACTTTCGTAAATATCAGAGATGCTAAATGCTAAAAATAAAAGTCCTCTGCAGTTGTTTGGCTCTTCACAGAGAGTGTTTATTGGCCAGGAGCACTGGTCTGTTTGGTCATGTTTGGCTAGATCTTTTTTTGTATGTAAATACGTTAGATTGTAAATTAGTCAATTAAGTAGGACAGTGTTCCTGCAGTGTAAAATAGTAACCTGGCTAGCTAATTCTATTAAAGCCTTTGTTGTTTCTTTTTGAAACAACTTTCATCTTGGGAGGTCACTGTGTCCTGGTTGTTTTACTTCTGAGATGTTACTGCCTCTCTCCTCTCCTTTCTGATCACTTTTTCTCTGGCCCTCTAGCTGGCACTCACCGGTCACTCTGACTTCATTCTCTCCCCAGCTGTTCACTGTACCGTCACCGCTGGAGGTTCCTTTCAGAAATCCCGAACTCTGCACATTGCAACGGGGGTCTAAAAAGACCTTCGGAGGCTTCCTGTTGTCCATAGGATATATAATGCCTCAGAATGCCATACGAGGCTCTCTGTAGTCTGGCTCCAAAATACTGTTCCAGCCTCATTTCTAGGCTTACTCTTCCCTTACTCTTCCCAGCCCACAGAACTATCTGCCACAGCCACTGGCAGCCCTACATTCGGGGTACAGCTCTAAGCAAGTATGATCTTATTACGCTCTTAAATTCATCACAGAGTTTTATTTGCCCAAGGTCAGATACCTTGTAAGTGTTAGAAATGGGGTTCACATTCAGATGTTTGGATATTCTGACCTCTGGTTCCTGCTTTCGTGTTTCTGTGCCTTTGCTTACATAGTTTCTATGCCTGCAATCTCCTCCTCCCCCTTTCTTCCCTGTACTTGGAAACTTAAGTGTTGGACGTGACTAACAAAGTGCTTCTGTAGGTTTTTGTGCCTGTTGTAGAACAGTGAGTGAGTATTGTAGAATGTATGCATAGGTGGATGGTCTAGTGTCTGGGTCCTTCTGGGATTTGAGTGGTGTCCCTTGGCCAAGTTCAAAGCTGCAGAATTGCTTCGTAGAAAGAATGCATGTCACATGAGGCATATCACCTTGTAGCCAAGGATGGCCCGACAAGCAAGGATTAAATACCAGCAAGTTGGTCTTTTATTTGGATCCAAGTGGAAATTCAGCTGAAGAATTTGGAATGGATCTATTACACAGGGAATTAATTACTTGTGTTTTAAGTTGATTGGCTGATTTGTGGTTGTATTGGTTTGCTAGGGCTGCCTTAGCAAAGTACCAGAACCTGGGTAGCTTAAACAACAGAAATTTATTTTCTCACGTTCTGGATGCTAGAAGGCCCAGATTGAGGGTTGGCTTCTTCTAAGGCCTCTCTACTTGGCTTGGCGATGGCTGCTTTCTCACTGTGTCCTCACATGATCTTTCCTCTGTGTGTGTTGTGTCCAAATTTCCTCTTCTTATACCGACACCAGTCATACTGTATTGCGGCCCACCTCAAAGAACCCATTTAACTTAATTTCCTCTTTAAAGACCTTAGCTCCACGATTGATCACGTTCTGAAGTACTCGGAGTTAACATCCCAACATTTAACATATTTGGGGGGAACACCATTCAGCCCACAACAGTGTGATGGAAGTTCCTCACTCAACCCCTCCCCTCTCCACCTTTCCTTTTGTTTTCTTCGTTCCTGCAATTTTGTTTTACCAGAGGGCTGCCAGGAGAAGTAAAGATAGAAGAAAAATAAATTTACTTTGGGTGATCTTCAGGAAATAGCTGGCTGAAACTATTGGTGAAAAATGAGATTTTGATATTGCCTATAGATTTATATTGTTCTGGCACATTCTGTTCTGATTTTCTGGACAGATAAAAACTGGCTGTGTGTTGGAAGGCCAGGGAGGTATCCATTCTTTTACTCTGTGAAAATGTAAATCGATAATCATGAAGCATTTTCACCTGCCTGGAAAAGTGAGCGAACTCTACCCTTCATCTAGTCCTTCCTCCAAGAAGTAGCTCAGGGACTGTGCGAGCACACAGAAGGCAGGGCTCCCGACAGGTCAGCCTGGACCCGACAGGTCAGCCTTGGACCCTACAGGTCAGCCTGAGACCTGACAGGTCAGCCTCAGACCAGACAGGTCAGCCTCGGACCCGACAGGTCAGCCTGGATCCGACAGGTCAGCCTGAGACCCGATAGGTCAGCCTGGACCCCACAGGTCAGCCTGGATCCGACAGGTCAGCCTGGATCCGACAGGTCAGCCTGGACCCGACAGGTCAGCCTGAGACCCGACAGGTCAGCCTTGGACCCGACAGGTCAGCCTGGACCCGACAGGTCAGCCTCGGACCCGACAGGTCAGCCTGAGACCTGACAGGTCAGCCTGGATCCGACAGGTCAGCCTGGATCCGACAGGTCAGCCTGAGACCTGACAGGTCAGCCTGGATCCGACAGGTCAGCCTGGATCCGACAGGTCAGCCTGGACCCGACAGGTCAGCCTCGGGCCCTCGGCCTGGAACCTAACAGATGCTCACGAAGTACCTGACAAATTGAATTACTGCATTTGTTTGGCTCACATACTTTGTTCCCTAGACCTTTTCTGAGGAGTTTTGCGCTACCCTTGTTTGTTAATTCCTCCCCTTGCCTCCAGTTCTCAATTGTGGCTTTTGTCTTTCTTTCTCATTCTCTTTGTAATTATCAAGTAATTTATTAAATGGAGACAAGCTTAACTAGACATTAAATAATTGCAGGTGTGCAGCTGAACTGAGCTGTTGTCCTGTACCTCACAGCTGTTTGTGTTGTACTGTGATGAGATTTCACTCCACCTCATGTTCCATGACCCCTGGTATATTGTGAGGTAGGAGAAGCTGCAGCTTCTGCTCTAGCTGCTCACAAAGGCTTGTGTTCCCCGTAGACCAACAGAAAGGTCCTGGGAGGTCAGGTGTGGTGCCTGTGCACCTCTGATCCTTCTCCTGGCATTTATTCACGTCCGCTGCCTTTTTCTCCATAGGGAACACCAGAATTGCTCCTTGACTCTCAAAGGTGAGCAGCTGTCACATTTTAAAACTGTTTCTTTTGGTCACCTTATATAGGAAAGATTTTCCTTCCTCCTAAGAGATTAGCAACGTATCCAACAAGTGAGCCCCGTCTGTGCTGTAATTGTCAGACGGCATCTGCATGCTTTTGTACAGATGGGCCCCGTCAGTGCGAGCTGTGGCTTTTATAGATGTACATTTTAGTCAGGGGTTAGGTTGTAGTGCCAAAAGTTTGCTTTCTTTGGCTGGTTTCATAATTTATAACGATTGCTAGAGGTGGATACCAATTATTTAGTACCTGGCTCGATGCAGAATTGAGAGTAAGGTATTAGTTAGGGATTGCGGGAGTACGCTGTGCAGTAAGCCTATTCGTTACAATGACCAATGTATGTGGGTCTGTTCTAAGGACATGCAGGTGTAAGAAATGTCATGCTGCCACTTGCCAGCTGTGTGACCTTGGGCATGCCACTTACATGCCTTCATCTTTACCCAGGTAGGTGTGAAGAGTAAAGCAATTTGCGTTTGATATTTGCTTACACACATTATCTTCATGTGATGTTTGCGTGCACACAGTGTTCCAGGCTCTACCTGGGTGCTGGCTACGTCTGTGGACACAGTAGAACAAATCCCTACCCTGGGGGGATTAACATCTGAATCTAGTTTTGACAGAATCCACTTGGTGGGAGAACATGATAGCTACCATTTGTGAAAGAACACTTTCACTGAAAGGTGTCCCTAATACCACTGACGTTCTTTCTTGGTACACTTAGAGCCTGTTTCTATCTGGCCTAGTACATGTCTGCCTTGTACAGTAGGTCTGAGCAAGAGCCATTCCTCACTCGTGCCCATGCCGTCACCGGTAGCTGTCCGTAGTTACGGTTTTGGGGTTAAACACTGGTTAGTCTCTGTGGCTAGGCTTTGGCGAGTGGTCGAATGGCATACTGACTATAGAGCTTTCTTCTCTGGGTCTTTGTTTTATAGGTTTCCTTTAAGTTTTCAGAATGGGACTCAGAGAATGAGCTGTGAGTGACACGTTTGATCCTTGAATCCCTTTGTGGAAGCCCAGTTTGTTCAAGTAAAGTCTGAAGGCTCAGAGAGGATGCGGCCACGTGTCGCTTACCTAGCCGGGTCTCATATCAGCAGTGGTAATACCTGCTGGGACGGAAGCAGAAAAAATATCCCGGAGCATTAGATTGATCAGCTTTCCTTAACTCTTTTTTTCATGGTTGACCAAATGGAAAACCCTTTTTGAGACGTCCTTTTCTTTTTGTGGGTGACTACTGGGAGCAGAAAGATACTGGCAGTGTTTCAGAAGCATTGTGATTGTGTTCTGTGCGATTCTGGACTTCAGACCTGGGGCAGTGAGCAGACAGCACTTCCTTGGAGGCAGGAGTGGTGCTTATCGTCAGTGAATTGGAGCTGTATCTTGAGGAGAAGGAAGCCTTCGGCTGTGGCTTCTGCAGGGGCACTGAGATGTCACACGCCCTCTCATGTGCTGAATGCTCGCTGTACAGTGTTTGGAGTATTTAAACCAGGCTTAGTCTTCTGTGTTACTGTGAAATACATAGGTCAGAGTTGTGACCTCATCATGTGGTGACAGTTTGCAGTCTGATTTCCTGCATTTTCTTTTAGGCAAGTATCACGCGGGGTCTCAGCTCCCGCTCCCCACACAAGAACGCAGGACATGGTGAGGCCAAAAAGGAACACCCACGGAGCCATAGATAGGGGAGTCATACCACTATATTCTCGCTGGCGGCTGGGCTGGAGACACAGGAAGCAGGCTCCACATGATGCACAGTCTGCTGTCCGCTTCTCTGCCAACCAACCCCACTTGCTAGCTGCAATCCGCGCTTGCTAGCTCAGCCACGGCAGTTATATCAGTGGTTACAGCTCATGGCCAACTAGTCACAGCCGACGGCCATCTACTACCTGAGCCAGCACCTTTCCACGTGAGGCTGAGAGCCTGGAAACTGCTCTCTGGGACCCTGTTCCGACAGGAAGGCATAACTAATGTGTGATAATGAAGAAACACATGTTTTTATGGCCTTTTCATTGAATTTTGATTGAGGGTACTTGATTGTGGATGTTTTTTGAAGGGTGTAGAATTTGGTTGTTTATTGTGAGCCTTTGAGAAAGTTGCATCCCTGACGTACAACCAGTCCTACGTTGCATTTCTTCCATCAGTTGCCGAGGGAGGGGTGGTACGTGCTTGTTTCTCAGCCACCAAAGGAGCTCAGACATCCCTATGACTCAGGGGATGCCCTGCTGCCTTGGTTGGCTGTCTGTGCACAAAGGACTTGCTTCCTTGCTGAGGACTGAGTCTGTCACAAAGGCCCCTTGCTGTGGGGACTGTCACAGTGAGCAGACTTAGCAGGATTGCACAGGCTGGCTCGAGGCCAGCTTTAGAAGACTTTGGAAGAACTGGCCTGAGGGCAGAAAGAACAAATTCAGAAAACTCCCGTCTTCTTATTAGGTGGCGTTAACTCCTGTGCAAGCAGACTGCGGCTCTTCTGTGCCTTCCCCAGGAATAGGCAGTGGAGCTCATCTGGACTGCGGCTAGTTGGTGTGAAGCAAAGGAAGGGGCTTCGTCTGGCCGCCAAGTGTGGCTCCTTGTGCTGTCCAGGTGGAGTGCAGCTTGACACCAGAGGAACGAGTTATCCCCAGCATGACGGAACACATTGAAGTTTTGTCGTGTAGCCAGGAATGTTCAGACCGTGGTTTTTTACCGTAACTTCACCCTCTCAGTGTTGAGTAAGGTGTGGCTGGCCTTTCTGATCGTTTGGGCAAGTTTTCACACCTGAGAGCGCTCTCCTTAAAGATGGTGAGTCAGAGTCATCATGGCTCCCTGGAAGTGAGCACGGTTCTGAAACCATCCGTCCTATTGCTCAGCAGGGCAGTTAACAAGGTACTTTTGTGTTCTGAGCTCGTGGCAAGCATGTGCGGTCTCAAAAGTGGAAAGGGCAAAACCATTTTTTCCTTCTGTTGAAGCTTTTCACCAAGAGGATTTTGTTCTTTAAATACAGAGGGTGCCAAAAAAATGTATACACATTTTAAGAAAGGAAAAAACTATTAAAATTGTAATACTCAATATATACCAATAACAAAAGATGAATACAAGTCACGTTTGACTTCTGCAGTTAGAAGAGGTGCTCAAAGTGTTACCATCAGCGTCCAGACACTTCTGATTACGGCGAACTACTGCTTGGGCAACGCTGACCAAAGTGTCCACTTGTGTATGTTTTTTGGTAGCCCGGTATAGAAAGCAGAACAGCAAACTTTATTAAGTGAGGAGTGTGAGGGAATTAGAAATGAATCAAAATGCTATTCCTCCTGTTTCTTAGAAAACTCTCCTGATATTTTGATCTGTGTCCGTTGACCAAGTGTAACTCATCGCTTCAGTGACATCACACGAAACATCTGTTCCTCTTTTTAGGCTCCTCCCTTTAACATTCCAGAACCTTCCCGAATCCGCTAAATAAACCAGCCAAGTATGAAATGATCTGAAATGACTTAAACAAAGCAAATGATTCTGACTTTCCTGGTAGGGAGACTTTCTCTTCTTGAAAGCCAGCCCTCTAAATTGTGGGAAGATCCAAAGCAAAATCGAATTAAACAAGGCCCTTAATTTCCATAAGTAATTTCTAAATTATCCTTTTATATACCTTACTTTATGCAGCTTGCAAGTGAGTATCACTGTGAGAGTTACAGTTTGTCAGGGTTTAGATCTTAATTAGCTCATGAGATTGCATCCTTTTGAAGCGTATACCACAGGTTGTTGGCTGGTTTTCCAAAAGCAATTAAAATGCCCACTGTTATAATTAAGCTTGTTACTGGTTGTATGTTCTAGTTATAAAATGTATTTGGCAATTAAAGAAGCTCAAATTGAGGCTTTTGGCTGGGTTCTTTGGGATGCGGGAGACTGGCTTTCACCTTAGTATTCTGTTAGGAGAGTCACTGGTGTGGGGACCTAGATGGGGGGTCGTAGCTTAGATCCTTGAGTATTTATTATTAGTCCCTAAGTAAGAGTAGCCATAGGTTTTTATAGAAAAGCTAAGTTAAGGAATGTGAGTTCCTGATTATGTCCTACTCTATAGACAGGAGACAAAAATCTGAACTTCCAAATTCCAGTCCTTTAGCTGAGAAGTCCTTTTTAAGAGGCATTGTCTTGAAGAAGGTAACTTGACTCTGACAATGAACGTTTAATCTGTTCAACTAACATCTCCATTGCTCTGATCAAATGTCTTGTCTGGTTGTTGAAAGGGAGGCTGAGGGAAATGTAGGTACAAGATGTACTGAATGTTTCTGAACTGCACAGCAGAGAGAAGTTGTGAAGCTGTGTGTCCACCATCTCACAGTGAGATTTGTCTGAACTGGCCTGTGGGAGAGGGTGTGATGATGGTCAGAGCTGCTCTGGATGGCAGGGCGAGTTCTCAGTGGTCCCTTTGCATGTTGCATGCCTTCTGTTCTTTCTTTCCTCCTCCTGACCATTTTGGACTGTTTCTTTGTTTCTTAACACCAGAATGACACGGTGACTGAGACTCGGGGACAGACAAGTCACTTAGTAGACAGGTAAGAAATCAGTATGTAAAGGGAGGTGGAGGTTTTCTTGTGTTTTATTTTGAAGTCCATTTAGCACATGGAGGAAAATGGACCACTTGGTTTATGTGCTTCTATTTCATTGCCTGGCCTGTGTGTGTCCTCCCTCCCCATGCAATTAACATGAAAATGATGGTTTAAGAATGAACTTAGAGCATTTAGAGCTGGCAAGGAGGCTTCACAGGATGTGAAAATCGGAGAAAGGGAGAAAAGGGCAAGTGTTTTGTAATTACTATTTGGTCTTGAGGAATAGTGGAAGAATTCAGTCTTGTTTTAATGTACTTTGTTCAGAATACCTTCAAGGTTGTAATTAATGATATACATTGTTTCACTTATTGTGCAGAGAAGTTAGAATTATTAGAGATACATTTTTCTTGGGAAAAACAAACAGTGTTTATTTGTGGCTCTCTGGACATATCTATGTTAAGTCTGTAATATATTAGTGTAGAAAAAAATTTAAAGGCTTGTGGGTCTGAGGACAATTGCTTTAAATCCATGTAAACAAGCACTTCCTGTGCTTCCTTTGAAACAACTTTTCATAATGTATTTCTACCCTTGTAAAAATAGAGGGGAAAAAAAACAGATGAGCTTGGTTCCTTATATTGAGTTCTACAATTTTTTCCCATGTACAGAACAAAATAAAACCAGTCTTTGCTGCAATCCTGCAACAGATGATTATTGGATCTGAGGAAGTGCCTGTCTCCAAAGTGCACATTTGTATGTCATGTGTGGTATGTGTTATGTGTGGTGTCTTACAGGAAAGTACAACATGGTCATTAGGAAATATACACATGAAATGAGATGTGATAATGAGATTGGCTTACAACTAAACAAAATAAATATGGCATCATTTCTAAGCCTTCTTACTTTCAAGGCTAATCAATTTAATTAGTCTTACTCATAGTTCAGATGTCAGCTCTGATAGCCTTTCCTGCGTTAAAGCCATATTTAGCCCCCAAATAGGGCTAATGCCCCTCCTTTGTGTGCACATAGTATTCCATATGTCCCTCTTTGTGGGACCTCCGTGCTGTATTGTTTATTGGTCTGATTCTTCCATTTGACTGTAAACTGTTAGGACATGAGCAGCTATAATGCTTGTTTCATTTTACTTTCCCCCTCTAGGTTATTTTTAAAAAATTGAAGTTGTAATTAATACACAATAAAACTCACATATTTAAAGTGTATAATGTGTTAAGATTTGACATACCATGATTCCCGAAAATAAGACCTAGCCAGACCATCAGTTCTAATGTGTCTTTTGGAGCAAAAATTAATATAAGATCCAGTATTATATTATATTATATTATATTATATTATATTATATTATATTATATTATATTATATTATATTATACCAGGTATTATATTATACCTGGTATTATATTATATTATATTATATTATATTATATTATACCCGGTCTTATAGTAAAATAAGACTGGGTCTTATATTAATGTTTGCTCAAAAAACGCATTAGAGCTGAGGGTCCCGCTAGGTCTTATTTTCGGGGAAACATGGTAGTATATGAACCCGTGCAGTCATCCCACAGTTAGGACACTGAACGTATTCCCATGCCCAGAAGGTCTCACGCCTTTCTGTTACCTCCCTCCTGGCTCTCTCTGTTCCCTGTGCTGAAGCACTGTGCTTTCTGTCACTATAGGTTAGTTAGCAGTCCCAATCATTTTATGTCAGTGGAATCTCATATACTATGTCCTCTTTTCTTTTGTCTGGCTTCTTTCACTCAGCATAATTATTTTGAGATTTATCCGTGTAGTAGCATGTATCGATAGTTTCCTTTTTATTGCTGAATACTATTCTGTTGTTTGGATATACCAAAGTTTGTTTATCCATTTGTCTGTCTTGGCGCAGTTGGGTTGTTTCTCATTTTACACCATTATAAACAAAGCTGCTATGAATATTGGCATCAAGTCTTTGTATGGACATATAGTTTAATTTCTCTTAGGTAAATACCTAGGAATGGAATGTATGGGTCATATGACAGATACGTGTTTAACTTTATAAGAAGCTGCCAGTTTTCTAAAGCGCTTGTATCATTTTACATTCCCACCAGCAGTGTTTAAGAGTTCTAGTTCCTCCATATTCTTGCCAACACTTGGTATGATCAGTATTTAAAAAATTCTAGCCATTCTAATAGGCCTGGAGTGGAATCTCACTGTGTGTGAAGTTTGCATTTTCCTGATGACCAGTGATGTTGAGCATCTTCTCATGCGTTTGTCACCTTCCTTTGTGAAGCGTATGTTCAAATATTAGTTTTGTGTGCGTGTGTGTGTGTAAAGATTCCCTATTCTGTTCCATTAGATTTAGACGTCCCTCCTTCAATATCATGCTGTCTTGATTATTGTGTCTGTATTGTCTTAAAATCAAGTATGAGTCTTCCAACTTTATTCTTTTTTAATATTGTTTTGACTATTTAGTTCCCTTGCCTTTCCACATACATTTTAGAATCAGCTTACCTATATCGTCCTGGGATTTTGATTGAAACTTCATTAAATCTGTAGATAAATTTGGGGAGAATTGTTTACTATGTTGAATCTTCTAATCCATGATCAGGATATGTCTCTCCATTTATGTTGATCTTTTAAAAAATTTTTTTTATCAACACCTTGTAGTATTCAGCATACTTGTCACATACATGTCTTACTTTTTTTATGTCGCTTTAATTCAGAAGGTTCAGAGACTTCTCTTTGTGCTGTTCTTGAGACATACTTATATTACATCTCTCTATTAGTAACTGCGTTTGGTCGTGTTAATCTTTAGTTGCCTAACTTTTCCTGAGGAAGCCAAATTTGATTTGGAGTCAAATGCCGTAGAAAGTCATTGACTACCTGGGTAACCCTGCTTAGGTTCCACATCAGTAAATGACTTTATAAAGCAATTGGTATAGCTCCTTCTTTGACTGGTATAATTTTTCTTGAGTCATAAGCAAAAAAAATAAAAAAAAATAAAGTGGTTTTAGAGATGTTTAGAGCAATTGTAATCCAGCTGTGGTTGAAAGAAGATTTTCCAATGGCCAAGAGCTGACTACTTACTATGCTGGGTGGCCGGCAGCTGAGAGGACATTGGGCTCCTGAAGCATTATCAGTGTTTCTTCCCCAGAAAGCGATCGAGGACACATTTCAGGCTGGGCACAGATAATCCGGGGGCCAGTCGAGTGCTCCATTGGAAGGATTCCTTAGCAATCACCAGTTCACAGGAAGGGACATACAGACTGAAGAGACTTGGTTACTGGGTTCATTGGAGGATCATATTCTCATGTAGACTCTTCCTGAAAGTCAAAATCCAGAGACATAGCCCTTCCCATTCGTTATGGTCAGGTTAGGCAGTCAGAATGGAGAGCGAAGGGATTGGCGTTGGGTTATTAGAACCAGTGTGGTCACCGGTCAGATATGACGGTGTGCCCAGCCGTCATAATGAGGAACAAGTGTGGACGGTGCTTGCTTACATAAACAAGTGAGCTGCGTGCTGCCTGCCAGGCACTGCTCTGAAGTGCTTCGTGTGTGTGAACTCATTTAATCTTCTTAACACCCCTGTGCGGTGTGGGCATGGCAGTCACTCCATTTTGTGAGTGAGCGAAATGATGCACAGAGGGCCCAGGGAGTTTTCTAGTAAGTGATGGCGATGGGAGGGATTCCAGCAGCCACGGCCTACAGATGGCCGAAGAGCATGTCTGTTAGGAGAACCCACAGGGTGACGATCCCTGAGGCCCTCTCTGTTGGTCAGTGGCCTTGAATCTCAGTTTTCTTTAGTTTGAAAATAAGAGAGACTCCTATTAAGGATAATATTGACAGTTTTTCATTTCTAAAGTCCTAAATTTAAGCTCTTTGGAGCGTACACATTTTCACATATTAAGTGTGTGTGTCTAAGTAAAAGTTTCTCTCCTTTGTAAGTCCATGCTCTCCCACAGCTGCACAGTATCTGCTTTAATTGTTTGTTTCCCAAGCTTTCTCCCCTCCTTTCCAAGGAGGACAGACTCAGGCTTATATCAAAATGGAGTTGCATATGCCTTTGATTTAGAGTGTGTCAGTAAGAGACTGTATGGCTTTGTGCACTTCTAAAGAGTCCCAGCCACTAAAATCAGCAAGTATTGGTGAGCAGAGGCTGTAGTGTAGCCTCCTGGCATGGGCTGAGCAGGGAGTCAGCCTGATGGACCCTGTGTGGCCCCATGAGGAAGCTCTGCAGCGTTTCAGCTGCTCCTCCTGGGCTGGCGCAAAGCCATGGGTAATATAACTCTTAGTGAAAATGAGGGCAGACAAGTTGGGTAGCATTCCTAACTGTGGAGGATGGACGCAGGAAGGAAGGGACAGAGGGAACAGAAGGAAAGGAAAAGGGACGATTTCCGATGTTTCCTGCCTTAAGTTTTCTGTCGTTGAGGGCGCCACACCTATAGTGGTGACATTTGTTCCTTTGGGAATGGGGTGGAAATAGGTCTTTGGAGCATAATGTGGAATGATTGTTTCTTGAAGGGGAAATGCAGATGACTGGAAAGATTCTCTGTCTTGTACATACGGTCTTTTTCTTTCTTTCTTTTTTTTTTTTTTTGCTAAACAGAGGCCAGTTCGACAGAGTTTACCCACGATTTTAACCCTTGGCTGAGATTGTTTAGTGATAGAGCCATGGACGGTCAGCATGGGAGCGCTTTTGTCCCTGCCAGCAAAGCAGGCCAAAGATGGCATTTGAACTTGGACTCTTCAATTTAAATGACTAAAAATTTATCATGAGGCTGTTATGTACCAAGTATGTCACGTGAACATGGATATGGCATCTAAAGGCTAATTGTTAAAACAGTTTATGTTGCTCTGGATACATGAGGTGTGATCAAAAGATGTGAATGTTTAAATAAAAATGTATTACAGGGTAAGACACATTGACGTTTATCCTCCTCAGAGTACTCTTCCTCCTTTCGAACACGTGGATCCCATCGTTCTTGCCACTTTCTAAAGCGGTTCTGGGAGTCCTCTTTCGTGAGTGTCTTCACTTCATTTTCCGTCATAACACTCCATGTCACACATCGCTTCTGATATATGGCAATTTCTGTCAAATAAAAACATTACAGTGTGTCCTCGTCCATCTTATTCACCGTATCTGGCACCGTGTGACTTCTCGCTCTTCCCCAAAATCAAAATGACGCAGGACATCGAGGCAGCCACGACAGCACAACTAAAGACACTCACCAAAGAGGACTTCCAGAACTGCTTCAGAAAGTGGAAAGGATGATGGGATAAGTGTGTTAGAAGCAAGGGGTAGTATTTTGAGGGGGATTAATGGCCATGTGTCTTTAACTATGATACAATATTTTTTTATGTAAACATTCACCGTATTGTTTGATCACACCTTGGACCTCCACTAACCTGTACTTCTGAGACAAAGATAATTAAAGATTATGATTTTAAACTATTCAAACATTACCCGTTTTTTTCTGAGAATGTATAAGCATATCAGGATCTTTGGTGGGTGTATTTGTTTCCTGTTTGATGTTGTAACAAATTACCACCAAATTTAGTGGCTTTAAGCAACCCAAATTTGCTCCCTGGGGAAGATGGCAGGGGGTGAGGCTGGTGTGACTCTGGGTCAAACGCATCTTTCTCGCCAGGATCTTACCACCTTGGATGTTACAAAATTGACGCTGATTTCACACAAAGTTATCAGCAGACAACCCACAATTAATATAGGTGCAGTTGGTTATGTAGCTCCTGGGAAATCCACAGTAGTAAAAGCTATTCCTGGAGTTCACACTGTTCAAAAATGAACTAGAAGGAAATACTACAGTCAAGTTGGCTCTGCTAACGTTAGGATTTGTGAACTTGATGAGCCAAGTCGTCCTTGGCCAGAACGTTACAGGTCCTGTGGGAGCAGTGCACTGACGCGTTTCCTACAGACCAGAGGGAACTTCATGTGAGTCAGAGTATGACTTTCCTGTGTTTGCTGTCCCGGCCTCGCTATTTCCATGGCTGTATGCTGACCGGGGCGCAGAGATGGCTGCATCTCTTCTGTCGATAGCTATAGGGAGCCCTGTCCTCAGCCTCAGACTTCCGAATACCTGGCTGCGGTAGAAATCATGAAACTGAAGCATATATTGATTGTTCAAAATAAAATTGATTTGGTAATAGAAAGCCAGGCTAAAGAGCAGTATGACTAGATCCTGGCATTTGTACAAGGTACAGTAGCAGAAGGAGAGTCTGTCATTCCGATTTCTGCTCAGCTGACACACAATATTGCGGTTGTCTGTGAGTACAGAGTAAAGTAAATTCCAGTACGCCAAGAGGCTTTTCTTTAGAACCTTGACTTACTGTTATTAGGTCCTTTGATGTCAGCAGACCTGGCTGTGAAGTTGACCACCTTAGTGGTATGTAACTGTGATAATATTCTAAGAAGAGTGTTAAAGGTGGGCCGGAGGTGGAAGTCAGACCTGGTATTGTTTCCAGAGACAGCGAAGGAAAACTCGTGTGTAAGCCAGTCTTTTCCAAAATTGGGTCACTGTCGGCGGGACAGAATGACCTTCAGGATGCTGCTCCAGGGGGTCTTACTGGGCTTGGAACAAACGTTCACCCTACTTTGTGCCAGGCTGACACAATAGTGGGGCAGGTCCTTGGTGCAGCTGGAGCTTTAGCTGAGATCTTCACAGAACTGGACGCTCCCATTTCCTGCTTAGCCGGCTTAGGTGTGCACTGAAGGAGACAAGAAAGCAGACGTCTGAGAATGTGTGCTCGTGCACACTGGGTCCCTGTGGACAGGGGGAAGAGTCAGTGCAGTCCAGGCCGATTGGGGCAAATCGTGTGCACAGAAGTAGGAGAAAACATTGCCGTAGCCAAAGAGTTGGGAAACACTGGCGTTTAATTGGTTCGGGTCCAATAAGAAGAGGCGTGACAGTCAGGCCAGCAGTAGATGATGACTGAAGAATTCCAGTTAAATAATGCATTTGGATAAAGTCAGATTTTCTTTTAACAACCTAGGGGTATATTTTCGTAACAATAGTGGGGAGTGAATTTCACAGCTCATTACCTTAGTAGTAGCTGTTATTCTCATTTTTGGGTGATGAAAATTTAGACTCGAGTATTAAAATGGAGTCTACAATAAATGTAAAAATTAGCATAATGTTGGATTGAATCTACAATTTACCAGAAATTATTCCCAAATAATATCTGATTTATATACCAAGGAAGGTTTGAAATGAAACTCTTTGCTATAACCAGCCTTTGTGGTAGCACACCTACTACTACCAAACCTGTTTGAAATAAAGTTTTTATTTTCATGATTCCTCTTTGAGTAGCTCTAGGCTGGAAAGGCACAAATTCTTGAAGACCAGTTTCCCTTTGCCTCATATCGTGTTTCCCTCAAAATAAGAGCTGATAGCGGGACCATCAGCTCTAATGCGTCTTTTGGAGCAAAAATTAATATAAGACCCAGTCTTATTTTACTAGAATATAAGAAACGGGTATAATATAATGTAATATAATACCTGGACTCACATTAATGTTTGCTCCAAAAGATGCATTAGAGCTGATTGTCTGGCTAGGTCTTATTTTCGGGGAAACACGGTATGTTCTGCTACTTTATCTTTGTTACTTTGAGTAATAAGAAATTAATAGGTTCAAATAAAATTATCCTTTAGAGCAAAACAAAAACACCCCAAATTTATTATTGTACAGTTCTGTAGGTCCCAAATCCAACGTGCGTCTCCCTGGACTGAAGCCAAGGTGTCCGCCGCAGAGGCTCCAGGGGAGACTGTGACCACGTTTGTTCCAGCTTCTGGAGCTTGTAGCTTTGTCCTCTGGTTCCTTCCTCTTTAGAGCCAGTGGTAACAGGTTGGGTCCTTCTTATGATGCCATCTCTCTGTTTCCCACCTCCATAGTCACACTGTCCTCTTCTACTTAAGGATCTTTCAGATCATCTTCGGCCCACCTGGACAGTCCGTGATAATCTCCCCCTTATTTTATGATGAGCTGACCGGCATGCTTAATTCTATCTGTAGTCTCAATTCCCTTTTACAACGGAACACAATATATTCACAGGATTAGGACGTTTGCCATCTTCGGGGAGCCAGTATTTTGCCTTCCACATTAGGGGCACTTTTGCAAACTGCTCATTCTTATCCCCCGGTGAGGTGGTGTAATGCCCTCCTCCCCTGTTCCCTTGCATAACAGATTGTTATGAGGAATGTGACTGGTGTGGGGGGCTGATCATTCATTGCCTTAAAGCCTCCCTCCTCTGCACTGTTACCATCCCAGCTACCTAAGCATTTCATGATTAGTTTGGTACAGTTTTAGGGTTGGAAGGAAGCTGCAGATCCTCGTGGCCAGCCTGCCCTGCAGGGGCTTGCGGACGTCACTTCCAAATGGCGGTCTTGGCAGATAATGTTTTCTGTGAACAGCTCCATTTTTCTGGAATTTGAGAGTTCCTGCTTTCTAGTGAGAGAAACTCTCTTTGCAGGTTGTAGAACCTATTGGTTCTTTCTTGTTTTACTCTCTGGGGTCATATTGAATAAATCTAATTTCCTCTTTCATACTTGAAGCCCTTGAGATTTTTTTAAAGACAGCTATCATATTCCCGAGTATGATAAATCTAAAAAAAATAAATAAATCTCAATTTCTTAACTGGGTCTCACATGAAACTGTTTTGAGACTTCTTTCCATCCGGGTCCCTCTCCTGAGTATGATACAGCAGCAAGAAGGGACGAATGAAGGATGATTTAAGAGGAGCCTTAAAATGTCAGAGGAATTGTCCTGTAGAGGAGGCTGGTGAGAGCTTTGCCATCACCACGGAAACAAGAAATCCAGGCTTATACTGTAGCTAAAGAGATTTAGGAGTCAGGAAACCTGCCTTCACCTCACGGATTGAGATAGTGCAGTGGACTGCCACGGGAAGTTGAGGGATCTTTTGCCCTAGACTGTGTGAGACAAGCCTTTAACCTCAGAATTCATTTATTTTGTGTAAGAGGCTTTGCTTTTAGTTAAATGTTCAGCTAAAAGTATTGTCATTGCTTGTCATTTATGCCTGATGCCTGGATTTCCCTCTTGTTGGTTCGCTGGATGTAAAGCGTCATCATGACTGCTGTTAACCACAGGGGAAGGAATATGGTTCGTGGCTTTATGAAGGAAGGAAAACAGTGGCATAGCTCAGGATAATTAATAGCAAGTGGAGTGACAGGTTGATTCCCTGGTAGGGACCCTGGCATTGTTGAAAGAAAAAATCACTTTATTCTTTCATAGAGAGAGGCAGCTGTAATTCCGGTTGGATGAAATCCAATTAAAAGGAACTGACATGCAAATTGATGATCAGGCAGTGTGAGCACAGAAAACATCCAAAAAGAGTCCTGTAGGAAGTGGCAGAGAACAGTGTGAGTCATTCGGCGTGGAAATGTGTGTGCAGGAGAAAAGGGGAACTACCTGAGCCAATCCGTCTGGAATCGCAGCTCGGAGTTAGAGCAGGACACTGATTGTGTGGTGGGTTTACAATGACCGCACTTTGAGACATTTTGGAGTTGAGACATACATTTTAGGAATGATAGCCTTTCACAATAGAATGATTATCAATCAACCCTTGAGGGTTATAGGTTTCCAAATTGGTGGTGGTTAAATATAATGTTTCCAAGAATACATGATGGGAGCCTAAGCCTGGCTCTTGGGAAGGTCTCTGTGCAGATAGACTTCACCTCACCTAATGATGTGTCCTCAAAGATGTGTGTAAGAATTGACTCCTAAATTTAGGATGAAATAGGAGGGCTTGCCATTTTTAGTAATGCTATTATGAATCATTTTCTAAAGTGAAAAATCCTTTTATAACCAAAGTCATGCACAATTTATCTTTTGAGTAAATTCATAAGTCCGTACATGAGGTTTGCTGAAACAAAGGTTTTTTTTAAAAAAATGAAATAATTGTAGGGCCAAGTAGCAGTTAAGTGTTAGAATAACAGGAAAAGGTGGGCAGAATTTTGTAAGAAGTCAGTAGATTGCTTTTTAGGGAGGAGAATTCTGCGTAAGAAGTCAGGTGGCATCTGCTCTTGTGGGAGAAGAAGAGGGCTGCCCAGTGTATTGCAGGGAGATTTATCAGGATCTGTGGGGAACTGCCGCAGCAATGGCTAAGAAATGTTCTCAAGCAGGAGGAAATGGGACCATAAGAAAGCCAAAGAAGGTGAAATGGAGTTCACCCTCAGAATGCTGCGGAAGACTGAGAAGCTAAGAAAGGACTGGCACAGGCAGCGGCAGCAGCAGCAATAAGAGATCAGAATATGGTGGGCAGTTTCCACTCGGCACCGCCACAGCCAGTTGTCTTACTGGTCAGCTGCAACGAACATGACCAATGGGGATTCCGAGTGACCAGGAGCAGTTCTTGTGGGTCCAGGTGCGAGCAGTGAGCGTCACGTGGTGTAGGTCCCATGCAGTGTGACCACTCCGCTCAGGTTGGTCCAGATGTGAACAGTGAGTGTCACGTGGTGTAGGTCCCATGCAGTATCACCTGTTGCGGCCACTCCGCTCAGGTTGGTCCAGGTGTGAGCAGTGAGCGTCACGTGGTGTAGGTCCCATGCAGTGTGACCACTCCGCTCAGGTTGGTCCAGATGTGAACAGTGAGTGTCACGTGGTGTAGGTCCCATGCAGTGTCACCTGTTGCGGCCACTCAGCTCAGGTTGGTCCAGGTGTGAGCAGTGAGCGTCACATGGTGTAGGTCCCATGCAGTGTGACCAGCCCTCTCAGGTTGGTCCAGGTGTGAGCAGTGAGCGTCACGTGGTGTAGGTCCCATGCAGTGTGACCAGCCCTCTCAGGTTGGTCCAGGTGTGAGCAGTGAGCGTCACGTGGTGTAGGTCCCATGCAGTGTGACCAGCCCTCTCAGGTTGGTCCAGGTGTGAGCAGTGAGCATCACGTGGTATAGGTCCCATGCAGTGTGACCAGCCCTCTCAGGTTGGTCCAGGTGTGAGCAGTGAGCGTCATGTGGTGTAGGTCCCATGCAGTGTGACCAGCCCTCTCATGTTGGTCCAGGTGTGAGCAGTGAGCGTCACGTGGTGTAGGTCCCATGCAGTGTGACCAGCCCTCTCAGGTTGGTCCAGGTGTGAGCAGTGAGCGTCACGTGGTGTAGGTCCCATGCAGTGTGACCAGCCCTCTCAGGTTGGTCCAGGTGTGAGCAGTGAGCGTCACGTGGTGTAGGTCCCATGCAGTGTGCCAACTCCGCTCAGGTGCTCTGGCAGCTGTGCACTCTGTGCAAGGAAGCCTAGACAAGCCAAGCCTTTTGTGCTTGCTCTGTCAGAAAGTGACCGGTGGCAGCGTGCTAGAAATGAGTCGATGGGTAAGTAATGGACTGTTGGGCCTCACCCCCCAGTCCACTGTTATTGGATTAGAAGCAGCTCATCACACTGTAATGGTGGCTCAGTGAAATGCATGAGCGTTCTCAGGCCGCGGCACGAGACAAGCTACGCATCGTGGAATGTGGAGAATCACCTGGAGAGGGACTGAAGTCTGCAGTGTGTGGTACGGGGTGGGTGAGTAGGGCCCAAGAATAGCCTACAGAAGCAGCAGGGCTTGTGTTGATGTAGTAAGCAGAGGGGCCTCCGGGGTATTCCTGAGTGTAAACAGGGATCCTATGAAGCTGGGGGAAAAGAAAACACTCAGTTGGAGGAGCCAGACCACAGTGGATGTCACCTCTGACCTGCCATTAACATTGTGTCACATTTCCTTGGGTGAGTCACCTTTCCTTTCTGACCCTGAGTTTCTTCATGTCTAAGGATGATTAGATGATTTTTTTGTCTTCTCCTCCAACTCAGTGACCTGACGATTTCATTGCCTTTCGAGAACCACGTGAGGCAGGGAGTGTTGCTGAGCTACCTGCTGTAGACCAATGGCCCGTGCACGTCCCTAGGTTTGTTTTTCTGTTGTTTCAAAAAAGCATTTCGTCATTGGACTTGTGAGGGAGTTGTCTCTTTAATCTCTCTTGTTTCCTTTTTTCCCTACAAATGATACGCACAGGACTGGCACACAGGACTGCTATTGTCCTACCCAGCGCTTTTGCAGAGAAATGAAAACATTGCACTTTTAAAGGCACAGAAAGCAAAAACTGTAGCATCAGGATTCAAGTTTCCAGAATTGGTTAACTTTCTGCTTTGTTTTGCTGAGCTGAATGAAAACGATTTGATTGAACATTACTGCTTAGGGGTACATATTAATAACCACAAAATCCATGGTAGTTCTTTTTCTTCTTTGCAAAGAATTTCAAATTACGATCTAGGACTTGGATTATCACTGTCAGCTGAGTGTGGATGTGAGAAATGTGGATGGTTTACCTGTTTAGAGGGCGGACTGGGGAGGAACAGCTCTTTGGAAATGCACGTCCAGAGAGGGAATTCCGGCTGCAGCCTTGATGTGTGTAGCTTTATTTTCATTAATAAGTTGTTACAGTTCAGATATCTAGCAACTGGTCTGGATCTTTATAACGTTAGCTAATAAAAATAGTTAGAAAAAAGTCATCAAAAGTAGAATTTTTGATTTAAGAACTGAAGTGTCTTTCATCTTTAATATTCTACAGAAGAGTTTGTTAGTTCTGCGAGTTTCCAGTAATACCCAAGTAGCTCTTCACCACAGACGTAACATACACTCTCATATGATCACCTTTTTTTTCTTTTTGGGTTTTATCCTTATCCCAGCTGACTTTAATTTAGGGGGTCGGAGGTATGGTATTGGTATTAATTTATTTGTAAAATCAGTAGAACTACATCAAACACTTAGTGTGTGTCAGGCTTTACCACGATAAATAAGAGACGTTCCTGCCCTCCCAGAGCCCACTTGAGGAAGGTACAGAACTTTGAAAAGTAAACAAGGTTACCATGCCAATAGATGGCTGCAAGACAGGGAGAGGCATGCTGTTGTTTCTAGCAGGTTGCTGAGCAAAGAGCCTGCATGTGCGAGCGCCAGGCATTAAGTACTTGGGGACATGGGAGAGGGGAGGTTTGTAGCTTGGAGAGAGATCAGAGAAACCTCCATGAAAGAGGTGACACGATAATGATGTTTCAACACACAGGAAGGGATGTGCCAGTAGACAGGCAGGGTGGCATTCCAGGGACAGAGTGGTCACGACTGAGGCGTGGGGACATGGAGATGCCTGTCCTCTTTGGGTCCTGAAAATAAGTGCAGTGTTGGCAGATGGCTGGGTTTGTCTGGGGCCGCGGCCAGTCAGCATCAGAGGGCAGGCTGTTTGAGGATGTCTGCTCAAACTGTACCGGAAGGCGTGCTTGGGGAGTTGTGTGCTGGGTTTCTTCAGGTCTTGTGACCATGTTAACATCGGGTGGTTTGTCTTTTTGTTACTGATTTACCAGAGCCCTCTACGTAATTTGGATACACATCCCTTGTCAGGTATGTAATAGGAATACTTCTCCCAGCCTTCGCTGTTTGCCTTTTCAATTTCCTGATGATGTCGTTTGATGAACCAGAAGTTAAAAGTTTGATGAAGTCCAGTTGATCTTGTTTGTCCCTTACATGCTTCATGTCGTTTGTGTCTTCTCTACGAATTCTTTACTCACCGTAGGTTCTCCATTGTTTTCTTCTAGAAGTTTTATTTACATTTTGGTTTATGAGCCTTCTCAGATTTTTGTGTGTGGTGTGACGTAAGAAGTTGCATTTTTCTCCCCCTCATTTTCATTCAGTTGTTCTAGCACTATTGTTTGAAAGACTTTTTCCCTCCCCCATTGAATATCCTTGGCACCTTTGTTGTAATCTGTTGCCTGTTTCAGTCTGTTTCTGCTTATGTCTGTTTCTGGGCTCTGTGTTCTCCATTGACATGTTTGTCCGTATCCCAGTACCACAACTGTCTGGATTACTCTGGCTTTATAGTAAGTATTGAAATACAGTAGTGTGAATCCTCCCACTTTGTTCTTTTTCAAGATTGTTTGACAATTCTAGGTCCCTTGCTTTTCCATACAAAATTTTAGAATCAAATTGTCAAATTCTACAAAAAACACACCTGGATTGCTTTACAAAATCCTGCGATGCCCAGGCAGTCTTGACTGTTCCATGGCAGTCAAGTCAGAATCGTTTGGAGGCTGAATCCAGTTAATTATCCGTTAAAACTCCCTAGGTTATTCCAAGTACAGTAAAGGTTGGGAACCCATGTGCTAATGGAGTTTTAGTGTGGTGCACTAAAAGAGAAATTCAGTAGTGGATTACTGGGCTAGGACTGACCCCAGTGGGTTGTCTGTGTGGGAATTGACGTGGGCCTTTAAATGGAAGAGATTGTCCAAGTTTATGGGAAGGGAGGGTTGAAAGAGGCTGGCTGAGGGGGAGTGAGAAGCTGTGACCCCCAGGGTCACGGAGTCCCACTGCTAAGTGCTGAGTCTCAGCCCGATTGCTCAGGGTCTCCTCACGCTAAGCCTGATGCATGTGTGGACTAAAAACCAGTCACTGGCAAGCTAAGGAATGCTTTGCGTTGGTAAAGCGTAGCAAATAAATGCATTCTTGTAGAGTAGCTTTCTCGTGGATTAAGGAAGCCTTGGTGAAATCTGTGTAGGCACCTTCTAAAATGATTATGTGCTTTTTGCTTTTCGAAGATTTTCTGTCTTTTTATTTTATTTTAGTGTGTTTAAGTAAACAGTGATTCATCCATTCTTCCCATGTAGGGGGTTCTGTCAGAACTGCTGCCTCCCTAAAAGGCTTTAAAGGAAAAAGAGACAAAGTCTCAATCAAATGACCTCATTGGGTCGACACAGTATGTGGGCTGGTAGGTGCTTGCTTGCGGCTTTTTTAAAACCACACTTTTTCTCTCTTGAAGAGAGAGGTTGGAACTACAGTAGTTCTCCCTTCTCTGCAGTTGCACTTTCCAGTTTCATTTACCTGTGGTCACCTGCAGTCAGAAAATATTAAATGGAAAATTCCAGATATAAACTATTCTTAAGTTTTGAATTGTGCGCTGAGTGGTGTGGTGAAACCTTGTGCCATCCTGTCTGGGACGTGAATCACCCCTCTGTCCAGTGTGGCCACGCTGTACATACAGTACAATAAGATGTTTTGAGAGAGAGGCCATGTTCACGTAACTTTTATTACAGTATATTGTTATACTTGCTCTATTTTATTATAGTTATTGTTGTTAATCTCTTGTTTTTACTTATAAATTTTACCTAATTTATACATTAAACTATCATAGGTATGTGTGTATAGGAAAAAATTATAGTATATACAGAGGGTGCCAAAAAAATGTATACATATTTTAAGAAAGGAAAAAACTGTATTAAAATTGTAATATTCAATATATACTGGTAACAAAAGATGAATACAAGTCATGTGTATACATTTTTTTTGCGCCCCCCCCCCCCCCCCATAGGGTTTGGTGCTGTCTGTGGTTTCAGGCTTCTTCTGGGGGTCTTAGAACACATATTCCACATGGATTGGGGGTGGAGAGCGACTGTAGTCAGCTGAGCCCCTCTTTCCAGAATATAAGTTCCCTAAACAGCTGTAGAGAATTAATTTCAGTCAGTGCTAGCAGAGCTGTAATCTCAACTTTCTGCTCAGTGTTATGGAAAATCCTCTCTAGAAAACAGCCAGTATCTACCTGCTAAGGGATGTTAAAAAATTCAGATGAACATTGGATTTTTGAGTGTTTTCTGAGTAGAAGCGGCATGGAAAATCCTTTACTGAGCTAGATTTTACAGTGCAGAAAGCAAGCATTGATGATATATTTATACTTTTGTGCATGTGACGTGTTGGTTGTACTATTTTCTTGTTTCAAATAGAATTCACAAATACCATGTCCACTCCAAACCTCATTTTTCTGGGAGGGGTGAGACACTTTAGACATGAAAGCTTTGATATTAGCAACTTCTCACTTATTTATAAATATATATATATATATTCTTTCAAGGTAGTGAAGCAGCTGGGCGGAGGATGAGAGGAAAGTTTCTTTCCTTTCTCATTTACTACTGAATTTAATAACACACACACACACACACACACACACACACACACTTCTTTTAATAATGTTTTGTAAAGAGGGAAAAGCAGTCACAGACTCCTCTTTAAGAAATCTCTCCCCCCCAACACACACTTTTTCCATTTTTATACCTTTATTTCTAGGATTCATCTGTAATGCAGACATCACTTTTATGGTGGTATAATCATAACAAATAATTTTGTATTTTGCTTAACATTTCAAAAGCCATTTGCTATGTTGCTGTATTACCTTTATAATTAATAATTTCATGGCTGCATAACAGTACATCAAATTGTGCCATAGTTTATATTCTAATGTTGGAAGTTTTCAATTTTGTGCTGTTAGAGCACAAAGAATTTCTTTGTACATCAATTCCCCCCTTAATTTTTTTGATACATTCTCTGTCGTAGAATAACAGGGTACCTTCCTGTTCTAAGGGTTTTATCAGTGTACAGTTTACACTATATATTATAAGGTATAATTAAAATTATAACTATTTAAATTTTTAGGGATTAAAAAGCTATGGGATTCTTTGCATAACTGTATCACTCAAAAACCTGTACTTTGGTTTGAGCTCCATTTATGTCTACCTGTTACTGGTTTATGAATTGGACTCTTTCTTAACCGATGTGTAAAGTGTTTTTGTTATGTATGTAGTAACACTTTGCAATATTTGTTGTAAATACTTTTTCCAGTTCCTTTTTTTACTTTAGCTTTCCATTACAAAGGAGTTCGTGAGGTTGAATTTTTGTGTTTTTTTTTTTTTTACTTTTTCTGTTGCTTTAAGATGACAAACATGTTGTCCTTTGAGAGATCTAATACGATGCTGTTTTCTACCCTTTAATATTTCCTGTGGTTTAATTAAAAGAAGTTTCTTGGATCCATCTGAGTTTATACTGATTCATGTGCCTTCTTCTTACCTGCAGTGCAGTGAGGAAAGGTGGGTTATTTCAGGAGCTTGTGTTGTCACACGTCTTGGGAGAAGACTAGAAACAGCCAGAATTCCTATATTGGCTTCCTGCAATGTCTGCAAGTCTGTGTTTACTCTTCTGTAAAGCTGGGATGAGAATAACAAATGGATAGAGAATTTTTTTTAATGCACTTAAGCCTTCTCTTAAGCACTGTTAAGAACCTCAGTTAGAAGTGTTTAAAATACCAAATCGCTGTAACTTTTGATTAATACGTGTGTACCATTATACCTTGGATTTTTCTCAATCGTTAGAGACCATATGGGATCTTTGTTTTTTTCCTGACACTAAGCACACCTGTATCACCTGTGGACATTGGGGGCGCTGGGTATAGAAAAACCTTCTCTCGAGGCTGTCCATCAGAAATACCCAGTGTGAAAACCAGGCCGAGCAGGTCGTTGGTGAGGGCTCTGGGACGGTCTGTAACCAAAGTGACTTCAGGAAATAGGAACACTTGGAGGCAGTGCAGATGGTGCTTACAAAACATGGGCTTGTTTCACCCACTTTGCCACTTATGTGCCCCTGGGTAAGTCATTGAACCTCTCCAAACTTAGTTTCCGCAGTGATAAAATGGGGATAATATTGATAAGTCATTTAATTATATAAGAAAATGTATGTGAGATGTTCAGTTGCTGCCTGACCCATAGCAAAAGCCAAGTAAATCAGAGTTGGCATTACCACCTTTATTAACAGCCAACATTTGTGTGTATTTCTGACCTACGGAGCCTTTGAACCTGCTGTTTCTCATTTGTGAATATGAGCTTTGTACACCGTGGATTTTAAATGTTCCGCCACCTGTGTGTTCATTGGTTCAAGACGTTGTTCCCTTGTAGTCAGCTGACAGCGGTATGCATTCAGTCGGCGTTTGTCGTGCCCTTTCCTGCCATGTCTTCTTATCTAAATGAAGTTCTAAAACCTGTGTGAGTCCAAAGCTTGTATCTTATTCAGCTGGCTTGTCCCTGTCCCCAGAGCTGGGCCACAGAGTCCAGATCCACTGCTACTGGAGCTCTAGCTCCGCGATTTATTATTTTAGTGACCTTGGGCAAGTCAGTTTCTGGCTTGTCGAGGCCACCTGTTGTTCTCTGTAAAACGAGTAACAAATTCCTTCCGAGGATTACTTTAAGCAGTGTAGTCGGAAGTCCTTTGTACAGCAGACTACTAGTACTTTCTCCGTAACTGCCTGCTCTGCCAGCGCGTCAGCGGTGTTTAGAAGGTGTATGTGTCCTGGGCTGGCGGCCGATGGAAGGCTGTGGAATCCTTAACTCGAGTATCCAGATATGCCCATTAAAAAGTGAAAATTGTTCTTTGGGGACTAGTCATCCCGCAGGGTGGTGAGACACATGTTAATGAGAACACTGGGGCACCTTCCATGGGAAGCGTTTGCCTCTTGCTCTTGTAAAGGTGAAGCACAGTTACACGTAGGTGCCCAGAGCAGGTTCAGTGATTTAACGCCACCCTGAGGAAGCGAGCTGCCTCTGGACTTAAGGAAATTTAATATAGATTTTGGTATATGTGGTCCAGGTGGGCCGTCTGTGGGGTACACATAAGGAGACTCAACGCTCGGACAACAACGGAGTGTGGCTCTGAGGCAGTTTTCATGGGATCAGCCTTATTTCCCATGGAATTCCATCCTCTCCTGACCTACTGGTGTCATTTCTCTGCGTCGTGTGTGTTCGGGTTATATTTTTTTCTTTCCAATTTGATTTTCAGAAATGACAACGCTGAAATGTTGGCTGTGGTGAATTTTAATAGATAAGGCTCAAATACTAGGTATCCATTTCTCTCTTGAATAAAAAATAAAGTTGTGTTATAAAGAAAAAAGCCCAAGTATTTATGAAAAAATCCCTGTCTTCATTTTGGAAAATGGTAACATTTGTTAATCTCCTAAAATGCAATTTACTGTATTCTGACAGTGTCTTTGAATTGTCAAAGACAACGTGATGTCTTAAAGTAAGTTATTTTTGTCCCGTCCCAGTGTTTATTCTCTAAGATTTTGGCCTTCCAGAAGAGGTGTTGTTTCTCAAGAGAAGGGCGAGTGTCTGGTGTACAGAAAGGTGGAGCGTTACGTCTTTGAGTAGATGGGGGTTTCGTTTCCACTTAATGGAAATTCTCTGAGAAGAGCAGAGCCAGTTGTGTTTAGCAACTAGCTTTCTGCTAATGGTGGGGTGTGTGATGTATTTGCATGTAGTCCGTTCCACGAAGTCCTCTGTGTGCTTTTGGGATATGGGGAATTGGCGGTGACTCAGGTGAGGTGCACAGGTGACATGTCCTTTCCCTCCTAGGAGGGTACAGGCGACAGGCTTCTTTCTGACGGTCAGGAATCTTTGGCATCCCCCCGTGTAGTCAGGCGGTGGCAAATCTGATGAAAGAGCAGAGAGGAAACTGTTTTTATTAAGCTATGATACAGTCCCTGTGTAATTAATTCTTTGGTGGCCTTCGGGTACAGAAGAAATTTGTGCTAGGAACTTAGTGTCTAGGAATCTGATTTTTATGAAGTCTAGGAATCTGATGACCGGTTCTCAGTATTGTGGTCATATTCTGTGAGTGTCCCCCTCATCCACTTGGTGAGGGCTTTGAACATGGGGACTTGGTGAAACCTTTCTCTCAGAAGTGAGTAGCAGGGGTATAGCTTGGCACCATTTAAAAAAGGATTTGGGTAGCAGAAGACAACACTCCATTGGGGCATTTTTTAAAATGAGATGTTAACTTCTAGAAGTTTTTATATCCGTGATGCTGCTGCATTTTGTAAACAGTACACAGTGGTAAGACTGTGCCTCACTGATGAACCCCACAGCACCCAGTGTGGGACTCTTGTCCTGCTCAAATCACGAGGTGTCCTACGCTTTGGCAGAGGGAGTTGCTAGGCAGTCAGCACTGGAAAACACACTTCCTGCAGTCTGCTTGCCTTCTTTGGGGTTCCTTAGGAGCAAATCCCAAAGCACTCACCTTCATCCAGTAATATTAATGTTGTAAGAGGGGCTATACATTATATTAAAGTCAGGGTAGTTCTCCACGGGAAGGCTGGTTTTTAAATGAGACGTAGTCAACCTCTTTTTAGCTGGTGTTTCATTACCACCAAGGATTTATAACGCAATAGCTCTGAGGCGAAGCTGGTAAGAATGCCAGCTTCACTAATATTTAGAGTCATAAAATTCTGGATATTGGACAAGCTCTTAATTACTCTGAATCTGTCTTTGTCTTAATAAAAGTTGGATTGTACCCACTAAAACAAGATGGCTGTGTATGCATTAATCTCCAAATGTAGGTTAATACCTTTTTAAAAGCTGTCTCTTAGACAAGAGACTTGAAAATTAATTTCCCATTTTCAGCTTAAATTGAAGAGCTCTTCCACGTGTGGAGTTTGAAGGGCTGCCATTTTTCTGATGTTGTAGATTCAAGTGCCAATAATAACTCTGTTCCTCTTTCTTTTTTCTTTTTTTAAAAAATGTCTTTGGTAAAGAAAAAAGTCTCTTCTGGTGCTTGGGGACTTGTATTTTTTTTTTTTTTTTTTTAATCTGCTTCAAGTAAATAGACGAAGTTCTGTTTTCTCAGTGGAGTTTGAATCACGGGATGAGGGGCCTGATGAAGCGGTGGGTAGTGGCTAGTATAAGCCACGCGGAGAAATCTGGATTTCACGTATCTCATTGCTACCAAGCTGCACAGTTTTGATGTTTTTTTGTCATGTAATGTCTACGCACTTACGTATGGGGGGATGGGGCCTCCTCATAATGAGCGCTTCTTAACTGACTTTCCTGAGTACAAATCAAAGACAGAAACTTTCTTTTCTTTTCCTTTTTTTTTTTTTTTTAAAGTCTCCGGAGTATCTCCTGCTGTGTAACCACTTAGCAGCACAATTCCAGGATTCCTTTCTGTGCTGCAGATGGTCAGTGAGATTATAAGGGCTCTGAAAAGATTTTTGTATAAATTGAGGTCTTCTCAGGTGAGAGTCTCGGTCTGACAGACACATTTTTCTTCCCAGCTTCAGTGCAGCACTGTGCAGTGTCTGCTGCACGAGCCGATTCTACTGTGGTTAGTGGGACTCGGGGCAGACGCAGTTAGGGACAAGTTTCAGGAGTGGAAACCAATATAACCAAACGAGAGGGAGCAAGCATAACACCCTTCCTGTAGTGTATTAAAGCTACAGGTACTAGAGTATTGTTCTCTTATATTTCACTCTGTTGGTTTTATAGACATATTTATGACAATATGTACATAATAAATAACATACGAGGCATTTATTAGCGATACAGATTCCCAGGCATTCCCTTGTAGAGTCTGATCCGGTAGTTCTGGGGTTGGTCCCAGGCATCTGATTCTTATCATCAAGCACATTTGAAATTCAGACAACTCCCCTGTGCGCTTCAAACACTCCAGGTTTCCTGGGATGAAAGGAGGTGACCCATGTGCTCTCTCTGAGGCTTAAGGAGTTACCTTCCTGTGAAGGGATCACACTTCGGATGGCCCCATGGAGTGGACGTCGGACTAACTAGTGGACACTGTGGGGACTGAACACAAAGAAATAGGGGTCCTGGAGGGGCCAGTGGCCTGGCAACCTTCACACATACTGCTCTGCCTTCCCATTGTTTGCAGCCTGGGGAACTATTATGTTCCCCCAGAGAACTCTGATTTAGACGACCAGTTAGTACGAGAAGTGCGGCTGCTCGGGGAAGCGGCCGAGGGGCATGCATACAGTGTGCGTCTTTTTCTCCCTAACGCCCGCAGGCCCCTGCACTAGAAGCCTGAGTCTCCCTGGAAGCGGCTGCAAACACCAGTGCAGTGTGGTGAGTTCTGTTCAGTGGAGGTGGCTGCGCAGCCCGCAGTGTGGAGTGTGTGAGCTCCATAGGGCCGGGGACCCCTGGGGCGCAGTGCTGCACACGGCTAGGTGGGGTCTGCCTCCGACGGCAGGGCTTAGTGACATGCTGCTTGAACGAAAGCCCTGGAAGAAATTTGTACCTTATCTCCAGCGCTGAATGAGAAGATTTCTAAGGTCCTTTCTGACCTAGAAAGTCTATGATGTCTGCTTTGAAGATTAAGTCTTCGGCCTCAGCAGGATGACCCAAGGATGTAAGCTGTGTGCGTGCAGGTGCTTTTTTCTGTGCTGTTCTTCCCGCACTTACAACCGTGTCTGCACTCGTGCTCAGTCAGTATTTGTGCAATATGCGCATTTGTTGAAGAAGGTGACAATTGTCTGAGATGGTACTTTGTGAACCCCTTTTTTCCTGTTGTTCTGGAGAATTCGCATTTAGCTGCCTGTCTGTCTAGTGACCCGGGCCCCTGCCTCCCACCAGCCATCAGTCCTCTCTTCATGTTCTCGTTTCGTCCTTCCCAATCCATGTTTGGGAATAGAGAATGAGGAGACCAAGGATGTTGTGGTAAACCAAAGGCAAGTGAGAGAGAGAGAGAAATTTCCTGGGCACATGAATTGGGAAACCTGTTGGCTGATGCTCGGATATTTCCTGTGATTTTCATTTGTGGTGTGTAATGCAGGGGCTCAGCTCCTGGCAGGTGAACACAGGAGATGGTGAGGCCCAAAAGGAACAACAATGGAGCCATGGGGGGGGTTCATACCACTACCCGGTTTCCCCGAAAATAAAATCTAGCTGGACCATCAGCTCTAATGTGTCTTTTGGAGCAAAAATTAATATAAGACCCAGTATTATATTATATTAATTGTATTATATTATAGACCTGGTCTTATATTAAAATAAGACCGGTATTGTATTATATTTATATTATACCTGGTATTATATTATTATTATACTATATTATAGTATATAAGACCCGGCCTTATATTATAGTAAAATAAGACCAGGTCTTATATTAATTTTTGCTCCAAAAGATGCATTAGAGCTGATTGTCTGGCTAAGTCTTATTTTTGGGGAAACATGGAATATTCTTGATCATGGCCAGTTGAGACACAAGAAGCACACATCTACCAGTACCCCCACAAAGGGTGTGTCCCTGCACCAGTCTCGCTGGCAGTCGGGCAAGTCACAGGAAGTAGGATCCACAACATCCGTACCATCCTGCGTGCTAAGGTAGCCACGGCAGTTATATACAAAACAATAGTGGCTAATGACCAACTGGTAACAGCTGACGGCCAACTGGTTCCATGAGTGCTTACGTAGGGATGCGTCCTGCGCATGTGCGGGCTACATACCCGAGCCAGCACCTTTCCACGTGAGGCCCAGAGCCTGGAAACTGCTCTCTGGGGCTCCGTCCCAACATGGTGTGTTCCTGTTCTCAGAGAGAAGTAAGAATTTGTTGTAGATTTATGGGGTAGGTTAATTGGGATATTTTGTGACACCTCTGAAGTTACCGCTTCGTCTTTATCCTTGCCCACTATTGTACACGCAAAGCATTTGAATTATTTTAGAGAAGATGTAAATTTGCTGGTGTTATGCAGTGTACGCTTAAAGATGATTGGCATTTTGCATCACCTTCGCAACTCATGAATCACATGCTCCCTTTGTCGGTGACCAGCCTGGAGGTCGGTGAGGCAGCACCTGTGCAGGCCCTGCCCCGTGTGCTGGGTTTAGAGGCGCTCCAGGCTCTGGGGGCCCTTCTGTGGTGTGACCCTGGGAAAGCTTCACTATCTGGGAAATGAGTAAAAGCTTTTGCAGGGTTTTCCCCAGGAAGGTCCTGCCGCTTATTTTGGACAGGAGAGGTCCTCAGACTTCAGTCCACGAGCCCAGTCCAGCCACACGTAGGGTTCATTTGGCTTATTTGGTGTTTAAAAAAATTTTGGAGGCAGTTGCCAACTTTAGAAAACCAGGAGATTTCTCTAAAAATGCAGACGTGGGGTTATTCTCAGTCAGAAGGTCTGGCAATGGCAGTGCGTGCCACACCGGCTGCAGGCCGTGATGAGAGCAGGTGTGTGCTGACGGGGCCGTGACCTCTACTTGGCTGTGGACGCCGCCCTCTTCGGTGTTTCTCTGGAGTGAGCCCTCTTTACTCAAAGTCCTGCATTTCTGGTATTTGAATTGGTGACACTCTAATATAATGTGTAAGGTTTTTCTTTTTACTCATTTTTAAAACAATACCAACCACTTCATTTGGTTGAATAACAACAAGAGGCTAAGATTTATTGAGCTGTTAATAAGGTACCACGTGCTGTACTAAGTGCTCACATATGATTGATTATTTATGTAGTTCTCACAAGTATCCTAATTTTATAGATGAAAACGTTAAGGCAAAGAGAGGTTAAATAACTTGCTCAACTCAGAGAACTTGTTCAAGGTTCCCTGTCTCCTCACCCTGGCTGCTCCTCCTACCCATGTTCCCGGGTGACAGTGGTACTCCCTGAACCCCCAGCCTGCCTTGCTCAGGGCAGTCACAGCAGGGACATGTCACAGGCGGCTGCTTACACAGTGCCTATTGATTTTCTTTACCCTCCCGTTTTCATCATCCAGCCTGTTGTTCCAGGATGCTTATTTGTCATACATAACAAGCCTTGTTACAGTGACCCAAACAAGTCATTGACATTTAAAATTAAATTGCAACAGGTATTGTCGATAGTTACATTGCTCATTGACAGTGCAGTACTAATTACATTGAGAGAACGTCCTATCAGGATATATTCTGCCCAATCAAATTGGAAACATTGACCCTCTACAAGCAAATTCGTTTTGACTTGCAGAAAGTTTGGGAGTCCACAGATCCCAAACCAATCTCAAAATACTGGGCTTTTGGAAACCTTTTACTGATGTTTTTGCTGAGGTTCCTTGCAGCAGAGGGCAATTCTGGTTTCTCCTCTGTCTGCTAAGTCAGGAGGGGAAAGCTGTGCCTTTGAAAGTGAGAGATTATTATCCCCTACAGATTTGGGATGGGGTGAAGGTCAGTGCATGGGGTGGGGATACGGGGTGGCACTGGCCGTTAGGTTCCCTGTCTGTGTATCTAAACCACATTGTTTAATTCGGCTTCACCCCCTTCTTTGCCCTCTCCTGCCTCCCCCTCCCTCTTTTCATTCCTTTCTCCTTCCCCTTATCTCTATATGTGGAGAGGGAGGGAGGAGAGGGAGAGGAGGAGGAAGAGGGAAGGGGAGAGAGGGATAAGGAGAGGAGGGAGGAAGGGGAGAGGGGCCCTGAAAACAAGCGAGCACATTTACTCATTAAGCATTGTTCCTGGTGCTTTATGTGCATTAATAACCCCAGGGGACAGGTATGCTACAAATAAAGAAACTGAGGCGCTGAGAGGGGAAAACATTGGTTTGAAAGTCACATAGTTAATTGACTCTTCTGAGAGCAGAGTGGCTGTCCTCAGGCCAGCAGTTCCGTCTCCTGGCTGACATGGCTTGTGCTGTGAAGGTCCACATTTAAGCGTAACTCTGTCTCTGGAGGCTTTGCAAGTAGTAGTTCCTTTCAGCAGGGCAATTAGGTATGCTGGCCCAGGGAGGGAGAGAAGGGGTGGGAGCTCCTCTTCGCTTGCATTACACATGCGGATTGGTTTGTGGCAGGCAGGATTGATGCCAGAATCAAAGTGACTTAAGCAGCGTCCCCAGAGAAGCACTACTCTAACAGTGTCTTCCTCTTTGTTGCCCCAGGCCCCCTGTGAATAGGGTTTAGCTGTGACTCAGCTGCTGCTGTTCTTTTGGTAATCCATGTGGAGGAGGGAGGCGAGGGCTGCTGTTAAGGGCTCCTGACTTTGGGTTCTCCTAATCAGATCTCCTGCAGTTATTAATGTGCCTGTGAGAGGCTCTCTGGTGTCCCGGGGGGTTTTGTTAGGTGTACTGGACTGTTAAGCTTTCTAAGATGGAATGTTTTCTTAGGTTCTGGCCTGCGGGCTTGGATGGGTGGAGGTTGTTAAACACCTCCAGTGAAAGGAATATGGTGTAAGAGCAAGCTGATGACCTTGGGGGCAGGGGTGGGGTATGTGGGTGGGTGGGATAGCAACCCGCCAACTTCACCTCCTTCTCTTGCCCTGAAAACCTAACCTTGCTAATAATACCCTTTAGATATTAAAAGTGAAACAACTGAGAGCTATTTACTGGGCAGCTAAACGTAAATTATCCCCCCCCCCCCCCCGTTAGCTTTAATTAGGATGAAATCATACATTTCAATAACCACTTGTTTCTAATAACTGCACTTCTGATTCGCTCTGAGCCCAGGCACATGCCTGTTCCGTTATGGATGGCCCCCCTCTGAGCCATTGCACACCTGCGTGTTGACACAGCCAGGCTCCTGATGTGGGTGCACACACCTGGGATTTCAGACACACCTGTATGAAGTGCCATGGCTGGACGGCTTTCTGCACTTACCTGGGGGACAGGCAGGATAGTCCAACCAGAGAATAAAGAGTTTGCAAGTTCAGAACAAAACAACCATCCAAACCACCTAACCTAGATTCAACCTGGTTTCTGTTTTGTTGTTTTACGTGTTTAAAAGGCTGTATTTTTAAAATCTTTCCCATCTCTTCCACTTAAATAAATGTGATTAACAACAATGTAATGTCACCACAGTTGCAAATAAGCATTTAACTTGAAAGAATTGGATCTTTGAGGCTTTTCCTATCAGATTTTTGCTAATTCTTTAGTATTTCCTTGATGTGGTATATGTGGTTTGAGAAAGTGTGGATGCTATGGTGGTGTGTACAGTAGTGACTGGTGTATGTGTGTGTGTGTGTGTACAGGGGGAGGGGTGAACCTGCTGTTTGGAAGATAAGAAGAAAATAAGCAGCTTGGCTTCAATCCCTCAGTGGCATAACCAGCTAACGAACGAGAGGGGCTGAACTCCCAGTTATCTGCATGGCTACGAAGACTTAATAAGGTCTGAGCCCACCTTTCGTGGGCCAATGAGGTGGCAGCAAAACCCACAGCAGACACGCAGCTTACAGCCTCCGAATGTGCCAGAGACATGCTGGCTGCTGGTTTGGTCAGAGGGAGGTGTGGCTGGCCCTGTGTGCTTCCTCCAGGAACGGGAATTGTGCCAGACACCAACTAGAGAAGACCAGCTGCTTCTCCCATGTTCTGTGGACATGATTGGCTGTAGCTTTTGATCAGGACACTGTTGCTAATGAAGTTTGACCAGCATCATTTAGACAGGAATGAATGACAGCTGATGTGCAGGAGTTTTCTTGAATGGCAGCATTTGGAACTAGTAACCAGAGGAGCAGGGGAGAGAAGCCAGCTCTGATTGACAAGAGCTTATCTTTATTTTATCTATGTCTGAGGCACTACAGTTGAAATTTTAGGCAATTGAAAGACAGGAAGACACAATTGTGAAACAATTAAAGATTCTTGACATAAACATACTGTGGGGACAGAGTCCCAGAGAGCAGTTTCCAGGCTCTCGGCCTCACATGGAAAGGTGCTGGCTCGGGTAGTAGATGGCCGTCAGCTGCGACTAGTTAGCCGTCAGCTGTAACCAGTTAGCCAGTTGGCCACTGATATAACTGCCATGGCTGCGCTGGTTGGAGAGTCGGTTGGTTGGCAGGCAGAGAAGCAGACAGCAGGTTGCAGGTCGTGTGGATCCAGCCGCCAGCGAGAAGATAGTGGTATGAGTCCCCTATCTATGGCTCCGCGGGTGTTTCTTTTTGGCCTCACCATATCCTGCGTTCTTATGTGGGGAGCGGACTAGAGGCACATACTCAGTCCAAATGTCTTCAATAGCAGAGGTTGTTTGGAGCCCAGGTGTGTGGTTCCCACTGCTCTGCTGTGAGAGAGCTTTTGCATGAGATTGTTCATTTTTAGCCAAAGTTAAAAATAGTGATGGGCTTGGAGAGTTCTCGCTGTAAAAAAGTGCTGATTCTAGTTACCATTTCTTTGACTTGCCAGCCTGCTTGAAAAGGTTTCCTGTGCAGCGGCCAAAAACGAGTACAGTGTAGGGAGTGTGGCCCAGGGTGGAAATGTCTCATCAGATGGATCCAGTGAGTTCTTGAGTCTTAGGTCTTTATGTGACAACAGGAACTGTAGCCTCGCTTCCTGAGGACCCACATGTGGCTCCCAGAGCTGACCATGTACAGTGTGCTGGCAGCATGTTACAAATGGGCTTGGAGGTGGGATTCGAGGTTCTGATCCGGCACCACCATTTACCCCGCGTTCGTCCTCCTTCCGTGTCACATCCTTTCCACCGCTTAGCCCTGATTTGTTTTTGAAGGTTGTCTCTGTATTATTTTCGTAGTTACCTTCGAAATGAGACCACATATACTTTATTTCTAGTTAATCCATATCATAACCCCCTTGGGCAATGCGAGTGGCCACTTGTGGGGACAGAGCCCCAGAGAGCAGTTTCCAGGCTCTCAACCTCACGTGGAAAGGTGCTGGCTCGGTTATTAGATGGCCATCAGTTGTGATCAGATGGCCATCCGCTGTGGCTGGATGGCCCTCAGCTGTTACCAGTTAGCCATTAGCCACTAGTATAACTGCCGTGGCTACATTGCGGTGTTGGTTGGTTGGTTGGCAGAGAAGCGGATGGCAGGTGGCGGGTCGTGTGGCTCCTGCTTCCTGTGTCTCCAACCCAGCCACCAGCGAGAATATAGTGGTATGACTCCCCTACCTATGGCTCCGTGGGTGTTCCTTTTTGGCCTCACCATGTCCTGTGTTCTGGTGTGGGGAGCAGGAGCAGAGACCCCGCAGGCCACCACCCTTAACTCGCATCACCCTCGTACCCCCAACTAAGTCCAGTATTTTAGTTTTGCCTTTTTTTCAGTACACAGATTAGATGTAATCATACTTTTTACAGGTAATATTTTAGAGTTGCATCTGTTTACCAATTTCTTAGTTCACAGTTCCTTTAATTTCATTTAGTAGGCCTAATCAAGGCTTACTAGTCAGTGCTCTTTTTCACTAACCTGAGATCTCTTCATTTTGAAAGATAGTCAGGCTGGGTACACTGCTTTAGGTGGAAAGTGGTTTTCTACCTCTTAGGACTATGGTGAAGATTACCGGGGTTCTTGCCTGGTATGTATGCTTATTAAACAGCAGCTGTTACAGCCTCAGAAAAATATTGGGACAATTTAGGTTTAGTTGGATGTCCGTACTTTTATTGCCTTTTTTCTTCTGTGATTTCCTTGACACTGATTTTCCTGAGACTGAGATGGGAGTAGATTGAAGATAAACTTTGATTGAACTGTGGGTTGTATTGCTTACTAGTTGTATGGACCCTTTGCAGATTATGACATCTGCCGCAGACCCGGTTGTTTCACGTATAGATGGTCATAACATTTCCCGTTCCTCAGGGTTGCTGAGAAGGTTGCCCGAGAATACATTTAAAACTTAGTAAAGCCTGACGTAGTAAGTGGTTAATTATATTAATTGCTCGTTGCCTCTGAACCACTTTTTTTAGTTTTTATGTACAGATGTTATCAACTTTGCTTTTTCTGTTCTAGCTGATTCTGTTTTTACTGCTGTTCCCCAAATCCATGAAAGGAAGGAATGCCTCCTGGGCAGTTCTCTCCTCTGCTGACTGGGGGGAGGGGGGATTGTGGGGGTGGGGGGAGTCTGGGCAGCTCTGGCTCTGAGGAAGCAGTTGGTACTTACTCGTCTCTAGATGGGAACACAGCTTTCCAGGCTCAGTCCTTTGCTGCCTGTAAGACTGTCACTTATCCAAAATGTGTACGCTCTCATTTTTCTTGTGGCATGGAGTAAATACTTCACCTCTCAGTGCCTCAGTTTCCTCATCCAATATGTAAATAATAAGAACAATACTCCTCACAGAATTGCTGCGAGGACTAGATGCATTGATGAGTTGATAACATGTAAAGGCTTAGGTGCCTGGCACAAAGGAAGTGCCCGTACTTCAGCTTTCATCACTGTTCCTGGTGAGAGTTTGGGAGTGCCCTCTGTGCCGTACTGTTGCGTTCTGGAATAAGATTGTGTTGTGCGCTGCGGCTTTGTGCCTCACTTGTTTAATGCCCGTGCATGTGTGTTACGCTTCCCTCATACAACTTACAACTTCAGTGTCATGGCGTCAGTAGGACATGTCTTTTTTCAACTTTATTTTTATATACACTCAAATGCATCCATTTAAAGTATATAGTTCTATGAGCATAGGGCTGGAATCACCACCGTAAGCAAGATATAGAACATTTCTTTTGCACCCCCAAACTCGCCTCTTTCCCAGTAACCCCTCATTTGTATACCTGACCCCGGGCAACTACGGATCTGCATCCTGTTCCCATAGATTACTGCTCGTTGTAGAGTTGTGTGTACATGCAGTTGTACATGACGCGCTCTTACGTCTGGCTGCTTTCACTCCGCATGAGTCTGTTGAGGCTGCCCCCGCTGTTGGCATGTGTGAGGTGTCTGGTCCTTTTTACTGCTGCGTGTTATCCCGTTGTACGGACGTACTGTGATGCCTTTCAACAGGCTCTTGTGGATGCATTTTTGGATTGTTTCCATTTTGGGGCTATTATGAATAGGACTGCTGTAAACATTTATATACAGTTCTTTGTGTAGACATGTTTTCACCTCTCTCTCAGCTAAATATTTAGGAGTAGAGATTACTGGTGAGGAGAGAGGCCTAGAGCAATGGAGTGGACCAAGGTCACACGACTGGAAAGCCGCCACGTTTGGAGGAGAATCTGCTTATTCACCTGCGGGCCTCGCTTCAGGTTCATTCCGTTAGACCAGTGATTTTCACATTGTAAGAGCATGAAGACTCCTTTTCAAATAAAATACTGCCCAAGCCCCTATAAAAACCAATGTAAAGAGGCTCCTCAGAGAGTTCACACTGTCCCTTTTTGGCTGTTGCCTGAGTGCCCCCGTTCTTTCCATGGGAGGCCTTTGGCAAGTGCGGAACTGCCTGGGGCTACTTTTTGGGGGACTGTGTAGACATCTTCTCTTCTTAGTCCCATCCCATTAGTGTCTCGGAACAAGCAGGACATGGAGCAGTTCACCTTTGGACTTTGGTGTTTCAGGGAGCAAGAAACTCTTACTCTTCACACGCACACGTGCACACACACACGCAAGCGTGCACAGTACATAGGGTAGGCTCCATCCATGGTGAGATTAGTAATGGTCCCCTGTTGCTGTTGCTATCAGTTACTGATGGTCACCTGTCTCCTGGATTCAAAGGTGTCTTCAGGGAAAATAGGGCCAGAGAGGTACATTCAAACCCTCAGGCTGTTACCTTTGTCAGCTGGTGCTGTTCCCCAATGGAGCGGGTGCGACAGAGTTCCGTTGCCCTACTCTGGCAGCAAATCTCATCTTACATTATCAGAGCCCAGTTATGAAATTTGAAATGCACTTTGCCTCCCTTGCACTGTTACAACTGCATCAGAGCATTTTAATCAACTTGCTTTCAAAGTGTAGTTTTTCTTCTCATTACAGCTGCAAGCTCTCAAGTTTACAGACACGATCTCCTTGGCTAGACTAATATTACTTGGTCATTCTTGCATGCAAATTTAAAATTTAATATCTTGCTGCAGGTCTGTTGAGTTTTATGCAAATTCCAATATAGATTATATTTTGGAGCTGAAAATTAGAAGTTACGTTTCGGAGAAAGTAATATTTGTGAGAGATTAGAAAAAGTAATCTTGCCATTTGCATGGTACATGGCATTTCTTCTGAAGAAATGGGATTTTGAGTATTCTGTGTGGATTTGGAAGTTGTGTTGCCCAATTGTGTTACTGGTAATAAAAAGACACAAACAATAGCAGTCCGTGCACCAACATTTTTTAAATGGCATTTGGCTATTCATGATAGCCATTGGGATTAACTGGGTTCCCCACTTATTCATTCATTGAACATGGGCTGTGGATGCTTAATAGGTACCTGGCTCTCCTCTTGGCTTTGATGACGCAGCCACAAAAAAACAGTCTCATCCTTCTGAAACTTACCTTCTGCTTGGGAGGAACAAGCCACAAGCAAGTAAACATAAGTATTTGGTATGTCTGATGCTAAAACATACTATAGAGAAAAGTAATTCAGGGCTTGGGAGTAAGTATGTGCTGGGATGGAGGTTTGGAGTCAGGGAAGCCCGCTCTAAATTGACATTTATGCAAAGACTTTATGAGGAAAGGAGATGCACTGTGTCACATTTCTTAGGGGAATGTCAGTCCAGGAAGAGAGGCTGCTCAGTATGAGTGTCTGCGTGGGTACCTCTCACCGTATTTGAGGAGCAGCAAGGATGAAGTAGCAGTGGAGCAGAGAGACACAGGAGAAGGATTTGGGGGAGGCCTGTAGCGGATGGGAGCGGAGGTGTCATGGATCACATAGGCCCTCAGGAGCATTGAGGACAGTGGTGTTTGCTCAGTGAGATGGGGCGCCCTCCTGAGGGAGTCTGGAGTTGACTGACTCCTGCGTTGAGAATAGAGTTCATGGGGCAAATACAAATCTTCAAATGATGGCGATGGAACACCAACTTAAGCCATTGCCAGTCTGTACCTTAGGAGCTGACTGTGGAGGGCGGGTGGTCAAAAAGAAGCTAGAGTTGCATAGAAGAGCCCGGCGTGGTTGGCACTTTTGGTGTTCAGGCATCCTCAAGCTTCCCTGGCTGTGGCAGAAGCTTGGGCATATGTATTGCCAGGGCCTAGCCATCTGTGTTTTAACAAGTCCTCTAGGTCACTGATGCCTTGTGAAAACACGGAATGCTGGGCCCCACCTGCTGATTCAAGGCTGGGGCCTAGGAATTTGCATTATTTATACCTTCCGGTTCCCAGGTGATGCCCATGCTACTCACTAGTCCAAGGAAGAGACTTGGAGACCCGTTGGTCTGGTGGATAGGAACTGAGACACTGTTACCTGCAAAGTTACCTGTCTGTGCCTCTGCCGTGCAGACATGGGTGGGAAGCCTGGGTTTGCGCCCAGCCGTGCCATTGTGTTGGGGCTTCGGAGAGGGCATTTAGAATGGTGCCTTGTATGCAGTAAGTTCTCAGGGAAGGCTGGCGATTGTAATATGGCATGTAAGGATAAAGTGAGGTCGGGAAACAAAACATGCGTCATTTGCTGAAGATAAGCTCTGGACTGGGGACATTGTAAACATGATCTTGTTTTGTTTTCAGGATGATCTGCAAGGTACTGTGAGCTCCGTTTTATACACGGAGAAGTGGCTTACTCGTGATCGTGCAGCTGGCAAAGATGGGTTTCAAGTTCGGGTCTCTGGCTTCAAAGCTAGAGATTTGAGATTTATCACATGTGCTGCCTTAGATTGGCTCTCACTCACATTCAGGTGCAAATGTGAGCCCGGCCACTTAGTGTGTGTGCGTGTGTGTGTGTGTGTCAGGGGCATGGGGGGGATGCGGAGAGGGAGAATTTGGGTACGTTTGTAAGTCACGTAGGCCATCTGTAAAATAGGGGTGAAGCCTACAGGTTCACAGGGTTTCGGCACCAAGTAGAATACAGATGGCTTGGTATTGTTGTTTTCTTTCCTAATTAAAAGGACTTCAAAGCCAAATCCAATCTGGATAGAATGTATTTATGGCATTTTCTTGGCACTCACTGACCACAGGGGGAAGAGACCATAGCCATTAAAATAAAAGGATGGCCCTTGGGCCAAACAGGCAGCCCCAACAATCCTGGGCCTCCCTGAGAGTGACACTGTATGTGGAGTGAGTCAGAGAAAATTGTCTTCAAAAAGAAAAAGCTTGTTTTTGGTACATTTTTAAGAATAGAGGGAAATGACTGTATCAGAAAGCTCTTGTGACAAGTTTAGTTTCAATCAAATAATTTACTTAGGGGTAAGTTTAGTTATTAGGACAAAAAAAATCACTGATACGGCATAAATACCCTGTTCCTCATGGTTTACCTGACCAAGGAGGCTGTGGGGAAAGAGAGGACCTTGGTGACGGTACCTGCCTAGAAGCAGGTGACCTTAGTTGTCTCTGAGCCCCAGAGTCCTCACATGTAAACTGGGAATACTATCTGAGGAGCTGGTTGTCAGGATGCAATGACATGGCACATGCAGTGGACCTGGTCCAGCGCTTACTAAATAGCGGTGAGGCTGGTAGATTGCAGGCGGGTAAGGATCAGGGAGGGCGATTCAGGGTGGTTTCCTGTGTTCCAACTCCTACTCCTGTGAGGCTGCTGCCCCCTCCCCTTTTAAACAGCTTTAAGAGAGAAAATTCACATACAACACAGTTCACCAATTTAAAGTGTACTGTTCGGTGGCTTTTACTATATTTGCAATACGTGCAGCCATCACCACAATTTTAGGACATCTCCTCAAAAAGAAAGCTGCCCCCATTAGCTGTCATGGCCTGTTCCTCTGTCTTCTCCCTTAGTTCTCACAGGCCCCTCCGCTTGCCCTCCCCTCGTCCTCTTTTCAGCTGTGGACTCGGCCAGTTTGCCTGTTGCTGGATCATGGGATCAGAATTCTTTGAATTTCTCAGTAAGTAGCCAATGTAGCTGTTCCTCCTCTAAAACATTTGTTTCTCTGGGTGTCGAAGCAGCTGCTGCAGCCAACACAAGGGCTCACTATTCGGCACTGTGGCCGTTCGTATGGCAGCTTTACTCAAAACCGCTCCGCGCTGCTTAAGTTACTTGTTACACAAAAACAGTTCTCCCTGGCTCGAGGCTTCTCTGCTGCCATGTTGACAAATGTTGCTTGTAGTGAAATACACAAAAATAAATAACAGCAAGGGAGAAGGGAGCACAGAGCTAAGTGAATTCATTTTGCTTCTGAGTGCTGTTCTCATTTGTTTTAAAGACCGCCTGACCGTATAGGCAGGAGCACTCCAGGAAGCGGGACACCTCTGGCTCCAAACTGGGCTTCGGGCTGGTGGAGCTGGTGCACGGGGGGGAGCAGACAAACAGCTGGAATGCGGGGCCTGGGCTGAGGAGGGCCCTCCAGGAATCAGAACACCTTGTGTATGTTCATATTGTGACGATAAACTCCATTTGTGTAGCCTTGAGAGGACGTTCGGTGCATTCACTGTTTTCTCTTTCTGTGTGTGATGAGGCTCTAATTGAAGACTTGCTGACATGGCAGTAACTGCCTGCCTGCAGGTGGTGTGTGTGTGACGCTTTGGTAGGAACACCGAGGTGTGAGGCTGTGGGAGTTCTCCGTGTTGAGACGGAAGGTCTGACGTCGGGGGGCGGCAAACCCGTGTTGGGTGCCTGTTACGAGCCAGGTCTTCCCGCAGCATCAGCTCACTGGCTAGCCCACAAAGGCTGGTGGTCTTACCTCTTTTTTACAGATTAGGGAGAACAGAGTTCTGAGGAATTACGGTACTTACTTGTAACAGGTAACCCAGAAATTAGGGAGTGGAACAAAATGGGAACCCATGCCTCCAGTCTTCAGACCGCTTCTGTCGCATGGTAACAACAAGCCATGGAAGGAAAAAATGGGAGGGGCATTGGAAACTCAGCAGTAGGGAAAATAGCGAGCGGTACAGGCCAAACCTTTTTGTTTAGAAAATGAGGTGCACAGCTTTTTTATTTTTTTGACCGTTTTTATTAACTGAAAATCACCAGAAAAACTAAAGTAACTCAAGTGCACATCAAGCCTTTTTGGGGGGTGGGTGGGGGATCACGTGACCAATTATTATTGACCAGAAGAAACATTTCCCTGAGTGTCATAAATTGTCTTAATATGCATATTGGTGAGGCAGTGGCTGATCAGTAATAGCCTAATTGGTCACCCAGGGGATGGGAGGTTTGCTCGGTCAGAAGTCAGCTTTCATTCTGAATCATGCATATTGATTCCCACCCATTTGTTGAGTGACTTTCAATGTTGTCTATCTCCTAAATATTCTGTTTAAAGTTTTTTTGTTTTTTTTTGTGTCTATTTCTAACAATGGATGTCTCCGGGGAGGAGAGGTGGAAAAACAGTAGTGATGTGAAAAGGACTTACTTTTTCTTATATTCTGTGTACCATTTGAATTTTCCCCCATGTGTTAATCTGTACGATGGAAGGGGCGCAGGGTGTATAGGCAGGTGTAGGGTTTCCGGGTGGGAATTCTCTCCTATTCTCAGAAAGTTTTTGTGCTTTCCTGTTCCCGAATCCTGAGAAAAGTTGGTTAAGAAATCGGGAAAATTGGCTCCTTGAACCAAGGTGGTTGGTAGTATTGGCCGTCACTTTGTGGAAACGATTCATCGTGGAGAACAGAAAACAGTTTATATCTCGGAAAGCGAAAAAGATTCCTGAGAACGGACAGGAATTCCCGCCTGGAAACCCTAGGCAGGCAGAAGGAAAGAAGGGTGTGTGAAAGGAGCTGTCGTTAGCTCTGAACTTCAGGCCTTTACTCATTAGTGGTTGAACCTGCGGAGTTGTTCCTCAGCAGAGAGAGTTCTTCAGCCACGCAGAAACAGACATAAAGCAGGTGCTTGCGCACTTGGTTGCATCAGCTGCCGGTGTTCCTCTCTGCGTCTCTGCCCTCTCTTCATTGTGGGCCCCTGTGCTGGCTGCGGAGCCCTCCCTCTGAGTTTCCCTGGGCTGGCACCAGGTCCGACGAGCGCTGTTCACTAGCAAGAGCTGGGTGCTCGGGTTGCTGGGAGAGGGAGCAGGGTGCGCCTGGCTCTCTGTGGAGGTGCTCACTCAGTCTCCTGGTGGGAGGAAACACGGCTTGTCAGAACATACCTTTGGCTGGCCCAGGTTTCCTGTCGTCCAGATGGGGCCTGGATTCTCTCTGGGCCCCATGTCATGGATCCAAGCCAAGGCTGGTGCTTGCTGAGCCAAGAATAATACAGGAATTAGTCTTTTTCTTCTTTATACTAAGCACTAATCAATCTACAGCTAGCTCTGTATCTAATTTCTGAACCAGATGCCGTGAATAACTGCCCCTGAATGTGTTTGCCAATAAAAGGATAAGTTTAAGGCTTTTTAATCAATGCCGCTTACACTCAGTACTTCAGGTCAGAATCTTGTGTGAGACTTACTTGCTGAGGATAATTGTTGGTTAAAAAATGAATCGTTTTTTTTTTTTTTTGGAACTGTGACACTTGTGGGCGACTATAGTGAATTAATCTTTGACAGGATGGACGATTGTCAGTTTCATAAGAATTTTCTTGCTCTCTCATTCTTAATGTCACTTATGGAAGAATATGACTTTTAGAAGGAAAGCATTCTTTATCAATGGAGAAAGAGATAAGAGACCAATATAAAGTTTTAAAGAGTCACTAATGGTGGAGCCCTGGGGAAATGGGAAACACAGCTGAGTGTTCCGGACCTGCCATGAGCTGCAGGGCTGGCGCCGTGGCTGCTGTTTGTGTTTTAGGAAATATTCACCCGTAATTGTGTGTCTCCAGCAGACTGTTCCCAAAGGAAGCCATGTTTCCTGACTAAAGACTGCATATTGCCTAGAAGAAAAAATGGAGGTTAGGAATATGTGGGGTTTAGATACTGGCTTCATTGAATAGTCTAGGGCAAGTCAGCCTCTTGCACCCTCCATTTTATCTTTATAGAGTGGGGATGGTAATGGCTGCCCCGCAGTTCGAAAAATGGCATGTGAGAATGTGAAGCGCGGTGCCTGGTGCCTGAGAAACGCTGGCAGTGGGGTTTCCTTCCCCTTCTTTGCAGGGATAGGCAATGCGGGTGGCTTGTAGTCACATATGTTGTCTGGGCTGTGTGAATATATGTAACGTGGAAATTTCTCTACCTTGTGCCACTGAGTTAGAAATTGTTCCTGTAGACCTGGCTCTTGTGCTCTGTGAAAAGTGAGAGAGGAGTCGTGCAAGAAGCCAGCCAATTGTGAACGGGCTCAGTGGTAACTCTCCTCAGTGGCTCCCTGGCTGGACAAGCATCGGTGACCGGGAGAAGAACTAGGCTCTGCTCCTTGGCTGTGGCGAAGTGCCTTCGTCCTGCCCAGGTGTTTTCTCAGCCATCCAATGGGGATGCGGGGATTGGGGTGCCAGAGGGTTCATGGTGAGTGACGTTTGTGCAGGACCTCACTAAGTGGCAGGGGACTCAGAACTGCGCGGTGTCCTCATTGTCAGGAGCCCGTAGCACTGCTTATCCAATCAGTTCTGGGGCATGTGCGACTTGAAAGGCTCAGGAAGATCTGTCTCCATGCCACAGCTGGAGGGCTGGTCTCCAGAAGGCAAGACAGCTGTGCTCGGGGCTTCCTGGCAAGATGGCTGCCCTCCCTGAGCTGCGGGCCGCGTGGGGCTTGTGCTGAAGCCGGGCATAGCACAGCGGCCCTGCAGGCCTTCGCTCGCCACAGGTGGTTCCTGCGGTTACCTGCGGTCTGGCGGTGGCCTGTTGGCCTTGCTGCAGGCGTGCCGTCCTTTCTCATGGCCTTTAGGAAGACAGAGCCGGACCTGTCGTGCTTCTTGCTGCCCACTGCGCTGTGTTCAGGGTGTTCTTGCTCTCCTTTTCCTCCTCTGTGACTTCACAGGTGACTGAACCAGAGAGGAGGCTGCCAGGAGACAGACTCCCGGGCCCCCAGTGCCTCTCCCCGCCCCCAGCGCTGAGTGGGGAGGGGCTCGCGTGGCAGCGCTGAGTGGGGAGGGGCTCGCGTGGCAGCGCTGAGTGGGGAGGGGGCTCGCGTGGCAGCGCTGAGTGGGGAGGGGGCTCGCGTGGCAGCGCTGAGTGGGGAGGGGGCTCGCGTGGCAGCTCTGAGTGGGGAGGGGCTCGCGTGGCAGCGCTGAGTGGGGAGGGGGCTCGCGTGGCAGCTCTGAGTGGGGAGGGGGCTCGCGTGGCAGCGCTGAGTGGGGAGGGGGCTCGCGTGGCAGCGCTGAGTGGGGAGGGGGCTCGCGTGGCAGCGCTGAGTGGGGAGGGGCTCGCGTGGCAGCGCTGAGTGGGGAGGGGGCTTGCGTGGCAGCGCTGAGTGGGGAGGGGGGCTCGCGTGGCAGGCTGCGCTGTGGACAGGTCAGAAAATGCACACCGCCCGAGACGTGGTGGGCAGAGATTGCCGTAGGAGGAGCAAGGCACGGTGTGGAAGTGGGGTACAGTCAGCCGGTGCCACTTAGTGAAAGGGCTTGTCTGTCTGTGCGGCCTTTGACTTTAACTCTGGACGGGGTAGGGTGTGTTGGAGGATGGTAACCAGCCAGGTGATAGTGTGAGATGCATTTTCAAAGGTCACACTTGCTAAAGACAAGATAGGCGGTAAAGGATGGCTGGTGATGAGAGTGGAAATGAGCATAGAATCCTGCTGCGGTATTTCAGGTGGGACATCGTGTGGGGCTTACCTGGGGCACTGTCAGTGTGGGTGTCAAGGAGACCCCCACAAGAGGTTTTGCAGGTGCAAAGGAAAATGACATTTGAGTGCCTATTTGTTCCAGGAACTTTAAATATCTATTAGGTTGGTGCAAAAGTCATTGCTGTTTAAAGGTTAAAAATAACTGCAAAAGCCACAATGACTTTTACACCAACCTAATAAAATATCAGCTCATCTGATCCTCACAACAGCAGTGAGGGTAGGTGGGTTTTTCTTTTTCTTTTTTTTTTTGCCATTTTGCAAATAAATGGAGGTTTATAGGATATGTGGCTTGCCTGATGTCTCTGGCAGCTGGTAAATTGTAGAGTCCGGCTTTAAACCTGCCTCCATGGAGCTCACAGTCCTTTCTCTTCCCTCTACACACAGGCTCGCAGGACACAACCCGCAGGTAGCGGTTTGCATTCGCAAGTAACTTTGCAAGGCCTAGTCTGTTCATGGTGATCTCTTTCAGCATTCCCAGGAGATGTGGGAACATAATTAATTGTTCAGCTGAGGAGTTAGAGACTTGGGAGGTTAAGGGAATTGACAAGGTCACCCATCAAGTGGTTCGGGGAGGGCAGGGGGAGGTGAGGTGTGGGGCAGACCATCTGAGCCAGTCCTCTTACAGAAAACAAGAATTTGCCAGGCCCGTGCTATAAACCCAGGCTTTCCTTTAGTTCCTAGATGAGCAAACCTGTTGTGGAGGTGGTATGCACAGCAAGTGCCTGAGGCTGAGAAGGCACAGAGCATGGTGGTATCTTGGGGTTACTCTATAATCAAACTCTCTCCTGTTGCATAGTCTTTAATTAAAACAACAATCACCCCACCAAAAACTAATCATCTTTATTAAGCTTGGAGATTAGAGTAAGGGTGGGGAAACTTGTCTCTTAAAAAGATCTCACCAATAAATTATTTCCTTTGCCATAAGACTCGTATTGCTGAGCTGAATAATGAGAAGAATTCCCAGTTTCTTTTTTCTATTTAATTTTATGAGTTTGATGTTACTATTGGTTGCCATGGGGATACTTGGGGTGACACCAAGAGCAACATTATGAGAGCCATGGGAAACCCTTGTTAATTATACTGTGCCTCCATTCCTTGTCTGTCAAGTTTTCTTCATTATTATTACTAATTTATTCTTTATTTTTGAGAGATGATGATGCATTGGGTACATTGGGGCCTGAGAATGAGTTTAGAGCTTTTCCTCTTATTCGGCTGGACACTTCAGTGTGTGGTATTTTTGATGCAAATTGGAGGAACTATGTTTGCGAAGAGAGAGTACAGGCCAGGGATTGGAAAGATGCTGAGCTGCAAACCTGAATGATTTCTTAGTTTGCTAATGGGTGTCCCTGGCTGTCGTGCACCTTCATGATTTATGCCAGCTTTGCAAACAAAAAGCACACTTGGGCCAACCCTCAGCCGTTCACTGCTTTCTCTCTGGGGAGGTAAGTAACACTGGCTTGTGCATTTGTGGCTGGTAGCTGTCGGGAGTGAGGGGCCACATGCCCTATGGAAACCCTTTGTAAAATGCTGGGGAAAGTGATCTGGTTTCTGTAGTCAGGCTGCTGAATATGGGGGAGAAGGAAGTGACAGTCATTTACAGTGTCATGTTTAGTCTTTTGCAGATGTGCTTACAGTTTTAACAAAGGTGGAGGAGAAATTATAGGGTGGGAAAGAAATGCCTACAGACAGCCTGCTAAAGCCTAGGAAGGAGGAAACTAGTATTTGTGTGTTTTAGGAATGCTAAGCCCTTGCTTACATATCAGCAAGCAAAATATTGGCATTCACTTCTGACTTGAGGAAGGCATCTCTGAAGTCAATAGGAGGAAATGCCTAAACACAGGCCTTACTCAGAAAGAAAGGAGAACGGTGGAAATGCTCAGGATTATCTCATAAAAGCCCTTTGTGTATTTGAAGCCTCTAAAGAAATCAGCCTTGTTCTCTGGGCCAGACAACTCCAGTTGTTCTTACCTTTCTTCATTGTATCTTTTCTCTTTTATGCTTTTGTCGCCCCTTCCTATTGCTTCGTCTTGAATGATACCAGTCAACATTGACCTTGGTGCCTACTGCAGGGCCGACGGGCTCGTGACTGCTGGTTCTGATCAGGAAACAGCAGATGCCCAGCGGTGGTGATGGTGGCGATGACAGAATCTTTTTATACACCCTGCCCCGTTGGACTTTCTGCTCTTCCAGCTTGGGCCCGGGTTTGGGGCCTGGAACATGGTGGGCACGTAAAACAAACCTGCTGAGTGGGTGACTCTGGGAGACATACCTGATTCTTTGCTTTCAAAGTCAGTTTCTGCTCTGGGTCGATTAAAAATCCCCAGACCTTTGCTTTGTTTTTCATTATAATCACCAAAACTGGAGGAAAATCGGCTTGAACTGCCATAGCACTCTGTGCTTGGATAGACCTGTAAGAGTTTCCCAAAGAAGACGACTTCTCCCTGTCCTCTGAATTAGTCCCTCACTCCCTCCTTTGCTCCTTCGCTGCCTCCTTCCCTGCCTCCCTCCAGTCCTCTCACTCACTCACTCACTCATTCAACACGTGTATTCAGCCTCTGCCATGAGCCAGCCATGGAGCGCTGTGGTGTTGTTCTAAACAGAGTGAAGTCCCTGCTGTCATGAAGCTGATATTTCAGGGGATTACGGACATGATGGACCAGAAGAAGTAATCCCCGTTGGTGACAAGCCTTTCAGAGACGTGCGGCTGATGGTCGTGCAGGTGACAAGTGGTAACCACTGCTCTTTTGTAAGAGACTTGCTGGCAAGATAGGCTGTGATTTCACTTTCCTTTCTATTTACCCAACCACCTGAGTCCCTATATAGCATTTTACCTGACATGTAAGATTCCGTTTGGGCAGGATTTTGTCAGTTACCATTTATATAGCCTTTCTTGAAATTGGATTAGATCCCTTTGATTTATTTGGAGAGAGAAATGGGTAACACACATTGTGTTTCTTCTGCAGAATCTATTTTGTTATGATATTGACACAGTAGGGTAGGCCTTATTTTTATTCCAGTGTGTATTAGTTAACATTCCATTATTCAGAGATTGGTGGGTTTTTTCCTTACCTTTTCTCTCATATTGTTGGCTTCCAGTTTATTAAAAAATGATCTAATTTAATATTCTTTATGGTCCCACTACCCTTTCTTCAGTATAGGTTTCAACAGTTTTAACACAAGGTACAAATATCAGCCCTGCGAACTGAGTAAAACTCAAGCCGGTGACATTCATTCATTCATTCATTCATTCAATATACAAAGCAAAAGAAGATGTTTACTTCCATTCTACGAATTTCAGCCTAATGGGGCAGTGAAATACAGAAACACAAGTTACAATTCTCGGGGGGTAAATATGCCAACAGAATTCTGAATAAACAGCAGTGAGCATTCCAGACACAAGTAAGCAGGTCTGCCTCTTGTCAGAGAAGGGTTCACAGAGGAGGTGACCCTTGATCTGGCTCTTGAAGGGTGCGGGTGTGCTAGCCTCCCAGGGCCAGCCGAGAGCAAGCGAGATTTCATTGGTCTTGCTGTGGTTGCTCAGACACGAGTCCTGAGTGGCTTTCTCTTCCAGTGCTGGAACTGGGGCGATGGTCCCCCTGAAGATACGGCCTGGGTTTGTTTGTTGTTGTCTCTGAAGCACTTAACAGTTATAAAACCAGGACTACTTTATTAGGTTGCCACTTTTGTTCATCCATAGGAGTAGATACTAGATAGGTCTTCACTTTTCAGAGTGCTGCATTCCAGCATTTTGGTAGGTTACTTGACTGCATTATTAACTTTCTGACTTGGGCATGGTTATTAAGGGAATCGGACTAGCTGTAGGTCATGCCCCTACCCTCCTTCTCTGCAGGTAATCTGGGGTAAACATAAAAACTAAATCTTAGTTGTAACTGCGTTTGGTTCCCAACTCAGAACGAGTGGAGTGGCCAGGATGCCTTCCAGTGAAAATTGAGGAAGCCGGAGAACAAAGCGTTTCTTTTCAGAGTTTAGAAAAGCTCATTGACATATTTATGACTTACTGAAAGCCCCAGTGACTTTTCCAGTCTCCTTGTTGTTCTTAAAAATTGCCTCCTAGTTGTTGAATTTGTAGAGCTTTTTTTCTCCCTCTTAGCTCTCAGGGAGACACAGACAGACACCTGGTCAGACAGACTTTGTGCTTTGTGTGCTCTGGGCGATGCGTGATCAGCAGCAGGGTTCTGTCTTCATGTAGGAAGTGGGTTCGTAGGTCATTTCTACCCAACAACTCACCCTCTGTATTACTAATGCTGGGAAGTAGGGCCTGGGTTTTCTTCGTGTTAGGAAAAAAAAAAGATAATTTGCTCATTGTCACCTGGCTGCCTGCCTTGGGGACCCATACACTTAATTGCTCTGCTGTACTACTTGTCGAGATGATTGAACAGAATGCCTTGATAATCTGTGACTAGGTCTCAAACATCTAATGTCACCCCTGATTGCTGCATGTGCATTGGGAGTCAGGTGTGCTCAGTGGCTGTCAGCTGGGGTTCTTCTGAGGAGCCCCTTCTTTTTTTGTGACTCTGTTATATATTGTGGCTTTTAAAGATCCCATTTTATACGTTTTTATCACCCCTCCCCCGAATAGAAAGGACCCATTTCAAAGATTGGAAAACCGTCTAGAAGCTGAGCCTGACTCCTTAGTCTTCGTTTTATGGTCCGTAAGGGGTGCGTTTGCCTTTCTGTTATAGAGAAGATCACAGACAGATGGAGGCTTTACATTTTGCTTGCGTTTTGTATTCTGATTTTTTGTTTAACAGTAAATTGAAAATGAAAACCATTTCTTCCATGAATTTGCTCTCTTTCATCGTACAATATGAACACAAGCAGTCTTCACTGGCCAAAATGCAAGTGTCATGTCCTATAAAAAAACAATTATATTAACATCAAAACTTACCAAAATAGTTTCATTGGGGGTGATTTTTTTTAAAATGAAGATTTGTTTTGTAGAGAGAACAAGGGAACTACAATTCTAGACCATAGAGACGGGCACCATTAATATATTTAAGCTGTTTACTTATAAATCACTGCTTTCTAGAGAGGCTGAATGGAGGGCAGAGAAACCTAAATCCTTTATGTAAAGAAATGCTGCCTTTTAAAATAATTAGAAATATCAGTAAAGCATCTCCAAAATAACCTTGTACATCAATAGGAAAGTAGTTTTTAAGATTTAAAAAACTAAATTTACAAATCTCTAGTTGTAGTTATTTGACTTAATATGTAAGGTACTTACCAGCTATGTTGGTTGCAAACAGACTTGAAGACAGGTAGACTTTCCTAGTGGTCGGCTGCCTTGGTCAGTCTCGGCCAGCCATTGATACAATGCAGAGTGCTCTCCACTCTCTTCTGCTGGCTTGGGTCTACTTAGCATACTGGAGTCTGTGGACCAAAACAGTCCGTAGCTTACAAGGCTAAAGAGCGCCTGCTTTTGCTGCCTGGAAATGTCCCTGGACCGATGGTTTGTTTTCCTGCCCTGAGAAGGAATAGGCCCCAGATCTGGTCTTTTAGCCGGATGTACTGGGATGGTCTGTACCATCCTGGATGTGGTGTGTCACATAAAGGTAACCTCCACCAACTGTCAGGTAGCTGAGCTGCTGTGGCTGTGATTGGTCCTGAAACGTACATACAGCTTATCATCAGAGCCGGGACTGGCAGCGGGGGACGTGGATGACCGTGACGTTCATTGCTTATTGATTTGGTGAATTTGAATGTCTTTCCTTTTGTGCCAGCCTTAACACTTTGGTCCTGTTAGCCATTTTGTAACGTTGTCTTCCAAGGTCTTATGTGATTTCCAGAGTCAGGGACTGAGGGGAAGGGATAATTGTTTACAGAAAATATGGAGGCACTTGGATTCGAGATCAAATAGGAAGTTGGGGGGTGTAGGCTTCCTCTGAATAGTGAGGAAATGCTTTAAACCCCTAATTACCTTCGGGGAGTCCCTTCTTTGCTCTCACAGTAGGGAGTTGGCTGGGCGAGCTAATGACTGGAGGCAGGAGTTGTGGGTCCTGTCCCCCTGGCAAAGGCCAGTATTCGGGGTTTGCCTCCCCTCTCGTCCTGCTTCCTCTCACTGGAACGTGACCAACTCTATGGAGACTGTCTTGTAAACATTTTGGCTCTGTTTTGGGTCTTTACCAAATGGTGAGTGGAGATGTGTTTTATTTGTTCAGCACTTTCATCGAGTGCCTACCCTGGGCCAGATCCTGCTCTTGTTCCTGGGATATAGTGGTGTACACGCGAAACAACAGCTTGGGCCTTACGGAGCTTGTATTCCCGTGGACTGCTACACTGCACTGTTCGTTATCTGAGAGGAACGACCAAGGTTTTCGCTGCTGCTGCTACTGAGGGACCCTGGCGTGGGCGAGGAGAAGACACAGGGATTCGCGTCCTGGTTAGTTAGTGCTCAGGCTTGCTGCGCTTCTCCGAGCCTCCGTCTTCCTACCTGTAAAGCAAGGACATGGAATAGTCCTTATTTATTATCAGTAGACCATAGTGAATGATTAATAGGGTCTTTTTCCCGTTGTGTCATTTATGGTACTGATTTTTCCAAACATTTTAGCCTTTAATCTGAGTGGGGCATCTGATTCAGTCCTAGTTACCAATGTTTGCATGTTTATTAAAAACGAAAGTTGTTTGACTAAGGAAGAAGATACTTGTTTCTGGAGAGTTGGTATTTCTACATATGATCGTGCAGTTTTTTTAAAAAACGTGATGAGTTTACAGATTTTCCAGAGTGCCATTGCAGGACACTGTCATTCTCATCACAGTGAATGTCCAAGACAACACTTACCCATAGGGTCTGGTGACACGCAGGCGTCTGCAGTAAGCTTAGGGCTGAGGCTGCCTGGTGAGGGCCTGGCTCTGGGACTCACGTTAAGAGAATGTCGTGGCGTACAAACTTTAAAAATCCTGTGGAAACTGAATTTAAAATTTGAAAAGGAAAAGGTGCAGCAGGAAGGAAATCTTCATTTGTTCCGAAGCATATACCTACAGAAGGGGTTTGGGTTTCCCTTGTGTCCTGTGACCGGGCTGGTTGCAGGTGGGGAGAGTTGTCTGTTTCTACTCAGATGCACCTCAGAAACACTCATCATTGTGTCAGAAATACTTTGTCGCTTGTGTGCAGTCATAATACATAATAGAACACTCTGCCATGCACCTCCTGCAGGAAGCTCGGGGATGCCAGCCTGCTAATCAGGCGGAAATGCGGGAAGTGAGAAATGGAACACGAGTTTTATTTTCACACCTCTAAATGAGTGACTGCAAAGGGTGAACTTAAAAATAATAATGCAGTCTTATAGTTGCCTCACACCTTTTAATAAGGCAGGTTAAAAATGTTTAGGGTGCATTGCATCTTTGTTGGGGGCTTTAATTCCTCCGCACAGTTGAGTGGCTCCCTGGGTAGTGTCTGCACTGCGCTGGAGAGTCTGGGGGAAGATGCCTGGGGACCGAGAGGCGGCAGCCCTCAGTGACGGCGGAACCTCTGTAGGCCTGCGGTCTCAATTCTCCCAGATGCATGCTGTGGGCAGAAGCCAGGCTTGCAGGCTCTTTGTACGTGACTGCTCTTGTAAGAATGGTACATAGGCATCCTTAGTTACCCCTGCTCACATCTGTCATGTGGAACACGATAGCAGTATCTCCTCATCCTTCTAGAGGCATCGCAGGTGCCTCTGTGTCTGTTGTATCTCTACTGACACCCCCAGCTGGCCATCATCTCTCTCCATTATGCATCAGACTTTGACACTATTATACATGACATATATTTATATTACATATTAGACCGACTCTGGGTGTTCATGCCACTTCGAGGCTGTTTGCTCTTGGGCAAATTGCTTTGCCTTTCTGTATCTTCGTTTCCGTAGTAAAGGTCATGGTGATTCCTGCTGGAATCAGTGTGTGTGATGCACTCAGGACAGCCGGGCATGGTGCTGCTTCTGTTTCATCGGCATTATTATTTTACTCCCCCCTTGGTACATAATTCATGTTCTGCTTTGCTCTGCTTATTTACCGTATCTGCCTTAAATTGTGATGGGCTCCTCCCAGTCTGAAAATTTGTTAGCACCAATATGGTACCTCGGACATGGTAGGGACCCAGTGAGCATTCTGGGTTGAGTTTATACAGGACGTTGTTAAGAATTCAAAGCAGGGGGTATTGTCATGATGACTTGTAAGTCTTTGCAGTGGGATGGGGACTGGTGTCATCTGGTTCTTAACTGCTTAAGCTGCAGTGTGGAGGCCGAACGCTTGCTCCGGCCACCCCCTCGTGGCCTGCTCATCGTAGGGCCAGTCACTCAAGGCTAGAGCTTTCCTTCTGCTCTTGCTGATATTACAGCATAAAAGATGGCTTTTGGTAATTCTCAGCAATTTAGGCTTGCTTAATACTGGCCAGTAATTTCCTGAAGTGCCACGAAGTGGCAGAAGCATGATTTATGGGCCGTGGGCCCTTGCTGGCTGGGGTGAGCACCGGAGGCCCAGCTGTGCTTCTGGAATTCTGAGTGTCTTTCAGAGGAGCTGCTTTCATTCCAGAGAGCTCTTTTCTTAAACCCTCAAGGGAGTCCCTATTGTGATGAATGGAGAGGTTCAGGGCTGAAACGACTGGCTGTGAGTCTTTCCCCAGCAGGTCTTAGAGACAACTGGGTGAGGACATTTTGGCTGGCTGACATCTGGGCTGAAAGTACTGAATTAAAATATAAAAGTGATGAATGTATGGGAAGGCGCATCTAAAAAGAAGTGGTACTTGGTACTCCAGCTGCGTTAGCTCTGTCTTTTCTAAGGTCGGCCCTTGACACATGCAAAACTTGTATGACTTCACGCAGAAGATGGCACTTCACCTATCAGCCTAACCCCACTCCCATCAGGGAGTGTGTTGCTAGCACGCGAGGTATGTGGCTGTGGGAAGCCCGTGTTAAGAAGCTGCTGAGTTCTTGACTTTGGGGTCTGGAAGAAGAGCAAACAGCCCTGCGAGTCTAAGCTTGGGGAGTAAAGAAGCAGCTTTGGCCCTGAGGCTGTGGCTTTAAGGTGCTTGGTTACATTTGGGCTGGTGGGACCAGGTCCAGGAAAAATGACGGGTTCATTGTCCCCCACATCCTGTGGCCCAGACTCACTGAGGTCTCCCTGCTCCTCTTTCCAGGCTGCCCATGTAAGTGAATGAATAATGCCTCTGAGAGACTTCGACAGTGCCCCAGAGGAATCTGGAGAGGCTAGAAGGACCTTCTCGGTAGTTTAGGAATGATGATCTTATCTCTTGATTGGTTGCATGTTGTTTGGGCTACTGCTTAGCCCAGAATCCTGGGCTTGGATATGTTGTCTTTCCTCCACCACACCTTTCCCTCCCCCTCCTCCCCCTCCCCCACAGTCCTTATCATGCGGGAAACACTCATTGGGTTTCAAAAAGTTGTGGGTTGTATGTGTACAATCTAAACAGCTAGCTTTTTTCTTAATTGTGGTAAAATACACACAACATAAACTATCCCATCTTACACCATTTCTACGTGTACAGTGCAGTGGTGTCACATACGTTCCCATCATTGTGCCACCATCTCCAGGACGCTTTCATCTGACCCAGCTGAAACTCGACACTCATTAAACAGCCCCAATCCCCCCAGTGCCTGTTAAGCCCGTTCTGCTTTCTGTCCCTATGAATTTGCTGCTCTCGGTGCCTCGTGTAAGTGGGGTCACACAGCACTTGCTCTGTGAGTGACCCATTTCACTCAGCATGAGGTCCTCCAGGTTCACCTGTGTCGGGCCATGTGTCAGGATGTCCTTTGTAAGGCTGTCATTCCCTCGTGTGGATAGACCACAGTCTGCTCACCCGTTCGTGCCCAATTGCTTGGAAATGGGGACGGAAATCACTCTTCAGGACCGTCTTTTAACGCTTTTGGATGTATACTCAGAAGTGTGATTGTCAGATCGTATGATAAATCAATTTGTTTATTTATTTATTTTTTAGAAACTACAATACTCGTTTCCATAAGCAGCTGGATTGTTCAGAAATGCATTCAAATTAGCTTTCTTAGGTTTTGATCTCCAAGCTGCCTTGAGTTGTCCCTGTGAAGGTGGGTTTCTTAGTAATGCTTCTGAGCTTTGACATACCATCCACAGCTCGCTTTGCCTCTCTCAGGTTGGTGCCTCATTAGATAAGATCCAGCGGACAACCTTCCAAAGGATCCAGGGCGAAATAGTGGAAAAGTTGAATCGTAGAAAGCCTGAGCTCAAATGCTCACCTGGTGTTATGCATCCTATGCTCAGATAGGGTTGGGGTGACATGACAGTCTCCCACAAAAATCTAATGGTACAGCCCCAGACGTCTCCTCTGCATTGGAGTGGCACCATTGGCAAGTGTATGAAGCGATAATGCTTTGTACCCCACTACTGGCAGAAACTACTTAATTCTATTAGTTAGTCCCACTGTATCAGTCACTTGTGGACAAACCAAGTATTTACCAGAAAATCACCACAGACACAGCAACATACCAAACACTGCACTAGGTCCTCGGGGAGGTAGACTCTTGCAGAGGGGGGAGAATTGCAGACTCGGTCAGGAGATGCGCTGCCGGCGGTCCCCGTGCTGAGCACGTGTGCATATCAGGCAGTGGGGTGTGAGGGATGGGGCGAGAATCCAGGCATCCTTCAACCCTCCACTGACTGTAGTAGCTGGGCTGCACGCTTCCACTCATCTGCCCTCCGCACGGCCCCGTCCATACTGAGGCCTCAGGCATTCACTCTCTCCAGGACCCAAATAAGCCTCGCGTGTTATTTCTCTTCTGCCAGCACAGAAGTGATAAGAGGCCAGGAAGTGATGCTCACCCCACTGGACGTGGGGTAGCCGCCCAGGCTTCTGTCCCTGGCTTATACCTGACCATTAGCTGACCCCACAGCTCTGTTCCCTCTAAGACCTTAGCCAGTAAGCTGTGTCGTGAGGACTGCATTACAGATCATTAGGGGCTCTGCCTGCTTGGGGGGACACATCGTGCCTGCTGCTTGGTCACGTCTTACAAGGCCTTGGGAACCGTTCTCAGACCCTCCCCTAGGGCGCGTTCAGCAGTGCTGCTTCTGTACCCCACTCTGAGGTGGTTGTCATCACTGAGCCTGGCCAGTGCCTTGTCATTAATTTCCTGTGACAGTCTTTCCCACCAGACCGGATCCTCCTCTGCAAGAGTCCACCTCCCCGAGGACCTAGTGCAGTGTTTGGTATGTTGCTGTGTCTGTGGTGATTTTCTGGTAAATACTTGGTTTGTCCACAAGTGACTGATACAGTGGGACTAACTAATAGAATTAAGTAGTTTCTGTCTGACCATGGCCCTACGCAGCTGTTTGACCACGTGACCACATCCAAGCCTGATTGCCCTCTCTGCTCTCGTGTTACGTTGTATAAACTCGAAGAAAACAACGAACATATCATAGTTTAAGAAACCTTTAGCACCTACCATGTACTACCGTGTTTCCCCGAAAATAAGACCTAGCCAGACAATCAGCTCTAGTGCGTCTTTTGGAGCAAACGGCTAGGTCTTATTTTCGGGGAAATGGTAGGTATTTTGCTAAGCCCCTTACTTACATTACCTCATTTAATTTTACAGTAACCCAGTGGAGTCCATCTCCATTTTCCAGGTAATGAAACAGACACAGAGAAGGGAGGATATCTGCTCGGTTCCAATCTACTGGTCCAGCCCGAGTTTATATATCTCTGCATGGGATCAGTGAACTAGTGGCCTAGTGACAGCATGGCAGAGGTGGGACACACTCAGCGCCACCTGCTCTGAACCTGCAGGTGGTGTGGGGTAGGAGGAGCAGGAGACCTGCGGGGGGAAACTTGGGTCCTTGTGTAAAAGACCCAGGCTTCAGTTAGTAGTGCAAACGGAGGGAGTGGCCCGTGTGAGCTGGACCGTAGAGAAGCTTGTGCGCTCTCAGACGGGGCTCAGGGACGAGGTTGCCTTGATTCGGAAGGAGGGGACTTGGGGGAGAATGGATCCCAGGGGAAGATCTCTGAGGATGAGGTAAATGAGGTGGCTGGACTCCTGTGAGCAAGGCTGAGGTTTTAGAACCTCCAAGAAGGACAGGAAGGGGTGGCCAGAGGGGATTCTCTCCAGGTAAAGGGCAGGCCTTCTGTGTGGGCTGGGCCTTGGGGTGTCCACACCATGAAGCCAGCATGGGAGGCAGAGTCTGGTCACATGTGTTCACTTATGCTCCTTCCCCCACCCTGTGCACCGGAGCAGAACATGAAGGAGAAATTAACAAACATCCCAAGTCTCTTGACACATAGATCAAAACATATTGATGGTGTCTTGCAACTCTGATAATTTCATTGAACTGTATGAAGCTTCACATTGATACATAGGCACCCGCTGATTAACATTAAGTGCTGCTGTCAGTCTGACGAGCTGGAGAAACCAATACTGAATAATCTATTAAATATGTCACACTTGAACAGGGAGCGTAAATCATAGTATATTATTTCAGCTGTAATTAGGTGGGAGATAAAAATCACAAATAGTCGAGTTTAGTGATTCTTTCTTACTGTATACACAGCATCCCTGGAAGTTCCTTGTTCGCTCCATGGGGAGAAAGAAGCTGACTGCCTTTCAAGTACTGACCGCTGTCCAGGAAGTGGGGGCTTGTGGGTGACTTGTGTGATGTTCATAGAGTGGGCTTTAGCGTGGGCGTCCTCGTCCTCAGCGAGATGAGCTGTAGCCTTCCCTAAGTTAGCGTGGGTGGAAGCGCACCGTCTGCGTCTGGCAGAAGGTAGCTGGCCCTCCGTCCTGGAGACCTGATCGTTCCTCAGGTTGTGGTAGGTTTGCATTCATATCCGCCATCCCAGCCTCATTTCCTGGGCGCTGGCTGCCACCTTCGTTGTCTGGGAATTGACGATGCAGAGCAGAGCCTGTGGGTGAGCAGAGCGGCACCCTGCTCAGCGCTTAGTGTTCTTTTCTCCAACCCACAGAGTAGAGCTGAGGATTGAGAATAAATGAGGGGTACAGACCAAGGCAGAAAATAGGAAGAGATTATGTCAGGAGGGTCCAGGTGGCCTGGGTGGTAGCTGAGAAATGGAGATGGTTGCAGTCATTCCTTCACAGGGCTGTTGGGAAGGGTACACAGACCTCAGACGTGCAGGTCAGGGCTGTGTTTCAGTGCTCGTCAGGTGCTTCCATCAGTATAAGAAAACCAGTTTTTATGGTGGATGGGCAGGTGGTATGAATGTGAAATTCAAGAGCATGAACAGGTATCTGCCTGGTTTTGTGTCTCCTTGCAAATGATTGGTTTAGTGAAACAGGAAGGTTAGAAGGGTTAGGTCTCATTTGGGGCTGTTAACACGTCAGAGCATGTTATAAGTGGTATATACTGGTCATCTTTTATTGAGAGGCAGTGGTTTTGGTTTTTGGCATTTTTGGTTGGTTTTTCACATACTAGTTTGATTCATTTTGGGTGATTCTGTTAATGTAGCCAAGCATCTTGCACTTTGACGTTACAAGTGAAGACCTTAGAACTTTGTGTGGGCGTTACATCATTCAGCAAACATTTAGCCAAGTTCAGTGATGTACTAGGTATATGTATGTGAAGATTTCTGCACGAAAGGTTTACTTCAAGTTGTCTCCACCTGTGACGCTCTCCTCAGCCCTTGAGTTCACAGGGATTTCTAGAAAGGCAGGTGGAGGAGCCCCCGTGGCCCATTCCTGGCTGCCCGAGGCATGTTTTGAGGTATCGCTGGAGTGAGTAATTCTGTCCTGAGCCACCTGGACTGTTGAACCTGAGCCACATGTGTGTAGAGTGTAGGCTGAGCTTCCTGGAGTTGGAGGCAGTTGTCCTGCTTCCCCAGAGTCACGCTTTGCAGAATTCTCCCCACGAGAATGCTGTGGATTTGAGAGAGAGAGAGAGTGTGATGAGGCAGGGCTCTCCAGAGGCCTACGAGAGCCACAGAGGGCTGGCGTGTCCCGCCCAGGCCAGTGGTGAGTCTCTGGTTACTTGGTACAATAGCTTTCTTCCCCTTTCTTTCTTCCCTTTCTTTCTTCTTCTCCTTCCTCCCTCCCTCCCTCCCTCCCTCCCTTTCTCCCTTCCTCCCTCTGAGCTGAGATGCACTTAGAAGGACTTAATGGCATCATTTAAAATTAGAGGATAAATGTAAAACTGATCTGTTCACGAATACCAATTAGTTTGTACTTTAAAAAAATGATTTCGCATAAGGCAGGAATAGGTTTCTAGTTGAAGGAGCTAATGGGCATTGGTTTGAAAGTTGATCATACAAAGAAATGTTGCTTCAGCTGCTGACCCCCCATCCAAGGAGGTGTGTGTTGTGTTAGAGAACTGAGGGGGAGGGCTGAGCCCCGTGGAGGCAGTCAGCTCGACCACACTGCAGGACAGCTCTGGGCAGTAATGTGTACACTTCCTACCACCTCAAATCGACTGAAGCACCCAGAGATCTTTCTATTAATACATGTACTCATAGCTTTTTTTTTTTTTTTTTTTTAATAATTTGCCTTTCTTTTCTATGAGCACAAAGTACTTTTTCAAGAGTAGTTTTTCCTGTGGCATCAACAGCTACCTAAAGGGGGAGTGGTGAATGTGGGTTTGGAATTAAGGGAAAAGTATTGGCTTTAAGAGGCTGAGTTAAAATCATGCATTGAGTGCTACTAGGTGCTGCTGGGCAGTGTTGAGCACGGGGGATATGGAAGTGCTTTCAGTCCAGTGGGGACCGTCTTCCCTGAGGAGCTAGAAGGGACACAGGAGTGGGTGGAGTCAACGTGTCAGGAGGACGCCTCTGTCACTGTGGGGCGTGTGCCACATGGACAAGAAGGCCGACCACTGGGGCACATGGCCAGGAGCCGGAGTCCGAGGCACAGGTGGGCGTTTTTGGTTTTAGTTCCACCTCATACCTAATTGTTTACTGAAAAGAGCGAATTGGGGACCCCCACGTCCCCCTCCCTTTTGTTTGACAGGAGAAGCTGGACTAAATCCAAAATTGTGCCCTGTGTGCAGCTGAGGGAAGTGAGGCTTAGAGCCTGAGGTGTGCACAGCTGTTAGACCCGGGCTCAGCTCAGAATCACGTAGTTGGTGCCCTTTCAGCTGCCTGAGCTGTTACTCTGGTTTCCCCGCTATTGGATTCATTCCTCTCTTACTGGTTCAGTCAGTGTTTACTGAGTCGGTTATGAACAACTGTGCACTTGACAGAGGTGGAAGGGGCCTCCTATGAGGGAACTGCAATCTTCACGTGGTAATTGCCTTTGGAAATACAGGCTGGGATAAGATTAGGAAAATGCAGACTAGGGGTTAGGATGGAATGATTTACAGTGCTCAACCCAGAGAATGCCGGGAGCATCCGGATTTATGGTCCAAGGCAAATCCTTTTCGATTCCTCTATGCCTTGACTACTTATCACTGTAGGATAATGTTTCAGTGTGTTTAAAGAAGTTTTAAAAACACACATAAAGGTAGGCTGAGAGAGATAGTACAGTATATAAGGTGTGGGGGCTCCAGAGCCTAGTGGCCTGGTTTTGAGTCCTAGCTTACTACATGAGCTGTGGGACCTAGGGCAGCTTACTTAAACTCAGTGTCTGTTTCCTTATATGGAAAATGATGATTAAAGTAATACCCACCTAAAATTCGTTACAAGGAGTAAATGAGCTAATGCAGAGTGCTTAGTAAGGAGCCTGGTCCCTAGTAGACACTTCATAGGTGTCATTGGGGAGTCGCTTGATTGAGCCTGTCAGTGGTTGACAGTTCCTGAACTTGTTGGTGCCTCGGAATTATCCAGAGAGTGTTTTAGAGTACACAGCCTAAAGATTTCCATTTTGGCCAGGATGGAATAGGCCATTCCTGCGAGGTCCTCCCCTCACACTGAAAACCTTGGATATAGTGCAACAAAGAAGCACAAGAAGCCTTGGAAAGGTAGAAAGACCAGGGCCGGCTGCCTGTGATTTGGGGACTGGAGGAGTGTCATACAGGGACTCATTCAGGGTCTCAGCTCCCGCTCCCCACATAAGAACCCAGGACATGGTGAGGCCAAAAAGGAACACCCACGGAGCCATAGGTAGGGGACTCATACCACTATGTTCTCGCTGGCGGCTGGGTTGGAGACACTCGCAGTGGGATCCACACGATCTGCAGTCTGCCATTCACTTCTCTGTCTTCCAACCAACCAACCAATCAATGCAGCCCCGCAGCTACATCAGCAGCCAATTGGCTAACCGGTCACAGCCAATGAGCAACCACCACCTGAGCCAGCACCGCCCCCCACGCAAGGCTAAGAGCCTGGAAACTGCTCTCTGGGACTCTGTCCCCATAAGGAGCGACGTGGCACTTGGCCTGAGTCCCCTGAGTTTGCTTCCTGACTCCCATATGTCTTGGACAGAGTGCTGCAGAAGCCTCCAGACCCAACTCACCAGGAGGCAGAGACCAGAAAAGCTCTAAGGAAAACCTGTTTCTCCCTAGCCAAGGCCTGGACAAAAGGTGGGCTAAACACAGAAGACCCTTTCTGCAACCACCTCCCTCCTGCAGCCCCGCCCCCCATGCGCACTGGCTGGGCCCAGCAGGAGGCTGGCCTTCCTGCTGCCTCTGGGAAGCAGGTCGTCATGGCAGTTCCCTCGTGGGGTGCGGTGGGGTGGGGTCAGCAGAGCAGAGCAGGGTGCTGGTCTTCCATTCAGCCTGGGCAGAACCAGGTCGTGCCCCTGGGTAGTGCCAGGTCAGTGTCAGCGGGTCCACCTTTAGGATGAGCTTCCACCCCCACCCTGCAGCAACAAAGCATTAGGAATTCGGCTTCTGCTTCTCCCTCCCTGGTGGCAGCCTGATGTCACCCTCACATGGAGGTGAGGAGGCAGTACCGCATTTTCGCTGGGAAAGTGTCAGAGGGCCAGGGCAGGAGGCACTGCCGCCCCACCGTGCGGCTAGGTGACTCAGTGTTGTGCTTCTGCCAGGCTACTGTTGGCAGGCCCCGGCGGGGGCAGAATCTACATGCTACCCAGCCCTCATGCTATGTTTCGTCAGGGTACTGCCTGCAAAATAAAGATGTCCAGATAACAATAAAAAATCCTAAGAACCAAGAAAATCGCAACGTGAATGAGAACAGCCAGTAACGGACACCAACACTGAGATGAGTCAGAAGTTGGAATTCTGACAAGAATTTTAAAGCAGCCGTCATAAAAATGCTTCAACCAAGAGTTATTATTTTTGAAACAAATGAAAAAATGAGAACTATTAGCCAGAATTCATGGGCCCAACCTGAGGGAGCTCTTTGGGGTGGTGGCAACATTGCTATCGTGATGGGCATGTGCACGTTTGTCAGGCTCGTCACACTGTGTACTTAGAGGGGGGACATTTACTCTAAGTGAATTCCACTTCAGCCAAGTTGCTTCATAACGGTGTGTGGGGGCCGGTGTCTGTCCCTGGGAGGCTGGCTCAGCAGGTCCAAGATGAAGCCCAGGCTTTTCTTGTAAGCGAAGGCCCAGGTGATGCTGCTGCAGCTGGCGCTCTTGGAAGCTGCTCATCTCTCCCGAGTAACCCAGGCTAGTTGTGAATTCTTCAGGACATAAATGTGTTAGCAGTCTGTGCAAACAGAAACTTGTTCTGGTGAATTATGAATTACTAGATAAGTACTTGCAGAATAAACAGAATACATAATTAGAAACCATTAAGCATATTATCCCCACATGGAAATCATGCTTTGTGTGTTTTCTGGTGGGGATGTTGTAGAGAATGTTCCATGGCACCTTAGACGCTGTGAATTGGGATGTGACTCCTAGAGAACCGCACTGGGGTGTGTTCAGCCCTATCTCCATCCCTCCCACACCTGTCCCTGCTCAGGGCGTCCTCTTCTTGCGGGCTAATGACAGGATGGATTTCACATCTGCTTGTGGAGCTGCTGCCGCCCTGGCAGTTGCTTTCATCAGCACCTCCCTGGGGGTGGTGCTTTCTGTCAACATCCTGCTCTCCAGGGAGGCTAGGAAATGATTCCTAATCCCCTCAGTCCTCACAGCTCTTAGGCCTCTCCCTTTGGCCTCACTTTAACCTCACGGCTGGCTATCTTATTACCTGGGGTTTTAATCCTGCCAAGGATACCCATGCATGGTTCTTCCCCTCTGATGGGCCACTTCTAACCCGGGGCGTGGGCGATTCTGGCCTCCTTCCATTCCTTACCTGTCCCCTGGACGTTAGCCTGGTCTGACTGATACACCTAGCAGAGTGGCTAAGGCTGGATGTGAGGGGTGGGGGAGTTGTCTTTGCGCACGTTTTCCTCCCAAGGCATAACTTTCAAAGCATCTGGGTCATTTGTCCTGGAGCAGAGCTGGTTAGAGCTACATTGGCGGTTGGCCACCTGTGTCTGCCTCCTGGGGCCCGTGAGCTGCCCAAGTCCTCTCTGGGTGCTAGGAGAAAGTCAGGTTTTGAATCTGGTTCCAGATTTAAACTGGTGTTATGATGGTGTCCTGATATCTTTTCTGTTTTGACACTGCACCCTTAGAAATGCCCCAGGTCTGGTTTGTCTGCTTTTAAATAATAAATGCCTTAGATTGGCCCTGGATAGGACACCATTTCTTTCTGAGTTCACCGTGGGATTCTACTGGTCTAGCCAGAGCTGGAGCTGGTCCTCAGGTCATTTCATAGCCTCCAACCTTCCTAAGTTCTCAGTGCTTCCTTAGCTGGTCTTCTTTTTTATTGTCTGTTGCTCCCAGGTCCTGGTAGAAGCAGTTAACATTTCTTGAGCAATGGTTAGTCATCAGATGCCTAATATCAGAGGAGTCCGACCACTTACAGCTTCTAGTCACGTTGATCTTTTGCTAAGGGAATTATTTGTGGGGAAGAAATACACGTTAGGAATCTTCAGTCTGCACTGGGGGGATAACACTTAAAAAATGTGCACATGATAGCTGTCTTCAAATATTTATGTGGATTGTAGTTTTTAAGAGGGATTCGTTTTTTCTTTCCTAGTGTAGAACCAGGACCAGTAATAGGAAGGAGTAGAGAAACATTATGGCCCTGTGTCAGGAGAACATTCTGACAAGGCTTTCCAAAATGCTAATAGTGAGCCTCATGTCACTGGCGGTGTTCCAGGAAGGTCTGGGTCTGGAGAAAGTGTGGTCTCAGGGAACATCTAATAGTATTTTCGGATTTCATCTTCTGGTGTTCTTTATAAGCCGTGAATGCTATCGGATGATTCCCAGCTCAAGGTCTAACGTGCTTGCTTGTGGAGTAAACTTGGGCGTTAGTTGCTGGGAGTCCGTTTCCTCAGGCAGTTCCCTCTGGACACTGAGATGGCATGGCTGAATCTGTGTCTCCTGCCTCCCCTCTGAGTTTTCTGTGTTGGTAGTGCCCTTCCGACTGTTGTCTGTCCTTATGTGCAGCATTTTCTGGCATCTCTGCTGTGTGACCTGTGGGAGGAAAGAGCCAGTAACTGACCATTAGTTCCCTGGGACTGAGCAAGCAACTTCCTCAGGAGTGGGCCCCCCCCCCCCCCCCCACTTGTGCTGAAGCCTCTTTCACTGAAGCCAGAGATAAACTAGGAGAGTGGTTGTTTGAGGGAGCATCGGAACCGCCCCCCTTACCCTGCCTTCACTTGCCCCTCTGTGGTTAAAACAACCCAGCATGTTTGGAGGAATAACAAAGCACAGTCTCCAAAGGGAACTGTAGAGGTGTTTGTCGCTTACTTCAGCTCCGGCCCATTTCTCGGTGATCCCAGCGGCGTGGCGTAAGTGAAGCGGGTAAGGCTTGCCAGCACGTGAACTTTTAATAAGTGGAGGGTCGTCCTCCCCGGCCCTTACCACTTTCTAATTGGTCACTCGGGTTTCTAATTCCAAATACTTAAGTTTCTGGTTGCGTTCTGGTATGTGTGTATGTGTTGCTAATAGTCACTTATTGAAATAGTTGTGTTTATTTAAAACTGTATTACATGTCTTTCTAAAAGCTGTTTGTACACTACAGTTCAGTGAAAATGCTTTGGTTTGATTGAAGCTGTTGCTCCCAGGTCCTGGTAGAAGCAGTTAACATTTCTTGAGCAATTCCTGTGAGTATTTCCCTTTTATGTAGACCCTAACGTAACGTTTTCCTGGGAAAGCTGGGTTTTAGAATAAAGCCTTACAGGCACTGCGCTAAAGACTTTGAGGTTTGATGCGGAAGACACATTTAGATCCTTAATGATTCCCAGCAGAGTGCTTTGCGTTCAATAGGAGATCAATACACGTTAAATTTTGTTGAATATAAATTGCCTTCTAATGATTTTTGTTTCTGTTAGAAAGTCGACTTTCTACTTCAGGGTAAGAAAGGAAACTTTCCCCTTCAGGGTAATTGCTTCCAAACCCCTTCTCCTAACACTGGATGAAAGGAAGAAGATTTGGGGTGGGCCTGGGGAAAGCCGACCAGTGTGGGGTGGAGGCCATGTGCATCCCTTAGATTTCTGGGGGTGGGGCATCCATGCCAGTGCTGTTGGCCCAGGGCTCCCCTCTGTCTCCATGGAGGGGAGGGTTGTGGGTGGATGATTAGCAGGAGATAGTCAGGAAGCACCTCTTTGTAAGGCGGGTGCTGGTTACAGCGATGAAAGACATGCACAGGAACTACAGCTCCTGCCATTGAGGATCTTACCATCTCGTTGGAAATGCAAGATGTAAATGCATTAAAAGTCAATTAACAGTAAAGTAATTCTTTAGGATCCTTAGCTTGTCTCAAGTAGTGGTTCTCAAATGCTAGTGTGCCTCAGATCACCCGGAGGGAGGGCTTGTTAAAATACAGCTCGCCGGACCCCACCCCAGCCTTTCTGGTTCACTTGGCCTGGGTCCTGAGAATTTGTGTTTCTAACAAGTTCCCAGATGATGCTGATGCTTGTGGTCCAGGGTGCACATGTGGAGAAGGACCAGTCTGATGCTTTGCTTTAGACTCACCCAGGAAGTGGAACACACCAGGGCAGGTCCCTACGCTAGGCCAGGGAAAGCAGGATCTCTGTGCGGTGGGACCCAGGCTTCGTTTTCAAAAGCTTCCCAGCTGGTTGTATGTGGTCAGGTTTGGGACTAACTGTTCTAGCACACGGTGAGGATGTCAAACTTTAAGATTCAGAGGCAGGTGATGGTACCTTGGGCTGTAGGGGTGTGGACAGACCATAGGAATTATTTAGCCTGATCTTAAAGAAGGGTAAGTGAAGAGAAAGGGACGATTTGTGTTTTTATAAAGGGAATGCTGTGAACCAGTCTATACTGTTTTCTAATTGTTTCTTGGACCAGGCTGATGAGTTTGTGAGCTGGTAGGAAGAGCATGGATTCCCACTGAGCCAGGGGGCAGTGAGTGGGACCGGGGTGCTTGTCACCACCATCAGTGCCAGTGACAAGCATTCACTGACCGTCCTCTCTTCTCCCTGATTTAGACAGAAATCTGATGCACGCAGACAAGCGTGTGTGTGTGTGTGTGTGTGTGTGTGTGTGTGTGTGTGTGGTGTGTTTACAGGATGTGGTAGGGGCTGTAGGGGAGTGATAGGCTAAACTTTGAAAAACGACATTTTTACATTTTAGCTCTTTAAGTCTCTGTTTGTTCATGTATAAAGTACTTACTACACGTAGCTGACAGTATTCGATGTATGTGGATACCAGTCAATTTTTAGGAACATTCTCTATTCAACCGTGGGACCCTCAGAATTCAGCAGTGTGCGTGACGCGTCATGTCTGCTCAATAATCATGTTTGTTGAGTGAATCAGAAAGGTGGTCTTTCATACCCAGTGACCATGCATCGGCAAAGGCAAGGAGAACGTGTTCCTGCGAAGTTTTATAAACAGTGTTGCCCCTTGTATTTCCCAACTCCAGCAAGAAATCTTTCATATTTAAAGTAAAGGAATATAAATACAACAGTGAAAATACATTGTCTTAATGGGCACTAGTTATAGCCACCCATGCTCTAAAAGAGTTTCATTTTCAGTTCCAGCCGATATTTAGCTACATCAAAATTTAAATGTTAGTTAGTGTTAAGTTGTATTTTTGATTTTATTAAGTTTAGTTGAATATGTAGTGACTTGCACTATAAGAATAAACCCGTGTGTCATTTCTTGGAGCTGCTAGAGCCTTTGTTATAATAAATTTCATAGGGCTCAGAAGTGATAAAATTAATATTGGAGATTTGGTGCTTCTTCAGATTTTGTCCACTTCTGTTAAAGCCCATTGGAGTGGCGCATGGTGACAGGGCCGCCCCTTCCACAGGTACTGGGAAGCGTGGCGCAGCTCGGCTCTAACTGAGTAGTCTGGAGTTTTGGCCGCGGGCGGAGCAGGAGGGGGTGGAAACCTGACCTGACCGTTGGATGCTAATTTCACAGGTGGCTGGTCACTGTGTGCCTGGCGGTCACTTATAGAGCTGTGAGTGGCTGTAGCTGTACACAGGACCTGAGAGGAGGGTCTGCATCTGGATGTCTGGTAAAAGCGTGAAAGGATCTGAGGACAAATGGTCACCGCTGAGTGTCACTGATGGAGTAAAATGAGATTATTAGCGGCTGTCATGATTTCCACGCTCACCTCATTGCTTTTCCTGAAAATCCTTTTGAAAACAGGCAGCAAGTCAGACCAAAACAACCATGGACAGTCTCTCCCTTCCTTTTAATTGGGGGTGATAGGGTTATACAGGTTGCCCCAGACACTGGTTTCAACTACATCTAAAGAGCCGTCCACAAAGCTGCCAAGTAAATAATTAGAATTATATTTCTAGAGGTGAGAGGACTGGCTCATTTTCCCCTACTCTCTCTCCCATGCCCCATCTTACAAACGGGGAAACAGAGATCTAGCAAGGTCACATAACCAGTTTAAGTTCCAGTGGTGATGCTGAGACTGGGTCTGGATCTCGAACCCCCCCAGTTGAGCTCTTTCTCTTTCCATCATCATAGTCCTGTAATTAAAGTGCACTTTTCTTTCTTTAAATTCAACACGTTGTCTTCATTTTTTCTCAGAGTTACTTCCAGAGTTGAAAAATGGTTCTATTTATTTCTTAAAATGAAAAATAGTATTAAAACAAATTCTTCGTATAGAGAATATATTGCCTGCTCTCACCGGCTTTAGGAATAACGACAGTGCTTCTTGTGGCGGGGGGTGCTGTGTGGGTCCTGGAGCAGCCACCGCAGGCAGCTCCGTCAGCTGCTGAGGGCGGGAGGCGCCCCCGGGCACACCTCAGGCAGCAGTGTCTGTGAGTCAGCGCTGGGCCGTGGCACCAGCCCTGGAGACCAGCTCTGCACCTGCCCTGCCCTCCATGGCCTGCTGGCAGAGGACTACAATAATTGTTTGTTTAAAGTTTTACTGCCTAATTATACTGCACGGAACTGACAGGCGTCTCTAGTAGAGTATTTCCAGTCTCTCGGAGGTGCTTTGCCACATCACTTGTCATCTAACCTCAGTGTAGACTGCAATGGCTGGGTTTTGTTTGTTTGTTTTTCTCCTTCACTTCCCACGTGTTTCAAAGGCCACACACCACGCTCTGGAGAGGGAGCTGCCTGTGGCCCGAGAATTGGCTGCAGCACGCTGGCCGGCCAGCCATGTGTGCCGCTGCAGCAAGTGCCTTGGGGTCCGTCAGTCTCAGGTTACTAAGCCTGGTGCGAAGGCCTGCACTCTGTCTTGGACGTGAATGTGGGCTTTCTAGCAGAAACACTTGTTAATTCCCTGTGTGTAGGTAGAGGCTGGGAGATTCACTGGAAATCACCTGGGGGAGCTTGTTAAAAAGACCAGCTGCTGGATGCTCTCTCTATGGGTCAGGTACAGTAGGTCTGAAACGGGGGCCAGATTTTAGAATCGGGCATCGTATTTCTTTCCTGGTAGGGTCTCTTCCAATCCGGGTGGGTTTCCATGGTCCCACCAGAGAAAGATGAATTTCAGGCCCTAGGGAATTTATTCATAGCTAGAGCCCATTCTCAATTATTTGTCTTGTTTTCAAATCCAGAGACATTTCTCCCAGTGGGTTCCCAGTTTATATTCCTGGGCCCTCTGGCTGCTATGCACCCAGGACTGAAAGATAATTTCCCTCTTGATTTTAGGAAAAGCTAATCAGAGAAGGAAATCTGCCATTAAAAAGATGCAGAAGAATTTGCATCTTGTGTTCCAGCCAAATGTCGTCTTGGAGGTGTCCTCCTCTGGGAGTGGACAGTGTGTCTCCTGTGTCGGGGCCGTTGGTCAGGCCCAGCTGTGTTGCAGCGTTCACTCGGGGGCCTTACAGGAGTAAGTTCCTTTTCTGAAAGGCTCAGCTGCGTTCCTGAGAATTCTTTAATGTGCTCAGCTTAGGAATAAGATTCCAGTTGTGTGGGTTTGCTGTGTGCTACCTCGGGCTTAAAGTAGTCTGCCCGCCCCGGCCTTACCCCCTCCCCACATCCCATCCCGGTCCACGTGCCCAGCCCTGCCACGTGTGCCACGTAATCCCTTTGACCCTCTCAAGAGGGTGCCGCTCAGCGTTTTGTGCTTCACTTATCCCACTTGACATGGCTGAACCTGCCGCGACTTGAAGCTTCAGTGCTCCTGGCTCCCGCCTGTGCCTCATTGCGCAGCTGGGACACACGGCGTGCTGTGGAGATCAGAACCCTGACGTGAGGGGGAGGAATGCTGCCCACTGGGCAGGCGGCAGTCAGCGCGGGTCGCACCTATGGAGACTGGCGGGCGGCTGTCCGGTCTGCTCCTTGTAACCACGTGGTTTGCGTTGAGTTGGTCACCAGTCACTTAAGTAGGTGCTTGTTCTCTGGTTGCAGAATGGTTCCCAGTTGGCAGATTTCTCACTGGGGTTCAGTTTTCTTGGCCATGGCTCTTTGTTGTGCTCACACAGATTTTTGCAGCATCTTTCCAGGCTCTTGAGTCTTTTCTAAGCAGTGGAAACGGGAATGCTTTGCCCTTCTTTTCTCCATTTGGATATTCCATGGCTATTAGGAAAGGGACTTCCTGTGAAATAAAATGAGGGCAAAGGAAAGTCACATGACTGTGGCATAAAAAATGCTGTTAGCGAGCTTGAGGTATATCAGAGAGCTTGGTCCTGAGAGGGACATTGACTGCCTTCTGACTTTCAACTGGTTTTTTTCCTTTGCCTGTTTCTGAGGTCTGGGATTTATCTTGAATTTAAGAAAGGAGTGTTTCTGATCATTTGAATAGGTATCACCATTCAGCGGGGAATACATGTGCAGATGGCGATCTCTCTTAAAGCCAATTTGTAGGATAAGTCATTTGAAATGATTTCTTTAGTCAGTAATGCTTTTCTACGTAAAATTCTCTGCCTGAATTTATGCATTCGTTTCCTTTACCAGGTGATTTGCTTTCATTGTGCTGCTGTGACAGCCCCCTCCCACCTGTAACTACTGCCCCAGACACTTGAACATGTTCTCCAGTGTGACTAGGTATTGAACTATCTAAAATGATATCAAGTGCCAGCCACACAAGACTGGAAACAAGGAGAGCCTAGATTCCAGGAAAATTTCCCTGCCTGGTTGGTCAGGCTGTTGCAGAAAAGATTACGTGGTCCTTTAACGTTAGTTTTGGGGAGACTCAGTTAAATGGTTGAAGGGAGTGCCCCCGTGGGAGGGAAATCAGGACTTACCAGCCAGCTGGCAGAACCGACAATTTGATCTTTCCTCTCATACCTGGGAGTAACCAGCCAGCCCCGGGGAGCCTGTTTCTCAACATCCAGCTCTGTCCTTGAAGGAGGAGAGGGGTAGATGAAGCTGTCTTCAGTTACACTGGAGTGTGTCAGTTCCGAGGGTTTAAATTTGCTTTCCCCTTTGCCTTTTGTCTTTTCCTACTGGGGGTTAGCTGCTGTTTTTCCTTTGGGGTGTGAGGCGCTCCTGACCTTGGCTTCAGGGCTTCTGACCTTGGATAGGCTCTGAAGGAGTGGCATCGGGTAGACTCGTTTTGATTTCACAGCTCTGGTTTAGGTGAGGGGAAATGAGCAGCGGGTGTCCCCGAACAGTGCCAAGGGAAGTGGGCAGTGGCTACTTGTAAACGTAGAGGAAGGAAGGAGCAGATGCTACGCAGGAGGCGGTGTGTGACGTGGGGCGATGCCCATGGCGGCTTGTCTTCTGTGGTTCTCTCCTCACGTTGGGGGGGGGAGGGGAATGGGGACAAGGCTCCAGGCCTGTGGGATGGAACTCCACTGTGGTCGTCAGCGTCACACTCATTTAACTCACTAATCTGTTCATTTCACGTATGTCGCTCGTGTTCCTACTGTGCCAGGGATACAGTGGTAAACAAACAGACAGACAAATAAAACAAAAGGTCTTTGCCTTCATGATACTTACATTCTAGTGAGGGGGTGGTAGTGATAAACAGAAAGAAAGGAAAACAAGGGATGAAAACGGAATAGGGAGGTATTAGTAAGTAGTGTTCGTAGAAGGCTCCCTTACAAATGACCGTTGTAAATAAATCATCATAAAAGAAAATACAGAGTCTTAATTACCTAAGGTATTTTTAACACTTTAGGAGTTAAAGTTATTATGGAATGATAGTGTGCATAGAAACCTAAATGATTGTTTTCTCTGAAGTTTTGAAGGTTTTCCAAGAATGCATCTTCCCTTTATCTGTAGAGTTGCAGCCTTCGTTAGCTGGGTTAGAGTTCATCATAGCAGTTGATTTTAGTTTAGATTGTGTGAAGAGTCTTAGATTTTAAGGGTGTGCTTTTGTAAAATTGTTCTGTGTGATTGAGAGGCTGCTTCTCACTCCAAATTGATGTTCAGCAGGGTTTGTTGCTGTTTTGTTTTAAACGGTGCTAAGTAACCTTGGAAACCTGAAATATTAAAGTGCCCTATACCAAACCGAAATGAGTGATAAACAGTCCGATCTGCAGAGACCGTGCCAGAGCCGCAGCTGGAGCTCGGCGCTGCCTACCAGCCCAACCCGCACAGTGGCTTCTCGCCGTCAGAGCAGGGAGTCCCGTGTGCTGTATTCTCCGGACTGCCCGGGTAAACACGAGTTACCCCAGGACCCGCAAGGACGGTATTGTACAAACAGAGAACCGTCAGTTGTTATAGCCCTACTGTGTGCTGGGCTCTTTGCTGTTGGCTTACATTGCAATACATTCATTCCACAAGACACCCTATCACAGTGGTTTTCAAAACAGCATTTCTTAACCTACTAATGGGTGACAACCAGCGTTTTTAAAAAAGTGAAATTAAATGGGTGATAGCAGAATATATCACACTTAGAGTGTGTATTATTTCAAAATTTTGTTTCAGATGTATGTGTAGAGATGGGTGTGTGTGTGTGTGCACACACGCGTGGGCACCAGGTCCTGACAAGAATGCATTCTATTGTGTTGTGCTTTACAAAGCTTGACTAACATGAACCTGTCAGGGGAGGTTTAGTATCATGTTACCGATGAGGAAACTGAGACTCTGAAGTTGAGGCCATCACCGCTCATCACAGTAAGATGTGAACTCAGCTCTTTCTGCTGTTCTGTGTTTGACCAGGGCATGGAGTTCACAGACACACTGACTTGCCCCTGAACATTGTTTTAAAATCAGGTTACCAGGCCCCTACTTTGACTGGTTTCTCACCACATCTCTAGGCGGTACGTTTCTGGAGGAGGGAAAAGAAAGATGAGTCTAGTTACTTGTATTTATTAACAAACAAGGAAAACCTAGAAGCGCTTTTCGTCTCACAGAAAGACAGCCTGGTTTTATCCAAGAGAAGACACTACCTGGCAGCAGGAGCAGGCTCGAAAGCACTCCTGACAATTTTGAGTTGGTCGGACTCCAGTGTCGGTGTGGTGAGTAGGAAGGCGTAGAAATGGCTCTGCCGCCGTGTGTACAGTGTTTGGTTTCACTAGTCACGCATCCTTTTGAATACACTTCACTAACACTGATTGTAGTAACTACTGTTAGAACATTTGGCACCGTCTTCCCCACTTCCCCAGCCTCCTGGGACAGAGGTGGAACGTTCCCCACTGTTTTACGCAGCTATTTGGCATGACAGGACAGACTTTTCAGAGAGGCATTATTTTCCCTGGCATGCCTCCCCTCTTGCCTGTGGTCACTCGTGAATGCATTCCTGATTGGTTCAGCTAGCCTTTTTCCTTTTTGCATAGAAGAAATGGCTCCTGCTGGAGATGCTGAAAAAAGCAGTGACAACCTGCTACCCGTTCCCTTGTCCTGCTGTTTGTACTACCTTGTTACCCCACACACCACCTTACCCCCTACCTGTTGGCCCAGGGCCCTACCTGAGTGTTCTGGGTGGGAGAGCTGTCTGTGGCTGACTCCCAGGATTCTTAATGACTTCCTCTTCTCTCTCTAAGTAATTGCTCGAAAAGACAGCTGTGGAGAGACATTGCCCCCAGCTTGCAGGCTCATTAACTCCAGACATATGGAAGAGGGTGCAAAGGAAGAAGGTGGAAGCTAATCTGCCAAGAGTAACACGTTGGGGGAAACAAAAATAGAGGCTTTAGAGGAAGGGCAGATCCACCATGCTGGAGATTATATGTGGAGTTTGGGAGGTCTGGGTGGGCTTCAGTCTAATGAAACTTCACGCACTAAGCCCCCAGTACAGGAAAACAAACTAAGAAGCAATTATTCTGTTTCCAAAGTCCTTAGAGTACGGTTCCTCTGGTATTGTTTGAATAAAATTAATTCTGTAGGATACTTGGTGTTTGTGCAACTCTTCAAGAACAGAGGCTTCCAAGTAAAGTGGAAAGTGTGAGGAACTAAGAGGAAAGACACCCAAGAGATCCCCTAAAAGTCAGCCTCTATGAACTTGACCATTATTTGTAACTTCTGCTTTAGTCTGTTCCCACAGTAGCCTTGAAGCAAGTTTCACAAAATATGCTTCTATGCCGTGCTCCTTAAGGAAAAAAAGGAATAGTTATTCAAAACTTGGATACACAGGAGAGTCAAATACAGCTAGGGAACAAATATTCTAATTAGCTGTTCAGTTCAGCTCTAATACTTCTAGTACTCAGGGTTATAAAGGAAATGGGATAGGGCACTTGGTTTTTATTTTCCAAGCACAGGAAACATACCAGCTTTCTAAGGATTTGCAAACTCTTTCCTAAATCTGAATTTTTCTGTAAAAGGAGTTGATGCAAGTCTTTAGACAAGTAGCATCAATCAAATGAGTGTATAATGCCATCAACACAGGTTTTCAGGAAGATGCGGAACTCTTGTTGTGGGCAGCTCTTTGGTGTCCCGCCACCGACATCAGGGGAGCAAGCGTTCTGCTGCTTTCACAGTGCCGAAGCCTGTCACGGTGGCCTGGGATGCAGGCTTTTACTTGAGAAAGAGAATCGGTGGGTCATTTCCATTAAAGCGATGGTTTTCAAACTTTGATACATGTTAGAATTATTTGAGGTGCTTAAAAAAGTACCTGTGCCCAGGCTGCATCTCAGACCAGTTAGATCAGAATGTGATGGTGGGCCTCAGGCACGAATATTTTGTACAACACATTCAAAGGTTCATCCCGTTTGAGAACCAGCGCATTAGATGATTTCTGTATGAATTCCTTCAGTTAGATTTCTCAAAGGGGTTGTTAAGCCCTAGAGCGCTGCTGTTCCGTGTTGTTGATTGAAGGACATCCATGTAGTTTCTATTAACATTCCCTTAGGAGCACTGAAACTGACATTCAGGCTGGCACCCAGGGCCACTACACCTTTCCTGGCTTGTAGGCGTGAACCAAAACCAAAGTACTCAGTAAGAAGCAACTTAGGATCAGCCTTAGCTGATTGTGGGTGTTGGAGAAAGAGGCCCTTAGCTGCAGGTTGGAGCTGTAGGTAATGTGGGTAAAGACGCAGTAGGATTTCTTGGGGCTCACATGTCTTTCTGGCCCTGGATAGGCTGTTCTCTTGGCTGAATGCCAGCTGTCTCTCCAGTGAGACAAGGGGATGTTTATGTGTTCCCTACTTCCCTTTGGAAGTTAAGAACACCTGTCCTTGTTAGATTTGATATCTGAACTCTCTGACCCTTACAGAGTCGATATGATAGACAGTGGGTATTTGTTTAAGATAGTTTTTCTTTAATTTAGTTTTTCTTTAATTTGAACTTGGAAGAACTGAATATATCTCTGGGGATTGAAACATCAGAGAATCACTGTTTTTATATAATCTGGATTTTATCATGGTTCATTTTATGCCTCTTTGAACACACAAAGAAAGTATGGGGGGAGAGGGAGAGAGAGAGAGAGAGAGAGAGAGACTATGAATGAGAATGATCTCGAACTGAATCACGTGAAAGCGCATACCAGGAACTGTTCAGTAATAGTGTTCTGGTTAAGAACCATTTCTTGTTGTTGTTTTTTTTTTTTAATTCAGCCTTGGGCAAGATGTGACCTCTGCTCTGCTCCTCATTCTCACCTGAAAAATTATAATACCTACCTCTTAGGAGTCTTGTATAGATTAAATGATTAAATGAGACTGTTTGTGAAGCACTTGGAGCAGTGCCTAGCACGTGGCCAGTATTATTTAAGTGTCTATTAGAATATAATATTGACTTGTCCCACTAAGAATCTTCTAGAACTTGAAGATCCAGCTGGTGCTTTATTGTACAAAGACCGTTCGTGGAGATGCTTTAGCGTCCCTAAATTATCTTTCCTTTTGTTTGCTCAGGAAGTTCACCTTTTTAACTTCAATTCTTCGTGCAGTGCTGCTGAGTCGCACATGGGATTGCTTGTCTCCTGAGACCCAAATGGAACTTCATCCCTTGAGACCCAACTGGGTTCCGTCCTCACTGTGGAAGTGCAGTCATTCCGTCTCTAACCTTGATTCCTGTATTCGAACTCTCCAGTTGACTTCTTGGCTCCACTAATCTGAACCCACCCCAGGTCTTCCATGCTGTTGAGCAGAGATCTGCTTGGGGCTGATTGTGATGGGAGGATGACCTCATAGTTTTTGATGCCATCTTCTAATTTATATAACTAAGCCATAAGCGTGCTTTTCAAAAATAATGGCCCTAAATTGCTGCATTGTGTCCTATGCTCTGACTCCTGAATCTCTCCTGAATCTCCCTGACTGGACGGGCTGCGCTGCAGCATGGAGCTTGGGTGAGGTCCTGCCTGGGTGTGCTTGGCCCGTGGCCTCTGAGCAACCTGTGCGCTGATTACGGTGACGACGCTGCTGTTGTGTCCAGAGGTTTGGGCTGTAATTTCATAATGAAATTGAAAAACATGAGATTAAAAACCTGAACATAGCACAGTAATTATGTTTAAGTATCACAAATCATCTCCCAGTATTTAGTTAGGTGTTTGAGATACGGCCTCTCTTTGTAGAGTGCAGTCACGTTGTTTCATATGTCTGCAGAATGGAAGGTTTCTAATTTATGGCTAAAATGTGGGAATTGCTTTCTCTTAATGGGAAGGTGGCGAGAATGGTATTGAATTTGAAGGAGCTGGTTTGCTTCATTCACTAGTCAAGAAAGGAAGTTGTAGAACAACTGCCAAGGTAAAGAAATGTTTGGGTCTTTTCATGGTTTAATTCCCAGATACTCAGACATGACTACAGGCTTTCTTGTTAGAAATTGACGGACGTAGGCCATCTGGGAAATTCTCCAGGCCTCCAACAAGCAGTGCAGTCGCAGGGCTGTGAACCTTCGCCTTTCCTAAGGCGGGATTTCTGGTATGGGTGAGAGGCTTGCCCCCCCGTGTGTGCCCACCGGTGAGGAGTCCACCAGCTGTGCCTGGTTCGTGCACCGACTGAGAACCTGCCCGTGTCTGTAGGGTCTTGAGTTTGACTGAGCCCTGGAGAAGGGGAAGGAGGGGAAGGTGTAGGTGGTGGTAGCGGGCAGGCATTCCTGGAGGGTGAGCGGCGGGAGTTAGGCTCAGGGCTGTTCCTTTGTAGGAAGTTAGAGGGGAGGGTGGTTTATGACTAACGAGACCAACATCTACTTGATTTCTAGGAAACGTCAGGTATCAAATGATCATAGGAGGAAGTTGTGAAAGGGACAGTGATTATTGCCAGCCATTTACTGATTGTCTGCGCCAAGCAGTTTCCTTACTGTTTTTAAACTTCACAGTATATACTGCTGTAGAGGCGTGCCGTCCCGATACTACCTCCCAGCCCCAAACAAGTCCTGTTCACGCAGGCTCTGCAGATTACCTCCTCTTCCCCAGAGCTTTCCCTCCAGAGTCTCTGAATCTACAGGCCACGTTTCTGGAGGAGCTGAACTGCTCTGAGCACCGTTTGTTGATGAGAGTGTGGTCTGCTGCCAGCAGCGTGGGCGTCACCTAGGGGGCTTGTTGGACAGCTGCCTTCCCAGGCTTTCCCCCCATGTCCTCCGCAGAGATATTCTGGTTCAGTAGGGGCGGTGGGGGGGCTCGTGGTCTAGAAATCTGCGTTTTGGACGCTCATCCCAGGGGTGCTTACATACAGTAACTCCTGCAAGTCGCTGCCTGAAAGACCTCTCTCTCAGGAGCAGGGCTGCTCCAAGGATGTGATACGTTGAAATCCGCTCTGTGAACACGTGGGCCTGGTGTTCATCCCCACTTAAGCCCTTGGCATCAGTATCCGGGGGGAAAATGCCTGCTTTGAGGGGCTCCATTTCCTCTGACTTCCCTGTAGCTTTGCCCATCCTCATGATAGCGGACAGAGAGCAGGAAGGGGCAGGTAGTGTTTTCACTCAGGGCTGCTGGGAAAGAAGTGGCCTACTGCCAGCTGCCAACCTGTAACTGTCTTGGGCCTCTGCTGGTTTCTGTTTCCACGGGGAACTCATGGGAAATTCTAGCACTAGTCATGTTTTTGGCAAAGTATATAAAAATAATTCAATGAAAATCATCAAACATTTATTGAGTGGCTGCTGAGGCGACAGTGTTGTGCCAAAGGGAACAGCACAGAGATGGAGAACAGTTTCCAGCTCCATCCAATGATGCAGAGGGACTGACACAGCTGAGCACACAGGGCTGTCACCTTCCCAGGACTGGGTCTTCCGAAAAGTGAAGTTGAAACAAAGTGCTGTGGGAATGTCAGGGTGGACACAGTTCATTCCCGTCAGGCAAAAGGCTTCTTTAGGGAAATGGTCCAGGGGGGTGGCCCTCAGTCTTGCCGCGGCTTTAGAATCAGTGGGGGAGTATTGAAAACCCTAATGTCCAGGTCCCACTGTGTAGCCGTCAGATCAGAGTGTGTGGGGTTTGGACGCAGGTAGCGGTATGTTTTAAGGCTTCCACCTGACTGCGCTGTGCAGCCAGCGCTGACAGCCACTGATGGAGAAGGGTAAACAGGCTGTCATTCTGTGGGGGCTGGGCAGAGAAGGAAAGGTCCTGGAAGCATGAGCAGAGGCCTGGAGGAAGCCCAGTAAAAGCTAGGTGGAGAATGCCGCCTAATGGGGTGTGATTGGAACATAGGACTCCTGGAGTGAGTGTGGAGGGAAGTTATGCTGATTAGGTAGGGTTGGATTAAAATGTGCCAAGGAACTGGGAGACCTCATGTTAGTGTGTGTCTTTAGACCCCTTCTCACCTCATTAAGGTGGGGAATGAGTCCCCTAGAAATTCTTGTTGCCTAAGGTGCTGGTCAGCTAGGGCAGGTCAGAGCAGACTCAGTTCCTTTGCGAGGTGCCTTGCCCTAGACCTCCCAGCTCAGGCTTGTTCACGCTCCACACTTTCTCTTAGCATCTGTTCTTTGGCATTTTGCTTTTGTAAAAGCAAACTGAAGGTAACCTAGGGTCAGAGTGGCAGGGAGGTATTGATGCTAGGCAAAAATGTGGTGATTTTTCTCATCTCTTTGCTGGGCCCCTGTGAGTATGACGTGGGAGAATTGCTGGACGTACTGGGGGCAGATGTTTGCAAGTGAAAGTGTGTATGTTTTTGTTCTTGGCAGCTGCATGCATTTTGTACCGATTCCAGTGAGGACTGGTACTTGATCTGCTTATTGCTGTTTCCAGGAAGTTAATTTGCAGGTGCTATAAATATGCATGGTTCATATACTTCATTTGTTTTTTCTCCCTCGAAGCCTCTTCTCTTTATTAGGCACTTTTCATTTGCCTGTTTGGTGCTTGCTTTTTTTTTTTTTTATGTCACTATTTTGATAGTAACAATACAGGTAAAGCCACTGAATTATGTAGGACTCTTTCTGTGCTTAGGGCAGGTGCAACCGTGCAGCCCAGGGGCAAGTCCAGGTATCAAGGTTTTGTCTCTGTTGTTACAGGTAAGAAAAAACCAGGAGAGTTCAGCAGACAGCTCCTTTTTGTAGGTACTAGTGTGGAAACTGTGCATTTACAAACACAAGCCTTCAAATAGTTCATAAAATGGTGCCACCCATGTACCTACCCATCCATTTGTCTGTTCACCTATCGGTCTGTTGCATCCATTTGTCCACCCACCCACCTGTCCATTCACCCAGCCGTCTGCCTGCCCCTTCAGAGGAGGACGTACAAGGCGGTAGCTGAGAGTGCTGACTCGAGCCAGTCTGCTTGAGTTCCCATGATGGCTGGCTCCTCCGTTGCCGAGTCTCATTTTCTTTCATCTTTAAAATGGAGATAATAATAGTAAAGCCTCACAGAGTTGTAATGATGAAATAGACAGATTAATGTATATAAAGTGCTTAGAAAGGGCCCAGACAGAGGAAGTTCTAAGTTTGCTGCTGCTGTTATTATTATGGTTGCTATTGTTAATCATTGCAAAGAAAAAGTATCAACAGACGAGTCTGGTCCATTGGCTTCTAGTTCTGTGACCTTAGAATTCATAGGGAGCAAAAAGGTTTGAAAGGGAAGTTGCTCAGCATCCTCCAGATTTTGGACCCTGTAGACACTGAGAAGGCCTCCCGGTTTTGGTCTTGGTAAGAGATGTCCATCAGAAAGTTATACGTGTAGCTTTGCACAAAATAAATTGTTAGCAGAATTAGAACCTTTAGGAGGCAATTTTAATGATCCGAGGCACCATAAATCAAGGAAATGAATGAGAGCAGTGGCAACAGAAACAGACAGTAGCATTGGCTACAAAAGGTTCTTTCTGTAGGTACTCAGATTCTACTTGGCTTGAGAAGGGAAGATGGGAAATAAATTTGGCACCAAAAGTATTGGTGAACTGGCACTGTCCATCTCCAGCTCTGATGAGTGGGGAGCTTGCTTTGTAGTCATCATCCTGATCCTTCTGGGAGGTGGAGGGGCTGTGCTTTTCCGTGGCTCATTACAAACAGGCCCCAATTAGCTCTTGAGGGGGCCTCCGTGTCCTCCTCTCCACCTAATTACTGCGTGGGGCTTGGGGTCATGCACACAGCGCCTTGGTTACACAGTACGTTTATGGAGCTATAAATGGTCCAATACTAGGAGAGGACCCCTCAGACATTAACAGTCCAGGCTTCTGTGGGTGGGCTGAGAAAAGCCACTGTGTGTGTGTGTTTTCCAGACTCTGGGGTGCGACACCTTCAGTTTTCTGTTCCTGTTCACATCTCCTCTGCTTCTACAAGCAGCGGACAACACAGTGAAAAGATGTAACCACCTGAAGATAGATGGGGTGAGCAGACGCTGAGAGCAGGAACAGACTGCACAGCCCTGCGGTCTTTCCCAGAATCAGACATTTTTGTGGTGTGATCTGGAATAAGAGAAACATTTATGGCCAAACCTCACTAAATTGAACAATTGTGGGGATGGTGTAGACAGATTTGTGGGGAAGTTGGACAGAAATGCATTATGTTTAGTTACAGAGGCAACCTGAGCGAGGGCTGTGAAGTGTGCCTAACAGAACTTTTGGGGGGATTTGGCCTTCATGTTTAATATTTAATCATTCATATGAAATATATTTGATTTTTTCAAACTCTTTTGGATGGTGTGACTATGTCTCCTGTGCCCCGATAGCGGAATCTTTATGTTTGAGATAAAACTTGTCCAGATTGCCCTGGAAGTTCTGAATTAACTGAGGTCCTTCTGAATGTGGAGGACGTTTGTTGAGAGGACCCAGTGGAAGCATGCCTTCAGAGTGCCTAGGGCAGTGGGGACTAGATCATTCTACTCCCTCTTTCTTCTTGGAGGGACGGAGTGGCTAAGTTTCACCCCCAGAATCACCGGGGGCGATTTGTGCAAGTTTACCTCCCCCGCCGCCACCCCCAAGGGATGATGGTGTGGGCCTCCGTAGCTGTGTGAGGAGCTGCTCTCTGGTGAGACTGGGGGCAAATCCCAAATCCCAGTCCCACACTGACACTGTGCTCGCCAGCGCACTGGCACTCAGCATTCCTGGGCTGGCAGGAGGGCTGCTGTCCCTCAGCAGAGACATGAGGCTCTTGTCCTTTTTTGTCCTGTTACATTCACACTCAAGAGCGCTTTAGGTAGGCAGCGAAGCGGCCGGAGGCTGCTGTGGCCTGTCGGAAGCCTCTGGGAGATCAAAGGCAGAGCCTGTGGGCGGCAGCTGGGGGTCTGTCTGTGCCGGGAGACCTGCTCTCAGAGGGGCGCTTGGCAGCCTTGCCCGTAATCACGGTGTGGTCGCTACTGGGCTTCCTCCTGTAGATGCTCCTAAGCTTTCTCTTTTATTTATAAGGTTATGTCTTCACCAGCTCCTCAGATTTTAAAGAAGAAACAGAGGGAGGCAAAACAAATCCCAGAACAGTTTTTTCTCTTTCTAAAGGTTACAAACATAAATCATATTTGAGAACAGTGAATGGACCTTATTTTTTATGTTCAGAAAGCTGGGCCTCTGGCATGTTAGAAAGTCTCTCTATTTTAGAAAGGAGAGAGACTGTTGCAGTGGACAGGCTAAGCTCTGGGGACCAGGAGACGTGCCTGTGCCACCAGCTGCCTGGGTGCCTTGGTCAGAACCACTCTCCACTTGGAGCCATTTTCCCTGTCTGTAAAAAGGGTGGGAGTGGGGTGTGTTGTGGGGGGGCAGGGGCTGAAGCAATTGCAGCTCTAACGGGGGTCCTGAAGTAATTGCAGCTTTCATGTTTTCTGATTCTCCTGATGGGCTCAGTGTCTGCGTAATAGGCATTTTCTAGATTTTGTCGCTCTGTTTCAAATCTGTGAGGTACATCATGTACCATCCATCTTTGCTGCACTCAGCGTATCTCGTCATCAGTGTTTCGTAAAACGTGTGGTGTGCTAGTGCTGGAGGGACCTTAGGAGAGCGCGGTGCTCCCCTGCATTCATTTTGCACAGGAGGCAGGTGGAACCCAATTGACTGTCCCCAAGGTTGGGGCATAATGTCGTCTTCTCACCTTACTGTTCACCTTTCCCTTTAGTGTGTTTTTAAGCATTGTGTTGCGCGTTACCACACTCCTTTCTGTTTCCTGTGTCTTCCACTTCTCCTGGACACTGGACACGTTCAGTTGCAGTTCTCCTGGGCAAAAGTTCTCTTGGGGCTTCCTGATTCTTCTATCATACGCTCCCTCTTGTAAGAAAAATTTGGTCATGCGGTGCCAATATGTTTACATGCTGTATTGATGTATTGTTACGTATATTATAGAAATTATAGAATTTATGTCGGTAACCTTTAGAAAGAAAAAGGGATGGTAGGAGAAATAACTATAAATAAAAGATCATTTTTTTCCTCCTGTACCCCAGTAGATCAATTTATGCCTTTACTGGAATGTGAACTTGTTTTGAGGATTACTGATCCTAGCCCATGGTGGGTTTAGAGTTTAGATTGCCAGCTTTAGCATTTCCTGTGGTGGCACTTGTTAAAAATACTAATCCCAGAAGCTCCGCCCAGACCCACTGGATGGGAATGTGACCTGGTGGGACCTGGCCGTCTGCACTGCTGGCCGGTTCTCTTGGTGCTCCTGTGGCCCCGCCAGCTGTGGGAACCAGAGTTTGGGCCAGGCAGGGCTGTCCTTGGACTCTGAGCATGACTCGTCGTACCCTGACATACCAGCGTTTGCTCAAGGGCCTCCACGACATTGATGCAAGTAACACTTGCAAAAATCAGATTGCCATTGTCATGCACGTTTCCTAAGAGGGACTAAACTGCACAATCAGACATGGAATTTCTCAAAACTGAAGGTTCTCTAGGTGGCTTTTTGGTGTGTAATGAAGCATTCAGTATTGTTCCTCTTTCTCTTTTCCTAATTGGAAATCTAAATATTATGGAAAACCTAGAGATAATGAAAGATTAGACAACTTTCACCAAAAGGGATTTAAGGGTTATTGTTTTCAATAACTTGTGTGTCTATAACCTTATGTGTGAAAGGATATTTCAGTATCCTGGTTATTGAGCATGTTCTGTCTGAAACATGCAAATAAAATCGGTGTAAGTCAGATAGACATGTAACAGGACATTTGTTTCTAACTCTTCGCTCCAGGTCAGCGTGCTCCCAGCGGCTGCCTTGCAGGTGTCAGCGTCCCCTGTTCTGTGTCAGCTTTGGGAAGGGTCCTCCTCAAAGCTCCACGTAGCAACAGCGCAGGCCGTTTGAGAAAACGTGGTAATGAAGGTTCAGCAACTAGACCAAGGTGGAAGGAAGGAATGAGAGCAGCAGAGGAAGCCGGGTCTGGGGGAGCCGAGCCATACCTGGGCTGCCGGCAACATCCCTGGCGTGGAGCCCACAGCAGCCTCTTCCCCGCCCTCAGGTGTGGCTTCGCCTCCCTAATCAGCCCCCCCCACCCCCCACCCCCGTGACCCTGAACCTCCCCGGGTTTGCTGCTTCTCTCCCCCAGCAGCCTCAGGTCAGTGTTTCAGGCTCTCTGGCAGTGAGGTGTGCCTAAGGTCAGGCAGTCTGATTCCACTGTGCCAGCCCAGGGCAGCTAGGACAGGCCTGGGGCGCAGTGGCTCTGCGTGCACTGATCCCAGTGTGCTGACTCCAAAGGCCCCCACGCACGCGTCCTGGCCCCTTCTGCCACACACAGACCTTGCCCCCCTTTCCCTGCAGGTTCCTGGGAGGGGCTCTGTTTCTGTTTCTGAGCCTTCTCATTTGTATCTGAAGGACTTCCCACCCCCTCACCTTTTGACTTGGTTAGTGCCTTCCTACTCCTCGTTATATAAGTATGTGTAACTGACACTTTCACTCTTCCTAAACCAGGCTGGGGATCCGGGCTGCAGCCTTCCCCTGGAATAACTTTGATCTTAGGTTTTGGTCCTTGCTTATGAATTGTCATCCCCAGACTGTCTGCTTTACCAGGACAAGGAGCCTAGCTGCCTTCCTCATCATTAGTTCTTCATTGCTACGCATAAGGCGGGGGGCTTACATACAACTGAATAAAGTATGTGCATAGTAAAACCATACCTGTCAGTTAACAGGGTGATTGCTAAGGATGCCTGCCAGTTTCAGTGGTGGTAACTACCCTGGCTGGGTTAACTGCTAGGCTCTGTGGGGGAAGGGTGATTACAAATAAACAGAAGAGAAAAGGAATTTAGGATCAGAAGTTTTGTGTGCCTGTTGATGCCTAGTGCGTGGCAAACCTTTCTGCAAATAAAGCAGAATACCTTGCTTATTTATCTACTATAAAATACATAAAATTTAAAGACATTACTATGCAATAAAGTGTTTACTACATTATGTACAGTCTGTAAAGAAGAAACAACTCACAGCTATCCATGCAAACATGCACCTGTTCATTTATTCATTCACTTAACAGGTTTATTATTTGAGTGATATGTGCCAGGTATTGTTAGATGCTCAAGACCCAACAGTGAACAAAACATGCAGTATCTGACCCAAAGGGACACCCATTCCAGTGGTGGAGACAGTCAATAAAGAAGATACCGTGTTTCTCCAAAAATAAGACCTAGCCGGACAGTCAGCCCTAATGTGTCTTTTGGAGCAAAAATTAATATAAGACCCGGTCTCATTTTACTATAATAGAAGACCAGGTCTTATATAATATAATACATAATCTAATATAATATAATTAATATAATGTAATCTTATAATGTAATTAATATAATATAACGTAATACCAGATATAATATAATGTAATATAATATAATATAATACCAGATATAATATAATATAATGTAATATAATATTAATACCGGGTCTTATATTAATTATTGTTCCAAAAGTCGCATTAGAGCTGATGGTCTGGCTAGGTCTTATTTTCAGGGAAACACGGTAGATAAGGAAAGTATCCAGAATATTTAGAAGCTGTTCAGTGCCATGGAAAAAAATGGAGAAGGAAAGGGATACAGCAGGTACTGGCGGTGGTTGGGGTGCAGTTTTCAATTCAGTGGCCAGAAGAGGAGTTACTGAGAAGACTTGAGTAACCTCTGAAATCGGGGGAGAGTGGTGGGTGTCAGGGAGGTGGAGTGCAGGGCCGTGAGGTAAGATGGTGTTTGCTTGGCTCTGAATGTGCTCGAGACCCTTCATGTTTGGTCCATTAACCAGAGCAACAGATTGGGATCAGTGTTCTGTATAAATGTTTTGTGTCTTTGGAACATTGCCCTGACTAAATCCTTAGCCTGAATATGTATGTTAAGGGTGGTAGTGCATTTATTTCTTCTTACAGAGTTAGTTTCGTGGAAAAGGCTGCCAGGAAGCCTTTCTTTTTCTTTTCGTGGGTCAGAATTCGTACTTTGTTACCCGTGTTTGCCATCCATGCAAGATAAAGTCCGAGATGAAACCGCCTCTCTCAAATTTTGATTCCTTAGAGGCAGGGTGTATTTCTTGCTTAACTAGTTTATACAAGTCTTGTCACCCTGTCCCCTGCATGGGGACCTGAATGGAAGGGCTTTTCTGTCTCCTTCTGTTCCACTTGGTGGCTTCCTTATCTGTTCTCCTGTAACACTGGCTGTGAACTCATTACATTACTTAATGAAACTCGATCTTACTGCTTATTTTGTGCAGCCGTCTTATCTGTCCAACTAGAGAGGCGCTTGTCTTTCCTCTGGGAACCGTAGATGCTGGCTCGTAGTGGGTGCGCGGCCAGCAGTGCTGAGTGGTGTGGCTCAGAGTGCTCGTTTTGGAGTGTCTGTTTTTCTGGACTACAGTCTACATCTTGGGTTCAGCTCCACTGAGGACGTGGCCGGGGTGTGACGTTGAGGGCCCAGCAGAGCAGTGTGACCACTGAACGAGAAATCCTTGGTGGATTCTTAAATCTTGCAGTGCATGGGTTTTTGTACAGAACACTGGTTTTCTTCACAGTGACCGTTCTTCAAAGCATCATCTGTTGACTGGTTCATGACAGGCATTATAAATTAATTGTCCTTTCAGATTTCATTGACATTGTCTTTCTTACTCGGCTATCATTTCCTCAAAAACAGTTGCTCACTCCAAGACAATTACTATATGCCTCATAGAAGCGGGTGACAAAGCCAGGCTCAGCTGCGGGTGCCGATGGGGCAGTTTCTGGCTCCTCCCACCACTGGCAATCAGATTTGCGTCTCAGCAGAATTTTCAGTGGCTGCATTTCATGGCCATCCTTAGGGATTGCTTTGCTTGGGATCCTGTTGCTGAAACTACAGATGTACTACTCTGAATGGCACCAACTGGAGATGACTCTTGGAATAAATGCTGCTGCTTGTCACATGTGGTCACCCTCTGGGGACGTGCATGACTGTGAGTGGGGTATCCAGGAGCCCCTGATGCCACCAGTATGCCACCACTCACTGGGTTCGCTTCCTTATCATGACTTTGATTGCGTTTCTGGAAACCTTTCCTGGTCCAGTGTGTGTTTCCTCTGCCCACCAAATAAAAGTCCCTGGAGCTGTGGATGGTTATGGAAAATACAGCCTAAGGACTTGCAGTCAAAAAATAAATCCCTGTCTTCCCATGCACGGCCGGTACCAGCTGTGAGGTAACTAGATGGGGTTCACAGGTGCTCCTGGGGGCCTTTAACACAATGACACACTCTCCCCTTTGGGCCTTGTTCAGTTTTCCAGAGCACTTTCCAGTTGCTTTTCCTTTGACACCACACTGAACGGGGAAGCAGAGGGGAGGAGGCGGGAGTGTTGCCGACAGACGGAGGTGGAAAGCACAGCACAGCTGTGGAGGTGCGCACATCTGCAGTTGACTCGATTGGCTTTGCCACACTACAGCGGTGTTGCAGGTGTCCCCACGGGGAGCCAGACTGTTGTCTGCACGGTGTGAATCTCCCCGTACCCTTGGTGTGGCATTACAGCTCATTATTGGTTCTGTAGCATGTGAGAGAATCACCTCAGTTGGTTCCCAGTGTGGCTCTGAAATACAGAGGTCAGGGTGGATAGGATGTGTCACTTTGTCCCTAGTTCCCAAATGTCAGTGAACAGTTGCCATGATAACTAATCCTGCCGTGCCTTTAATGAGCATCATTCAGGAGGTCACTGTGGAGAGGTTCAGATCTACCTGGAAGCCCAGACTTTGCTTTATCCTTCACCTGATCCATTAGCCTTATCCCTTGTTGGGAGCCAAATACAATATCGTGGGTTCTTAGTTACGTGGATGGTAACGGACCTGGGTTGTTGTTGAGAATCCTGTAGATTTTGTCCTCACGTTTCTCACGTCTCCAGTTGTAGGTCTCTGGGTCCCACCCCGTTACCATAAACTAGTGCTTCTTAGTGTGTGGTCCTCAGACCAGCAATGTCAGGGTCACCTGGGGACTTCTTTGAAGTGCAGATTTCCAAGGCCCATTTTGACTTCCTGAATCAGAAACCTTTGGGGGTGGGGGGCAGCCAGCAATCTGTGTCTTCACAAGAGCTCCCCAGATTCTGATGCCCAAGCTTGGGAATCACCGCAGACAGAAGTTGTTTCCTTTTAGCCTCTGGAGCTTGCAGCACTGACATTTTAACTTGATACGATGGAGGACAGTTATGTCTCCCTTTGAAAGCTTCCTCAGTGCTGCTGAATGTCAGACCAGAGTGCTGACATGAGGAGGAGTTTGACCCACGAAGCAGTGTTTGCAGCCTCAGCCTGATGCCTTGTGGACTTACGCTGCAGCTTTGCTCATGGGTAGATAAACCTCCAACGATTTGTGAGGTTACACGGCAAGGCATAAGCTTTACATCTGCGGCAAGTGCTTTGCTCACTGTTGGTGTTTTTCGGGATGAAATCATCCGTGCCCTCTTCCCCCTGCCCAGAAATTTCCTTGTGAGAACTGGATTTACATGAAAGAGACTGCATGGTGGGGGATATCAGAATGAGGAGCCAAATCATGGGAAAAGGCGGACTCTCAGGATTTCTTGCTCAGAAGACAAAAAGTGTAGTGAGGAGGGAAGACACTTCATATCCTGAGTGAGGCAAAGGGTCACAGTAGGGTGTGCAGGGATGAGTGCAACTGTAGGGACATGCCACATAGTGTGTGTACAAGGAATGTGTGGGAAGGAGAGAGAGGAAAAAGAGAGGAAATTCAAATTCCTCTGGAAGATTTTTGCAAATCTATGGAAAACAGAAACCAAGCAACCTAGGTCAGTTCGCCACAGGTAGGGGATCACCCTAAACCTCTCAGTAGCAGTACTCTATCCTCCTGAGACAAGTGTCACAAGCAGCACCACCTTTTCTTTCCCGGAGGCAGTGTGGCCGTGATGCCCCGGCCAGCACTGAGTTAATATGGGGTGATCGGCAGCAGGGATGGGTCGTTTTCTTTCTGCTTACTGAACCCCACAGGGGTCTCCTTTCACCAGCTTCAAAACCACGGAAGAAAAAGAAGACTATGAGGACAAAACTCAAGATTTAGCTGCTTCTTAGGATATCCGTTCAGGGGTTTAGTGGGAGAGGAAGTCGAAATGGGATGTATATAGCCTATATTTATTGGATGCTTCCATTAATGAGGTATCATTCCAAGGGATTTATGTGTGTTGAACCTTTGATCTTTACAGAGTCTTATGAGCTAGGCTTATTATCTTCATTTTATCGTTGAGGAAACTGAGGCACAGAGATAGAAGTTAAGCCGTCTGCCCAAGACCGCACATGAGTAAAGGGGATTTAAATCCAAGCAGTTTCATTCTAGAACTCGCAGTGTTAACGATCGTACTCTGCTGAGCTCAGCCACGGGCTTCTTGCTGTGATTCTGAGAATTGTCGTTAGCTGTTTACTGCAATAGAAGTGCTTGTTTGTCAGACCCTTCATCATATTGGGTCCCAGGAAAAGAAGTATCTGCTCTTCCTTAGAGAGCTCATCGTTTGCATTTACAATCTGATCGGGAAGTGTTATTGTGTAATATTATTACAGTCCTGAGTGTGAGTTTTAGATGGGAATTAAAAATATTTATAGGAAGTGGTGGCCAGCTTGCTTTTACAATATTTAGTTTCCGGACCTCGTGTTGCCTCCCCAAGGCTTCAATGGGATCACGCTTGCACAGGGGATGATGGAAATGAAACAAATCATAAGTCAATGAGCTCAAATAAGACGAGCACAGTCTAATTTCATTTTCAGTTGTTTTTCTCCTTTTAACAAGAAAGTTCACACCAAATTGGAAACCTTTGGATTCTGTCACTGTGGGTATAATATAAACCATGGTTTTTTGCTGTGCATCACCAAGATTGGGATTTAAAATGCTGATTTCTAGGTGTATTTGTTCTGCATGGCTCTGTGATGGATGACCCTAAAACGTATCAGCTGAAAACAGCACACGTTTGCTTTGCTGTCTCATAGTTTCTGTGGGTCAGGAATTCCTGGCTCGCGCTGGCTCAGGCTGTGGCTTGAGATTGCACCAGAACGCCGGCTGGGACTGCTGTCATCTGAACGGCTGGCTGGGGCCAGACGGCCCGCTTCCAAGATGGTGCACTCACATGGCGTGTGGCCGCGGTTTCTCACTGCACGGCCTCTCCACTAACCTCTTGACATGACAGCTGGTTCCCTCGGAGTGAATGATTCAGGAGAGACAGATGACCCAGGCGTACGCTCTGCCACATTCTGTTGTCAGAAGCAGCCCACTCAGTGGAGTCTGTGCTCAGGGGAGGACGACGCGCTCTGCCCTTTGAAGGGAGGATATTCATTTGTGGACATCTTTTAACCACCGCACGAGGCTGACTCCACACCTGCTAAGTCAGCTCTCCGGGTTAGCTCCTTTTCATTTCTAACAAACCCCCGGAATGATTTTTGTGCACACTTGCAGTGATACTTGTTGACTGATTTAGTCTGGAAGTAAACAAATACGACAATGGCACTGTCCCGGTTTATTTAAGAAGCCAGAACTGTTTTTAATGTGTTCTGAATATTTAAGGTTTATGCATAGGCACTAAATCAGGTGCTAACTAGATAATTTAATAAACGATTTCCTTAGATTTCATTTTATCAGATTAGACCTTTAGCTTCTGTCACTTAGCCAGCCAGAGGAGCCTCCCCTCCAATTTAGCCTGTGGCGGCTGAGCAGCTACTCAGTATATTTAGCCAAAAGAGGAACTTTAGCTCGCAGAAAGCAATTATATGTATGGCCGGGCTGGACAGGGCAGGGCAGGGCGAAAGGCTGTCCTGAGGTTTCTGTCTTCAGATCCAGATTGAGCAGGACAAATGTCTGACGGTCCTCGGTAACTCCTGGGTTGTGCCGCTGCCTGCTTCCTGTTAGGAGAGATGAGGGGAACAGAACCAGGCATTTGCAGGTAATAGTCGGGAGGTGCTGGAGCCCCTGGAATCCGGACACCACCTCCTCTTGGATGTTAAGGGCTTCTGCTGGGCAGTCAGACCCCTTCTCCATCACAGCCATCATTTTCTTACCTTTCTATCCGCAAAACCTTAGTCCTCTGACCTTGAGGAATTACAGGGGTTATTTGAGGGTGGAGGATGCATGTCATGGAAATAAACTCCTCTTCAAATCTGTGTAACAGCCACCCATCCGCCTCCCTCCCTGCCCCCAATGAAAGAAGGCAGATAAATACAGATGCTCAGAACTGTGGCCTCACATTTCATCTGAAATTCCTCAATTAGTGGAGGCACACAATTAGGGGATAAAACCCCCAGAGAGGAAGCAACTCAACACTGCCTGTGAGGAGATGCCTTTTCACGAAAGCATTGCACCCAGAGTCTGTTATCGCACACTGGAACGGCCCTGCGACAGAGCTGACATGCCCCAGGAGTGCAACAGATTGTTCTGCTTGTAGCCAATCAGCACTGCGAGTAACAGATACTTATTGAACAGTTAGGAGGCACCCTGCTTCACAGGCTTTATCAGCTGTCCCTTAGAGTGACATGAACGTCCTCACCCCTCTGTCTGCCTTCAGGCTCGTGCCCCTTAAAGTCAGTTCTGTGCGTTGGAACCAGCTTGGATTTTCCTGAAACATACATACTCGACCAGGTCACTGACCTACGAAAACTGTTCTGGTTGGTGACCCGCATCCAGACCAAACCTGCATTCCCCAGCATGACTTCTCGGTCAGACATCCTCTGCCCCTGCCCGACTCTGCGCTCTCACTGCTGCTGCTCGCACATTCATGCACTTCCCACCCGCGTGCCCCCAACATGCCCACCTCTCTGGTGCTGCAAGGGGTACCTGAGGGCTTGGGCCTCACAGCTGGGTAGGCTTTGATTCAAGCCCCAGCTCTGTAATTTACTAATTTAGTCATCTTGGTCAAATTACTGGATGTTTCTGAGCCATAGATTCCTCATGGACAGAAAGAAACTACCAGCCACACATGATTCTTATGAGGATTAACTGTGATAACAGTTAAAGTGCTTAGCACAGTGCCTGGCCCATAATTAAGACGGAGTAAAACCTGCCATTGCTTTTATTGATGTGTGGAAGCCCCAGGCACATAGTAGCTGTTTGTTTAACGAAGGAGGGACACTTTCCCCTGAGCCTCAGTGTTTTCTTAGAGGACTGATCACGAGAAGCCCTAGCTCAGAGTCGTTGGGGTGGGACTGGCATTGATAACGATACAGAAGTAGGTACAGTTTTAAGAGACAGAAAAACAGGGTGGGGAGTAGACTTGAAAAGGGTTATGTGTTCCCATGTGATCTTACCTCCGTTAGACTGGGACTGCTGGCGTCATTCTCTGTGGGGCAGGGAAACACTGTGGGCGACTGGGAGTCAGAAGAAAGAGACAATCTGCCCTTGGGAAGGTCACTACTTTCTGGCCTTTGTTGGTTCTAATGTAAAGTGGGCTTTTGTCGGAATTTACTCAGATACAGTGTTTAAAAGCTTTTTGAGGACTAGAACACATACTGAGAAATAAGGTGATGATATGATACTCCCAGTCCTACAATTCACAGTATGTTTTTAAAAAAATGTTTGAAAGCAACATTTTAAGATTTACATGTAATTGATGCTGAAACATACACCCTTAGAGGTGACGTTTGCTAGGAGGTGAGAGCAAGTCGTGTATCCTGGAATCGCCCCCGTGCCTTCCATAGCTCTCGCTGGAGCTTGGAGTGGCTCTTCGGCCCGAGTGCTTTCCTCCCACCACTGCCCAGCCAGCTGTCTGGCTTCCCTTCACAGAGGAGAAACCCGAAGGGCCTCCTACTTATTCATATTATGGTGCATGGCGTCGCACGAGTTGTTGGGAACCTGGAACAGATTAAAACCTGACTTGACATTCGGTCTTTCCATCTGTGACCTGGGATCATGCTGTCCACTCCACAGCATCGTTGCAAGGTTGAGGCACGCGTGCATGTCTCACATGTGTCTGGCGTGCAGTCAGCACGTGACAGGTTTTTCCTACGTGGACACCTGAGATTGTCCCCTGAATATCCCAATCCGAAGTCTTTATTCAGTCAAGGAGGGAGCCTCTACGGACTGGATTTAAGCACCCCCTTTCTGACCTTATTTGTGCCCCATTACCTCCAAGGCCCTCCTTCCCCTCCAGTAAAAATTGTTCCTCAGACTCAAAGCCCTTCAGGTGATTTTTCAGTGAATCCCAGCCTTAGCTTTCCCTGCTCCGGTGCCTCTGGCCTTGCTATACCTGATGTTAGTGGTGACTATCCCAGGCCCATGGGACCTGCACATTCTGTCACGTCAGAGCTGTCCCCAAGCAGCCTTCTCCACCAGGTGAGTCACTCCTTCGTTCCCTGTCCTCCTGCTGCATGCTGTTTTCCTTCTGTTCCAGCATTTATCACAGTCTGCCTTGTGGCACAGTCAGTTCTGGGTGTTCCCCTCTGGAGTCAGAGGCCCAGGAGGGCAGAGGCTGTTGTTTTCTTTTGTGCTGCATTTTCCCACCCCCACAGTGCATGGTGCAGTAGGGGTTTAGGAAATGCTGCCTGAATCAGTGCAAGAATGAAAGTGTGTCTCCTAGTCCTGTTGTGACGCTGTCATGCAGACCTGGTGAATGTACAGTTGCGCTTAGTGGATTTAGTTGAGCATAGGAAGGGAGTTTTCCAAGAAGCAGTAGTAGCTTTGAAAACAGAAATTGCCTTTAATCTTGTGGAAAACACATGCCAGCCCTCTCCATAATAGTCTCAATTACAGGAGAGCATCGTGTTACTGTAAAAACAGAAATAAATAAACCCATGACAATACTGTGTTTGGGAGATAAAACCACATAAAAGCCATCTTTCCTCAACTCTCCGGCATGATAATTAGGGTGTTTCTAGGAGGAAAAAGAAGGAGGACAGCAAAGAACAAGTGTTACTGTGTTTAAAAGCATTTCTTGGAATCGGTAAGGTGGGAGTAAGGGGTTACATTTTCCATGCAGTGCAAATACATGGGTTCTTCCCAGCTTCTGCCAAGACCCGATGCTGTATGGAGTGCATTGCATGAAAAGTTTGGCACTAGGGCTGCCAGGGACAGTTGGCCGTTCCCGGAGTGGCAGCAAGTGTCACCCTGAAGGTGGTACTGTAAAGTTTCTCTGTCTGCCACACTTTACCCAAACATACAGTATTCTTCTCAGTGTCTCAGGAAGCCCCAGGAGGCCGTCACTGGGACCTACAGCTTCCCACTGGATTTTGTTTCCTGACGTCCATGTGAATGTCTGCCTGGGGTAGGAGTGATTTTGTCAGTCCCTGAGGGCTAAAGCAGACTGAAGGGAACCCAGCCACTTGTCAGCGCCTGCTTCGCCACCGCCTGGCCGAGCTGCCCTGGTCTTTGGCCGGCTGGCCTCAGCCTCCCAGCTCTCTCTGTTCCTGCTCTGCCTCCTGCAGAGTGTTCTTCACTCAGCATCCGGAGTGGACCTTTTAAAGGTACTTTAGATCCTATCAGTCACCAGTCAGAACTCTGCAACTGGTCTCCCATTTCACTAAGAATGCAGTTCGAAGGCTGTACTTCGCGTGGCCTGGAGCCTGCTGGCTCCCTCCGCACCTCCTGCTGTCCCTGCGTGAGTCCTGTCTGACCCTTGGGCTCTCTTGCTGTTCTTAAGCAAGCCACGCATTCCCAGTCTCAGCTCTGCGTTATTGTCCTCTTAGCCTGGAACATTCCGTCCCCAGCTGTACACGTGGCTCATGGCTGCACTTCATTCGGCCTCTGCTTACATGTCACCTTGTTGGGAATGGGAGGTCCTGTCTGCGTGTATCCCCAGCCCTAGAACAGTGCCTGCCATGTGGCTCGTACTTAGGAAGCCTTTGTCGGAAGCATGAGGAAGCATTGGCCCGAGATTCTCAGACTTGGAGAGAGTGTTCTAGAAGGACGGTGGCTCTGGAGATGGAAGTCAGGTCAGACGGCTGGGTTTGCCCCCCTCCACTTCATATGCGCTCCGCTTCGGGGCAAGTACTTACTGCTCTAAGCGTGTGTTTCCGTACCAGGTAAGTGCGGTCATGCCTGATGTGTGGGCTTGTTAGGAGGAGTACGTCAGGTGAAGTCTCATGTACCTGGTGTGGTGTCTGGTGCACACACTGGAGGTGTCCTGATGACTGATTCTCACACACTGTACTTCTAGGGGAGCCATGGTATGTGGGATGAGTGACGGGATTGCCTAACAATGATCTGATTCAAAAAAGGAGATCATAACTGAGAAATGATTAGGGGTGGCTGGTTAGCTCAGTTGGTTAGAGCGTGGTGCTGGTAGCACCAAGGTAGCTGGTTCGATCCCTACATGGGCCACTGTGAGCTGTGCCCTCCTTAAAAAAAAAAAAAAAGAGCTGATTCTGGTGTGTAATTCTCAAGTACTCGAAGCAGTTGTGAACATATTTAATGCCCCCAGCCCTGTCCTGTGCTTGGCCTTCATGAGTCTAGGCCTTCCTGCTTTGAATCAGCACGCTTAGATGCTTCTGAAACTCCGGTGTCAGCTGGGGCAGCTCTGTGGGCACGTAGGGGTTTTAGTAAACAGAAAAAGGGAGAAGTCAGCGCTGAGCCCGGCTGGTTCCCAGTCCTGCTTGTGGTTCAGCAGGGACTGCATTGATGAAAATGGCAATTGAGTCCCGTGCAGTGGAGACGGGGCTGTGCCAGCACGTGTGCTGTTTCCATTCACATTCTCAGAGTAAGGACAATCTCACCATTATGCAAGTGAGGTTCTCCTTGCCAAGAAAACCCATTGCAAATTTCTGGCTTAAAGATTCTGCAGTTTAAAGGGGTCATACTTTCTGTTGCCTTAACGTTTCTTGGCACCACACACCTTAAGCCCCACTGCCTACCTTGTAAGTACTGTACAATGTTGTGACAAGCTGGGCCACGTCATTTGTTTTCCTGTGGTCCTTCTAGCAAATGGTGATGCTTCTGCCCCCACTCGCTCCTTCTCCTGGGATCCTGCTCAGGCAGTTTGAAGTGAGAAAGAAGGCAGATTGTCAGCAAAAGATGGGAGCCGTATTCATGGGAGTGCTTTGTGGCCAGGACTGAGCACAGCTGGAGAGAAACGTGTGTGGTCAGACCCACTGTGGACCCCTCCTGCTGCACCAGTGGCCAGCGCCCTGCCAGGCCCCCCTGGCGATGGCCTCGGAAACAGGCCTGTGCAGTCTGGAGCCGCTCACCCTACTGCACTGACCGGGGCTCCAAGAATAGGAGCACCATGCCCTCTGCCACCTGGTCCTGTGTCCTGCACAGCGAGTGTGCACCTGGGAGAATCTGCAGGCAGTTGGTGTGGCCCAGTGCGTCCCGGCGGCGTGCGGGGAGGCCCGTGACTCCAGACATGTCTGGAGCCCAGTGCCGGGCGGACGGCTGCCCTCTGTGTGCTGCAGGGTTTGCCCAGCATGTCCCGCCCTTAGTCCTGGCCGACAGGAAAGGCATTCATGGCATCTTAACGAAAGGCAGCAGGGCCTTTCTTCGAGAATAATAGGCATTCTTTTCTTGAACGAGGCCCCCTTTTAGAGATGTAGAGAAAAGCCAATTATTTTTCAGTTAAAATTTATTTTTTTTTAAATAGTGATACCTCAGTTGCAAATTATCCTGGCTTTGCCGTAAAGACAGGTACAATGAATCTTCTGATGTGGTCCTAAGCTGCCATCTTAGAGTAATCAGTACGGCGACGTGTGATGAGGCATGGAGGACTTCCCTGTCCCAGCTGTGTAGCTGGTTTGCCGTCCGCTGGAGCTGGAAAAGGGATGTGCTTTGTGCAAGGGAATGGGTCTGTTTCCCTTTACCCTGCATCTTACACACATTCTAACATACCTCTTTGTATTGAAGTTGGGGAATTTTCTGCCATGGACTTGTTAGTACGTCCTTATGAGTGATTTGATAAGAAAGTTGTCTGCTTGAAAGGAAGAAAGTATCTGAAGCAACAATCTAAAAGTCATCTTTGGTATAATAGATCTTTTTATTGTAAACAAACAAGATCAGAGCAGTACGTTTTAGTACATTAGGGGACGTGTTCTGCCCCAGTTCACATCTTCTCATGTGAAAGACCTCTTTCTGGTTGTTTTTTTTTTTTTTTTTTTTAATGCGTAAATGAAGCTTGGGATAATGACCTACACATTTTAGCTGTGCATATGTTCTACACACAAATGGTGCAAGACAACAGAGCCATTCTTGACTATTTTTCACACTACTTAGACCCTTAAGCGGCCCCTAGCAGGAAGTGACTTCCTCGGAGCAGTAATTTGTTTTAGGACTTGGGTGATTGTCAATCTGAATCTAACTGAGAGAGGTCATGCTATCTGCTGTACAGTTTCCTACTTGGATGACAGGCCAAGCCTTTTGCCTCGGAAATCTGAGTACTACAGATGCTAGGAATTAGAAGTGATGCCTGGTTTTGGGTATGGAGAGGTATCAGTTTCTGTGTAAAGCTGTTAGCTCAGGGGGCAAGCTTTCTCCTTGGGCGACAGGTAACCTGGATCCAAACATTTCCGACATCTCAAAGCTTTATTTCCTGGTGATCTTTAAAGGGAGAAAGAAAATAGTTTTTGGTCATCCATATTTTAGGCATGGTGCTTTAACATATATTAACTCCACTCATTTGAATTCCACTCATGGCAATGAAATTCAGGTCATTCCATCAGCTCTTGGAAATTAAAATATCTACTCACATGCTGCCTTCCCCAGACATAGCAGAAGTTAGTTTGAGGTTTGTGGGGACAGAACCCCAAAAAGCAGTTTCCAGGCTCTCAGCCTCACATAGACAGGTGCTGGCTCAGGTAGTAAATGGCCAACTGTGATTGCATGGCCATCAGCTGTGGCTAGTTGGCCGTCAGCTGTAACCAGTGAGCCATTGACCACTAATATAACTGCTGTGGCTACGCTAGCAGAGGGAGGGAGAGAGAAAAGAGAAAAAGAATGGGGGCTAGCAAGAAGATGGCGGCTGGGCTGGCAAGTGCAGATGGCGGTTTGCGGACAGTGTGGATCCAGCCTCCATTGAGAGTATAGCGCCGCCAGAGAGAATATAGTGGTATGACTCCCCTACCTATGGCTCCGTGGGTGTTCCTTTTTGGCCTCACCGTATCCTGCGTTCTTGTATGGGGAGCGGGAGCAGAGACCCCGCAGGCCTCCCTGCACGACACATGGCGCAGCGAGCAGGGTCTCCCGCATGACAAATGGCGCAGCGAGCAGGGTATGGTGCCGGCCAAAGCTCTCCAAAAGACGGTGGAGCAGTTTGTGCGTATGAACACTCAGTCTCAGGAAGACCGGGAGGAGCAGCTGCTGGAGAGCTGGACCCCCGTGGAGGGGTGGGAGGACGTGGACGGTTCTCCCACCAGCACAGGAAAAGCCATGCAGCTGCTGGACAGATGGAGCCCCGTGGAGAGGTGGAAAGATGTGGACGGTTCCCCAACCAGCACAGGCCGGAGAAAGCGAAGGTCGTTGCAGCCCTGTGGGCCGGGGAGGTTCCTGCTCAGGCAGCCGGGATGCGGGACTTGTAGTCCCAGGAGGAAACACTTGCTGAGTCCTCCGTGGGAGATGAGGGTGAGGTCAAGGTCATCCGTCACTCCCAGGACAGCCCTGGTGAATGACTATGGACTATGGGGAATTGCCTTCCATCCCTAATTTAATGGACCGCTTGACTGTTTGTTTGGGAACTGTTGTTAGTGGAACTGGGGGATATTTGCTTTTGTCTCTTGACTGGCCGCCATTGAGAATATGTAAGCACCTTGATTGTGAGTCGCTGATGTTCCAGCAGAGTACCCTGAGAGGGCCAGAGAGAGTGGCAGTGCCCTGAGAGCCCTGGCTGAGTCCAGGAAGTCTGGCTGTGCCCTGAAGATGCCCTGGCTGTGCCCAGGAAGTCGGGCTGTATCCCAGAGAGAATGGCAGTGCCCTGAGAGCCCTGGCTGAGTCCAGGAAGTCTGGCTGAGCCCTGAAGATACCCTGGCTGTGCCCAGGAAGTCGGGCTGTTCCCAGAGAGAGTGGCAGTGCCCTGAGAGCCCTGGCTGTGTCAAGGAAGTGTGGCTGTGCCCACAGAGAGTGGCAGTGCCCTGAAAGCCCTGGCTGAGTCCAGGAAGTGTGTCTGTGCCCACAGAGAGTGGCAGTGCCCTGAGAGCCCTGGCTGTGTCCAGGAAGTGTGGCTGTGCCCACAGAGAGTGGCAGTGCCCTGAGAGCCCTGGCTGAGTCCAGGAAGTGTGTCTGTGCCCACAGAGAGTGGCAGTGCCCTGAGAGCCCTGGCTGTGTCCAGGAAGTGTGGCTGTGCCCACAGAGAGTGGCAGTGCCCTGAGAAACCCTGGCTGTGTCCGGGAAGACAGGTGGTACCCTAAGAAGTCCAGGAAGTCTGGCCGTGCCCAGAAGTACTGGTGGTGCCCTGAGAAACCCTGGCTGTGCCCAGAGAGCCTGGCTGTGTCCAGGATATTGCATTCACCCCCAGGCTTCTCACACAGGGCCCCTCGCGGAAGACGCTTGTCGCGTAGATTGTGAGGCGAGAGCCTGTAGGGGTGGAGTGTGGGGACAGAGCCCCAGAAAGTAGTTTCCAGGCTCTCGGCCTCACATAGACAGGTGCTGGCTCAGGTAGTAAATGGCCAACTGTGATTGCACGGCCATCAGCTGTGGCTAGTTGGCCGTCAGCTGTAACCAGTGAGCCATTGGCCACTAATATAACTGCTGTGGCTACGCTAGCAGAGGGAGGGAGAGAGAAAAGAGAAAAAGAATGGGGGCTAGCAAGAAGATGGCGGCTGGGCTGGCAAGCGTGGATGGTGGTTTGCGGACAGTGTGGATCCAGCCTCCATTGAGAGTATAGTGCCGCCAGAGAGAATATAGTGGTATGACTCCCCTACCTATGGCTCCGTGGGTGTTCCTTTTTGGCCTCACCATATCCTGCGTTCTTGTGTGGGGAGCGGGAGCAGAGACCCCGCAGGCCTCCCTGCACGACACATGGCGCAGCGAGCAGGGTCTCCCGCATGACAAGGTTAGTACTTTCGGCATTAAACTCCATTATTCTGGCTAAGATCAGATTTTTGGGTAGGTTTTGGTTGAGTGCTGGAAATGAAGGTCAGCTTCACACCAGTAGCTTCTTCACGTGTTGGGTACTGTTCTGTGTGTGGCATTCCCTGCTGCTGTCAGCTGCACCTTCCTGCTTCTTCCGGTCTAGGGGCAGAAGGCTCGGGCTAATCTTGGGTCTCTGTACACGGCTCCTCTTGACCCAGTTGACTGATCGTTGCAGAGGGCTTTACAGTCTACCAGGAACTTTCACGAGTATTTGCTGTTTACATCAGAATTACAAGTTATCCTCATTCTTTTTGTAGGTAACTAAAACAAGGGCCAGGGAAGTTAGGAACCAGCTGTGGTCTCCAATCTATACTAGTAGGTGACAGAGCCAGGATTCTAGGCATGGGCAGCGGACTCCACATCCACTGCTTCTGGATACTGCACTTACCTTCCTGCCACAACAGGCTTCAGGGCTACTTGGCTTTGGAACCCAAGCGTCCTGGCCTTGGGCAGCCTCCCAGAGCCTCCGGCCCCTCGTCAGCAGTAGTCATAGAACCGTTGCAGTAAGGCTGCCTTGAAGTGCCTCGTGCATGGTAAATACTCAGTAAGAATGTCAGCCGTTCTTCCTTATCGTCGTCAGAGGCACTATGACCCTGTGGGGGCAGAGCCCCAGAAAGTAGTTTGCAGGCTCGCGGCCTCACATAGACAGGTGCTGGCTCAGGTAGTAAATGGCCATCAATGTGATTGGATGGCCATCAGCTGTGGCTAGTTGGCCGTCAGCTGTAACCAGTGAGCCATTGGCCACTAATATAACTGCTGTGACTACGCTAGAAGAGAAGAGGAAAGAGAGAAAGAATGGGGGCTAGCAAGAAGATGGTGGCTGGGCTGGCAAGCGTGGATGGCGGTTTGCGGACAGTGTGGATCCAGCCTCCAGTGAGAGTATAGTGCCGCCAGCGAGAATATAGTGGTATGACTCCCCCATCTGTGGCTCCGTGGGTGTTCCTTTTTGGCCTCACCATATCCTGCGTTCTTGTATGGGGAGCGGGAGCAGAGACCCCGCAGGCCTCCCCGCCTGACAAATGGCGCAGCGAGCAGGGTCCCCCGCATGACAAATGGCGCAGCGAACAGGGTATGGTGCCGGCCAAAGCTCTCCAAAGGACGGTGGAGCAGTTTGTGCGTGTGAACACCCAGTCTCAGGAAGACCAGGAGGAGCAGCTGCCGGAGAGCTGGACCCCCGTGGAGGGGTGGGAGGACGTGGACGGTTCTCCCACTTGCACAGGAAAAGCCATGCAGCTGCTGGACAGATGGAGCCCCGTGGAGAGGTGGAAAGATGTGGACGGTTCCCCAACCAGCACAGGCCGGAGAAAGCGAAGGTCATTGCAGCCCTGTGGGCCGGGGAAGTTCCTGCTCAGGCAGCCCAGATGCAGGACTTATAGTCCCAGGAGGAAACGCTTGCTGAGTCCTCCATGGGAGATGAGGGTGAGGTCAAGGTCGTCCCTCACCCCCAGGACAGCCCTGATGAATGACTATGGACTATGGGGAATTGCCTTCCATCCCTAATTTAATGGACAGCTTGACTGTTTGGGAACTTATCACCATGTAGTGGAACTGGGGGATGTTTGCTTTTATGTCTTGACTGGCCGCCATTGAGAATATGTAAGCACCTTGATTGTGAGTCGCTGTTGTTCCAGCAGGGTACCCTGAGAGGCACAGAGAGTGGCAGTGCCCTGAGAGCCCTGGCTGTGTCCAGGAAGTGTGGCTGTGCCCACAGAGAGTGGCAGTGCCCTAAGGGCCCTGGCTGTGTTTGTTCCAGCAGGGTACCCTGAGAGGCCCAGAGAGATAGGGAGAGTGGCAGTGCCCTGAGAGCCCTGGCTGTGTCCAGGAAGTCTGGCTGTGCCCACAGAGAGTGGCAGTGCCCTGAGAGCCCTGGCTGTGTCCAGGAAGTCTGGCTGTGCCCACAGAGAGTGGCAGTGCCCTGAGAGCCCTGGCTGTGTCCAGGAAGTCTGGCTGAGCCCTGAAGATACCCTGGCTGTGCCCAGGAAGTCGGGCTGTTCCCAGAGAGAGTGTGGCAGTGCCCTGAGAAACCCTGGCTGTGTCCGGGAAGACAGGTGGTACCCTAAGAAGTCCAGGAAGTCTGGCCGTGCCCAGAAGCACTGGTGGTGCCCTGAGAAACCCTGGCTGTGCCCAGAGAGCCTGGCTGTGTCCAGGATATTGCATTCACCCCCAGGCTCCTCCCACAGGTCCCCTCGCGGAAGACGCTTGTCGCGTAGATTGTGAGGCGAGAGCCTGTAGGGGTGGAGTGTGGGGACAGAGCCCCAGAAAGTAGTTTCCAGGCTCTCGGCCTCACATAGACAGGTGCTGGCTCAGGTAGTAAATGGCCATCAACTGTGATTGCATGGCCATCAGCTGTGGCTAGTTGGCCGTCAGCTGTAACCAGTGAGCCATTGGCCACTAATATAACTGCTATGGCTACGCTAGCAGGAAAGATGTGGGGCTAGCAAGAAGATGGTGGCTGGGCTGGTAAGCGTGGATGGTGGTTTGCGGACAGTGTGGATCCAGCCTCCAGTGAGAGTATAGTGCCGCCAGAGAGAATATAGTGGTATGACTCCCCCATCTATGGCTCCGTGGGTGTTCCTTTATGGCCTCACCATGTCCTGCGTTCTTGTATGGGGAGCGGGAGCAGAGACCCCGCAGGCCGCCCCGCCTGACAAATGGCGCAGCGAGCAGGGTCCCCCGCATGACAGACCCATTGTCACTAGGGAGACAAACGAGGATGCAGCTTTGTGATTGAGAATCACTAGCTCTGCTGTGAGAAGCAAATGTGAAAACGCGAAACCAGCATTTGTGTGGTAAGCTGGTAACTAAAGTACGAGCAGGTGCTGAGGAATCTTAGGGAAAGGGATGTCTATGCTTTGAATGACCAAGAGCCGAGCCGTGGGGCAGCTCTTCGCTTCCCCGCTCCGACCCCCACCGGTAACTTCCCCATCTTACTCAGTCCTCGGGAAGACAGCTGTCACTGTCCCAGGGCTTATGGGCGCTCTGCACCCCCCGCGTGAGGCAGGCGGGATGGACAGAATGTGTCTGGCTAAGGGAACCTCGTGGTCCTTTGGGGAAGGAAGAGCTGTATTTCACAGTTGGAGCACTGTCTATCAGGACAGAAGGGATTGCCTTGCCCTGGTGTGCAGCCTGCCGTGGGAGCGCCACAGGAAACCAGGTATGAGTGGGCTCCCGTGGGCTGGTGAATGGGGTGGACTTTGGGGAACGTGGGCCTGGACTTGGACCGGAAAGAACGTAGAATTTGGGTGAAGAGCCACAGAAGGGCGGAGGGCCTGAGCTAGGTTGAGTTATGAGACAAACGACAGACTGGCGGCTGGAGGGAGGGTCCTGCCTGGGGTCGGGTGGTCCAGAGGCGCGCTCCTCATTCCTGCAGGGCGACCTGCCCTGGAGCCCGCCACGCCAGCATGCACACAGCTCCTGCCGCCCTCGGGGAGGCCCCTGGACAGCAACTTTGTGCTCACTGGTGTTTCCCGTCTTCTGGCAGGACAGAAAACCGAGACCCCCGCGTGGACATTAGATCCCCGTGGGCCTGCGAGCAGCCTCTGTGAGCTGTTTGCCTGCATTTAAATGCCATTTACATAAGGAGCTGTCAGAGTGGAGTTGGCTCATGATTATTCCTTGATGTATGTTGAAAAAAAGAAAAGAAAAGAAAATCCCGGCTAATGAGGAGCTGAGTTCCTTTCCTCCACTGATGACAGCTTCCTTTCTGATCTGACGGTCCGTCAGACACTAAGGTGGGGTGTGACGGTGGGTTATGTCCCGCTGAAGCAGTCTTCCCTCCGAGTGGTAATTGATGGGGAGACCTGTCACTTGTTATGCTGACGCTGTGCAGATTTGTGTTCAGCCACCAGCCAGGAGAGTTTGAGGACGGCATCTGATTGGGTGCGGCTTGTGGCAAAAGCGATAATAAATAGAGAGCTGGTGAGGGTAGATTTTGATTGACCTGAGATTGTATATTATTAAACTGAGTCTGCATGTACATGTCAGTTTACGAAGAACCAGACCCATAATCCAACTTAGGGCTGTGGCAGTTTGGGTTTATTAAATGTGCCTTATATCACTATTAATACTGAGCAACAGGGAGGAATATCTGTAATCTTTTAATCTATGCAATAATAGTTTGGAGGGGTTACCAGACGCATCAGGCTATTGTTTGCCTCTAATTGTGTTCAGAACTCTTCAGAGCATTGATTTGTTTCTGGCATACTGACTGGATGCAACAGTCTCATAAAGCTCTCTTATAGTCCCCTTTGCTTTGGATTTCCCCCCAGTAATTAGAGAACCGTAATGGGCTGGGCGAAAAAGGAGAGAGTAAGGAGAGAGGACATTTCTAGCTGAGTGGATAGCCGTAAACATCCTCCGTGCTCATAAACACCTTTGTGTTTATCGCCTTGTGGCCTCTGCGTGGGGTCATCACTTCAGTGCCTTGTAAAACGTGGTTGTGTTTAGTAAGTGAAAGCTGGCTTTTTGCTGAGTAGTGCCAAAGTATCCCTCTCCTTCGTCTTCCTGGGAGCAAGGACCGCCCCGCCGGGGCAGGTCTCATGGGGGACAGAAGCAGACAGTTTGGCTGTGCTTCTGTGGAAACAGTACGTACAGTGGGACCCGGTCGGTGCACCTTTTATTCTTAATTACGTGGCTTTTAATGGAAATGACTTTCAAATGGAAGGACGTGGGGCAACACATCCAGTAAACCCAAGCTGTGGTGGTGGGTTTTCCTTTTTAGGTATAAATGATATTTTTGATCCAAGAAACCTTCCTTTGTTGCCACATTATCACTGTTTCTCCCCGTTTCCAAAACAGGCATGAGGGAATAAGCCAGAGAAACAGTCTCCAAGTTCAGTTTCACTGACTTTAATAAGAAGGTCTGATTAAGTGCTGCAAAGGCAGTTAGTTGCCTTCCATCATCAGCGATTGTTTAAACATTTCTTCAGGAAATTGTAGGCACTCCATCACTGTGTATTGTCCCCCTGATGCTGACATTTAACTGTCCCTGGAGGAAACAAGCAGACCCCTGTGAGCTGACAGGTGTGCTGGCTGCCTGTGGAAGCTATTAGTTGCCTGGTTTGTGGTGCAACAATGGGAGGCAGGCATGTGGGGTGTGGCCAAGAAACAGGCGTCTTCAGGGAGCTTTATTGTAACTGTGTAGGAGCCAGTCTGGGGGTGTGCGGGACCCATGTTTATCAAAGGAGACTGTTCTAACTAAGACTTAGTTTCTTGTCCCGGGAGGTTTATTGCTGCTGCATTTCCTGGAGTTTATGAGGTGCGCTTTCCTCTGCCTGCTCCAATCCGATGGCATCGCTTAGAATCATATAAAACCCACAGGACTGATACAGAGCTGCTGCCACAGTGGCTGTTGCGCAGGGCGGCCTGCGGGGTCTCTGCTCCGCTCCCCACATAAGAACGCAGGATATGGTGAGGCCAAAAAGGAACACCCACGGAGTCATAGATAGGGGGGTCATACCACTATATTCTTGCTAGCGGCTGGGCTGGAGACACAGGAAGCAGGAGCCACATGATCTGCAATCTGCCGTCCACTTCTCTGCAAACCAGCCTCACTTGCTAACTGCAATCCGCTCTTACTAGCTCAGCCCCCATCTTGCTAGCCCCCCATTTTGTGCTAGCGTAGCCACAGCAGTTATATTAGTGGCCAATGGCTCACTGGTTACAGCTGACAGCCAACTACCACAGCTGATGACCATCCAATCACAGTTGATGGCCATTTACTACCTGAGTGAGCACCTTTCCACGTGAGGCCGAGAGCCTGGAAACTGGTCTCTTTGCTCTGTCCCAGCAGTGGCACACCACAGTGGACGGCTCTGTAGGCAGAGAGGAGAAACCCTACCACAGGTTCCAGGCCATGAAGGAATGAGGTAGAAAGGCGGTCAGGCAGTGAGAGAGATTTATCAGATCCCTACTCTGGGCCCGGTTCTGTGAAAAACCAAAGATGAGTTCCAGGCCCCATGGTGCATTCCATCCAGGGGGATGAGCATTGTGCGTCAGTGGCTCTCCAGTGTGGTCCCCAGATCGGGAGCACCCTTATCCTCTGGGAACTTGCTCATTGCAGATTCTCAGGCAGCACCCTAGCGCAGAAGCATTAGACACCCCCAGGAGGGCGGGGCCGGCTGTCTGTCTCAGTCTGTTTCAGACTCCACAGGTGATTCCGATTCCTGCTAAAGTTTAAGAACCTCTGCTTTAGGCTGAGCTCTTCCGGAGGAATACTTGAGTGAACAAGACATGGAAGTAAAGTCTGCTGGCAGAAAAGGAAAGAAGAGGTGCTCTACAGTGGGGTGCTGACCTGAGCTGTCAGCGTGAGCAGGGTCAGAGGAAGGGGGGAGCCGCAGATTGTCCAGGCAGCATGTCCCGAGAGGGCGTCCTGAGCCAGGCTTTGCAGAATGAATAGGAGAGGGGAGGACGAGTGGCCTAAATGAGTGCAGACGTGCTGGTGAGGGCTGTTCCTTTAAAGAGCCTGGTTAAGGAGAGAACGTGAACTCAACCACTAGCCAAGGAAAATATATGTGAAATCAAGTACAAAACTTCGGTGGTTTTGTGAAGAAGAAAAATATGTTCTTCACAAGTTAGTCTAGTGTGAGTTCGTCTCTTTTCTCACCGTTGGCGGGGCTGCAGTTAATTAATTGGGGCCAGAGAGCTGGCACCTGGAGAGGCTTAATCAAGGGAGGCTCTCAAGAGGGGGATTTTATTTGCCTCAGGCTGCTGCTTTAAAAGTGAGAGGCCTGTGGCAATCATGACAAACGGGTAACTGGGAAAGGGACGGGCTGCCCTGCACAGGTCCAAGGCCCAGTATGTATAAAGTGCTTTGTGTCTGTAGAGAGGGAGCTGGGAGCCATCTGGGGGTGGGCGTGGGTCAGATGAAAGTCCCATAAGTTTCTGTTCTCCTTTCAAGGCAGAAAGGAGCCCTGGAACGTTATTACATGGGAGGAAGGCGCAGAGTTCTGTGTCGTGAGTCTGATCAGAGGGGGTCTGTGAACGGAGGGAAGTCGGTGGGGGGAGGAGGCGATTCTAATTGTGACAGTCGGGATGACAAGGTTTGCACTAGCGCAGCTCTAGAAGAAGGGTGTTGTGGGCAGCAGTAGGTTCATGATGGTTCGAGGAGAAGGGAAGAAGGAAGGGACCAGCCATGCGCTGGCGTCTTCCACAGGCGGTGTGATAAAGCCTCACCACAGCCATTGGTAGCTCGTGACCAGAACCATTTCAGTGATATGGAGATGGCTGTGTACCGAAGGGCCAACTGCTGTGTAACCAGGGACGGGCCTATGCACGACCTGACTCAAATCTGCCTGTTCATCCTGTACCCTTTCTTTTGTGCTCTAGATACCAAACTTTGGCCAATGGAATGATGCATTTTATTTAGTGTTGGGCAGTTGCTGATCTTGGCAGCAGTGGTGACAGCCGGGAGGAGGTGTTAGGAAACAGAGAAACAACGGCACAGGAGGACATTGAAAATTGTTTGGTGAAACTGTATGTGGAAGAGCTTAGGATTTCAGCAGCCACGTGTAGGTTGTTGCCCCCCCCCCCCCCCCGCCCCGCCCCCAGCTGGACAAAGGGCTGTGCTGCTCTTTGCTGGCCTTTGACCCACAGGAAAGTGTGAATGGGGTCCATGACCCATCCCCTGCTGAGGGATCCCTGATCCAGGTTCTGTAGAACATCTGCATGGCCCCCACACCTGTGGTGTTGGCGCTGAAGGCTGCCGTTTAGCACACGGAGCCTTCCAAGGTCGTGTCCATTACCTGAATGCACTTACTGCTGAGGTCCGCACATTCTACAAAGGGCAAAAGCAAGTCCAAAATGGAATGCCAGGGAGATGGGGAGAGGAGAGATTACAGCCAGACTGGGGTCTGGAGTTGGTCAGTGTGAGCTATGTGTTTGCTTTTGAATGCCCACTTTCTAGCAGGCGTATTGGTACTTGGCAGTGTCAGGGAGCCGGCAGAGACATGGAGCAGAGTCATCTTTCTGTCCCCACACCCGAGTCTCCTTTTCAGCAGCTCTCCTCCCCTCTGCCTTTTCTCTCCTCCTCAGGTGTGACGTGCTGCTGCTGCATCTGGCCTGGGCCCCTCCCCTGGGTGGGAGCTGCAGATACACACCTGGAAATGAGGCTGTGCAGGGCAGTGGTTGGCTAGCAGGGCTGAGGCCTGACGCCGCCTTAAGTCTGACTCCAACAGTGTCAGTGTAGACGGCGCGGAGGCAGGGCATTTGTTTAGGTGAGGAAGGAGCCCTTGAGAGACCTGCTTGTTGAACTGTATTCCGCAGCAGCGATGAAAAGATGCCTACACATGTGTCCCATAGCAGCTAAAGTCCATCAACACAGCCTACCAGCGCATTAGTAGACTTGCCCCTTCTGTTCATACCAGTCTTCTCAGTTTCCTGCTTTGTGTACGTAGCTGGTGACTGCTGTGTTTATTAGGGAAGGCTAACACACAAAACTACTGACGCAGGGCCAGGCCTGCTGGTCAGCAGGGTTCAGCATCGGGGACCCTTCCGCTCATCGTCAGCTCATGCCACACCATGTCATGACCTTGACTTCTGTGGGCACATGAGAGGAAGTACCTGGTAAATAAGGGAGCAAAGGCAAGACATGCTCGGTTACACAGGGAAAATGGACTTGTTTCCTATGCACAGGGACACAGAGCTGGGCACAGCGAGATTGAGCTGATCTTTGTTAGATTCTCTTAGAGGAACTAGAATGAGGTATTCGGAAGAGACGGCCTGACTTCAAATCCGAGCTGTGGAATGTTGGCCAAGACCTTACTTTGCCTGTTTTTTCATCTGTAAAATAGGGGTAATGATACCCACCTCATAGAAATATTATCAGGATTTGATGATACAATACATGTTCAGTGCTTAGCTTAGTCACTGAATATAAATATTCAATGAATTAGTTACTAATAATTGTGTCATATCATTACTGCATAAATCGTTATTGTTGTTGGTAGGAACTGGTACCTTATGCTCAGTTGTTGCGGCAGAAGTGTACACTGTACAGGAACAGAAACCAGCACGAGGTTAGTTTTCCTTTTCTTGGCTGGGCTTCACCATCCACTCTTCCCATCAGCTCCACCGTCCCGCTGTTCTGAGAACCCGCCTTACTGGACACGCCACTTGAGTGTCTCCCTGTTTTCTTTGGACATTGTCACCTTTTCCTTGCTTTGGGGACGGTTGTGGAAAGGGAGCAGTCACACAAGGTGTCCAGTGGCACCTCCAGGGGCCATGGTTCTCACTCTGACTCGACTTGAGAAGTTTGGCGGTTACTGGTAAAATTGAGCTTTGCAGCTGCTTATGTGTCTGAGGACTCACGTTTCCTGATCTGCTTTGCAGAACAGTGCAGGCTGCATCTGTTTTGGAGACTGTGAAAGGATACTTCCTGTGGCTCGTTTAAAAACAGGTTGGTGAGGTTGAGTCTTCAGCGGAAAAATCTTTCACTACATTCTGGGGCTCCTTTTCAGTGTGATTTTTGTGTGGACAGTAATTCAAGTTCAGGAAATATGTTTAGTGACATTTCCTGGGCCACTCTAGAAAGAGATTCCTCTCTTACCCATAAATAGTACTTTCTTTAGGCTTCAGGCCAGTGTGTTTTTGAGAACATTTTTGTGATCCTTATGAATGAGGCCCCATGTGCTTGGACAGTTTTAGACACTTCTGTTCAGTGGATCACTGCCCTCTGTCACAGAACAGAAACCTTCCCGAGACAGAAAGACCTAAAACAGTGGTTCTCAACCCTTGGGTCACATTCGAATCACTTTGGGAGCCTTTAAAAACTTCCAATGCATGGGCCACGATTACAGATGTTACCTAGTTGCTTTAGCGTGGGGCCCAGACGTTGGTATTTTAAAGAAGTTTCCTAGGTGATTCCAGTATATAAGTAGGTTGAGAAGTACTAGACTGAAAGGAGTGCCTTTTGGGGAGAGCCTGTGGAATGAGAGCCCTTGGCGTTTCCTCAGCAGCAGTGCCCTGCTGGCCGTTCAGAGGGGGGCAGCCCTGTCTTCTGGGTCTCGGGACCCTCGGGGGGCAGCCCAGCGCCTGGCGCAGAGTGGATACTTGGGGTGCCTACTCTGCTTCCTTTGGGTAACAGAAAGAATGGAACTGAGAGCCCAGATTGACCAGCAGGCCATTTGTACTTAATCCTTGAGTCTTTCCCTCCTGTGGTCTGCGAGGGCAGAGGTCCACAAGCAAATACTTTTGTTGTTCTAGGAGGAGGAAGACGCCAGCTTTGAGATGCTTGGGGCGTAAGCTGATCTTTGGTTAAGACGCACAGAGGCTTGGTGTGTGCGACTTAAATAACCTGGTAAAGGGGGATGAACGGGGTGCTATCTAGTACCTCTTTACGCCGCTAGCCCTTCTGTGTTGTGGGCTCTGCACACCCCATGGCGACTGGTTCTTGGTGGTGGTTTTTGCTCTTAAACACCAATCACTTTTTTATTCTCTCTCTCTCTCTCTCTCTCTCTCTCTCTCTCTCTCTCTCTCTGTCTCTCATTTTAGAAATCAAATTGCATGAGGGCTTGTAGCTATAGGTATTCATAAAGGGAGAATTCTGCGAACATGGGATCATGGCCTGGGAATTTGATAAACTTATTTTTCTGGTTTCTAGATGGAGCAGTACCAAGCACGTATCAGGAAGAGTAGCCCTTTGCAGTCAGACAGCTCTTTATATAGAATAGTGTTCATTTCCTATGTGCAAGGTTGTTTTAATCTCCCACAAGGCTGTGAATGGGCAGGGCAAGTATGTATTGTCTCCAATTTATGAATAAAAAAGTGTAAGACTCAGTGAGGTTGAGTGACCTGCCTTAGGCGAGGAGCTGGGCGTCGAGTGCACGGCTTTGGCTGTGAATCCCTTCCGTACACTGAGCTGTGGGCAGTGCTTTTGCTTGGATTAGAACAGCCTGTCAGTGTGACTAATGACATCGCAAGGTTCTGTTTGTCCTAACAGTCGTAGTTTGTATCCTTTGTTTGCATTTGTGTGTGCTTGCGTGTGTGTGTGTGTGTGTGTGTGTGTGTGTCCGTGTCTGTACCCATTAATATTAAGCATCTTGTCACTTGCCTCTGCAGAATACAGTTGATAGATGGGAAGGTACATTTGATGTAGTCAAGAGACTGTCATCTTTTATTAACAGTTGTGACTTTGTCTCACCAAGGAGCCTCTTTTTACGGTTAGACTATTGTGAATGTGAATATTCATGTATAGTATTTTATTTCTGGCAAAGTACCTTTGCAGTTGTGTTGTTAGCATAAGATGGCGATGCTGGAAGCCTCATGTATTCAGTTTTAGAGCATGACATTTTCCTGGGTGGTTTGTGGGCTGTTTCCATTCATCTAACAAATTACTGAGTGCCTACTGTGTGCCAGGTGCTGTTCACCTTTACTTCCATCTTAAGGAAGTCTGAAATAAAGGAAACTGTCCGTATGGTGAGAGAGAAAGCTTCAGCTGTGTCTTTGTCAGGCTAGTTTGGCTATTGAACTGTATTGATTTCTTGACTTTTGATAAATAGTTTTTCCCTAAGTCACCTGATAGGCCCAGGGTGGGAAATGCTTTCTTTGCTCTCCAGGAATATATCATGGAGAGGTGACTGTGGCTGGTGGGAATCTTGAAAAGAGCCACCCTGGCGCTGCCTGGATTGTGTGCCCTGCATTCCGGCCTGCTGATTTCTCTCTTCCTTTTTATCCCCACCCCTTACAAGCACAGCCTTTTTGCTTCCTGCTTTCTGTATCCCAGAGAGATTGTTAATTATGCTTGAGTATAAGGAAAGCAGTCAGGGTTGACGATTTCAAATGCAGAAAAGTGGTTTCTGCACTCGAGAGCTGCTTCCATTGTGCGTTAGTGCAGCACATTTATCTTCATCCAGGATGAACTTATCCTACAGAGATGGATCATAACGATTAGAGAGGAAAGAAAATGACGGGAAAAAACCCTGGATTCTGAAGATGGCTGCAGTAGATGCTTCAATAGAAATTTGAAGACTAAAGTGCATGTTAGAACATCACATGAAGCTCTTCTCACTTAAAACATGAGGATTTAGAAAGGGGGGATAAAAGCACTCCTTCCATTTTAAGGGAAGTAAGCATTTGACTTGTCACCTTGGTGAAGATAAACAAAGCTTATATTTTCGGTTGGCATCGGACGGGGCTTTTAAAATCTCCTGGGAGGGAAGTGTTGTTCTGTCATTTATTTACAATACTTGAACTAAGTCACTGAAATCCTTGGCGGGATGTCTGTGCGATTGCTCACTCCAGCTGTGGCCAGCAGGTATGCCTGTTCTCAGTGAGGAGCCCGTGGCATGGCTTCCTTCCTCTTCTGTTTCTCTGTTTTGTCTTGTCTCTTTTGTAGACAAGGGCAATCTGTAGTAAGTCTTTTGTAGATCCTCTCTCACCCCCCCACCCCACCCCTTGCCTCAAATCAAATCACAGCACAGGATGTGAATAAGCATTCCACGCGGACTTGACAGTAGGCTGGGAAACAGGAGTGACGTCATCTCTCCATAGGAGATAGCAACCCAGATATGTCAGCTCACCCGTCATCCTTGCTGGCAGAGCCCCGATTTCATCCAGGGGTTCACTTTCTGTGTGGATGTGAGTTCCGGGTGCATCTTAATTAGTCTAAGCCAATCATGAGAATTCCACTCCTCATTCCAATTAAAGATCCAGGTCTGGCCATTTCAACATCAGGAGAAATCTTGTATGGGTGTTTCTGGAAAAGATTCCTTGCATTTGAAGAGAGAAGAAAAGTACAGTTTCTGTCTCTGGTTGTTGTCTTTATGTGGTGCTTGGAACGTGACAGCAGCCATCTTTGAACCACGAGCTGGCCAAGGAGCACAAACCAGCATGTTGGGGACAGCGGAGTGGAAAGAAAGATGCATGACAGCCTTGATGATACTGTTCAGCTACTGAATCCAGCAGCCTGGACTCATTGTATCTCAGAGGACTTCTGTGTGAGGGAAACAGTTCTTATTCACGCTGTGTTGGTTGGGTTTTCTGTTTCCTGCACAGGGTATTCTAACTGTTAGGCTGTCACCCATCCACACCGGATGGTTTGAGATAGAATCATAAAATGGTGAAAATGCGTGTGCATGTCAGTGTTGCAGCAGTCTGCACTGTGCTGTGTTCTTGTGCTTTTCTCCTGTATCACTTTGCTGGCCCCCTTCTCCATAGCAAGGGGATAGGCCATTAGGATGAAAAGCAGCCATTCAGAAGGCTGTTTGGGGGCTTTCCAGCATCCTTTCTGTAACAATTGACATGATAAATAACTCCTGAAACTTAATACGAGGCAAAAATTCCCAATAAACTTGTGTTTCTTATTTCTAGAAAGTGACAAACATAACCCAATATATTTTCCCTTTGTCTTCCTTTGCTGAGAAGTGCCAATCCAACTTCAGTGCTTAATGGTATTTCATCCAAAATTCCAAGAATATCGTTCTTCAAATTTTTGCTAGTTTTATTTATTTTAGTTATTTTTACAAGCCAGTAATCTGTATCACATCCTCATTGGAAGTAGCTAATCATCTTTGATTTCATTGTCACTGAGGAAACGTTTCTGATTTACTTAAATGAATGTCCCAAATATCTTGTAATGGAACATTTTTATTTCTTCCCTTATTCATCCATTCACTACACATTTATTGAACTCTTACTAAGAGCCAGCCAGGCGCTTGAATATTTTTCTTTGGTTTCATTATAGGGCACACAGAAGAAGAAAGCACGAGGAACGCAGAATTGTGGGTAACAGAGCATTAAGTTAGCATTGAGTTAGGGGGGAAAGTCATTTTTCACTGCTGGTCCTGAGGAGAGTTTTGAAGCTGACTTAGAAGTATTAATTTGAGGGATGCTGATGATTTTCATCTCCTTTTCCCATCTCTGAACTAAATGTAATCCCTTCAGAGGCTGAGATTCAGAGAACCTTTATTAGAGAGAAAGGCCAGGAAAGGTAGACTTTCCCAGATATCACAGTACGTACTGAAATCAGTATTCAGCAGGGAAAGTCTGGGGTCAGCTAAATGGTTTATTTATATACTGTGATTCTCATCTCATTTCCCCCAACCAAAAACAGAAAAAAAGGTTCAAATCCATTCTTTTCATGTTTTTGCAAAATTTGCTACTTTGAAAGGCATTTATTTTTCTTCTCAAAGAAGGAATAAAAACAATCCTTTTGCATAATCTGCTTATAATTGGGGAACAATGTTCTGTGAGTTTTCTGCCCTGATAGAAGAGGCTCACGGCATCATTGCTGGAAATGAAATCGGAAGTCCAGGATTACTTCACCTGAGGACTCCAGAATCACCATCACCACCCTCAGCACTACCACCAACCAATTTGAACAGCTTCTCAATTGGCTTATTCTTGCTGCCAGTCATGGTCTAGAAGTACCTACTCTTTCTGGACTGGATTATTTGATCTTCCCAGGGTGGGCAGAGAGTCTGGAAAGACCCAAGTTGCTTTTGTCTTTTGTTTGTCCCTCTCAGCTAAGAAGCCATGGCTCACCCTTTCTGAATCAGGACCCGAATGACCTCTTTGGGTGGGTTGGTCTTTTTGAGTCATATGCCTTTGTCTTGGGCATCCATTGTACCTCGGGTGGTTCAGCTTTAAAGAGGACCTGTACTAAGTGACAGGGAGAAAATAGAATAATCCATATTGATGATGAAATACAAATCTCAGGAGGCTTCCAGTTGTCTCCGAAATCTTTTCTGTTAGGGTGTTGAGAGAGTGAGGTGTAGAGTTTGAAAGTAAAATTCCTTACATCACTTTACTGCACGATTGAAAGCTACTTGGCTTTGGTCCTTGATGTAATTTAAATGGTGAAAGATTTAAGTGATGTCTTGTGACTGACTTAATTTTCAGGGTTTTAAGTCATTTGCTAAGTTGGCTGAGGAGTCCTAAGCGGCGCCAGGATGTTGTGTGACATCTTCAAAAGATCGTTTGGGCTGTTGGTAATCCCTGAGGTCGCCAGTGTGCTGACATTCAGAGAAGGACTTCCAGGTGCCTGAAATCTGCAGCTTGGTTTTGCTTCAGAGGAAGTCATGTGCTCAGGTCATGAAATCTAGATCGGGACTTGACTTTCATGGTGTTTCAAATCTTTCTTTTATTTCCTCTATTTTTAATAACAATAGTGGTTTCTTGTGGTCATTTACTGAGCAGTGTAGGTGAAAGTAAGCATCAGTCGAATGGTGGTTGTGAATAGGGGGATGGGTTCTCTGGAGCCACGTAGGTACCTTTGGGCCTAGAGTTTGGTTTATAGTTCTAGAATGGAGTGGTAGTCACTGGCATATATCAACTGTCACGTGGAAGGGCCTGGCCTCAGTAGCATGCGCTGAGCATCTGATAGCCTCTGAGAATCATGCTGACCCCCTAGCCAGAGGCTGGGTGTGCAGACTCCCCTGCCTTTCGCTCACTGGGGTCTGCTGGTGTCGGATAGCAGGGAGACCCTAACACCATGGAGCTTTCCACATGCTCAGGTTGCCACTCGTTGCTCCTACAGAAGGCTAATGAGTTTTCGGTGTTGTAACCAGTAAATTGACAACACGCTAAAATGGCAGAGCACTACTTAGGAAATACAGTCCTTGGTTTTATTCAGAGATCCTTGCCAGAATTTTGCCTTGTACGAGAGATACCAGAAGCGCCTGCTGCCCCTGACAGAAGAGATTGCTAACTACCCACTGTTGCCTGCAGGGGAAGTACTGCAGGTCAAAAGGGGTTTTGAGAAGGAAGTCCAGTGACAATAAGGACTAATTAGTTGGCCATGTTGTGAGATGTTGCTGGGAGTATCTAAGCTTCAGAGAATATATAATCTCCCTCCTGGGTGTCCACGAAGAGCTCCCAGGATGCTTTATTAAGAGGTGGGTAAGCAGTTATCACCGTGCCTCAGTAGTTCGCAAACTTTAGCTTACACAGCATTACCTGGAGGGCCTGTCAGAGCACAATGTGCTGGGCGCATCCCTGGCCTTTCTGCGGGTCCAGAATAGGGCCTGAGGATTTTAATTCCTGGCAAGTTCTCAGGTGATGCCCAGGCTGTCTGTCGGGCAGGGAACCAGCCCTGAGAACCACGTTCTATCTGATCCTCTGTCTTTTTCTGCTCCTCACGTCCAGGCAGCAGGTATGAAATTGGGCCCCCAAAGCATTCACCTTCATTGTTGACCTGATTATCGTATAATTATAATTGGATTTTGACCTTATAAAAGGTCGATCATATTTGAACTTCAAATTAATTGTAAATCTTACTGAAAGCTCTACTACATGATCTGGATTCTTGATCCTGAAAAAGTCTTGCTTCAGCTTGAAACTTGTCCTAGAATGTCTTTGACAAATCCAGATTCTGGTAAGTGTATTATACTCCAAAGTAATTATACTAAAAGTTTATGTCACACATGATTACATCCCCACTCACAACTGAATCATCTGGAAGCTTAAAAAAAGGTCATGATGCTTGGGCCCTGTCCCTGACGGATTGAATCTGAATCTCTGGGAGTAAGCACCAAGAAATACACACTTGCAGAAGTTTCTCAAGGAATTTTAAATGACAGCCAGGCGAAGAGCCCTGCTCTAGGACCGGGGAGACACAGGGGCAGGGGATCTGTGGGGAGTCCTTCAGGCAGTGTCACCTGCCTGCTCTGTGCCTTTTCACTGTTAAACCAGGTCCCCTGTCGTCCTAGCCGATGATGCCTCTGCTTCCCCCTCCTTTCAGGCTGGCGAGCCTCAGCGCATGATAGGTCATGTTCTCTGGGCTTAGAATAGGCTGTTCACCCAAGTGTGTGCAATGAAAGGCCTTTATTCTTAGGGTTCAAATGATCTTAAAATGAGGTTGTTTAGTTTGGGGTCTAGTCAGTCACTTTCCTATACTACTCCAGTTTGAGCTTCTGTTTTGGGTGGAGTTACCCATTCTCCCTTCCTCACCTGAATAAAGGAACAGTCTGTCGATGTTTCCAGAGCTTTCTGAGCCAACCCTTCATGCTGGAGGGAAGTTTCGGAAAGAGCCAGGCGCCCTCCCTCATGGCCAGCAGAATGAACAGTGTTGAATCACTTGATCCTGGCTCTGTGAAATAATACACAGGAGGAATTTCTGCTTTATGACTTTAATCTGATAAACTCTGCTTGCTCTGGCGTGTTAGAGTCTCTGTGTGTTCCTCTGCCACCGCCAGCATAATCCCAGCCTGTGTGGAGCAGCTGGCATGCAGGGCCTGAAACGCAAAGCGAGCCTTGATGCAGACTTCAGACAAGAAGGACTTTAGAAAGCTCTGTGGTAATGCTCAGTGCTTCACACGCCTGCTCCGGGCTCCGAGAGAGAGCCAGGAAGTGGCGGAGAACCCTCCATTGAGCTTGGGCCTGAAGCTGCCAACTGCTGTAACCAAAGAAAGCGAAACCAGTTTAACTCTTGCTTTTCTTGTATCTTCTTTTTCTGTTTTATCTTACAGTGTCACTTTCCCTTTTCTGTCTTATTTACTTATTTTTTCTATTCGCGTCTTTCCTCAGTTTTTCTCTGTGATCCACCCATCTCTCCCCTGCCACTTTTTTTTTTTTCTTTTCCCCCAGGTTCTCTCAATTCTTGCTTTTGAAGAGCCAGGAATCTTGTATAATTTGAGAATTAGCTAAACATTGGGGTAGTTATCCAAAATGGACCTTGGATGGTTTCTTTAGCTTACTTTGAATCTCACTAATTATAGAAGCAGCTGACTGGATGGAGAGCAAGCCAGAAGAGCATTTGTGCCTTAGAACTCATCAAAGGTGATGAGAAAAAAGGAAAAGAGAATGAAAACAGTGTTTTAACCACCTGTAACCCAGGACATAGCAGACGCTGATACGAACGTGGCGAATGCACAGCCTGTCTGCGACAGTTTTCATTTTTCATGCTCATGGCAGATATCATAAATAGAGCTCAGAACGCTGATCTGATTTTTCTTAACCCAGTACTTTAGGGAGTATTGACCACTGGACAAGCTCATTTTCCATCCTTGTTGGTGGGCGCTGAGAGGAGATTTTTGGTGGGGAAAATGCTACAGAAGGAAATCCCATCTTTTGAGATAGCTTTTTTGATTCAGTGTTGAGGATTTGTGCCCAGAGACCCCTGAAAGCATCACAGATGCTGCAGCCCTTCCCTGCTGCCTGCTAACCCAGGCATGTGATAAGAGCAAGACTTCTAGAGAGTGCTGTAGAGGAAGAAGAATTTCAGTGAGTTTGGGAAAGCCTGAAGAATGGTTGGGAGTGAATAGCACATGTCCTTCCGGAGTTTTCCTGCAGGCTGCTGCTTTTATCGAGAGGTCAATGGTTGGAGAAATGCGTTTTCTAGAATCATGTTGGGCACATGTAAGTAAGCGCTGTATACAACACCCCAGAGGTGACCATGTTTATTGTCAGGCACTCTGATCATTGGAAGGAGGGTGAAGAGATTGGACAGAAACAGAGCACGGGCACATTTGAGCTGCGGCCGCTCATTGTCCTAGAACGAATTGCCTCCTGGCCGAGGCTTGTTGCCGTGTCTGACGGAAGGGCTCTACAAGCCACCGTTTATCTGTTTCTTCTGTTCACCATCAGAAGGCTGTAAATAATCGTTTGTGTAAGACATGTGTAAGACAGACTTGTGCAAAGGACTGTACATTTTTAGACATATGCCCCTTGCCCTTCTTTGATGTGAGAGGTTCAGACAAAACTACTTCCTTACATGTATAAATAGATTAATACTCAAAGTAGCTGAGAAGATGTGTGCCATGGTACAGTTTTACGGATGGTTGGCAAGTGTGACATCTCTGTCACATCGGGATCACCTTGTGAGTTTGGGGAGACGCTTGACCTCATCTCCGAAACCGTCCGCTGTGGCTAAATTCACGGAAAGTAGTACCTGGACGTGAAGTAGTTTGATCTTTATGCAGTAGATAAAGATACTGCATTCTAAAGAATTTATGTAAATTGAATTATTTAAACTGGATTTAGGAACATTCATTGTAAAGGTAATCTGCTGTAATTGCTTTTGTGATGTTACCCTCTTTCCCCTTTCATCCCATTTGAAAACCTGCAGTTTAATCTGTTTGGAGAAGGTGGCATTTTCTCCGGTTAAATCACTCAGGTTTATAACCATGGAGGGGTAAGTTACCAGACTGGGCTCCGTCAGGCAACTACCGGGAGCTTTGTGGGCGCTCAGGACACCTGCAGTCACTTTCTGCACACAAGAGCGCTGTTTCAGTTAGTGCAAGGACTTGGGATTCTAGAAAAAATAAAAATGTGAACAGGAACAATGGTACTAACATTCACTCATTGATTCCAAGATGCACCGAGCATCTGGTGTGCCCGGCAGTGAAGGTGGGACCAAGCTGAGGATGGCAGCCACACTTTCCCCTGAGCTCACGGAAGTTGGGGGGGGGCGGGGAGACAAAATCCAGTGGTTAGTGCACAGCGCATGTTAGGCGTCGTCGCCGCTGTGTTGGTAGCTGCTCTCGGGGTGCTGTGAGGTGTACCCACCGGAGACCTGGACTGTAAAGGACGACTTCATGAACGTGAGGCAGTGCGGGGACAGCAGCTGGCCTGGGAGGTCGGCTACCAGGGTTAAGGGGACTCAGGTTTGCCATCTGAAAGTGGGGGTGACAGGAATCCAGGCCCACGTTGTTTTGAGGATTTCATGAGACTAATACGGGCAGGTAGTGCGCCGTCCTGGTCATTGAGACGCCATCAGTAATGACAGCGACCCTACCCTACGTATCACTCATGCTGTGTTCCTCACAACAACTCTGGGAAGCGAGTAGCACTTTCTCTATTTTGCAGAAGCTCAGAGAGGTGAATTTGCCCAAGGTTACCCAGCTAGCACTGTGTAGGGCCCGGCTTTGAATCTGGACATCTCTCTTCTGGTTGCCTTTTGTTCTCTATGCTACTCTGGGGGCCCAGGATTCCAGCTGCTTCCTGCTTCCTTATCCCCCTGAGTGCCCCACTGAGAGGGGTCTGCAGTTGCCTGCCCCTCCTCTCTGCCTCCTGGCCATGCCCTGAGTCACTGCCAAGCCATTTGTGTGAGAGGGAAACGGGGGCTTGCTCAGCGCATGTAGCAGTTTGCTCGTGTTCTTGCTCATTTGCTGTGGACACCAGCAAACAAGTAGTCGTCAGCAGGCATCATGTTTGTTAAGGAGCCACATGGTGTATTGTAAAAGCTCTTAGCTCTCTCTGGCATCATCGATTGTGCTGGAGCATAAGAAATAAAGTGACACTGAGCCTTTTATTAATACTACACATGTTTTCCATTTAACTCTGACTGGTTAAATCTGGCATAAAATGGAATCTTGCAAAGCAGCATCCCTGGGATGTGGACCTTCTCTTAGCTATTTATAATGAGGGTCTCTATTGAACAGGGGCTCAGATCGGCTCTGCCTGCAGCGAGGGCTCTGGGCTAGAGGTTTTCTTCCCCTTCTTGCTCTTGAGGGCCTGGGTTGCCTTGTTTTGTGAAGCTGTGGGCATGGATAAATATTGACAACTGGAGAAGACATATATGTGGTCCCATATTCTGATGCAAGTTTCTGTCATTTGTACATTTGAAAACACTGGGTGGCCAGTGTTTGGCATGCATATGATGTTTGAGTAATAGGGATCATGCATTTATTTTGCTGATGAAACAGGTCTCAGGCTGTGACAATGACGACGATGACAAGAGCAGTGATGGCACCGACACTTTTTAAGTCGGACACTGGCCAAGGTGCTTTATGTATTACCTCACTTAATCCTTACAGTGACTTGATGAGGGAGGTGTTATTACCTCCATTTCACTAGGAAACAGGCACAGAGAGGTTTAATTGTTTGCTCATGTCACACAGCTGGCAAGTGGTCGAGCTGGGTTGGCACCGGGCGCAGGCTTCCGGCTCCATCAGAACCTTTGATCTTGGTTACTACAGTGTGGCTGGTATGCAACTTGTCCCGACTCACAGGACTGGGAGAAATAACCCAGGACCTAACTACGTCAGTGATTTATAAAATTCTTTATCTGTGGAAGCCTTCCTTAAATGGAGATATTACTAGATAGTGTAACCAAATAAAAAAGCAAAAACCTGCTGCTGTGCCCGAAGTGGGGTGAGAGGGGCATTAACCATGTGTCCCTTTCATGCAGCCCTTCCTGTGACTTCTGAGAAATCCATATGGGGCATCATTTTAAAACCCTGGCTTTAGTTAGGGATATGTGCTTCAGATTGATGTGTTGTTTTTGTTTGTTTGTTTGTGTGTGTGTGTGTGTGTGTGTGTTTGCCACAATTAAAATCATAATGGATTTATGGGTAGATCTGTCCAATTCTCTAGCAAACTCTGAAGCTTTTGTATTGCATTATTGTAGGTTCCCAGGGTCACTGGGGTCATCAAAATCAGTTGTGTGTTGGAGAAAGACATTCTGAGAGCCGGAAGAGGGCATCAACCCCCTGGGCCGCTGAAAACTCTCCGGGCTGGAGTCGGCCTGCTGATCAGCATACCCAGTGGGCCGTGAACGCTGTCTTTTTGTTTCTATGTCACGTAGTGCCCCAGGGGCCTTACTCTGAATGTGTCCTGCGTTGTAATGACATGATTTTGGCTGGTCTCACTCACTAGACTGTGACCCAGGCTCCCCATGGCTGACGTGCTGAGCACAGTTTAGCAGTTGCTCAATAAACGTTGGTTGAATTTTTTTAATCTCTTTTGGGTTCTAGACTATAGGCATAGATTAGAGGTCAAACAGGTTGTAAGTGGACCCCAGAATGTCTCCTATAGCAGGACCTTTATTTTGTCTGTTTCCAAGCAATTCAATGAATTTGGTTTCCTTGAGATTCTAGTTTGGTAAGAAGAATGACGTCAGTTTGAAGCTCATATCCCTCTTGAAAGTTACGGGAAAACCAAAGATTTAATTGTTAGACCTCTCCCCCACAGTTTAAACAGCGTTTATCCTTTGTGAAGGTAGCATGGGGGTGTGGAGTGAAAGCAGGCTTCAAGCCGGAAGAATCTCTTCAAGGTCTCCGGCGGTCTTGTAGACACCTGTGCGTGTCTTTTTCTGTAGGTGAAGGAAGTGGAGCAGGAGAGTGGAGTGAGTGTATGAATCCTAGAAGCCTGGCACGGTTGTGAGGGCACAGGGAGCTAGGTGGGGGGTGGGGGTAAGGAACAGGAGCGGTCTAGGCCAGTGGTTGGTTATCAGAGTGGGATCCCTGGACCAGCAGCTTCAGCATCTGCTGGGAACTTGTTAGAAACACCGGGTCTTAGATTCCACCCCAGACCTGCCGAATCAGGAACGGGGTGGGGGTGGGGCCCAGTAGTTGCGGTTTGGAAAACCACTACTGTACCCCTCCTCCCTGCAATTCAAATATTCCCAGTTGTTAGTAGTTTTCAGTTGATCCCTATAACATACTTTGATTATGTGTTAGTGAGTAGGTCGGCATTAAGGGACTGTTGAGGAAACATGAAGAAATCTCCTTGTATTCAATGGCATTTCCCAGAGTTAAATTACATGTGTTGTTAGTGTCTATTGCTTTTGTTCAGAATAAGCTCTGAAACAAAATTAAGATTCTCATCAAGCCTTGAGCTCATTAATAGCTATTTCATTTGTTTAGAACTAATGTAAAATGTCTGATATCTGTAGAGGAAGTGCTGTGTAAAACCCACGCTTTCAGAGCCCCTGGAGGAGAGGCGTTGTGAGGCCCCCAGGGCTCTAGGCTGAAGCACACACACGCCTTCCAGCTGAGCTCTGCTCAGCCCAATGAGTGTGGAGGGTAAGGACGCTCTGGTCAGGTGTCAGACAGCTGGGATATTAAAAAGAATGACTGCATTGGAATTTAACATTGAACAAGTAAAATCCATGAATCCACAGTCATGAGAGAAATTCTGGGCACCATTGGAAATGACTATTATGTGAACTCATTCCAAAAATTGTAAATTAAAGGAAAATAATTAAGTATTTACTTTGCCGTTTGAAGAGAAAGCATAGTTCCTCTATGATTGATAAGGGAAATCTGCTTTATAAAAGGATGCTAGCAGGTACCGTGTAGAAGGAGACAGAATTAGGATATCAGCATTGCAGGCTGGAGTGAAGTGCTGCGTTCAGGCCGAGGCCATCGATGGAAGGCAGAACCATCCGGTGACGGGTGCTGGGGACAGAATGATCTCACGGTGTCAGCAGATGCTCCGCAGGTCCTCGCACAGGGTGAAGGTGTGCTGCTTTGACAGAGTGGTCATGCCTCACTCCGTGCGCGCACAGCATCAGAAGCGGGGTGCCTGCCGGCTGCTCCTCCTGATCTCACCCAACGGGAGGCACACAGCATCACCACACAGTGGCTTTGCCCAAGATGTGTAACTTGGGTCCGTTCAGCTTACAGAAAACACGGGGTAGAGAGGCAGATTTGTTCACACTCAGGGGAAGCAATCAGGCAAACAACAAAGGTGGGATAGTCTCAAGATAGCTGGTCTGTCTGATGTCTTCAAAGAGTCAGCATGAAGGAAAAACATAGTTGCTGGTGGGCATTATTCTGTAGTACAGAGGAAATGTAACAAATGCAATGCATACATGTTGATTGGGTCTGTCTTCGAAATAATAACTGCTTATAAAGGGTATTTGGGGGCAGTTGTTGAAACTTGAGTATGATCTGGCTATCAGATCACATTAGGAACTTCCTGTTAATGTGTCAGGTGTGATAATGCTATTTCGGTTGTGTTAGAAGAACGCCTTCACTCTTAGGAGAAGTTAAATTTTCAGCGTGAAATTTCATAATATCTGAAAATTATTTTCACACGGTTCCATAAGAAACAAAAATCGGTAATAGATTAAGTGAATTTGGCAAGATGTTAACAATTTTAAATCTAAATAGTAGGCATATGAGTGTTTCATATTTTCAGTAAGTTTGAAAATTTCCTCAAACAACAAAAACAGGCTGCCTGGATTCAAATATTGACTGTCATTTATAAATGGTCTGGCCTTGGGTAAGTTTCTCGGGGTCAACATCTGTCAGTTGGGTGTAATAATAATACCACAGAGTGCTGTTGAGATTCAGTGACATATTCAGCATATAAAACACATTGTTGTAGCATGTAGCACACAAGAGCCTTACACAGACTAACTGCTCGAGAAATAGCAGTTTTTTTGATGGCTGTGGGGACAGTTAGAGCCAATATCTCAGTTAATGTTACTGATTCAGCATAGAGAAGTGTGACTAGTTCTTTAAGTTTTGGATGCTAACGAGACTCATGAAAGCTATGGATTCCCAGAAAATTTTACTTGTGATTTCTGAGATTTCTGGCTCATCCGTGCATTCCTGTTTGAGAATGCCTTATCTAGAAACCCAGGCAGTAGTCAAGAATACCTTATCTAGAAACCTGTTGGCATCTCAATATTATGCTTTGATTTGGAGGAAAGTTTAATGGATTTAAAGAAAGGTTTGCAAAGAAGTGAATGAAATGCTGGTATGAGGAGTTTGGTTTTGTAACCGACATGTAACCAGATGCACGTGTCCCGGTTGGTTTGGTTCTTTTCAGAGGAGGCATCTTAGCGCACTGTGTACGAGCATGTTTGCAGCCTGGCCATGTTCAGAACGTGCTCTTTACAACTTTCCTTCAGAGTCTTAAAATGAATTAGTTTTTAGAAACATCCAAAGTTTTCTGGAGCTTATTCTGACGTTAGGAAGTGAATGATTCAAGTGGATACTTTATTTTTGATTACAGAAGTGTGTGACAGGAATGTGGTGGGGGGGTTTTTGCACTTCTTTGTGGCTTATGGTGCCATTGGAATTTTCAAAGGAAGAGTTTCAAAAGAAGTGTAGTTCATTCAGACTCGCCAACCCCAAACCATGGGTAATACAATGAGTATCCCTTATGTTAGCCGTTTGGGTGAGTTGGATGCATTTTCACGGGGAGTGGACCTTTAGTCAGTGACCCTAAGGCTCGGTGACCCACAGTTTGAGCCTGTGGTCCTGCAGACTTGCTTGGCCTCAAAAGTGCAGCGGTAGCATTACCAAAACTAGGTAAATGACAGCCCGTCCCGAGTGGCTGGCCCTCTGCTGGCTGCCTGTCCCAGCTCAGGACTGGAGGTGTGAAAGTTCCCGGATAGCCAGGCATCACGGCAGCTGGTCCCACGGGTGGGGTGGAGGCCCGGCTGCAGCACTGCCTGTGTGTAGGCTGCTAGTGGGAGTTGCATCAGGTGTGGGCAGGATGGTGTCGGCGGAGGCTGGGAAAGGGCTGCATTTGGTATGCTTGTCACACTCAGTGACAGTGAGTCTAGAGTGTCTGGTGTAAGAAAAAGTGATTTAGTGTGGGTTGCTGGCCTGGGAAAGAGGCATTTTGAATGATGCTGTTGGATTTCAAATTTTCCAGTAGACCTGCAAGAGGTGGGCAGTAACTATCTTGTGGGTCAGTGAAGAAGGAGTGTTAGAAGGAAGTGTTGAGGGGTGAACCCAATAAAATGGGTTCCTTTGGACACAGCATTAGTGGAGGGGCATTCATGATGGGATGGGAGTCGTGAGAATTAGAAGAGGGATTGCACAGGGGTGTGTTCCCAGGGCCGAGTTCTTCACATCAGGTGCGTACGAGAGGCCAGAATTGAAGAGGTCTGTTGGAGACCATGAACCCCAGGAGGCGGGCAGCATGTTTGTGTTGTTCCACACTGAGGACTCGAGGTGGTGCCTGGGAGGTGTGCAGTGAGCGAGTGTTGAATGAGTGAGACTATTCAGTAGGTAAATAAAGAATGAAGGGGGACGGCGTTACATGCCTGAGCCGTAGTCTGTGATGGAATGTCAGTCATGTTGGGTTTCCTCAGAGGCCAGTTCCAAGCTGCTTCATTTATCAGTGAGGGAACCTGCTGAACCAGCTTAGTTCACATGAGAACCTGTGCAGCAGAACTGCAGACCAAACACATGTGTCCATTTTAGAGATAAGGAAACTGAGATTCAGAGATTTGAAGTAATTTGCACATAGGTCTACAACCAAGAAGGTCATAACATTTCAACCTAGGTCTCTCTGCTTTTGCAATCAGTGCTAGGACAGTTTGCTTTGGACGTAGTTTATTAACTAGTGTCTTTCTGTCATATTAGAGTGATTAGTTAGTAAGCACGAAGACATAAATAGGGAAACATTCACACACTGGCTAGTCCCGTTTGCCCCACTTGATCCCGCGCGTCGTTATCTGGCTGATGAGTAATGACGATGATAAAGCTGGATGAGAGGAACACTTCGTGATTAAAAACCCTCCATTTTGCTTAATGGGCTGCAGTTATTAGAAAGAAATAGAAACCCTGGTGAATCTCAATACAGGCTACTTATTTAGGAAAGGAGATATTTCAAATTAAATCAGCCTTTCCTTTGCATTGTATTGCCGGAGACAGTTTTCATTTTGTCTACACCACCCATAAATGACTATTGCTATACGGAAACGAATCTTACTGATAACTGAGTGAAAGAAATTAAACAGACACAAACAAACCCAAAATGCATTGGAGAAGGATGTGGTCCTCCAGCTTTCAGTCATTCGGAGGGGCGTTTGGCCGAGATGGGCTCTGCAGATAAAACTGTCATGGTTTTCAGAAGTCGTCCCAAGACAGTAGAGAGGAAACGTGACAGATACTGGAAAGAGACCCTCTCTCAGCTGATGAGTAATATATATTTTATACTCATATTAATATTTCATTGAAGAGAAGGTCAAAATCTACATTTAAATGGAAATATTTAAAAAGAAGAAGCATAATATTTGACTAAGTGAAACACTCTGGGTTTTCCAAGAACACAAGCTATACCCCTGGGATCTCAGCCCTCCAGATTTGCTGTTTTTTAGAGCATGTGGGAGTGTTTGAATTGCTTTAGTCTTGTGGGTAGATCTTAACCCTGGCATTTGGGGATCCTGGCTCCCTCACTCTTCTTCCATTTGATCCTGAACTTTGTAATATGTCACGTAATATTGTGTCCTGTGCATATGGCCTCACTCAGTTTTTTAAGGTAATTTAAATCTCTGGAAACTCATTTTGTCTATCCTGAGAAATGGATATGTTAGGATTGTGGAAATGGGCATAAGCTGGATGCTTTCAGTTGTAAGGAACGGAAACCCAACTAACACAGTGTCTTGACAAAGAGTCAGGAACAGGAGAGCCCGGCTTCATGCAGAGACTCAAAGGTCCAGTTGTGGTCATCCTTTACTCTGCCATTCGTAATGCGTTAGGTTTCATCCTGCGGCTTGTGGATGCCCTAGTTCCAAGAATAATGCCTTTACAGCATTCAAAACAAGAAGGAAGGATGAAGGAGCAGAAGAATCTCCCTGGTACACGTCTCTCTCTTATTACAGGGAGGAAGCTTTTCCTCAGAAGCCTGCACGGGGCCTGGCCCTCGCATGCCACTGACAGCCTTGGTCACCGTGCCAGCCCCCACTCACTGCCTGCAGCTTGTCAGAGCATCGAGCTGGGCACCACTGGCTAACGGCACTCCTGCTTGACTCCCTGAGGAGGGCGCTGCACTCAGGGCTCTTCTTGCTCACGAAGAAGAAGGGGGAGGCTGTTGTGTGTGCCACACTCGTAGTCTTGTACCAGCTCTGAGTGTCAAGTGAGGGTGCACCCCAGCCTGATTTCCCTGAGTGTTTCGTCCTTCCTTGGTTTGTAAGTGGCACAATGACACGAATCAGAGCCATCTGGAAAAGGAAAGTAGATGATTTGGGCCTATTCTCAGAGAGATGGCTGCAGGGAAGACAATGTATTTGCAAGTGAAGGGAGAGTCCAGTTCTCTAAAGCTGTGCGGTGAACTCGCGCCACGTTCGGGGTACAGGGCTGAAAGGGAGCCAAGCTCCTCCTGCGCCCCCAGCTTCTGTCATCCGTGTGCCACCTGCTCATTTTCCACCAGTCAGGCGCCTGTGGGCACATTCCTGGGATTAGGAGGCCAGGGTTGTGGTTCTGCTCCGACACTCACTGCAGGACAGCCCACTTCAGGCAGGCACTGGAGACGAACGTAAGCGACACATAAGTCCTGTTTCTGAGAGGCCCCGGCTGCGGACCTTTGCTAGTCCTGGTCTCAGTTGCCTCTTGACATGAGTGTGTTGACACCAAATGACCACATCCCTCCCTTCCTAAGTCTTATGATTTCTTTCAAGTTTGTATGGGATTAATTTTTTTTTTTGTCATTGGCTTTTGTCAGAATGTTCTGCATACTTTTTGCTCCCAGGGATACTGTTATTCAGAAAGCTTGCCACTGTCAGATGTGGCCTGAGAGCGCAGAGAGCGAACAGCTGACCGCGCCATGGTTATTCTGGACTGCGTAGCTCTTAGTGCAGGCCAGGACAGCATTAGCCTTTCTGGCCGTCCTCACTCTGTGGCCGTTCCTGGGTTTGCAGTCAGCTGCAGACTTCTAAGTCAGCTGACATGTCTAAGAGCAGTGTTTTTGGAAGATGACTGCAGGGGCTTCGGGAACGGGACTTCTCGTCGTTTTCTTCATTTTGTCAACTCCTTCCTTGATTTGCCAACTGGCAGTGGGCCCGGAATCCGTGATGTTGATAATCGATACTACCATTTTGTGAGCTCTCCCTGTGTGCCAGGTACTACCCTAAGCACCTTACAGGTGTTTCACTTAATTCCGCAGCAGCTTTCTGACCTAGGCTTACAGTTATGGAGAAAGGCGGGGTAATTTGAGCAAAATCGTCTAGGTAGCTAGTGGTTAAGGCAAGACTAGGATCCAGGCAGTTGGGTGGCAGCGCTGAAATTCTTAACCTTGCAGTGAAACTCAGGCATTTTGTATTTCTCTTACTCCCCCAGTTTCTCCCCTCTCCCCATCTAGTTCTTGTATAGTTGCTTTGAAATATTACTACCTGTCTTACCATTCAGATTGGCTTATTAGAATGACTGTGTAGAGATGAAAAAGTTGTAAAGTACTAGACTTATGATGAGGGTTTATTTGTTCATTGCTTTTAGTGTTCATTCATTCATTCATTCTCTAGTTCATGTTTAACTGAGTCCCTGAGGTGTCCGCCTGAGTGTTGGGGGTCCAGAGAGGAACAAGAACGGGCGTTGTGCTTCTGAGGCGGTCGCACAGCCACGTGGGAGAAGCTGGGCCCCAGCAGGTCCCGTCATGCCTTGTGGATCGTGGGGAGGGCCGCGTCTCATTGCACATGTGATGATTTCTGAGTCCAGCACCAATTGGGCTCCACCACAGACTCCAAAGCGGGACTCAGCGTAGGCACCAGCACATCTGGGGGGCCCCTTGGCCTTCCTCTTTCTGCCCCACTTACTTTTCTCTCTCCTTCAGATTGACTGCTTTTTCAAAAGGATGGTTCTCCCAGGAATGGGGACGTATGAGCTCACTTTGATACAAGAGAATAAAAGACCAGAATCAAACCTTTGCTCAGATTATGCTTTGCCAGGGGCAAAGGTAGAAAGCTGAGCAAAAGACACACGAGTGAGAGTAAGGAGGGACCCACAGATGAAGGATGGGAACAGAGAAAGGGAAGCTGGGGGCTCGGAACCGACCGAGGCCTGGCTCAGCACCTCGTCGCTGTGTGTGAGACAGCTCTGCTCCTCCCCAGTTCCCGCCGCCATCATGCCATCCTCTTCCCAGTTCAGTCCTCAGTTTCCTCTGAGGACCTGCCTCCTCCTCCTAGATCTGTTGGGGAGGGGGAGGAAGCTTCAGATTCTACAGAAGGAAAGAGAAACTGAGGCACAGGATGGAGCAGCCATCTGTACCTCGTGGTGTGAGCCTTTAGGGACGGTCAGAGTCTTGTCATAGCGCCCACGGGTTGCTGTAGGGCACAGGTGGCCAATACCCTCGCTGGCATGGGCTCCTTCCCCCTTCCTCACTGTGCGTGCTTGGGGCTTTGCACCTGAGAAGAGCAGCTCTCGTGGAAGGGAAGCAGCTCCTTGCAACAGAAGGGAAGTCCTTCGAGCTGTGTACTGCACGGCCCCTACCCGTAACCCATTAAGGGGTTGTAAATAGTTCTATAATGATGTCTCAGTCATTTGTTTTGATGTATCTGAGCTTTTAATAAATCAGCCACAGCTTGCTTAATAGGAATATGAGAGCAGAGCGTGTTGCTGCCAGCAGCTGCTAGTAAATTCTAAAGCATTCATCTGTTTTACAAGGGAATTAAATGTTTATTCTCTTGTGACTAAATAAGGGGCGGGGGTGTATTGGCTTGCCTGATGCCCCTGCCCTCCCAACAGCCCCAGGTACCTGGGGAAACACCTGTAACCAGAGCCACTTGAATCTCAGTGCCCCCAGGTAAACCTGTCTTTATTGGTCGCTACTCCCTGTATGTCTCCAAAGCAATATTTAGTGGATTACATTTTTCTTCCACTTGAAAGGATTCTGTGACATACATGTTCCGTTCCCTCCTCCTTCCTTTTTTCTTAAGACTGTCAAGGGAGGCACGTTAGATAAACCACATAGCCAGAGTGATTGACGTTCAATTGTCTGCAAAATGGAGTTAGCCTATTTTATTTGACTTTTATGTTTACATTTGAAGTAGACTCCCTCTCTCTTCTCAACGCCATTGCCTTTATTTATTCAATCACTTTCAGAGGGAAGGTATTCGAATCGGTGCTCTTGGGAGATAAAAATATGGGAGCCAGGTAAGTAGGATTCAAGAGCTGTTGACTACCTATTTTGTGACCTTTGACAAGTTGTACAGGCTATTTGAATCTGTTTCCTTAGATTTTGTTGTTTTTAAATTTTGAAGTACTTACAGATTCACGGGAAGTTGTAAAGATAGTATAGAGAGATCCAGGGTACGTTTCACCCGGTACCGTGTGTGTGGAGCTCCGTGCCCTTCTATATATGTGTGGATTTGTGGAACCACCACTGCGTACAGAATCTGTCCTTCATCACAAAAGTGATACCCTTTGAAAGGAAAACCCACCCTCACCCCTTTCCTCCCAACCACCTGGCAATTACAGATCTTTCCATCTCCATAATTTTATGTCAAAAATGTTATCTAAATGAAATGATGCACTCCTGACCTTTTGAGATTGTTTTTTCTTTTCACTCAGCGTAATGCGCTTGAGATCCATCCAAACTGTTGCCTGTATTCCTTTTTATTGCTGATGTTTGGATGGACCACACATAAGAGGGACATGCTGGTTGTTTCCAGTCGGGAGCTATTACAAATAAAGCTACTAAGGACAGTCATTTCCAGAGTTTCGTGTAGATGGCAGTTTTTTTGTTCCTCAGTGATAAATGCCTAAGATTGCAGTTGCAGGGCAATATGGTGAGTATGTTTAGTTTTTAAGAAATGCCCAACTTTTCCAGAATGATTGTCCATTGCACATTCCCCCCAGTAGTGTGTGTGAGAGAATCAGGGTATCAGTATCCTTGCCAGGATTTGGTGTTGTTACTAGTTTTTATTTAGCTGTTGTAGTAGGTGTATAATGATGGCTCATGATTAATTTGCATTTCCCGAGTGGCTAGTGATGTTGAACATCTTTTTATGTGCTCATTTGCCATGTGTGTATCTTTGGTGAAATGTCTAGTCATGTCTTTTACCTATGTCTTTTGGATTATTTGTTTTTTACTGTTAAAGATTTGATTTTTTTTTTAATGTATTCTAGATATGAGTATTCGCCAGACTTGTAGTTCACAAATATTTTCTCTTAACCTGGAGCTTGTCTTTTTATTCTTTTAATGAGGACCTTTGCAGAGCCAAGTTTTCCATTATGATGAAATCAAATTTATACACTATTTTTTTTTTTTAAGTGTTATGCTTTTGGAGTCATGTTCTAAGAACTCTTCACCAAATCCTAGGACCTGAAGATTTGCTTTCATGTGTTCTTGAACTTTTATAGTTTCACATTTATTTTTACATTTTATGTTTAAGTATATAATTTTGAGTTTATTTTTGTATCAGGTACGCGGTTTAGGTTGAGTTTTATTTTTATTGTTTGCTTATGAACATCCAGTTGCTCTAGCACTGTTTGTTTAAAAGGCTTTTCTTCCTTCATTGAATTGTTTTTGCAACTTTGTCAAGTCATATATCTGATTAGGGGTTAATATCCAAAATTTATAAAGAACTTACACAACATAATGTCAAAAATCAAACAGCTGATTAAAAAAATTGGTAGAGGACCTGAATAGATGTTTTTCCAAGGAAGACGTACAGAAGGCCAACAAGTACATGAAAAGATGCTCAACATCACTAATCATCAGGGAAATGCAAACCAAAATCACCGTGAGATATCACCTCACACCTGTCAGAATGGCTAAAAAGACAAAAAATAAGTGTTGGCGAGGATGTGGAGAAACACCCCTCATATTCTGTGGGTGGGAATAAAAATTGGTGCATCCACTATGGAAAACAGTATGGAGGTTCCTCAAAAAATTAAAAACAGAACTGTCATACAATCCAGCGATTCCACTTTTGGGTATTTACCTGAAGAAAACAAAACACTAATTCAAGAGATACTGTGTGCACCCCTTTGTTCATTGCCGCACTGTTTACAATAGTCAAGCTATGGAAGCATCCTAAATGTCCATTGAAAGATATATGGACGAAGATGTGTTTAACACACATGCACATGCACGTGAATGCATGCACACACACACACACACACACACACACACACACACATTGGAATATTGCTCAGCCATAATAAAGAATGAAATCTTGCCATTTACAACAACATGGATAGATCTAGAGGGTATTATGCTAAGTGAAGTAAGTTGAACAGAGAAAGCAAATACTTATGATGTCACTTACATGTGGAATCTAAAAAACAAAGCAAACAAAACAAAACCAAACAGACTTACAGATACAGGAAACAGATGATGGTTACCAGTGTGGGTAGGAGTTGAGGGGCAAGCAAAATAGGTGAAGGAGATTAAGAGATACAAACTTCCAGTTATAAAATAAGTAATGTGGATGTAATGTGTAGCATAGAAAATATAGCCAATAATATTATAATAACTTTGTATGATGACAGATAGTAACTAGATTTATTGTGGTGATCATTTTGTAATGTATATCGATATTGAATCACTATGAAATACACTTGAAATTCATAGGATATTGCTGTATGCCTGTTCCACTTCAATTAAAAAAATCAGTTGGCTACACTTGTGTCAGGCAATTTTCAGTTCTTTGTTCTCTCCCGTTGATCTGTATGTCTATCCTTACAGTATTGATTGCTATAACTGTTTAAGTAATTGTGTAGAGTGATTCCTCCTGTTTTATTCTTTTTCAAAATAGTTTCAGCTATTGTAGTTCCTTTCTTTTCCACATAAATTTTAGAATAATCTTGTTATACAAAAATCTTTCTGAGATTTTGATGAGAAGTATGTACACTAATTTTGGGAGAATGGAAATCTGCTCTATTGAGCCTTCCAATCCACGAACACTGTATGCCTTTCCATTTGTTTAGGTAATCTTTGATATCTTTCTGTCAGCATTTTGTAGGTTTCATCATATAAGTCCTGTACAAGTTCTGTTAGATTTATACCTAAATATTTCATATTTTTGAGAGATTATAAATGCCATTATAATTTCAATTTTGGTTTCCATGTTTTAATTGTTTAATTGTTAGTATATACAAATACAGTTTATTTCTATGTGCTACTCTTAAACCTTCAGCTTTCTTGAACTCATTTATTCTAGGGCTTTTGCAATCATGTCATCTACAAATAGGGCTAGTTTTATTAATTCCTTTCTGATTTATATGTCACTTATTTCCTTATCTTGCTTTTTTGTGCTGGCTTGAATTTGCAGTACTGTGTTGAAAAGCAAGAGTGAGACCAGACGTCCTTGCCTTGCTCCCAACTTAGGTGGGGTGACCATTCAGTCTTTCCTCACTAAGTATGATACTAGCTGTTGGGTTTTGCTGAATGTTCATGTTGAGAAAATGTTCCTTTATTCTTGAGTTTCATATATGTGTATTGAATTTTGTCAGATTTTTTTTTTTGCATCAATTGACATGATAATGTGATTCTTTTCTTTAAGCATGTGGCTTACATTGTTTTATTTTTGAATATTGAACCAGCCTTGCATCTCTGGAATAAAACCCACTTGTTCATGATGTATAATTCTTTTTATGTATTGGTGAATTTTATTTGCTAACAAAAAAAGTCCTTTTGTTAAGGACTTTTGTGTCTATATTCATGAAGGATAGTGGTCAGTGATTTTCCTTTTGGTACCATCTTTGTTTGGATTTGGTATCAGGGTAATATCAGCTTCACAAAATGAAATGGAAAGTCTTTGCTTTCTCCGTTTTCTATTGTAAGCATTTATTGTTATAAATTTCCCCCTTGTACAACTTGAGCTCCTATGGATTTGATGTGTTGTCATTTCAATTTCATTTTTTTTGAGCCTTCTTCCTCAGTGACCTATGGGTTATTTACCAAGTGTGTTTTTTAGTTTCCATATTTTTGAGTTTTTTTCCTGTTATCTTTGTTATTTATTTGTACTTTGATTTCACTATAGTCAGAGAACACTCTCTGTGATTTCAGTTCTTTTAAATTTAAGTGTTCTATTATGGCCAAGGATATGGTCTATTTGGATTTTTTTCCCCTGTGGTCACTTGAAAAAAAATTTATTTTCTGCTTTGCAAAGTGAAGTGTTCTATAAATATTGATGAGATCCTAATAGTTGATTGCATTATTGAACTCTTTTTATGTCCTTGCAGATTTCCTGTCCAGTTGCTCTATTAATTGTTGAGAAAGGGATGGTTTAGTTTCCAGCCATAATTGTGTATTTATCTACTTCTCTTTTCAGTTATGTCTTTTTTGCTTCACATTTTGCAGCTCTGTTGTTTGGCACATATACATTTAGGATTATTATATTTTCTTGGTTTATTGACCTATTTATCATGTAATGTCCCTTTCTGTTCCTGTTAATTTTCTATGTTCTGAAGTCTTATTATTTGATATTAATTTAGAGACTCTTATTTTCTTTGACTGCTGTTTTTATGGTATACCCTTTTCATGTTTTTATTTCCTTTCTGTCTATTTCATTCCAGTTGAAGTGAGTTTCTTGTAGATAGCATATATTTGGGTCATGCTTTTCTTCTTCTTTTTTCTCATTATTCTGTCAACCTGTTTTCTTAATTGAGGTATTTACTTTTAATGTAATTATTGTATATTAAGCCTTATGCCTGCCTGTTTTGCTTTGTTTTCTGTTTGTTGCCTCTGACTTTTGTTGATCTGTTTTCTTTTTCCTGACTTCCTGTGAATTACTTAAACATTTTTTGGAATTCAATTTAATACTTTGTAGTGTTTTTGAGTGTTTGTGTAGATTTTTTTAGTAGTTGCTCTGTGTATAGTACTGTTATATGTATAACTTATTACAATCTATTAATTTTGACATATTACCAGTTTGTGTGAAGTCTAGAAACCCTAGCTTCTTTTATCATCTCTCATTTAAAAGATAATTATTTTAAATATTTTCTTTATATACATTGATAACCACATTATCCAGTGTTACGTTTTGCTTCAAAAGTCGAACATAATTTAGAAAAGCCCAGAATAGAAGGAAAGTCTGTTACATTTACCTATATTTTTGCTCTTTCTGTGTATTTACTTCCTAATATTTTAAGATTTTCCCTTTCATCATTTTCATTGTAGAGAATTTACATATGGCATTCTTGAAGGGCAAGCTTGCTCACAAAAAGGTTGCTTAGTTGTCCTTCATCTGAGAATGTCTTGATTTCCTGTAGACTATTTTTTATTTTATTTTATTTTTTTTATGTAGCCTGGGATAAGCTCCTCATCTTTTTTTTTCTTTCTTTCTTTTTTTTTTTAAACAGGACTTTATTGGGGAACAGTGTGTACTTCCAGGGCTTTTTTCCCCCAAGTCAAGTTGTTATCCTTTTAATCTTAGTTGTGGAGGGCGCAGCTCAGCTCCAGGTCCAGTTGCCATTGCTAGTTGCAGGGGGCGCAGCCCACCATCCCTTGCGGGAGTCGAGGAATCAAACTGGCAACCTTGTGGTTGAGAGCCCACTGGCCCATGTGGGAATCGAACCGGCAGCCTTCGGAGTTAGGAGCATGGAGCTCCAACCACCTGAGCCACCGGGCTGGCCCCTTGCAGGCTATTTTTGTAGATGTAGAATTTTGGGTTGATAGTTCTTTTCTTTCAGCCACTGGAAAATGTTGTGGTGCTTTCTTCTGACCTCTATAATTTCTGATGGGGCGGGGGATCTGCTCTCATTCAAATTGTTTTCCCCCTACTATAAGTAATGCATTATTTCTCTCTCGATGTTTTCAGGATCTCTCTCTTTGTCTTTTGGTTCTAGGAAATTGGATTATGATGTGTCTTGGTGTGAATTTCTTTGGGTTTATTGTGTTTAGGGAGCTCATATTCTTGAATCTATAGATTTCTGTCTTTAGCCAAATTTCGGAAATTCTCAGCAATTATTTCTTTGAAAAATTTTTAGGCTCACTGTCTTTTCTTTCTAGGACTCTGAACACAAGAATGATTGATCTTTTTTATAGTCTTACATGTCCCTGTAATGAAAAACATTTTTTTTTTCAACTTTTAATCTTTTTAGTTTTATTACTATACTTTCATTTTTTTTTATTTGGGAAAGTACATTTAACATAAAATTTATCATTTTAATCATTTAAATGCACAAGTTGGTGGTATTAAATACATTATGTTATACAGCCTTCACTGTTAACTATTTTCCACACATTTTCATCACCCCGAACAGAAACCCTCTACCTAGTAAGCAATAGTTCCCCATGCCCCTTCCCCTCAGGCCCTGGTATTTCATACTAGTCTACTTTCTGTTTCTGTGGTTTGCCTGTTCTAGATATGTTTTGTTTAAGTTGGATTATACGATATTTGTTTTTTTGTGGCTGGTTTATTTCACTTAGCATGATGTTTTCAAGGTTCGTCCATGTTACAGTGTGTATCAGAAGTTTATTCCTTTTTAAGGCTGGATAGTATTTTTTTGTATATATGAACCACATTTTGTTTAGCCATTCACCTGTTGATGGACACGGGTTGTTTACACCCTTTGGCTACAGTGAATACTACTGTTGAGAACATGATGATACAAATATCTGTTCACTTTTTTGCTTTGTTTCTTTTAGGTATATACCTAGGGGTGGAATTGCTGGGTCATATGCTAATTATGTTTAATGTTTTGAGTAACCAACAAACTGTTCTTTTTTTTTTTTTTGTCTATTTTCTCTCTTTTGTTCAGATTGGGAAATTTCTATTATTCTGTCTTCCTATTCATTGATTCACTTCTTTCCTTTGTCCTCTGCATTCTGCTGTTGAGCCTATCCTTTGAGTATTTTGTTTTCCTTATTATATTTTTCAGTTCTAAAACTGATTTGGCTTTTCTTTGTATTTTCTCTCTCATGAGACTTACTTTCTTATTTATTTTAAATGCATTTGTATTTGATGTTGGAAGCACATTTATCATGGTTGCTTGTAAATCCTTATATAAGCCTAAAATTTTTGTTATCTCACTGTTAGCATGTGTTGTCTTCTTATTTAAATTGAAATTTTTTTGTTTTGTTTTTTGATATAAGTTATTTTCTTACGAAACATGGACATTTATATATTATATTATGAGATGCTGGGTCTTATTTAATTTAAATGTGGTGTTTTAGCACACCTTCCCTCTGGCACTGCTCAGGCGTGGGAAGTGGGCAACACTCATCACTACTGCGTGTGGCAGGAGTTCAGGCTCCTCATGTGACTCACGCTGATACCACCTTGGCTGGGGAAGGGAGGGGTGTCTTGTTACTGCTCCCCACGTGTCTCCGCTGATACCTTGGGAGTGGTGATGTTGAAAAGTGGATGAGAGGGGTGAACATCCTGACTCCCTGGTCGTCTTCCTCTGACACTAGCCCTTGGGGGAGATGCTCGTTGTCCCTGGGAGGGTGGAAGTCTGAACCCCAAGGGCGCAGCAGGGTGGGATGGTGTGGGTGTTACTGCTCAGTGCAGTGTTCCCGCCACCTGGGTGTCACCCTGGGAGGTGGGAGGCAGAGGGAGAAGCCTTGGCTTCCTAAGCGTGGATGGGGTTGGAGCCAGCGTCTTCCAGGGGTGCTGGGCTGCGGTAGGGCAGTTTTCTGTGTTGCTAATCTGTCTTTCATGGCACTTGGACTAAAGACACATGGCTTTTCATGGGACTTTTCTTGTCTGTGCTGTTGTTGTTCCAAGTCCCCAGTTTCTCTATTGCTCAGTCGGGAGTTCATGAGGCAAAGAGAAAACCCAGGAAGCTCCTTACTTTGATTTTCATTGTGTCCCGCATTTTCTAGCCATTCTGCCACTTCTCTCTGCCTTCCAGAGTCATCTTATGTTTGTTTTATATATAATATCCAGGGTTTTCCATTGTACTTATCAGAAGTAATAGGGAAATTACATCTTTTCCATCTTTCTATAACTATTAGTTTATTTTGAAAAATAATGGAAATTATATATATATACATCTCAGTGTTGCTTTGATGTTTAAGTGAGATAAAAGTGAAGGAGGGTTAAGTTAGCTTGTGTTTGCACATCGGTACTCCTACGTGGCGTGTGGAAGTCGCCTGCTCTAGAGCAAGAGTTCCATGTGGTATGAGGTGCCCACAAAGGCATGAAAATCCACACGTATTCGCTTTTTCTCCCCGACCCCACCACACGCATCTTTCACTCCCTCTCTAGCGTATTCCTTGAAGAGATTTTACTCAGACTTGTGGTTTGCAGTTGGAATACCCTAAAAACATGACAAGTACTGAACTATTGACTTAGCACCTTGTAATGCTGTGCTAAGTGCCTCCCAGAGCCTGACCCTAGATTCATCCTATGAGATACTCTTACCCTGTTTTGCAGCTGAGGAGATAGAGGCTTAGAGAAGTCAAGTAATTTGATAAGGTCACTTAGCTAGTAGTGGGCAGCTGGGATTTGAATACGGTCTTTCTTAGAGCTTAATGCTCATGCTCTCAGCCTCTGCAGTCTGCTGCTTCCCCGTGTCCTCTCTTGTATGTCACCAAGCTGAACTGCACAGCTTCATGTCCTGTTGCTTAGGGTCTAGTCAGAATTCAGAAGCATTTTGTTGTTTTTGGTTGGTTGTTTCAGTAAAAGGTAAAAGATGTTTTATCCAGTGGTACTTTGTTATTGAGCCATAGCAGTTTTTTCTGCAAGTGTGTTTGTTAATGTTTCTAGCAAAATTTAAGATATGTTCAAGTGACTGTATTCTCACAGTTGATTCATTTTTAGTGTCACTTTAATTTTATTTTTGAAAGATTAAGTAGTTATTTTTTCCTTCTTCCCTGTTGGAGAGGGATTGAGTGATTCACTGAGCGATTGTTTACTGAACCGCTGCTGTGTGATAATCGCTGTGCTGGGTGCTGGGTTTGCAGTAAAGACGCATTTCTTCATGAGCTTGTGCTGTGACCTTAGTATAGCTTTTTTTAGGAATCTTTTAATTCACAAGTCATTAATAAAATTTTATTCTTTTTTTAGTTTCAAAAGCATAGTCCTCTAGAAAGCATGTGTGTTTGTGAGAAAGTTTGGTTTTATTTTTAGGAAGATACTGGTTCTCCTTAAACTAGGTACACTAGTGTCTACAGTTCATTTTTCATTGCAAGTAGAGACATTATAGATGAATGCTTTGCTTGTCAAGTCCATGAGTGTTTGAGATGGGAGCAGATCTATAGAAACCAATCACTTGCTAAGGTTGAATGCTGAGGAAACAAACTTCTCATGAGGAACGTCACCCAACAGTGTGCTGGGGACACGTAGTCCAGATGAAATCAAACTTCTAGAACTAGAAGAAATGGCTTCAAAAACAGACCAAAGCTTGACGTTCATGGGTAAACTAATCACTAATCCTGCTGTTGTGACATTAATATTTTCTACTTGATCACTGTGGGATTGTACAGGGCATTTGCTCAACCCACTCATTTTACAGAGAAGAAGCCTGCAACTTCTCGAGATGCACTGATTTCTGCTGCCTTGTGATGGAGGCAGGATGGGCATGCAGGCTCCTAAGCTGTCCTGGGCCCTGTTTATTGTGTCACCTGGAGCACATATTAGTCATATTTGTTGTTGAAATCTGATGGGATGGTATAAACAGTAGCATTATTGGTTTTCTTTAACTTTATCGTTTCATTCTAATCTCATATGTGCCCAAGATTCTTCCGTCACAGAGTTTCAGTTTTCTCAACCAGGGTTGAGATAAGGCACATTCCGAGTTCGTTCCTAGGTGAACTCTGTGAAGGTTTGTGAATGGTTTCCTTAATCCTCACCCTTTGTTTCTTCGCTCGCTGAACTTCACGTGGTGGTCGCTCTAGGAACTTGCTTTTCTATCCTTAGCAACGTGTGCTTCAATTCCTGCCTCATGTCTTCAGGGACAGAGAGTCCTGGGGACCGTGGTTTGGTCCATCTCACTGTGGGATGGCGTTCATTAAAAATAATAATAATAATAATAATAAAGAAATAGAGAGAAAGAAAGTATTCCCTTGGATTGAGACATAACCAGCGTTTCGTAGCTTCCCCATAGTAATTCTTCTGAGTGGATGGAATAAATCACATCTCTCCATTTTCTACCTGGATGTCCCAGGCTGTTTGCGCCATTCCTTACTTCCTGATTTTAGATAATTTCCTGTTTTATATTCTTCATTTTATTGATGTCCCTTCTTTTTTTTTTTTTTAATTAAATTTATTGAGGTGACAATTGTTAGTAAAATTACATAGATTTCAGGTGTACAATTCTGTATTACATCATCTATAAATCCCATTGTGTGTTCATCACCCAGAGTCAGTTCTCCTTCCATCACCATATATTCGATCCCCCTTACCCTCATCTCCCACCCCCCAACCCCCACCCCCCACCGTCCCTTCTAATGTGAGCCCTGGGCCTTAAATCTCAGACGCCGTTCAAGTCCCGGGGGCAAGCCGGACCCTCTTGTCTGCACTCACTCCTGGGGCTCCCTCCCGAATCCTGAACCCCACCCGGGGGGAGTGATTTCCAAGGCTTGGCGCCTGGGAGCTGCACTTTGGGAGCAACCTAGATTAATGCATTTCCTGTGTCCTGTCCTCAGTGCTTAGCTGGTCTTTTGTGTCCTTATTTTTAAAGGTGACACCTTCTTGTGTTACTTCTGCATCCATCATTCCTTTTTGTATTATGTCGGAGACCTCCAGGCCCTTAGGTTTCCAGTGTGAATGGCTTTCATCTCCTGCTTCCCTCTTCTCATTACAAACTTGAGCTGGATGCACTAACTGTAGCTGCGTGGCCTTGGGCAAGTCGCTTAGTTACTCGCAGCCTCCGCGTTCTCAGGTGGGCCATGAGTCGCATCAAACCCACTCATGCAAGAAAGTGAAGCAATGTGTATGAGAATGCTTTGTGGATGAAAAAGTGCCCTCTAAAGGTAGTGTTTCATTGCTGCTGTAACCGTTATTGCTACGGACCATAGAATTGGATCCGCCGAGTGAGTGCTAGCCTGGAATCTTCTACAGGTTCCCTTGGTGGTGGTTGCCTTTGACTGATGGTCTTTTGGGACATATATTCCCAGTGGACATGGCCCAATCAGGCTTTGAAATGCCCACATTGTTTGTTCTTCTAGGAACTACAGTTTCTGATGACAAAGCTCGGACTTGCACAGTTGCGAAGGACGGGACTCAGGAGCTCTTTCCTTCCGCCATGAATCAGTGCCGTGAGGCGCCGTGTGCACTGTAACCGTGCCCCTTTGCTGGTTCCTTTGGCCCAGGCAGTGTGGGGTGATGGCTTTGTCGAAGGTCTGCCGTGTGTGGACTTCACAGACATACACGGACGAGGCTTCCTCTCCTCCCCACGCTAAGCAGCCGTTTGGAATGTGATGAAATCCAGGCTCTTGCACGCTGCATTGCAACGAAGCAAGAAGGCCTGTAAATGAGCCCTGAGAGGTGTTACTACTACGTGTTGGCTTTGTTTGCCGTTTTGACAGCGTGGTGCATGTGAGGGCCAGGCCGTTGGCGCCGAGTGGCCGTGAGCGTGTCTGCCGGGTCTCACACACCCTCACAGGGCTGGGGCTGGACCTGCCTGCCAAGCCTGCTGAGACAACGAAGGGGGACACTGTCTTCTTGTGATAATAGGGCAGGTTATAATTGCTTTGACGTGGTACTCTGAAGGGAGGAAGTAGGGTCTTAATGAGGGCTCGAAATGGTGTTTATTGTCCTGAAGATACCGATCTTTGGTTCATTATGCAGCAGTTCACCGAGCAGCCTCTGAGATGAAGGATGCAGTAGCTGGAATTGATTGGCTTTTTAGGAGAGCCACAGAAGTGCTAGTATTCTACCAGTAACAGAAGGAGATGTTGTTCCTCAGTAGTTGGAGTTAAAGTTGTAGTTTCAGACTACTGTCTTGGATAAGGCATTTCTGCCGGGTGATGAGGGACTGGTGTGCTGAGGGACTTTTCCCGTTGTCTCTGATTAGGGGACACACGCTGCTAACTGCAGCAAGCTCAGGACTGACTTCTTGGCCAACCCCAGGCCCTTAGAAGTTGGCTTGTGGACAGTGTGATCGCACGTTGGGCTTTTCGTGATGCCATGAGCACAGGCATTAGAGATGGGGGTCTGCTGAGCCCTGCCCTGTTCTCTGTTCGCAGTCTCCTCCCCACACCCCCAACCAGCCTTCCCATCGGGGTGACCCAAACAGGGATCTGGGGCATGGGTAGTTCAGTGCAAATGTGTCACTGCTTCTGGGTGACAGCACAGATGCGTGTCTTGCCTGTGGCTGGTCCGAAACACCACCTTGATGTGTGCAGGATGGTAGCAGCTGTAGCTATTGCTGCTGGCAGGACCATCACCTGAATGTCAGTGCCCTGTGGGCGGGTGTGCCAGTAACGGCAGGAGCATATGTAGCTGAGGTTGGAGCTTAAAAGCTCCAAGGCTTGTTGGTCGTGTGCTGCTTTACATGGCAAGTTGGAGCTGAAAGTCCCCCATCCTGGTTGTTGGCATGTCACTTCCTCTGCGTCTGCCTCTCCTGAGAAATGAGGTTAACTTGGTGGCCCTTACGGCCTCTTCTCTTTGACTTCCTGTTGAACTCCAGGGTAAGTTCTACATCCTGTTTCAGGCATGCGTTTGCAATGCCTGTCACTTCGCTCCCTCATGCAGAGAATAGCATGGATGGCGTTGCTCCTTCTGTCTCCTCCCCGCCCTGTGGTGCTCTGGTGGGTGAGTGCTCCCAGAAGGGGGGTGGCCAGAAGGCCATACAGCCTTGGGGAGGAGGGAGAGTAGTGAGGACACTAAAGTGAGGGAACACCTGGGGTGCGTCCCTGAATGAGAAGAGACTTCAGAGTAGTCCCCAGCCCTGTCTCTCCCCCAGAGGTCCAGAGACTTGGTCTTCAGCCTATTTGAAGCCCCATGGGGCTGGGCTAAGTCCTAGAGCAGTTCTCTTTGCCCTGACAGTGTGTGGTGTAGGGGTGGACGTCACATCGGGACTAATTACTTCTGTTCTGCCTAACTTCCCGGAAGTCACCGCACTTGTCAGGGCAACAGGACTGTGCTATGAAATATGATATAGAACGGCTCCCAGCCGATGGCATCTTCATCATTCCAAATACTGTGTTCAGTGAAGCGGAGAACGCTGTCCAGACAGCCATTACCAACATTTACAAAATGAAGGCAAGAGCTAGTAACTAACACTAAGATAAAAGTTGAGGATTTTTGCTTTCAAAAGAAACAAAGGGAGTTTAAAAATAATTCAGTGGGAAACCTCTTCGGTGGAAGTCTGTCAAGACCACGTAAATGTTTTTAAACAGAAGCAGATACAAAGAAGTTAGTAGAGGTGAAAGACTGGATGTAAGTGCTTTACGTCATGGGCGCTTTAAGGCTCTTTGTGAAGTTAAGCTTCCATGTGTCCCGTTTTGCAGGATAGTTCTCTCTAATGCCTCCTGAAAACCGACCTGAGAATTGGGTGAAATGTGAGACGGGTGACAGACGTGTGTCCCTTAGTACCTGGCAGAGGTCCTTGCCCGTAGCTTCACATGCATCCGTTTGCGACTGTTGATGCTGGTCACCTCCATCCTCATCCTCATTCAAAATCTGGCAGTAAACCCTAGTCTCGTGTGGATGCCCACGGGGTAGATCTAGGAGGACCAAACGAGCACTGTGAGTTACCTGCTTAGCCCGCTCAGGAGTTTGTCAGCAGCTTTTGGTGTCAGGAGCCAGACAGTGGGGCTGTGCAGGATGGCTGCCACTGCGTGATTCCAGGTCAGTACCTGCTCATGTGTTACTCCAGTAAATTCCTTGCTCTGGGAAGCCTGTCAGGGCCAGAGTGAGGGAAACTCCCAGCGGAGTATCTGAACTTTAAATCATAGAGTCTTAGGGCTGGAAATGACATTGAGGGTCCCAGGTAGGGCTCCCAGATTCACATGTTGTCTGGGGTTAGGCAGGTAGCGTAAGTGGATGAGTGGGACAGGTGTAAGCGACAGGGGACAGTGGCTAAGGGGGCCGGCAGAGGTGTTCCAGTTCAGAAATTTTGCAGGACGTTATTCCTGCCTGACACACAGTTCTAAGGGCTGATTCAGGTGCCTTTTTGGGGATCCTGGACTCCACGTTACAGGTTACCTGTCTCCTTTTTCAGTATGATAACCCGGTGACAAATAGCACCTACCCATGGACAGTGTGGTAGTGTGGACGGTCTTCCACCTGGCAGGATGGCATCCACGGGGTGAGGCAGGGGCATCCTGATTTAGATGAGGGAGTAAAAAATCTTTTTCTGAACCACTTATTTTTTAGCGGTAACGTATAATAAAGTGCGCTAATCTTCTGGGACAAGAGAAAAGATTATGTATATGTGCCGTCATGTAGTACCACCCTGGTCACCCTGGGAGTCCCTCCCAGCCCTTCCCAGCTGTTCTCCCCCCCCCCCCCACGGCAGTCACAGTTCACCGTGGAACCATGGCACTACTGGGAGAGCTGGTCCACCCGTCACTGGCTGGGGTCCTTCCCACACCGCCCTCCTCACCATTTCCTGCTTTGGATGCAACTGTAATGGTATATAGCAGACACAAAGGTATAAGTTGCTTAAATTCTTCCCACATAAACCCAAAGATGAACATGGTGTGTCATTGCCTTCTCAGGAGCTGTGTGCCTTTCTGGAGTGTTCCGAGGACGCTGCTGCTGGCCATGTCAACCGCTTTATACAAAAGCATATTTAAGTCACGTGACATTTGCCATGCTGTTAATTATCCGGATGCCACTTTTTCTCTGAAAGAGCTTCAGACTTTTTTTTGTGTGTAATTTTATTAAATCAGAGGTAATTTTATTAAATCCCATATTTCATTGTAATGGGAATAGCACTCAAAACCCTGGTGATTGACTCACTGAATATGTAACTAACGCAACACCCATAGCAAAACCCACCTCACAGGCAATGCAGTTTCTTTAAAAAAAAAAAAACAGAAAAAAAAGAAAAGAAAAAAGAAAGCTGGTTCCCAGGCTGAAGCTGTTAAGCAGATTTTATGCAGGGCTTCAAGTTGCTAAAAAAGCAGGATTCAGTATGTCTTTTCCTTTGATTTGTGGGAAGGGTGGGAAGTAATGCTGCTGCTTTCTCCCCCTTCAGGGTTTTCCCATATCCTGAAAGCAGCGCCTGAAGGCCCTGTAAATGGCTCCTGGCAGCCTGTAGTGCAGGGATTAACACAGAACGACGGGCGGGCGCTGCACGCTGGCTGAGAAAGGAGGAGGATGCTCTTCTCTTTCGGACGGATGGACGGGTGGACAGGTGGACGTGGTACTCCTTCTCGTACCTGCACTGTCCCCTGTAAAGCAGCCTGTCACTGTGAAAAATGCACACGCTGTACCACCTCAGTTACAGAGGTTAAGTAAGCACCGCGAGCAGAGCCTCACTGCTTCTGTACTTGCCTTCATGTCAGCTGTAAAGGATTATTGAGAAAAGCTTGCCAGGAGATAAAAGGCTTCCAGGTTGAGGTTGGACAATTGAAATTTTCTGTTCCCAGTGTGGTAAATTACCAATGGCAGATTTAACATTCGTTAATTATCAGAATGAAGTACTAAGGATTGTTTTCTTTTGCCTAATTAATTACCTCGTCTGGAGTGGAACGTTAATTCAGATAAATGATTATTTCTTAACACCTCGGAAACTTTCCTTGGAGTCTCCTAGAATTGCCGGCCCTGCAGTTTGGTTTCCTGATGTTCTGAGGAGAGATGTGGAGAAGCAGCCGCGTGGCAGCTCAGGTGGCCTGGCCGGTCTGGATGGTGCCGGGCAAGTCAGCCCTCTGCTGATAGGGCTGGTTTGCTGGGTGCCGTTCAGTGGAACATGCGTCGGCTTCCGTGAGTCATTTGCCTTATGACCAAGTTTATGTGGTCTCTGAACTTAACATTGGACACTCTTTTAAAAAAGACCTTTGGGAAAACTGACTTTAGGGGTCCTATGGTGAACATTAAAGATGGTGTTCCTTGGAAAGGACATGTGAGTTTCCTTACTTCACTTTTCATCTTCAAGTTTTGTTAATCAACTCGTGTTTACTGTTGGGAAAAAAAGGTGTCTTTAGAATTCAGAATCCTAGAGACATGTTTTTCTTCTTTCTTGGGCCCAAGTGATATCCCTCCTAACAGTTAAAAGAATATATTCAAAAAAGGTAAAATCATGACTTTCATACAGATATTAAATGTGCACAAGTCAAAGAACATATTTAAGTTATTATTAAATGAGGGAACCAGGCATATGGTACTTCAGGTTCAAAGGAGACATGGAAGAATCACAAATTTTTATGAAGTGAAGGAATGTTGAAAAGAATGTCAAATGAACATAAAAGTGACTTTTTTAGGGGAAGGGGAAGCACTGTTCTACCTGAGGGTAGGAGTTTTTCTGCATATCTATAAACAGTTTACAGAGTTGTAAAATAGTTTAGTCTGAGACAGAAGTACTTTCCCCTGTAGGATGAGCTGCCCCAGTGGCTCCAGCTTTCCCTGGAAAGACGCCCAGTAGTCCCTTTGCCTTATTTCAGGGTCAGAGGTTTCCCCTTACGACACAGTTTGTGTTAGATTTTGATCCAGTTCTTTAAAATGATACTGTCTCTTCAAAGCAGGTTAGAGATAAATCATGTGACTTAGTTTCCTTTCTAGAAGAGACCACAAAGACCCCTGGGGAGAAGGGCTGGTAGACCCATGCCCCTGGAGGAGAGCTCCCGTGCATGTGACCGCCACTTAGGTTACGAGCACTCTTTCCATAAAGATGTGAGTTTCTCAGATTATGTGGAGGGCAAGGTCTGAAGCCTGGCGTTCAGTGGATAGTTCTGTTTTCTTCTGGTGTTGCCAAGCGGGGCCAGGCAGGTGTCTGACTGATCAGTGAAGGGACTTTGGAGACAGCCTGCTGCGGGACCACCCGGACCTCACGCTCCTGTTCTCGAGTCTGCCAGATGTTAGAGCTCTGGGGTTGAGCTGGCGGGGTGCATCTGGATGCACACGTGTGTAAGTAAATGTGTGTATGTATTCATGTGCTGTACAAGCCGGAGGTTGGCTTTGGGGGTGTGAAAAGTTCAGTAACTGTCTGTCGGATCCTCATGTTCTCAGAGAGTTTTATGATTCCCCAAAAGTTTAAGAGTCACTGACAGAAATTATGTCCGCAGTAATTACTCTGAATCTGTGTGTTTCTATGTGCATGACTTAAAAAAGGAAAAGTCTAGGTTAGGATTCTGCCTAATTATAGTCTGTTGCGGTAGCTCCAGCTGGATTGAGTAGTGCTGCAGCCTTGCCCTGGCCAGAGCCCCTCCGCCCCACGTGGTAGGTGCATTGTGGGTGTGCTGATAAAGCTGCAGAGAAATAAAGAGCGCCCTCTTGGGGAGAGACTGACCAAAGGGCCCCTGGCTCGGCATTGTGTTGGGTGCTCAGGAGCCTTGGGGTCACTCAGGTTAGCAATCTGTCGCCCTGGTCTAGGGTTGTGGTCCTGATGCCAGGAAGCAGCGTGGGAGGTGGGGGCAGGAGGTCTTAGCCCCAAGCAAAGCAAGTTACCATCCCTGTTAGGCATTACAGGCTTTAAATCCAAATGTGCCTCTCCGCCGTCAAAACCAGGATTTAGAGCATGTCCAATGGGTGTCACGTCTCCAGCAACCTGTACGTCGTTCAAAGCTTGTGTAGATTACTATGGGATTTTAAATTCAAATACTCCCACATTCACTTGGTTTGGGAAATCACTGTAATAAAGCAAATTGTTTCCTCCTTTTTTTTTTTTCTTCCACAGTGCAGCCAAGTGAGAGCAAATCAATTCACAGTCGATTTTTTTTGTTTCCGTTTCCTCCGTGCTGGAGAAGAGAGGAGGCCGCGCTCCCTGTGCAGACAGTCCAGGGGTGTGGTTCTCGCTCCTTAATTTGTCATCTGAAAGCAATTTTCTTCAATTAAAGATTAGAATTAAATTTCAGTTGTAGGGCTTCTGTGCAGAGGAAATGATGCATTAATGAACACACAGATGTCATCTTGCAACCGTGCTGTTTGCAGAGCCATTTCTTCAGGGCTGAAATCGTGAAAGGGGCACAGCAGCAGGGGCGGCGTTCACTGCTTGGCAGACTAAGTGGAGACCCTCATATTTATTTGCGAACCGTTTATCATTCTCTGTACTGAGAGGGGAAACATACTTTATCTAAAATATTTGAAATAATGACTGCTGGAATCAGATAACAGGAACATTGATGCCAGTGCCATGCAGTAAATTGCATAATGCTTTTGGGTTGGCTCTGAAGCCAAGATTTGTGATGATGGTAGCGCTCTATTCAAATAGATGGGAGTTGAGCATAAAAAGAGAATATTCCTGGAAAGAGACAAGGCGACTAGCGAATTAAAAGTGTAGTGGGAGAGGGAAAAAAATGTGTAGGGTCGTATTTCATCTATTGGAAGACCCATCTGCTCTTCTGTACACACATTATGTAAGTTTTACTCTGTATTACAAATATCCTGCAGGGTGGATAGGAAGCTCATATATCTGCCTTCAACTGTTTTTTCACTCCCAGTCAGACATGAATGAACAGAAAGATTTATGTCTCGTGTGTGCAATATTACAGGGTGGTAGGCTATTTTTTTTATAAAGGGAATTGTATATTTAGGTTGTGGCATTTTCTGCCCGCCTTTGCTTGATGACTGTGACGTCTAGGGAGGAGAAAGCGGCAAATAGAGAATGCGAGTTTCGGGGCTGGAAAGAGTTTCTGTGAGACCCCACTGGCCTGTGACCTCTGGCCCAGGTCACACCCGCACATGCTCTTTGGCACATTTCCAGCTGGTGCCCACACTGCCGCCCATGTGTGTCCTGAGTCAGTGTTAGGATTTTGATGCTGTAATCTCTGTGCTGTGCAGAATTCTTCAAGTGTATTTGAACGCAGGGGGCTGTCAGTTTGAGGTGGCGTCCCCTGGTCGTTGATGTCAGTGTGCATGAAATCTCCCTGAGGCCTTCTGAGCCCCTCCTTCAAGGGCCTTTCTCATGCCTCTTCCCGTTATAGAACATCTCTGAAGTGTGTGACAGGTTACTGGTCCTCTCTTTGAAATCTTTTCTTTGTTGTGGCTTCTGTGACATTACATTTTTCTTTTTCTTTATCTGCATCTTGTGCCAAGGTCTCGTTTCCTTTTCTAACCCCTAACGGTACACGCTGCGCTGAGTTCTGTTTTGCTGACTCTTCTCTTTTGCAGCCCTCGTCAGTGTACAGCATCCATTATCAAAATGCCGGTAAGTCTCCAGTTTTTGTTTCCAGCCACACTTTTCCTTCCCAACTGCATACCTACATATATATGTCTCTGGATATTTCATTAGAACCTCAGTGTGTCTAAGATAAAATGTACCCTCTCTTGGACTCATTTTCATCCTTACTTTTCAATAACGGCCCCTACATTTTTTTTGTGTCTTTCTGGCTAAAAAAATTGATTGGTATTAGTAGCCTTCTCCCTTTCTTTGCCTCTGATGAGTTCTACTGTTCCTTGTCACTTGTGAGTCCTTTTCCCTTTTTTTTTTTTTTTTTTTGCTACCTGCTTTGTTCAGATCTTCGGTACAGGTTACCTGCACAGTTTCAGTAGCTTCTTAATTGGCCTTGTGGTTATTCCAAAGCCGTCTGTGGCTCCCTGTTGCCTGACAGATGAAATCCAAACTTCTTAGGACTGGCGATGAAACAGCCCCTCACCTGCGTCAGCAACCCAGCCCTGTCTCTTACTAACTTTCCCTTATAGGTGCTTGTTCTATTCTTCTAATTCTCCCAAATCTGCCTTTTAAAATCCTGCCCTTACTAAATCCCGGCTCAGATGCCTCTTCCGGGAAGCCTTCCATGACTACCTGCTGGAGTGTACTCTCTCTGCTGCAGGAGCCAATGGCCACTACATTTCTATTCGGGCACCTGCCATGTACTGCGTATTTATTTAAGGATCTTCTCTCCCTGCTGGATTACAGTGGCTATGATAGCAGAGACCATCTTAATTCTTTTTGTATTTTCAATAAGGCTCGGTCTATTCACTTTGAATTTAAAATGTTGTTGGAAGTACTTGTTGGAAAAATGTAGAGTAAACCCTTTCATATAGCAAGTGCTAGAACAGCTGTAGTTTGAGAAACCGAGGTGCCATTGAGGTGCTAGTATGCACTGTTCAGGCGTTTTTCCAGTCTTCCTGTCACAGTATGTGTCATTCATGTGAGGTAAGACAAGGCTGGTTGGAAAGGTAAGAGCCGGGCCTGGGCTGGCTTCAGCTCCTGGGGAGAAGTGAGATGGGAGGCCTTACTCCGTCTGCCCAGGGGTTTCCTCTGTAGTCTGGGGCTGCGATTTGCTCAGCAGCGCTGTCTGTCACAAGTGTCTAAGGAGCACTTAGGTCCTGGATTAGTAGTCTAGGGCCATGGGCCTTTCTTCCCCGTGCTTCATGCTTCACATGACAAGGCCATGGAGAGGGGACTCCAGGTTCGCTCTGGTTCTCCAGCAGACATGAGCAAGATAAAGAAGTCCGGGAGACAGAGGTCTTCTGCCAGGTTTAGCTTCCAGCACGTTCTGCCGGGCGGTGTGGGGCCTGCTGTGCTCTGCCTTTCAAAGCGGTGGGGGTCTGTGCTGACTGGCAGCCTCCCTTCCTCTGCCCGGTTGTGGGCTGAGGGTCGGGACACAGTTCTCTGCTATTAAAGGAGAAGCCCCGCTCATTGAGCTGGTTGCTGCTGGAGCTGGGAGGCGGGCAGGCCTGAGAATTTGGTGGGACGCTGTAATCCGGGCAGTTGTTCCTGGGCTGCTTGGCTGAGCTCATCAGAAGGGCGGATGGCTTTTTGAATGGCCTTGGTCGCTCACCTACTTAAATTGAGCCTGAGTGGTCTGCATGTAGACACTTTAATAAGGAGATTATATTGAATCCCATTTAATACGGGCGAACAGGTGGTGACGAGCAGCAGGGACGTATTTTATCTTAAAAAGAAGTGCCCACATTCTTGCACTGCAGAACTGTCTATTTTGTTACTCTGCGTATGTGGTTATGGATATGTTTCCTGATTTGGTTTCCCAAAGGCAATGGTGTTCTGGTTCTGAGTTTTGGTCCAGCATTTCCTCCTCCGCCTCATGGCCTTGCCTACATTTCCTTCCAGTTCATTGTCCTGGGACTGTGGTTCGAAAACCAGATAAACATTTTCTTACCTTTGTTCATCTCTCTTAAGACTACATGGCAAAAAACAAAACAGAACAACATTTTTTTCGTTCTTAGCTTAGTTCTTTAACTCCACCTGTTTCCCATGCTTCACCGTCTCCCCCTACCCAACATATTTTTTCCCTAATTAAACCAACAGGAATGATATGAAATAAGCAAATGAAAACATAGGAGGGTGTCAGTTAAATTTGCATTTATATAAAGGAAGACTTAGATTTTTGTATAAGTGTCCCATGAATGTTTGGGAATACTAGTAACGTGTTTCCCGAAAATAAGACCTAGCCGGACAGTCAGCTCTAATGTGTCTTTTGGTGCAAAAATTAATATAAGACCCAGTCTTATATTATTATAGTAAAATAAGACCGGTCTTATATTAATTTTTGCTCCAAAAGACACATTAGAGCTGATTGTTCGGCTAGGTCTTATTTTCGGGGAAACATGGTACTAGAAATTAGTATCTGAAATTCAAATTTAGTTGGGCATCCTGCATTTTATCTAGCAACCCTCCCTAGGCACATATTTGAAATAAAATTTCACACTTAAAGGAAATGTTGTAAACAAGTCAATCTAAGTTTACTGTGTGTTAAATACCCGTAAGGTTTCCCTTGCTGTGGACAAATCGTAAAACAGTTGATGTGGAACGTCTGTAAGTCCAGTGGATGCAGCTTATGTGTTGCTTAGCTGTGAGCTGCTACTGGCTATTGGAGCTCGTCATTTGTCTGAGACGCGGCTTCGCCTGTTTGCTCCCTAAGAAGGTGCTGCTCGTTTTAAGGTGAGAATGTTTGGCTCAAGAGTGGCTATATCACATGTGTCTCTTTGTCCTACGTGACAGATCATAAAGCCTGTGTCAAAGGTGAACGCTAAAATTCTTGAGTAGAGTTTTTCTTCCTTTAACGTGTAACCAGCTCCCATGTTTAGCACCATGTCTTCCTTCATGAAGGGCCTTAGCACTAACATGTAGGAGATGAGTCAGCTCTTGACTCACTGAGGTGGTTGTGTGGGGCCTGGTTCCTTCCCTCTGCCACCCAGCCGATGTGCAGGAAGACACGTTCATTATGAGGCTGAATCTTCCTTACGTCACCTGCAGCCTCCATTTATTCCACACTTAGCTTCTGCACATTTTGGTTCGATTGTCAGATGACCTAGCAGGGAGCAGTGATGGTTTGTCTCCCTACTTCATAAATGGGAGGTGTGAGTTTCCGGTAGGGGAAGGGCTTGTGTACAATCAGGCAGGACTGAAATCTTCATCTTAGGCCTCTGGGCCACTGCTCTTTCCACTCCCTGTATTGACTTTTCCATGGAAGCGGTGGGGGATGAGGCAGTTTAGGAGTAATTGCGCCAGTGTTCCCCTCTGCTAGCTTGGAAAATAGTGCTGTTCTCAGAGCTGCGTGCTGTGCTGGTTCAGCGCGTGCCGATAGCACACCTCAGATCTCCTTGCGAGCAGCAGCCGTCGCCAGGCACTGCCACTTCTTCTGAATGACGCAGATGGGCCACCACGGGCATGTGGGTCTGAGGCAGTGCACTGTGAATACTTGCGCACATGCTGCTGGAAAATGTGGTTTGACTTCTGAATTATGCAAGCAGAAGACTCTGGAAGTGACCTCCTGCACAACTGCAGGGAAATCATGGAAGGCTGGCCAGAGAGACGGTTCTGCCAGCTCGCAGTAAGCCGTGTGCTGAGTTTGGGGTACACTAGGTAATGCGGGTGTCAGAATGTCTGCTCAGTCTGACTTCAGAACACTTCTGTCTTGATATCTTTTCCCATCTCCCGCCCACCACTGAGCACTTTTAATTGCAGTTTTGGATATATTTGAATTCAGACTTCAAACATCACTTCCTTTATTTTGTGAAATATCCCACTTGTATCTGTTTTTCTCCGAAAGGAGTATGAACTCTTTGGGGTCAGCATCCTTAGAACTGCATTGCCTCCTTCTATGTTCTAAGCCAGATTCTGGTTAGGAGGGAACACAGAGCCTCCAGGACCAGTAGTATCTCCTCTCTCTCCATCATAGATGTGATACGCTTACCTTGGACTCTGAACTCACACCGTCGGGACTCTGTGTTCGTGGCAGCAAACAATGGCAGACTTGCCTGTCACGTAAATTAACTATTCGCATGCTCAGCTCCACTGTCTCATCAGGCGTCACATAGAAAACACAGCTCAAAGGTAAGATTATGGAGCAGGAAAGCAAGTGCCAAGCCTTCTGCGTACAGGACCCTGGGTGACTGCACAGGTTGCAGCCCAGGAAGCTGGCCCTGAACCTAATAGATCAGAAAGCATGGCAGGGACATACATGCCAGTTCTGATGTCCTTTTCTTGTTTGCACATTGAGGAAAATTTCTTCCTTTCTTTGTTTGAAGCTCAGGCTTCAGAAGTAGGAAAGATTAGAACATCAATATATTGTGCCTTTTGCCCCTTTTTTGCTTAAATGTGTTCTTCTGTCTCTTGATTTCTTGTCATCCTGGGTATGGCCTTAATATATCAGTGTCAAATAGTATGTAATGTGAGCTAGAATTCTTTCCCACGCACTGAAATGAAAGCAGAATGCTTCTATGCTTGATTTGTAATGCATTTGGAATACTGGGGTATCTAAAACATTGTTTTAAGACAGGCTTTTATAATTGTAGCGCCTCCCACCCCAATTAAAAAACTAATTTTTCTTCTTCTCACCTATCATTTCCAGTAAACATTCTGGGCTTCTAGTGCCTCCTGAGAAAATAGGTTCTCTTTTTTAGTTAAATGGAGACATACTAACATCGTGTGGCCCATGGCAACCCCACAGTGTCTGGTGGGAAGTAGAAGGTGTGTGTGGGAGACTCTCAGTTACATAGGCAGAGCCCTTTTTGTTGTCTCAGGGGAGAACCATGAAACTGACTTGTATAATCAAGGTGGCACTTGATACAATCTGGATTCTAAAGAGACCCTCCTCTTACCAATCAGGAGGCTGTCAGCTGCTCATACTTTGGAGACAAGAAGAAATGACCCAGGCCGTACAGTTCAGAGAAGCTGCTTCCCGGAGTGTAGTGCTCTGACAGATGTGTCCGGTCCTGGAACCAAACTGACTGCAGGTTGTCTGCAGCTCAGAGACTGGAGACGTTTCGGCACATCCTCTTACCCAGTGGTTCTCAACCCTGATGATACACACTTAAGGAACTTTTTAAAAAATGCCCCAAAGATTGGGATTTATTGCTTTTGGGGTAGAGTTCAGGCATTTTCTTTTTAACCTTCCTAGAAGTTTCAGTAGGTAGCAGGGTCGAGAACCACTGCCTTGACGTCTCTCCACCTCAGTTTCTGCATCTGTGTGGTGGGAGGAGCCGAGTTCCAAAGTGGAGGGTGTAGTGGGCCAGGTGGTAGGTGTGTGGCAAATGTGCGCCGCCGTCACCATTACCGCCCTCACTGACTCGGCGGAGATGGAAGCTAAATTGGCACATCCTTGTTAAGCTGAGAACATGGGCGGATATGTTAGACATAGTGCAGGAGAGGGAAATGATTTGGATCGAGTTAGAATACTAAACCCTGGTAGCTTCTTGCATTCTACCTCCCAAGGAGGGTGTGTGGGAGAATGGCTCTCACACTTTGTGTACGAGGGTTGTCCCTGGAGTGGATGCTTCTTCCAGGAAAGAGTTGGATTTATTCATCCTTCTGATGTTTATTGACACTTAATACCTATCAGTCCTTCTGTTAGTTGCTGGGAATGTGATAGCAAACCAGGTTCTGACGCTGGCCTCAGACTGGGGCTATAGACTGGCAAAGGGATGGGAAGTAAATGCAAACTATAATCCAAAAGGAATGAGTGTTTGTTACGGATGAAGGGAACCTTAAAGCTAAGGAGGAGATAGCCAGGCTGAGGGGGTTGAGTGGGCCAAGGAGGCATAATATTAGTAGCAGAGGAAATTACAGTTTGAAAGTGACCTGAGTTAAGCGACACTTGGCACAATGGGGAACTTATAGTACTTCCGTATTTGTGGAGTGTGAGTGTGCAGCGGGGACAGGGTGCAGGAGACGGTGACAAGAGTGAGGTTGGTGTCATAAGCAGCGCCTAGGTCATGGAGCCCTCCTGCACCCTGGCCGAGGAGAGAGCCATTGATGGTGTCAGACAAGGGGGTGCCATGGTTAGACGTGGCCGTGAGAGATGTCACCACTCCTGCAGCAGGCAAGCCGGGAGACGTGGGTGGACATCAATTAGGCTGTTGGTCACAGAAGTCCTCAGGGGAAGGTCTGATCTAAGGTAGTGACAGCGGTGTTACAGAGAGAGAGCTGGACAGATGGCAGAGAGCTTTGTCCCAGGCCTTGCAGTCATGGGATGTTGAGTATATAGGATGGACGAACTGCAACCCACTCTCAATGGTGACGCCCGCCTTGAAAACCTTCAGGGGCTCTTTACTGACTGTCATTCGCCCCAGACCTTTTTGTTTCCATTTATCTTTCACTGGACCCTCTCTGAATCCATGTGATCATGCTTTGCATATTTATTCCCCCTGTTCTCTACCCTGACCCTCCCCTCCCCCGAGTCCTTCCTGGATGAGCGTTTTGCTCTCCTCATTCTAAACTATCGCAGCTGACTGGGCATTTGGCAGTATATCAAGTAAATACATGCTTTGGGAAGTCTAGTTCAGCCTTTCTCAAACCTTCCGAGAGAATCCTGATGCTCAGTCTAAGGCATTTTTGTGTCTAAGGAATTAGCTTCTCTCTATTCATCTGAGTGGTACTGGTCTGGTGCTTCGTTCAAGAGAATAGTCACTTCTGTGGTTCAGAACAGAAAGTGTTTCTTGCTCCTGTCCCAGCTAGATAGCAAACTTAGTGCTAAGGTTATGGCGTTAATATGATTATTAGCATTCTTGCTAAATCCACTGTGATTATCCTCATCAAATTGCCATCATGAGCCCCAAGAGTCTGAAAAGATTTGTCACACCCAGTCCTGTTTCTTGTGTAGCACTTGTGGGATGAAAATGGTTCACAGGTCTCTGTGTGACACAAATATCTTGAGAGATGCCCTCTGGTATATGTGTAGAAAATAGTTGGAGACTTTAGGCTTCATGTATTAAATATGGAATTATAGACTTATTACATTTTGAATTTTAAGTTTTAAAAATAGTTTTTTACTGTTGTACATCAAATTTCTATTGAATGATTACCACGGAGCAGACGTGGTGTTGTGGGAGATTTGATATGACAGCCTTCGCCCCCGAGGGACTCGTATTGTAGGACTAGCAGTGACGTAACTGCAGAAGCCACCTGACTGATCTGGAAATGTGCGAAACTTTTACTGCAGGGATTGGAATAAGTATTTAGGTCCTTTTTCAGTAAGCATCTACTTGTATCCACGAGGATGTTGCAACTTTGAGTTTCCCCAGTGAAATGGCAGGTCATCACACAAACCTATCTGACTATGGGTGTTGCAGTGATGGGAGGAATTTGGATTTATCTTATCTACTGAGAAAAACGTATTGGAGAGCAAGTATTATCACCTCTTCTCTTGATTTTCTGTTTCAATACAGTATCCCATTCAAATAGGCAAATCCCTGCTGTTTGGTTAAAAGAAATCTCTGGGCCAGTCACATAATACTTGGTGTGTTAGCTGGCTGCCCACTAGTTAGCTTGGGACTTGTTACCTAGCGGTCTGTACCCCTCCGAAGTCGTCATTATATTGTTAATACCAAAAGGTGATCCCCGGACACTTGTTCTAAATGTGGTTATTTCTTGCAGCTTAATGGTTTATTTATTTGCCCAGTGCTGGGATTTGGTTTCACAGAGCACCCTTTTCTAAACCTCCCTGCATATGTAGGTTGTGATTTGTAATGTCTAGTTACTATATCAATAAATCACTTAGTGACATTTTGAGTGTTAAGAGCTTTGAGCGTTCAAAGACGTGTAGGAAAAGGTTTCTGCTACCAGGGTGCTTGCTTCCCTCTGCATGGTGAAAACAGAAGTCTCCAGACTTTTTGATTGTCTACCCTGTTGGCAGAAACACTTAGAATAAGCACCCCTGTTACATATATTTTTATTCATTTTAGTTTGATGTGTGTACTACATAAAACATACACAGAATTAGAAACTAGTAAAGAATGAGATGAAAACCACAATAAACACTTTACTGTAGTTTTATTGCATCCAGTGGGACATCTTGCAGACGCTGGTATGGACAGAGTGCTGAGGGTGCTTGGGAAGGAGAAGTCATCCGTACGACAAGGGATGGAGACGGACTTATGTGAGAGGCGAACCAGTAAGTCGTGGCAGGGCCTGGGGAAGAGAGATTTGATCCCATCCGTTTGGTGCAAGCAGTAGGCAGCAATGGGCTTCTGGCAGGGAGTCATGAGATGGCAGTGGACCCAAGATGACGTGACAGCCTGTGGACTGGGTGACAGGGTGGGGTGGGGTGGGGTTAGGACCCCACGCCCACAGAGAAATGGGAGGTGGCAAAGGCAAACAGCAGAGTGGTGGCAGGCAGTTCGGGAACTTCCACGTGGCCAGCAACTTTATTTTACTGAGGAGGGAGTGAGTGCTGCAGAAGGCTGGAGAACAGCGGAGTGTGGGAGGGAAAGCGGATGGAGGAGGCCTCGTGGGCACAACTGGCCCTCTCCCTGAGCCTGCTTATGCCCACTTCCACTTCAGCTGCTTTAGGACCACAGCGGTGTTTTTTAGGAAGTGGCTTATTTTCTCCTGCCCCTTTTCTTTTATGCTAAATGACAGGAAGCAGTGCTCACATCCAGCTGAAGCTCTTTTCCAGAAGCTAGGAAATGCTTTCGCATTCTGTGATGCACGGTCAGTCTTCCTTGCTCCTCACTGTCCTGGTGGAAGGGTAGAGGGGCAGCTGCCGCCCGGCCCTTCACCCCTGAGAGGGATGCCTGTGGGCGCTTCTGGAGGTGCAGCTACACGGCTCCCCCTGTGAGGCAGGCTCGCCCCTCGGACAGGACAGAACTTTGCTTGAATCCAAATCACTTCTCGACCTCTGCACGCTGGAAAGCAATACATGTTGAACATCAGTTATGCACTAGCCATGACACCAGCTTCCCCTGAGCGTGTGTCCTGGAGCTGGCTACTCTCAGCTGCGTGGGCGCTGACGTCATGCATGGAGCTCTGGTACCCAGCCAGCAGCTGGGGAGATTTCCTGGCCTTGTGTTCTCCTGACTATTATTTTTCTAATGTGTACTAAAATGTTTGCTCACAGATTTCATATTGCACTGCTACCGGAAAGAGGCAGAGGGAGTGGGGGTTCCTGTTGCTGTGGGGTTCCTTTCTGCTCTTACGCCTGAGGCCCTCCGGGCATGGCCCCGGGAGGGCCGGTGCTCAGGGTTGTGCTTTGGGAAGTAGGTGGGCCTGTCCTGCTGGACTCAGATGCAGCTGCTTTTTCTGTCATTTGCTACAGTCGTGTTTCAGGATAAATCTCTGGAACTCCCAGTTAGGGATGTTTGAGACTTTAATGTTTGCCTCCAGGATAGGTGGGCGGGTTTCGGTGTCCCTTTCCGTGTGTCGTTCCCGCCGGCATTCATCTTCCGCTTCTAGAGTAGTGACTAGTGATGGCCATGTGGGCTGAGCATTGCAGAGGTCCCGCCACGGCCTAAGCACTGTGTGTGTTCACTCGCTTTCCTCTCCGACGCTCCTGCCAGGCAACCGCGCTCCAATCCCTGCGTTACAGACAAGGGGAGCCTTAGTCAGTAACCGGCCGGGTGAGTGTAATGCAGGCTCTGAGTGCAAAGTGATCAGAACACCTGCCTTGCCACCTGCCAGTCACGCCTCGGTCTCTTCATCTGAGAACGGCTTGTCGCTAGTACAGGCTCACAAGATTGTGGTGGGTGTGGCACTGGCATGTCGTCCGCTCAGCAACCATCAGCCGTGACCACCATGACCCCCGTGACCGCCTCAGCCGTGTCACCGGCCTCGTCTTCATCATCATAAGCATCTGTTCATAGAATCACGAGATGCTTCAAACTCCCGATTAAGGCATTCGCAAAGGATGGTTTGCTTTAGGTGGCAAAGAATTGTTGTGCTATACCTCCCTTTCCTTGAAAATATAATAGCAGGAAAAGAGGAAATGCTGGACCTGGTGATCCGTTTTCCAAGCTGGAAGGCAGGTAGGGTATTTTCAGATGGAAAGGTGACTTTCCCCTGTGCTCTTCTCGCCCTTCCTTCCTCCCCCTCCCCACTAGCCTATGGGTGGGGGTGTGGGGGGTGTAGGCAGAGTGCAGGGCGGGGAGAATAGAATGGTGCTAAAAAACCTAAGTCACCACCAAACGTGTAGAGAACCACTCCAGCATTTACTTAGGGCCTGCAGCCCTCTGTCAGCCGGTGACTGTTCTCATGGTGAGAGAGGAAGCGAGGCTGTCACTGTCTCTGGAATTAGTTGTAGAATCCAGCAGCTGTTTCCCTCAGATGCTTACCATGCGGGGCTGGGTTATAAAGACACACGAGTGGAACTGCCGAGGTTCAGACACTTGTGCGCACTGTTCAGCTGAGAACCACTTAGGCTGTGCTTGTACAAATGCATTAGATTATGGTTAAGCAGCTTATGGACATAAAAACACATTAGAACTTTACAGCACTCTATAAATTATAGTTTTTGCAGCATTCACAGCCACAATGCTAGGTAATTACATTCATTAATCTACTACTAAGAGCACGTAAAGTTGCCTCCCAAACGGTGCTGTATGTGTCAGTGCTCAGCTGGGAAGGAGAGCTTCCCCCTCCTTCTTTTTTCCTTCTCCCCCTGCTCCATTAAGCCTTGTGCAGGAAGGTTTTGGATGGTACATTGAGGAATTCCCTAACAGAGGCCAAGAAATGCATTTCTTTCAAGGTGAGGCTCTGGCAGGGAGCCTTGTAGGTAACCTTTTCACGTTGAACTGCATCTAGTAACTATTTTGTATGCATTTATTTTCTTTTTGGAAATGGACAGATGTCTCCTTTGGAAAACCAGCAGGGGTAAAGCAGTTGAGAGAGATTTATGACGGAGTCAGTGGCAAATGCTTTTCAGGCCTTCTTTTTGCCTGTCGCTAAGAGTGGTTTACGTCATGGTGGTGTTAATGTTGGATGTATGCTGGATGCAGAGGGTTGCTGTCTTCCCAGGGCAGATTTTTCTGAAGTTTTCCATCTTTCCACTCCATGCACGGTGAGAAATGCATTTCTTTTCTTTCTTTCTCGATAACTTTCCCTTGTTTGTTCTTGTAAATTACAGAGGGCAGATTCGGGGGGAAATGATGCAAATGTGTACCGTGTTATTATTCCAAAGAGCAACTGCATTTTCTCTGCATGATTTCACAGGTTATATAAACCAAGTGATGTGTTTATTAAAAAGAAAAAAGAAAAAAGACCTTGGCAAGATTGAGCCCCAAACCACAGCCTCTGTCCTGGGCAGTATTCAGACCACATCCCTGGCTTTTGCTGTGAGGTGCACCCGGGTGTCACGATGGCCTGAGCTCTGGAGCCATGCACATCTGCATCGAGTCCAGGTGCGGTCTGCAAGCCATGTGAGCTTGGACACATGAATTCTTAGTAATGAAATAACTAGCCCTAGTATGTTCCAGAAAGCATACTAGCTTATTTAATCCTAATAGTTGCTTTGTAAGTTAGGTGCCATAATTAGCCCCCATTTTATAGAGATGAGAAAACTGAGGCATCATAGGCCGTTGTGGTAATTAAAGTAGGCGTTATAAATACAGTATACATTCCTCGCTAGGTACACTGAGAGGCACTCAGTAAGCAGTCTTGAGGCTCTATGGGGAATAGATCCCCCCTTAATCCTCCAATGCCAAATAGAACCTCTTATAATGACTAACAGTTTCCCTTTGTAACAGCTCACACATGACTGTATTAGTCAGGAAGAGGAATTCCTCACTTGTCATTTTTTATTGTCTACTTTATGCTCAGAAACATCCTGGGCCCTTTCCATAGATTCCATTACACCTCACAACTCTGTTCCTGTGTTGCTGGAGTGGAAATGGGGTTTAAACACACGGCTGGGGATTGCTTAAGATCCCAGAGCCACAGAGTGGCAGCAGCAGTCCTCAAACCCGGCTCCAACTGCCACCAGAGCACCTGCCTGTGTGATGAGACTGAGCCGAGACAAAGGAGGAAATGGGAAATGAATAAAGACTGTGGACAGTAGTGAAATGCTGTAGTTTTCTTGGAATGAAGTTTCTATTGTGAGAAATCCAAGGAACTGATAGGGTCTCTGTTAGCGCAGGAGTCTGAACGTCAGGAGCTTCAGCTCTTTGTGCTTCAGAGCAGCCTAACTTTGGGGGGTGCGCTTCAGAGCAGCCCAGCTTTGGGGGGTGCACTTCAGAACAGCCCAGCTTTGGGGGGTGCGCTTTAGAGCAGCCCAGCTTTGGGGGGTGCGCTTCAGAACAGCCCAGCTTTGGGGGGTGCGCTTTAGAGCAGCCCAGCTTTGGGGGGTGCGCTTCAGAACAGCCCAGCTTTGGGGGGTGCGCTTCAGAACAGCCCAGCTTTGGGGGGTGCGCTTTAGAGCAGCCCAGCTTTGGGGGGTGCGCTTCAGAACAGCCCAGCTTTGGGGGGTGCGCTTTAGAGCAGCCCAGCTTTGGGGGGTGCGCTTCAGAACAGCCCAGCTTTGGGGGGTGCGCTTTAGAGCAGCCCAGCTTTGGGGGGTGCGCTTCAGAACAGCCCAGCTTTGGGGGGTGCGCTTTAGAGCAGCCCAGCTTTGGGGGGTGCGCTTCAGAACAGCCCAGCTTTGGGGGGTGCACTTCAGAGCAGCCCAGCTTTGGGGGTGCACTTCAGAGCAGCCCAGCTTTGGGGGTGCACTTCAGAGCAGCCCAGCTTTGGGGGTGCACTTCAGAGCAGCCCAGCTTTGGGGGTGCACTTCAGAGCAGCCCAGCTTTGGGGGGTGCACTTCAGAGCAGCCCAGCTTTGGGGGTGCACTTCAGAGCAGCCCAGCTTTGGGGGGGTGCACTTCAGAGCAGCCCAGCTTTGGGGGGTGCACTTCAGAGCAGTCCAGCTTTGGGGGGTGCACTTCAGAACAGCCCAGCTTTGGGGGTGCACTTCAGAACAGCCCAGCTTTGGGGGGTGCACTTCAGAGCAGCCCAGCTTTTGGGGGTGCACTTCAGAGCAGCCCAGCTTTGGGGGTGCACTTCAGAGCAGCCCAGCTTTGGGGGGTGCACTTCAGAACAGCCCAGCTTTGGGGGTGCACTTCAGAACAGCCCAGCTTTGGGGGTGTGCAGAGTCTGTTTCTTCAGCAGGCCGATGGCGTTCTTGTTCACGAAGAATTGAGAGATTCGGGACTACCCATGGCCTTAAACCGTGGTGTAAGGTTAGATAACTGCGGAGAAGAAAAGTGGTTGCTGTGTGTACCTCAGTATGCAGACGAGGGTGATAGAATTGCAGGGTGGTGTCGGGTTCAGCATCTTGTTTTCACCCCAGCCCTTCCCCTTGTTGACAGTACAGCTGCCATATTGGATTACCACTGAAATCACTGGAGCCTGGTGTCATCAGGGCAGGGCTGGTGCCGTTTGTGGGTGAAGTGTACAGCAGTATGCTAGCAAATGGACAAGGGGAGAAAGCCTTCTTCACACAGGTTGCCATCCAAGGTGTAGTTTCACTACTCGCTCGGTGTTGGCGCCACATGGATTTCTCGCCCACCGTCCGCTCCTATACCGCCTCCAGCTTCACGCCGCAGGCCTGCCCTTATCACTTGGCTCCTGCCGAGCTCTTGTCTCTCACTGCGGTATTGATGTCAGTTCTACCAGCCGTCATGCATATCCACTCCCCTCTCCTGATTCTGAGTGTGTGTGCTGTTGCCAGTTTGTTTGGCCAGTGGTTCCCTTTCATAGGCTGTGATGGCGACTTCACGGTTACGAGTGTGATTTGCTGAGCTGGTGGTGGTGGCATCACTTAACCCTCCCGGGATGAGGAAGCATTCATTTTCTTACCCCCAGATGACGTTTTCCAGCCCCTTCCCCCATGGGACCAAGGGCCAAGGTCACACCACATACCTGTGTGAGACAAGAGAAGGAAATTGTTTAACGTATGTAATCTGCAGACAGTTTCCGAGATACATGCCTGTGAGGACGTGTAGGCCTGTGGCAGTGAGGGGCAGAGTGGGGTATGTACTTAGAAACTCAAAACGCCGAGTTAATTGGACAGCTCTCATAGGTAAATTAAAATGCTGATTCTTGAAAATGGGAGAACATTTTCGGAAGGACTCTCAATTCTGTCAACAAATCTCTGTTGCTTAGGTTTTCATGACAGTCATTTCCTCAAATCAGACGTCCCTACTGCCTATTAGGTAAACAGAGAAAGCATAGATTATGAGTTAAAAGTATTGACAGCATTTCAAGTGCTATCAGAGAACATTTAATTCAGTTTAATTTTGTGATAAATCTCGTGTTTAATCCTCTGGTTACTCTGTAATCATGTCTCTATTGATCTTTTCTGAATGACTGCCTGCAGTTTAATAAACTTTGCCATTAACCCAGAGCTTCTAAAGGGAGTGATTGATTCCATTATCAAATCTGATAGACCCAATAAGTATCTAAACATCACTAAATCTACCTATAGGCAGCTTTGGTATACAGATGAGCCTGTGGTTTATTCAAGAAACTGGGTAAAAATCTGGGCATCTTGCATGACATAATTACCTCAGAATTAGCGTGATTCCCTAATGCAAACGAACACTGCCTTTCGTCTCTCAGATCAGTGTGATAGCCAATGGAAAGGCCTGTCTTCTTCTCTCAATTCTAATTGTAGGGTTGCATTTACTCTCACTGCAGAAATAGTTTGAAGCGTTTATTTGGTTTTGTCTCCCGTCAGTGGGTACATCTTAAGCACTTTTCTGTGCTCAGTGTAAATCTGCAGGATGGTTCATTTTATTTTCCCCCATATGATGCTAAAGGAAGGAAATTCCTTCTGGATAAAACCTGAAATAGAAGATGGGAGTGACAGGAAAGAGAAGAAGGGAGTGTACAGAGTCAAAGGAGGCAGCTGTGTGAAAATGCTCCCAAACTTGGAAAACTTTCCAGGAAACCCATCTAGGCGTCTCATTTGGTGAGAGAACACGTGCAGTATGCACTAAACAGGAATCTACTTCTTTCACCTGCGGGTGTTTGTAGCTGCTGCCGTTGTTCATTAATATTTATTGAGCCACATATGTAGACATGGGATTCAGGGTCTGGAACGTTAGGATAGCTTCTTATTTTTTTAAGATCGGGAAGGTGTCATTGTCTGCCACTTTTCACCCTTGAAATAAAATTGTGAAGATTGTCAGTTTTAGAGAAAAGCCAATGCGTTTATTCCTGTCTAGATTTTTATTTCTAATTTAAATCCTTCAGAAAGAGTTCAGATATTTGACAGACGAGGCATTGCCGTTCCCTGATTATGCTTGGAGGAGGAAATGGAGGTGAATAGAAGGATTTTATAATGAGGTAATGTTAAACTATAATTTAAAGTCTTCTTTCCACAAAAGATGATAATTCTGACACATACAAACAAGGCCCTGATGACGTGGCTTTAGGGAAGGAGAGCGGAATTGGAGCCCTGGGGCGCCAGGTATGTTGCCAATTGCTGTCTGACTTTGGGAATTCACTTGTTTATCAAGCCTCAGTGTCCTCATTTAGAAAATGAAAATGATGGCGCTTGCTCAATAGGGTTATTAGGAAATCAGAGAAGATGATGATTTAAAAGGGTATTGTAAACTTTGAACTCTAAGTTGCTAAACAAATACTTAGTGGTTATGAAAAATCAGTCTTTGCTTTATATTCAGAAATGATCTGACCCTTTAGTAAATCATGCCTAGTTAGCAAATCAAAACCAAGTTGGGACAAAAGAACCTGAAGGATGCTTATACGTAAGAGAAATCTCAGAGATATTTACAGGTCTGGAAAGTAAGGTATGATCTGGAAGAAACACATATATACTGAATCTGTGAACTCTAAGCTACATTTGAGGAGTATTTTTTATGTGCTAAATAGTTTTCCAGGATCGTAACATTAGAGAGGTTGAAGGAACTGAAGAGACATCCCATGGAGAAGCCAGACTTTATAGCTGTTGAAGTAGAGTGGTCTCTGTCCTTGAGCATGTGACTCAGGTTAGTTCGAGGACGGATGTAACCGTTATTCGTGGAGTGAGAGGAGATGTTTGTACACTTGTACACGTGTGTGTGTTGGTTCTCTGCCTCACTGCTCAGAGGAGCAGTTTGTACACGTGTGCATGTTGGTTCTCTGCCTCACTGCTCAGAGATGTTTGTACACGTCTGTGTGTTGGTTCTGTGACTCACTGCTCAGTAAATGAAGGAATGCCCCCTTGTCTCCGATAGGAAGTGAGGGAAAGTTATGGAATTATTACTAAAGTAATAATTATTTCAGTTTTCTAGAAACCTACCCGAACCACTTAAAAAACGTGAGCCATGAAGGGACTGTCTCTCATCCGTATACCCTTCCCAATATGCTGTATAAAACTGTATTTACATTTAGAGACGTATAATGTGAATTTAGCCAGAAGTTGCTTTTGTGTCACTGAATAGTCCTAAGTATTAAATTACCTCTCATAAAATTATTTCCTGTCTGCTGAGTCCACAGAATGTGCCTTCCATGTGCGTGCGTGTGTGTGTGTGTGTGTGTGTGTGTGTTTTTTCCTAAACCAGCTTCTCCAGGAAGTGGTTCCTCACTCCAGCCATCACCCCTGCCTGTGATAGCACGGCCAGCCCCAGCTGAAGTCAAACATCAAGGTGTTTTCTGCTGCACATTAATGCAGGTTTGACTTCTTAAGGGTTAGAGCCAGTAGCTATCAGTGGTCTTCCCTTGTTGCCCCTTTTGTATGATTCTGAAATCACATCAGGATTTGCCCCACTCTTTTCTGGGGAAGATTAAGGGAAAGAATGAAGATCAGAACCGGGATGGCATGACAGAGGGGGATGGAGGACTCTTCCATGGCTGAGAAACCCAGTCTTCATCTCCTCTGGTTAATTTAATTTCACTCTGATAGACAAGTGAAATGAATGGATGCACTGTATTCCTTCTCAAGTAAAGTAAAGATTCACATAGGGCCAGATACCCATACTATAGGTTAGATTCCTGTTGCATACATCGTCTTCTCTAGTTTCCCCTGACACAGTACTGCAAGCCCAGGGAAGGCCGCCATTCCCAGATGAAAGCTGGAATAGCTGTCTCTTCCCGGACAGGAAATTACCATTCAGCACGTACCACGTGCAGTAACAAGAGCATCCGTGCGCTAACCGCTGATTACTTCTAGGGACACTGGTTATTTAAAATGAAGGTGTTGTAGTATGTGGGCACCTGGGGAAGAGGAGATGTGGGAACGTTTTCAGGGAACACAAGCAAAGTAGCAAAGTCTGTGCCTCACTACTAATCTGGATCAAAAAGCTGGATATGAAGAGGTTTTCACTGGCCAATTGGGATCCTTATCTAGAACTTCTAGATGATAGTATCTACCACTCTTGATTTTTTTTTTGTGTGTGTGTGTGTGTGAACTGGGAGGTATTGAGACCCAGGAAATGGTATTATATATAATCTGGCCTTGATATCAAGCCTCAAAAAATGACAACAAGCTCTGACATTTTCCCAATTAATCCCCTGTATTGTTTTGTCTTCTCTTGGACTTAATGAAGTGGTTTATCTCCTGAAGCATCTGTGCGCCCCCTCTTTTGTGTATAGGGGAATAGCAATGGTTTCTCCAGGATGAGTGATGGTCTACAATTAGATCAGTTTGAGAGTTCTTGGGAGGAAATCCCGGAAAGGAGGAGACATGAGAGGTATGATTCACAGCAGGATGGGACACCCTCCAGAGTGAGAGAAACGTTCATGGCATCCTCATTTCTCTAACTCACTTGTTCAAAACTAGCTGATTCTGCGAGCAATTCAGGAGTGGTGCCGTCACAGCCACGTCACTGTGGAGCTAAACCTGAGTGTTACAGGGAAGAACCAATTACTGATTATTTTGCTACAGTGTAATAAGTACATTAATTCATTTCCCATCTTTTGCATGGAATGCCTAGTCAAAAAAAAATGGCTCATGGCTAATTAAAAGGGGACATTATTAGAATTACCCATCTCTGAAATGCATGTGTGACCGTACTGGATTAGGTTTGAGTGAATGAAAAGCAATAGAACTTGGTGTGCTCTGCTTGCCTCTCTCGAGGTAACAAACGAGGCTCCTGGCCTCTAAAAGGCCTGAGAATTGCCTGGTGCGCGCTTTCTCTTCTGGCTTCCATTGTGCGCTCTGTTGTGTGGGTCCCTTCCCCTTTCCCTTTGTGTACATTACTGCCCCTAAGCCCTTGCTGATGACATTTTCTGCCTCAGTCATGCTGTGCTCAGCTTTCAGAATGCTGCTGTTACGGAGGAGTTAATTTTTTTTTTAAGGTTTCCTTTCCGTCATGCTGTATTTCTCAGATTATCTGGAAGGACTGTAATCCAATTTTAGGAATCTTTCAGGGCTAAGAGCCTAAACTGTTTTAAGCAATGGCATCTGGTTGCCAGGGACTCAACCACTCTGAGCATGTAGAGTCTAGAAGCTGCCAGCTCTCAATTATCTACGGGAATGGGCCGCTGCGGTGCCCTTTGCAGTTCACAGAGCGCGGAAGCATCACTGCAGCCGCGAGTTGTGATCTCATCCCATAACCGAGTTTAGGAGCGCTGAGTTCTCAGCGGCCGCTTGTGTGTTCCTGGTTTGTTTTTGCTCCTCGCCTCTGACGATGGCGCCACACCTTGGACAGATGTTTTTCTATACAGAATTTGTCAGTACTTGATCTCCATCTCTTTCTCTCTGTAAGTGATTTTCTTCTCTCCATGTGGACTCCCTCATCTCATATGTGTGAGGTATTAAGTATATTCTAATAAGCTGCCTCCATTTGTTTTACATTTAGGAACAGAAGAACACTACTTGTTTTCTTTCTTTGCTTTTTGATTAAAGTGTTCATGAGAGGGGATGTGACCAAACAGTAACCAGGGTACCTGAAAGAAAAATAGGAAAACTTTATGACAGGTTAGCATCTGAATAACTGAGAATTGGCTGTTAGAAGTGAAGAAAGTAAGGCACAGTGTGAGCGCCCCGTTGTCCCTGAAAATGACGCGAAGATGGAGCACCACCCCTCAGCTTGACCAGACGTTAATGTTCACAGCTGAGTTCTCCCCTCTGGAAACTTCAGGCCCACGTTATAAGCTGAAGCCAGCTCTCCCAGACCGAGGCCGTATCTTCGTTTCCAGAATCTGAAGGATGAGTTCCTTTTGATGGACTCTGAATGTCCTCGTGTGATTGGTAGTGACAATAGGCCAGTTGTGCCTGGTGGCAAGGGTTGCCATTTTTCAAAGTAGCTCTGTTGATGAGTAATTGACATATTAGTAAACTGCATGAATTAAAAGTGTAAAATTTGATGCGTTTTGACATGTATGTACACCCATGAAACCATTGCCTCAATCAAGTCAACAAATACGTCCATCAACCCCAAAGTTTCCTCCTATCCCTCTGTAATCTCCTCTTCCTGTCTATCCCAGGGAACCACTAATCTGCTTTCTGTTTTACTATGGATTATTTCACGTTGCCTAGAATGTTATATAAATTGAATCATACAGAATGTATTCTTTTTTGTCTGATTTCTTTTACTCAGCATAATTAATATTTATTAATGGTCTAGTGTGTTTCAATTGGTTATTCCATTTTATTGCTGAGTAATATTCCATTGAATGGGCATATCACAGTTCATTTGTTGATGTACATTTGAGTTGTTCCCTGTTTTAGGCTATAATAAAACTGACATGAGCGTTATGTGCAGATCTTTATGTGGACATGTGCTTTTTTATTCCTTTGGGGAACTAGCAGCAGGAGAATGGTTGGGTCATAGTTGTATGGTAGGTGTACTTAGAATTGTTAAAGCAGGGGCCACACTGTTCTCCAGAGTGACTCTGCCCTTTGGCATCCCCAGCACATGAAGGTTCCTCCCCGTTCTTGCCCTCACTTGAGACGGTCCTTGGCTTTCACTTTAGCCATTCTAATATGTATGTAGTGATAGCTCATTGTGGTTTTCATTTTCATTTCCCAAATAATGACTGATGGTAAGCATCTTTTCATGTGTTTATTTGCCGTCCGTATTTCTTTTTTAGTTAAATGTCTGTTCAAACCTTTCGCTCATTTAAAAAAATTTTATATAGTTTTGAGAATTAAAAAATATACATATTGTAGATACAGAACTTTGACCAGATACATATACATTTTACAATTTTTTTTTTCAGTTCTGTGGTTTCTTTCTTCATTTTCTTAACAGTGTCCTTTGAAAAGCAGAAGTTTTAATTTTTGATAAAGTGTAGTTTATCAATTTGTTCTTTTACAGATTGTATTTTTGGTATTATAGCTAAGAAATCTTTGCCTAAACCAAGGTTACAAAAGTTTTCTCCTGTTCTCTTCTACAAGTTTCATAGTTGTAGGTTTTACACTTAGGTTTCTGACATATTTTGAGTTAATTTTTCTAATTAGATTGAGGTATGGGAAAAATTAATTTTCTGCATGTGGATATCTACTTGTTCCGTTAACACTGGTTAGGAAGATTATTATTTCTCCACAGAATTGCTTTCGCACTTTTGCTGAAAACTAGGTGTTCATATGTAAGTAGGTCTGTGCCTGGACTCTGCTCTGTTACAGCATTGATCTGTGTGTCCATCTTTATGCCAACGTGTCTGGCACATAGTAGGTGTTTTAATTTTTGTTTTTAAAGGATGTGAACATGAGGGATTATCTTTTGAATGTCACATTGGTTATTTTGCTTGTAAATGCATAGTCTTCTTTACTTACTAAAAAGTTTAGGTCCTGAAAGCCTCTTTGTAAGCTCATTTATTCAAAAGTACAAAGTGGGGACCAATGTGGAAAACATCTAGAATTAAATTTTAAAAGAGTTGTATGTTCTGTTTCTTTGCTAATTTTTCACTTCTTACTTGCACTGTAAACCCTTTCACTTCTTTTGCACTTAAGAGAAGTGACGGAATCAATGTTTGTAGAACCATTCTAGAACAAGTACAAATGCAATATAATAAACCAACAGGGGCTTGACAGACTAGAATGACAGCATACAGCCGTTAGTGTCTTTTGATGGTGACAGGGAAAGCACTCCCCCCAACCCCTGCTTCTTTGTTATTTTCTTTGCAAGTCCCTAAGATCAAATAACTAATAGAAAAGATCTGTTTAAATTGCACCCCTCTTTCACGATATTTGTACACATGGGCACATACGTGCACACGTACCACAGGTGCTTTGAAAGTGATGGGCTGCCCTCAGATTAGCTGGGTTGGAAAATCAGATGGAGACTCTCTACAATGTGTTTTATGCAAGGCAGACAAATTGTGCCCTCATCTTCTGTTGTCTCTGGCTTCATCTGTAATGAGCAAATGGAACCCTGCAGCCCACGCAGGCTTTCCTCTGCAGTTTGTTACTCTCCCCTAGTTTGCACAGCACTGAACCATCTCATTTTGAAATTCAGGAATGGCAGAGAAAACCTTTGGTGGAAGATTGTAATTTGGGAGAAGGGAAAGTTGAGAGCAAGATCACCTATTTTGAAGAAAGCTGGGTGTTGAAGGAAATTGCTTTGGTTCATCTGTCTTTGAGCCTCTCAGCATACGTGCTGCTGTGACCCTGACTTCCATCACCAGTGACCTAAAAATCACATAATTTCAACTGTTCACAAAACCTATTCCCATCTGTTGTGTGTGGCTTGTGTACTTACCCCCTCTATTGCTAGCAAATATGTCTAAATCTTTTTACCTCACAGCCAGCCTTGTGTTGTTGGCTGGCTGGCTTTCTTGCTGGCCTTCTTGCTTCTCCTGTGATTGTCAAATAAATGCGTTAAAGCATTTTTCCAGATCTCTTTCTGATCCTCTGCCCTCCTCCCTCTCCCTCCCAGTGCTTGTTTGATAAATGCTTCCCTTGCCTTGTATGGGGCACAGGTCTCTTACTTTCAGAAGCACTGCAGATAATTCTGGTGGACGTTAACTTTCTCAGAGAATCACTCGCCTCGATCATGATAGACGAGTGAATTAACAGGCCTTTGAAAATCATCAATCACTGATCCTAAAAAGCTATTTTAGAAACCAGACGTTTCCCCTCCCTGTGTTATAGCAGTATTTCATAGACTGCCCATGTTTCCTTAAGGAAATTCTTAAATTAGTTGCTAATAGTTTGCTGGTGGTGGGTTGGTGGATGGATAGCTACACACGTCCCCGTGCGTGTAATCTTGTGCACAGCTCTTCAGAATACTGTCAGGTGAGGAGTTTATGATCTGTCTTCAGTTCTCATTGCTTATAGTGGGCACTTTTTGTCCTTTCCCCCCAGGACAGTCAATGAAAAGTTAAATGAATATTTTTCTGTATACATAGTAAGAAGTCAGTAAATGTTTATGCAGCAAATGAACAATCAGTGGCCTGGTTGATTCAGGAATTGTACTGAAGGGTCTGTCAGTAATTTACACATCAAACTATACCTTGAAAGAGTAAAGATAATCTCTAGTCTTTGAAAATATGAACATTACACAATTAAAAAATCCATTTAAAACACTATTCCTTTCTTCTTCACGCCTTAAGCCACCACCTCTACACACACTTTGATCCTCTCCTGCCCCCACACGCCCTCCTGACTTGAAAACCTCCATGTGAATTGGAGCTCAGATGATTGTAGAGCCGCTGTCAGACTTCGGCAGGTCTCTCACGAGCTAATGTCGCGGCATGGGGTCCATTTGCTCCGTGTCGCTATTGTGCAGTGCAGTGAGACTGCCCTGATTAATATGCTACAGGAAAATAAAGTGGATTTGGAAGAAATTATACCATACTCTCATAAATATTAATTCACATTTGTATGGAATTGCACATAATTTTCAATATACTTGGAGCACCGTCAGTGTGAAAGATTTGGTCTCCAAAGAGAGTGGCATCATTTTTTTTAAAGCACAGCCCGTACGTTATTAAATATCATTTGTTTATTAATCCCATACTCTGCGTGCATATGATGTGGGCAGTGGGTGGGTGGTGTGACAAAGAAAGGAGTTTTTTTTACCTTGTGGGGAGTTTATGTATTATCTTTAGAGGTGGTGCAGTTTAATCACGTTGTATAGGAGCCCCCCTTGCTGGAAGTCACCTGGCTGCTTTGGCGCGCGTTGCCGTTACACCTGAGTGTTTTCACACCAGCTGGCTCTCCTCATTCCACGTGGGGCTGAGCACTGATTGGTCTGAGCCGAGCAGACGTCTGACCTGGCTGACTGGGAGTGCGCGCTGCTCAAAGGAATGGGAGACGTGTAGCATGTGGTCGTCCCAGGGGACACGGTTCTGAGACTGGAGTCATTGGCCATGTGCACTTGCTTTGGTCTCAGCTTGTCCCCAGAACACTTCTCACCACACCCTCTTTGCCTCAGGAGGGAAAATCGTCTGCGGGATAGCAGTTGGATGTTCGGCTCGAGGCCTGCGTTTGCCCGTCAGGCTGTGGTCTTTGGTATCTTTTGCTCTGAGGACAAGATCTTTCTCTGTTTCTATGGCATCTTGCTGTTGGCTGTGACCCTTCTCGTGTGCCAGCAGTACCTCTAGGCATCTTGGTTTCCTGCTGCCATGAGCTTGTGTAGCTTGCTTCATGCTGTGTTAGAGGCGGCTTGTGATAGTATCAAATCACGACTGTGGTTGGTAGGTTTGGGTACTTTAAGTAGTTGTCTTATTTATTATATATCTCCCAATCTATATAGATATAGATATAGATATATAGATATCTCCCACCTATTATTTGCCTGACTCTGTGTGAAGCTTTGGGGTTACTGAGATGAATGATACTTAGTTCCTGCCCTCATTCTTTCTAGGGATCGTGCCACCAGCTACCTCTGGTCCTTTGCACAAGCTGTTTTCTCTGCTCAGACTTTCAAATCTAGGTGAAATGGCAGTCATCTTTTCAACTACAACCCCTTCCTCTGGACCATACCATTTCCCCCATTTTAGCATCCTTTGCCTTTCCTTTAGAGCAGTCAGTTCAGTTTGCAATTATATATTTGTGTGAGTTGATTGGTATTTGTCCCCTAAATCCCTCCACGAGTGGAGGATCCCACCCACCCCGACCACACACAGTTGTTTTCTTAGCACTGTTGCACAATGCTAAGTGTGTACTTGGCATATCCTGGGTGTGCAGAAAATATCTGTCGAATGAGTGAAGGCCTGAGGACATTGCTTTTGCTTTATGGAAAGGTCTTCCCCAGCAGGTTGTGCTGCACGGAGTCCTTGAGCTAGAAAAAGGAGAGTTGTGGAAGGAGGGCTTTTGAGGCCAAGGCAAAGCAGACACGAAGACCCAAGGCCCCAAACTAATGGTGAGGGCTGATTTGGGGAGAGGCAGCAAAGAGCTCTGTGCATATCCGGTAGGGAGTATTGGGATGGGAGCAGGAGGACAGGTAACTGCCTCAGGGACACTGGCCGGGAAGGAATGGTACTTTGAGAAGGAGAAATGGGTGAAGGGAAATTTTTGTTCTGGTTTTGTATTATTTTTAAATGTGCATTTAGGACCACTGACACTGAGAAATTATGCAGGGGTGAGTCTCTATGAAGGAGCATTTTCAGTGTAAGGAGGGTCGTATCTACTCATTTACAAAGGTTTGAGTGCCAGGTCCTTTTAATTTTAGTGCTTAATGTGTACCGCCTGGAAACAGGTCATACCTGAGCCCACTTTGCACATAACTCAGAGTTGTAGTGACTCATGCCAAATCTCGTAATGAATAATGTCAGTGTCAGTGCTCGTACCTGGGTCTTGGGGGGCGTCAGTCTGTCCTGAGCTGCCCACAGGCACACAGCTCCACTAGGTTGTGGCCTGACACCCATCACCTTCTACCCTTTCCCCACCCTCAGCCACATGCAGGAATAAATGAAAAGTTGCTTTTGATCTTGGTGATAATATTGTTACATTTTGCAAAGAGGATGGGAATTAAGGATGTGCAGAGGAACTTATGGTAAAAATATAACGCATTAAGGAAACGTTTTAACTGTGTGCTTTGAACAGTTTCTCGCTGGCTCACATCCACCTGGCCCTGGTACTTTCAGTCCTGCTTTTTTTGGATCATGCATGCACTTAATACTCCTTTTTCGAAACATAATTGATGTACCACATTGGGAAGTGAATGCATCGAGCCTCCTCGGGGAATATTGTGTGCTGGGCCCTGCCCAGAATCAGATGGAAAGCCACTGTCCTAGGCAGCAGTGAAATCACTTTCAATGGACAGATGTGTTTAGTTGATTTTTTTGCCCAACAAGAGTCGAAGGGATATATTTGTGGACCGTCAGAAAAATTGAGAGCCATGTTTTAGTTTTCAGTGTTCTCGTATCCCACTTCCCTGCCCTTCCCCGCTCCGTTTTAGTAACCCCAGTTAGCCTGTGTTTTGAGTGTGACCCTAGATGGCTATGTAACCACCACTTCCCTTCCATTCTCTTCTTTTCTACAGAAAGATGTGGCACTTAAGCCTCAGGAGCGTGTGGAGAAACGTCAGACTCCTCTGAGCAAGAAGAAGCGAGAAGCGCTGACCAACGGCTTGTCCTTCCACTCCAAGAAGAGCCGGCTCAGCCACGCGCACCACTGCAGCTCAGACCGGGAGAATGACCGCAACCTCTGCCAGCACCTGGGCAAGCGAAAGAAGATGCCCAAGGGACTCCGACAGGTGAGGAAGCCCGGGCTGCCCTCTGCCCCGGGGCCTGCCCTCTGTGCTTCTCCTGACAGGTGAAGATGTCCTCCAGAGCTCGGTGCTTGTGAGGCCAAGCCGGTGTCTCACTGGGCCCCGAAACTGCTGCCTGGGGCCCTTTCTGTCAGCTGTGCCCGAGTAGCAGAGCTCGGTGTTGCTGCTGCCGCCTGCAGGGCAGGCTGCCGAGGTCTTGGTCGTAGTCGGGTAGACTGGCTGGTAGGGGAGCCATCGCCTAATTGGACGAACGGAACAGGCAGGTTTGATCTGTGCACGCCTTGTGTTGAAAGGCTCTGCGGTGCTGGGCATGCGGAGCCGCCTGTGAGCAGCGCCTCGTGTAAGACTTGTACCTTCTGGGGACCTCAGGTACCGTGGCCCGTGCACAGTGCTGGTGAAGGAGTGAAGTGGCCCCGGCTGGCTCCTTGGCGACTGCCCAGAAGCCCTGACTTGAGACTGTCTTTGTGATCCGCTGATTGTATGAAAGTCTGGCAGTGGGGCTTGCTGGTCTGCTAGTAATTCGGTTTCAGTAATCCACAAGAAAATACAGCTCCTGGCACTTGGGAGCCTTTCTGCCTATGGAAATCCTCACAGGAGACAGAGTCATAATGAGAAACGAAACTGCTTGTAGCAGTTTTTCTGCATAAATCCGGAGGCTTTAGTAGCTGCTGACTTAACTGTGTCCTGGGTGTGTTTTGTTTGTTTCTTGGTTTCTTGGCGGGACCGCTGGGTGGGGCTGACTCTTATTTGAAGGAAGCTGAGGAAGGGAGTGTGGTTCCCAGAGCAGGTGTTCTAATTAGAAGCTTAACAGGTAATTTCTGGTTTGCAGATATTTTTCTGCAGTGGGGAAAGGTGGGATCATACGAAGCAGGGTGTCCACAAGCTTGCAGATCGTTAGCACCATATCAGGACTTTATCACCACACATTCCTGGCCCCTCTCTAGGGTCTCAAAAACGAGACTCTCTAGGGAGCGAGGCACAGGTTTATGTCGTCTTAGAAATTTCCTATTTGATAATGGACAGGCCAGTGTGGAAATCATTCTTGTAAAGCACCGGGAGTATAGTTTGGGTGATGATTTTCAGTTAGAAGATTGGAAGGACCGAAAGCCTCAATATGACCTAGGGGACAATTTTGGTCCGAGTTCAGCCTGGTGGGTACTAAAGGATACACTTCTGAGGCGACATCTAGCATGATGTATTTCAGCACGGGCTCAGAAGGCTCTCAGGAACATGTCTCAAAATATGACACTCTGGGCAGTTTTTCTCAAGCTACATATGTGTCCTAAAATGAAATGGCAGATTGGTGTTATAATAGCAATTATTAATATGTCTCTAATGAATACCATGTTGCCATCATTCAGTGGGGGAGTTTGTGTAATAGAGTCTGTAATTCTCACAACTCCGGCTAGTAGGTACTATCGTTACTTTACAGATGGGGAAACTGGGGCTCAGAGAAAGTGACTTGTGTCAGGTCACGTAGCAGTGAGGGACAGAGCTAGGTTTAGGCCCAGATTCCTCTGGCTCGCTGTGTTACCCCTGTATGTTCTGCCCATTTTGGTTGAGATAAGGATGGGGCATGAAGAGAAAGAGAACTCTAGGTCATAGGAGGTAGGGGATCTACAAGTATTCCTAGAAACTGTGTGAGTAGTTTGCTCAGAGGGAATGATGTTGGTCATAGAAATGGCATATGAAGGCATAAGAAGAAACAGGATAAAATACCAAGTTTAGTGAGCAGAGAAAGAGCCAGAAAGTTTGAAAGCAATCACATTTGAAGGTTTATTTTTGTATTAAAAAATTTGTTTTTTCAAACAGAGTAGGGTGAGGGGTGAAGGGCTAGGTTCCATAAAGGGTGGTGTTCCTATGGTGATTGTGGCTCCCACCTCATGCTCTGTGTGTGACACTGGAAAGGAAAGCAATCACTCCCGGTGGAGAGAGGCTGCAGTGTAACCACCACCTCTCCCCCAGCCTCCCAGCAGGGTGGGAGCACGCTTCTCACCCTCTCAGGCAAGAAAAACCCATTTAGTTCTGAGCCTGCACTAAGCCGAGTTTCTTCACCCTTGACTCTTACTCCCAGGCCTGATCTGACTTTGCTGTTCTCTGTCCTCTAAATTCTTCTTTCTACTTTGTTCTCTGGTGAATAAAGTTTATGATCATAAAAGAAGGCTAGGATGGTATGTCACAAATTTGAGTAGCAGCCTTCTGGTACTAGTGGCATTTGAAATCAAAGCTATTTTTGTTTTAGGTGAAATATTTGAAAAGCAATTATATCAACTCACTCTTTATGAATCATGGAGAAGGAAAGAAAGAATCTTTGGCCTGTGTAAGGGTTTTAATTAAAAACAAGTGGTGTTTCCTATCTTCAATGTTGATGCCAAAATATACTATCTAAATCAAGCACTATTTTTCTGATAGCAAGGGAAGCAGAAGTTATAATTGAGATAAAGCTCTAATACTCTTCATTTGCAGTAGTCCTAGAATCACCCGTGCTACGATGAAACGCTGAACAAATCGCTGCTGCTGCCACCTGTAAAGTGAGAGGTTCGAACTAGAAGGAGTCTGAGTCCCCTTCCTGTGAGAGCCATGGTTCTTTACATTAATGAAGAACACAGATGTGTGTAGTGTTGTTGTTTGTGGTCTGTAAAGGAAAGCCGTACTAGGTCTGAAGGTAGGTTTGGAGTCTAACCGATTGGCTCTGTTAAGGCATTTCCAGGAGAGGAGTGAGATGCGTTCCTAGTGGGAGGGAGAGGCGTGGCTATTTGTGTGTCAGCCCAGACAAGTGCCATCTGTCGTGTGATTGTTAGAAAAGGTGACACGTGAGTGTTGAATGGCCGCAGTAGATGGTCTAAAACGTGTATTAAGGGTATTTCAGATGGCTTTCCTATCGTGGTAGATACCTGTACGCATTGCCATTAATTTTTTTCCCTGTCTTTGCATCTTACCAGGTAAGGTAACTGATTCTCAAGGTCTTAGCTGGGAGGGGACCTTGAGATGACAGGGGCCTTGAGGAGAATTTCTAAATTAATGGATTCTGTGTAGTGCCTCTTATGGGGGGTGGGGTATAATCACAAGAACTAGAGATGAGAGAGGGCAGTGCGAGCTGAGCATTTAGTCTCATTTCGGCTTGGGGAGGCTGGATTAGTTTTGCATTTTATTAGGAAATGGTACTTCCTGAGCAGGCAGCTTAATGCACAGCTTTCCTGTAATTATGGGAAGATGTTACTCCTTCGTGGAGAGGAAATAATAGGATTTTTTTTCCCTGAGAATCTGTTGGAGGCAGCTAATCTTTTTACTGTGAGAGTACAATTAAATAGTTTCATAAGAGAGATGTGTAGTTCTGAAACTAAACCGCTTTTTCCTTCTCTTGCCTGATTAGAAAACCTCAGTTCTCATGATGTTTTTTTCCATGCTGTTAAAAGAAAGCTTTTAACTGGCACTTAACCACCCAATGGAAATTATTTGTTGGATTATGTTTTTAAGTATAAATACATACTGCTTTAGAAGATGCTGAGCTGGCAACTGTCTTGTAACGTGGTTCCATTTTTTATATGGCAAATTTGCACACTCTCCTTGATTTCCAAAGGGGTTGAAAATAATGAAGAAAGGAACCAATTAAATGTTACACAAAGAGTGCATGTCTTTCTAAACCCCTCCACCCCCCCAGACTTAGATTTGTCCTCCACGGACTATTTGCTCATTTTGTGAGCACTTGGCCATTATATTCAAACGTCTGAGTGCTTACTAATAAGGACATGGTGGTTTTCCTTTTCCTACGTAGACTTGGGAGAGGGAAAGTCAAAACGCTGGCTGCACATGTCCTCTCTATAAGGAGCTTGATTCTCTAATTGGGAGGCTAAGTCACAATGAAATCCCCGAGAACACAATGAAGGGCTGCGTTGTCAAACCTTTCAGCCAAATTATGACTTCCTGAGAAGCATTTGGGGAAACTGAATTCCCCCTAGGGCGTTGAGTTTTGTTTTTGTCAGTATGTCTAACTTCTAGACTATTGGGGGTGCTTTAAAAATTCAGTATTTTATAGTTTAAAACACTGAGAGAACAAAACAGTTTTTAAAACAGGGGCGCAATGAGGAGAAGTTGATGAGAGTTCAGAGAACTCTCAGATCTGATTCCGAATAGGTATTTCTAAATCTCCATTTAGTCCATTAGTCTGTCCTTTCTCTCTAGTGTGGATGGAACCAGAGGACATAGGCTTCAGTGAACTAGGAGGAAGTTTTAGGTCAGTCAGCTGGGGAACTCTTCTAACTAACAGAGAACAGGATGGATCATTAACAGCCACGCTCGAGTGGCCCCTCACCTGTGAGGAATCCGACACAGCGACACCCTGGGGTCAGTGTCCTGCATGGATGGACTCAGGAGGCTGAGCCGGCCCATAAGGACCCGTGATAGCTGGCTGGTAGATGACTGCCTTCACCACATGTCTCCACTCCCCGCCCTGAGGGCTGCGTGGTTGTAGGGTATTCTGTGCGCCTCAGCAGCCTAAACCAAGGCATCTGTTTCCTTCCAGAACAGATCCTGGGAAGGCACCTTGTTCTCTTTGCCTCCATCTCTAGGGGTGGGTCCTCATCACTCCTTGCTCTCCATCTAGTTTCTGTGAATTGGGGCTGTTTTTCAAACCCTTGGAAGTTCTGTTCTTACTATCGCCTAAGCCCCTCACTCCCTGCCTAAAGCTAAGAGTTAAGGGGGGTGAGGAGGGTCTCATGAGAAGACTGCTGCCTACATAACTTCAGACTAATTCTGCTCACCGAGTTACGGCTTCATGTTCACCAGCTGACTGACCAGACTTATTTTTGTTTAAAAACACAGGCAGAACTCTCGTGGATGTTCTTGTTACAGCAGAGGAGGGGTGTGCCCTTGTTGTGCTGTGCTTGGGCCTGTTGTAGTCCAAGTTTTGCCATCCTGTTCTGCCTCATCTGAAAACGACCAGGGATGACTCCTGTTGGCCTCCTTCCCTTCTAGGAAGACCAAGCAGACCCCACTGGCCAATACGTACACTCTGGCAGTCCGAGTACTCTGTGATTTGGAATGCAGTGGGGTTGCTTCCTGTGTCACCTTGTAGTTAGTGTGAAAAAGGGTTTGCCTCTTTTCCTCAAAAATAAGTGCAGTCGTGGGCCTTTGGGCAGGGCTCATGGGTCAGGACTGAGACTAGATGGAAAGGCATTTGGGATAACCCTGGAGGTTGACTGGGGGGCAGCAGAACCACGGAAAGTAAGGTGGTTTCTCCCTTGCTGTACCCTGAGTTTAGGTGCAATGGACAATCCCCATGGCAACAGGATCACCCATCAGCTGCCTCTGGATTTTCAAGGCTAGGATTTAAGCGTGCGGGGCTGGCAGGTTCTGTGTTCCTTGCCTTTTTCAGAGCATGAGCTTCAGCTCCGTTAAGCGTCTGTCAGTTCCTCTGCCTCCCAGCTGACCACACAAATTTATTTTCCAACTTTCCTAACATCTTAAACCTTTCTTCCAGGAGAACAAGAAGACAGAATTTGCTTTTATTCTCAGGAGCTGTGCACAGGCCAGGTCTTCGGGTTTCTCTTACTTGGTCCCCATTCTCTACTTTACCATCCAACAGTGGAAGTGAGGGGGGGGCTCCTGTTGCCCTCCTTTAAAGGCCCGCATGTGGAAATGCTTTTATGTGGTTTAAAAACATCTTTATACAAGTTGGGCTGGGTAGGTATTGCTTGTGAGGAGTGGAAATTGGCTTTTCTGTCTCACCATCTAGTGTGATGGAATCAAACTGTTGAGGAGTTGAAGCTGACGCTGAAGATGACAAAACTGGGTACAAAATTATAAACTGTAGATACCAAAAATGGACACTGATTTGTAGGAAGAAGAGGGATCGATCCAGTGCCAAGTCTTTAGTTAGAGCTATTGTTAGAGCTGTGCCTGGCGGTACATCTGCTTAGCATGGCCTTAGCTAGAGCCATGGTCGTCGTGCTGGCATAGAAAGGCCGAGGTGACTGAGCCCCCGGCTGTGCCTGTGGTCCCCCTGGGGGAGCAGAGCCTCCCACATGCTTTCCCATCAAGAGCCCTGACTACTAGAGGCTGATCCTTTGTCAGCGGGACTGGCTGAGATTGAGGACTTCTCTGTGACATTTGTTATTAGTAGAAATTCATTTGCAAGGGAGGATTTATAATGGAAAACTTTGATTAAACAGGTCTAGTTCAAGTCACGTTTCTGAAGAACTGCTAATTAGTTTGGGGTGGAAATCCAGGCTGAAATCACAGGTATTTATCCAGCTTGACTCTAGAGCCTACAGGTGTCTGGAAATCAGAGCATTTGAAACACTAATGTACTATCATTGGGGATTAGACTTAAGTAATAGTAAGACATAGGAACTTTGCTCTGTGCTCTTTCCTAAATACATTTGTTATCACAGTTAACTGACTGAAGGTACCTTGAGCTAGTATCAAGAAATGCGAGCTGCAGTTAAATCATTTTTACTTCATACTTCAGATTTCAAGTTTCATGTGTTAATTGGGAATTGATTCGTTTTTCAAAAATTGTGTAGTCATGTGAAAATTACAAACTGAGATATTAAATAAAATTCTTTATCTTTCCTTCTTACGAATTTAAGTTGCATACTACTTTTTCCCCTTTGTCCAAACTACAGAAATAAGAATAAAAACATATAAAGAAATATTGGGGGTTGGGAATATTGGCTTATAATCACTCTTGGAATCTTAATTGACTTGAAATGAAGATCAGATACCAGTTTTTAACATCCGGCTATTGAGGAAACCTCTGTCCAGGCTTGTCTCTGTTCAGAATTATATTGTTTTGTATTGTATTGGAGCTATTTGTTTGGTACTGCAAAACCTGGGACTAATATAATAAATTATATGAAGGGTGTTTTTGTTTTAACTTGGGCATCTGGAACCAGTGATAGTTTATTTTTTAAGTTCTAGAATTTGGATTGCGTGTCTCCTGATGCCTTATGTCGCTGTCTGGGGTGTATTCTGTCGGCGGCAAATGTTGGTAAGAATGAGCGTGAACATTACTCGACGGCAGTGAGACAGATGTTTGCAGTGATGTGCCCGGTAATAAAGTTCATCCCAAGTGATGCATATAATTTTTAATTAAAATTTCGTAAAAGTTAACTAAAAAAGGACATAGCACATTGACTATCACCTCATAAAATAAAACCTACAGAGATAAAATAGGCTGAATTGGAAAGGCGATCACAATTAAAAGAATGGGAGGTAACTGAGCTTGCGTGAACCTGAGACTGATAGAAATGGTTTCATAAAACAATGACAGTCACTAAATCCTGAGGTAAGAATTGTTATATGTATGTGTGTGCAGAAGCGTATTATTAAGGGCCGTTTAAATCCCATATATTGTTAGAGGAAGAAGAAGGACAGAGTGACAGAAATGATTCTTGACTCCACCTGCCATAAATTCTTGTAATACTCACGAATTCTCACGGTGATGGAGCATGTTTTTCTCTTTACAAAATGTAGCCACTATATCTTTGATAGTAGATGAGGGCAGACACAACTCCCTTTCTTTATTACAGACTGCATTTTTGTGTTCATTTTGCACTTTCCCCTCTTCTGATGGTACAGTGTTGTCTGCACATGGCCAGATCTTAGCTGCAGAGCATGAGATGAGCCTCCCTGTGTTCTGCTTCCAATCCCTGCTCACAGCAGTCCCATCTCCAGGCTGCATATGACAGGTAATGAGTGGGTGGTGGCTGTGGCTTGCAGTGGTGTCGCTGGGGGCTGAGCAGATGGCTGTGACAGCCACGTGTTGCGCCATTCCCGTGGGAGTTGGTGGTAGTGACAGGCGACTCATAATGTGCTATTTCCAGTTTGGGTTGCAATCTTTCGGTGACATCTGAATGCTCTTTAGCAACTGCTTTCGTAACTGCCTTTCGAGGAGCTGCTAATTGAAAATGAAATTGTGGGTGGGCTTTAAGGCAGGCACAGGCAGCTCTGTGCGGTATGTGTCACGTGACAACTGTTGG